>NC_070615.1:43202500-44412500 GCF_027172205.1 Podarcis raffonei | reverse complement strand
GGAGGTTACGTCCTTTAACTCATGGAGCAAAACAAGATTCCTTGAATCTCAGTAGCTGATTTTCATGAGGCAAGAGGAAGGAGCAGACAGGATTTGGTCAGGGGTGCTAACTACGCTTAGCAGGAGACAGACATCTGCTCTGAGCAGAACCTGCCGCCCCACCCCAGTGATTTCTATGAGCAATGTAAGTTTGAAAATTGGTTCTCAGGGGAACTTAACCGACAAGGCACACTGTTTGGGTGGGTGGATAGCCTTGCTCAGCCGATAAAGGCTTGCCACAGTTAACAAGTTCTGACTTTCAAAGAGCACTTAAAAGCCTTACCTCCGATGGTACAAATATATAACCGGAAAGTAAAAGAAATGTTTCTGTTTCCTGCATTTCCCTTGGTTCCACCAGCAGTTGATTGCCACAAACAGCACCTGCAAAAGGGCCGGGGTGGGGATGGAGAGAGTAAATACAAATGTTTGTCACAACCCGTAAATCACTTCTTGAGGCAAGCACAGAAGTCAGCAAACTTCAAGGCCAGAGGCTTGGCTGATACACTGCAAGGAGGACAAGTGCAACCATGGAGAATGCAGCCTGATCACAGGTGGCCGAAGTTTTTCCCTAGCTGCTGGCTATACCTTTGCTAGGAGGGGTTATAGCTGTACTGGGGAGCTGCAGATGCAATTTAAGGGTGGATAGCCATGTGAATTTAAAGCAAACTACAATTCCCAAAATCTACCCAAGGATGGATTTGGGATATTTACTTCCATTTTTATTGTCATAAAAGAGACCGTCATTTCTCCACTCCCTTTGGCATATTCAACCAAATCCCTGACAGGGGCAACTTGTCTGTGAATCCCAGTTACTCACAAGTGACGAGAGTGCCGCTGCACTTAGGTTCTGCTTGTGGGCATCTAGTTGGCCACGGTGAGAACAGAATGCTACACTAGAATGAATTTTGGTCTGATCAAGCAGAGCTCTTCATAGGTTCTTAAATTAGTACAGGGAAAAGTGCAGGTGCTTGGCACAAAAAGTGCACATCCTGCAGATCATTATGTAGGTCAAATCAAATATCGATTGCTTAGCCAAGCGCTTTCTCCAAATCATACAATAAAAATGGTACTCCTCTCAAAATTTAATTAAAAGAAACTGATAGCATAATCTGCTGTGGTATCGAATCCACTGGTGTATCTAATGTCTTTTATGATAAAATGAAAAACCATAACACTATTAACTAGGACACTCACTACAAAAAAAGGATCATACTCGTTCACAATTCAACTCAGCACTTTAACGAGGTCAACAGTCTCCTGTTTTTGGTCTGATCCACATACTCACATTCTTCATTTACCTGCTAGCCCAACAGATTTTAACTGAATCCTGATTTTACAGCTTTAACTGATTTTTTATTGTCGTTATATTGTGCTCCATGTGCACCACTTAAGAGATGGAGTAATTAAGCAGTATATAAAGGTAAAGGTAAAGGGACCCCTGACCGTTAGGTCCAGTCGTGACTGACTCTGGGGTTGCGCGCTCATCTTGCTCTATAGGCAGAGGGAGCCGGCGTTTGTCCGCAGACAGCTTCCGGGTCATGTGGCCAGCATGACTAAGCCGCTTCTGGCAAACCAGAGCAGCACACGGAAATGCCGTTTACCTTCCCGCCGGAGCGGTACCTATTTATCTACTTGCACTTTGACGTGCTTTTGAACTACTAGGTTGGCAGAAGCAGGGACCAAGCAATGGGAGCTCACCCCGTCGCAGGGATTCGAACCGCCGACCTTCTGATCAGCAAGTCCTAGGCTCTGTGGTTTAACCCACAGTTGTCACCCGTGTCCCTTAAGCAGTATATAAATGATATTAAATAAGCACATCTAAATCATGCTGGCAAACAGTCCTATGGGAATACAGCCCATTTCTTCTTAATAAATAAAACCACAAATAGATCCCTAGTTGTGTCAGTCTCTTTTCTCCCCCAACCACTTTGCTATAAATTTCTGTCAAGCGCAATTCCAAATTGACAAGGTTTTTGCAGAGTAGAGGAGCCATTGCTAGCATGCACAATCCTGCTGTTTTCAGGGACCGCATGCTCAGTTTGAAATTAGCAGGACATCAGGGTGCCTCTCTCCAAACAACTCTGATGAACAAGAGAAGTAACTTAAAGCAACAGCTGCATCCCTCCCTGCCCAATCCGCCTTACCTGGTCTGCCAAACTGCTTGCCACTTTCTCGATCTCTTCCCTCACTGCAACAGACTGCCCGCACCACGGAGCGTAGAAGAAAAAGAGGGTGATTTCCGAATCTTGGCGGATGTCCTCTGCACGATCCAGCTGCCCAAGGAAAAGATCGCAGACTGGAGACGTTGAAGAGAAGAAGCTGACTGGAAGCTTTGCTGGCATCGTCACATCTTTTGCGCGGCTATTTGGGGGAGGAAGAGAGATGCGTGAGCATATGTCAGGTATCATGGGCGTGCAGATGTTAAGATCAACAGAACTTCACATTCTCTCACTTGGTCAGTTGGCAAAAGCTAAAAAGCAGCTTAGGGACATGCTTCCAGAACTGCAGAGCATAAACCAGTTACTATGGATCAGCGGTTGCCTTCTTCTGCTGTTGCACCCAGCAGAACTAGTATTCTGAGCCATGACACCTCTGATTCTGAAGGAAGTATAGAGCCTCTGTGAACAGAAGCCATTGGTAGCCCTATCCTCTGTGACTTTACAGCACTCTTAAAACCACCATCACCTCATCTTGTGCCAGTGAATTCCATTATGGGCTATATGAAAAAGTACTTTCTTTCCCCTGTCCCTCCCATTCAAGCAGGCCTCTCAGTGATAGCACCCAGACTTTGGAATGCCCTCTCTCAGGTGATTCGTGAGGTGGAGATTGTAAGGACCTTTAAATGCCTTTTAAAAACTTACATCCTGGACTCTTTGTAAATTATTATTCATTTTGTACACTGCTCAGTTTTATTTGTGAGATATAGCTGAGTTTGGCTTTTATCTTGTTTCTAGGAAATCTTATTGGCTACTGTTACCGATTTTTTTTTGCTTTAACGTAAACTGCGTAGAGATTTTTACTATATTAAGCAGCATAAAATGTTTGTAAGCAAACAAACAAATTTAGGAGGGTCACACACACACACACACACACACACACACACACACAAAAGAAGAGTACTTCTTCATACTGGATTGCCCTCAGGCCCAGCATATGGGAATCCCAAAAGGATAAAGTTGGCCACTTTGGAAAGCAGAATACTGGGCCAAATAGGCCTTTAGTCTGATTCGCCAGCATTCTCTTTATGTTTACTGTAGTTCTACTTGACTCAGTGGGAATTTGAATTTAACTGAGTTTTGATGTTATAAGCTGCGGGAAAAGGGTTTCCTTCCAGTTCTTCTGCACACTGCAGTTTGATGGGAAAAGGCTGCCCTTCCAAATTACTCACAGGCTCTTCTGAGGGTGAAGAGCTGAGTGGGAGATGCATACACAACCCCACAGCATGGCCTCACAGCAGCTCCCATTAGCTTTAAGAGAAAAGTCCAGCTGTGTTTCTCAACCCTGAGGCTCCTGCTGCATCACAACAATTAGAAACGCACAATCATAGCACCTAATTGTTGTTGTTGCTCTTTTAAGTCCTCTGTTTTAGAGAACTGTATTATGTTTCTATGGATCACGTTTTTATCCAGTCCCATTTCTTGCTGTTCACTGGCATCAAATAAGACCTTTCAAAATGCATTGTGTTTTGTTTTTTAATCCTACTGAAACCCTTTTCTGAGCAAAGTACATGTGAACAGTTCTCATGGCTGCAAACATGATTACGGAAAAAGATGCAGTGCCTGAAACAAGAGCTGCCAACATTTTCGTGCAGTCCTGGCTACCTGAAACCCTCTCGCCTGATGCCTTGTACACTAGTCAAAATCAAAACTAGGGACACGTCAAGTGTTTCGTGGACACAAAACCGGACTTGCCGCTTATATGTACACTCCTTGTGGCTTCCTGTTCAAGGTTTCTGCACCACGCGCTTGCTTGTAAATATTCTTTTGCCACATTCAGATGTTAGATTTTTACATGCACATGAAGATCAATTCTCAAGCACATCTTAAAAACGTAAGGACTGAAACAGCCTTGAATAACATTACCAAACTTCCAAACCCCAAGCAATAGCTTTTAATATGTGAACCAGATACCACAGATCACACACTGCAAGTTCCATAGCACTTCAAATGCAATAGGAGAAATTTCATGTAGCATGTGGCCGAATGTCAAGTGATGGCACAATGTGCAATGTAAATGCATCTATGAGTCGCAGAATGGTTGGAGGAGGGAAGGAAAGACCCAACGAAGAGTAAAAAAAGGCAGATAACAGTAGTAACTAATTCACTGTAGACAAATTAAAGGTAAAGGGACCCCTGACCATTAGGTCCAGTCGTGGTCGACTCTGGGGTTGCAGCCCTCATCTCGCTTTATTGGCCGAGGGAGCCGGTGTACAGCTTCCAGGTCATGTGGCCAGCATGACTACGCCGCTTCTGGCAAACCAGAGCAACGCACGGAAACACCGTATACCTTCCCACTGGAGCAGTGCCTATTTATCTACTTGCACTTTGACGTGCTTTCGAACTGCTAGGTTGGCAGGAGCTGGGACCGAGCAACTGGAGATCACCCCATTGCGGGGATTCGAACCACCGACCTTCCGATTGGCAAGTCCTAGGCTCTGTGGTTTAACCCACAGCGCTACCCGCATCCCTTTTTTGTAGACAAATTACATGGTAGCTAATCCATGTCAAAGGAACTGGCTTGATGAAACCAACAGGACAGCGGTTTTTTCCAAACAGGTGACAAATGAATGCAGGACAAACTTATCAACAGCTGCTAGCCATGACAGCTAAATGGAGCCCCTATGTACTCAGGCAGTATACCTCTCAATGTCAGATCCTGGGACCAATCAGTGAGGGAAGACCATCACTTTACTGCCATGCTTTCTGGGGTCAGGGGCCTGCCAAAGGCATCTGACTGACTTGTTGCTGCAAACGGGGTACTGAATTAGATGCAATTAGATTTCATTAGGGCTCTTTAAAAAAAAAGGATTAGATACAATCCTGGTGGCCAGGTCAATCAGCAGCTGTTAACCATGACCCCTAAAGAAGGCAATCTATCCTGGGGGTGGACGACTCAAGGGGTTGTTTTGGGGGGGGGGCGACGACCACGATGACAAACAACAGGAAAGGGCTATTGCCTTAAGCTCTACCTAGAAGATTATGTAGGAAGTTCCTTATACAGAGTGAGACTATTGGCCCCATTTAGCTCAGTAATGTCCACACGGACTGGCAGCAGCTCTCCAGCATTTCAGACAAGGGGCCTTGACCTGCTTGGGCCAGGACCCAGGACCTTCTGCCTGCGAAACAGATGCCCTACCCACCAAGCTGCAGCATGGATGGTCCTCTGAATGGCCCCAACACCCAGCGCTCTGCTTATGCCCAGGGATGCTCTGGCAGTTGCTGCCTGGATGGGCGGGAGAGAGAAGAGAGACCATGTCCACGGACAGCCTCTTCTTCCTCTTCCCCACACGACCCTACTGTACTTCAATAATAATAATAATAATAATAATAATAATAATAATAATAATAATACCACCTCTCTCTTTCCCAGGTGAAGCCGCTCGGGAGAAGCTGCCACTCCCTTCCACCCCAACAATTCATTAGCTTCTTGCTGGGGCAAGAGATTCAGATTAAACCTGCTTGGACTCCTGCACGGGTTGATGGGGCTCCTTTGTGCAAGGGGAGGCTTTGCATTTTGCACCCCCACGCATTTCCAGGTGCCCCCCCGCACACCTGGGCATGGGCAGAAAGGCCCAACCTGAGCCCCCCCTCCTCAGGTGCGCCTTAGCTTACCTGCAGGTGACTTTGAGGGCGACCAGCAAAGCGCAGCTCAGCACCACCACGGCGCCGCACAGGACCTCGGGCCGCCGGGCCATGCGGGAAGCGCCGAGCCACCGGGGCTGCGGCTTCTTCTCCTTCTCTTCCTCCTCCTTCTCCTCCTCCTGCTGATGTTGCGGAGCCTCGGGAGGCGCTGAGGGAAGGCCGGAGTCAGGTCCGGGTCCTCCGCATGCCGACATGCCCTCCTCCCTTCCGCGCCGTCCCTCCCGGCCGGGGCCTGGCCTGCCCGCCCGCCCGGCCTAGGCGGGGCCCAGCGGAGCCCCTCACGCTCGCACACGTCGCTCGGCGGCCGGAGCGAGAGGCGCCTCCGCCGCCGCCACGTCTCCCCGCCCCGCCAACCAGCCAGCCGGCCGCGGAGGTGGGGACGGGGAGGAGGCGCGCGAGGCCTACGCTCCGGCCTCCCCCTCAGGCGGCGGAGCTCCTCGCGCAGGCCCGCCATGAGCCGCGGGGAGAGCGCGGGCTCCGTCGGCCGGGTTCGAAGCGAGGGCGGCGGCGCGGCGGGGGTCTCCCGAGGCGGGCCATGGCGAGGAGGCCTGGCTCCTTTCCTAGGCCTCGGGCTCTTCCAGGAAGGACTGCCGGCGGCTGTTCCCTCACACGGCGCAGGGCTACCCCCGTGTGGGAATTCGCTTCCACTTCAAATAAAAATAAATATATTGATCGTTATGTTCCGTTTTTGGCACGCCGGCTCTGGCCCACAAAGGCCTCGCTGCCTGAGGGTGGAGGGACAAGATGGCGCCGCTCTTGCTCGACGCAGAGGGCAGACGAACATGGCTGGCCCTTAAACCTCCCTTCAGTGCTGACCCCGGGCTATGTTAGGGGGCGCAGGCTAGGTACATTTGGGCACGCCCAACCCTGGTATCTAAGGGTGTAAGAGCAGCCTTGCTGGATCAGGTCCATCCAACCCACCAAGATGTCTGTGGGAAGCCAGGATTCCAGCACAAGAGCTCCTTCCCTCTCCTGTGGTTTTGGAAACATTTATGGCCTCCAGCTGTTGAAGGCACAGCATAGCTAGCCATCACAGCTAGTGGTAGCCATTAGTAGCCCTCTCCTCCATTAATCTGCATTATCCTCCTTTAAAGCCATCCCAAGTTGGTGGCCGGCTGTCATGTGGGGAGCGAGTTTTAATTCTGCTCTGCCGGAAATACATTTATTCCCACAGCAAGAGTATGTTATGCTGGCTGGCTATGCTTGGTTTAACCATGAATGAATTTTGTCAGTTCATGGTCTCTGGCAAATCTGCATTGGAAGTTCCCCTACATGGGGGTTCAACACACACCAAAAAATCCCAAGCTTTCCCCCTTGCTCACTACGCTTGATCTGGAAGTGGCTACATTAAGCACAGACACACATTGAGCTTTGTTATTTTGCAAGGCTATTCTCATTGCTTCTGTTTTCTGCCCCACATCCAGAGTGCCTTGTACAAATTCTAGGATGGCAGCAAAAGGAGCTAACCTATCTTTCCTTTTACCAAATCAGACCGTTGGGTCCATTTAGCTCAGTATGTCTACACCGACAGCAGCTTTCTCCCATGCTGAAATCTGGAACCTGTAGGTCAAGTAGATGCTCTACCACTAAGCTATGACCCTCCACACCATTCTAGCTACTGCACTAAAGGGTTTTCCTAGCCTATTTGATGGGGGCTTGTATCCTATAGCACTCTCAAGGCAAGTTATAATAAAGATTACAACCCACCCCTATCAAAAACTCCCAAATGTTTTCTTAGTGTTGCTCAGATGTGCTTACAGGTAGGGGTGGTCTGAATGCACACACAGACTCCGGAAAGACACCTAAAAAGTGCAGAGCAGGACAACCTTGAGATGCCATCAAACATTGTGCACCAAGGGGACTTTGGGTCAGTATTGGGGATCGTAGGATAACCAGGCCTCTGCTGCAAGAGTGCGCAACTTGGCTATGTTACGTCTTGGTGTGAATTTAGCAGAAAGTCCACAGTAGAAAATGTTCTATTTATGCTGCTGCTGTGGGAAGAAATGAGATCATTTAGCAAACATGCTTTGGATCAGGAACAGGGAATGTACTGCACCTCTCACCACTACATATGTTGCACTACAACTTCCATCCCCTCTGACCACTGGTCATGCTGGTCAGAGTGGGGAGTCTTGAGAGCATCTGGGAGGAACACAGGTTCCCCATCCCTGCTTTACTGTAGCCATGTGGGATTAAGAGCGTGGAGATGGCAGCTCGCACTCTACCTCAGAAATGCACATATGCATATATCGTACTCTGTTAATATAAAACCAGGAAGTTTGTCTGTGTGTCCAGAATGGCCTCTCTTACCCCTTTTGCTATAGGGCTAATATTAACAATCCTTCAGGAGTCTGAAGATATGTTTAGGAAGAGACTTTATGTAAAGTTATCTTTATTACAGGCAATATTGGTCCATACAATACACAATACTGACATACAAGTGGAATCTTTCAAAATCATCATTTAAACAGCAAAGACCAAGAAACAGAATTTTTAACTACTTGATTTTCAAAAAAAAGTAATACATGTCTCTCTTCCAAGATCCTTTTCAGCAAGTTATATTGAAACATACAAATAGAGAAAAATACCCCATTCAACATATATTGTAGTTAAATGGTTATTTTGCTTTAAATCTTTTAATAAGAAAATCCTTTTATTATAGCAACCTACATAGAGATAAATAGCAAACTTGTTTTAAACAAATCCTCTCCATTAAAACATCTGAAGAATTTTATCCATCATTTTCTTCTGAGCCCAAAACATCTGTTTTTAGAAGCTTACCTTAAAAAGTTTTCAGCTGAAGGACCAACACTAGGGGCTTGCTAGGCATTACAATACCACCCTTCCTGTTATTTTCCAACTTTCTTCTGTCCAACAGAAGGCGAATAAGCACGTAAGACTTCAGGTTGTGTTTTTATTATAACTTCACCATTCTGTTTCATGAGAGCACAGACAGACCTGCCGACTCCCCCCCTACACATCTACTACATTTTGTTCTTCAGGAGGAACAATACAGGCCAATAAAAGCAGAAAAAATCTGCAGCTTCTGTCACATGCTTTTGATTATTGTCAAATTCTGATTTTATGCTTCCTTCTGGCAACACAAATGCATTGTTATAGTGTTAGTTTAAATCTTTAAACAAAAAACTATATTTTCCAAAGTCATTATCATTTGGAGCAATCAAGTGATCTTTTCTGGCTTTGCTCAGCTTCATTCTTAGAACGTGTCTCCGTTCTTCCCATTCACGGAGCTCAGCAGGTCCATGTGCAAATTTACAGTTGTTTCCCTCCACACAAGTACCAGCCATATACCTGTTTAAAAGAAAGAAGTGCAAAAGGTAATGAGCAAAACGTACTACACCCACAATGCTGGCTCAAGACATTTTGCAGCATAAAGCAGAGCACTGGGTGTCCCTCCTCACCACCAGGCGAAACCCAACCCCTCAAGAAGTCTTGGTGTTACCATCAATTCCTGTCTTCACCCAGCCTCCTAAATCCTGTCATGTGAAGCACCCTACATCACGGCACAGCCAGCCCTGTGCAAACATGCAATTTAAAAGACTGTGTGGGGTTGCAAACTTGACCTGGATGGCAGTGATGGGGAGCCTGCAGCCTTCCAGAAGATGTCGGGACTCCAGATCCCACCAGCCCCAGCCAGCATGTCAGGGATGTCAGAAGCTATAATTAGCCAATATCTACCTGCAGAGCCACGGGTTCCCCAACCCCTGCTGAATGGGCCTTGGATTATGAGAATCTCAGCTTCCAACAGCATATAAAGCCCCTGTTCTCCCAGTGCTAGCTGCAGGTGTCAGCCCCCCCCCCACTCCAAACTAATCCAGATAACCTATGTGACCACAGGTACTTTTTGGTCTCTGCCAGTAACTAAAGGGGGGGGGGGAGGATAGGAAGGAGGATAAATAGGGTTGCCTTCAGATGTCTTCTAAAAGTCAGATAGTTGTTTATTTCCTTGACATCTGATGGGAGGGCGTTCCACAGGGAGGGCGCCACTACCGAGAAGGCCTTCTGCCTGGTTCCGTGTAACCTCGCAGGGAGGGAACTGCCAGAAGGCCCTCAGAGCTGGACCTCCGTTGAACGATGGGGTGGAACCCCAACTCAACAACTGGCTTTGTGTCAAGATGAATACCAAGGAGTCAACATGCACCTACCTATCACAAATGCTGAAATAGCCGGTTGGAAAGCGATGCTGCCAGCAGTTTTGGTCATCTTCTGTGTGGAATACTTTCTCTTTATGCTTTTCTGAGGAGATGTGGCCTTGCCATTGTTTCTCACTGTTACAGTTCTTCCCACACATCCAGCAATGGAAGTCCACCTGGTTCAAAAACGGAAGGATGAGCCAACGCAGGAGGACAAGGCACGGTATGCAAATCTGGTTAACCTGAACAACTGATGCCATTTCTCTGGGCATGACCCGTAGAGCTTTGAAAGTGAGATTGTAGCAGGAAAGGAACAATTATTGTCCCCCTGGCAGACCATTAGGCCTGTTCTTTGCCAGCTCCAGTCAAGGTGGGGCTGGTGGCAGGACGGGAAATGGAACACACTGTCTGAACAAGCTTAGCAGTACACACGTAACAAAGGTGTCCACTGCTTTAAGCTTGCAATGACACCTGAGGATATGTGTGTGTGACTTCCCTCAACCCGAAATTAAATATATGATGGGCCTACTGTCACCTAAGGTTCCTCGTCTCTTACCGTAACTTCAGCATAATCTGTTGGCATGTGAATTTGCTTCCCATTTTCCTTGTTCGCTTGAGCAGCTGGGTCCTCCCCTTTTTCCGGCTTTTGGCTCTTCAGCCACATTTCATACAACTGCTCCATGTCTTGAACTAAGTGAGAACAGAGCTAAAATAAGTTTGCAGCAATTAAGTTAAGAGTAAGTAAACTGAAGGGACGCAGGTGGCGCTGTGGGTTAAACCACAGAGTCTAGGACTTGCCGATCAAAAGGTCGGTGGTTCGAATCCCCACAACGGGGTGAGCTCCCGTTGCTCGGTCCCTGCTCCTGCCAACCTAGCAGTTCGAAAGCACGTCAAAGTGCAAGTAGATACCGTATTTTTTGCTCTATAAGACTCACTTTTTCCCTCCAAAAAAGTAAGGGGAAATGTGTGTGCGTCTTATGGAGCGAATACAGGCTGCGCAGCTATCACAGAAGCCAGAACAGCAAGAGGGATTGCTGCTTTCACTGCGCAGCGATTCCTCTTGCTGTTCTGGCTTCTGAGATTCAGAACATTTTTTTTCTTGTTTTCCTCCTCCAAAAACTAGGTGCATCTTGTGGTCTGGTGCGTCTTATAGAGTGAAAAATACGGTAAATAGGTACTGCTCTGGCGAGAAGGTAAACGGCGTTTCCGTGCGCTGCTCTGGTTTGCCAGAAGTGGCTTAGTCATGCTGGCCACATGACCCGGAAGCTGTACGCCGGCTCCCTCGGCCAATAAAGCGAGATGAGCGCCGCAACCCCAGAGTCGGCCACGACTGGACCTAATGGTCAGGGGTCCCTTTACCTTTACCTAAGTAAACTGAACAGGCCAATACTATGAATACGTCGTGGACTCACTGAAAAGGAACAAAGTCCAGATCTTTTATTATGGCGGCATACTTCTCAGGGGAGCAGACGTAGCTCAGTGGTACAGCATCCCTGGGATCTCCAGATAGGGCTGGGAGAGACTCCAGCCTGAAATCCCAGAGAGCTGCTGCCAATCAGAGCTAGATGGACCAATGTTCTGACTCAAGACAGCTTCCGGTGTTTCATGGCTCATCTTCAGGGCAAACTTTGGTTTGGAAAACAAGTCACAGGGACTCAAACCTTATCTGGGTCACCTACTGGAGGAGGGAGGAAGAAACAGGAAATGTCTGGCATGGCCATCTTGGAATGGAAGGAACTGAGGAACTTCTCTCTTTCAGTCCACTTTGCTCCCACCAAACATGGCTCACACTGGCAGGCACAGAGGAGCCCATTCATACAGAGGCGTTTTAATTTTACTTCCAAGTGAACTGACCCAATGCAAAACAAAAAAAGAAAAACCACCTTCCGAAACCGTCTTACAAGACACAATCTTCTGGGATCCGAGCAAGAATGTCGTATGTGCAGGGTTTGACATGCTCTGCTCTTTGCATAGTTAAAACACATGCACACAAGATGTGACTTATCTTCACACGGAAAAAGCGAGGGGTTATGCAAGAAACTGAAACCAACGCTCCTGTGAATCAGCTTCCACCAACTTTGTTTTTTTTAAATGAAAAATTTTAGTTTTCATGGGTGTAAAATGGGTGCTGAGTGTACCCAACGGCATACCCAGAGACGGTCTGCATGGTTATCTAAGAGATTTGTGGAAGGGTTCACACAGAGATTGCAGAGCATCACTACTGTGTAAAAGTCTAATGCAGTCCCACTCAGATAAAATGGCAGATGACATCTATTCCCTGTCATTTTTTTCCTCCACTAGCTTGCCTCAACCCCTAAATCTGCATGCCTCAGTTTTGCATTGCTTGCTGAAACGTTCTAGGATTTGATAAAGTCAAAATACCAACAACATTAACGCAGCATGCCAATTAACTTGCACAGAAGGTGTATAAGGTGAATAACCTAAAGCAGAGTTTGGAAACTGGGTTTATGTGGCATTGAAACAGGACTTATCCAGCCATACTCGCAGACTGTCCTGATCCTATGGATCTGGACACAGACATAATAAAATCAAGGCAGAAAACAAGGAAAACCCATACCTGAGAGCGGGCAAAGGGGATCAAAATGCTAATGGGTTTACAGTGTGCTTTCCTGCATTGTTTAAGTTTACTTACTGCCGTTCTCCTTCATATAAGTCCACATTTCTCGCTCTTCATGACTGTGAGCAAAGGAGCAGTTTCCGACATACTGACATTTCTTGCCCGATGCAATATGATTGCACAGCTAGATAAGGAAGAAATAAGCTGCTCTCAGAGAAGCTGCATTCTGCATGAGGAATAATTTGAAGTCTCTCTCATTCTCTCTCTCTCTCTCTCTCTCTCTCACACACACACACACACACACTCTTACACTTTGCAGAAGATGATACTAGGTGCAACACCTATTTACATAAATTGGTACTGGAGGAACACCTGAGTTTGGTGGATTGTGCCCATTCTTTTTACTGATTTTTAGAAAATCAACAGAGCAACCTTAACATAAAGTAATGTCTGGAATCTTCCAGTTCACTTTCTGCAGACAGCAAGTGCAGCGAAGGGGTTAAAAAAAATGTTAAGCTTTGGGAAAACCTGGGTTCAACTGCCCACTTGGCCATAAAGCTGGTTGGAATGACCTGGCACCAGACTCCAACCTCACAGTGTTGTTGTAAAGATAAAATAGGACACACCTCACCCCCTTGTATATCACCCTGAGCTTCTTAGAGGAAAGGAAGGATGAAAATTCTTGGCATGACCTTCGTGGTCCAGCAATTTATTTTATTCTTAATGCTTACAGCCATGGAACATTTTAACACAAAAGTACAAGATCAACTTCTTCCCACAGATTGTGTAAAAGAAACAAATCTGGATTTTCTGTCTCCAAACGAGTAATGCTAGCACTATGAGGAACACAAAAAAGCCAAGCCCAGATTTTAAAGACATGCTCACATCAAACTGCAAAGGCACTTGCTTCTTTGTAGGAAGTGGGCGAATCGTATTCCACTTCTTACGCTCATTTGACATCACCAGCATCACCCGGCGATCTTTGGTCCATCTGGAAAAAGGACAAGGCTAATCAGGGCAATAACTGAAATTGCACAGCATGGCTGTGGCAGAAGGAAACTCACACCAGGACTTTAGACCCAAACAGTTCCTACAGTACAGCTATCTTCAACCTTTGCAGGCCCAGGACCCACTTTTAAACCAAACATTCATTGGGGGACCCATTTCCTAATATTTTATCATATATTTGCAAGGTGCTGCTATCGTGACCCACCATGGATCAGGCTGCAACCCACCAGCTGAAGACCAGCTCTGTAATACATGCTTTTTTTTTTTTTTTACACAAGGGATGACAAATTGGTTTCCCAGACATTGTTCAATTCCCATCAACCCCAGACAGCATAGTCAATTGTCTGGGATGATGAGAGTTGTAACCAGCAACATCTGCAGGGACAAAGGTTCTCAACCCCGGTTTACGACGAGTGCCGCAAACGTCATAGGATCAAACAGCTTCAAGTTCCCTTTTGGTGAGTGAACGAAGTGTGTCCAGAGGCCCAGTCTCCCGCTAAAGAAATTTCTACGCTCATGCCTCTGCAAAGGGGAACTGGCACAAACCAAAGAACCTGTGTTTAGGGCAAAAGGATTGAGACAGACCTAGCTGAGTTCTATTCAGGTTACACCTAACAAAGATTCATTGAAAGGTCTTCTCCCAGATGCCACCTTGTGACTCTTGAGCAGATTGTGATGCCTGGCCTGCTTTTAGGGTGCAGTCAAGGTTAACAGGTCCAGGAACTCAAACAAAAGGCTGCTGTTCTTCATAAAAGCTTTTTTTAAATAAAACAAGGATACCTTGGTTTAGCTCATGTTTTATCTGCACTAAGACAAACCATTAGCCCAGGGTTCACACAACACACTGAACCAGCAGGCGTCCAGAGGAGACGCAAAACAGCCATAATCTAGACTCCAAGAACTGCATGTTCATGCTAAGCCACTGTTTGGGCTTGATGTTACATGTGAACTGGGTCTGTATGTTACGGTTTTAATACTGGCAACTCTCCAGCTTAGCTGGTGAGAGGAAGTTTTTATCTGGTAAGGACAGCATCGCTGTCACGTTCTGCAACAAGGCAAAATGTATCCTGAAATCCTACCTAAAAGACTTAAGTCCCAACCTAGTGGTTCCCGGCCCGCAACTACCCCAAGGGCATTCCAACAAGCATCCAACCTCAGCAACTTCGTGGGGCAGAGGGGAAACATGTGACTTACGGATGCCTTGCCTTTGCGCTACAGTATTTCTTGTTTTTGTCTGGCTCACTAACTTGGCCATTTCTCCAGCACTGTGCGCACACAAACTTCATTTTCAGATTCAGAGATCCGTGCTTCACTTGGCTGCTGAGAACCTGGAAACAAAACGAAAAGCAAGACCGTTTAGGTTTGCAAAAACAGTCCAACACCCCATAAGCATCCAAGAAGAAAGGAGATAACTGTAAGACTGTCTTTTCCTGTACCAACGCTGCCTGGAAAATTAACATCTACTTCAGAGTGGCTCTTCTGCACCAGGGAAGATTAGGAAAGGGGTGACAAGGGAAACTCTGTACCCAGGAAGCTGCCTAAGTCAGGCTTCCTCAACCTTGGCCCTCCAGATGTTTTTGGCCTACAATGCCCATGACCCCTAGCTAGCAGGACCAGTGGTCAGGGATGCTGGGAATTGTAGTCTCAAAACATCTAGAGGGCCAAGGCTGAGGAAGCCTGGCCTAAGTAGTTTGTGACATTTGTCCATCTATCCCAGTATGGACTTTCCAGGATTTCAGGCAGAGAAGGATAGTTCTCCAGTTCCTGCTATCTGATTCTTTTTCAACTAGAAATGTAAAGAATTGAACCCAAACTTTTGCATCCCAATCCCTGACTCCAATCCCTTGATTTTCATAAGCCAGTGTGCTGCTTGGGGCAATCTGAGAAAAATACCTGTGCTCCATGTGCATTAGACTCCATAGCCTGCCAATATTTTTTTGATTCTTGAACAATAGCCTCATGAGAAATACCTGTGGTGAGGGAGACATGCATTTTAGGCAATTCTGATGTTGCTAACCATTGCACAAGCACTACCGAGACCTCCAAGGCTGATATTTTATGAACATTTCAGTATTACCGATTGACATTTTTTATTTAAAAAAAAAAGTTTAAAACAGTAATATAAAGATGTTGCCATATCTGATGTGCAGAACAACCTGCATGCATTATTCTACTCCCAGGTTAAGCGTAGCTTTCCACAAGCAGTCGATTTAGAATAAACATTAACCTTATAAGAGACTGAATCATTTTAAGACAGCTCTTCTGCTTGAGCACAATCGGTTTGGAGAAAGTTTACCAGTATCAGGGCACACCTGAAATCTGGCAAGGATGTCTGCAGAAGGCACTGGCATTAGTTGAGTCTTAGCAAGGAAATGTGCTCTGGAATGTTCATTAATCAGAAAACCTTACTGACTAATAAGACAAGCCTATGCTTGTGTATTCAGAATAGAAATATGCCACACTATGTTCAGCAGGGCTAACTCCCAAGTAATTGTGCACATGACTGCAGTTTAAAAACACAAAAGCAAAACCACTAAAAACACGCAGCAAGACTTTGCTCTTGCCTACTGCAGTTATACTTCACAGACACATATTTAAGGGATGTGGCTGCAATGCACCCGTCCTCATGGTCAGGAAGGTGTGTCGTGTTTTACATCACCCGGGAGTTGGAGTGGGAAGACCTCTCTCAAGTTCCAGAGGGGTTAAGCAGTCTGTAAAAATGAACTCTGGCCATGCACAAAGATGTTTTTAGCACCCATTGTTGCACCAGACTTACCTGTCTTACTCTGCATTATCCACACTTGGAGCTCTACAAGACTGTGAGCATAGAAACACTCGTCATCCCGTGAACAGCCATAACGAACTTCATGCCGGCACAAATCTAGCTGACACTGAGCGTGAAAAGGTCGTATCTTAGAATACTTTACTGTCGTTTCCTGCAGAATGTGGACAAGGCACCTAGTTGTTGTTTTAAAAAAGGTGAGTGTCAGTAAAAGAAAGTTTCGGAAAAGCCGCTTCAAAAGATTTTTGGTTTAGGCAATGAATATTTAAGCCACCAACACCAGAAAGGGGTTTATATGCTCCAATTTAAATAAACAGGAGACTCCTGTCAACATTCACTGTGGTCTACCACGGTTTCTTCTTGCAGTGTTGCAGAACCTGCAAAACCCATCACCTTAACCAAGCTGAACCTGATTAAATTTGCTTTAATCAATAATACACACCAGGTGTGGGGAGCCTTTGGCCCTCCAGAGGTTGCTGCGCTATGGCTCCCATCATCCCTGGCTATCAGTCATGCTTGCTAGAGCAACATCTGGAGAGTCAAAGGTTCCCCACACCTACTTTATAACAATTCATCCTACTTAGCATTTGTTTATTACAGAGATGAGGTGTTGGGACTGAGAAGGTGATTTATTTACTCATTCATAGGAATAATTATATACCACCCACACATAAAATATCAGGGCACAATACAGGGGGAAGGGAACGCATTAAGGCAGCAAGAAACAATCACTAAAATGACTAGCTACTCAAGAGAATTTGAGACAACTGCACGGGCCTGCCAGCATCAAAAATAATCTCCAGGAGACACATGATAATGAAAAGCACAGGCAGGCAAACTAAGGCCCAGGGGCCAGATCTGGCCCAATCACCTTCTCAATCCGGCCCGCGGATGGTCCGGGAATCAGCATGTTTTTACGTGAGTAGAATGTGTCCTTTTATTTAAAACGCATCTCTGTGTTATTTGTGGGACATAGGAATTCATTCCCCCCCCCCCAAAAAAAATGTAGCCCAGCCCCTCACAAGGTCTGAGGGACAGTGTACCGGCCCCCTGCTGAAAAGGTTTGCTGACCCCTGGCCAAAAGCAAGGATATCTCTGCCAAATCTCTTGTGGAAGAGTCTTCTACAGCGTGGGACTGGCAACGCTGAATGTCCGATGTCTGGCCGAGGCCAGCTGGGCCTCTGTATCACTGAGGGCAACCAACAGCAGCCCTGCAGATGATCTCCGTGACTGAGTTGGGACACAGTGGCTCAGGCAGTCCTCAAGGGACCCTGAACCCACATTGTTCAAGGGCTTTGCATAGCAAGACAAGATCCTTGGGCCTGGGCAGCTTCCTTAAGGACACCTAGTGCATTTATGGCAAAGGAGACTTTTCAGATGGGAGCTTCCTGATCTGTAGCCTAGTCACTATACTACTCCTGGTCCTGTTGTATCATTTGATTCAGGATTCTAGGAAGCAGGCCAGAGTATTTGATCCACCAAGCCCAGTCCCAGATGGGCAGGCGCTCTCTCAGCAGACGCCCTCCCCATTACCAGCTACCACGAGCCTTTATTTTAGCTGGGGATGCCAGAGATTGAGCCTGGCATGCAGAGCAGCTGCTCTACCACCGAGCCACAGCCCCCTCCCCATAACTCTTGCTTCAGGCTCACCTGATTGGGGAAACATCTAACATGTGTTCCAGGTCTGTAACACTACGATCCACCTGTACAGCTGACAGAAATCACCCCTGTTCCCACTGAATCCAAGGAAAGCTCGAATCAACACAAAATGTTAGAGGGCCACGAGCCAACCACTGGGGGAACTAAACAGGCCTCGAAATAAAAATGAGTAGGATTTGGAACCTAAATGCAGTTGTTTTTCAACAGCACAATGTATCTATGTGACAAAATGCAGCAGACCCACAATGGCTCCTGAATTCAACCTGACTGCCATGTATAAAGAAACGTTTTCATAGTTGCTATGGCTGAAGCAATCTAGTTATGCATGGAGGAAGGCCCAGATAGGGACATAGGAAGCTGTCTTAGAGTCAGACCACTGGCCCATCTTGCTCAGTACTGTCTACACTGACTGGCAGCAGCTATCCAGGGTTTCAGGCAGGGCTCTCTCCCAGCCCAAACCGGGCGAGAGATATCACTGGGGATTTGAACAAGGACCTTTTGGATGCAAAGCAGAGCTACAGTCCACACAATTTATTTAACAGTTAAGGGAAACTAGAACACACAAATGCATCTATAATACACACAGAGAGGTATTTTAAAATTCAGGAGACACAAGATATAGGGATTATCGACGTACTTGTTGTCTTCAAAGTCGTGCTTAGCAGGGTGAGAGCAGTAAGAGGCGTTGTCCTTGTTTTTGCTTATTATTCTTGGTTTATGCTCAAAACATTTCTGAAAAACAAGAACAAAGTGCTTTATAACAAGAAGAGGGGGAAAGGCACCTGCCTGCTATCAGCAAACTCAGGTACCAACAGAACTGAAGCCATTCAAGAACTGGAGGGAGGAATGAGCAGGCTCTAGAGAACCCTGGAAGCTTGCAGAAGTAAAAAAGCACCTTTTAAAAACCCAACCACCTAAGGAGACCCAAACTACACTGCATTGCAGCTCCAACTTGTACAAAGCCTAACAAGGAAGTCGTAACTACTAAAAGTGGGGACTAGAGGTGTAAGTCAGGACATTCCACTTCAAAAAGTTAATTACAGTGGTACCTCGGGTTACATACGCTTCAGGTTACAGATGCTTCAGGTTACAGACTCCGCTAACCCAGAAATAGTACCTCGGGTTAAGAACTTTGCTTCAGGATGAGAACAGAAATCGTGCTCCAGCGGTGCGGCAGCAGCGGGAGGCCCCATTAGCTAAAGTGGTGCTTCAGGTTAAGAAGAGTTTCAGGTTAAGAACGGACCTCCGGAACGAATTAAGTACTTAACCCGAGGTACCACTGTATTCCTGGAAGTTCACCTAGCACGGGGCTGGGGAAGAGGACCCACTGGGGGAAATTTTGATAGGCAGGTAGGGCAATCTAACTCTTAATCACCTGAGGCTGCCCACCTTGTAAAGAAAGAATAGGAGGCACATTCGAAGTATGCTCCAGATTTTTCAATTTCTTCTTTTGCAGCCTGGGCCTAAGTTTAAGCAGAGGTGCAAAAGGTAGATTCCTGCAGCCAAGCTCAGTGGGGCTTGAATTAGTCACCAGGTTTAAAAGACTCACAACAAGAGCCGCTTTGCAGCTTCGCCTTTACCTGGACTATGCCTGGCCTCACAAATGATATGGGGCAGGTGGACATGGGTTTGGAGGGGGGGATGGCCTCAGAGGCCAAATTAGGACCCCTGCAGATTCTAATTAGGTCCCTCAATCCTGACACAGCACAACTGTGCTGCATGAAATTCCTTTGCCTGGTTCTGCTTAGCGATTGTCGATACGCACCTCACAAAGAAACATGAACTGCCCGTGATGTTCCTGCAGGAGTCGGGACACGGTCAACCTAATCTCTCCACTGCCTTCAAAGAGAGCTTCGCGACTGAAGGCCCCTTTGCGTTCCAGAGTCCACACATCTATTTCTTCTTGGCAGTAAGCAAAGGTGCAATGGCCAGGATATCTGCACTCTTCTTCAGCAGCAACATCTGGAAAACAACGGGACATTAAAGTGAGCTTGGAAAGCCTTTACGCGGCATTGACCCTCCTTTCACCCTCACTCATGGCTGTACAGCCTCTGCTTCATTCTGGACCACTGGATGGAAACATCCTGCATCTGCCCAGCGATACAGCCCCAGCCCCACATTTTGTTTTAGGCCAGAGTTACAGAAAGTGGTTATGTTCTCCTGATCTTTTATTTCCCTTCTCTTCCCTCCCCCCTCCCCTTTTATGAAGATTACCCACTCTGAGACCCCACAGCTAATTCTCCCCTGGCCTCCTTGCTGGCCCAAGTAGGACCAATTCAGCCAGCTAGCCCTGGGGATTATCTAATGCTTATTTTCCCTAAATTGATTTCTGAATTTTGAATTTTATTGTTATCCATGTTTTTATACTGTATGATATGCTGCTTTTACAATTAAGTGTTTCAAATTTGTTGTTAGCCGCCCTGAGCCCCGTTTCAGGAAGGGCGGGGTATAAATAAAAATTTATTATTATTATTACCAGACGGCTGGATGTCGCACCTGAATTCTTACCCACACCTAACCACACACCTAATTTCAGAAGCAGCCAGACAGTGATAAGCCAGCTTTTCTTTAGCCACCCAAAGAAACGGATATGAGAGTGGCTATGCTCTGCCTCCAGTAATGTTTCTGAATACGTTGCTGGAAGCTGCTGGAGGGGAGAGGACTCTCGTGCTCAAGTCCTGCTTGTGCATTTCCCATAAACATCTGCTTGGCTACCGTGAGAACAGGATGCTGGACTGGATGGGGCCATTGGCCTGATCCAGCAGGCTTTTCTTATGCAGGCAATTGGCTAGCTTCTAGCTTCAGTTTTTCTTTTGAGAAGTGGAAATAACCACATCAATTTGCAGGGGTTGTCACAGAAATAATGGTGGAAATACTGCTACCCACATCGAGTCTTCAGGAAAGAATGGGCTACAAATGAATGAGATGAAAATGCATATACCCACAAGCGAAAATCCTCACCTTTACATATATAATACGGTCCCACATACTGTGTTTTTGTTGGCCTTGGCCTAATTTTCTTCCATGATTTATCTTCAGAGTTCTTTATTCTACCTACTAAGATATCCTTCTTACACATGTGCTCTAGACTGGGAAGGTAAGTATAATCCAATACTTTTGGACCTAGAAGAAAACAACAGGGAGTGGCTTAAAAAGTTTTCTTGTTATTCACAGCCATTAATTGTAGAACTGAAGGAGGCCAAACAGGGAGGTGACCAACCTCAGCTCAGCTTTTAACTTGCATCCATCTACTAGAAAGCTAGATCAATAGCTGTGCTTTTGCAAGGCCCCTGTTTTTGGATTCTCCCCAGCCCACAAAGAACAAAGGGTAGCTCGGACACCATGTCAAACCAGGGTTTAGCATTAAACATGCATGAGCTGTCAAGAGCTTTGGGATCTCATCCTTCTCGGCTCAAAAACTTCCCTCTTTGGCACAGAAATCCCTCTTTCAAACAATAGACTGATGGCAGCAAACTACAGTTTGCCCAACACCAGGACAGGAGGGAAGGAACTGCTGTGTCCAAGGGGAGGAAGTGTCAAATCCTAAGGATCTTGACTACTAATCCATCAGACAGAGATATTAAAAAAAAATTAAAAGCATAAAAAAGAACATGTTGCACTACTGATTCATAGGAGAAGGCAAAGTTCTTAGGCATGTCTAGACTAGAGCTTTTTGCAGAATGGTTATAAGATTAACAAAAATTATTTTAAACCAAAGAATGATTATTATTCATAGGGAGGACAAGTATCATAAACCTAATTTAATTCACTCTGACCAAAGTAGCCTAGTCTGATTGAAGAAAATTTTAAATTTGTATTTTTTTGTTTGGGGCTACTCTGTTGGTCATCCTGAGAACATAAACTCCTGACGAAGGTGCACAGTATAAATTGGCTTTCACCTGCAGATGTTGTTAGACTACAGATGTAGTCGGACTACAACTCCCTGCAGAGGTTGTTGGACTACAACTCCCATCAGCTCAAGTTGGCACTGTAATGGGAGCTGCATGCCAACAACGTCTGAAGGGCACCAGGTTGGAGAAGGCTGGTATAACTTATGAAAGTAAAAAGTGATGCTCTTCAGGGTCGCCATTGCACAGAAGTTAAATTATATTGTCCGCTCACAGCAAGTGCTTTAAGGATGCTTTTAGGATCCGAACAAGCAATAAAAAGGTAAGCTAAGGTGATGGAAACAGTTGCAAGCCCTCGTCCATCTATCAAGTATTTTAGTCCTCATCCTAGTCAAGAGAAGCAGAAAAGCATTGATACAGACTCCTGCTATGGTCACTTCAGCTCCCCCCCACCCCAAGTTAAGTCATCAACTGCTTATGGTCCTTACCCTTTTTGATAAAGCATGACTGGCAGGCCTGTCTTAGCTCATGTGTGTTTTCCAAGGGATTTCTTGCAACTAGGGAGGGTGTTGTCGACACAGGTATACTAGGGGGTCCACTGCCAAACACACTAGAATAGTCATTTCGACCTGGGCTGGAAATCCCAATGTAGTTCTCGGACCCAAACAAACTTGTAGGCCCATTCATCTGCCAGAAGGAACAAAACTGGTTTTTTAAAAAAGCATTCCATCATCCTCATTGTCACTACATTTTTATCCCAACGACCCTCCAAGAAGCTCAGGGCAGTGCACATGGCTCTCCCCGCTGAGAGAGAAAGCAGTTGGCTCAAGGCCACCCAGTGAGTTTTGAGTCTAAGTGGGAATTTGAACCCAGGTCCCCATGGTCTCAAGCTCATTTGCTAAAAGGAGAATGAACAAACCAGCGACTCAAAGGGATGAATGCTGGAACTGCAAAGCATTTAGAAAGTTTGTAAAGGTACTTACAAGTCGAAGCGGAGAATTACTGTTTAACGCTGACGTGACATCTCTAGGAACAGAATTGGGTATATCTGTTGGGATCAAGAAAGTCACAGTTTGGGCACACATTTCATAGCTAGGGGAAGTGCAAAGGGCAATGGCAATCGGTCAGGTGAAGCAGACATGCTTCATCCTTGCACAGAACCCCGCCAACTCAACCAAGTGTCTTGGCAAGGAGACCCCCAAATTAGTGTGCTACAAGGGGGCAAATTGTCCCTTGGAGAATTAGGCCACTCTGCTCCAAACCATTACAGAGAGGATGAACCCCACCTCAGCCGATACAGGGATAGTATATTGTGCTGCAGCAAACAGGAATGAGAGGAGTATGGAAGACTTGCCACTGCTCAGGAACGACAGTCCCCTCCATGATTAGGTAAAGAGGAAGGCCGGACAATCAGAGAGACATTCCTTAGGCTCTCCTGCAGTTGCAAGTAAGATGCCCACTCATTGTTCTGGGTAAGTAAACTGAGGGTGTGTGTGTGTGTGTGTGTGTGTGTCCCTGTCGTTGAATCCAACAATAACATTGAGAGTGGGAAGAGAAACAGAAAACAGAAATTACTGCAAGCATTCCTTCTCCTTGGAGATGCAAGGGTATCCTGTGAAGTGAGTTACTCTACCTATTACAGAGGTCCTTACAGGTCCACAGAGGCTATCAGAAGTTTAAGAAGCACTGAAGGCAGCAGCTACCTCCATGCAAAAGTATGAGGCCCCTTACATGGAAGCTGCCATCTTTTAACTTTAGTTTCTATAATGGGAAAAATTGCACTCAGTGGTGAAGCATCTGCCTAGCATGCAGAAGGTCCTGGGGTTCAATCCCTGGCATCTCCAGGTAGGGCTGGGAGAGACCTCACCCTGAGGTGCTGCCAGCCAGGGTAGAGAATACAGAGCTAGATGGGCCAAAGGTCTAACTCAGTAAAAGGCAGATTCCTCTGCTCCCAATCCAAAATGGCAACAACAGTGAACTACTTCACAATTCTGTTAGGAAGTAGAGACTGCAAAGCATTCTGCTATATCAGAAATTATGAACACTGGGTCCAATGAGCCCCACAGCACTACATTCTACTATTTCTTAGTAAGGTAAAGGCTGCTTAGATGATACAGGCTTTACCTAACAGGGTTTGGTGAATTAAGCCTAGCCTTACCTCTTTTGGAATCACTGATTGAGAAAGTAGTTAAAGAGGAACAAAAGCTGTCCAGGCCAGAAACCAAAGGCTGGGAATACATTTCTGAAAAAGAGGCGGCAGGAACAAATCCAGGCCCGACTGACAATGTCCCGAGCAAAGGCGTAGAGAAAGGTATGCTGGGAGCCATGGTGGCTGTTGGGATGGCTCCTCGGACAACCGTGCTGGGCTGGGAAGAGAGAAGAAAGTTATTTGCTACTAAATGCAGGTAATCGATCTTTCACTTTTTGTGATCTGGTTTTTGTTTTAAGCCTTCTCTGTTGAAGTAGTGCTAGAGCTGGTCTATACATGGAATTATTTTCATCGTGGGAATTGGCATCTGCTGGCTGCCATGGCTGGGAGCGAGGAGGTTCACAACAGGAGTGGCACCAACATGAGTTCCTGTTCATGATATCACTAGGCAGAGCAATTGCTTCGCATGCAGAGAGTCCAAGACTCAATCTCTAGCATACTCCAATTTGAAAAAAGACAGATAGCAGGATTTGTAGAAGACCCTCTTCTGCCAAAGACCTAGGAGAACTGCTGCCAATCAGTAGAAAACTTTAGGCTGAAAACATCAAAGCCCTGACTCTGTATAAATCAGATTCTTACACCCATATTCCAGGCGAAGTGGTAGAACTCTTCCCTTCCCCACAATGACAAAGGACCTGTCCCTGAATTCATCTGCTTAGAAGATTCCAAATAGCATATTCTATAAAAGATTTGTGACCCCAGAGAGCTGCTGCCAGTTAGAGCAGACAATTCTGGGCTAGATCATCCAGCAGTACGATTACATTTAAGGTCATTTCAAGGAGGGAATGCCCTGTGGCAAAATTGAAATGCAGAACGGCTCCAACAGACCAATGCGAAGAGGCATGCAAGTCCAGACCTTGAAATCTTGCAAGACTAATATTGCTACCCAGGGTCCTAAACTTGCAAATATTTATGAATTCATGCTTCAATAAATGGCAAGAGAAGCAATAGGAATAGGTGGAGTCAGCAGCGCTTCTTTAAAATGTGCTTTAATACACTGTATCTTTGTACAAAGCAGCCTCAAAATCCAGCGAGATTAATACTTAAGCTTAAGTAATTTTTAATACCAAACCTCTTGCTCTACTGAGACACTTAGAGGCACATCAGTCTGAAGGTATCACAATTTAAGGCTGCAACACATACGTATAACACTGTGTTCCTTCTGTTGTTTTTATAAGAATAAATGAAAGCCGACTCACCATGACACTTTCCCCAGAATCAGAAACGGAATCAAGCAACTCATCTAGCTCATCTCCAATTATATCATCTCCATCCATGCAGTCTAAACAGACTTCAGGTACAATGAAAGATCCTCCATTTGCCAGAGAGGTGGCAGCGAGTGAACTCTTCTCGGCTGGAAGGGTGATCAGAGACGCCATTGGCAATGGAGACAGATCGCTTGAAACTTCAGGTGTAAAACTGGAAGGGGAGGAGGAGGAAGAAAGAATCTTTTCCTTCCAATTGGAAAAATCTGAAACAGATTTCGATTGGGGAAGAGAGGCATCTTAGAACAGGGATTCTCAGGGATGGAGGCAAACCTCCCAAAGGAGGCACAGAAAGAAAGAAAAAAGCTTTGGAAGCTGTCTACCAATGGAAGCTGGTCCATGAGAGCAAATGGGTCACTGTCCCACCAACCTCAACCTGCCCTCTCCTGTATGCCTTCGATGAAGAATCCATGGGGGGTGCTGACTGTCAGCTTCCTCCTCATTAGTCTCAGTGTTGCCCTGGTAGTACTAAGGGGGAAGGGCAAAGCTAAAATTAACTGGCTCTGCCTGTCATTAACTCTGGCTCCACCTAATGTTTTCCTCCCTGCCTTCTGCCATAGCCAATGGGAACAAGACACCATTGCTACCACCTCCTTCCTGAACCCTCATGACATGGCCCTGACCTGTGGACTAAAGGCCAGTCTGACCCCGGGCTGCTTCTCTCTCTGCCCCCAGCAACAGTCAAAGTGTCCCACCTCACTTGTCATGCCAATTTTCAACCATTCATGGAAAACATTGGCAATCATCAAGCACGCACAGAGCTTAAATTGCAAAACTCTTCTGAACCCCTCTGCCTCAGCTAGGGACTAATTTCCAAGGTCCTAAAAGAGGATGACTATTTATGAATGGGAAATAAGTGCAGCATGTGAATGTCTTCCCCCAGAACAGAGGCAAAGGCCCACATTGTTTAGGTGGCCAGGCTCCCAGGGCAAGCTTGGCTAGCGCTTAAGAGAACGCAGACATTTGAGCAACACATGTTGAACTGCAAGCGGGAACATCTCAAGGAACACATCCACAGGGAGCCCGTGCATTTGGCAGGTGCATTCAGAGACAGGTAACGTCTCTTATGTTTCAGCCAATCATCAGGGGATCGGCAGCAATCTGCTTGCCTATCTGGAAGACAATGTACAAGCTGGGAGGATGCAAGGGTTTCTCCCTCACAATGGAAAACGAAAGGCTAACTTCCATGGAGATTCCCCAAACAAAGAAAAAGCAGGCAGGAGACAGCTCCCAAGAGCTGTCTGAAATGAAATCTGACCACGTTGAAAGCAGAACTTTTATATAACATTCCCCTTTAAATCCAGGAAGCCTCACCTGATTCAATATCTTCTATAGAAGTATTTGAACTCTGCAAGCAAGCAAAATATCTGTCATCAGGATGTTTGCACAGCAAATGCCTCAGGCAGGCATTTTTCTTTTAAAAACGCAAGCACACAGGCTACTAGGAACCCAAAAGCCATTTCCTCTGCATGCTTACACCAAATCAAAGCTTACATCAAAATCATTTTTGCACTGTTCAACAGCGTTGGCTCTAACCCAAATATTAAGGGGAATCATATATCTCTTTTTCAGTGTACGGACAGGAAAATGAATTCTAGCAAAAGAACTCACTTCACACATGGAAGGCACAATACCTTACCTTACTTGATACTTCTCCAGAAACAGGGTTTGGGGAAGGCTGCAATTAAGCATACCATCATAAATAACCAACACAGAAGAGAAAGCTTACAAAACCAGTATGTAAAAAATGCTTCTACTTACTTTTGCTCTAACATAGGCTTTTCTTATTTTTAATCCGAGTTTCTGAGCAAGTTCTTGGGTTAATTTTATTACACTTTCGTCCTGTTTTTAGAAAAAAGATAATCCAATCTAAGGAACTTCTGCATAGAAAGGTTCTCAAGTTTTTCATGCAGCAGTGTAACCCATAAATACCCCCACCCTTACTCACTAGCATGTGATCAAGACTTTGCCTGCAACCTCTGTCTCAGGACTCTATAGGGTTGGAATGGGTAAGTGCCACATGACATCATACACTCGCCAAAGGCTAAGTGTGAGCTGCTTGATGGCCGGCCGTGCTTACTGGATTACTGCTACGCTAAAAGTCTATGGACAAAATCCCAAGCTCCCCTAGTAGGGCAACACCCAGGAAAAATATTCTACTGCACATTGTTCCCACAAACACAGGCAATGACCACTGAATGCCATTTCATTTGCCAATACAGTACGTGATCTGCTTACTTGCGGCACCGCGAGAGAGCACTTAGCAACTGCATCATAGGCCTCCTTGTATCTTCCCAATTCTTTTAAGGCTTTAGATTTCCGGTAGAGAGCTCTGAAATTGTTTTCGTTCAGTTTTAAAACTATCCCACAATCTTCCAAAACTTTATCATGCAAGCCCTGCAACAAACAAACAGGCTTAGATTCACTATTAGAATTGAGGACTGAAGAAATGAAATCGCGTCTGGGGCGGTGTTACCAGCGGACGGGGGAGAAACACACTTAATATACCACATACTATTTTCTAGACCAGGGCTGGGGAACCTCTGACTCTCTGGGTGATGCTGAACTACAACTCCCATCAGCCAATGGCCAAGAGTGATGGGAGTTGTAGTTTGAGAACATCTGGAGGACAAATGGTTCCCCACACCTGTTTTAGGTGGTGCATAGGGTGGCAACATGTGGAAGACCAGGGAGGGAAATGAACTACTGATATACTGGATCTCTGAGTTCTTCTGATCACAAAAAGATAAGTGGTATTTCATGTTGTGAAACCCCAGCTAAGCTTTCCACCTCCATCACTTAGCAGTTAAGTATGAAGCAAGAATCTGACAGCTTTCAGTATCAAAGCTATATTCCTGGGCTGGATCATAAATTAAAATCCAGCTCCCTGAGAGGTACCATGTGGTCCCCGATAGGTTAAACTAGATGCAAAAAAAAAATTTAAGCCTCTGTGACAAGTGGTTCCTTAAGCTGCTGACCAACCATCCCTCAATAGCTTCTCAGAAAGGAAATTCAGCTCTTGATCAGGCTTGGAAATATCTACCCAGTTTCTTAATACAGCACTTATTAATAAAAAAAAATCTTTTCCACCCTTCTGGTGTCCACACACCACTCACCTTCTTTGAATAACATGCTATGCGATTAACATGCAGCTTCTCTAATATTTCGTCAGAAATGTGAATCCCTTCAGAATTGGCATAATCTGCTATGTTTAAGGCTTCTGAGTAGTGGTTCAGCGATCCTTCCCACTTGCCTTCACGGTACTCATCGTTCCCTTCATTAAACAGATTTTTAACAAGCTCTCGTATAAATATCTGAAACACATTTTTAAAAAGAAAATGAATTTATTAGATTTCTTACCTGCCCTGCACTATGAGGTCCCAAGGGCAGGTTACAACAGTACAATAACACAATTATAAAAAAATAAGCAATCCAAACAAAAACAAGACAAAACTATACCGATTATACAAGGGAGGTTGGTCCCCCAAAACAAAACACCTTAACTATCAAAGGTGAGGGTAAGCTGTAGAATGAAGATGCTAGACACGCCTCTGCAAAGAGAACATTTCACAATTTTGCGTTACGTGCTCCTAGGCAGATTCATATGTTCGAAAATGCAATAGTCACCTTCTAAAGTGGGACTAGCTGTCTTTTTTTTCAAGCAGCACCAGCTGTTTACCAGCCCCTTCTGATGCAACTACGACTGAAGTCCCTTAGCAGGAACTGCTGACAAAGCAGTTGAGCAAAAAAAAACCAGGAGATTAAAAAGGTAAAAACAACAGCACAGGCTCAGGCTCAGGGCCTCTCCCATGGTTTAGGACAGGGATCGGCAAGGTTTACCTTGCCTGGGCCGGTTCACTCCAGCGGAGATCCCTCCATGGGCCGGATCGCGCATGCGCATGAGCACACACAGCTGCGATTTCTGGCGTCTGTGCATGCGCAGATGCGGTTTCCGGCACCACAGAAGCGAGTCCCCACACCGCGCTGCACCGGTTTAACACAGAGTGCAGGGACTCATCAAGCGGGCGGCTCAGTCGGGGGCGGCTCGGGGGCCGGTTAACTACCCTCGCAGGCCGCTTGTGGTTTGCCTACCCCTGGTTTAGGAGAAGTGACTTCAGGTTCCCGGACAGAAGAAAGGCAATACACTAGAGGAAGGGAACCTTTTGCAGAACAAGGCCAAATTCCCTGCAGTGGTGAGCAGAGCAATACACCAAACCTTTGACATTTATTGCCTATTTTCTACATCACAGCAAGAGGTATATTGCTATCCTCACCGTCGTGTTCTGGATTACATCTCTCTCAGTGAGCTGCCTCACATCAAACTGGAATAGTGATGTTTTTCACCAAGCATAACCAAACAATAAAGGAAGAATTTAAATCACGTTTTACAAGTCCAAAGAAAGTAATGACTCCCACCCACTGCAGAGTCCCTTATGTCTCTGGTAGAGAAGTTCATAAACGAGCACCATTACCTCATATTGTTCTTGAGTCCCTGGGTAAGGTAAAGTAGACCTGGAGGGTGGGGAGAGAGAGAGAGAGAGAGAGAGAGAGAGAGAGAGTAAAATACAAACAGAGAGTCAGATCTTACCCAGGTCTTGTTCAAAGAGAGGTTTACACATTCAAAAAACTTGCCAGTCAGCTATAGGAATGGTAATACATAAATGTTTCCATTCTTAAAGGTACTGTATTTCTCATCAACTGACTTTCTAGTCTCTGCAACTTAAATCCTCTTCTGGGCTCAGTTTCCGGCAATCTGCAGAGTCCAGAGTTTATCCCTCAATTGATCAGTTAGGCTAATGGATCAGAAGACTGTGGAGCTTTTAAAATGCAACCAATTAGCTACACTCTGGAATCCACTGCAACAGGCACATAAGTTCTTGCCAGTGGCAAACTGGGTCCTGAAGAGCAGCAGACTATTTTTTAAAAGTACCTTTAAGTGCAGCATCTGCTTTGGATGACAAGGCCTGGAAAGCTCTGCATAGCTCAAAAATGCTGTAGAAATCATTCAGCCCAGAGTTAAGACTACTGGCTAAGAGTGTGACCTACAAGTCAGGAAATGCCCATTGCAGATCTCATCTCAGCCATGCACTCTTAAGCAAAACACTATCCTCTTGGCCTGAGGGCTTACACCCAATAATAGTGTCCTACCTATGGACACTATTGTGGAAAGGGCTACTAAGGTAATGTACGTGAAGTGTTCTTGACACTTGAAAATAAAATATTTACGTACACACACAAGTATTTTATGTTAAATCAGACGTGGAGAACCTGTGGCCCTCCAGAATATCATAAGTAATTAATTAATTAAAATTCTACACTGCCCTTCATCTGAAGATCACAGCGTGGTTTATAATGTAAAAACACAAAAATACATACCACAATAACAACCAAAAACAATATCCTCACACACACACACACACACAGAGTTGAAAAGGCCATAGACTGTTTAATTAGCCAAAGGCCTGGGGGAACATGGATGTCTTTGCCTGGTGCCTAAAGATATGTACCATATTTTTCATTCTATAAGACTCACTTTTTCCCTCCTAAAAAGTAAGGGGAGATGTGTGTGCGTCTTATGGAGCGAATGCAGGCTGCGCAGCTATCCCAGAAGCCAGAACAGCGAGAGGGAGTGCTGCGCTGTTCTGGCTTCTGGGGTTCAGAATATTTTTTTCCTGGCTTTCCTCCAAAAACTTGGTGCGTCTTATAGAGTGAAAAATACGGTAACGGTCGGGTAAGTCCCCTTGGGGAGAGCATTCCACAAACGGGAAGCCACTGCAGAAAAGGCCCGTTCTCATGTTGTCACCCTCCGGACCTCTTATGGAGGAGGCACATGAAGAATGGCCTCAGATGATGATTGAAGGGTCCAGGTGGGTTCAGATACTGCTGAACTACAACTCTCATCAGTCCCCACAAGCATGGCCAATGCCTAGGGATGATGGAAAATGTAGTCAAGCAACATCTGAAGGGTCACACCTATGTTAGACAATCAAGCTATTTTAGAATGTGTTTAAGAGAAAAAGAGAAGAAAGAGGACAAAAGCAGCAAAACTCAGAGGGCTGAGATGCCAAATCTCAAGACCTCAACTTTGGATTTTCACCCCTGTCATATATTGACTGAAGCATCAGGAACTGACCTCAGTGGCTGCTTGAGAACAGCATATGGCTTAAATAACCCTGACCATAGGGATAAAGTTGAAAAAGACTGAAGGGGAGCTTTCCTCAAAGCAGAGATGCTCTTTAGTAACATGCTCCAGGGCATGAGCTGCCGCTCTGGCTGAAGGGGGAGCATGTCTCTCTGACAGGGGCCCACAATTTAATACAAGCTGGGAGAGCCCCCTTGAGCCTATGGAGAAGGTTTTTCTGCATCCCTCTGCATGTGCAGAGGAAAACTACCTTTGCACTTGAAAATTTTAATTTCTTTACACCCAAACCCTCTCCCCCTCCAAAAAAAAAATGGAAAGGAGATGGAAACATGGTACTGCCTACAGTGATACTGCTGAGCCTGGACAAACCAAGACAGACAGCACAATCCTCTGCATCTTTACTCAGAAGTTCAGTCGCACTGGGTCCGACAGGTTTATTCCCAAGTAAGTGAGCACAGGATTGCAACCTAAGGAGCATTCTTCTCAAAGGCACATGGGACACAGCCAGTATCAAGCAATGTGCTGCTCATGTGAAAGGGCAAAGCTCGATAACTGTTTGATATGACAACCCCCCTTTTTCTAAAGCATCATGTTAATTTAAACCAATGCTACCAATCAAACATAACCCATCCACCACACAGGTTTCTAGTCACCAAGGTCTTACTGTATAAACTGCAGCCCTTTCTTAATCTCCTGCAGTCTGATGCTTCTATCCACGGAAACATTGGACATGTTATCATGAACACCCAATTCTTCAGCGTGCAGCTTCTGCAACAGAAATGACAGCGGGTTGTTGGCTTGTATATCAAGCTGTTGGGAGTAATTTATGGACGAGAAGAACAATTTTAATCTCTGAAAAATACAGGCTATAGGTTAGTTCACTAAACCAAAGCTTGGTGCTACAGGAATTAGCCTAGCCTCTCTCCTAAGCTCAAGTGCTTCCCCCCACACCCTTCCTCTTCAGGCACGGCTGCAAGAAGGAATGTGGAAGCTTTCACTGCAATTTCTGAGTGACCACAGTTTGCCATGTTGCTCAAATTCTGAAGCCCTGTGGTTAGTTTAACTGCAATTAGTAAAAAAAAAAAAAGGAACTTCAAACCATTGTTAATAAAATCCATTAACCATAGTTTGTGGTCAGAAGATATGTTCAACTGCAGTTAATCTCCTCCATGCAGAAAGCCTAGGCTTCTTGTGACACTAAATCATGGTTTACCTTTACATCTGAATACAGCTTATGTGTTCACAAAATATAAGTAGATAACGTTTAAAAGGAATTCGGCTTAACACATGACACCACCCAACAGCACATAGATACAAATACACCAAACTGGTTAAAAAAAGACTCCAGAACTGTCCATTGGACAAAAATCAATTAAATCTCATGTAATTATTTTCCCCCCAATGCACGAAAGCAACAACATAGCAGACAGTTCCAGAATGATCAACAAGAGATTGGTATGGTCTCCTTGCACATCACAATATAACCAAGTTAATGACAACTTTGGTTTCTTTGTTCCTCCTTACAAGCACACAAGAGAAACAACGCACAATACATGGCTTATCATTATATCAAACCAGGGATTATGATTTGTTTCATTCTAAACAAACTACATTAGTAAGCAGACTCAGAATGCACCCCACTGCCTCTACCCAAGTATGCTCTTCAGTAGTACCTGGAGGGGTGGGAAAGGGAAAAGACCTCTCAGTGAGGACCTACAGGTAGAAACAGTAAACTGCCCCCAGCAGACTCAGACTCTCCCCATTAGTAAGGAAAGAACAAACCATTAAATTTGGTGTACATGAAAACTGGGCCAATGAAATATTTCTGAAATGCAGCCATAAGTAGTAGCACAATGGAATGAATCATTATAAAGCAGTGTTTCTAAATCGGTCGGTGTATGAAGATCTTAGGGAGGGGGATGTATGTGTTTCTAAAAATATGTGCAATATAAGTAAAAAATTAAAAGTCACAAAATTTAAATCCATTTCATAAAATAAAAAGGAGAGCCAGGTTTAAAAGTGTGTGGGGGATTTTTTATGGTAGCTAAAGGAGGGCAAGGGGTAGAAACACTGATTTTAGAGAGAAAGAATTATCTGCAATTATACATATCTGGTTTGGATAGAAATTCTGACTTTCAAGCTTAGGGTAACAACTGACTTGTCAGGAATTGACAGCAGTCTCAGTTCCAAATTAACTTCCAAAGCAGTCTGTACCAAATGGAGCCATCATTGTCAACTGATTGAATTAGAAATGATTAGTAGATACTCAGAAATCCCACACCTGCTCTTCTGCACACATCACAAGAATTCTGAGCTGTTTCTTAGAACTGCACTGGAATTCCTCATGCTGAGGCTTCATGGAAGAAGGCAGGCAACAGTAAACACCAGACTCTCAACTACTAGATGGGCTGCTACAATCCCCTGTATAGAATTATTGTGCTTGCAATTATAAAATCATTGACAATTCCTAGGCAAACAATCACAACAAAGAGTGGCACCAGCACATTGAGAAGAGTCACTTTTTATTCCATTATTGCAAAAACAAATTTAGAAGGGGGGCCCTGCATAACCCTGTTAACTATCAAGAGAGAGGAACTATACCTGACAAAGGGAACGTTTGATGCAAGCAACCTGTTACCAAATTAGCACAAGAGAGGAGCAGGGGCAAAGAAGTTAGAATGGTGCACCAGAAGGTACCAATTTTGTGTTTTAACCCTCAGTAAATTGGTGTCAACACTGAATTAGGCAACTTTCTAAAATGTCACTCTTCGTGGCAATCATAAACTAACCTCTCACATTTCCAAGGTCCCGATAAAGGTAGCTTTGGTTGTGCATGGGGCAGGAAACCTGTGTTCCTCCAAACACAGGACTACAATGCCTTTTGCTGGCTGGGGCTGATGGGAGGTGGAGTCCAACAGGTTTCTCATCCCTGCTGTAGTGTATGAAATCAGTTAGGCAAACCACTTCATGCATCAGTGGAAGCGAGTTCTGGCCCACAGAAACTTATTATTACAATAAATGTGTTAGTTGCTAAAATGCCACTAGACTCTAGAATTTTTTTGGCTAGAAACCGAATAATAATAATAATTCCAATTGCTGCAACATAAAACTGAAACTGTTATGAGAAAAATGTGAGCGCACAAAAAACTTCCTCAGAGTTACTATTTTATACTGTTCTTTTTTAAAGTGCAGAAACGCTTTTGTATTGTCATGTGGTTCAGACATATGACATTATTTTATACTGTTTAACGCTGAAACCACCACTGTTCAGCCCACGAGGGCAGAATAAACTGCTTGAGGTACATAGAAGTCTCTCTTATACATTGTATCCATTTTAAAATTGACTGGAGAGTTCTAGACAGCAAACCTGCCTCCGGGTACAGTAGGAAGATTCAAGATACTGCACTCATTTTGAGATAGGAAAATAATCTAATAATCCCATGAAAGGTCTGCCTCTGCATATATTCAGTTTTAATGGAGAACAGCAGCATCAAAAAATGAGCTAAAAGAGAAGCCTGACTGATGGGCAGAGTATTTTTTACAGCTTCAGTTTACAGTATTGTGCAGTAATTCCTAAAGCAGTTTCTATTTCAGTTTTGCTTCCTATACAATTCAGTATGCTTTTGTTGTCAACATATGGACAATCCCGAGCACATGCTGGCCTCATTTTACTTAATTTACTGGCGTTCATAAGTTGCCTTGCTGCCAAAAGGTGCCCACACAGCAGTATAAATACACTTATTTCACTTCTACCTCATATTTAAGGCAATGCAACAATGGTATAAGGAAACATGTCAGGCAAAATTATATGGAAGAGGCCAGCAATAAAACAGATAAAAAGCTTGGTGGAATAAAACAGTATTTATGGTCTGCTTAAAGCCTATGAGAAAGGCAGCAAAATGAAGTACTTGGAGATGGAAGTCCACGTGTGGGGCCACCAATGAAACCTAATCAACCTTAGAGGAAGGCCAAACAGTACATGAAGTGTCACAATAAAAAATTTACAATTACAAAAGAGTTAAGTTTACATACATGCTAAAAATAAACAGAACGTGAGCAGCAAAAGTAAGCCTGCAGCAGCAAAGTACCAACCAGTCAAGAGGGAATTAAATGATTCCAAACAATGGAGCTGGGTTTTAACTGATTGTCAAAATGACAACAAATGGAGGTGGGGTGGAGAGGCAGAAACGTCTCACAGGACACAGAGCTCAAACTTGGGTGCCACAACCCAAAGGGTCCTCATGAACACAGATCTCTCTTCAATTTAGTCTTACAGGAGGGAATTGGTTCCAGTAACAAGTTAATAAAAATGGGATCAGAAAAGAATAACAAGCAAGTAGTAAAGGCACAGTACAAATGAGAGGAATTGGGCCATCAACTAACACCTTTCTTTCTAATGGGGAATGCAGATATGGCCATGCCACGGAAGGGACTCAAGACATCTCAGATCTGCCACAACTTAAGCCACAGCTACCTTTCTAGGCCATGAAATCATGACAACTGAACTGGTGGGAGAAACAGAGGGGTGGGATGGAAGCCACAAGAAGAGAGAGCAGCCATACAGAAACTTCAAAAGTCTCTGTGCCTGTTATTAAATCTAACAATTTTGAGGTACCAATGAAAACTCAAGCATTCAACCAAATACTATTACGTTGCTCTCTTTTATGCCAGTCGCTTAGATAGAAGTTTTGGCAACCTAAAAGTTCATCCTCCTTGAAGATCCAGAGCCTCCACGGGCTGTTATTCACACCACTTCCATATAGGAGTAGTGACATACAAGCGCCTGTAGGCTAGCAATTCTCTTTCTGCCAAACAGCCGTGCAAACTCCCACTAGTGTTCTTCCACACGCGTGTACACCCCTTTTAATAAATTTCCTTTCGGCATCGCCAGCCACCAGAAGAACTTTGCCGACAAGGCGCGGGCATCCATCTCATTCAACCAGACGCCCTCCTGGCACCTTCAAGGCAGAGGAGGATCGGCGGCAACCACAGCTCCCGCTACACGCGCGCCCGGGAAACCAATCTGCCCTCGCCTCCAAGGTGCCAACGGGACTTCGGGGAGGTTCTTCGGCCTCGCCCGCATTTGAGCTTCCGCGCGGGAATGCCGAGCACCATCCCGGCTCCCTGCCCCAAACCACCTCCCGCGACGTAGCCTCTTCTTGACCCGTCAAACCAAGGAGCACCACGTCGCGCGCGCCTCCGGAAGGGCAAGATCCAGGCTCAGGAAGGCTTGTGCCGCTATTTATTATTATTTATTATTATATTTCTAGACCGCCCGTAGCGTGTGTGTCGTCGTCCCCCCAAAAAATCTGGACATTATTTAAGGCCTGTCTCCTCCGCCCCCCTTTTCCCTGGGGCCACAGGCACCCCTTTCCCTTCCCAAAGAGCAACAAGGGGGCTCCTCGTGAGCCTCGTCCACCTCCCCGCCCCCAGCCCCGGCCCGAGGCGGGAGGCGGAGCCGCGCCACCATCCCGCTCCCTCGCAGGCCTTGCCGGGCGGTGAAGGCCTCCCCTTGCCTCGGGGCGCGGGCCTCACCTGCTCCCTCAGGCCAGGAGGCCGTGTAGCTGCTCCTGCTGCTGCTGTGGAGGCGAAGACAGCACGGCGGAGGCACGACGAGCCAGGCCCCTTTCTCTGCCTCTCCGTCTCTCTCTCTCCCTCTCCGCGCTTCCTTCCTCTGGCGTGCCTTTCCGGCCTAAGGCCCCCGGCTCCTCTCGCCCGCAGCGCCCTCTACCGCTCGGAGGCCGCCTGGCGGCGCCACAATGAGGGAGCCTCCTCCAAGCGCGGCTTCGGCTGATTGGACGAGGCGGGGAGCGACGTGGGCTCTATGGGAGGCGGGGCCTCGGACGCCGCTCTCGCTTTCCCCTCACAGAGATGCCGCCGCTTCCCATTGGCTGTCGTTTGATTCCCAGGGCACGCCTCCGCTGCCTCGTTCGCCGTCTCCTCATTGGTCGAACCGACAGGAGCCCTCCCGCCGTTGGCTGCCGTGCTATGCGTCGGCACCGCTGATAGGGCGCGTGCGTCCGGCCAACCGCCGATCTCTGCGAGTCCCGCCCTTTCCCTGACCGGGAATTAGAGTTGCTCTGTGTTCCTGAGGAAAGGCGGGTAAATGAGGCGGGGGTGCGGGAGGCTTTCCAGGGGGCGCCGCTGGTAGATGGGGTGCGGGCGTCGCCTGCCATCATCTTTTACCCGAAGGGTTAGTCACCGGCGTTTGTCTCAGGAGGGGAACGTGACCGGCTGTCAGGTTGAGGAGAAAAGAGAACCGGCTGTACTGCGCATGCGGGCTGTGGTGGCCTCGCGTACCCTCCCGCCTTCAAACCACCAGGGACAATGCGCCTGCGCACGACCCTCCTGGAACATGGGAGAAGCTTTCCCGAGGGGGCGTGTTTTAAAGGGCCCTCGATGATAAGTGGAGGCGTTTTCTTTCTCCGACTGACGTCACAGTCAGCCCTTGTGTCGTCACTCTGATGACGCTCGAAAAGGCCATTCAAAACCCTAAATGCAGTGAGGGGAATCGCATAGAGAAGGGGTAAAATGGCTCCCTACCCATAAATTAAAAAAAACACATTACAGAAATTCAAAAACTCCTTAAAGGTCATAATTCTGGCACCTTTGAAACCTGTTTTAGTCGTCAGACTTGCTCACTTTTGCAGCCAAATGTAGTGGGTGGCCTTATCCAGACAAGGGCACAGCAGCAGGGGAGCCATCACTGAGAGACTTCCCAGTGTGCAGTGCCATCAGCTCAAAACGTTTTGTTGCATACTGGTTTTGGTGGCATGCTTATGAGATTCCACAAGCTTGTGAATGCATTTTGGTGGCTAGGATTGCCTAACCTGATGGGTAGGCAGGGAGGTGGAGGAATTCCTGCAGAAAACTTAATTCAGCAGGGACTGAAGCAGTAATTCATGCCACAAGCATAATGGAGTGATCAGCAGTTCTTTGGGTGGATATACAGGGGATGAGATTGTCTCATCATTTATGTTCCCAACCCCATCATTGTGTTCTGTGTGAGAAGGCATTCAGCAGATAACCATCCCATCAGGGGTCCATTCAGCACAATGTTGGAATCAGGCCTTTAGTGTGGTGACGCGTGCCCTTTGGAAATATTTGCGTTTTCCAACGCCATCTAGGTGCCCACCATGAGAACAGGATGCTGGGCTATGGACCTGATCCAGCAGGTTCTTGTGTCCTTAACTCTCACTAGTTTTATATCAGACAGGTGCCTTCTCTGTTATTCTGGTGCCTATTGAATATGTTCTAAAAGTCTCTCCTAAATGGAGATCTGACTCTCCAAGAGACAGTGGTGTTATTCACTGAGTCCAGAAAATAGTAAGACAGGGTTCTAGATAGAGTAGCACTTCCCTGCAAGGAGTTGGTTCATAGCTTGGGGGGTTACTTCTGGGTCCAACCAACATTGTTACTTGAGGCCCTGATGGCCTCAGTGGTTAAGATTGCCTGTGTCCTGCTATACCTGATTCACCAGCTACAAACCCTTCCAGAGTGCATTATTGTGATACACTGTACCTGGAGCTGTCATTGAAAAGAACTTGGAAACTTCAATTGGTCCAAAATCCAGTGGGCAGATTACTAATTGGAGTTCCAACCCGTATAACTCCTGTTCTAAAACAGCTGCATTGCTTGCCAGTCCCAATTCAAGCTTCTCACCCTTGTGTTTAAAGCACTAAATGACTTAGGCCTCAAGGATCCGAGAGACCACTTCCTTCCTTACAGCCCGTCTTGGGTGTTAAGATAAACAGAGGGAGCCATCTTGATTGTCCCACCACCCTTGGAAGGGTGGGGGTGGGGGGGGCCCAGGAGAGGGCATTCTCTGTGGTTGCCCCTAAGTTGCAGAAACCCCTCCCTGCAGAGGTGGGTGTGGCATCTTCAATATATAGTGTTAATATATATATTCATCTCTTGTGAATGTAATCTGTTTTAGCTGTTTATAATTCTACTTTTAAATGATTGTAACCTGCCCTGGGGCCTGCTGGTGAAGGGCGGGTAATAATAATAACAATTGTAATTATCTCAGTAGGTATGTGTTCTGAATTTGAATTTATTTTATATGTGCTTTCGTGTGTATATGGATATGTGTTTGTATGTACAGTATATGTATGTATGTATGTATGTATGTATGTATATAAGAAACTATTTTAATTGGTTTTTATGCATGCAATTGCTTGACATGTATTTTTATTCTACTGTTAATTGCTCCATGCTGCCTCCTGGGAAGTGGGTCATAAATGGAATTATAAATAAATGCTGTACTAGAGGTGCTTATTGCTTAGTAAAACAACCTGGAATTAGAAAAGGCAACATGGTACCTCTTCCTTTGCTTCCCGTTTGCTTATTGTCTTTGCCTGTGGTGACCAAAGATGCATATAAGGAGCCTCAAACATCAGAAATTATTTGAAACCACTGAAATGAAGTAATATGTTGGATTATTATAGAATCATAGAGTCATATGGTTGGAAGGAACTCTGAGGGTCATCTAGTCCAACCCCCTACAATGCAATAAGCTCATATCAAGCATCCATGACAGATGACCATCCAACTTCTCCTTAAAAGCCTCCAATGAAGGTTCCACCTTCCAAAGGAGTCTGTTCCACTATCGAACAGCTCTTGCTATCAAAACGTTCTTCCTAGTGTTTAGTCAGAATCTTCTTGAATCTAACTTGAAGCCATTGGTTCAGGTTCTACCCTCCAGAGCAGGAGAAAACAACCTTGCTCCACCTGCCATGATCAGATGTGCCCTCTTCTGATTTTTACAGGGGGTGGTGTCTGAATCATGTTGCACTTTTCCCTGGGGATATTGCTGGGCCTTGCAGCCTGCTGTGCTTCCCTGGATAACGGACTGCTGAAGACTCCGCCAATGGGCTGGGTGCCTTGGGAACGTTTTAGATGTAACACAGACTGCAAAAATGATCCTGACAACTGCATCAGGTGGGGGAAATGCGCTGAAAAAGTTGTACTGAAGCTGTTGACTTGGATGCTGTTATTAAAACAATAGCTTTGGGGGGGGGGGAATTGCAGGGAGGGGGGAATGGTCATAAAGTGAGGAATTCCACAGGTTTGGTTTGTTCTTTACATCCTAGCGAACCATTAATGCAATAGTAGGGGTTGTCTGCCTGTGGTTTTTACCTGAAGTCTGCATCAACTGAAGGTGCATGAAACACACATGCTACTCTTCGTGGCTTGAACCTTAAGTTTTTTGGAACCTATCATTCTAATGAGGAAAACTACACCAGTGACCTAAGGAAATTTTAGCTTACTTGAACAGATGCACCTGCAGGCTTATTTCAGCTCCCTACACTTATATCCCTTTGAAACCAAGAACACAGCAATGAGATCTGGCACAGTCTTCTCTTTTCCCTGCCTAAGAGCTCCCCCCCCCCCATACCTTCAGTGATGCTTCAGGGAAGTCCGGCCATGTCTCATCCCACAATGAGGCAACAAAACATTTTTCAGATGGTGGGCATTGCTTTGCTGAGGCTAACTTTAAACAAGTTGTTTCCACTCTTTTAAATAGAGATTGTGAGACTCTTCCATTGCCGTACCTAAACAAACCTAGGCTTCAAGTGTACTGTTGCAATTTGCAGCCTGTTTAATCAGTGCCTTGGTTGCCCCAATGTTAATAATGTCTCCTGAAGATTCCATTTTATCAAAAGGCTTTTTATAACCAGCCCTCTTTTAAAGGGCTTGCATGACAATTCTGTGTTCCTCTCTATGCAGCTAAGCTCCAGCATCTTAAAGATCATCTCTGAAAATCTTGGTTTTTTCATTTTTGTTTTCAGCATGTTATGTATTAGTGTAGGCTGATGTTTGTCAAGTTCAATCACATTAGGCAGAGCAGCTCCAGAAAGAGTTGATAAAGGGTGGATTTTCTAACACAGCAAGGCCCTGTTCACACTAGCTTTCTAACTTGTTCATTAACAGTGAACACTTGATCAAGGCTATGGCAGACAGGCTGGCTGGCGACGGATGGTTGCGGCTCGGCTACAAGTATGTCAACCTGGATGATTGCTGGGCAGCAAATAAAAGAGATGCGCAAGGCAGGTTGCAGCCAAACCCCGAAAGGTTCCCCAGTGGCATTAAAGCCCTTGCCGATTACGTAAGTTCAATAAAATGCATTTGTTCTGAAAGCTTTCAGATTTCTCTAAAAGCTGCAAGAAAAAAGCTACTTAAGATTAAGCTTCTGTTGTAGTTTTCAGAGGGGATAGCTTTATGTATTTCTTACAGACTTTGTATGTGCAAAGGTGCTTCTACATATGCTATTTTTGTGTGACAATTGGTTAACCAATTTAATTAATAGTATTAATCTAGTCATAGTTTCTTGGCTTGCTAGTTGTGCTTTAATGGAGCAAAACAAGCCACGATGCCTAATTCAGACACAGCAAGCCAGGATCATGGTTTGTTTCCGTTTGGCACAAACAAGAAGGCATGAAAGAGCCCTCTTGTGTATTGGTTTTTATTTATTTCAACATTTTTTACGCCACTTAATTGCAGTGTACAAGAAAGTCAATACAGTGGTACCTCGGGTTACATACGCTTCAGGTTACAGACTCCGCTAACCCAGAAATAGTACCTCGGGTTAAGAACTTTGCTTCAGGATGAGAACAGAAATTGTGCCATGGTGGCGCGGCAGCAGTGGGAGGCCCCATTAGCTAAAGTGGTGCTTCAGGTTAAGAACAGTTTAAGGTTAAGAACGGACCTCCGGAACGAATTAAGTATGTAACCAGAGGTACCATGAAAATGAGTTAAAATGACAAAATCAGTATTCAGTTACAATGCCTGCTAGAGTAAGATTCTTCAAAAGGCACCAGACGCCTACAGACTCTGGCATGTCCTGAATGGGATTGCACAACTTTCTGTGCTGTGCAAATTGGGCCATAAAGAAACACACTTTTCACTTAATTTCAGCCAAAACATTTTAACCAGAGCCAAATGGAAAGCATACACGCCACAAATTGAACTCTAAGTCTTTTTCTGCCCTTGAGGAGGAGCCCACAAGGCACAATGAGGCAAGTTAGTTGTCTCAGCACCAAAAGAGCTCCCAGAGAGCAGTGAGCAGTATGCTCCAGCGGGTGCACTGGAATGGGTCCCTGAACACCTCTTACTTGTCTGGATGGAGGATAGAGAGGGGTGTGTGAATATGTATAGAAACTGTATAAAGGTCAAAACTGAACTCACCTCAAAACAGACTTTTCAAGATGATCCTTAATTCAGATGCAGCATATTTAGCAACTGGGACGTGGGTGGTGCTGTGGTCTAAACCACAGAGCCTAGGGTTTGCCAATCAGAAGGTCGGCAGTTCGAATCCCCGCAACGGGGTGAGCTCCCGTTGCTCAGTCCCAGCTCCAGCCAACCTAGCAGTTCGAAAGCACGTCAAAGTGCAAGTAGATAAATAGGTACCACTCCAGCGGGAAGGTAAATGGTGTTTTCTTGTGCTGCTCTGGTTTCACTAGAAGCGGCTTAGTCATGCTGGCCACATGACCCGGAAGCTGTACGCCGGCTCCCTCAGCCAGTAAAGTGAAATGAGCGCCACAACCCCAGAATCATCTGCGACTGGACCTAACGGTCAGGGGTCCCTTTACCTTTAGAAAAATAAATTATTCTGTCTCCTTTGCATTATTTGAAATGCAGTGAAGACTTAACAGTTGTGTTTGCTCCCTGGGAAATTTGCGCTTGTACGAATTTTTGTTTTGTTGTAGTCTGTTGTGCTGATTCAATACCTGTGTGCAAAGTAAGCTGATACGACAAAAGCAAATAAGAGAGTTGACAAAAAAAGTTAAAATTTGTATCTTTGCTCCACCCAGTTTTGTCTCTGGCTCCACCAACCAGTGGCACATGAGCTTTGGAAGTCTGCCCAGAAGAAAATGTGGACCTTGAGCTGAAAAAGGTTCATTAACTGTAGGAGATTGCTGAGCCTGCCAGCCTCAGGATCCCCAGCATCATGCTCAGAGACGAGAACATGGCCCATTTCTTGAGCTGGTATCACTGTAACCTCTGACTCTGTGTCATGGTCCCCACTAGACTCCGGGGTCATGGCGCTCCCTCTTGCCTCTTCTCACCCAGGTTCACTCCAAAGGCCTGAAGTTTGGCATCTACAGTGACCTGGGCAGCAAGACCTGCTCAGGCTACCCTGGGACGACCCTGGATACTATTGAGACAGATGCGAAGACCTTTGCCGAGTGGGGGGTTGACATGCTGAAGCTGGATGGCTGCTTCTCCAATTCTTCCATCAAGGCAGCAGGTTCGTGCCTGTCAATAAACAGGGAGGATTGCAGGAAGGAGGGGATTTTCAGTTGAAGCTGGCAAATCCCAGATTGTCCCTTTTTTAAAATGGAGTAATCCACAAAGGCAGTGGGTACATTAAATGGTTTTGCTTTGTAGTCCTTTTGAGCACTAGCAGTCCTGTTTAGTTGTTCATTGCATAAGATTTATACACCGCCTGATTCAAAAATGAAACAAAACTCAAAGCGGTTTACAAAAATAGAGTTAGATGCTAGTGTTGAGTTAGATGTACCAATGTTTGTGGAAATCAGTGGGCTTCAGCATGCCTGCATAGACCTTGTGTCATTTTAACAGTGAAGGCTGGTTCATTTGGGCAAATGGGGCACGGGCCCATCAAGCTCTGTCTGACCTCAGCCAACCCCCACCTCCCTCCCTCCCTCCTTAGGCTCCCTGTTGAGTTTGTAGAACTTAGCAGGGAAGAGGATGAGAACGATACCATTTGCTCTGGTGCCACCTGCTGTTGGCCTCCCTGCTTTCCACCCCGCCGGTTCCAGCAAAGCAGCTGCCACTGCTTTTGTCAGCATTAAAAACAGCCCGCTGACAGCCCTGTCTTTCTTTATTGCCCAGGCTACCCAAAGATGAGTGCAGCACTGAACAAAACAGGACGGCCCATTGCCTTTTCCTGCAGCTGGCCTGCCTACGAGGGGGGCCTTCCACCGAAGGTAATTTCTGCACCTGTTTCTGTGTCTCTGCCTTTGCCCTGGGACAGGCAACATTCTCAAGACCATGGGACCATTTATTCCACGGGTAGAGATGGGAGACAAGACATGTTTCATAAATGGGGGTTTCTGTGTCTGGATAGAACCCCGGTCAGCAAGTGCTTTTGCCAGTCTGGGGGAAGGGGGACTCCATCGCTGCCCACCAACCAGCCTGGCATTTTCCTCTCTTCACCTTCAGGCTGTGCATGGAGATGGATGACCACCTTCAAGGGGTGTCAGGGATGGGCAGGAGCCTGAGGTGTGGGGGAATGTGTTGACAGAGGAGGCAGTATGGGAGGAGGAAGAACCAGGGAAAGGGGCTGCTGGTCTGTGTGGTTCTGTGCCACCTGTGAAGTGGCTACTGCTGCTGGTAGAGGAGGAGTCAGGAGCAGGAGACCAGACAGTCAGAGCAAGGGGGGAAAGAGCAGGAGTGAAGAGATGAGCTGCAAGAGGGCCTGGAGAACTCCCAGAGGGGGTCATGTCTTTGGAAAACCCCTGGGCATTCCCTCTTCTGTTGTTTCCTCGTTAAAGGAAAGGCTTAAGGCAGGTGTCAGCAAACTTTTTCAGCAGGGGGCCAGTCCACTGTCCCTCAGACCTTGTGGGGGGTTGGACTATTTTGGGGGGGGGATGAACGAATTCCTATGCCCCACAAATAACCCAGAGATGCATTTTAAATAAAAGGACACATTCTACTCATGTAAAAACACCAGGCAGGCCCCACAAATAACCCAGAAATGCATTTTAAATAAAAGGACACATTCTACTCATGTAAAAACACGCTGATTCCCGGACTGTCCGCGGCTGGATTTAGAAGGTGATTGGGCCGGATCCGGTCCCCGGGCCTTAGTTTGCCTACCCATGGCTTAAGGTAATGGGACTGCATCAGCCAGGGGGCGGGCAGTTAAGAAGGGACAGGGGGTGGATTACACTGTTGCTCCAAGCATCTGAGACAGAGAACAGGTCTGCAGTCATAGTTTGCCTAGACAGCTAGTTAGCAAGGAGTGTTATTGTATATCACTTGTATGTGCTTCACCAGTCGCTTGTCTGCATTGGTCCAGGTCTGGTCAGGACAAGGGGCTGTCCTTGACCCAACAGCTGCTTGTTATAAGATTTGTATCTGTTCATTTGCTCAGCCTGTGAACTTGTACTGCTTGAGTGCAGAAGCAAGCGCACAGGCAGCACCAGATTCCTAGCAACGTCTGTGCCGTTGTGTCCCTGCTGTTTTTATCCAGGTGAATTATACCTTACTTGGCAAAATATGTAACCTGTGGAGAAATTTTGGTGATATCGAAGACTCCTGGGACAGCCTCTTCCACATCATTGAGTGGTACGGAAATCATCAGGACATAATTCAGCCTGTTGCAGGACCGGGAAGGTGGAATGATCCTGATACGGTAAAGCCAACTCTTCCCATACTACCGTCCCTTCCGCTTAGAATTCTTGTAGACTCTAAGAGAAACACTAAGGGCAGTACTAGGATTGTAGACTGTTGCTTTTAGGGAGAAGACAGAAACACTGTAGCAGCATCAATGCACAGAAGGGACTGCAGAAGGCAGACATCCAAAGGTGATCGATTTTTCGGAGCTAGCTGACCTGACTGGAAGAGTTCGTGACCAGAAGGAGGAGGGATACCAGGAAGAATAGAAAAAAATTAAAGACTACTTAGCCAAATATGTTAAGATAACTTAATTGAAAAAGCTTGCAAATACTAGATAGGCCTAGGATTTAAATATGCAATGTGATAAATTAATATGTTGAAATGCCGAATGGGAAGGTTAGAAAGATGTTAAGTGACTAAGTTAATTTTATGAGAATATTGGTTTTGGGAAACCATTAAAGTGATATACACTGAAATTCAAACAAGGGGATACGAGGAAGTCGCTTAACAATGTTAATAAGATTAGTTACAATAAGGTTAGGATTTATGTTTGCTTGTTTATTTGTTTGTGTGTTTAAATTTTTTGTGGAAAAATAATAAAAGAAATTGAAGGGGGGGGGGGAGACATCCAAAGGTGTTCTGGAAAGATTTCTGTCCCGGGGCAGAAAATATTAGACATGGGAAAATATTTTTTCTGTTTGGACTTACCGGGAGGTGTGGGGGCAGGGTTCTAACCCCAGTGAGGGACATGTTCCAGGCACAGAAGCCAGGGATAGCCAGGTTACAGATTGCCAGCACCACTTCCAGAAAGTCAGGTCAAACCAGGATCAGGCCCCCAGCAAGGCCAGGCCAGACAAGGCAGGGGGCAAGTCTAGGTAAATAAGGTCAGTCAAAGCAGAGGTCAGAAGGCAAGCCAGGTAATAATAATAATAATAATAATAATAATAATAATAATAATAATAAATTTTATTTATATCCCACCCTCCCCAGCCGAAGCCGGGCTCAGGGCGGCTAACAACACTAAAACAGTGCAACATTATAAAAACATTATAAAAATTAATTAAAATAAAAATTGATGGCACCCATAAACTAAAGTTTTGTAAAGATTGCCAAAGGAGGGAGTCAGGCTGCGACCTGACCAAAGGCCTGGTGGAACAGCTCTGTCTTGCAGGCCCTGCGGAAAGATGTCAAGTCCTGCAGGGCCCTTGTCTCTTGCGACAGAGCGTTCCACCAGGTTGGAGCCGCAGCCGAAAAAGCTCTGGCTCTAGTTGAGGCCAGCCTAACCTCTCTGTGGCCTGGGACCTTCAAGATGTTTTTATTTGAAGGTAGCACCCTGGATAGCTCCCATAGTCTGCCAGTCCAATAAGGAAGGCCTGAATGTTGCTCCAACATCCTTCAAAGCCAGACTGAGCCTTAAATCAGCCTGCAGTCTCCTTTGAGCAGCTTACCATTCCTATAGTAAGTGGAGCCTCTACTCTTAAAGGGTCCCTGATAGTTTCAGCAGCCAGTGGTGTAGGAAGGCCAAGTTTCTACTAGCTCCTCCGAGCTGGTGTCTTTGGAAGGCAACGCTAGAGAGGTGCTGTCACTGTGGACTCCTCTGGTGCTGGGACTTGCAAAGGACCTCACAGAGAGCACACTATCCTCCCAAGCAAATATAGCCTTGGAGTCCATGTCCTTTTTCCTCTGAGGATGGGGAAGCTATGTACCTTTAGAGGGAGCACAGCTCTGTCCAGAACAGGCAACATGAATTTGAGCACCGTTTACCCACAGAGCATCTGCCTTGCCAGGATCCAAACTCACTTTACTGCCCCTCATCCAGTCCTCAGGTGCCCACAGCATTATGGCACCAGTCCAGGTCTTGCATGACCTCTCCTGATTCAAAGAACTAGAGCTGCATGTCATCAGTATGCTGATGGCACCATGCTCCTAAAGTCTGCTCCCAGTGGCTTCCTTTAGATGCTAAATAACATCTAGGACAGAATGTTGCCCTGCAGAACCTTCATGCACAGAAACAGTTCTGAATTCTGGCTGTTGGGAACAAACCCCGAGGAATGGCTGTCACCTTGCGTGCTGCAGTCACGTATTTCCCAGAGATACCGTATTTTTCGCTCCATTGGACGCACCGGACCATAGGAGGGGGAGAAGAGGGGAAATTTTTTTTTCTTGTTCTCCCCCTCTAAAACAAGGTGCGTTCAAGGTACATTCACCAGAGCTTGTGGGGCTGGCGGTGGGGGGAAGCGCTGCTTTCCCCCACCGCCAGCCTCAAAGATCCCTGAAGCCTTAGGAGTACAGCGCCCTGCTGCCCTGCAGAGGCTTTGCGCGCAGCCGTCCCCAAGCTAGAGCAACAAGACGGAGCCCTCCGTCTCGCTGTTCTGGCTTGGGAACAGCCTTGCTAGCCTCTGTAGGACAGCGGGGTGAAGACACCCCGCTGCCCTGGAGAGGCTGTGTGCGCAGCCATCCCCAAGCTAGAACAGCGAGATGGAGCGCTCCGCAGTGCTCCGTCTTCCTGTTCTGGCTTTGGGCTTAGCGGCGCAGCCTGCATTCGCTCTATAGGACGCACACACATTTCCCCTTAATTTTTGGAGGGGAAAGTGTGCGTCCTATAGAACGAAAAATACGGTATCTTGAGTGGTTGCTCTGGAGACAGGATGGTCGGTGAGAAGGGCTTCAGTCTGATCCAGAAACTGCAGTTCTTATAATAGCTCCAAGGCAATCTGAGAAAAGAAGACTGTAGGTCTGATTTAGGAGGGCATTTGGACTGCAAATGATAAGAGAGGCAGGGAAGTCCCTAAACCAAGCCTGACAACCTGCACACTCCAAGTAACCACTAGAGGGTGTTTTCCTTCCTCTGTTCTGCAGAGCTTCCTTTTAATTTCCAGCGCTTTTAATTCCTATACAGTCGTACCTTGGAATTTGAACGGAATCCGTTCCGGAAGTCTGTTCAACTTCCAAACGTTCGAAAACCAAAGCGCGGCTTCTGATTGGCTGCAGCCAGCTTCCTGCAGCCAATCGGAAGCCGCAGAAGCCCAATCGGACATTCGGCTTCCAAAAATATTTTGCAAACTGAAACACTCACTTCCGGGTTTGTGGCGTTTGGGAGCCAAAACATTCAAGAACTAAGCTGTTCAAAAACCAAGATACAACTGTACTGCCTTTCAAGTTTCTCTGCCCACAGGTAGAAATTTATTGAATTATTTGACACTATTTTTATATACTGCTTGACTGCAAGAAAAACTTCAAAGTGTACAAAAAGAATCAACATGAATTTGATAGGCATCTACCTATCCAAAGGGGACATTGACACAAATCCTAAGAAAGTGGTCTGCATTGCTGGAAGATGCTGTCTTAAGCAGGGATGGGCAATGTGTGCCTCTGCAATTGAGGCAGGGCTCCCAAGCCCCAGCTACCATGGCCAGCAGTCAGGGATGATGGGAGCTGATCAGCTAATTCAGCAGAACCCCCCCATGAATTGTGCCCCCCATGAGTCAGGGCTGCCCTCCACTCTTAGTGGTGCCCATACTCAGCAGTCCCCAGGGATAGTGGTCCACCTTGAAGGTTACTGCATGGTTTACTGGCGTGTGTATAAACAAAGGGCTTTGCAAGCCAGTAATTCATTGTAGAAAATGGCAGTCTTCTAGTTATTATTATTACAAATGGCAAAATAAGAATACCTCATTCTGCAAGTCCTTGGCAGCTAGTAGTTGTAATAAATCGCTTGGAATGGTGCCCTATGAATATTTAAAATAAGATGTTGTGGTTATTATTGATTTATATATCGCTTGTTTGCCAAAATGGCTTCCAAGTGTTTTACAATGATTAAAATCAGTAAATAATTAAAGTACACAATTAACAAATCCATTAAGGCATTAAAACATACAATCAACCATTAAAAAGTGTGATAATGAATACCATTGAACAGTTAAAGCAATAAAACCGCATATTCCGTTCAGGGGAACACTTACCTAAACAGGTGTGTCTTCAAGGGCTGGAGGAATGCCAGCACATATGGAGGGCTGTGATGTTTCAGCAGGGAGGGCATTCCACAACACTGGCACCAAAACCTGCCTCTGTGTTGCCACAAGGTAATAACCATCAGGCCATGGCAAACCTAATCAGGGATAAACTCGTTCCAATTTGTCTTTACATTCGGGATCCGGTTTCAAAGCTGTAAATCATTTTTCCCTTTTGTGTTGCTCTTCCTCTAGAAGATGACACTCTGCTGAATAAAATGTTCTTTCTCTTGTCTTGTGTCCCCCCCCCCAGCTGATCATTGGTAACTTTGGCCTGAGCTATGAGCAGTCGAAAGTGCAGGTGGCCCTGTGGGCGGTGCTGGCGGCCCCTTTCTTCATGTCCTGTAACTTGCGGACTATCTCGACCGAGGCCAAGAACATCTTGCAGAACCCACTGCTCATCTACATCAACCAAGACAATCTGGGGATTCAAGGGAAGCGTATTGCAAAGGTACGGTTACTGAGTCACTGAGATGGGGACCTGAGCAGTAGTGTTCTTTATCCTTAGGGTGGTTGCAAGAGCCTGAAAACATGTCATCCATAGAATGGGTCGTCCATGCAGCTAAGCTGCATATGGACATACAAGGCCACCTTGTGCCAGGGCCAGATTTAGTCCATCTACCTGAGCATCCCCTATTCTGATTAGCAGCAGCTCTCCAAGGTCTTAACTCCCCCGTTCACAATTTCCTGTCCCCTAAGATCCTTCAACTCAGGTGCAGGGAACCTCTTTGCAGTCTGAAAGCTGTGTGCCTGTGGTGGGTGGGGCCAAAGGCAAAATGGATGGAGCCAATGGGAAAGTGGGTGGAGCCAGGGGAAGTGAGTGAAGCAAGTTATTTGACGGAAGTCAGCTGCGTAGGAGTCCGAGGTTACTGTACACACACCTCTCCAGCCAGGCAAACATGAGGCGTTCTCCTAGTTCAGGAAGGCATTCCAGCCAGGCAGAATCACTTGAGGGGAGATGGAAGGGAGTATTATTATTATTATTCTCATCATTTAATTAAAATTATATCCCTGCCTTCTCCCCATGCACCCCAGGGCTGCAAAAAGATATACAATTAAAAATCAAAGCAAAAACGTTCCAAAACAGATTAAAGCATTCTAAATGCCAACCACAATAAAAAGCATACTGTATTGGCCTGAATATAAGTCTCACTTCCTCCTGCCCAAATTCCAACCGTGAAAAGTTAAAGTGCGGCTTATATTCTCAACCTTACGGTATGCAGCCAGGAACAAGGCAAAGCGGCGGCCACCCTGTGCATAGTCCCCCATCCTCTCCCCCAAGGCTGGGAAGGGAGAGAGGTTGAGGAAGGGGAGAGGCCGCTGGCAACGCAGCCAGCTCCTCCCCCCCCCCCCCATATACAATATGCAGCCAGGAGCAGCGAGGAATGGAGCCGCTTATATTTGGGTATTCTTTCTTTTTTTCTTTTCTCCCCTCCAATTTTAAACGTGCAGCTTATATGCGGGTGTGGCTTATATTCGGACCAATACGGTACTTTCATCCACTGATCTCAGGGTTGCCAGGAACAGTATTCTTCAGCCAGCAAAAGCAGGAATGTTTTCCATTCCCTCCTGAAAGTTAGCAATAACGTAGCAAGGCAGCCTCACCAGGGAGGGCATTCCACAACTGGGGAGCTACCACTGAAAAGGCTGTGTCACAGGTCAGCGCCAACCAGGCAGCCCTCCCGGGTGTGGCCTGGGGAGAGTCTTGAGCACCAGCTAGAGTGGCCTGGAGGGACTCATTTGGTCCCTGGGCTTTAGGTCCCCCGCCCTTGCTTTAATTGGAGGTGGCCAGGATAAAACCTGGGGCCTGCCTGCAAAGCGGGTGCTCTGGCGCTAAGATAGGGTTGCAGCAGGATTCCTAGAGTCCCAGGAATATTTTTTCTGTTTTATGTGTAAGTGGCCCTGAGACAGAGGTTTAGAAGGTGATTAATACAATGAAGCCTTTGTTGATGTTTGTTTGCTTGCCTACACAGATCGCTTCTTAGCCTTCTCATGTCAAACACTGTACTTCACCGCTGTGGAGTAATTCATAGAAAGCTGCTTTATACCAAAGTGCATCTAACTCAGTATTGTCTGCCCTGACTGGCAGCTCAAGACTGATAGGGGTTTCAGGCAGGGGTTGTTCCTTAAACCTTAGGCCTTCTCTTGGCAAAGCAAATGTTCTACCGCTGAGGCACAGCTCTTCCCTGAGAGCTGGACATCTCTATAAACAGCTGAGGGACATGGGAGGGGCTGGAGAGGCTCAGCAATGCCAGTTTGTAAGAAAAACAACATGTGGCATTTTCCAAGTTGGGCAGAAGCTCTAAAACCAGGAAACCAGAAACAGGAAGTCCTGCGTAACCATTTTTCTATTCAAGGTAAACAGAGGGGAAGAAAGAGCCACAAATGAGCAGGAGCAGTTAGGAGCAGTTCCCACATGGCCACTGAAGCGCTGGATGACACAGCAGCAGCAGCTGGCTTTGTGGCAGGATCCAGCTTGGGCTTTTGAGTCTCCTGGGGCCACCTTGGCCAGCATCAGGCTCCCGGCTCCTTCTTTCCATAATTGTCCTTGCACACACTCATCCCTTGTGGCATGTGAACTCGATCAGCATCGCAACTTAGCGCTTTGCCCTCCCGCTCCTTCCTGCAACCAGCAGGCGATTTGTTTTCTTACCTTCTTGGTCATTAATATTACTCCGGCGACACCCTCCTCCCCCGGATATCTGTCCCTCCAACACACGGGCCACCCTTCCACCTGATCCCAAATCAATGGGAGCCACACCTCATTTTGTAATGAGGCTCCAGCTGTGAGTGTGATACCTGCTGATAGTTGCGGCCTGCAGGTTTCCCCCACACACATAACCAATTCCTAGGATTGATAGGCACAGCAGGGTAATAATTAAGCAGAGTATCGAACCTAATAATAGCTCTGTGCACTCTCTTTGTCACACCCCGGATTAGGTTGTGCCAATACTGGGAATTTGGTGGCTATAGCCAGAACTCTGCTTGAGCAGGTTTGGTTGGCCTGCGGGCCTCCAGATGTTGTCAGACTCCCAGTACCCATCAGCCAGCGGGAGCAGTGTTCAGGGATGATGGGAGTTGTAGTCCAGCAGCTTCTGGAGAGCTACAGGTTTCCTGTCCCCAGCTTGAAAGAAGCCCATGTTGTAACCATTCACTGCAGTCCTGTGCTGTCAAGCACTGGCTGGGTGCAGAGGAATGGTCGGAGGAACCAGCTGGGAAGAAGACACAGAGCCCGGGGAGTGGTGGTGGGATGATGGCGAGTGGCCAGAGGGAGAAGACTGGGTGGAGGAGGTGTCGGAAGCTGAAGGGATAACAGGACTTAGTGAGCGGGGAGAGTCTGTAGCAGAGAGCAGTGCAGAATCAGAGGCAGAAGCTGAAGCGGGAGAGGAGGGAGGTCAAGAAGCAGAGATGAAGAGTCATGAGTGTCTCCCCGCCTGCTGTGATGAGCTCCACTCCCCACTTGTCCCCCAGAAGCAGGAGAGGCCTAAAAGACAGGCCTGCAGGCACAGTTGCTTGGGGGGAAATCCCTGGAGAGGAGCAGGACTTAGACAGCTGTGGGGAAGCAGGGATCTTTAGTCTCTGCAACTGCTTCATGGGGGCAAGACCTGAGTTGCTCATTAGGCCTGACACTCCTGTGCAGATGCTGTTTTGCTAATAAAGAGTTTATTGTCACTTCCTATGGCCACAGTCATTTTCCTATTGGAGGCAGGCCAACAAATGCTGACCATCAGGAGTAACACCATCACTGCCTCCCGCAAACTCCTCCACTTCTGTATGTATCACATCCCTGCAGTGTTGCATGGACAGTGACCTCAAGCAGGAGCGGAAGTCTGCATAGCTCTGCCTCACATGCAAATAGTCTCAGGGTCCATTCCCGCCATCTCCAGGTAGACTTCTTGCCTGAAACCCTGAAGAGCCTTTGCCAGACAGTGAGTCTGACCCAGTATAAGGCAACTACGAATTTTGTTCGTTGGCGCAGCGCAGAGATCGTGTGCATTGTAGGTCACCAGACCCTTTGACAAAGCAGTCCGGTGCCAGATGGCTTGGGTGGAATCGCTGCCATTTCCTGTACACAGTGTCAAGGCAGCAGCTTATGAATGAATGGTAATTGTGGTGATGGCAATGCCCAGTGATAAATATTTATCCAATGTCCAAATGACTGGGCGCTGTACGAAAGTCAATTGTAATGCAGATTGTGAGCTGCAACCATAAAAAAGAAAAGCGTAAACACGTCTAAAACCAGTTACATAAATATACACAATGCAAACATTTAAAAACAATTCCATGTTCAAAATGAGAAAGATGGAGCCTGACTAGTATGCAACGTAGGGGTGGGGAACCTTTGGCCCACCATCAACTCCCATCAGCCCTAGCAAACATAGTGTCCAGGGACAGTGGGAGTTGTCCATCAACGCCTGGAGGGCCAAAGCTCCCTCACACCTAGTGTAAAGGGAGGGAATTCAAAAGAGTAGGCTGGATTCCTACATTATACGTGTCAGGACCCAGAGTTGAGCGTAGGTCAACAATAAAGAAAACACGGTGTCAGCGCAGTTAGCTCTTTATTCAGGCCTAGTGATCACAGTAGGTCCCAATGAGGCAGTTGCAAGGACTGAAGGTCCCTGCCTTGCCAGCACTCTCTAAGGCTTCTCCTCTTCAGGGGTCTTTCCAAAGCAGTTGCAGCTGTTTCTATGCACAACCCATCTCTGCTCGTTTCCTTTCTCTGCGTGTTCTAGGAGACCAGGAGGGAGGGGACCTGGTGGCAGCAGGAGGGGGAGACTCCCTGGCTTCTTCAGCAGCCTGTCTCAACTCTGCTTCTTCTTCTCTCTCTCTCTCTCTCTCTCTCTCTCTCTCTCTCTCACACACACACACACACACACACACACACACACCCCGCTTCTGCTTTTGCCTCTGGACTGCTCTCTGGCACAGACTCTCCCTTCTCACTAAACCCTGTTGCCTCTTCTGCTTCTGACACCTGCTCCTCCCAGTCTGCTCTCTTTTCTCTCTCCGACCGCTCATTGTCATCCCACCACCAATCCCCAGGCTCTGAGCCTTCTTCCCCTGGGGGTTCCCCAGCTGGTGTCTCCCACCATTCCTCTGTATCCAGTCAGCCAGTCCATGACAGACACATTTGACCTTCTGATGAGGTGGTGCCTGCAGGAGGTCTTTGATTGCGTTTATAACAGGTGTGGCGTTATTTTAGATCTTTAAGGTGTGAGTTACCCAGTAGTTTCCCAGCATAAAGCTAAATGTCAGTAACCAAGCCTCTCCCCATCTCTGCCTGACAGAGCCAACACTTGGAAGTATGGAAGAGGCCCCTCGTCAATGGCCAGTTCGCGGTAGCAGTGATGAACAACGGCACTGATGGAGCACCGAAGCCAATTGTGACGACTCTGGGACTTCTGGGCATTTTGGACTGCAAGGCAGGCTACAAGGTCTATGAAGTGCTGGAAAAGTTGTTCATGGGGACCTACAAGCTCAACGACCCCATTCGCACCAAGGTCCCTCCGACCGGCGTGGTCCTGTTCTTCCTCAGGCCTTTGTGCTGATCTTCCCTTTCCGCAAGGACTCAATGTGCTTCAGATGTCACACAGGAAGCCGACAGCTAAGGAAATCAGCAGCCAAGGCACGAAAGCTTCTTCTTCCTCCTTGTGGAGGGCTTTGGCAACGGGCGCAGGAGATAAACAGAACCATGGAAAAGCTGGACCCTCCACCCAATTTCTCTGGGTGTTTTGGGAATATTTAGAAAACTCTCTTGAGAAGTATGTACCTACCTGTGTGGAAGAGAGTTGCAGGACCCCAAAGGAGCTGCCTCCACGGGAATTACCTTTTCTGGATTAACCTCACAAAACTGCACAAGAGGGAGGGTGCAATTCCCACTGCTGCGCAGAGAGTTTCCACCAAAGCTTATGCACATGGCGCAGAATGGCCCATGTCTGTCCATTGGCACCTTCAGCCATGCAGGAAAACAACTGCTGCAAAAGTGTTGTGTGTGGCGCAGCCCTTGAAGATAGCAGGAACCAGGGGCAGTTTGGAAGCTAAGCGCATATCCTTCCCTCCATCCTCATTTAGGATTACCTGGAAAATCATGGAAGTGCCCTGTCCTTTGTCGCTCAGGTCTCCAGTCCCTCTCCCAAATCAATGAAGTCGTACTGGTTTTAATTGTATGGTTGTGTCCTCTGATGGCCTGGCTCTCTTTCCATTTCTTTCCGTTCAGAGAGAAGGGGTTCCCCCGTCTCCTGGGCTGCAGGAGCACAGCTTCTCTTTCTTACAAACCCTCTTTGTCTCTCTTACTGCAAGACAGCCCAACTCACACTGTGCTGCACATGGAATCTCTGTGCAGGGGGAAAGGGGTTTCTTAACTATATCTTAACACTTGAAAGTAGCTCTCCTAGGTAAGTAAAGGAATGCTTTCTGGTATCTGCTGGTTTGATATGGTCTGCATATGCACCCTATATTTAAAACATATTCCTCCCCCCCTCCACACGCAAAGAATCCTGGGAACTGTAGTTTATCCCCTACAGAGCTGCAGTTCCCAGTACCCTTAACAAATGACAGTTCCCCCAGGATTCCTTGGGAAATTCGTGTGCTTTAAATGTATTGTGCGTTTGCAGCCTTAATCTGGCAGAAGAGCCTCTTTCACAGCAACGGCCCAACACCGAAAAGCCCTTTCAGTCAGTTTTAACTATCTTTCCACCTAACTTCAGGCAGTTGGTAGTAGAGGAATTAATTTACGCGATCCATAGAACCGGGGGGGAAAAGTGTTCTTCAGTGACAGAGGTTTGTGCCTTTATAATTTCAGAAGCAAACAGTTGCCTGTTTAAGAACTGCAACCAACATAGCATTTTATTTTGTTGTAAGCTTTGAAATGTATGGAGCAGGCAAAAACCTAAGCGTCCGGGAGCTGGATCTGCAATGCAGTCTTCTCCTTCATGAGTCCCAGAGGAAGTAACAGGAGTTGTGCAGAATGCAAGTTCACATCTAAACAAATGTGGCTACAGGGCTGCGTGTGATCATCAGACACAGCCCAGATTTTGGGTGCCCTGAAGGGCTTGAGACAGACAGACCTGACCTCTCTGGGGGCACACTCCCATTTCTTTCATTGGGGCTTGTGGAGGAGAACTTCGCAGGGAGCTGTGACCCTGTGTTGAGGCAGCTGGAAAGAGGCAGCTGATTCGGCTGCTGTGGATATAACAGATAATGGACCCCTAGGGTCCAGTTCAAGTGAGGCAGACTCACCTGTCCGTTGCATTCCTTCCTGTATGCTTTATGGCTGTCCCTAAAGCCACAGCAATTAACTTGCAGTAAAACATAGGTTTATAATAGTTGCACAGGAGCAATTAACATTGCCAGCAAGTACCGCTGCCCTGCTAATAAAGCTTCTTCACAGAGTGCTTGACTTCAACATACTCCCTGAAACTAAAGCAGGACTACGCAGATAATGTGCCACTTTTTTTTATAGTTGTTGATATCAATTCTAACCTCTATGGACCACCTTCTCCCAGGTGTGACCTGTTGTACGCACCAGCGTCTGAGGCTCTACTCTGGGTTTCCCAACCCATTGAGGTTTGACTAGGTGGAGCAGGGACTTTTTGGTTGCGGTGTCAACTGGAATTTGCACTCTTTGGAGACCTGTATGCCTTCTGGCTCCTGGTGGAAGACTTTGCTCTTTAAGTGTCCTTTGGGGGAAGCTGAAGCAAGGACTTCTTCTTTTTTTGCCTTTTTTGTTCTGACTGCTGATTGCTTTATTTCAGTGTTGTGTTTTGATATTCTTTTGATAGTTTTGTATTTCAGTGGTGTTTGCTGCTTTTGGTTCCCTAGTGAGAGAAACGACAGCATAGACATTTAAAAAAACCCCACAAATAAACTTGTAAGATCTCCCAGTCCCAAGTTTCACATGTGCTGTCATTTTACAGTGTCCACTTCATGGTGTAAATGTGTCACCTTATAGTGGTTAAGTATTGGAGAGAGATTTCTTACTCTCTCATAGCAGAGTTAGCACAGAGGTGATGGCTCCAAGCACATCAAAACTCGGTTCGATTTACACCTGCCCTCATTCACCTTTAAACCAATGTTCCCATGAAAATATTTAGGCTAGAATAAATCATAGGTGAATATTTTACTCATCTGCTGACAGTAAAGCAAAGATGAAAGGGGTTCCGAGCAACTTTTTTAAAAAAGAAAAAATTGGTTTCCTTACAAAGCGATCATGCAATCTTTGGGTTAGCAAAGACGTAGGCTTTAGAATCTCCATTTTGGAGAGATTCAAATCACTTGGCTTTTCTTGAAGATGGGAGCCATAGTTGCATGGCTCCTTCCTTGCTTGCTGCAGGAAGCACAAATAAAGGAAAGAGACTGAGAAGCTTATCGAGGGCTTATCAGTGTGAAGACCAGAAGTGGCAGACCAGCTTCTCTGAAAGTGTCCTGTGGGTGCCCTTGGCAAAACAGTGCATCTTAGCAAAAGTCACAAACAAGGGCAAGGTTGCAGGTGCAACTCAGTCCAAACAAACCCAAGTTCAAGTTATGCAAGATAAAACACAGAAAGGAGGAGAGGGGGGGTGAAAATCAGGAAAGAGATAATAATAATAATAATTTATTATTTATACCCTGCCCATCTGGCTGAGTTTCCCCAGCCACTCTGGGCGGCTCCCAATCGAGACTTAAAAACAATACAGCATTAAATATAAAAAACTTTCCTAAACATCTTGTTTTGTTTCTGGAAAGCGGAAGGCTGAGGAGAGAGATCCTCTATCCTCTGGCCGCCTAAGCCACACCCCAGCTCCTGGGATCTCAGGGATTGCATAATATGTTTTCATTTTACAGTCCAGACCTTCTAGCATAAATATTTGGGGGGGGCTGACTCCCACTCCTCTGACATTGCCCAGCGTTTTTCAGCAGGTGTGTCAACACGCAACAGATTGTGTGTCTGGTTCATTCTCTCTGTATCTGCTACCAGGTCAGGGCTAGGAAGTGGGGGGGTGGCAGTGGCGGTTAAAGTACAGATCCCAGGATTCTGTTTTTGGCAGGTGGGGGAGTGCTTTAAATGTATGGAGCAGCCTATTGATTATGTTGACTGGAGCTGATGAGAGTCAAATAATTCACCATGGCAAAGGTTGGCTGCAGTTTTCAACATTGTGGAGGAGCACTGAGTGTGTTCCAGGGCAAACAGTCACATGATGCAAAGCAGGTCTGACCAGTGCTTCGTTCAGACCGAGCATGTCCCAGAATCCTTTGCAGCACACAAGGATTCCTTGGGAGATGCCCAGAGGATTCCGCAGCTGGTGAACGGTGTCAGTGTGGAAAACCCTGCTTCAAAGAGAATCTCCCGCATGTCAGAAAGCTTGCAGTGAAGTAGGAATGGGTGAGTTCAGCAACGAGGCTTTCCTTCTCATTGAGATCTTCTGGTTAATTGTGAAAGGCTTAAGACTATGCCAAATTATAGGTTTGTCCCCACTCAGCCAATCCAGACAGATATTCAGCAATTATGCTCAGAGCGAGAAGTTACGTAGATCTCTTGGAGTCAGAAATGATGACACATATGTTTGATAATATCCAGATAGATGTAATTGCAAAAACACCAAGGGGAATACCTTAGCGGCTCGGAGTGCATTATTAACCAAGGACAGGTATGTGGCTATGATAATGAAATTAGCTATATTTTGAAATGAGAGAATTGCAAGAAGTAGCAAGTCTCCTGAACTTATACATGCGACATGGACCCCTGACCGTTAGGTCCAGTCACGGACGACTCTGGGGTTGCGGCGCTCATCTTGCTTTATTGGCCAAGGGAGCCGGCGTACAGTTTCCGGGTCATGTGGCCAGCAGGACTAAGCTGCTTCTGGTGAACCAGAGCAGTGCACGGAAACGCTGTTTACCTTCCCGCCAGAGCGGTACCTATTTATCTACTTGCACTTGGACATGCTTTTGAACTGCTAGGTTGGCAGGAGCAGGGACCGAGCAACGGGAGCTCACCCCGTTGCGGGGATTCGAACCGCCAACCTTCTGTTTGGCAAGTCCTAGGCTCTGTGGTTTAACCCACAGCGCCACCCGTGTCCCTCATACATGCGACATACATGAATGTAAATATAAACAAAAGGCCATCTAGAGCACAGGCGGGGGGGCGAGAAACACACCTGTCGTCTTCCTCCTGATTTTGCAAAACCACAAAGCTCATCAGCCTTGACTGTGGCTCTGCACGCATCATACATTTAAAGCATTTGAACCCCTCCTGCCCCCCAAAAGAATCCTGGGAACTGTAGTTTGTTTAGGGTACCTTAAGGAGCCTCTGATCCCTTATTCTTCACCTCAATCCTTGAGATCCTCTGATGGGCATAGCTGTCAACTTTTCCCTTTTCTTGCGAGGAATCCTATTCGGAATAAGGGAATTTCCTTTTAAAAATGGGAAACGTTGACAGCTATGTTGATGGAGCGCTTCTGGTGGTTCTCCACAACCCCAAGGTTTGGTCAGCCTTTATTGGAGAAGGAGCCTGTGGTGCGATAAGCCCTGCCCTGTGGAACTCCCTGCCAGTTGAGGTTCAGCAGGAATCATCCTTGCCTTCTTTTAGACGCCTCCTAAAAACAATCCTATTCTGACAGGCTTTGGCGATGTGGTTTTGTTTGTTTTTAACCAACTAGTATTTACCGATGTTCTTCTTCCTCTTAACTGTAATTTTGTATGACGTACAATGCCTCGCTGTGTGGTTATGAAAGTGTCTAAATAAGGAAGGGTGCTGGGAGTTGTAGCTCTGCGGTGGGTGAGCTACAGTTCCCATAATTTTTTGAATGTGTGGCAGGTTGTGGTTTAAATGTATGGTGTGTACAAAGCCTATTGACTGTGCAGGCTGGGACTGGTGAGAGTCAAGAGTCTCACATCTGGAACGTTACAGATTAGGTAAAGGGACCCCTGACCGTTAAGTCCAGTCACGGACGACTCTGGGGTTGCGGCGCTCATCTCACTTTACTGGCTGAGGGAGCCGGCATTTGTCCGCAGACAGCTTCCGGGTCATGTGGCCAGATTAGATACTCCTGAACAAAAACCTCTTTTAAGGCTGCGGTCCGAGGCACGCTTTAGCTGGGAGATACCAGTACTTCTCCGTCAACTTGCACAGGGTTGCACTGTAGAATCATAGGCTTGGAAGGTACCCTGAATATCACCTAGTCCAAACCCCTGCAATATGCAATATGCAGCTGCCCCTTATGGGGATCAAACCTGCAACCTCGGTGTTATTAGCACCACACTTCAACCAAGTGAGCTATGACTCACTACTCCTATTGCTTGTAATGTTCTGAAGTGTAAGGCTGCAACCCTTCAATTGATTAAATCATTTAGGTTAATTGATTAAAAGCCTTTCTAATCAAGTGAAGAGGCATCACCAGTTTACTGGGCAATCAGTTTTTTTATGCAACTAAGAGGGTGCTTGCCCTCTGCAGTTTTTTTTAAAGTACTTATGATTACAAAAAAACACCCTAACAGGCATTGTAGCATATGGTTGAGAAGTATATGAATCCACCATGATGCTGAAGCTAAGCAGGTCTGAGTTTGGTCAGTGCCTGAATGGCTGATCATCAGGGAATAGCGTATGTGCTTCCTTGGGTTCCATGATGGAAGAAAGACTGACTGTCAGCATAAGTAAATCAATAAGCCCCCATTTTATTACACCTAGGAGGGGAACACTGCTTCTAAGACAGTGTCTGCTGTGATGTTTACACGCCCTATTTAAAAACCAAGGGAGGGAAAGCTGGATGTTCCATTTTCAAAACAATAGTTCTAGCCATATGAACATTTATGTATGTATCCACAAGTTTGTGTCTGTTCATAAAACTCCTGTGGTTTGGCTAAGAAGAATAGCATGACAGAAATGGTGCGCCAGATCTTTTAACCGCCCTGTCTTTCTACTCGAAATTAATTCAAATGAGTTTCAGCCCCCATTAACACCTTCCTGCAGATTTTCGAGATAAAGTTTTAATGACGCAGATTCCTCACTGTGTTTACTCTCCAGTGAGTCCCGCTGATTTCAGTAGTGCCCGCTGTCTGTTTAGGGAGTGCAGGATTGCGGCATCAAACTAGGGAATTGTGTCAGCAGAAGGGAGGGTTAGATCAGAGATAGGGAATCGCAATTCCAGGGCTCAAACCCAAGCCTTAAATTTGGCTATGCTTCCTCTAGGCCACACCACCGCTTCTGGGGCTGCTTCTTCAGCAGCCTCCCTCTACACTCCTCTTGAGTGCTTTGAGCGGCTGGGATGTGTCCTCCCTCGAAATGGGACCGTGACTCTTGCTAGCCTTGGTGAAGAACTGAGAGATCTTTATGTGTACCAGAGGTGAGCCTGCAGTAAATCACACTGCACAAGTTGGAGTTAACTCTTTATTAACAAAAACATGGAGTGTCAGGCCTAATGAGCACAGCAACTCATCCCCTTTCGGTCTTGAAGCAGTTGCAGAGAGAGAAGGCCCCTGCCTCCCCACAGATTCCTAATTCCCCTATTCTCCAGGGTTTCCCCCAAGCAATCGGAGACTGCGCCTGCGTGTTGCAACTCAGGGTTCCTCCCACATCAGCTTTGGTGGCATTCCAGTGCAAGGTGCATTTCTACGCTGGCACTTGCATGACCTCGCCACATTGCATTTATGCCCCAGATTTTGTCAACCAGGCACCACATTCCTAACCAGGACACCTGAGCAAGAAAGAAGCGTTAGCAAAACAACCTCAGGTTCCAGCTGACAATTGCTCTGGCCGGCAGCCAAGTCCCTCGGGGCCTCTGCCTAAGCGCACACAGAGGCACTTGCATCATGCTGTGTCCCTACAGGAAGGAGAGAGGGCAGCACCCAGCACACGGCGGCCGTAGCTGATGATTTCATGCGTCGTCTCAACCACAGCTGTCAGAATGTGCTCAATGCAATATTGAGAATGTGGCATGTCTTGTGTGAGTGGCTGGTCTCCCCTGTCCTGGAGATTTGCCACAGTGCCCATGATCCCTTAGGGTAAGGTTACCAGATTTTTTTCAATGAATCCGGGGACAGTTTTCAACTTCAATGGATTTTGTATGGGGACTAATTTTTAAATCCGGGGAAACGGGGACACCTGGTAACCTTACCTTAGGGCATTTCCTATTTTAGGGGTGGGATTCAGGCACGTGTATCATCAAATTCTGCTTGCACAATTAACGTGAATGTAGCCGCCTCCCAGAACAAACTGTACTGAAAAGTGTGGAATAGTCCTGAGTGCGACTTTGCATAACCTCCCCGCAAACAAGGCAGAATGAATGCTCAGTTGTATAACCTTCCTTGAAACTTGGTGCAGAACAGATTTGGAGGCACTGTAGCTCAGGAGCAGAGCACCTGCTTTGCATGCAGAATGTCCCAGGTTTGACCCCCTGGTGTCTCCAGATGGGGCTGGGAGATACACTTGTCAGAAACGCTGGAGAGGGGCTGTCAGTCACTAGTGGCTATCTTGAGTTAGGGGTGGCGGGTGGCACTGCTTTGCAGTGGTTCCAGTCCTACTTGGATGGACATTTCCAGAGGGTGATGCTTGGGGCGTGCTATTCAGCCCTGTGGAGCCTTCAGTGTAGGGTTCCTCAGGCCTTTGGCCATTAACATCTTATGCAGTGGTACCTCGGGTTACAGACGCTTCAGGTTACAGACTCCGCTAACCCAGAAATAGTACCTCGGGTTAAGAACTTTGCTTCAGGATTAGAACAGAAATCGTGCGGCGGCGGCACAGCAGGCCCCATTAGCTAAAGTGGTGCTTCAGGTTAAGAACAGTTTCAGGTTAAGTACGGACCTCTGGAACTAATTAAGTTCTTAACCCGAGGTACCACTGTACCTCTTTTAACAGTGATTGTGGGAGGAGGGAGGGGTTTGTTGGTTTGTTGTTCTTGTTTTATCATGTATGTTGTGGTTTTATAATGTATTTTTATGTTGTGAACCGCCCTGAGATCTGTGGATGAAGGGTGGTATGATGACGACAGCAACACGGAGCTGGGTGCACAATGGCCTAACGTACGGCAGCTTCCTGTGTTCCTGTGAATGCTCGACAAATAGGTCACCTGGAAATGAAAATGATCAACCTACTCTACTCTAGAGCTGAATAAATATTAATAAATGTTATGGGTGGGGAGGAAATAGCAGCAGTGGGACCCGGGAATGAGGATACAGGTATAAATGCTTTGAACCAGCTGATGGCCAAAACTCTCTTTACGTATACATTAGAGCGCACATTAGCACCCCTCTTATGCAATGGATGCAGAGTCCGGTATCTTTACAAAGCAAGGTACAAGTTCTGTTTGCCCAAAGCTGTAATTATGTGGCCGCTCAGGCTACCGCCTGTGGAAACTCTGGATAAATACCTACGTGGTGAAAACCTGGAGAAAGTTTCGGTGTCTCTGTTGCTGCTTATATAGCCCAGTGGGCGGAGCACTGGGCCTGGGTTCAAATTCCCCGCTCATCCACGGGTTTTCCGCTCTTTTTGGTGCTCCATTTCCTCATCTGTGAAATGGGAGTGGCAATAGACTCTCACAGGTGTTTTGGCAATGCTTGGCAGCGAAGCGGGGTGAGGTGGGGAATCTGCAACTCTCCAAAAGTTGCCAGACTCCAGTTCCCATCAGCTCCAGCCACAGTCAAGGATGATGGGATTTGTAGTCCAGCAACTTCCGGAGGACCAGCAGTTTGCTACCCGTGTTGCACAGGAGGGGGATGAAGACTCCAAAGTTATTCCCTCTGCCCCTTGATGGGAATATTAGGCACACACCCTGTCTCCTCCAGGACTGCGGGTTGTTGAGTGAAAGATACCGGCCTTTATTGGAAATAAATCCTTCAGGCTGCTATTGCTGTATGTTTTATAGGATCAGAAACTCCCCGCCCTGTCCCTGCCTTTACAAGCTTGGAAGGCAAGCGTGATGTCAGGGCTGGTTCAGCTACAGGTCAGCACGGAGACTCAGAGATGAGCGGTAAAGTTGATTCTTTATTCACGGAAACAGAATACAAACAAAGCAAGACTGGACCCGGTAAAGCAGCTGTCAGAACTGACAATCTGGGCCTCCACTTCCCCCCAAGTCTCCCCGTCCAGCTGTTTTCTCAGCATTCTTAAACTTGGTAGGGAAGGGGTCCCCTGTGTTCACTGTCCTCTTTGCTCTGCTTCATGCAAAGCCCTCCGGGCCCTTGGAGACAAGGGAGGACTGGCAGGCTCCTGTGAATCTGCTGCAGCCTCAGCCCCCACCTCCTCCTCAGCTGCCTGTCTTACGTCTGTAGTGCTTTCTGCCTGTTCTTCCTCTTTCTCACTCAAGCCTGTTGCTTGTTCAGCATCCAACCAATCTGATCTGTCTTCTGTGTCCTCTGATCTGTCTTCCGTGTCCCACCACCACTCGCCTGGCTTGGAGCCTCCCTCTTCTGAGACTTCTCTAGGGTGTTCTCCTGGTGCGTCTGTGAGGGGAAATAAACATTTTTAAAGAGAACAGCCTTCCAAGTCTGGTTTACGTCCTGAGAGGCATTCCTCTCGTTATCCTTCAAAAATATGATACATAGATAGCTTTCCCTGATTCAGGGTTCTCATAAAGAAGCTGCACATTTTTCTATCGGTATCAAGATTTTCAGGTATCCTCCCATTTATCAAACAGCATCACAGGCATTCAGTTAAAGTGTGATTTGTTTTCTGAATCTGTCTGTAGTCCTGCGGGTGATTTTTGAGCATTATTTTTTCCCTATAATCATTTTTATTAGTTTTCAATTACAATAATCCAATAATAGCCTTATTATATCAATGCCAAATTACAATACAGTTCCCAACATCAACCATTCAAGTACGAAATCACATAATTTAGGTACTACCCCCGCATGCTAGAATTGATGGTTTGATGCTTTACTATTTCTGCATTCCAAAATCATCTTGATTTCAATTACATTCCAGTCATAATAGCAATCCCTTATACAACAGCTGCAATATTTATAACTTCTATTCATATTGACACATTTAATGATTTATTAGTCTACAAGTGAAGATCTTGTACATCCTTGTTCTGCCTGTTCTGTGACATTTATTCTGTCCATGTTGTTTCTTCCTCTCCTTGTAAAATATTATGTCTATCTTTACCAGCTGTTGCTGCTAATCCGTCATGCCTTCCAAGGAGCTGATATCCTAATGTTATTCCAAAAATTTCTCCCTCAAGCATTTCTTAATCTAGTATGTCTGAAAGCACACTGCTGAAGATATTCATACTGCAGGCGACACCCCGGATACCACCCACCAGAGGTGTGAAACCCAGCAAGCATGACCAATGGCCAGGGATGATGGGAGTTGTACTTCAACGACACCTGGAGAACCAAAGCTCTCCCCCCCCCCTTACCATAGTACACTGGTACCTCGGTTTACGAACTTAATCTGTTCCAGAAGTCCATTCTTAAACCGAAACCGTTCTTAAACTGAGGCACGCTTTCCCTAACAAGGCTTCCCGCCGCCGGTGCCCTTCCACCGTTCGGATTCCATTCTTAGACCAAGGCAAAGTTCTCAAACCGGGACACTATTTCCAGTTTTGCGGAGTTCATAAACCGAATCGTTCGTAAACAGGGCTGTTCTTAAACCGAGGTACTGCTGTAGTGGCTTTCACAAAGTGGTTTTAATCTTCCTAATTTGCATGTCTGCCACAGCATATACTTAATGATGCAAACAGAAGCCGATTATGTCATCCTCAAGTGACTGGACAGCAGCCTGAGCTGCAATCTCCAAGTTTCGGAAGACCTCTGATCTCTATGGGGATTACAAGACTTGGCAAATTGCCCTTCTTGGGGAAAAAATAACCTAAAAGTGTCCAGTACTTCTTTGCCGTGCCTCTAGCCCAGCAAGCTCAGGAGCATCACACCCCAAAGGTCTACCTGAGAGTCTGGATTCAGTACAGTTCAACATTAGTTTTCAACTTCTTTTCTGTGAAAAGGAAGATGAAAGTTTCCATTCTTCTTTTCGTAAGTGTTTTAATTCAGACCACAGAACCCTTTGCAACCATGGAGCAGACATCCTTTTCCTCCCAGTGTGTTTCGTTACTAATTCAGTAAACCCCAGAGCTGTATCCTATGCTTCCTTACTGTTAGGCAGGGATCCTGTCCCAGCCCTAGCTGAAGATGGAATCTGGGACAATACCCAGTGCTATTTTTCTAGAAAAAGGGGTGCCAGAACTCACCAACCTGCCTCTCCCTCCCTCACCCCCGTGCCTGATTGATGACGGTAGAATCCTGCATTTGGTGGGGATGGGGAGAAGGAAATAAAAGGAGGAGAGAGAAAAGGGAAGAGGAATAAATGAGGGATAAACAATAAAAAGGAGAAGCATAGTTGTCCTACACCAGGAGGGAGGGTTGATTTGACTGTTATTATTGAATATTATTGAATATGTATATTATTTATTATGTATACCCAATGTATCAGCCACCTGGGGGATTTGACTGTTTGTGTTTTGGTGGTTGGTAAAAAATAAAATGTTATTTTTTACAAAAACACACCAGGAGGGAGTGAGTCTGTGGCACTCCAGATGTTCCTGGACTGCAAGCATCAGTCTTACCTGGAGTGTGACAACATCTGGAGGGCAAGATGTCGAATGCAGAATTGGGCAGTTGGAAGCTGCCTCTTTAGATTTTTGTTTGCGGGGTGGGGGAGTGAAATAAACTAACAACAAAACCCACTGAGTCCTGTGGACCCTTAAGGTCTTTGACCCTGGAGGTTGTCTACACTCAGCCATCCAGACTAGGAGCTCTGCCTGTTGCATGTGCCTCCTACAGTTTCACTTTCCAAAATCATGGAACACGTCCAAATGTCTTGTAATACGTACAGCCAGTAGAATGACTTGATGAAATGAGAAGAAGAGGACGGCTCTATTCTGGCTTGGTCAGACCACACCTGGAACACTGTGTCGACTTCTCTGGGCACCACAGTTTAAGAAAGATGTTGACAAGCTGGAACTTACGCAGAGGAAACCAAGGCGTATGAGGAATGGTTGAAGGAGTATGTTTAGCCTGGGAAAGAGGAGACTGAGAGGAGAGATGTTAGGACCCCTGACCATTAGGTCCAGTCGTGACCGACTCTGGGGTTGCAGCGCTCATCTCGCTTTACTGGCCAGCATGACTAAGCCGCTTCTGGCGAACCAGAGCAGCGCACGGAAACGCCGTTTACCTTCCCGCCAGAGTGGTACCTATTTATCTACTTGCACTTTGACGTGCTTTCGAACTGCTAGGTTGGCAGGAGCAGGGACCGAGCAACGGGAGCTCACCCCGTCATGGGGATTCGAACCGCCAACCTTCTGATCGGCAAGTCCTAGGCTCTGTGGTTTAACCCACAGCGCCACTCGTGTCCCTCCCATAATAGCCATCTTCAAATATTTCAAGGGCTGTCACGTGGAAGAGGGAGCAAGTTTGCTTTATCCTGCTCTGGAGGGTAGGACTGGAAACAATGGCTTCAAGTTATAAGAAAGGAGATTCCATATAAACATCAGGAAGAACTTTCTGACAATTAGCTGTTCAGCAGTAGAACGGTCTCCCTCGGAGTGTGGTGGGTTCTCCATCCTTGGAGGTTTTTAAGCAGAGGTTGGATGGTCCTCTGTCTTGGCCAGGGGTGCCAACTTGAATAAAATATTGGGAGGGGCAGGTAAGCCCCGGCTCGCGTAATCGATCACATGGTGCGGTGCACACACCCTATTTGAATAACAATGCCCAGCAACTTGGGACATTCCCGCCGCCCTCCGGCTCCGCCTCGCGGGCCGCCCCGTCGGACACGTACAGGGCTGGCTGTGGGCGGGCGGGGAGAGGATATGGGTCCAGGCCGAGCCGGCGGCGGGAGGAGGCGGCAGTGCCAGCCACGTCGCTAGCGGCCAGCAGGAGCTGCAGCAGCGCCTCGACGGGACGCACGGCGGAGCGCGCCAGCCACCTGCCTCGACGCCTTCCCCGAGATCGCTGCTTGATGGGCCCGGCGGGGCGACGCCCGGCGCTGCTGCTGCTGTGCCTGCTGCTCCTGCTGCGGACGGGTGAGTGGGCAGGAAAACCGACGGGCTCCGGTGCCCCCTGGGCATATGCCCGCCTCCGGTGCCGGCAGATGCGCTGAGCGCCTTGGCTGAAGGCGCGCAAGCAAAGCCTCCAGGGTTTGCAGAGGCGCTCTCGGGCGCCCCGTCGGCTCCCAGGGCGATGCAGCCCGGCTCTCGGTCGGAATAGGTCCTTGGTGCAATCTTGGGTATAGGGATCCCCCCCCCACCCGGTCTGGAGCCCTGGAGAGCAGCTGGCTTTCGGTGTGCGTAAGACGGAGCTTGACGCACCGACGCCCTTATCTGCTAGATGGCAGCTCCCACTCTACCCGTTTAATTCAGAACAAAGATCTGGGATCTTGACACTCACCTGTCACCATCCTCTGTCTGGCTCCGCCCAGCAGATTCGGAATGTCTCCCACCACAGTTGTTGTTTCAAATTACTTTCTTTTGACTCCCAAGGGCTCAGGGGAAAAAATATCTGTCAAAATCTTCAGTCATTTGGAAACTAGGAAGTTAAATTATAATAATAAAAAACATGGGGAGTACCTTTCATGCGGTTATATTTTGCAAAATTACAAAGGACACTCCTTCTTTAAATCTCGTTTTCTTAAAAAAATCCAAACTAAAACAAGTTTCCTTGGGTTTGCGGAAAACCTTTCCAGCACTCCCTTCCCAAATTCCTCCTTTTCCCCAGGGCACTTTTTCTGTGCACATTCAGTAAGCGTAGCACATGGAGATGATACCCTGTCATCATGGACCTTAGGCGGGTCTTTACTCTCTGAAAGGGACCAAATGAGGGCTCCAGGTACAAGGGGTGCATTGCTGAGCGAGAGAGAGGAGCAGAGCCCTTTTCATGGTAGGGTAAAAGATTTCCACCTATTTTACTAGGCCTGCTTTTCATTTTCAAATATTCTGATTATTTCTGTTTTTAATTAGATTTTTTTATTATTATTTACTTGATTGAGGGGTGCAGCTGCCACCCTGGCTATGCCCATAATGTTATTGGTAGAGCACTTGCTTTGAGATGTTCTTGGGTTCAATCCTTGGCTTATCCAAGTCCCTTTTGGAGAGATGCTGCCAGTCAGTGGGACCAGGCAGCTTAATATATGGGGCAGGGAAAAGTCCGTAGCTTAGGGTTAAAACCCCAGAAAGTCCCAGGCCCAATCCCCCAGCATCTCCAGCTTAAAGCATCTCAGGTATACAGAACAACAAACCCCTGTGTTGCAAACTTAACACAACAAACAACACAAGCAAAACGAAGACCAGTATACTGGATAGCACTGTAGTTCTTATTACATGATTTATTACAACAAAAACAAGATGTGTACACTTGTAAATTCTCTAATATATCTGAAAACAAATGAACACACGTCTGTCAATCTTTGAAAGTCCGTAGAAGTATAATGAGTCTATGGCTGAAACAAAGTAATAGATGCTATCCTGTAGGCTAAGCGGTAAAACTTTTTAGTCATTACATATCCTTATGACCACCGCTCCTTGTGCATTTTTCTAATCTATGTGTTGTGCTGAAGAAGATTGCAGCGAAACAGATTATCCGGGATCACTGTCCTACGTTGTTATTCACTTACTACTTCGGCACCATGAAGGCCTAAAAAGTTTTACCGCTTAGCCCACAGGATAGCATCTATTACTTTGTTTCAACCATAGACTCATTATACAGTGGTACCTCAGGTTACAGACGCTTCAGGTTATAGACACTTCAGGTTACAGACTCCGCTAACCCAGAAATAGTGCTTCAGGTTAAGAACTTTGCTTCAGGATAAGAACAGAAATCGTGCTCTGGCGGCACGGCAGCAGCAGGAGGCCCCATTAGTTAAAGTGGTGCTTCAGGTTAAGAACAGTTTCAGGTTAAGTACGGACCTCTGGAACGAATTAAGTACTTAACCCGAGGTACCACTGTACTTTTATGGACTTTCAAAGATTGACAGATGTGTGTTCATTTGTTTTCAGATATATTAGAGAATTTACAAGTGCACACATTTTGTTTTTGTTGTACTAAATCGTGTATATTATGTAATAAGAACTACAGTGCTATCTAGTATACTGGTCTCCGTGTTGCTTGTGTTGTTTGTTGTGTAATGCATCTCAGGTAGCAGGTAGTGGAGGAAAAACCTCTTACTGAGGCCAGGTGAGCTGCTGCCTGCCAGAGAGCCAGTGTGGTGTAGTGGTTAAGAGTGGTAGTCTAGTAATATGGGGAACCGGGTTCGTGTCTCCGCTCCTCCACATGCAGCTGCTGGGTGACCTTGGGCCAGTCACACTTCTCTCAGCCCCACTCACCCCACAGAGTGTTTGTTGTGGGGGAGGAAGGGAAAGGAGAATGTTAGCCGCTTTGAGACTCCTTAAAGGGAGTGAAAGGCGGGATATCAAATCCAAACTCTTCTTCTTCTTCTTCTACTGCTGGAGCTAAAGGGGCAAATACTTTGACTTGGGAAAAGCAGCGGATACCAACGGGGCCCTTCGCTGGTGCTGAGCACCTGCCTTCATGCAGAAGGTGCTGGTTTCAGTACCCAGCATCTCCAGTTAAAAGGATGAGTAGCAAGTCATGGGAAAAACTGAGGCGCTGGAGAGCTGCTGCCGGTCAGAGTTGACAATACTGGCTAGGTGGGCCCACATTGATTCTAGGTAAGGTCGCCTCTGCGTGTAAGGATATGTCCGCAGTTCAGTGGTAGTGAATCTGCCTTGCAAGCAGAAGGTCCCGGGTCCAATTCCCAGTGGCATCTCTGGGTTCGGCTGAGAAAGGATCCCTGCCTGAAATATGAGAGAGCTGCTGCTGGCCAGTGTTGACAATGCCAAGTTAGATGGACCATCAGCCCAACTCAGCATAAGGCAGATTCCCTGTTCCTGATTCTGCCACTACCAAAGGCCAATGTCAGGGACTGGCAGGACACAGATGATGATGGTGATGATTTTATTTATACCCCACGCCCATCCCAGGGGGAAGGAGAGTAATTTGTGGGGGTCTGCACCAGCCAGGAGGCAAGAGGCAGAGGCAGGGGGAGCTTCAGAGCTGGAGCACAGGAGGGATCAGAGGAAGAAGCAAGTTGGGGGCCTCCCCATCCTCTCCTGCACCACTGTCTCCCAGAACCAGGAGGGGTGTGAAACGAGAAGAGCAGAGGCAACTTCCATGCAGGCGCAGTCTCCAGTTGTGTGCCTGCAGCCCGCTTTCCGGGTCATGTGGCCAGCATGACTCAACCGCTTCTGGCTCAACTGTGACGGAAACCAGAGTGCACAGGAACGCTGTTTACCTTCCCGCCAGAGTGGTGCCTATTTATCTACTTGCACTGGAATGCTCTCAAACTGCTAGGTTGGCAGGAGCTGGGACAGAGCAACGGGAGCTCATCCCGTCACGGAAATTCGAACTGTCGACCTTGCGATCGGCAAGCCCAAGAGCATGGGTAGGCAAACTAAGGCCCAGGGCCCTGATCCGGCCCAATCGCCTTCTAAATCCGGCCCGTGGACGGTCCAGGAATCAGCATATTTTTACATAAGTAGAATGTGCCCTTTTATTTAAAATGCATCTCTGGGTTATTTGTGGGGCATAGGAATTCATTCTTCTTCTTTTTTCAAAATATAGCCCAGCCCCCCACAAGGTCTGAGGGACAGTGGACCGGCCCCCTGCTGAAAAAGTTAGCTGACCCCTGCCCGAGAGGCTCAGTGGTTTAGACCACAGCGCCCCTTATACAGTGATACCTCGGGTTACATACGCTTCAGGTTACAGACTCCGCTAACCCAGAAATAGTACCTTTGCTTCAGGATGAGAACAGAAATTGGGCTCTGGCGGCGCAGCAGCAGCAGGAGGCCCCATTAGCTAAAGTGGTGCTTCAGGTTAAGAACAGTTTCAGGTTAAGAACGGACCTCCGGAACGAATTAAGTACTTAACCCAAGGTACCACTGTATTTGGAGCTGTAGACATGACTGTGCCAACTTTGACAATGAAGAGTTTACTACCTGCCATGTGCATCCCTTTGGCTGAGAAGCGCCCATGACAGCTGGTGCAGTCCAGCCCTTGCTAGTTAAACCCTGTTAGATCCCATCCTCCATTACAGCCCATGATTAAGGCTTCAGTCCTTGGGAGGGAAATTCAATTGAAAGCAGCAGCCTTTGCATAGACTTGCCTGGAAATGGCATTGAGCATCTCTCTCGCTGAAATCAATCGGACCCCAAAGTATCCCATTTGGGACGGATGGGGCCTGTTTGCCTCTTGCAGCCTGGTCTTAGCAATGCAGCAGTGCTAAGGACACCAGAATCACCTTTCTGGATGAGACCAACTGGGATCCACTACACGGCAACCACCCCCTTAGTCGTACAGGAGCATTTTGGCTGGACGGATTCTGGCAGCAGCTATGACTTCAAGGCTAATGATAATAAACTGGGAATAGAAAAGAAGCAGATCAGAGTGAGAAGCTGTTTAAAAAAAAGGAATGGCTATAAAAGGAGGAGGGAGGAGGAGGGATGAAATAAATGGACAGTTTGCGGGTGGACCTGGGTACAGGGATGCTGTCGGTGATGGAATCTGGGCCCTTCTGTATGCAAGGCAATTGCTGAGCTACAACACCCCTCGCCCGGTCTGCCCCTCTGTTCTGTCGCCCAGCAGCTGGGCTGGCAAGGTGGTCTAGCTACCCTGTGGGTTAGGGTGTCGTTCGTGGCAGACGGTCCGGGATCCGGCTGCTTCGCAAGCCAGCTTTGATGTCGTCATGGAAAGACGGGAGCCAGGATCTTGACAGAGAGCTTTGCTCTTTTCCCCTGTTCGCCTTTCACCCTGTTGCATTCGCCAGCAGTGTACACAGGGCGGTGCTTCGCCTTTTGTTGACCCAACAGTCTATGCCTAGCAAACAAATGCAGATAGGAAAAGCGAGAAGGAAATGAACACAATTCAGCAGCCAGAAATGGAATCAGGGTCTCCCAAGACTCCTGACAGAGGGTGCGAATTCTCTAGGTGCCTGGCCCAATGGCAATCTTACTGTTGTTGTTGTTGTTTAGTCATGTCCGACTCTTCATGACCCCCTGGACCAGAGCACACCAGGCACTCCTGTCTTCCACTGCCTCCCGCAGTTTGGTCAAACTCATGCTGGTAGCTTCGAGAACACTGTCCAACCATCTCGTCCTCTGTTGTCCCCTTCTCCTTGTGCCCTCAATCTTTCCCAACATCAGGGTCTTTTCCAGGGAGTCTTCTCTTCTCATGAGGTGGCCAAAGTATTGGAGCCTCAGCTTCAGGATCTGTCCTTCCAGTGAGCACTCAGGGCTGATTTCCTTCAGAATGGATAGGTTTGATCTTCTTGCAGTCCATGGGACTCTCAAGAGTCTCCTCCAGCACCAGAATTCAAAAGCATCCATTCTTCGGCGACCAGCCTTCTTTATGGTCCAGCTCTCACTTCCATACATCACTACTGGGAAAACCATAGCTTTTACTATACGGACCACTGACTGGGCTCCAAAAAGCTTGCTTGCTTATTTATTTATTAATTAATTATATTTGCATCTCACTTTTCTTCCTTGGAGCTCAAGGTGTCACAGACAGTTATTCCTCTCCCCCCCCCCATTTTATTTGAGGCAGGTTATTTTGCCCTCACAACAGCCCTGTGAGGTAGGTCCGGCTGAGAGACAGTGAACTTCATGGCTGAGTGGGGACCTGAATCCTGGCCTCCCAGGACCTAGCACGACAATCTAACCACTACACCACGCTGCCTCTCCTGAGGAGCTTCCAAGAGGTCCTACGTGCACCCAGTGGTTTTTGGACTCTCATTCTGTGAAGCGCAATGTCATCCTCCCTGTGCCACATTACAAATACCTAGCTTGTGACCATTGGGACTGGGGGTTGTGGGGTGGAATTCAGGGAGTCCAACAGTAGGTGGCGCTAGAGATGATAATGATAATGATGATGATGATGATGATGATGATGATGATATTTTTTATTTATACCCCGCTTTCCCCGGCCAGAGCCGGGATCAGGGCAGCTAACACCAGTAAAATTACAGGAAAAACATAACAGGAAAAACCCCAATTTAAAATACAGCTTAAAATGCAATTTAAAATGCAGCCTCGTTTTAAAAGTAGCCTATAGATCAAAACCGTAAGGGGAAGGAAACATAAGGGTCAGACTGAGTCCAAACAATCCCTTTGGCACCGGACGGCCCAAATATGCTTTTCCTGGCAAACTTGAAATGAAACCTGTGCCTTAGGTGGATGTTTATAAAAGTTTTTGCATGTTATTTGCTGGTTTGCTTTCTTGCTTATGCCACCCTGGACTCCTTGGGGAGGAAGGGTGGGGCGGAAATTAAGTAAGGCCACCCACACATTATGCATTTCAAGCAGGGATGGGGAACCTTTGGCCCTCCAGGTGTTGCTGAACTACGGCCTCGGCCCAGTATACCTGAAGGAGCATCTCCACCCCCATCGTTCAGCCCAGACACTGAGGTCCAGCTCCGAGGGCCTTTTGGCGGTTCCCTCATTGCGAGAAGCGAAGTACAGGGAACCAGGCAGAGGGCCTTCTCGGTGGTGGTGCCCGCCCTATGGAACACCCTCCCACCAGATGTCAAGGAAATAAAGAACTCTCTGACTTTTAGAAGACATCTGAAGGCAGCCCTGTTTAGGGAATTTTTTAATCTTTGATGCTTTATTGTGTTTTTAATATTCTGTTGGGAGCCGCCCAGAGCGACTGGGGAAACCCAGCCAGATGGGCAGGGTATAAATAATAAATTATTACTAGTATCCTTGCAGCAACCTTGTGAAGTTGGACAGGCCACCCATGAAACTCTGTGGCTGAGTGGAGATTTGAAGCAAAATGTCCAACACAATAAGCCAGAGGTTGGCAACCCGTGACCTTCCGGGTGTCATTAGAAGTCCTTTCAGCTTCAGACAGCTTGACGTATGGCTAGAGAGGAGAGTGGCACCCGCCCTGTGGAACGCCCTCCCATCAGATGTCAAGGAAATAAACAACTATCTGACTTTCAGGAGACATCTGAAGGCAGCCCTGTTTAGGGAAGTTTTTCATAGAATCATAGAATCATAGAGTTGGAAGAGACCACAAGGGCCATCGAGTCCAACCCCCTGCCAAGCAGGAAACACCATCAGAGCACTCCTGACATATGGTTGTCAAGCCTCTGCTTAAAGACCTCCAAAGAAGGAGACTCCACCACACTCCTTGGCAGCAAATTCCACTGTCGAACAGCTCTTACTGTCAGGAAGTTCTTCCTAATGTTTAGGTGGAATCTTCTTTCTTGTAGTTTGGATCCATTGCTCCGTGTCCGCTTCTCTGGAGCAGCAGAAAACAACCTTTCTCCCTCCTCTATATGACATCCTTTTATATATTTGAACATGGCTATCATATCACCCCTTAACCTCCGCTTCTCCAGGCTAAACATGCCCAGCTCCCTTAGCTGTTCCTCATAAGGCATCGTTTCCAGGCCTTTGACCATTTTGGTTGCCCTCCTCTGGACACGTTCCAGTTTGTCAGTGTCCTTCTTGAACTGTGGTGCCCAGAACTGGACACAGTACTCCAGGTGAGGTCTGACCAGAGCAGAATACAGGGGCACTATTACTTCCCTTGATCTAGATGCTATACTCCTATTGATGCAGCCCAGAATTGCATTGGCTTTTTTAGCTGCCGCGTCACACTGTTGGCTCATGTCAAGTTTGTGGTCAACCAAGACTCCTAGATCCTTTTCACATGTACTGCTCTCAAGCCAGGTGTTTTAATGTTTGAAGTTTTATTGCTATGATGATGATGATGTTGGGAGCCGCTTAGAGTGGCTGGGGAAATCCAGCCAGATGGGGAGGGTATAAATAATAAGTTGTTGTTGTTGTTGTTGTCTCCTGTCATCCCTGGCCCTTGGCCATGCTTTCTGGGGGCTGATGGGAGTGTGCATGGAGGACCTGGGCTGCCCAGATGGCAAGCTGCCCCCCCTCTCAGCCTCGCTGAGGTGATCCGAAGGAAAGCAGAGCAAGATTTTTGGCTGCAGGAGTTGCTGGAATTAGGCATACAAGGTGCCATCCAACCGCCTTAGGGACAAATCCACTCTGGATTTGTATAGGGTTCACTCCTTAGCCTTTTCTTCTCCTGAAGTTGTCCCGCAAGGCAGTAAGTGGGAATGAGAGAGAGTTCAGAGTCGGGGGCCCTTTGACTCGTTCTTTTAGCTCTGGAGAGCTGTGCTGACTCACACAACTTTTGAGGTTTCTCCAGCTGCTTGCAGCCAGCACACATACCTCCTTTTGAGTAAGTCAGGTTTCAGAAAGTAGACCTTGCCCACAGTAAGCAAATAAAAGGTGCATTCCTCAGGTTAGGTTCCCACGCCCTACCGAAAGCAGAGTGACTGGACGGAGCCTCCACTTTCTCCTACGAGGCCACAAGTTCCAGCTTCCATCTAGATGGGGTGAAGTCTCAAATTCCAGGCTGAGCAGTCCCCCACACAGGTCACAGAGTGCTTGCCTCCCCCTGACTTTAGGAAGGTAAGGTAAAGGTAAAGGGACCCCTGACCATTAGGTCCAGTCGTGGCTGACTCTGGGGTTGCGGCGCTCATCTCGCTTAATTGGCCGAGGGAGCCGGCGTACAGCTTCCGGGTCATGTGGCCAGCATGACTAAGCCGCTTCTGGCGAACCAGAGCAGTGCATGGAAACGCCTTTTACCTTCCTGCCAGAGCGGTACCTATTTATCTACTTGCACTTTGAGGTGCTTTCGAACTGCTAGGTTGGCAAGAGCAGGGACCGAGCAACGGGAGCTCACCCCGTTGCAGGGATTTGAACCACCAACCTTCCGATCAGCAAGTCCTAGGCTCTGTGGTTTAACCCACAGCGCCACCCGCCTCCCTTTAGGGAGGTACTCTTCTCCTTAAATCACAGTAATTATTTCTAAATGTGCCTCTGAACATAACACTTAAAATATGTGCATTTTGTGCAGACCCACAACATCCTTTTTGGCATCACAGAAGGGGCCGCCTCTACGTTTGCCCCAGCCAAGGGGAATAGTCATTCTCTCTCTCTCTCCCAGTGGCAAAGCACTTACAGCCTGTGGACAGCCTATGGCTCCTTGGGGAAGGATATGCTTTGCATGCAGAAGATCCCAGGTTCAAGATCTGGGATCTCCAAATAGGGCTGGCATTTTCCCCTGCCTGGCCCCTGGAGAGCCTCTGCCAGTCAGCTCGACGGACAGGTGTTCTCCCTCTGCAAAAGGCAGCACCTTCTATCCCTGTGCCCTTCAGCGTCTTTTATGCTTTGTCTGTGTGTGCCAACACATGCGACATCTGGCAGTGGGTGCAGCTTGGGAGAGGTGATCGTGATGTCAGGACTGCAATCAGGCGTAGGTCAGCGCTGAAACAATAAATCGCCCAAGGCCAGCGAAGTTAACTCTTTATCGAAGGAAACATACCATAGCTCAGGCCTAGTGGTCCCGGCAATTCTTTCCAGGAGGTCTTGCCCCAGTGAAGCCGTTGTGAAGACTGAAGGTTCCCACCTTCCCCCAGCTCCCCTAGTCTTCTTCCTTCCTGAGTGATCTGAGACTCTACAGCCTTGTCTCTCATTGCTCTGCCCTCTTCATTCCTCTGCATGTTCTGGGAGACCAGGACAGCTTCTTGCAGCAGGACAGGAAGATTGCCTGGCTTCATCAGTAGCCTAGCTTATCTCTGTCTCCTGGCTTCCCCTCCTCTCCAGCCTCCGCTTCTGCATCTGAGTCTGGACTGTTTTCTGGCACAGACTCTCCCTGCTCACTAAACCCTGTGGCCCCTCCAGCTTCCCACACCTCCTCTTCTCAGTCTGCTCCTTCTTCTCCCTCTGAATACTCCCCCTTGTACCACCCCCACTACCTGCTCCATCACCTGGAGCGGTGAACATCCGGGGGCGTGGCTGGTGTGTGTCCCAGGGCGGTGGCACACCGTCCACAGGGGGTGTGACACACATGGGGGGGTGCGCGGCAAGTGACATGCGTCCCAGGGCATGCGCGGCGAGTGCTGAGCATCCCGGGGGGGGTGGCAGCCGCGATGTCAACCCCCCCCCCGATGACATCCGGGGTGGGCTGCTCACTCCACCCCCACCTTCATCTGCCAGTGGTCCCCTGGTGTGGCGATCACACAGGGTCCCCGGACGTTTAACGGTCTATTAATCCCTGTGCCACCGCTGTGCTCGCTTCCCCACTGCCACCAACCAGTTACTATCAGGTAGAACACTGAATCCAGACAGTTGTTAAAACTGAACCAAAAAACCAAGTTTATTTTATAAGCATTAACAAGTTTGTGGTTTCTCAGATAAAATTTCCTGTCCGTTTCTTAACTTTAGTTTCTTTACCGGCATATACCTTCCTAATACCTTCTGACTGATTATATCAACTGTTTGACTGACTCCTCTTAACAGATTCTCTCACTCTCCCACATCAGACTAGCCCAACCCACAGACCTATCCTCTCTCTGTCTCTTCTCTAACTCCAGACTAACTTCTCAACCCCCCTAACTCTAACTCAAATTCCTCCTCTTGGGTTCCCATTGGTTAGTCATTTTACAATTAGTTAACCCTTTCGTTAAGGGACGCGGGTGGCGCTGTGGGTTAAACCACAGAGCCTAGGACTTGCCGATCAGAAGGTTGGTGGTTCGAATCCCCGCAACGGGGTGAGCTCCCGTTGCTCGGTCCCTGCTCCTGCCAACCTAGCAGTTCGAAAGCACATAAAGTGCAAGCAGATAAATAAGTACCACTCTGGCAGGAAGGTAAACGGTGTTTCTGTGCGCTGTTCTGGTTCGCCAGAAGCGGCTTAGTCATGCTGGCCACATGACCCGGAAGCTGTACGCTGGCTCCCTCAGCCAATAAAGCGAGATGAGCGCTGCAACCCCAGAGACGGCCACAACTGGACCTAATGGTCAGGGGTCCCTTTACCTTTACCTTAACCCTTTCCTTATGAACCCAGTATGATGTCACACACCTAGGAGGGCAAACGCCACACCTTGCCACAAGAGGCAGCCCGCTGACAAGTTCTTCTTGCATAGAAAGGGCTCTACAGATCCTAACCCATCTGCTTTCCTTTCCCTAGCTACAGGAAGCCCATTGGGACATGCTGCGCCGCGGACCCGCCGGGGACTCCTCCAGCTCGCCGGGGCGATCTTGTGCACCACACAGCGCTCGCCGTTTGCCTACATGCGCTATGGGTGCTACTGCGGTTTGGGAGGTACCGGCTATCCCAGGGACAAAGCAGACTGGTGAGTATGAGACTCGGCAGGTCAAAATATCTGAAACGTTCTGTTCCGGAAATGCATTATTTCCCCCCCCCCCATCTCTATCGTAACTCTACAGTCATACCTTGAAAGTCGAACGTTTTGGCTCCCAGACGCCGCAAACCCAGAAGTGAGTGTTTCGGTTTGCGAATGTCCTTTGGAACCCGAACCTCCAACGCAGCTTCCAATTGGCTGCAGGAGCTTCCTGCAGCCAATCAGAAGCCGCACCTTGGTTTCCGAACGTTTTTGAAGTTGAACGGACTTCTGGAACGGATTCCGTCCGGCTTCCGAGGTACCACTGTACTTGGGTGCAGAGAAACAACATGAAATGTGACATGCGTCTGTTGAAGAAATTGCACTTGAAAATGATCAAAGGGGTGAAATCTCCATGGGTGAAGGTTCTGGGTTTCTGATACACTTACTTTTGAGGGAGGTGTCCTTTTTTCTCTCCTGAAAGTCATTTTTCAGGACACCTTGGAACTCCACATCCCAAAGTTAAGTGGGGAGGAACACACAGTCTTGAGTCTAGAAAGCCTTTCCTGTTCAAGTTTTTTTTATATATATTTAATTTTTATTTATGAATTTATAAAAGTGCAAAATACAGAACTGAAGAATAAGTGAAAGAAAAGGAAGGAAAAAAAAGATGCATTACATCAGTACTTTTTTTCTTTAAAAATGTTTAGGGGTACTCTCATTTTGACTCAAGAAAACCACCATTTTATAGTTCAAATCGGGGGAAATAAATACAGTAAATGGACAAAAGTACAAAGATTCACAAAAATATTTAGGGGTATGCGTACCCCTGCATACCCCCAGAAAAAAAGCACTGCATTACATTAATCTATAATTCTATTCCATCGACTTCCCATCTATCCTTCCATGGCTTCCTAAAGTTTCCCATTTCTGCTGCATATTCTATTTTTTTCTAACTATTTAAACATTCAAATTATTCTCCTTCTAAACTATAACTGCTGAACTTACTCCGAACCGATTAAAGTTCTAACACTTTTACAATGGTTTTCTAAGTAGTCTACAAATGGCTTCCATTCTTCTTTAAAACCTTTTTCTTCTTGCTCTCTAATTTTGCCGGTTAAGCTTGCTAATTTTGTGTATTCCGTGAATTTCATCTGCCACTCCTTGGTAGGGACTATCTCCTCTCTCCATCTTTGTTCATATAGGATTCTCGCTGCTGTAGTGGGCATACATAAACAAATTTGTTTGTTTACTTGGTACCTCGGATCTCATTATACCTAACAGGAAGGCCTCTAGCCTCTCTCCTGTTTACCTTTTTGGGGACAGAGTGCCCATCACACAAGCTTACAACTTAAAAGACATGACACATGAGGAAAAAAGGATGTGAGGGTAGAGGAAAAAAGCAAACTCAGATGCCGATCTTTAAAATTAAATAGAATTCTTGGGCCAGAGCAAAGCTAAGCAGCTTCAAACATCTGGATGGGAAGGATCATTTAGAAATCTAAATAAGCAAACGGGAACCGGTTGAAAAGAAAGAGCACTCTCACCAAAGGTTTGGAGTTGCCTAGCTTTGGTGTGGCCCCACCCCTCAAGACATGATATTTAACTGTAAGAATTGGTGCCTGAGTTTGCTTTTTTCCTCTACCCTCTCTGTAATTTTCCTTGTGTGACATGTCTTTTAAATTATAAGCCTGTGGGTAGGGAATAATTTTAAACGAGACTAGGATGACGGTGGAGGAGTAAGATTAGACCTTCAAGGGTAAGGATGGGGGGGAAATGCTGTACCTAATTCACGCTTTGCAAAACTATACGGAAACTGTAACACAGCTATCCTGTGAAATGGGCCCTTCTCCAAATTTTGCAGATCAGTTCCCAAAACTAATGTATGTAGAATGTAGATATAACGGCAAAGTGTGCATCGAAGTACAGTCCTACCTCATGTTACGGATGCTTCAGGTTATGTGTTTTTGGGTTGCGGACCGCGGGAAACCCGGAAGTACCGGAACAGGTTACTTCTGGGTTTCGCCGCTTATACATGTGCAGAAGCACTAGATCGTGCTTTGTGCATGTGCAGAAGCGTCAAATCGCGCCGGTGCAGATGCAGCACTTCAGGATGCGAATGCTGCAGATTGCGGACATGCCTCCATCATGGATTACATCCGCAACCCGAGGTTCCACTGTACATACAGTATATGTATATGTATAGAGAGCCCGTGTGGTGTAGTGGACTCAGAGCGGTGGACTCGTAATCTGGTGAACCGGGTTCGCTTCCCCGCTCCTCCACATGCAGCTGCTGGGTGACCTTGGGCTAGTTACACTTCTCTGAAGTCTCTCAGCCCCACTCACCTCACAGAGTGTTTGTTGTGGGGGAGGAAGGGAAAGGAGAATGTTAGCCGCTTTGAGACTCCTTCAGGTAGTGATAAAGCAGGATATCAAATCCAAACTCTCTCTCATTAGTGAAAATAGACAAAAATGCACAGCGTTTAGGGAAATTGCCTGCAAAAACATATACTGCCTGAAAAACTGCATACAAAAAACTGCATACAAAAACAACTGCATACCAGGGGGGGGGGGAATTGTGAGGACTTTGTAAAAGAAAGGTGGTGAAACGAACTTAAAGTTGGAAGAATGAGACACGGAAATTGATGGATTCGGCCATCCCTATTCCAGAGGGAGAAAACCACTGCCACATCAGAATGTGCAAACTTGGAAACTGCACCAGATTCTCTGGCTAAGGCCAAACCACTTTTCCTGTGTTTGGGGGAAATAAACCACATCCTTGGGCAGTTCGAAAATAAAAACCACCACCCAAAATATAGCCATCTATACGGGATATATTTTACGACCACCTGGTTGCTGCAATGAAGTTTTTGAAAAACAAGACTTCCATTGCTTCCCACAATCTTGCAAAATGAGAAGATGTGACTTTAATTGCTATGCTCGTGGCACAGCTGGAAGATTTTGGGGCACATGTCTCCAGCTGTTTCCACTTCTCCCAGAACTCCTCCCAGCCCCAAATCCAGACTAAAATGTAGGCTAGCAGGTCAGCTTCCCGTTGCTGTTGTTTCGAAGGCATGGAGATGGCAAGCTGGTGCTTTGATCCGCCCCCAAAATGCCCTCCTACACAACTCGTACGGCCAGGAGTCAAGAGGAAGGTGACCTTTTCATAGACTTGGAAGTTCTCCCTTTGCCTTAGAGCTTCGTGGCAGCGGTTGGGTGGCTCCCAGAGAGCTTATGCGTAACTAGGGGTGGGGAATACATTGGGTTCAGTTTGCATTTAAAGACGAACCTGTCCAGTTTGCATTTTATGGGAACTGAAATGAGGCCGTCCTGCAGAAGTCACACTCCTCTGAATGTTGCAATTCAGGAATAATAATTAATAATTAATAATAATAATAATAGTAATAATAATCCCCAGCCACTCTGGGTAGCTTCCAACAAAATACAGTGGTACCTCAGGTTAAGTACTTAATTCATTCCGGAGGTCTGTTCTTAACCTAAAACTGTTCTTAACCTGAAGCACCACTTTAGCTAATGGGGCCTCCTGCTGCTGCCGCGCCGCTGGAGCACGATTTCTGTTCTCATCCTGAAGTAAAGTTCTTAACCCGAGGTACTATTTCTGGGTTAGTGGAGTCTGTAACCTGAAGCGTCTGTAACCTGAAGCATCTGTAACCCGAGGTACCACTGTATTAAAATACAGTAATGCACCAAACATTAAAAGCTTTCCTAAAGAGGGCTGCCTTCTAAAAGTCTGGTAGTTGTTGTTCTCTTTGACATCTGGTGGGAGGGCGTTCCACAGGGAGGGTGCCACCACTGAGAAGGCACTGTGCCTGGTTCCCTGTAACTTGGCTTCTCGCAGTGAGGGAACCGCCAGAAGGCCCTCAGAGCTGGACCTCAGTGTCCGGGCTGAACGATGGGGGTGGAGACGCTCCTTCAGATATGAATGTGTTGTGTCTCTTCAGTTGTCGATACACGCAGGCAGGGAATGCCTTGCCTTGCTTTAACTGTGTGTGCATCCACACATGCAAGTCGCCCTGAGAGCCGCTCTGGCCGTAGGGCATTGTGCAAATGTTCTAAAAACAAAGCCATCATCCTCTCTTCTGGGGCCGGCAGGTGCTGCTTCCAGCATGACTGCTGCTACGGAGAAGCCGAGAAAGAGGGCTGCTCCCCCAAGTTGCAGAAGTACACCTGGGAGTGCGAGAACAACTCGGCCAAGTGTGGTGAGTGGATATTCCCCTGGCGGGGAGGAGCTTTGCTGCTAGGATGCTGCATCTGGCAACCTCCCCTCCTGCCCTCTCTTAAAGGTAAAGGGACCCCTGACCATTAGGTCAAGTCGTGGCCGACTCTGGGGTTGCGGTGCTCATCTCGCTTTATTGGCCAAGGGAGCCGGCGTACAGCTTCCAGGTCATGTGGCCAGCATGACTAAGCCGCTTCTGGCGAACACCACTTACCTTCCCGCCAGAGCGATACCTATTTATATACTTGCACTTTTGATGTGCTTTCAAACTGCTAGGTTGGCAGGAGCAGGGACCGAGCAACGGGAGCTCACCCTGTCGCGGGGATTCGAACTGCCGACCTTCTGATTGGCAAGTCGTAGGCTCTGTGGTTTAACCCACAGCGCCACCCGCGTCCCTGCCCTCTCTTAGGGATGCACTTTTAAGAGACTCGTTTTGCAGTTTCCATTTCTTCTCAGAACCAAGGGCAAAGCTTGCCCACTTGAAACTGCCAAGCAGGCATGGCTTCAGAACAACTTGGCCAAGCAGGCATGGCTTCAGAGCTGGGTAGAGTTGGCAGGGCACCCATGCTGCAGCTGGATCGCTGGAGCCCACCCCGGCCTCCTTCCGCTTCTCCAACAGCTGGCCCCACTGGCATGGAGACTGGCAGCACTGCAGCCCCCAATTGCCCCCTTCATTCACCCTGGTGGCCATATCTGCTAGTAGCATCAGCAGCCCTCTTTGCCTAGGACCCGAATGCAATGCTCGGCATCCTGACACCAGGCCCTGCACCACAGGGAAAACAACACGGCCCTGATCCGGCTTGGATTCTTTAGCTGCTATTCCTGCATTGCATGGGGTTGGACTAGATGCCCCTTGTGGCTCCTTCTGACGCTACAGTTCTGTGATTCTAAGGCCCAAGAGATATTCTAGCTGTAAGCAAGGAACATAGCTGTCAGCTGTCCCTTATTTGGCAGGAAACTCCCTTATCCCAGCGCCGTGTCCTGCTGCTGTCCCTTATTGATGATGTCCCTTAAATTTCCTGGGTTTCAAAGGAAACAGCTCCTCTCCCTCCCTCCCTCCCTGCCAGCCAGGGAGGAGGGAGGCTCCAACTGTGTTGCTCGGCTGCCCGGCCCGCCCCCATCTGGCCTCCTCTCACCAGCCTCGGCCCCCGGGAGCCCCTCCCCGCCAGGACTGGCTGGAGCCTCAGGCCCTTCCGCCGCCATCCTCCTTGCGGCCGACGAACTGAGCATCTCTCCCTGGGGCCTCCCCTCTGCCCGTCACTGCCGCTCCCGCTCCCGCTCGGCCGTACTGCGGCTGTGCCGCCGAAGGACCCAGATGAGATGGGCAGCCTGGCGCAGCCTATGAATTGCTGAGGAGCCTTGAAAGGTGAGGGCAACCATAGAGAAAGCAGTTCAGAGAGAGGAGGCAGCGGCGCAGGTGCAGGCAGGTGTTCCAAGAGCTAACCATAGAGGGGAAAGCGGAGGAAGGACCGCAAACGCTTCTCCCATAGATTTGTAGTGGTAGACTAGCATAGATGGTTTGATCTGCTGGTTTACTTCAGGCGCTATTTCCCCCCACTTCCTCCCGCCCCACCTGATGGAACTGAGAGCTGCAGATGGAGCATGAGAGAAAAGATACAGAACTGCAGCAGCATCTTCGTAGCTTGGACTTCGTTTTGCGCAAAAAGCGGTTGCTGCTTGTAATTTAATTGCAGTGTTTCATCAGCTGGTGTCTTGAGCAGCAACCTCTGGAAACGAAGGGCTAAAAACCGGCGCTGCTCTCCCAAATTATCTGGTCCCCTTTAACTTCGTATTTCAGCTGGTTGACTAAAATCCCTTATTTTGGCTGCTGGTCCCTTATTTTCAAATCTGTAAGTTGACAGCTGTGGCAAGGAATTTCAGAGAGGTGTCCATGTCAGATTAAGCAGATGTGGCGAACTTTTGGCCCTCCAGATGCTGCTGAACGACAACTCGGACATTGCAGATTTTGTGTGTGACCGCTGTGAAAAAAGGCAAATTCCATGCTAGGGTTCATTAGGAAAGGAATTTATCACCATGCTGTTATACAAATCTAGGGGGCGACTGCATTTGGAGTACAGTTCTGGTCGCCTTGCCTCAAAAAGGATATGGAAAAGGTTCAGAAAAGGGCAACTGAAATGTTCCAATGGGATGGAGGAAAGAGGGCAGTTTAGAGGAAAGGCAAGTAAGAGGCGACAAGATAGATTTTTTTAGGATTCCGCATGGCATGGAGAAAGTGGAGAGAAACTTTTCTCCCTCTTTCGTAACACTGGAATTTGTGGACATCTATCAAAGCTGAATGTTGGAAGATTTGGGGTAGATAAAAAGAAAGGATTTCTTCACTCACTGCATGGTTAAATTGTGGAACCCGCTTCCACAGGAGGCAGTGATACCCACCAACTTAATGACTTAAAAAGATTAGCCAAATTCATGGAGCAGAGGGCTGTTGATGGCTGCTAGATGGGAATTGAGAATCTAGGGCAGTAGGTTAAGGGAGGCTGCCCTACCCGCTTACAGTGGGACTTACTTCTGAGTAACCACACATAGGATGTGCTTCATTCCATTAGTGATTCTGTCATTCCTAAAGACACTGGCCCTTCCAAGACCCTGGGCATCCAGGTTTATTCAAAATATTTACCGTATTTTTCGCTCCATAGGGCGCACCTGACCATAGGGCGCACCTAGTTTTCAGAGGGGGAAATCAAGGGAAAAAATATGATTCCCCCCCCCCAGCTCTGGGAGCAGCGGACAGGCTGCAGGCAGGCTGTGCGCTTCTCCCAGACCTTCTTCCTGCTTTTGCGGGAGGTGGGGGAATTCCTGTGCGCTCTTTAAAGGGGCTGTGCGGCTTCTGCTGGCTTTTCTAGGTGGTGGAGAAATTCCCCCACCTCCCGCAAAAGCCTGCAGAAGCCGCACGCTCTTTAAAGGGTGCATGGCTCCTGTGGGCTTTTCTAGGAGGTGGGAGAAGGGACTGATGTGGCCAGTCAGTCCCTTCTCCCTCCTGGGGAAAAGCCCGCAAGAGCGCACGGAGCTTGTGTGCGGCTCTTGGGGGCTTTTCCCGCCTGGCTCCCCCCTGCATTCGCTCCATAGGACACACACAAATTTTCCCTTGCCTTTTAGGAGGGAAAAAGTGCGTCCTATAGAGCAAAAAATACGGTAGCATCTAAGTAAGTATTTCACTCCCTCTTGTTCTACTGAAGGCCAGAAAAATCTGCACACTCTGGTACCCATTTTGCGATGCCTCGAATGATGGGCTTGATTCCTGGTCTCCCTTTTTCTTTCCACAGAGGATATAGAAGACAAGTGCCAAAAAATGGCTTGCGAATGCGACCGCGAAGCAGCCAAGTGCCTGGCGAGCGCCCCCTACAATTCCCAGTATTTGTTCTGGCCGGATACTTTATGTGGGTCGTTCAACCCTCAATGTGAAGATGATTAAGAAAGGGCGTCACTTGGGCCAGGCTTCACAGACATGGGACGTTCCCCTCCTCGAGTCATGTCTCAAAAACAAATCAAAGCGGCTCTAGATTTCACCCAGCTTTGGATGGGCGTTGTCTAGACCAACTTCCAAATAATTTCAGCCATTCTTCAAACAAGAAACATTTCCCCAAACAGAAGGAGATAACATGCTCCAACACAGCTCCTTGGCCCAGGTGACACAAAGCTGCTTACCTAACCTCAGTACATCTCATTTCAATTCAGTATGTGATATTCTCCTCTGGGTTATAAGTCTGAAGTGTCGTCCAGAAAGGACTCAGCCCCCAGAGTAACCATTTCCTTATCTTGTATACCCCAGGCAAAAGTTTGCTTGACCATGAAACCTCAGACCAGCCTACCTCACAGGGCTGATGTGAAGGGAAGAAGGGGGAGAAGAAGAACGGTTTTTGGTTAAAATGTAATACTAATAATAAATATTAGAAAAAAATCTTCCGTTTTAATTCTTAAAAATGTTCATATGCAAATCTGAAGATCATATCATTACAAACGCAGAGTCAAGTTTAATTTATAGGGGCACATCATTTAAAATAAAGCTAATCTTGGTTTTGGCATACATTTAACAAGTGGCAGCAGGAGGCGTTCATCTACGTACAGGGGAAAAGCCCACCGTCTCACAATCAATTGGTATTTACGTGCAGAACATATTTTCCCTTTTTTTCTAAAAGAAAAAGTGGTAGCAGTTGGCAAGTAGATCTAGTAAATCAATACAGCAACAGAAATTACTTCAAATTCACAAACACGACCAGAGCTGTGTGTGTAAGGAAAAAGGGTCCGGGTCAGGATCTGAGCCATTTTTAGAAGGGTCAGGTGTCTCTTAAGGGTATACAGCTGCTTAACGTGTAAATGCAGGACTCATTTTGCACGAAAAAGGAGCCTGACTGCTTCGATTTCTCATCAGGCTTCTTGTGCTGCATGGCCAGATACAGAGAGTGGCACACAAAGGTTGGCGCTTCGATTAGTCCAAAAGCAAAACATCCTGATTACAGGGAAATTAACTGTTCCTTCTCCTCGAGGAAAAGCAGAAAAGCAGCTCCCTTCACTTGTTGCCGCCGTCACAGCTTTGAAAAGGAAGACTTGCTGCAAAAGTAGGGGTGCCATTAAAAAAAAAATCACAAGTTTTGTCACTGTGGAAAGAAAATTAAATTGGCAGCTCCCTGCCACCAGATGGTTCAGGACTGAACAGCACAGTGCCGATCCCAGAACACGCCATCAAAGTACTTGAGTTTCCAAGCGACGGATTTCTTTCACCACAAGATCAATATTTATAATTGGGTTAAAGTACAAAGCCCAGTAGAACAGGCAGTTGCAAACAAACTGAGGAATAACTGGCCAGAAAATAGCCATGAGGAGTCCCTGGGTGGACACTTTCCAGAAATGGCCCCACATCCGGTGAGGAATTGTCCTAGATGGGGAGGGAAAAGAGCAGATTAGAGTCCTAGATCTCATTTCCGACGGACCTTTGGAACTCTTGCAGAAGCTGCACTAAAAACATCCTTGCGCAACACACAACAGTTCGGGGAAAGCAAATGTGTTCAATCATTTACAGGAAAAAAAACCCCTAATAGTTTTAAGGAGAGTTTTAAACAAGCCCCAAAGGCAAACTAAGAGAAAGGAGAGAGGGGAGTACCAAAAACGGGAGGTGGGCCTCCAAGATGTACAGGAAATGTGTGGTTCACGGCGCTCCTTTTCGTTTCAAATGAAGGCTGCTTATCTGGAGCACTGTAAGTCACATGCTTTTCACTGGAAAGCAATTTGCTCATAAATGAGACATATCAAGTTAACCTGGGGGACTTTTTGATATCCAAAAATAAAAGATCCCTGGCACACCATTGCACGACTAGCTTTTCCTCCCCTGAGCAGGAAGAAGCTGAGTCACAGCTGGGAGATGGAAAAGGAGGAATCTCTCTATTCTCTCTTTGATTTCCGCAAAAAGACGGTGATAAAGAGAGAGAGAAACAAAGGGATTTACAAGTACAAAAACAGGGTTGCGATATCTGGAAGGTAGGAGGGTCCGAGAGGGACTTACTTCAGCTCCCTTCTTGACCACAGCCTCCAGAATGAGAAGAGCTCCAGCACAGAGAGCAGCATGGCGTTGACGATGATGAAGCGGGACGTCCAGTAATGCACCTCTAACCAGTCCCAAGCAAACTCAGCTATTAGCTGGTAGGGCAGGAAAGAGTATTTCACAAAGAATTCTCGCCACTGCTTCCAAGCAGGCTCCTTCAGGTCCTGAAAGAGACAGAAAGTGTTCAGGGAAAGCAGGCTGGGCACCACAATAAAATATCTCTGGGTCAAAAGTTGCCATCAGAATTTGGTTCTTGCTACTGGCATGCCCAAAATTTATTGAACGCTTTTCCTTGAAAGCAAATAAAAATGTTTCTGCCCATAAGTGGCTTAGGATTTCTGTGTGTGTGTGTGTGTGTGTGTGTTCAGTTTTAGCCCAAAGCAAAGCGATTTCAGATGGACAGCAGGCTAAAAAAGGACGCCTGTCAACACTGGGGATACTGGCATGGCTCTTAAACATGGGTAGGTAAACTAAGGCCCGGGGGCCGGATCCGGCCCAATTGCCTTCTAAATCCGGCCCGCGGACGGTCCAGGAATCAGTGTATTTTTACATGAGTAGAACGGGTCCTTTTATTTAAAATGCATCTCTGGGTGATTTGTGGGGCATAGGAATTAGTTCATTTCCCCCTCAAAATATAGTCCGGACCCCCACAAGGTCTGAGGGACTGTGGGCCGGCCCCCTGCTGAAACAGTTTGCTGACCCCTGCTCTTATACATGACGATGCTGGTAATCTTGGCAGGAAGCATTTTCTTATCTCAGCATTTAATACTACAGTGGGGCTTAGGAGTCTGTACAGTGGTACCTTCAGGTTACGGATGCTTCAGGTTACAGACTCCGCTAAGCCAGAAATATTACCTCGGGTTAAGAACTTTGCTTCAGGATGAGAACAGAAATTGTGCTCCGGCGGCACGGCAGCAGCAGGAGGCCCTATTAGCTAAAGTGGTGCTTCTGGTTAAGAACAGTTTCAGGTTAAGAACGGACCTCCAGAACAAATTAAATACTTAACCTGAGGTACCACTGTACTAGGATTTCCCAGGAAGATTTCTGGTAGTGCGATCCCTGGAGCGAGCACATTTTGTCCATATTAAGTATATGCCACCTTTGGAAAACTTTTTTTTGCTAAGGAGAAGCAAGTATCTCTAAGGAAGCATAACATGAAGGAAAGGCACCCTGTATGGCTGCAAATATATTTAAAGGTAAAGGTAAAGGACCCCTGACAGTTAAGTCCAGTCGCAGACAACTCTGGGGTTGCAGCGCTCATCTCGCTTTAAAGGCCGAGGGAGTCAGCGTTTGTCCGCAGACAGTTTTTCCGGGTCATGTGGCCAGCATGACTAAGCCACTTCTGGCACAACAGAACACCGAGACCAGAGCAGCGCACAGAAAGGCTGTTTACCTTCCTGCCAGAGCGGTGCCTATTTATCTACTTGCACTTTTTGGCATGCTTTTGAACTGCTAGGTTGGCCAGGAGCAGGGACCGAGCAACGGGAGCTCACCCCATCGTGGGGATTCAAACCACCGACCTTCTGATCGGCAAGCCCAAGAGGCTCAGTGGTTTAGAGCACAGCGCCACCCGTGTCCCTCATATCTTTATGCGGTGGCAATTAATGTATTTGGCGTCTGCCAAACCTGCAGGGGAACACAGAAATCTGCTTCACACTAAGGCTCCGTCTGCACCATACATTCAAAGCAGTATCATGCCACTTTACACAGTCTTGGTTTCCCCCAAAGGATCCTGGGAAGTCTTATCTGTTAAGGGGGCTGAGAGTTGTAAGACACACCTGCTCCCTTCATAGAGCTATGGTTCTAAAAAATGATTTAGCAATCAATCCCAGTGTGTAGAGATAGCCCACATTTTCTACCAGTGATAAACAGTATTTTTAGTTACTTTTTTCTCTTCTCTATACAGTCGTACCTTGGAAGTTGAACGGAATCCGTCTGTTCGACTTCCAAAACATTCAGGAACCAAAGCACAGCTTCTGATTGGCTGCAGGAAGCTCCTGCAGCCAATCAGTAGCCAGGGAAGCCGCACCAGACGTCTGGCTTCTGAAAATCATTCGAACACTTATTCCTGGGTTTCGATCGTTCGGGAGCCGATTTGTTTGGGAACCAAGGCGTTTGAGATCCAAGGTATGAATGCAATAGTGTTTTGTAAGAATCATGAGTACTCTATTTTATATTTTACTTTATTATTATTATTATTGAAATATTTCCTTTTATTATCTTTTTATAAATGTGTTTGGATTCTAGAGCCCAATGTGTTAAAAACCTTCAAAAAATTGTTAAATAAAATGAAATACAAAAGCCCTGGGCTTGCTGCCCCCATGATGTTTGCCCCATTTTTGCTCCTGGGGCCATTTCTTTTAGCGAGAGGCGCTGATCTGCAGCCTCAAAGCATTCTGTACTGCTGCCCCCACAAAACCCCTTCCCACTTTTTTGGTGTTTGGGAGGGGGGCATGTTCCCAAGGCGGACGTCTCCTGCTCTTACTTACTAGCCGCTTTGTGAGAATGTCCTCCAGCTCCTCCTCCTGCATGGGACAGATGGTGTGGAGGAAGGGGAGGAAGACGTCCGTGTAATCAAAGAGGTACAAGTAGAGCATGGTGAGGCGCGGGGAGCTCTTCAAGGCGTACAGCAGGAACAGTGACTTCCCAGGATGCACCGCCTGGAATGTGAGGAAATGGAGAGAAACGGGGGGAGAGTCAGCCGTTAGCCAGAACACATGAATACACGAGGAACAGAAACGGAAGCAAGGGAGAGTGCAAAGGGTCTTCTGTGAAATGCAGCTTTGTCTCAACAACCTCTTCACCCTCCAGGCGTGTAACATAAGATCCGAGTCATATTAAGTAAGGGTCACATGAACCCTGCCTAAGTGGGGGAGAGGCCCTATCTTCTTCTGTTCTGGTGCTTCAGAGATCAGAAGCATCATTATAGAGAGCAGAATGAGAGATCCCTGCCCCCACCTGACACCCCAGGGCAATCCTGCTCCCTCACTGCTCAGCCCTAATTCTAGATCACCAATAAACCAGTTAAAAAGAACAGGTCCCAACACCAACCCTCCATTTTCCACATCCCACCACTGAGAAAACTGTCGTACCTCGGAAGTCGAACGGAATAAGTTCCGGAAGTCTGTTCGACTTCCAGAACGTTCGGAAACCAAAGTGTGGCTTCTGATTGGCTGCAGGAAGCTCCTGCAGCCAATTGGAAGCCCTGTCAGACGTTCAGGTTCCAAAGAACGTTTGCAAACCAGAACAATCACTTCCGGGTTCGCGGCGTTCAGGAGCCAAAATGTCCGAGTACCAAGGCATTCGAGAGCCAAGGTACGACTGTACTCTGTTTCTATTCCTAAGTCAGTCCTGATCCACAAGAGGATCTCTGTGGTTATATCACGACTACTCAGCTTACTCAGGGATAAATTTTCAGGGATAAATTTTCAAAAACCTTTTGAAAACCTAAGAGCCCATTATCAACTGGTTCATCTCTGCTGGCATGCTTGGGGAGGGGAGAAAACCCTCTAGATGTTGAGACGGGATCTCCCCCTGGCAAAAGCCATGCTGATTCTACTTCAGCAAGGCTTGTTCCTCTTGCTTGGTGATTCTACCTGTTTAGTGGGTTTCCCCAGTACTGACATTAAGCTAACCGGCCTTTCATTCCCCAGATCCCTGTTATAAATTAGTTCCCCGTTATTAATCAGCAGGAGGGGATTTGCTCTGTGGATTTCTCCCTTCAGGCCAGCCCTGCATCAAGCAGCCCAGAGTAACTATGTAAGATATCATTAGAGTAGACAGTGTGGGGGGGGGGGGATGACTTGCCAGCAATAAATTGCACAATGGGGTGCACACTGTAGCATTTGCTCTCAGATGCAGGAAATTCCACAGAAATTGGGGAGACTCCCTGCTCCTTTGTAAAACGGCTTCAAGCCAGGCTAAGATGCTTTTATTTTATTTATGTATTTATTACATTTCTATGGCACTTTTATCTTCCAAGGAGCTCAAGTTGGTGTTCATGGTTCTCCTCTTCCCCATTTCATCCTCACAACTCCTCTGTGAGGTAGGTTAGGCTAAGAGATGGCGACTGGCCCAAGGTCACCCAATGAGCTTCATGGCTGAGCGGGGCTTTGAACCCTGGTCTCCCAGGTCCTAGTCCAACACTCAAACCATTACACCGCACTTGGGCGACACAGGCTGAAGACAGGATGGGGACCAGACTCAAGAGCAGGGCTGGGTCGCAGCAGGGATGCCGAGGATCAAAACACCACAGGGACAGAAGAGCACCGTATTTTTCGCTCCATAAGACACAACCTCCCCCCCCCCCAAGGGGAAATGTGTGTGCGTCTTATGGAGCGAATGCAGGCGGGAGGCAGGCGGGAAAAGCCCCCAAGAGCCGCACACACGCTCCGTGCGGCTCTTGCAGGCTTTTCCCCAAGGAGGGAGAAGGGACTGACTGGCCGCGTCAGTCCCTTCCCCCAGCTCCCGGAAAAGCCCCCAAGAGCCGCACTCCCTTTCACTAGCTGCATGGAACATGTGTGCGGTTCTTGGGGGCTTTTCCCCTGAGGAGGGAGAAGGGCAGCCCGTCAGTGACGGGGCTGCCCTTCTCCCTCCTGGGGAAAAGCCTGCAAGTGCCGCACACACGCTCCATGTGGCTCATGAAAGGGAGCGCTGAGCAGAGCCTGGGATGCATACAGGCTCTGCTCAGCGCTCCCTTTAAAAATATTTGTTTCCTTGCATTCCCCTTCTAAAAACTAGGTGCGCCTTATGGTCAGGTGCGTCTTATGGAGCGAAAAATATGGTACTTTGGTGCAGGGGCTAAAGGTCTATGACCACTGGAGGTGGGACTTCCTGTAACATCCTCTCACCTTGTACTCCCAAAGGTTCTGCGGTGGTTTGACGCCCAACATCTTCACACGTTCCAGTTCCGTCATAATGGCCTTCCTGTGGCTACTGTTCTCTACATTGTAAGGAGCCTTTGAGAAGTCCTCATCCGTGAGCGTCAGCAGGAGCCTGCAAGACCAGGAGTTACTGTTACACGAAGGAAACGCCCTCTGCCCTGCTCCAAATCGTGCTGAACTACCAAGTCGAATATCACCATCAAGACAAGACAGGTCTGTGGATATTTGCACTGAGAGCAAAGCGCATCTGCCTACTCTAGAATTTAGACATGGTCCTAGCAAGATGACTCACAGGGAACTATTGCTAACAGCCACGCTACAAATTAAAAACTTACTTTGAACACAACAAGACTTTTGTTTTGTTTTGCCCCTGTGTTCACATCACCTGAGGAACACAAAATCTTTTATAAGCAAGGCACCAGGTACAATGAAGTTTCTCTCTCAATAATCTCAGAGCATCACCAAAGGGATCTTCCTCACCTCCCATTAACGCGCTCAAGTAAAAACCTCTCCTTGTAGAGGGAAGTCCAGGGTCCCAGCTGCCCCAGCCAGTGTACCACCTCCCCAGCAGTCCATTTGGCAACGGGTTTGTGGACGAGGAGGTCATCTTCTGACTCCCGGCTGCTCCAGTGATAGCCGAGCAAAACTACCTAGAAAGCAGTGAAGAGGGTCCATGACGGGTTATGCACAGCGGTGACTGGGGTGACTATAAAACATATTAAACGTGTTTCAGATGTTTAATACAAGAGCAAAGCACCCAGCATGGCCCAAAGGATAGTGCTGGACTTGATTGATTGATTGATTTTAATTATATGCCGCTTTTCCACGACGAGATGTACCCAAAACAGCTTGCAGCAAATATTCAAAAGCATCAAAACAGAGAACACTGGAAATACAAATATTCTAAGTACAGAAGATGCCAGTGAATTCAAAATTAAAAAATCAACAATTTAGCAAACACAGAATAATTTCAATATTACGAAAAACAAACAAAAACACCACCACCCAATGTAGGCTTAAGTATAGTCATACCTTGGTTCTCGAACGCCTTGGTACTTGTACGTTTTGGCTCCCGAACGCCACAAACCCAGAAGTAAGTGTTCCAGTTTGCAAACGTTTTTTGGAAGCTGAATATCCAACGCAGTTTCTGCTTGACTGTAGGAAGCTCCTGCAGCCAATCGGAAGCCGTGCTTTGGTTTTCAAATGGTTCCGGGAGTCAAATGGACTCCCGGAATGGATTAAGTTCAAGAACCAAGGTACGACTGTACATAAATACAAAGCAAAAATGAACATTCACCAACAGTAAAGTTTCTGGTGCTGGCACTCCAAGGAGCCTGGCTTAAATACAGCTTAGAGGGGGAGATGACATACAGATGGAAAGCCTGTTAGCCAAGGACTCATTGGGTGACTCTGGGACAGGAACACCCTCCCATAACAGCACACCCCATGGGGCTGCTGAGATGGTGATGGAACTCTGCACGGTGGAAGCGCTAGGGAATATATTATGGGAGCCCTGCTGCTGAAGCGAGCACTAAGCTTCACGCACGATGTCAAACATTACTCTTCCCTCTGGGTACCTTTCCACTTTCTAGTCTCCAGCATTTTCTTTGGGGACATCAGCCTGTAGGAGGGGGAAAGAGGTGGAAACCTACCTGGTGGCCGCAGCCAAATGCCAGGCATCCCAGCTACTGAAGAAGGAAGGGCCAAAGCTCAGTGCTAGGGCATCAGCATTGTATCTAGAAGGTCCCAGGTCCAATTCCCGGGGTCTCCAAATAGAGCTGGGAATGTCCCCAGTCTGAAACCCTGGAGATTCATGGCCAATCAGTGTAGACAAACTGAGCTGCATGGATCAATGGTCTGACTCAATATAAGGCAACTTCCAAAGGCAGACAAAAACCAAATCTAGTAGCTGCAAACCTCTATAGCAGCGGTTCTCAACCTGTGGGTCCCCAGATGTTGTTGGACTACAACTCCCATCATCCCTCAGCTCTGGCCTTGCTAGCTAGGTGTGATGGGAGTTGTAGTTCAACAACATCTAGGGACCCACAGGTTGAGAAAGGCTGCTCTATGGGCTTCCCTTCACCTTTCCTGCTCAAGGGAACTAAGATGGAGGGCAACAGGATGTCCTTTGAAATTTCTCTGCAGGGGCCCATTAAGTCAGGAGACTTGCTATGTTTTCTGCAACTATACAATCAGATTTTCAAAAACCCATCCTCAGCTTTATGTCCCACCAGCACAGGGCTTTTTAAAGGGGGAGACTTACAGCCACACAAGTTAGTGCTGTCAGCACACCGGAGAAAAAACCCCCTCCCCGAGGATTAATTCGCCCCGCCGTTGGAGCTGCGGAGGTCTGATCGCTCCCGTATTTCTGAAAGGCGGCGAGGCTGAGGGACGCATCGCTGTTCTGCTGGATGTCGTCCTTCCGCTGCTCGATAGCATCTGGAAACAGTTTTTCAATTGCATCCCTAGAAAAAGAGAGCATTACTTTGCAAGACTTCTTCCTGCAGTTTGACGCCAGTCTATATCTGGAGAAGGAGCCTTCTCCTCTGGGGCACATGGCTAGAATGCTGGACTGGGGAGACCAGAGTCCAGCTCATCGGTCGTGAAGTTTGCTAGCTGTCCTGGGCCAGCTGTACACTCTTCTCAGCCTGGCCTATGTTACAGGACTGATAAATGAGCTACCATGAGCTCTGTGGAGGATGAGTTGGGTACAAACAGGTGATAATGGTTAAGTCGTTCTGCTGGCTAAACCCTTTAAATGGGGGGGGGAATCTTTTAGAACCACATTATCTCATGGACAGGCTTCCCAGGGTGCCAGTGATGGGCGGAGCTAGAAGCAGAAAGGGGAGGAGCAACTGATGTGTGTTTCACCTGCAGATAGGAGGCTGCATTGCAGCTATGCAAAAGACACACACACACACCCCTCTGTTCAGGGAAGCAAGAGGTACCATCACCTTTCAAGGGACACATTCTAGCCACACAAAAATGTCTCAAAGAGGGTAGAGGGTGTGATGTGGGGAGAGGCCTGGAGGAGAACATCTGGCTATTAGCCTGGAATTCCTCCTCCAGTGGTTTGAACTGAAACAGCCGTGGAGAGCACCAAGCGAGCTCTACAGTGGTCTTTCTACCCCAGGGAAGACTCGTGCAATACTGAAACGCCGAGACTGACAGGGGAGGGCATTTAGAGGATCTAAGAAGTAAGCCTTTCCCAAACCATGGCATTAAGAACAGCAAAAGTAGAGAAGAGGGGGAAATGAGTCCAGGATTTCTTTTTTTAATATATATTTTTACAAGTTGTGTGTTTTTCTTTCTCAATTTGATCCTTTTACATGGTTTTGTATGTATTGTGGTATTTATGCACTGTGACTTGCTGTTTTTACTAATTATAGTTTAGCAAATATTTATTGTAATTGTTAGGAGTGAATTTCTACCCAATGATTTTTTGCTGACATTTAATTTCATGGTGTGGGACGCGGGGGGCGCTGTGGGTAAAACCCCAGCGCCTAGGACTTGCCGATCGTATGGTCGGCGGTTCAAATCCCCGCAGCGGGGTGAGCTCCCGTCTTTCGGTCCCAGCTCCTGCCCACCTAGCAGTTCGAAAGCACCCTTAAGTGCAAGTAGATAAATAGGTGCTGCTTTATAGCGGGAAGGTAAACGGCATTTCCGTGTGCTGTGCTGGTGCAGGCTCGCCAGAGCAGCTTCGTCACGCTGGCCACGTGACCCGGAAGTGTCTCCGGACAGCGCTGGCCCCCGGCCTCTTAAGCGAGATGGGCGCGCAACCCCAGAGTCGGTCACGACTGGCCCGTATGGGCGGGGTACCTTTACCTTTACCTTTAATTTCATGGTGTACTATGTTATTCTAATAGATTATTGAGTATTACTTCTAGTTGTTTGTTTTAAAGTCATGTTTTTATTATGGCTTTTTTGCATTGGAACAGATTGTTATAAGGTGTATGATCTTTGTTATTTCTTCAGCTTGCAGACCACCTTGTGTATAGTAATATATACATTAAAAGTGAAATGAAAAATGAAATTAAAAGTATGAAAATTGTAGGACCAACAGTTCTTACTAAGCAAAGAGGGCAGACTAACAGATCTCAACCATTGTATGAAGACCACATATCACAGTCCTCGACTGCTAGAATCACCTGAGAAGAATGTTGACTTTGGGGAATCCTTCCCATTTCCCCCTGCATTCTGGACACTCGTTCTTCTTGGAAGACGTCCACCATAACGCCAAGCAATGCCTGCAGAAGCTGTGCCCACAGTTCAAGGTGGTAGGATTGACGAGAATATCATAGCAGCAATGGCAAGAGAATTCGCTGACTGATATCCGCCGGCTGACCCCGGGAGAAGCAGCTGTCTGAACTTCCAGCCCCTCCGACGGCCACGTCAAACCCTCCTCCATGTCCTCTTTGTGCCTGCAGCAGCCAGCACAACGCCCGCGCGTCCCTAGATCTTGAAGCACGCCACAAGCTATGGGAAGAGAGTGAGCCCGTTATGTCTCTCCGTGAACACAATCCAATGTGTAAAGAAAAATGCATTGTTAATGCAATGAGATAGCTTGTTGTTGTTGTTTATTAAACCTGTGTATTGCCCTTCATCCGAAGATCAAAGGGTGGTTCACAGCATAAAAATACAAAACGAGAACACAACACATAATAAAACAAAAAGAAACCAATAATCCCATTCTCACAAGCTCATTTAAAAAGCCATAGACTATTAATCAGCCAAACACCGGGCTGAAGAGGAACGTTTTCGCCTGGCACCTAAAGATCCATAGTAAAGGCGGTGGGTGCGCCTCCCTGGGGAGAGTGTTCCCCAAAACGGGGAGCCACTACAGAAAAGGCCAGTCATCATGTTGCCACCCTCTGGACCTCTCGTGGGAGAGGCACACAAAAAAGGGTCTCAGATGATAATTGCAGGGTCCAGGTCAGTTCATTGGGGAGAGGCAGTTCTTGAGGTACTGTGGTATCGAGCTGTTTAAAGCATTATAGGTCAAAAACAGCACTTTGAATTGGGTCTAGAAACTAATTGGCAGTCAGTGTAGTCGGGCCAGAATCGGTGTAATATGCTCAAATCTTCTTGCGCAACCTGGCCGCTGAATTCTGCACTAGCTGAAGCTTCCAAACCAGCTTCAGAGGCAGTGCCACGTATAACACGTTGTGGTAATCTAACCTAGAGGTTACCAGAGTTCAGACAACAGAAGTTAGGCTATCCCTGTCCAGATAGAGGAGCAGCTGGGTCACCAGCCAAAGCTGTTGGACTCTGGACCACTGAGGCCACCTGAGCATCAAGCAACAGCAAAGAATCCAGGAGTACTCCCAAGCTACGTACTCGCTCCTTCAGAGGGAGTGCAACCTCATCAACGGCAGGCAATCTCCCATCCATCTGGTCTAAGGAACCACCCACTAACCGTGCCTCCGTCTTCTCTGGATTGAGCTTCAATTTGCTAGCTCTCATCCAGTCCATTATTGAGGCAAGCCACTGGTCCAGCACTTCTGCTGCCTCACCTGCAGATGTAAAGGTGATGCAGAGCAGTGTGTCATCAGCATATTGCTGACCACGTACTCCAAAGCTCTGGATGACCCCACTTAGTGGTTTCATGTAGATGTTAAACAGTATAGGGGATAAAATTGAACACTGAGGAACCCCACACTGAAGGCTCCACAGGGCCAAAGAGCACAGCGGTAATGGGAGAGGCGATGTCTTCCAGTACTAGGTAACGCGGGAAAGGAATGTTGTTGTCACAACAACAAAGGAATTAAGAGTGGACACAGGCTCTTAATTATCCAATGGAAGGAGTTAATAATGACTAGATCCTTTATTAAGTTATAATCTCTATAGGTGGGGGAAAGAGGAGGCAAGAAAGGAAGATATGTTGACTTAGAGGGCTTTATGGGAACAAAAATTAGAGGAAACTCCTACCAATAGCCAATAGTACAGCAGTTTCTAACCATTTAATTATATGCATTTAAAAACATTTCTATCCAAAGCATTATCAGATTATCAAGATTAGCCAACACTAAGATATCTGAACAGGACTGCTTAGGTTTCTCAACTGCCAACAAGGCGGGCCAATATAAATTCCCAGTTGTGCCAATGTTACCATCAAGTCTACATGCTTTCCTCCTAATGAAATACAGAATCACTCTACGTACCTGTGGTTGAATCCACATCTCACTAACTCTATTCCTACTAAGGAAAATTTCGTTGGTTCTAAAGGAAGAGATAAAACAGGTTGTTCACTTCAGCAAACAAAAAGCCTCTCTTCAGCTGCTGAAAAGAATATTGATCAACAAACTGGCAAAAAGTGTCTCTCGCACACTTTGGAACATGCAAGGGAAATCAAATTAAAAAGTTAATACAACTGCATGCCGAGAAAAGTTGCCTATATCTCTATTCTCCTGCAGGAACAGACTCTAATATCCGCTTTAGAAAATGAAGTGAGAGGCCCCAGAACGTTTGTTGTGTTTACTAACAAATCTGGTTTCTTCCTCCCATGGGCTTTATGTAGAATTGGGAAAGTATATTTTAATGCCATGCTTGTAACACATGGGGGCGTGGCAGAGAGCAAATATGCTGCTCACATGTAGAAGGGTTACACAATCCACACAAACTGTTTGCTAATGGCTACTGCAAAACAAAAGCAATCTACCTCTGGATATCACTTGCTGTGGGGGGAGGACAGCAGAGGGGGAGCTGTTGCCTTCAGGCTGTGGGTACTCGAAAGGCAGCTTTTGGAAATGAAATGTGCAACTACTGTACACAGGCCTACCTTATTATGAGCTAGCAAAGCAGTCTTTTTGCTCTTCTAGGCCACAGGTGGGGAACCTGTAGCAATCCAGCTGCTGTTGGACTGCAACTCCCATCATCCCTGACCACTCCGGATGTGGCTGGTGAGATTTCAAGAGTCCGACAACAACCTTCCCTTCCTCTGGATTAAGATAGCCTAATCCTGAATTAAGTTAAGTTAGCAAATGAAGCCTCCATGCACAAGGAGTGAAAAGTACCAAATGCTGGGAACAAAAAACAGTCGAAGGTTGCGGCCTTCCATGCCTCATGAACATCCCAGAAGAATCTGCCAACAATTCTTGGAGGCGGTTTGATGGGTAGGTTAGGAACACTTTGGACTGGCCCAGCAAATTTCGCAGTTTCCACACACATCCTGCCTCATGAAACCTGGGACCTGTAGTTTAAGGGAACTGTAGTTTTGTGAGGGGAAGTTTCTTGTTGGGGGGGGGGTTGCCTTAAACTTGTTGTGCGTATGCAGCCCTCCCTTTACAAACTTGTCTGGCACCAACACTGCTGTCGTTCTGGCACCCTTCAAACCTATTTGTTTGCTTAGTTTAAATGCTTTTAAAATTTGGTTGGCACCCTGCTTTGCTGATTTTTAAAAGTGCCTCTTTTTAAAGAGCTCGGTTACTGTTTTAATTGTTTTAAAAGTTGCCACTTATTTTGTGCGTGCGTGTTGTGCCTCAGCGTGCCCTGCCCTCATACAAGTGCCCTTAGCCTGAGAGGAATCTCTCCACCTGCGCAGGAACCTTTATTTTTTTTTTTTTTATAAATTTTTTTATTGCTTTTTTCCAGAATCTAAATCCATCATCAATAACACAACAAAAGCGGTTTTACAGAAAGAAAAAGAAATTAAACAAGAAAAAATTCATTTTTCGAAGTCTTTTTTTTTTTTTTTCATCATCCACTGGACTTCCCCATCTCCTCCATCCCTGCATTCTTTATAATAAATATAAACAGCAAATTAATACCTTGTTTCCTGTGTTTTTGTATTTTCATCTAATTATTCACTCTGAAATTAAAACTTTTCTCAATCATTAACTTTGTTTCTATCAACTCCGAATTTCAATACTGAAGCATATTTACCTCAAACCTTAGCAAATTTTTAACATTCATATATCTTATAATGTTTTTGTAAATAGTCCTTAAATTTTTTCCAATCCTCTTCCGCAGCCTCTTCTCCCAGGTCTCGGATTCTGCCAGTCATTTCGGCTAGTTGCATATAGTCCATCAGTTGTGTGTGCCATTCTTCCAGTGTGGGTAGCTCCTGTGCCTTCCAGTATTTAGCTATGAGAATTCTTGCTGCAGTCGTTGCATATAGAAAGAAGGTTCTGTCTTTCTTAGGTATCCTCTGGCCCACAATGCCCAAGAGGAAGGCCTCTGGTTTCTTCTGAAAGGTATACTTAAATACCTTTTTCAACTCGTTATAAATCATTTCCCAGAAGGCCTTCACCCTCGGGCATGTCCACCAGAGGTGGTAAAAAGTTCCTTCAGCCTCCTTACATTTCCAACATTTATTATCAGACAAATGGTATATCTTTGCAAGTTTGACTGGGGTCATGTACCACCTGTACATCATTTTCATAATATTTTCCTTTAAGGCACTACATGCCGTAAATTTCATACCGGTGGTCCATAACCTTTCCCAGTCCTCAAACATAATGTTGTATCCAATATCTTGTGCCCATTTTATCATGGCTGATTTGACTGTCTCATCTTGAGTATTCCATTTAAGCAGCAAGTTGTACATTCTTGAAAGCACTTTCGTCTTAGGTTCAAGTAATTCTAGTTCTAATTTTGATTTTTCCACCTGGAAACCAATTTTTTTATCTTTTTTAAAGATCTCTAAAATTTGGGCATAGTGAAACCAGTCTCGCACCTTCCCTTTCAATTTTTCAAAGCTCTGCAACCTCCAAGTGTCACCCACTCTTTCTATTATTTCACAGTATTTTGCCCAGCCACCCCCCATATTAAGTATTTTTGTGGCTTTAGCCTCCATCGGTGATAACCACCTCGGAGTCTTGTTTTCAAATAAGTCCTTGTATTTAGTCCAGACAGAAAACAGAGATTTCCTTACAATATGGTTTTTAAACAACTTATGAGACTTTACCTTGTCGTACCACAAATATGCATGCCACCCAAAAGCATTGTTGAACCCTTCCAGATCTAGGACATCAGTGTTTTCTAGCAAAAACCAATCTTTCAGCCAGCAGAGGGATGCAGCTTCATAATACAACCTTAAGTCCGGCAGGGCAAAACCCCCTCTTTCCTTTGCATCTGTTAATATTTTAAATTTTATTCGGGGCTTTTTGCCCTGCCAGACAAACTTCATAATGTCCCTCTGCCACTTTCCAAAACATTCCACTCTGTCCACGATCTGTAGGGTCTGGAACAGAAACAGCATTTTTGGCAATACATTCATCTTTACTGCTACAATTCTTCCCAACAAGGAAAGTTTCAATCTTGACCAGATTTCTAGATCCTTTTTAATTTCAGACCAACATTTTTCATAATTATCTTTAAACAGATTCAAATTTTTCCCAGTCAAGTTGACCCCCAGGTATTTCACTTTATTAACAACGTTTAGTTCTGTTTCCTTCTGAAACCCATCTATTTCTAAAGGTGTCAAGTTTTTTGCCAAAACCTTAGTTTTTTGTTTGTTTAACTTGAATCCCGCCACCCGACCAAACTCAGAAATTAATTCCAATACTCTTTTTGTGCTGGACACCGGCTCCTGTAATGTCAAAACCAAGTCATCTGCTTTAAATCTCTGTGTCGTCATCCTCTTCCTCCTCCTCCCTGCCTCTGAACTCTCACCCTGCCTGAAGGGGTCGCCCAGAGGGTGGGGGAAGAGCTGCAGGGAGAGAGGAAAGCTCACTTCCTCCCCATACTCTACCTGAGGGTGGGCTGCTTGCTGGCAAACCTCCCATGTCATCTCTCACCACCACCACCACCACACATATCATCATCATTATCATTATTAGATTATCTCCAACATTGTCCTCCTTAAAGTTAGAATCACAGAATTATGGAGTTGGAAGGGAATCTCCATGTAGAATCGTAGAGTGCAGGCTGATTTGATTTCAACGGGTCTACTCCGAGTATAACTTACTTCTATACAACCCAGAAACGTTTTATATTATAATATCATCATCATCATTTCTGGGTTCTGCCCATGTAGGCCTTACACACCGCAGGCCCGTCGAAATGAACGAACCTTAGTCCCTCCTGCCCATTACTTTCAACGGGTCTACTCCGAGTAAAACAACCTCTATTGACAACAACAGCAGAAGCAGCAGCAGCAGCTTCGGCCTTTCCCTCCCCCGCCCCCTGACCCCTTTGGGGGGAAGGGGGTCCGGGCCCCTCCGACTCCCACCTCCTCCTCTTCCTCACCCAGCTTGACAGCGGCGGCATCTCCCTCTCCTCAGCTGAGCCCCGCCGGGATCCGCTTCTGGGCGCGCATGCGTGGTGACGCCCGATGCCCCTCTTTGGCTGACGTATCACTTACGCACGAGCGCCTCTTTGTCGCCGAGAGCGCAGCGCCGACCTGTACACAAACTGGAGGGGCGTGGTCGAAATCCCGGAACCAACGGCGGGAACTTCCGGTTCACCTCGGCGGCCATCTTTGACCGACGCGGCTTACTAAGTCCTCACCTGCGTTTTGAGCATAGATAGGAGGAAGTCCTAGAGCGGCACGTTCCTTTGTCCGGGAAATAAGATTTCCGGTCCCCCCCCGCGCGCCATGTTTGAAGTGGGCGAATGCTCCCCAAAGGGAGGGCGCCCTACCTTCCGCGTAGCTTGCGATTGGACAGCAGCTGGGTGGACGTGTCTCTTACGCCATAGGCATCCGCTGTTGCTCATTTTCTCGGGGGGCGGGGGAGCGTAATGGTTTACGACAGCCCTGCAGTGTAGTCTGGTATTACTTATTTATCCCATTTGTATCTTCTGCTTCTTTCAAGTGTAATAATAAAATTTAAGGTCTTATATATATAATAAATGTTCATGAATGTACCAACCAAGCACGCACATAGATCAGCACAGGAAGACCGACCTGAAACCATTTTGACTCCTAAGCTGACCAAATGTTTTCTCTGCAAGGAGGGAGGGCAGGAATTGGGTAATCACCATTTCATCAGACTAACAGGAAAGGCAATCAGATAAGGCATTATCAGAAAACCTGGCAGACAGGAAAAACAACAGCATTCAAATTTCTGTTGTAGACCACCTTTTCTGTGATGTAGATATGATGTTTATGGGGGTGGTCTTGGGCTACACCCCTTCTGTGATGTATGTATGATGTATGGTGAGGTGGTCTTGAGCTGCAGGGCAGGGAATTTAAAATGTCTATATAAGGGCAGGCACACCTAGGTTCTGGGTCCTCCTCCTTCTCCTGCCTGTGAGGGGAGCACCCTGTTGCAACAGATCAATAAAGATCAGGCTTACTAGCTGCTTTGCTTCTCAATATTCTCTGGTTGGCCTCTGTTATTTTCTCCTACCAACAGGACTCTATACGGGCTCTTGGATACCCCACAAGGGGAAAAGGGCAGATTTTGTTTACAACACAAGAAACCCAGGGGAAGTTACCTCTCACCTTTCCGTCTCATCCCCACAACAATCCTTTGAGGTGGTTTAGGTTGAAAGATTGACCTTGCCGGGGACATTGAGGCTGAGGGGAGATTCGAACCCAGGTCTCCCTGGTCCTAGTTTGGTGCTTTAACTACTACCACCATACTGGCAAGGCATATTACCACTATATTGATGGGGCCTCAAGCTCAGAGCAGCTTCTGACAACCTTGCAGTGTAGTCCAGTGTTACTTTCCTCACATTGCAAGGAAATAAAGGGATGAGGCTAAGACTGTGGACTACAACAACCCTGCAGTGCAGCCCACTACTACCCACATTATCATCCCTGGTATGCAGGTGGTGAGCAGAGGGTGAGAGAGAGAGGATTATGACAGCCCTGCAGTGCAGTCTTATTGATCTCCAGGTCACCAACTGGTACAGGGGTTAGAACAACCCCAGTGATCCATAGGCATTGCGCATGGGCTGAGGCTCACAAACCAGTGTCTTGCCTCTGGCTCCAGCAAAATTAAATCCAATTAAATGGTCATCTCCTCAAACTCCATACCAAAGTTGATGCAACTGAATGCTTTTGCTGTCCCCTTTTTTCATGCAGACACCTTGTGCTTTTACCTCTATAGAAGTGTGAAGAGGACAGCGCAAATTAAACACAAGAGGAAACTAGGAGGCATTGTGTTATTCCTGGAATCCCTAACCTTTTCAGACCTGGTGGCACATTTGGAAATCTAAGAATCTGCTGCAGGTACCACAAGATGCCCATTTTACAGAAGAAAAACCAGTGATGTGCAAACACAGGAAAAACACACCAAAACAAAGTTTCCTGCATTGCAGGGGGTTGGACTAGATGACCCTCGTGGTCCCTTCCAACTCTACAATTCTATGATTCTATGAAAACAAATATGACACAGCAAAAAAACAAGGGATTCCCACCTGGCAGGGTTTGATGTTGCCAGCTTTCAGGTAACGTTTGCAGACATCTTTGTAATGTAGAGTTGGTCTGCCAACAGGCCTGGTTCCTGAAGACACAGAAAGTGAATGAATGCTTGAGTCTTTTTCATATTTGGGTTGCCACTGCTCATTATTTGCTGATTGAGGTTGTGTCGCAGTGACCTTGCAGTGCCTAAATAAATATCCTGTTCCACAGACCATTGCTGTGTGGATTCTATTGGCCATCCCGGCTTAACCCACAAGGTATTATTGGGTATATATTTCTGTAGCACCAGCAGTCATGAAGTGAAGAGGTCCAGGCAAGTTGACAATGTCTATGGCCTCAGAGCACATTTTGTTCTCTTTGTAGCCCCTGGATAAACACAAGGTATTGAGCCAAGTTTCAGATAGCAAAGGATTGCAACATTCTGAACCGTGCAAAAATGCCAACTCTGCCCAATTTTGCTACCTGTGGACCAGGTCAGTGGCGTAGCGTGGGTTGTCAGCACCCGGGGCAAGGCAAGTAATTTGTGCCCCCTAACCCGTGGATTTGCGCCCCCTAACCCTAACCCCCAGATGTTGCGCCCGGTGCGGCCGGCCCCCCCTGCACCCCCCACGCTACGCCACTGGACCAGGTGAGCAGGTTGCTGAAAGATGGCCCTCATTCCTTGTGCTCAAAGCCATGCATTCCCATTTTCCATCCAAGGGCCATGTTCCCGAGTGGGCAGACTTCTGGGGGCCACATTCCACTGGTGCGGGGAGTCAACAGAGGTGAAATATTATGTTTGTACAGGAGGCTACACCATCAGTATTTATTAAATTTGTATACCGCCCTTCAGCCTGTTAACAGAAAAATCCGAGGGCTCCCTTGGACAAAAACAAAGACACCAACCAGGATAACTTGGAGCAAAACAGCAGCCTGTAGGCTTGGCCTTTATTGAACTGTTGCAACAGGGTGCTCCCCTCACTTGCAGGAGAGAGGAAAGACACAGGAAAATGGTGTGCAAGGTCTTACAAAGACTTTTGAAATTCCCATCCTATAGATCAAGACCACCCCCAGAAACATCATACATACATCACAGAAAGGAGGGGTTGAGGGAGGAGTTGTGGTGGTAATCTGAGTGTCCTGTCACCTGGCTGGTTCCCCCTTTCCCCCTCCCCATGAGTACTTTCCAGGTGACAGAGGGGAGTTTGCAGTTTCCTGCCCCCAGAGGGAAGAGCTGATTATTGTCCTTTGTTCCAGTCTGTGCTGAATCCACTCCCATATGGAAGTTCTTTGTGATCTTGATTGTCTTCTGTCTAGGACCATCAGGGTTGGCATAGCAACTGGGCAGGGCTCCTGTGGATGTGCTGGTATGGTGAAGGGATTATGGCTGCCCTGTATCAAACCTTCCCCATTTTGTAGTCCTTCCTTCATGGAGTAAAATAAAAGTGGAACAGTGCAAATCCGATGTATGGTTGATTTTCTATGAATTTATAACAGAAGAGTAGCGTATGTAGTGTGTGAGTGTGAGTGTGTGTGAAGTTTGTACAAACTGAATGATTGGGGGGGGTGTTTCCTGCTACAAGCCGTAGACTGAACACACAAAAATAGGAGGTTTCTTCACCTCCACTTTTTCATCCAGTTCAAGGACACATTCCAGCTAGGCCAAAAAAGGCAAGCTGGAGGAAGCTGTGGGGCGGGGCCTGTGTAGGGGGTGGGGCCTATAGAGAGTCCCAAAGCCTGTATGGGGAGGCCTGATGAGCCACATTTAGCCCCCAGACCTGAGGTCCCCCTCCCCTGGATTAGACGGTGGCATTTGCCTCTTTGGAAAGGCAAGCGTCTCTTCCAGATGACCTGTTTAATGAGTATTTAGCCTGATTTGTTTGTGGGGAGATTAGATGAGGCTGCATCAAGCAGCTGTCATCCCACACTTTCCGGCAAATTGTCCTGTCAACTTTCTTGAGTGGGGAAAATCCACTTTGGGGGGGTGAGAGGAGTTAGTTTTGCAAGAGCTCCGAATCAGCCTTATTGGCACACTCTGAATTTACTGAATACAGTGGTACCTTGGTTGTCAAACGTACGACTCCCGGAACCGTTTGAAAACCAAGTCGTGGCTTCCGATTGGCTGCAAGAGCTTCCTGCACTCAAGCGGAAGGCATGTCGGACGTTCAGCTTCCAAAAAAGTTCTCAAACCGGAACACTTACTTCCGGGTTTGCAGCGTTCGGGAGCCGATTTGTTCAGGAGCCAAGCTTTTTGGGAACCAAGGTACCACTGTAAATGCATACCTTCCAAGTGCCCAGGAACAAACAGGACATCCCATTTCCCCCTGCACAAGATCTCGGTGGCCATTTTGGGCGCTGTGCTCTCACACAGTGCAATCGCCCTGAAAAAACTCCCAGGGGGGGTTGCGATATCACACAGCCCCTCCCAAAGCGTATGTTTCTGGGTGCTGTGTGAGATCTTTCCCCGAGAAAAGGGAAGAGCAAGGCGCAGGTCACATGACTCACCCAGGAGCCCATCCCGGAAGACACATGTCCTTGTTTTACTTCAGGAAAAGTTGGTAATATATATACAGTGGACGCTCGGGTTGCTAATGTGATCCGTGCGGGAAGCACGTTCTCAACCCGCAGCATCCACAACCCGCAGTGGCGTGTCTGCGCATGCATGGGTTGCGATTTTGCACTTCTGTGCATGCGCAAAGCGCGATTTAGTGCTTCTGCACATGCACGACCGCTGAAACCCGGAAGTAACCCATTCCAGTACTTCCAGGTTTCGGCAGTCTGTAACCCAAAAAAACGCAACCTGAAGCGTCTGTAAGACTGTGTGTGTGTGTGTGTGTGTGTGTGTGAGAGAGAGAGAGAGAGAGAGAGAGAGAGAGAGAGAATATAAAGACTGAGGGCACAAGGAGAAAGGGATGACAAAGGACGAGATGGTTGGACAGTGTTCTCAATTCTACTAACATGAGTTTGACCAAACTGCGGGTGGCAGTGGAAGACAGAAGTGCCTGGCGTGCTCTGGTCCATGGGGTCACGAAGAGTCAGACACAACTAAACAACATATGAATGAAATAAGCAGCCAACTTAGTAACCAGGCTTCTCCTGATTTCCAGGTCCTGGAAGGAACTCCAAAAACCAAGCCAGGTTCTCCCTCCCCCAGGCAATGTCTCCACACGGCTGCCAAGCTCTGAAACTAAACTTGGCTTCTTGGGAATGCCAGAGAAGTCTGTGGAACTCATCTATTCTGAGAACAAACTAGGGTCTCTTTTTAGCTTGGTGGGAGGACCTTGGGCTTCTAGAAGGAAAGGAAGGGATCTCAGCAGCCGTTTTCTGAAGGGTGTAGCGTTAAGAGAGAGGCTCTTCTACAGACGCTGAACCCTGTCTTCTGTGTTCGCACCTAGAGCATCACCCCAAAGATGTGTGCGGCTCTTGGGATGCTGGGAACATGGAAAATGTTGTCCGTCTTCATGATCCTTGCCGCTGTCTGTCTTCAGGGCACCTTGGTACAGCAGCCTGGGACAGCGGAGCGAAGGAAGCTATTCTTCGAAAGGTTTAGACGATTGGAAGAACAGGTGAGCCTGGCATGGATTGTCATTATCCGAAATTCACCAAATAATGTTCTTGATAGTGGGTCCTGCCATCTGACCCATGTAGATCTGTATCTATTATTGTGGACTCTGCAATTTGCTGACAGTCTAACCTGGGTTAGAAGCTTATTCGCAAACTAAAATCCAAATCTGATCATTCAAATTCCACAAATATTTAATTTGTTCCAGACTTCAAATTAAACCGCGAGAGTTTGTCCCTTAGTTATGTACAAGGTTTTGTTACCCATGTTCCCATCTCGTCATAACATTTATTCTAGCTCAGTAAAACTAAAATGGTTGAATTGCACAACGTTTTGAAAAACCAGCTTCTTAATTATTGGTATTCATGCCTTTTGGACATGTAGATTGTGTATCAGGTATTTTTCCATACAAAGTTTGTTTGCTTTTCAAAATTAAGATGCTAGATTTATTACCAGCCCTTCACAGTAAGTTCCCAGGGCAGGAGACAACAATATAATGTACAGTTACGAAAACAATAAAACAATTACAATTTTAAAAAACAACAACAAACTGTAGTGAAATCATTTCAGCCAGAACAGTAAGTTCTGTGTGGGTTGCACAGAATAAAAACAAGTCTTTGTTCTTCATTAAAGGCTGGAAATTAATTTTTTCCCCATTTGATACCTTTGATTTGAACTTAGCAGTATTCCTGGCACTAGTAGATATTGCTCTAATAAAATATCCAGGTTATCTTTGAGGTGCTCTTTTGTTCTGCCTTGATATTCCCAGCATGTCTTCTTGTTGGACTCAGCCTTTTTACCTGTTAATTTCTCAAGAGAGCCGATCGTACACAAGACTTTGTAGTTAGATTTCTAGCTAATATTTGTTTGGGTTTCTCCAGTGCCCTTCAGCAGGCAACACCAGGCAGTTTGTATTTAAAAGAAGATCTAAAACAATAACCACCTAAGAAAATAACAGTGCAGGATTTACGCAAAGCATAGTGGCACAAGGCGTCGCTTCTGAGATATGTGTGCACTATATCAGCTTATTATATGAACTCTGTCATTGACACCCACCTATGTCCAGCTGCCATTTTGTTGCATTTGCAAAATGATGTACTGTATTAAATAAACGACAAAACCTGTTATGTTCAACTGACCTACTGGAGTTAACAGAACAACTGCACTATTATGCAGCTGCCCATGCTGGTAAAAAAAAAAATTGTCGTTGAGGCAGAATTCAATTCAGCTTGCATTAATTAAATGTGACCTTACCTAATTCACTGAAATCACACAGCCATACTTGGAAATTCTTCAAATTTTGCATTGCGCTTCTCCAGCCAATTAATGTGTCCAAAAATGCATATGCTACTGTATAATGTCTAATAAAGACATGTGTTAGTGAAAATTAAATGCATTAACAATACATTATTGCTTTGCAAAGATGTGCATATTGGACAAAGCTGTAGGCAAAAATGTGTCTATTAGGAATAAAATCCCGATGAATTTTCATTAGGACTTGCAATCTTTGTTATATGTGAAGAGCTTTACTTAAAACTGGGAAGATGAGAAACCAGAACTGGCAGATTCACTCATCCCTGCTCAGAATGATCCTTGCAAGCTACTAGAGAATCACACCAAATACATTTAATGCACATTTAATGCACATGACCTCCCTTTCAACAATCCCGGGAGCTATAGTATCCCTCTCACAGAGCTATAATCCCCAGCACTATTAACAAACTACAGTTCCCAGGATCCTGGGGGTGAGGAGCTATGTGCCTTAAAAGTGTGTTGGATATGCTTTAAAAGCGTGGTGTGGATCTGCCTCAAATGAGAAAAGGATATGTTTAGCCTGGAAAAGAGGAGACTGAGAGGAGATATGACAGCCATCTTCAAATATCTCAGGGGCCGCCACGTGGGAGATGGAGCAAGCTTGTTTTCTCCTGCCCTGGCAGGTAGGACTTGAACCAGTGGCTTCAAGTTACAAGAAAGGAGATACCGACTCAATATCAGGAATGAACTCCCTCAGGAAGTGGTGGACTCTCCTTCCTTGGAGGTTTTTAAGCAGAGGTTGGGTGGCCATCTGTCAGGGATGCTTTAGTTGAGATTCCTGCATTGCAGGGGGTTGGACTAGATGACCCTCGGGGTCCCTTCCAACTCTACAACTCTATGATTCTAGGATGAAGACTGGGAGAACCCCCCTGGGAGTCTTCTCCCACATGGGGCCAGGGTCCTAAATACAGTGGATGCTCGGGTTGCAAACGTGATCCAAGCAGGAGGCACGTTCGCAACCCGCAGCATTTGCAACCCACAGCAGCGTGGGTTGCGATTCAGCGCTTCTGTGTATGCGCAAAGTGCGATTTAGTGCTTCTGCACATGCGCAACCGCCGAAACCCAGAAGTAACCCGTCCCGGTATTTCCAGGTTTCGGCGCATCCATAACCCGAAAAAACGCAACCTGAAGTGTCTGTAACCCGAGGTATGACTGTACAGTGATACTTTGGTTTCCGAACAACTTAGTTGTCAAACAAATTGGCTCCCGAACGCTGCAAACGCAGAAGTAAGTGTTTTGGTTTGCGAACGTTTTTCGGAAGCTGAACATCCAACGTGGCTTCCAATTGAGTGCAGGAAGCTCCTGCAGCCAATCGGAAGCCGTGCCTTGGCTTTCGAACGGTTTCAGGAGCCAAATGGATTTCCAGAATGGATTAAGTTTGAGAACTAAGGTGCCACTGTATCACAAAACCAATGGATCCATTTGAACCGAGATGAAATGAAAACCGTTATGGTTCACGGGGGAAAGAGAGCTTGCTGAATAGCACCAGTACAGTCATACCTCAGGTTACAGACACTTCAGGTTGCGTTTTTTCGGGTTGTGGACCGCCGAAACCCGGAAGTACCGAAACGGGTTACTTCTGGGTTTCGGCGGTTGCGCATACGCAGAAACACTAAATCATGCTTTGCGCATGCACAGAAGCGCCGAATCGCAACCCACAGGCACGCAGACGCGGGTTGCGAACGCTGTGGGTTGTGAACGTGCATCCTGCATGGATCACGTTCGCAACCCGAGCGCCCACTGTACCAGTAAAGACAAGGCCAGGAGTCCAAATGGGGAGAGGCAGTGGATGTTATGGTGTGAGTTGTCTGCCCAGCAACTGGCTATAACAGGCGCTGATAAATAAAGCAATTGATTCTTGAGTGGCACCCTTTCCAGGACTAGCAGGGACAGCTCAAGGAAGAGTCCCAATTTAGAGAAATGAAAGGGAGCGTTGTTGGGTGGGAGGTGCTGTTCTATCTTCAGATGGGGCAAACACCCATCCTTGCAGGCCCTCTGGCGCTGCTGAGATAATAGTGATAACTCGCTGCTGTGGCTGAAGCAGGAGACATCTGTTTGCAATCCTCTGTGATGCTCAAGAGAATGCACCCGCCAAAAATAGTGGAATCAGCAGCTGGCGGCAAAGAAGTCTGGGTGCCGCTCCAGTCGCCGTGATTCATTAGGCTTGAGGTCATGTTTCCCTTTAAAAGTTAGTGGGAGTAGCTGCTGTTGTGATATCTATTCAGCCCTTGGCAGCCCTGCTAGGATTAGCCCATAACCTCTTGCCAGCAACCACAAGCGTGTGTTAGATTGTGCTTTATTATTATTCATAATAAACTGAGGCAGTGTACACAGCATCCATTGAAGCACACAGTTTCCCATAAGGAATCTGGGGGAACCTTAGTTTGTCAGCGGTGCTGGGAATTGTAGCTTTGTGAGGGAGTAAACTGCAGTTCCCAGCATTTTCTGGGGGGAAGCTAAGCGCTTAAGTGGATGGCCTAGAGTAGCTGGGGCAACTCAGTCAGATGGGTGGGTTACAAATTATTATTATTATTATTATTATTATTATTATTATTATTATTATCATCATCAACATCATCATCATTATTATCAGTACTTTTTTTCTTAAGAAATGTTTATGGGTACTCTCATTTGACTCAAGAAAACCACCGTTTTATAGTTCAAATTGGGGGAAATAAATAAAGTAAATGGACAAAAGTACAAAGATTCACAAAATGTTTAGGAGTATGCATACCCCTGCATACCCCCAGAAAAAAAAGCACTGATGGTGATGATGGTGATTATGACAGCCTGTCTGCATTTCACAGGGAAGCCTTTTAATGTGTAATGTTTTATTATGTTTTTATATGTGTCCAGAGTGGCTGGGGCAACCCAGTCAGATAGGTGGGGTACAAATAATAGAATTATATTTCTATTGTTATTGTTTTTACTAGAATGGGAGCAAATGAACAAGAGCTGCCTTTTCACCCCCTTCCTTTTCCCCACAGCAATATTTCATGGATAAGGTGAAATTCTTGGGGGCAGGCAGGGGAGAATTGCAGTGGCCAGCCACATCCCCATTGTTAAGTTGTGGGCGAACATAGCAGACGACACAGCGATTTCTCCAGAGCAGCTCTTTACTTGTAAGCTGGACAGAACTGAACAGCAAACAGCTCAGCCGGCCTGCTTTTATAGGCAGCCGGCTGTCAACATTGTAGCAACAACAACCCAGGGTTTCCCGCCTAAAATAACTGACGTGGACCTGAGTGAAAACTATCTACAGTATCCCCCTGCTGGCCCAGGGTGAGAACTTCAGTACATAACACCCATCAACACTCAAACCTAAAGCTGGCCCTGCGCAGATGCACAAAGCATTAAAAAAAAGAATCAAGATTCCTTATGCTCCATTCCTCTCCGTGTTTCCGCCTGCCCAGGGCCCTGCCCTCTGCCTGCCCCCCAGAGCTGGTGCATCAGCCTCTCTTTGTCCTTGCTGCTCTCAAGCTGCTACTATGAACTGCCTAAGGGAGGAGGCCAGTAGCAGAGGCCATGGAGAGGCAACAGGATAAGACCTCACAGCGGCTGCCACTGCCGCCTGGAACAAACGCTGTCTCATCCTTCTTCCTGAGCTTGGTGGCGGCAGCACTGGCGGGGGAAATCGGGACATTCTGGGATCAAATCAGAAGCCAGGAAGGCTTTCGAAATTCCCGGACTGTCCCCGGAAAATCCAGGACATTTGGAAGGTGTGCGGCCACCATCTTGCTTTCCCCAGAAAGCTCTGTTCTGAGGTGTTGTTTTGAATTTGAGCAAAATATTCCTGCATTGCAAGGTTCTTGAACTAAATGACTCTCGTAGTCTCTCCCGATTCTGTGATTTTAAGTTCATCTCACTGGAGACCATTAGCCCGAGTTATTGACCTAACCCAAAGGTGTCACAAGCTTGTGACAATTACAGTCTCCATAACCATTTACCTATTGATTTCCAGAGGGTTGGGGGACCTTTGGCCCTCCAGGTGTTGCTGGACTACAACTCCCATCGTCCCTGACCATTGGTCATGCTGGCCAGAGGCTGATGGCGAGTCAGAGCTCAGCCGCACCTCCAGGGCAGCAGGATTCCAATCCCTGGCCTATCAGGAACTGCTATGAGCAGCCTCACAACGTTTGAGGAACAGATGCTTCCCCAAGCGAGCTTGTCAGCTAGGAAATAATGACGTGAAGCGTTGTGGATCAGAAATAGCAAAATAAGCCCATTAATAAGTCACTCGTGAATGGTTTCCAGTTAACACTATAAATAACGGCAGCCCTTACTGTAGAGATATAAATAGAGTAGAGTGAATTCATGGGCTCCAAGTAGTCCAGTGGAAAAATGTAACCCTGCCTCCAGATCCTAAGATCTCGCTCAACCCATTTCACAAGCACACATCAGATTGCCATGTTCCTGGGAGTGACCTCGGTAAGTCTGCTCCGCCCAGCTCCATCCCTTTTCATGACATTTTGGAGCTACTTCTATGTTCGGCGCCATGCACATGTGTGCGATTGTGCATCATTCAGACGCGCCTAAACCGGGAGCAGCCTGTACAGTGGTAGCTCGGGTTAAGTACTTAATTCGTTCCGGAGGTCCGTTCTTAACCTGAAACTGTTCTTAACCTGAAGCACTACTTTAGCTAATGGGGCCTCCCGCTGCCGCCGTGCCACTGGAGCATGATTTCTGTTCTCATCCTGAAGCAAAGTTCTTAATCTGAAGCACTATTTCTGGGTTAGCGGAGTCTGTAACCTGAAGCGGATGTAACCTGAGGTACCACTGTACTTGGCTGGACAACTGCACTGCAAAATGGGGAGATTTTGAAGGAGGGCTGCATCTTGGCTTGCAGCTTGCTTCCGAAATTGCAAATTAGAATCATAGAATCATAGAGTTGGAAGAGACCACAAGGGCCATCGAGTCCAACCCCCTGCCAAGCAGGAAACACCATCAGAGCACTCCTGACATATGGTTGTCAAGCCTGTGCTTAAAGACCTCCAAAGAAGGAGACTCCACCACACTCCTTGGCAACAAATTCCACTGTCGAACAGCTCTTACTGTCAGGAAGTTCTTCCTAATGTTTAGGTGGAATCTTCTTTCTTGTAGTTTGGAACCATTGCTCCGTGTCCGCTTCTCTGGAGCAGCAGAAAACAACCTTTCTCCCTCCTCTATGTGACATCCTTTTATATATTTGAACATGGCTATCATATCACCCCTTAACCTCCTCTTCTCCAGGCTAAACATGCCCAGCTCCCTTAGCCGTTCCTCATAAGGCATCGTTTCCAGGCCTTTGACCATTTTGGTTGCCCTCCTCTGGACACGTTCCAGTTTGTCAGTGTCCTTCTTGAACTGTGGTGCCCAGAACTGGACACAGTACTCCAGGTGAGGTCTGACCAGAGCAGAATACAGGGGCACTATTACTTCCCTTGATCTAGATGCTATACTCCTATTGATGCAGCCCAGAATTGCATTGGCTTTTTTAGCTGCCGTGTCACACTGTTGGCTCATGTCAAGTTTGTGGTCAACCAAGACTCCTATATCCTTTTCACATGTACTGCTCTCAAGCCAGGTGTCACCCATCTTGTATTTGTGCCTCTCATTTTTTTTGCAAATGCAAGCTGAATCAAATTTCTCCCCTGTTCCTATCTGGAGATAGTGGGGGGGGGGGCAGATAGAAAATACTTAAGGGCCACCTTTCATTCTCTGCCCCTTCCCTCAACCCTTTGCTGATGCAAGTCTGGATCTGCAGTGTGCCTCACATTCCTCAACCTCTCTAGGAGCCCTCTAGAAACCTAACTGGGTGAAATATACTCGGAGTCGAGAGTGGATCTCATGCTCTTTATTCTGCTCATAGTGGTGAGGAGGAATGGAAGTTCCCCCATAATGCCTGCTTTATATACATTATTTACACAATGGGCCCCACGTGATTGGCTAATTCTGGGATTCTCCTGTAGGCCAGTCAGGTTGCGGATTCACTTCTACCTGGTGCTGGATTGGGTGGCTCCTGTGGACCAATCAGGCTGCTGCATTCTGGGTCCTATTGTTCTAGGTCCAATCAGACTGCTGCATTTTGGACCCTATTCAAGTCAGTACATAACACTGGGTTTTTCTTCATTCCCCCCTGTTTTCCAGTTCCGGCGGTTCCAGGAGGTCACCCTGACGCGCCTTCAGGAGATTGCTGGGAATTACAACGTCTCCTACAACATCGATGCCAAGTTTGAGCAGCTGCTGAGCAAGCACCAGGGCCTGGAGTCCGCTGCCAACGAGAGCCACGCAGCCACGCAGGAGGAGCTGAGCCACTTGAAAGCTCTGGTGAAGAAGCTGCAGAACAAGGGCAAGAAGCAAGACTCAAAGCTTGGGGCCCTGGAAGAAGCCTTGCGCGAGAGGGAGCGCGAGAAGGCGGCAGAGCTGCAGCAGGAGAGAGCACTCCTGGCCAACTTAACCCAAAAAGTCGAGAGCCATCGAGAGGACACCCAGGCCGTGCACGCTGGCCAAAGGGTCCTCCAGAAAGCCCTGGAGAGTCTTCAGGATGCCCTCAAAAGCCAGGGGAGCAAGCTAGATGAGTTGGAGCAGCAGCTGAAGAACCCCGCGCACAATGAGGTCCTTCTGCCGAACCCCCTAACTGCGGCTCAGCTGCTGAACCGGGTCCCCCAAGAGCAGGAACCAGAGGCAGCCGGCGGGCAGAACCCTACCGTGAAAAAGCTCCATGGGAAGCATCGCCAGAGGAAGAAACTGCTCCAGGAGAGCATGCGGCTTGCAGCCCAGTCTCAGGGCAGAAGGCTGCAGAGCGGACCCCCTCCAGGTCAGGAAGCTTCCCAGCGGCAGGAGGCAGAAGCAGAACAGCCTCATCCGGCGGAGCCACAAGCGCTCAGGCAACAGCAAGCGGTCATAGACAAGGCCCCTGAAGAGCAGTTGCAGTCAGAGGCGCCTCGGAAACCAGGGACAAGTACGTGGAGCTGAGCTGAACCAGGTTTATCCTGCCGGAATGGCCTAGCTAAGCTACCCAGAGGTGGTAATAGCATCAGTGCTGTATAGTCGATAGCCATTGGTAGCTTGAAGGAGACTTGGGAGATGTCTCAGTCAGTAGAGCGTGAGATTCTTAACCTCAGTGTCGTGGGTTTGAGCCTCACGTTGGGCAAAAGATTCCTGCGTTATAGGGGATTGGATTAGATGACCCTCGTGGTCTCTTCTAACTCGACAGTTTTATTATTCCCCGACCACCTTTGGGCTTTGGAACCTCTCTCCTGGAGTATCTTCCCAGAGAAGGAACAATCCACACCATACATTTAAAGCATTCATTCAGACATATCCAGGCATCTACCCACTTCATACCGTTATTAAAGCTATAGCTAATGGCTTTTAAAAAAGGTAAAGAACCCCTGACAGTTGTCCAGTTGCGAACAACTCTGGGGTTGTGGCACTCATCTCGCTTTACTGGCCGAGGGAGCCGATGTTTGTCCGCAGACAGTTTTTCTGGGTCATGTGGCCAGCATGACTAAGCCGCTTCTGGCGAAACCAGAGCAGCGCACGGAAACGCTGTTTACCTTCCCACCGGAGTGGTACCTATTTATCTACTTGCACTTTGACGTGCTTTCAAACTGCTAGGTTGGCAGGAGCAGGGACCGAGCAACGGGAGCTCACCCCGTTACGGGGATTCGAACTGCCTACCTTCCGATCGGCAAGCCCTAAGCTCAGTGTTTTAGACCAATGATCCATAGATAATATAAATAATACTGGCAACAAAGAGCATCCATGACATGTGCCTCTAGAGAGAGTAATTTTTTCTTATGAGCATCCATTGGCCGAGTTATTAGCTGAGAGAGTATGCAGAATCTATACTTATCCTTTGTCTAACTATTGGACTACATCCCCATAGTTCCAATATTGCTTTAAAAATGGCCATTTAATGTGGTCAAATGCTTTTTCAGTGCCCATAAAAAAGGAAATGCTCCCATTCTTTTGATTTTTAAACCATGTAAATAACTTTTATGAATTTACTTACGCTCTGAGCCATTCTTCTGCGTTTTGCAAAGCCTAATTTTTCAACATACAGTGGTACCTCAGGTTACATACACTTCAGGTTACATACGCTTCAGGTTACACACTCCGCTAACCCAGAAATAGTGCTTCAGGTTAAGAACTTTGCTTCAGGATGAGAACAGAAATCGTGCTCCGGTGGCGCGGTAGCAGCAGGAGGCCCCATTAGCTAAAGTGGTGCTTCAGGTTAAGAACAGTTTCAGGTTAACTACAGACCTCTGGAACAAATTAAGTACTTAACCCGAGGTACCACTGTATTGATAACATTTCACAAATAATTGAAATGTTGGTCCTTATCTTTATATCTCAGATGAGCAGTGCTATTGGTCTCAGGCAGGGGCAGTTCCCAGATTTGACACATGTTAAACTTGTAGGCTTGATTGCCTCTTTCTCTCTCTTTCCCCACAGTCTGCAACGTGGATTCCATGCTGTTTTTCCCTAATGCTTCCACAGAGAACTTTGCCATGTTCACGCCAGGTTTTCAGGCTGGCCTGCTTGAACTGAGCCTCTGCAGCTGGGTAAGCACCAATGCCAACTACCTGGGCACCATCCTGTCCTATGCTACTGAGGATAATGACAATAAGCTGGTACTCCACGGCCGCGATGCTGCACCCCGGAACTCCATCCACTTTGTCATTGGCGACCCTGCTTTTCGGGAGCTGCCGGTGGGACGGATCTTGGATGGCAAGTGGCACCACATCTGTGTCATCTGGTCCTCCATCCAGGGGCGATACTGGTTCTATGTGGACAGGAGGTTGGCTTCCATGGGCTCCAAGTTCCAGAAGGGCTACGAGATTCCCCCCAAAGGGTCTCTTGTATTGGGTCAGGAGCAAGACACAATGGGTGGTGGGTTCGAACCCTCGGAGTCTTTTGTGGGCTACCTGGCCGGCCTTGCCATATGGGATCGTGCGCTCTCACCCGGAGAGGTCTCGGGCATCGCCATCGGGAGAGGCCTGCCCCGTGGCACAATCTTCACCCTGGCAAACATCTCTGCCCTCCACGGAGCACTGCAGAAGGTGAACTGCACTTGCCTCGAACACTGCCTGTAATTCTCCCCATTTCATACCCACACAGGGCAACCTGCAACCCAGGCAGCTAGGATGAGCTTGGGAGCAGGGTGGGGTTGGGGCGCCGCTTCTCCTGAAGTATAATGTGGCAAAGGTATTGTTGAAGGACGCTGTGGCCACCTCGGAGGCAGATAGCTCCCGCCTCCGCCACCAGCAGGTTCAGAAGCCAGCAAGAAACAGATAAATGAGCTCTCAGCAAACAGCACAATGGATGGGAGCTCAACTCAGCACTGTCCATTCAGAACGCAGTTTACACCACAAAGTGTTGGTGATCGTTCCCTTCCCTGCCGTTTAGCTCTCCGGTACCTGCCCTTGCAGTTTCCTCCCTCCAGCCCCTTTGATAGTCTCTGGTTACTTCCAGCTGACCTGGTTTGAAAGCAAACACCTGGTGCATTTAGTTTGACAAAGCATTGTCCGTCCGGATAGCAAACTCAATCTGGCAGCAGATTAGACAACGTCAGCTAGTTTTTCAGCATCCTTTCTAACTGTTTTATCACGTTGCATCAAGTACTCAATATACCACGGTTTTCCAGTGCATTTGACTATCCTTGCTACTAAAAAGTCTGATTTATTTTTTAAAGTGGGTTTGTAAGAGCACCAGATCCACTTTAATTGCTGGTATGTGATTGAATCCCACCCGAAAATAGCAGCAGTCCAGATTCTGGAAGTGCCTCCAGCCCTCTGGGCCTCACCTCTGAAGACAGACTTGCCATTTCTCCCCCTCAGCCTTCTGCCACTTGAGTCCCATTCTGGATTGATTGTAAAAATGCGCAAGCAAGTTTCGAGAACCAAACTGACGTGTTGAGAGTGAAAGCTGGGTAGATCCTGTCCAGTTTTTGGCTATGTACTGCCAATGCATTTTTTGTCCAGTTGCTGAAGTTGCTGAATGGGGCTTGTGCAGGAGGACTTTCTGGTAGCTTGTGCATCATCTTATGTTTCTTTCTTTATTTTATTTTTTTAAATAATAATTTTCAATTACAAAAATCCAATACATGCCACATTATATCAATACCAAATTACCATTCCAATTCAAATATCAATCTATTAAAATGCCAATTACACGTTCTAGATAGCCCCCCGCGTGCTAGATTTCAAAGTGAGATAATTTCATTTAATTCTGCTTCCAACGTCTTATTTAATCCAATTACATTTCAATATTCATTTCAATCCCTTATACAGCAGCTACAGTGTTTTGCCTGTGTATCATCTTATCAATGAAGTGAGCAGTGCGTTTGGATTCCCCACCACAGCCTAGGGCAGGGATGGAATTTGATTTTGCTTGCATTTCGATGAGAAATGGCCCAATTCGAACTTCTCGAACCAATACACGAACTGAAACAGCTATCCTTTGAATTCCATGGTTGTCCGAATTTTGCAATGTGATTCTTTAACCAAATGACGTGTCCGAAAATGCATATACTTAAAGAGTGCGTAGAGATGTATATGTAAGTGAAAATAGCATTGCTTTGAGGGGCAGGGGAATGCTTGCCAAAATGGGCATAGTAATCAGAAGAACTGCATGCAAAACTGGTGGATTTTCATGGCTTCAACAGCAAAAACCTGCACATTGTTGTGGAAACGTGAAGAACTGAATTTAAGATTGGGAAAAAAGGGAAACTGAAAAGGACACATTCATCCCTCTGTACCTCAACACCTGCCTCTGTTTTCTGCCTGCTCTTATCCAGGTATTAGTACCACAAGATGGATGACCTGAAGACCCCACAATATTTCTCTCCCAGTGCCACAGTGTAGTGATGTTGGAACTTTTCTATCCCTACGTAAAAAATACATTTGACAGCCATGCCATTCTGCAGTTTCCTAGGGGTGGAGGGGGGGACATGGCCTTCCAGGGCCGTATTCTGCTCAGAAACTTCCAACCCATGACTCAGAAAGGCTGAATATTTGGCTCAAAGTACATGTGGTATGAAGAAATATCAACAACCTCAGATACACAGATGACACAACCTTGATGGCAGAAAGTGAGGAGGAATTAAATAACCTTTTAATCAGGGTGAAAGAGGAGAGCGCAAAATATGGTCTGAAGCTCAACATCAAAAAAACAAAGATCATGGCCGCTGGTCCCATCACCTCCTGGCAAATAGAAGGGGAAGAAATGGAGGCAGTGAGAGATTTTACTTTCTCGGGGTCCATGATCACTGCAGATGGTGACAGCAGTCACAAAATTAAAATACACCTGCTTCTTGGAAGAAGAGCAATGACAAACCTAGACAGCATCTTAAAAAGCAGAGACATCACCTTCCCAACAAAGGTCCTTATAGTAAAAGCTATGGTTTTCCCAGTAGTGATGTATGGAAGTGAGAGCTGGACCATAAAGAAGGCTGATCGCCGAAGAATTGATGCTTTTGAATTATGGTGCTGGAGGAGACTCTTGAGAGTCCCATGGACTGCAAGGAGATCAAACCTCTCCATTCTGAAGGAAATCAGCCCTGAGTGCTCACTGGAAGGACAGATCCTGAAGCTGAGGCTCCAATACTTTGGCCACCTTATGAGAAGAGAAGGCTCCCTAGAAAAGACCCTGATGCTGGGAAAGATGGAGGGCACAAGGAGAAGGGGACGACAGAGGATGAGATGGTTGGATAGTGTTCGCAAAGCTACCAGCATGAGTTTGACTAAACTGCGGGAGGCAGTGGAAGACAGGAGTGCCAGGCGTGCTCTGGTCCATGGGGTCACGAAGAGTCGGACACGTCTAAACGACTAAACAACAACAACACATGGTGTGCAGTGCATGGATTTTCCTTCCTGATACAGTTAGGGTTTTAAAAAGTAATATTGTTAAATGAAAAGCAGCTGTGAAAAAAGCAGGCCAAGTTGGAAACAGAGGACTTGTGCAGCAAGTGGCTGCTTAACCCACCTCTCAACTCCAAATTCCCCCCTCTCCCCTTTTGCTGCAGGGGAAAATATACAGGATCTGTCTCTCTCCCCCCTTATGAGCAGAAAAGCAGCTGGGGTGAGGCAGGTTTGAGCAGGGAGGAGATAGTAAGTAAATAAAAGGGTTAAGCCAGCCCTCCAGACACCGAGTCTCCTCTCCCTATTTCAGCCTCCCATTGACTGCTTTTCATTTTAAAAAATAGTGGAAGGAATCGGGGAACTGCCCATCACATGTAATTTGACTCTTCCTTCCAGCGTTCATCCCCATTCCTTCTTTTAAAAATAGATAACATTCTTGCTTATTGCTCCAAACACATCTGTACTGGAGAGGACGACTAAACAGAAGCATCCGCTGCAAATTTAATGTAAAGTCCTGCCATGTCTACTGGAAAGTTAGGACTTCATAACTGGCAAAGATAATCCTGAAAGAAATATAGCAATAAGCTCCTTCCAGCTGGACAATTATGATCTTCTCCCAGGTTTCCCACCCATTTTGTACTTCTCCTGTCCGGTTCCAGCCCCGCTGCTCTCTGCTTCCACAGCCCCAAGCCATGTTTAATTTTGCTGTATTGTATAAAGTGAAATACATATTGGAGAGACCCACTATATTCTCCTCTCATTATCGTTGCTCTGGCTTCTATCTATCTGTTTTTATCTAGCTGCGTTTGGAATACCGTGTACCATTCTGGTCTCCTCACCTCAAGAAGGATGCTGTAGAATTCGAAAAGCTTCAGAGTAGGAATGGAGAGACTTCCATATGGAGAAAAATTGCAGCGTCTGGGACTTTTTAGCTTAGAGAAAAGGTGTTGAAGAGGGGACATGAAAGAGGTGTAAATAATAATAATAATAATAATAATAATAATAATAGATTTTTATTTATACCCCGCCCTCCCCAGCCAGAGCTGGGCTCAGGGTAGCTAACACCAATAAAATCACAGTAAAAACATAATAGGGGGGGAAAGAAAAGGGGGGAAAACCAATTTAAAATACAGGTTAAAATGCAATTTAAAATGCAGCCTCATTTTAAAAGTAGCCGATAAATCAAGACCATAAGGGGAGGGAAACATAAGGGCTAGACTGAGTCCAAACCAAAGGCCATCTCTCATAATACTCAAGGGGTGTCCAATGAAGCCAAAGGTTGCAAGATTCGGGACAGATAAAAGGAAGGACATCTTTGCAGAGTGTGGGACTCTTAATCTCAGCGTCGTGGCTTTGAGCCCCACAATGGGGAGAAAGATTGCTACATTGCAGGGGGTTGGTCTAGATGATCCCATGGGGTCCCTTCCAACTCTACAATTCTGTTTTTATGGCTCTCACTCCTGCAGGAGGCAATGAGGGCCACCAACCTAGATGGCTTTCAAAAGGAATTAGGTAAGTTCATGGAAAATAAGGCCTCCACAGTGAGACAATAGGTTTCCCATCCATTTTCTAAGTAAATATGAATTAACAGCTGCCAAGACAGATCCATCCACTTGGGTCAGGAGTGGGGAACCTGCTACTCTCCAGATGTTGCTGGACTACAACTCCCATCAACCCCAACCAATGGCCGTGTTGGCTAAGGCTGATGGGAGCTGGAGTATGACTAGATCAAGAGAGGCAGAGGTTCCTTCCTTAGCCTTGTTTTCAAAGCCGCTTCTCGGTGCCAGGTCTGTAGAAAGCAAGTGATTGGAAGGAGGAAAAAATGGAAGCGAGAGGCAGGAAGGTCAGGTTGGTGTCTTGGTGACTCAGGATCATTCATCCTGCTGGTTCATGTCCAGTCACTGGACTTTCCAACCTCACCAGGTTTTCCCCAGACAGATGGGCCGGTTCAAAGGAGTTGCTGGGGAGCAGGGAGGTCTCTCGCTTCTGAACAGGAACAAGGTGGTTGGTGGGGGGAATGGATTCAGTTCACATTCAAATCTACATAATTCATACTTTCCAAAGCAGTACGGGAACTCAAACACAAAGTACAGAAAACACATAAGACAAGGATAAAGCATGCCTAAATTAGCGAAAATAACATGCAAAAGTGTGCTGTATTATGGCAAACGGCTTTGCAAAGATATGCGATTAGTGAAAAGTGCATACAAAAATGTGTTAGTTGGGAGAAATCTACGCACGAGGACTTTGAAAAATAGTAATTGCAAATGTGGAGAACTAAATTTGAGATGGGGGGGGGTAAGAAATGGAGAAAAACCCATAGATTGACCCATCCTTCCGCAGCAGCAGGACAGGAGAATGGCTGGCAGATCTTGTGAGCAACAGTGAAGACTCTCAGATTGTGGGTGCATGCATCCTACACATTAAAGCACATTCAAAGCACATTATTTACCTCAAAGAATTCTGGGCACTGTACTTTGTGGAGGGCTGCCACGAGTTTTCACTGAGGGGTAAACTACAGTACCCAGAATTCATTGAGGGAGGTGGGAATGTGCTTCAAATGTGCTTTAAAAACTATGAGTGTATTTTCAGCACTGCCTAATTCATTTATGATTTGTAAAATAAAATGCTCTGGGGCTTACCCCTGGCTGGCTGGAGCGGGAGACACCCAGAATCTCACAAAACCCTCCAAAGTATATCAAAGTTTCAGATGCTCCAAGCAGAGATTATTTTGGGTGCTCCTATGAGACAGATTTTGGCAACCTAGTGCCCTCCAGATGTCTGGGGGCATCCGGTTGGTGAAGGTTGTCATGGTATCAGCCACAACTAATCACATCTATAATAGGATTGGACATAATTCAGGAATAAATCATGCAAAGTTGTTGCCTGGCTGGTTTTCTGCATTGAAATTGTCTATTTCATACCCTCCAACATTTCTCCACTGAAAATAGGGATGTCCCATTCCATAATGATAATTTTACTATTTATATACCACATCTCTTCTTAGGTTGCCCCAGCCACTCTGGGCAGCTTCCAACATATATAAAAACATAATAAAACATAATAAAACCTTACCTATACAAGATTGCCTTCAGACAGCTTGGGGGGGTTGGATAACTTGATACCCTCCAACATTTCTCCAATGAAAATAGGGACATCCTAAGGAAAAGTGGGACATTCCGGCAAGACTGCTATAAATCAGGGATGTCCCTGGAAAATAGGGACACTTGGAGGGTCCGCTATTTATTTATTAGCTTTGTATGCCTCCTTTCCTCCGAAGATCCGAGGGCGGTTCACAGCATTAAAAAAAATGAAACAAACTGCCATAATTTTTTTGTTGGGAGTCAATGTCTCTCACAGGGTGCTTTTATTTATTTTCGTACCGAAAACAGAGAGAAAAGACGCAGGGGCTCAGGAACTGCTGCAACGATTCCCTGGGAATGCGCTCTGCACATGCTCAGGATAAAATCAAAAAAATAAACATGATCAAAGACTGGTCAGATTAAAAATTTAAAACGTTATAAAAATGATAAGCACTAAAAGTGAAAGTAAACACAAAGGCTATACTAATACTGCCCCGGAATGAAAGCACACAAAAAGTGCAGGGGTTGGGGGAATCTGAGGACTACAACTCCCATGATGCCGCGGGAAGGGGAGTCGGGGCGGGGCTTTGGAGGCGAGTCACGTGCCCCTCCGCCGGCTGCGGGGACGGGTCACATGACCGCTGGCTCGTGGTTTCTGCGCGGGGCATCCCCGGCCTCCTGTCTCCGCGGGCCGGACGGGCGATGGCGAACGTGGCCAAGATGGTGTCGTGGTCCGGCCGGGAGGGCGAGGCGGAGGGCCAAGGCGAGGCCACGCCGCTGCTCAACGGCACGGGCGGAGGGGCCGCCGCCCCGCCCCGCCAGGTGAGCGCCGAGCGGGGGAGCCTCCAGCAGCAGGCGAAGTCTACTTTACTGCTGCCCCGGGACGTTATGGTTGTAAAACTCCGCTCATCCGCCTGACAGATGTGAAACGATGGCTGGAGTCGACCTCCCCAAGGGCTCGATTGGTGGGGGTGGGAGGGGCGGTGTTCCTGAGCATGTCCAGAGTGCCTTTCCGGAATGAGGAATTGAAAGGCTCGCCTCCGGGCTGGGGAGTTGTTTCAGCAGCTGTTGAGCCCAGGAGCCCCTTCTTAAGGCGGTCATCCCCCTCTGTGGCTGCCTCTGGACTGCCCGGTGGGGGGTGTCTGCTGCCTGCCTGTGTCTGCCTGCTTGTGTGTGTGTGTGTGACTGGCCGCTGCCCCTACTAGAGGCAGGATGCTTGGTTGAAAGGGGCCTCTGGCCTGATCCAGCTGGACCTGAACACTGCTGAGGGGTGGGGTGGGGACGAGTCTGTCTGCGTTATTTCTGCATTGCAGGGGGTTGGACTAGATGACCCTTGGGATCCCTTCCAACCGTAAAATCCTACGACACGAGCAAAGGGGCTGCCTGTGTCACCTGCTCTTTCGTGGCTTCGTTGTCACCTTTGCATAGACCCAGGGTGCATTCTCAGTTCCATGGCACAGCTGTGACCGGGTGCCTTTTCATCCCGGGTGAGGGGGCAGCATAGAAACGTTTTGAATACACAAATAAGTAAAAGCAAGTATAAAGCGTGCTCTGAGCATGTGCCAAGTGCTTCCCCCTCACACATCAGGGGAAATGGGTGGCCACTTCGCAGGTAGTGGCCTGATAAGAGGCAGCGCATGTGGGGGGTTTGGTAATGAATTTGAGCGGGGTCTGCAGCCTCCACATTCAGGTGCATCTAGGGGCTGATGTGTCTGGTTCCTGGATTTGCTCTCTCTTTCATCCTGGCACAACTTGGCTCTAGCCTGACCTAGACGAGAATCGTTTCCCCAGTCACAGATTCCCCAGGTGGTTTCAGAGGTGAGTTATAAGTGTACTGTTTGCTGGTCTATAGGGAAGGGGATCTAAGCTCAGTGGTTAGAGCATCTGCTTTGCATGCAGAAGGTCTCACGTTCAACGTCTGGCATTCAGGTAGGGCTGGGTTTTGTCTGTTGAAAAACCCAGAGTGCCAGTTGGTGCAGATAGGCAGCCCATGATCAGATTCAGTATAAAACAATTACCTATGTGCTTATTTAATTTAGACCTTTACAGTGGTACCTCGGGTTACAGACGCTTCAGGTTACATACGCTTCAGGTTACAGACTCCGCTAACCCAGAAATAGTGCTTCAGGTTAAGAACTTTGCTTCAGGATGAGAACAGAAATCGCGCAGCAGCAGCAGGAGGCCCCATTAGCTAAAGTGGTGCTTCAGGTTAAGAACAGTTTCAGGTTAAGAACAGACCTCCGGAACAAATTAAGTTCTTAACCCGAGGTACCACTGTATTCCGAAGCATGAAGACTAGACTGTTACTTTTAAGTTATGGCAATGACCATCACTTGTCTGAAACAGGACGGGCCATTGGTCTGGCCACAACTATGCCAGCTTCTTGTGTTCGTTTGTTTATTGCATTTAAGAAGCAGCTCAAGACAACTTACTTTACTTTCCCCACCTCCTCATTTATACAACCCTGTGAGCCATGGGTGTAGCCAAGATTTATGTTTGGGGTTGTGGCAGGACACCCAAATCACCCTATTCCTGGCTCTGTCTAGCAGACTCAGAATGAAATGTCTCGACAGCAGTGGTTTCAAATTATTTTCTTTTGACCCCGATTGCTCAGAAAAATCTGTCAAAATCTTCCTGCAGTTTCTATTTGAGTTAAGTATTTTTATTTATTTACTTGATGGGGGGGTAGCTCTCCCCTGCCCCCTCCCCCGACTCCACCTATTCTGAGAACTACATTAGGTTGACCCAGGGAGCTCTGGACGCAATGCTGCTCCTAAGATTTCAGATTAAAACTGCAGACTGGAAGGAAAGGAGGACCTTTTTCTGCCTCTCCCCTTCTAGCTACTCTCTGAAGACCGGAGAAGAGACCCTCTTAAGAATATTAGGGGGGTGAGCAGGGGAAGGACTAGACCATGTGAAAAATGAACATAAGATTTTAGCTGCAGTTCATTCATTTTGTACTCTTGTTATTAAAAAAGTGCGCCTAGACGTTTTGTTGTTGTGCCCGTAACCTAGGTTTAAGGTGCCATTTAGCTCCTAGTTTTCATATCTCAGTTTCTAACACTGATAGATAGTGAACTTTTCTCAGCACCAATCATCAGCTTGTGTTGGGGACTGAATAGTTCTGGTCTCAAAGCACCCAAAGCCCTTGCAATTAGCTGATGGACAATTTTGCAAAAGTCGGGCATTTCCCCATTTCAGGCTCTCAGCTAGTGAGTTCTGTCTCTGCAAGTTGTAATAACCACCCTCTGTTTCAACCCATTCAGAGTTTTGAAGGAGTAGCTCCCAGCTTCCCCCGAGTGTTGACATTATAAACACGGAGACTTTACACTCAACAATTGATTTGATCGTTCCCAGTCTTGCTATGAGTGCAAAGCAGTTGTCTCGGTCCTTTTGGAGTCTCATGAGGTCAAGCTGGCAGCAGTGAGGTTAAATATATGAAATGCTGTGATTTACCCCCCTAGCTAAAATACATTCCCTTCTTAACCAAGTCAAAGTGTTGCATTATATTTTGGAATGTCACATGTTGGCAGTCAGGCTTCACGTGCCTTACCTCGAAAGAGGAAATTTCCCACAATAAATGTGTTGTTTTTTTGGCCTTCTGAGACCGTTTTTATCTCTGCAAATCTGTGTTTTTTTAAAAAAAGTATTTACAACAACAAATTTTTTGTAAGCTGCTTTGGGAAGACTCTGGCAAGAAAAAAAACAGCATGTACATATGTTAGTATTATTCCTGCTGCTCAGGAATTGCCTCTTTCCCCTAAGCGAGCTTGACAGAGTGCTTTCTTCTACCTCTGAGATCTTGAAAGATCAGAACTAAAAGCTCCAGCATCGGGGAATCTATCATAAAAGGCCTGGATGAAGAACACTGCCTTAGATCTCCTTGATTGTGAACAGTTTGCACGTCATTTTGCTCATTTGGCAGTTTGCCAGCCCACTTAGTAAATTAAGAATTGAGGAGGAATCGCTCTCGGAACAGACTGTCGCACGGCCTAAATATGGGGATTATGTTTGCACATCTCTGCATCCCAAATTGAGCTTTGGGGCCTCTGCCCCACACCCCAATCATACACCTCCAAGACCAGGAGATTGTCTTATTCCAGATGTGCTCCTCTGCCCCAAAGCTTTGCTATTGTTTGAGTTTCTTCCTGGGTGCTCAGGAAGTTCTCTAGGGAACTGGGAGCCAAGTCCATCCAGTTTGACTTGGAAAGGTGAAATGCTGTCTCTGTGTGTGTCTACATAATCAGATGCTGGGAATTGTGATGGTTTGTGCTCCCTTGAATTCTTTGTTTCCCAAGTGCTCTGATGCTGTGCAGAGCAACCCCTCTCTCCAGCAGTTATCAGCCAGCATTTTAAAAATTCTTTAACCCCCTTTTTAAGCTAGCAGTGAACTGAGTGACCCATGACCAAGAACTGGAAATTCAGTGCCTCTCATTCAAGTTCTTTCCTTTCAGACTAGCAAGCTGTGACTTGCTGATGTTGACTCCTTTCCAGTTGACATAGATTGTTGCTTTTTCATTTTATTTCTTAAAAATTATATACTGCTTGATTGTAATAAAACCTCAAAGCGGTTGACAAAAAGACTTCCGTGGGCTTTGTTTTCGTTGCATAAGGGGACGGAATATCTGAACTATGATGTCTTAAATTCCTTCAGCGTTACATGTTTTGTTTTTTCCTTCTGTTTTTTTCCTTCTAAAGTTATTTCAATGCCCCTCCCTTGAGTTTCATAACATCCAGGTTGACGCGCAGTTAATAATATATAAAAGGACAACAGCACAAAGCAGTGCATCTGATGAAGTCCTACTCTGAGTAGATCCATTGGAATGGATAGAATAAATTAGTGATGTCTGTTAATTTCAAGGGGTCTAGCATTGGATAGAAGCCACAGATTGGGGGAGGGGATGAAGATCAGTGTTCAAAATTAGCCGGGCACTAGGAGCATTTTGCACCTAGCTATTGGCCACTTGCGACCAAGTGAAGATGCCCGGGTACCAGTATGGCACCTGACATCTCTGTAATCTAGAGATGCATGGCTTGGGATTGTTGGATCTGGACTGTTTTCACACACTAGCAGCACATCCTGTAGAATTCTATTGGTTTATTTTATCTGTACAATCAGAATACATTTCTGGAACCAAAAGGCTTTTTCTGAGCAGAAGCAGTCACCAGTAAGAAAAAGAGGCTGGAATAGGCCAATATATATATATGTGGACTGCCCCTGGATAAAGTGACTTTTATTCTTTAAGTTCTCAGTGTTCTTACCCTAGCTCAAGGTTGTCATCTGAACTAGCCAGATGTTTAACTGAATACAGTGGTACCTCGGGTTACATACGCTTCAGGTTACATACGCTTCAGGTTACAGACTCCGCTAACCCAGAAATAGTGCTTCAGGTTAAGAACTTTGCTTCAGGATGAGAACAGAAATCAGGCTCCGGCGGTGCAGCAGTAGCAGGAGGCCCCATTAGCTAAAGTGGTGCTTCAGGTTAAGAACAGTTTCAGGTTAAGTACGGACCTCCGGAACGAATTAAGTACTTAACCCGAGGTACCACTGTACACACACACACACACACACGTATGTATGTATGTACACACACAAACATATATATTCACATGACCAACCATCTTCATATTTATTTTATTTATTTAATACAATTTATACACCGCTTAACTGTAAACAAAAACCACAGAGTGGTTTACGAAAAAGATAATAAACCTATCAACAATTTTCTTGTCCTTGCAGTTTGTTTTAGATTCTTTTTAATAATGATTTTTAAAACTTTTGTGACCTTCCTCTTGGGGGAACGGTGTGTGAGAAATAAAATTAATTGCAGTAACATTTATTTTAAATACAGTGGTACCTCAGGTTAAGTACTTAATTCGTTCCGGAGGTCCGTTCTTAACTTGAAACTGTTCTTAACCTGAAGCACCACTTTAGCTAACAGTGGCCTCCTGCTGCTGCCGCGCCGCCGGAGCATGATTTCTGTTCTCATCCTGAAGCAAAGTTCTTAACCTGAAGCACTATTTCTGGGTTAGCGGAGTCTGTAACCTGGAGCGTCTGTAACCTGAAGCGTCTGTAACCTGAAGTACCACTGTATTCATGTTGCCTTCCTATCCACATATGCAGCTAACCCAGCCATTTACAAACCCAGCAATCCAAATGGCAAGGGTTTGGTAACCAACTGTGGAAGGACAGGACCATGAAAATACCTTGCCTTTTCATCTAGGGACGAGGCTTTACCTGAGGCCTGGTAGCTGATTCCTCTGACTGGCTCACTGACATGCCTGTTCTTTTTTTGCCCCCTCAGCTCACCCCGTCCTCCTCATCTTTGCGACTCGGGCGCATGAGCTACGTGGACCTCGACGACGAACATGAACCAGTAAGTGAGCATTGCAGAGGGGGAGCCAAGAGGCCGCTGGGTAGCACTCAGAAACTGCCTCAGAGGGGACATTTCGGGCACCCTCTAGAGCAGCATTTCTCAACCTGTGGGTCCCCAGATGTTGTTGAACTACAACTCCCATCACCCCTAGCTAGCAAGGCCAGAGCTCGGGGATGATGGGAGTTGTAGTCCAACAACATCTGGGGACCCACAGGTTGAGAACCGCTGCTCTAGAGCATGGGTAGGCAAACTAAGGCCCAGGGGCTGGATCCAGCCCAATCGCCTTCTAAATCCAGCCTGCGGACGGTCCAGGAATCAGCGTGTTTTTACATGAGTAGAATGTGTCCTTTTATTTAAAATGCATCTCTGGGTTATTTGTGGGGCATAGGAATTCGTTCTTTTTCTTCTTCAAAATATAGTCCGGCCCCCTACAAGGTGTGAGGGACAGTGGGCTGGCCCCTGCTGAAAAAGTTTGCTGACCCCTGCTCTAGAGAAGGGAGAAACTTTTTGTTGAGCCCGAGGGCCACAATCCTTCCTGGACAACTTCCCGAGGACTGCATGCCGCTGGTGGGCAGGGCCAGAAGCAAAAATAGGCGGGGCAGCGCATGCAATTTTTCCTATTTATGCACTAGGATAGTTTCTCTTCTCTCACACCAAGGTTCACATGGAGAGGCCTGGAGGGCCAAATTTGGCCCCCGGCCCTGAGCTTGTCCTTCCAAGTTGGGGGCTGATAAGACAACCCCCACCCCACCCTGGTGCCCTTCAGATGTTCTGGACTACGGTTCCCATCTGCCGCAGGCTCCAGAACATCCGGAGCTCACCAAGTTTGAGAAGGCTGCACCTCAGCCCTGAAACCTAAGGCCTAGCCAGGTATTTAGAACACTGAGGTGTTTTGAGGTCTGTTGCTGGTTTCCATTTTTCAAATGTTTTAATTGCTTTTACAAATGATCTCACTGCTTTTATTATTTTCGCAAGCCCCTTTGAGGTTTCCTATGATCAGGCGGTGTGTTGTTTTCGTGAAATAAAAAAAATAAAACGAGCCCAGTTTTTGATAGGCGGCGTTAAGAATCGTGACGATTGTGTCTTGCAGGAAATGGATCCGCCTCGGGCGCACCCTAACGAGATCCCACACAGCGAGAAAGTCCTCTCTCTCAAGTACGAGGTGGGCACCCAGCTTAAGGTTCCAACTGGAAAGGAACTGGCATGCGATGGTGGGAACGTTTGTTATAACCCGGGAGATCTACCCACCACCCGGGAGAGCTATCCAGCAGATTTTGTAAACAATAAACCCACAAAAGTTATGGAGAGGTCTGCTCCTTCTTGTTTGCTTATTTTGCACAGAGATGTGGAGCCTGTAACCCTCTGGATGTATGCGAATCTTGTTAACTAATAATTCAACTGGTTAAACCATGGGTAGGCAAACTAAGGCCCGGGGACAGGATCCGGCCCAGTCACCTTCTAAATCTGTCCCATGGACAGTCCAGGAATCAGCATGTTTTTACATGAGTAGAATGTGTGCTTTTATTTAAAATGCATCTCTGGGTTATTTGTGGAGCATAGGAATTCGTTCTTTTTTTTTCTTCCAAAATATAGTCCGGCCCCCCACAAGGTCTGAAGGACAGTGGACTGGCCCCCTGCTGAAAAAGTTTGCTGACCCCTGGGTTAAACTAATAAAAAGCTACAGCATTTGGTTGTTTTTCTGTCCTGGGCAAGGAAGAAGGGGCTTCAGTTCTTTTCAGTGCAGGGCACAAGAGAGGTAAAGAACTTTCTGTCCTTCCTCTACTGATTCGCCCTCCATGGAATTCCTGTTCGCCTATGGCGATCAGGCGACTACCACTTGAATACAAGGCTGCATGAGGGCATTGATGGGATGGTGCAATCTTGGAAAGGGCTGCTTTTAGTAAGTTTTGAGGCAAAGTGAGCCTTTCCCGAGCAGGCTGCATTCCCCTGGCTTCCTGTTTCTGTTTTCTCACTTCCCTTCTCTCTCTTTTTTTGCTGGTTAAGAGCTTGGACTATGACAACTGTGAGAACCAGCTGTTCTTGGATGAAGAGAAGAGGATCAAACATACGGTCAGTCCATCTCCAGGGCTGAAGGATTGCTGGGGTGTTCCTCCTGCAAAATCTCAGATCTGGTTATGTGTACGCCTCCCTCCCCACATACAAAAGTCCACATTTTAAAAATACAGCGGAACCTAATCTGTTGTTGTTGCTGTGCAATATCCAGCTGCATTCTACTCAGAGTAGACACAATGAAAATAATGTAATATCCCTTGATTTCTACTCCATATGACTCATGTTTGACACAGTCCAGTATTATTTAGTCAGCTTATTAGTCTCTTGCTACATAGAGAGCCTCTAAGTGACTTACAAAACTTTTTAAAGCATCATGTAAAATCAGGAAGAAAGAGCGATGCATTGCAATAAAAACCATGCAAAAATCCACAGAAAATGTCAGTAATGGAAGCCATCATCCAGCTACATAATAACTTCTATAAAAGTTATTTTAAGCATTTTTTTCAATTCTTTATATATCATTTCCCAGAATGCTTTTTATTACCTTACAAGACCACCACATATGATAAAAGCTGCCTTCTTTTTCTTTACATTTCCAGCAGATATTTGTACCTGTCTTATACATTTTTGCTAGCTTACTGGGAGTCAAACACCAACGGTATTTATCATTTTCATATAATTTTCTTTCCAACGCACAGCACCAACCAAAAATTTCAAATCTGTTTCCCATAGCCTTTCCTAAGATGAAAGTCGAATATTATGCCCCAGATAGAGAGGTGATTTATATTAGGCCACTCATAAATTGAATAGTGTCAGTAAGAAGCAGCATAATAAGGCAGACCCCTCTGATTGCAACTTCTTCTAACGCAGGCTTTCCGGACGGTGGAGATTCGTCGGTGGGTCATCTGCGCCATGATCGGGATCCTCACCGGCCTCGTTGCTTGCTTCATCGACATTGTGGTGGAATACATTGCTGGGCTGAAATACAAAGTGGTGAAGGGCAGTATCCTTTGAGTGCAGGGCTGTCGCGGAACATATGTACGGTGGGCATGCTCCCGAGGGGAGGGTGCCCTCCCAGGCACGGGATAGCCGCTCGGGAGCGGCCGTGCACCCTGCAGCCGGGGGCAGAGCGAGCCGTTCGTGGGGGTGGAGCGAGCCCCCCATGGTGGACACCCACGGTGCACCGCCCACCCACCCAAGCCTCCCCCAAGCTGTCAGAACAAAGGGGGAAGGGGGTTATGCTGCCGGCAAAGTGGCGCAGCTCTGCCCCCTTACCCCGAGGGCTTGGGGCAGGCTTGGGAGTTGCGGGCAGACAGTGCGCCAAATGTCACCCCCCCAGTGAGGGCACCCAGGGCGGTCCGCCCCCGTGCCCTCCTTCCTACATCCCTGGCACAAGGCGTTTTGCTGCCTGCAGGCGAAGGACAGGAGGACTCCTTTGCCATGTGCTGCGAATGAAAGCTAGTGGAATCAGACAGAATTGTGTCGTCCGCCATCCCTGATGGCGGCAGAATAGCTTGGATGGCCAGCATGGGGCTGATGGGAGTTGGAGTTCAGAATATCTGCAGTGTACCAGGTGGACGTAGGTGAAAAAGTATAAAACATATTTCCGTACTAACATGACTGTATCAAGCTGAGGCCTGCCTTTTACACCAGGGCTGGGCGATGTTAGATTTTTCAACAGTGTGCTGTATGTCACCAGCCAGACGTGCGGTTTGGCGATACACCACGATGTTGAAACAAGCTTCATTGGCCCCAGCCGGCTAGACCGGGCTTCCTCAAACTCGGCCCTCCAGATGTTTTTTGGCCTACAACTCCCATGATCCCTAGCTAGCAGGACTAGTGGTCAGGGATGATGGGAATTGTAGTCTCAAAACATCTGGAGGGCCAAGTTTGAGGAAGCCTGGGCTAGACACAGGGTGAAACGGCCGCTGCTCTTGCCGCCGGACCTGGGGCCCTTTCACCTCAGCTCCTCGCAGGCTAGGACCAATGTAGTTGGCCCTGGCCGCTGCTCAGCTGGGGGGCGGGAGGGGTCCCCCCACTTCAGCTGAGTGAGCCCTGAAACCTCAGCAACATCGGGGTTCGCTCAGTTGTGGCGTAGAAGAAACTCCCCCCATCCCATCAGATGGGATGGGGGGAGACTTCTTCCAGCCCCCAATCTGAGCGATCTGACACCACAGCAGCATCAGGCTTCGTGCAGCTGGGGCATAGAAGAAGCCTCCCACCCACCCCTGCTGAGCGATTGGGGTCGCTCAGATGGGGGGGCAGTTTCACGGAGCCCCCACCCCACTGCCGGCTTGGGCAAGCCAGTGCCAGACTGGGGGCTCTGTTAAATGCTTGGCAGAAAGGAGCAGCAATCGGGGCCTATCAGCCGAGCAATGTGATGATGATGATGATGATGATGATGATGATAACGACAACAACAACAACAACAACAACAACAACAACAACAATAATAATAATTTTTGAAGACAGGAGTGCCTGGCGTGCTCTGGTCCATGGGGTCACGAAGAGTCGGACACGAATAAATGACTAAACAACAACAACAATAGTTTTTATTTATACCCCGCCCTCCCCAGCCAAGACCGGGCTCAGGGCGGCTAACACCAGGTATAAAAACAATTAAAATACAACTTAAAAACAAGATTAAAATACGTTAAAATGCAGCCTCATTTCAGTAAACTCAAATCAAAAACTTTTGGGGGGATGAAAACGTCAAATCTTCACCAAGGACAACTATCCAGACTGGTCCTACGTGGGCCAGAAAAAAGCCAGGGAAGTCCCCAAATAGGATGGAGGGACCGATGCAGCTTGTTTCTCCCTCTGCTCCGTATGAGGAGCAGACCGTGATACATATTTCACTCAGCAGTATATCGCTGGTGAAACCGCCGTTTTTCCAAATCCCCTTGCTAGCAGCATCTCCTGGATGAAGCTGCGCTGCTGGCAGAGGGACTCAGGAGCACAACGGTTTCATCACCGATAAACCGCTGAATGAAACCAACATCGCCATCTGCTCCTCGTACCGGTCCTGGGCGATATGTTGATATATCGCCCATGCCTGTTTTACACACATCCTGCCCTCTCCCCAAATCCATGGCCAGATATTATTTTCCCCTTTTAACCTGCTTTCCTCAGATATTGACAAATTCACCAAGACAGGCGGCTTGTCCTTCTCTCTGCTGCTCTGGGCCACTCTGAACGCGAGCATTGTGATGGTCGGGGCCGTTATCGTTGCTTTTATTGAGGTAAGGCCTCCGCCCGGGTCTCTCGCCCGCGCCGCCATTTTGCAATTCGCGCCTTGGCAAAGGGTGATGCTCCCAATGAGTTTCATGATCCCGTTGCTGCCTCGCCTTTCCTCCCAAGGAGCCATACGCGCTTTAAACACCCCATTTTAACTCTCACAACCACCTTGTGAGGCAGCTAATACTGCAAGAGGCGGTGACTGGCCCAAGGTCACCCAGGGAGCTTTGCAGCTGAGGGGAGGATTCGAACCCCGGTCTCCCAGGTCCTAGTTCGGCATCCAAACCGTGACGCCACACTGCCTCTTACAATTTGCATGTGGAGGGCAATATGTAGCGACTGCCCAGTCTCGGAGCTGTTCGAATGACAGAAATACACCCAAGCAAACTTATTTTCTCTGTTGTTGCTTTTCTTGTAGCCTGTGGCAGCTGGTAGTGGAATACCTCAGATCAAGTGCTACCTCAATGGAGTTAAGATCCCTCACGTGGTCCGGCTGAAGGTGAGAGAGGTTGTGCCTGGCAATTTTCAGAGTGTCTCTCCTTTCCCCTGATCCACCTGAGACTTTTATGAGGGAAAGTTGCCCCTCCGCTTCCTTAGTGAGAACAGTGTGTGTGTGTGTGTGTGTGTGTGTGTGTGTGTGTGTGTGTGTGATGTTGCTAGATGTGTCTGCCTCCATTATGGGATCTGCTGCTTTTCACCTAGGGCCCTATTCGCACTATGCATTTGCACTATGCCTGCTGCTTTAAACAACTATGGCTTCCCCCAAAGGATTCTGGGAAGTGTGTTTTGTTAAGAGTGCCAAGAGTTGCTAGGAGAGGCCTTTTCTCCCTCACAGAACTACAGTTCCCGAGCGGTTTTAGAGTCAGTCCCTCTTGCCAGGGAGCTCTGGGAATTGTAGCTCTGTGAGGGCAATAAGGATCAGCGAACTAGTTCACTTGTCTTTGGTGACAAAGATCGGAGTAGTTCTCTCGCCTCACTTCCTTTGGAACGAGAGTCCGTGTTTTGGTTCGGCGCCTGTTTCTTTTCTGGCGAGATCTTTGAAGGTTAAACGTGGACTCCTCTCTTGCGTCAGCTCAGCGCTTTGCGGCTGAGGGAACTGAGCATAGGAGCCCAAAGTTCAGTCCAGAATGGGAACTTTAAAATAATAATAATAATAATAATAATAATAATAATAATAATAATAATAAAAATAATAATAAAAAATCTCCTTTCTTTGTAGACGCTGGTGGTTAAAGTCTGTGGTGTGATTTTCTCTGTGGTCGGAGGCCTGGCGGTTGGAAAGGTAACTGAGGAGAGGAAGCAGAAACTTCACCCCCAAAGGCATCTGCTACTGTCTTTCCTACCTAACAATGCCACCTCCCGGCTATTTTGCATTGCATCCTGGGAAGGTTTCTGCTTGGCAGCCATTGCTCTCAATGGCGCTTCTTTGTTAGCCTTTGCCCTTGCCATTTGTTATTGGCCTGTACCCAACTGCCGCCTCAGGATCATGGGGAACGAGTCGTGCTTCGTGGCTTTGACAACGGGAAGAAAAGAAAAGAAAACTTTGCCTCAGGCAGCTTGTTTTGCTGCGATCAGAATCGGTGTTTAGGGAGATGTTGCGCCAACATAAGAACCTGCCAAGTCAGGCCAATAGCTCATCTGCTATAATAATAATAATAAATGTTTATTTATACCCCGCCCTTCCTGGTTCAGAAAACCGGGCTCAGGGCGGCTAACAACAAATTTAAAACACTTAATTGATGCAACTAAAACAGCATAAAATACAGTATAAAACGTGAATAACAATAAATTCAAAACTCAATTTAACATAATATAAAAAAACAAATCAAATAAAACCTACATATAGCAACAGTGTTTTGTGTTGTGTAGGCTCCTATGATGTAAGTAATGCCCCCCGCCTCCCAGCCTGCTCCCTAAAATACCACTGGTTTGCTCATTTCTATATATAGGGTGCCTACATTCTGCATGGACTGGTTGCAGGGCAACATGTACAAGTGGCTTTAGATACCTATTAGGTCCACAAATTACCATATAGCATATATTCAACACTAAAAAACAGCAACAATTTTTTGTTGTCAAAGGACAGCTGGACATATAAAGGGCCCATTACCTTCAGTAGCTTAGGGCCTCATCAAACCTAAATCCTGCCCTGCTTGGAGCACAGTCTTGCAAGCCAGCTTCTACCTCCCTCTCAATTCTGCTTCTCTTGGTTTCAGGAAGGGCCGATGATTCACTCTGGAGCTGTCATCGCAGCTGGCATATCTCAAGGACGGTCAACTTCTCTGAAGAGAGACTTCAAGGTTCGTTTCCTACAAGTGGGTTGCTTGCGCTGGGTTTCCAGCCCCCGCAGGCCAGGACCTCCTCACTGAGTGGCGGCTGCCGCTGTCTCTCATAGCCCCGATCCTGGTAACAGATGTTGGAGATGCCAGGGGGCAGGTATGAGGCCTGCCTCTCTCCCTCTTCTCAAGCTTAAAGCATTTGCACCCCACCCGTTAACCAAATGGGCATACCCAGGTTGCAGAACCTTCGTCGCAGAAGAGTCTCTGCCCTCTAGCATGAAACTGCATAAACAGACATAGCATGCGAGGAAAAAGGGGTGGGGAGGGAAGAGGGGAGTAGCAAGTTCAGACACCCGATTTTAACATTATAGGACTTTCGGCAGAGTTGCCTTGTTCTGGCTGTGCAGATGCTGACTGCCTGGGAGAGCAACCAGGCCAACACAGGCCTCCCATCAGATCTGTGAGCAGAGCAAGTGACATTGTCTGGACCAAGAGGAAGGCAGTTGTCGCTGCCACACTCATTTCCTTGGACAGCTGACTTTTTCTCAAAAAAATATTTTTCCTTTAATTTTTACCAACAACCAATACCCAAACAGTGAAACCCCCCAGGTGGCTGATACATTTGAGTGTACATAATCAATAATAACATATTCAGATCAATCATATGTACAATTCTATATACATTAACACTCCTCGTGCCACAAGGTTTTTTTTAACTTTTAACTGCCCCAAATTGTTCAAACCTACCCAAATAATTCAATATCTTCTCAAACCAATCCTCCTCTTTCTCACTGACCTTAAACCCTTTCTGTGTATCTTCACAGTTAGATATTCTAAAACTATAATATTATTCAATTTTTTTCCTCCTTTGGTTCACCCCAAGCTCTTCTGCATTTTTCCAATTGCTCACTATAACCTGTCTGGCTGCAGTTACCATCAATTTTACCCATTTACATTCCTCTTTTGTTTTTAACTCGGTTCTACTCAGGCTAATAAGAACCATTAATTTAGATATTTCCACCTTCCTACTCACAATTTCCGATATTTCTATACCAATCTGTTTCCAAAATCCATTAGCTAACGGACAGTCCCACCACATATGACTGTACATTCCCATCACTCCCCATTTCCTCAGCTGACCTAATGGCCGTTGGAACCCTTGCAGGAAGGGATTTGAGGCAGTTGCCCTCCTCCCTCACCAAAGTTGCTTCGCAGTCCTGGGCTGTCTTGGCAAGCTAGCATCCTGCACAGTACACAAAGGAAGCCGCTGGTGGTCTTTGTGATGGGCTCATTCATTTGGGGGGGGGGCATTGCTTGAGTTACTTAGGGGTTGCAGAACATCCAGGGCTTTTTGCACTCGTGTGTGTTAAGAGACCCATTCCCAAGTTCTAATCCATTCCGGGGCTGTGTTTGCTTTTTAGATCTTTGAATATTTCCGGAGGGACACAGAGAAGCGGGATTTCGTCTCCGCCGGAGCTGCTGCTGGCGTCTCGGCTGCCTTTGGGGCTCCTGTCGGTAAAGCGCCTTTTCTTTCCCACGGGCAGAACTCGAGAGGCGTTTGCTGCACTTCATTAGTATTATTGATGACAATTAGCATCATTGTTATTCCTGTTACTGGTTGCTTTGTCCAAGCGTCTCAGAGCGTCTGTGTCTTCTGGCAAAACTGTTTACTGCAATCCATTATGAGCCATGGTGATAACTGTGGTGATAATTATGCTAATACTAGAGATGGTCATGATATTAATACAGTAAGCATGCAGCTTTCTCTTGCTTTACTTGTGCAACTGCAACCTTATGTGGGCGGGGGAAATGAATAAATAAATGGAGAGCCAGGGGAACTCTAGGACTCTGCCAGAGCCTCGCGCCTCCTTCCCAAAGCCCAGCGCCTCATTATCTAGGTTTAAGAAGGCACCCCGCTCCGATTGCACAGCCATAAATTGTTGTTGTCATTGTTGTTGTTAATTGTATGCTGCCCTATACCTGCAGATCTCGGGGTGGTACACACAATAAAATGTCAAGATAAAAACCACAAAATACACAATAAATATAATAATAGAAACAACCAATACAGTGGTACCTCTCGTTGCGAACGGGATCCGTTCCGGAGGCCCGTTCAAAATCTGAAAAGAATGCAACCCGCGTCTGTGCACGCGCGGGTCACAATCGCCACTTCTGCACATGCGCGTGACGTCACTTTGTGCGTCTGCGCATGTGTGAGCGGCAAAACCCGGAAGTAACCCTTTCTGGTACTTTCGGGTCGCCACAGGACGCAACCTGAAACCCTGCAGCCTGAAGCAAATGTAACATGAGGTATGACTGTAATCCATTTAAAAGGGCATTAGATGTCGATCAGCCAAAGGCCTGGTTAAAGAGCAACGTTTTCGTGGGGTGCCTAAAGGTGCACAATGAAGGCGCCAGACAGAACTCCCTGGGGAGAGCGTTCCTCAGATGGGGAACCACTGCAAAAAAGGCCCATTCTGAATCCGCGCCTGGTGTTCTTACCTTGAGCCACTCAGCTCCTGCCTCTGGGCGGACAAGCCCAGTCTCACTGGCTCTGCCTTTCCCTTCCACCAGGTGGTGTCCTGTTCAGCTTGGAGGAAGGCGCTTCCTTTTGGAACCAGTTCCTGACCTGGAGGATTGTGAGTCTGGGGGGTTGGGAGAGCTTTCCGAGTGTGGCAGGGAGTGGGGATTGCAAGTCGAGTCCTTGGCGGACAGACCGACTCTGGGCATGCTCCTCACTGCTCCCCCCCCCCTCTCTCTATGCAGTTCTTTGCCTCCATGATCTCCACCTTCACCCTGAACTCCATCCTGAGCATTTACAAAGGGAATCCCTGGGACCTGTCCAGCCCCGGACTCATCAACTTCGGCCGGTTTGACTCTGAGGTAAAAGGCAACACCCGTTCGAAGCTTTGCTTCTGCTGCCACCTCCTCTGGCCTCCACACACGAATTCTCTACGTAACCAGAGAAGGAGTGGAGAGGATGATGATGATAATGATAATAATATTAATAATAATATTAATAATAATAATAATAATAATAATAATAATAATAATAATAATAATAATAATTTATTATTTATACCCCGCCTATCTGGCTGGGTTTCCCCAGCCACTCTGGGCTGCTTTCAACAGAATATTGAAATACAATAATCTATTAAACATTAAAAGCTTCCCTAAACAGGGCTGCCTTCAGATGTCTTCTAAAAGTCTGGTAGTTGTTTTTCTCTTTGACATCTGGTGGGAGGGTGTTCCACAGGGCGGGTGCCACTACTGAGAAGGCCCTCTGCCTGGTTCCCTGTAAGAAGTCGAAATGAGGGATACAAATGTAAAGGAAGATTATTGTTGTTAAGTTGAAAATATGGGGTATTGTCCCCTTCCTGAAACTCTGGAGAGCTGCTGCCAGTCAGTGTAGGCTAAGTGGCACCAATGGGCTTGCATCAGTGTAAGGCAGCTTCCTATGTTCCCAATAGCTCATTTGGTAGAGCACAGGACTCTTAACCTCAGGGTCGTGGGTTTGAGTCCCATCCTCTGGCAAAAAGATTCTTGCATTGCAGGGGGTTGGTCTAGATGACCCTTGGGGTCCCTTCCAGGTCTACGATTCTATGATACATATTGTGAAAACATGGTGGTGCAGTAGAAGGCAGTCCCGTCCTTGAGCTGCCTTACTGCTGCCACAGTTTCCGGAGCTCACACCTGCTTGCTTTCTTCCTTTTGCAGAAGATGGGGTACACTTTTCAAGAAATCCCAATCTTCATATTCATGGGAGTGGTGGGTAAGCGCCCCTATTTAAGCAATATGATAATGTGACTTCCCTGTTTGTGCATGTGGATCCCTTCCGCAGAGGTTGGGGGAGTGTGCATGTGGGTCCCCCCCCCCCTTTTAAAAAAAGAAATAAGTTCACCAGTAATGCATGCAGCAGCAAATCTGTCATGGTCAACAGCTAGAAAGGAGCTGTGTCTGTTATCAGCCCAAAGGCCATTTTGGGGCATGCAGTCCTTTCTCTGTGCCTGCCTTTTCACAGGGCAAAACTCCTCTGTGCTCTGTTGACTCCACAATCCTCTGCATTTCTGCAGAGATTCCAGCATCTGGCAAAGAACTTAATTCCTTAATACCTCGGCCCCTGCACACAATAAAGAACTTTCCTCTGTGGAACTGGGGGGATTTCCTGGCTTACTGTGAGCCCCAGAGAAGGGGAGATGGAGGGGGAAAGCCATGATCCTATGTCTGAGGTGGGGGTAGGTTTTTCCTGATCTAACAGCAGAGTGGAAATGTAGAGGATATCCTTTGCAAAACTGTTCTCCACCTTGCCTTCATCCCAGTCAGATGCATCATTTTTACAGCTGCCCCAAAGAGAGAGTTATGGGATTTCTGCAACCTACACTGCTAATTTCCTCCGCTCTGATTTGTGTGGTTTTGAGCGGCTGGTTCTTTGCTCTGACTCTGTCAAGACCTATTGTCAGGTGTTTTTCTTCCTCCTGGCTGCAGGTGGAGTTCTTGGAGCCATGTTCAATGCCTTGAACTACTGGCTGACGATGTTCCGAATCAGGTAAAAACCCTGGCAGAAGGTAACCCGGAATATAACAAGCAGCAAACTTCAGACCCAGGGCAAGGACTGGAGTAAAACCTATTGCAGAATGGCTCAAGCCAACTGCTGCACACACAACAATGGGTGCCTCTTTAAAAGGCTTTGCATTTCAGCTTTTGACAGCGCCGGGCCCTTCCTTTTGAAACATGGTTCAGAGCTTAGCTCCATTCACAGGCGTCGCTGAGCTGAGCCACCCAGAATTTGGCTGAACCAGCGTTTCAGAGCCTGCTTCACATTCCTGCCTGGATGTTTGTTTGAGCCGGAAACCAGCGATAGTACTTTCGTTTGTGGTGTTCTTTTTTTTATAAAGTCTGGCACACTTCTGCCTTTGTCAGGCCTCTGCTTATTTCCCCAGATGGCTTCCCTTTTGGGGCGAGGGTTGCTTTTATGGGAGCAAATGAGCTCAGCTCTGCAGCCGCCCACCTGGCTGGAAAGCAACCATGTCTGGAGAAAGGCCATCTTAATTTTTAGCTAAAGGAAATAACCGAAGTGCCTGGGCAGGAACTCCTTTTTAGGACTTACAGTTCTGGGACTGTGTGGGGTGTGTTTGTGTGTGTGTGTGTGTACCTGTTGGAAACAGATGGAATGAATCACAGGCTGCCACTCATCTCCTTAACTCAGTTTTTTATTATTACATTTGCCTCTCACCTCTTCTCCAAGGAGCTCAAGGTGAGGTGCACACACCTCTCATTCCTTATTTAATCCTCAGAACAACCCTGTGAGGTTGGTTAGGCTGAGCGTCAGTGACTGGCCCCCAAGGTCGCCCAGTGACTGGTGGAGGATGCTCCTGTCTCTCCAGTCTCGAAGCAAGATCCAGTTGGCTTCCATATTTGGAATCGGACTATAATAATAATAATAATAATAATAATAATAATAATAATAATAATAATTAATATTTATACCCCACCCATCTGACTGGGTCTCCCCAAACACTCTGGGCGGCTTCCAACCAAATATCAAAAACAATACAGCGTCAGACATTAAAAACTTCCCTAAACAGGGACAGGTGTCTTTTAAAGGTAAAATAGTTGTTTATTACCTTGACATCTGCTGGGAGGGCGTTCCACAGAGCAGGCGCCACCACCAAGAAGGCCCTCTCCCTGGTTCCCTGTAACCTCACTTCTCGCACCGAGGGAACAGCCAGAAGGCCATCAGCGCTGGATCTCAGTGTCCGGGTTGGATGATGGGAGAAGGGGGTGCCATCTTGTCCGTTGCTTCAGGTGGCAAAATGCGTTGGGCCGGCCCTGCTCCCTAACCCCTTGTGTTTTTTCTTTTCTTCAAACTCCCCAGGTATATCCACCGGCCGTGCCTGCAGGTCATTGAGGCCATGCTGGTGGGCGCTGTGACAGCGGCTGTGGCCTTTGTCATGATCTACACCTCGGCAGACTGCCAGCCCCTGCAAGGCAGCGGCATGGCCTACTCACTCCAGGTGGGAAATGAGTGGCAGAGGGGGACTGTGGGTGCCGGCTGCCTCCCAGAATGGATGCCTTTGGACAACGGGGGCTTGAGGCAGGAGAGAAGAGGCAGGTCCGTTAGGCACCTTCTCACCAAGTTCAGTCTTCTGTCAACTGGACCCCACACACCTCTCTCTTCGCTCACAAAAAGGAAATGAAATTTTTTTCCCCTTCCAGTAGCACCTTAAAGACCAACTAAGTTAGTTCTTGGTATGAGCTTTCGTGTGCATGCACACTTCTTCAGATACACATTGTTTTAAAAAAATTTTTTGTTTTGACTATGGCAGACCAACACGGCTACCTTTCTGAAAAAGGAAATGAGTTTCCTTCAGCTTCGTCTCAACACTGTGCCCTTAAAGCACTTTCTTTCCCTCAAAGAATTCTGGGTATTGTGGTTTTTTAAATAATAATAATAATACATTTTATTTATACCCTGCCCACCCCGGCCAGAGCCGGGCTCAGGGTGGCTAACACCAGTAAAATTGCAGTAAAAACATAATTGGGGGGGGCAATTTAAAATACAGGTTAAAATGCAATTTAAAATGCAGCCTCATTTTAATAGTAGCCCATAGATCAAAACCATAAGGGGAGGGAAACATAAGGGTCAGACTGAGTCCAAACCAAAGGCCAGGCAGAACAGCTCTGTCTTGCAGGCCCTGCGGAAAGATGTCAAGTCCCTCAGGGCCCCAGTCTCTTGGGACAGAGCGTGCCACCAAGTCGGGGCCAGTACTGAAAAGGCCCTGGCCCTAGTTAAGGGTCTCTGAGAGCTGTAACTCTGTGAGGGGCAAACTACAGTGCCCAGAATTCTCTGAAGGCAAAAATGTGTTCCGGATGTGTTTTCAAGGCGCAATGTGTACACACGACTTCAGCCTTGCCCTTGTAGAGCGTGGAAGGAGGAAGATGGTGGACAATACCGGAATTAGTCATCTGCTGCTGTTGTTTTCTGTGGCTCCCCCTGCTGTCCGTCACCCTGCTTTCAGCCCAATGGGAGCTAGCCGCTGTTGGTGAGATGCCGGGCGCATCCAGCTGGCAAAGTTGCCCAGCCGCTGCCCCCGGCAGTGAGCCCAAGTTTGTATGTAGCTTTGGCAAGCAAAGCTTTACCTCTCTGGCATCATGCAGAGAAGCTTTTGAAAATGTGTGTGTGTTTGTTTGGGGTGTGGGGGAACGGCTCTTCCTTTCATAAGTGAGCAGCGCTTTTACGAGAGGACAGCAGGCTGGTACACACATTTGCGATTTGATAACACCCCTGGGCTTATTTGCAAGCCCTTCTCAAGCCAAATCTCTGAGCCGTTCCCTGCTCCAGATGTTAAACGACTCAGGACCACAATACCTCAAGGACCGCCACTTTCCATATGAACCTACCCGGACCCTGAGATCATCTTCTGAGGCCCTCCTTCGTGTTCCTCCTCCTCAAGAGGTCTAGAGGGTGGCAACACGAGAACGGGCCTTCTCTGCAGTGGCTCCCTATCTGTGGAATACTCTCCCCAGGGAAGTTCGCCTGGCACCCTCATTATACACCTTTAGGCGCCAGGGGAAAATGTTCCTTTTCAACCAAGTCTTTGGTTGTTCTGTTTTACATCCTATGCCCTTTTAAATTTTGGTTTTCGGGGATGGCGGTTTGGGTTGTGGTTTTTATTCTGATTATATACGTTGTGATCTTTTTTTGTGAACCACCCTGAGACCTCCGGGTATAGGATAGTATAGAAATAATAATAATAATAATAATAATAATAATAATAATAATAATAATAATAATAATAATAATAATAGTGTCGAGTGCTCGTAAGGCAGTTATAAAATGGAACAGCAGCCTGTGGTGTTGGACCCCGCTTCCTTTTTCTTTTCCTTTCCTTTCCTTTTTTACTTTTTACTGCGCCTGCAATAACACGACTTCTCCTCTCCCCGCCAGCTCTTCTGTCCTGATGGCGAATACAACTCTATGGCTGCCGCCTTCTTCAACACACCAGAGAAGAGTGTCGTCCGCCTTTTTCATGACCCCCCAGGTCGGTTGCTCCCCAACTAGCAGCGTCCAACCATCGCCAATCGATGCGGGAACGTGTTCTTCCTAATATTCTATAGCAGGGTTGGCTAGCTCCTGTCTCGGGACCTAAATCCAGCTCCACGACCAGCAAATGTTGTTCCCCCCTCCCAACAAGACCCCACTGATTTTGGTGACAGCATGTTTAGAAAGATACACAGACAATCAATAATTATCTATCTATCTATCTATCTATATCTTCTGAGCACAGTCTTTCCCCCCAAATTATTTTTATTGGTTTTCCAAATTTTTACAAATCAAACCAAATTACCAAATTTAATACAATTTATTTTTTAAAAAAAATCAGGTTTCTGGCTCCAGTTGCAAACATATGTCCATCTTTTCCTCCTGTAGCCACAACTCTTCATTAATATCCATTTCATCCTTCATTTCTTGTTGTCCATTCCTATAGCCACCCCTTTTACAGTCTTTATAGGTCAAAACCAGCACTTTGAATTGGGCCTGGAAATTTATGTGATCTACCTGAATTACTGTGAATTGTTGTGGGGGGTTTTTTGTATTCGAGGTAGGTTTCATTTGCTTTTAAATTGTATTATTTCCCAACCTGCCTGGCCCTTCCTTGCATGCCTCCGAAGAAGGAGAGCTCTCTCCAGCTCTGTGGGAGATGCAACTTGTTCCATCGCTTAATCTGCTCCCACAGTTAATGAGTCTCTTCTCCTTCCTCCCGCCCCCTCCAAACGTTTAGTCTAAATGTGCATTCCTGAAATCTAAAACGGGACGGCAGGGGGCTTGCAACAGTCCTTGGCTTTCCTCCTCTATAAAGGCTTTACCTGATGTTCCTGTGGCAGAGGAACCGGGTGAAGGAATCGAATTTTCTTTTCATAGTACCCTAGAGCCCAGTCCATGATTTGTTTTGCTGCACACAGTGTTTTAATTAGGAAAGGCACATAGAGCTGCCCTAGCGGCTATTATCCATAGCTGTCAACGTTTCCCCTTTTTAAAGGGAAATTCCCTTATTCCAAATAGGATTCCTTGCAAGAAAAGGGAAAAGTTGACAGCTATGGTATTATCACAGGGAAGGTTAGGGTCATTTGAACATGTTTTAGATGTGTTGTGATACAGTTGTACCTTACAAGTCGAACGGAATCCGTTCCGGAAGTCCATTCGACTTCCAAAACGTTCAGAAACCAAAGCGCGGCTTCTGATTGGCTGCAGGAAGCTCCTGCAGCCAATCGGAAGCCACGACGGACGTTCAGCTTGCGAAAATCATTTGAAAACCGGAACACTCACTTCTGGGTTTTGATTGTTCGGGAGCCAAGGCGTTCGAAATCCAAGGTATGACTGTATTTTATGCATTGTGACTTGCGGTTATTTTTTATTGATTGTAGTTCAGTAATTATTGTAATTGCTAAGAGTGAATTTCTGTTTAAGTATTATTTGTCGATGTTTTGAGAGTTAATGTCATTGTGTTTCCCAAACTTGGGTCTCAACCTGTTTTTGGACTACAGTTCCCATAACCCCTGACCACTGGTCCTACAACTCACTGATAGGAGTTGTAGTCCAAAACCAGCTAGAGACCCAAGTTTGGGAAACGTGGCTTCAACCTAATTTTTGGAACCAGGAAAAACCCAAAGATGGCTCTTGAGACCTGCTTCTTTGAGGGGCTAAAATGCATGCCCCCTGTAATAAGGTGGGAGCACCCTGCTGCATTGCTGAGCGAATCTTGCTGCTGCTTCCAGGTTGTGGGGAGTGATGCTCTTTGCTCTCCCTCTTAGGCACGTACGACCCCATGACTTTGGGGCTGTTCACCTTGATGTACTTCTTCCTGGCTTGTTGGACCTATGGGCTAACAGTTTCGGCAGGCGTTTTCATCCCCTCCCTGCTGATCGGGGCCGCCTGGGGCCGCCTGTTTGGCATCTCTCTCTCCTACATGACCAGCGGCTGGGTAAGTTGCCCTCACCTTGTGGCCTCGATCCTCTCTCCCCACCCGCCCACTCCCTTACAGTCCAAAGAACCTTTGCTGAAAACAAGCCCCTGGTTTTCGCGGGTGGGAGGGGAGCTGGGAAGACGGAGGGCGTTTGATCTTCGCCAGGAAGAAGAAGTGGAAGCTTTTCAGCTCCTAGGGCCTCCTGGCAGTTCCCTCACTGCGAGAAGTGAGGTTACAGGAAACCAGGCAGAGGGCCTTCTCAGTAGTGGTCTTCTTCTTATCTGGCGATCCCTCGTAGCCGAGTAAGATTGTCTTCCATGAACGCAGTTTTAAAAGTGAGTCCGTAAGTGACTGTGGAGGCAGATTCTGGATCCACACGTCCTTCCACAGTGGGGACATAGGTTTCCGGGCAGGAGTCGATCACGGTGAGGGTTTGCCAAGCGTGCCTTCTTCTTAGCGCGTTTCTCCCTTTCGTCCTGAGTTTGAGCATCTTCAAAGCACCTTTGGCAAAGGCTATTCTCCAATCGGAGCGCTCGCAGGCCAGTGTTTCCCTGTTGCTGGTGTTTATACTACATTTTTTGAGAGAGTCTTTGAACCCCTTTTGTTGGCCACCAGCATTACGCTTTCCTTTTTTTAAGTTCGGAATAGAGCAGTTTCAGCAGTGGTACCCGCCCCTGGAACGCCCTCCGGTCAGATATCAAGCAGATAAACAACTATCTGACTTTCAGAAGACATTCTGAAGGCAGCCCTGTACAGAGAGAGTGTTTTTTTAATGCTTGAGGCTTTGTTGTGTTTTTAATATTTTGTTGGGAGCCACCCAGAGTGGTTGAGGCGACCCAGTCAGATGGGCGGCAAGCCAGCCTTCTTCCCCTGGGGGTTCCCCAGCTGGTGGCTCCCCTCCCCCGCATCCCGTCTGTCCATGACACCCAACCGTCCCCTTGGCCCAGAGATCCACCACCACCGGTCTAGGCGAGTAGGGGGCAGGTGCCATGCCCCAGTTTGTTACTGCTGTTCACGGTGTGAAAGGTCCATTTCTCTAGTGAATGGGGGGGGGGGCCTGGAGCGGAGACCCTCCGACCTCCTGCTTAGTCCTGCTGTCCTGAGCCTTGACTGTTCCTCTCTCTTGGGGCTTTCAGATCTGGGCCGACCCAGGGAAGTATGCCTTGATGGGAGCCGCGGCACAGCTGGGTGAGTGATACACGTCTGGGGCAGGGAGGAGAAAGGGGCGCAGCTTATTGGGAAGTGGGAAGGTGGGTCTTGCCCCAGTGGGACGGTGCAGGTCAGGCTTTAAGCCTTTAACCGAACTTTCTTTCCTGGGCCCCGTCTGCACCATGCATTTAAGCATCCTCATCTTGCTTTAAACAATCATGGCTCCTTCTGCAAATAACAACCACAACAACCCTGGGAGTTATGGCTTATAAAGGAATGCTTTGTTAGAAGAATTCTGTTCTCCTCACAGAGCTGTGATTCCCAAGAGTGGTTTAACATTCAGTTCCTCTTCCCAGGGAACTCTAAGACGACCCCTATTTTTTGAGCCCAAAATTAAGAAATAAATTTATATATTTAATTGCAACATTCTGTGTATAAGTTGACCCCCAATTAAAAATTTTTAAAAAATTGGAGGGAAACAGTCTTATACATGGAAAAATACAGTAGATTAGATTAGATGATTATATCTGCTTTGTGTCTATTTAGCACAAGGATGAGAAACCTCTGGCCTTCCAGCTATCGGACTACAACACCCATCATCCTTGACCATTGGCCACACTGGCTGGGGCCGATGGGAGCTGGAGTCCAACCAGCTTTTTCGCTGCTGGTTTAGCCGTTCAGTCTTTTTTAAAGAACCTTTTCACTTCAGAAAGGGGTTCAGCCTGGTCCTGCTCTTTTAAAACGGCTATGGCACTAATTACAGGTTCGCTCTGAGGAAGGACAGTAGCTCAGTATGAATAAAAAAACCACATATTGCATTATTTGGTAGGCCACAGCAGCACGAGGGGAGCTAATGAAATTTAAAGCAGATAACAGGAACCACTCCTCACTGTTTGAAATTAGAAATCAAAAAAATTAAATAATAATTGGATTCATAAAATCAAAACATACTCCTATTGAAACATAAAACACATTAAGACATGTTCTTAAAATAGCACACATTACTGATTTGTGGGCATCTACCTGCCTCGAGAGGACGCGGGTGGCGCTGTGGGTTAAACCACAGAGCCTAGGACTTGCTGATCAGAAGGTCGGCAGTTCGAATCCCCACGACGGGGTGAGCTCCCGTTGCTCAGTCCCTGCTCCTGCCAACCTAGAAGTTTGAAAGCACATCAAAGTGCAAGTAGATAAATAGGTACCACTCTGGCGGGAAGATAAATGGCATTTCCGTGTGCTGCTCTGGTTCGCCAGAAGCGGCTTAGTCATGCTGGCCACATGACCCGGAAGCTGTACGCCGGCTCCCTCAGCCAATAAAGCGAGATGAGCGCCGCAACCCCAGAGTCGTCCACGACTGGACCTAACAGTCAGGGGTCCCTTTACCTTTAACTGCCTCGAGAGACAATGGAGTGTGCTTCCTGGGGTGAAGTCAAACCGCTGTGTTAGCAGGTGCAATCCTGGACAGTGCCTATGGAGGTCCTGGGCCCATTCTCATGTTGCCACCCTCCAGACCTCTCGAGGAGGAGGCACACAAAGAAGGGTCTCAGAGGATGATCCCAGGGTCTGGGTTGGTTCATATGGGGAGAGGTCATCCTTGAGGTCCAACCCAGTCTTGTCTTCCTAGGGGGCATTGTGAGGATGACGCTCAGCTTGACGGTTATCATGATGGAGGCGACAGGCAACGTTACCTACGGCTTCCCAATCATGCTGGTGCTGATGACGGCCAAGATTGTGGGGGATTATTTTGTCGAGGTGAGGGTTTGCCTGCGGCTGCTGGTTGTGCCAGCCACCTAGAACCTCCCTCTCCAGGGGGACTCTACCACGGAACACCAGTTGCTGGGGAGCAGCATTCAATGGGGCAGAATTGCCTCCGTGTCCTGCAGGGGGCTTCGTGGAGGCCTGTGACTGGTTGCAGTGAAAAGAGGGTTTCAGGGTTAGATTCCCCTGCCTTGGTCCGACCCAGCAGGGCTGTTCTTGTGACCCAGAGGACAGGACAGGCCTGGAGGTTTTATATATTCCACGTTTCATTCTGCATGGCACTGCTTGGTTCAGTGGATGGTTGGTTAGCCTGGGGGAAAGGCTAGATATAATACTTAACAAATACATTCTGCCCCAGGAAAGGCCAAACTCTGTGAACCAGCTACTGTATTTTTCTGTGTATAACAAGCCCCCGTGTGTAAGATGCCCCCTATTTTGGAGGACTCAGATTTAAGAAAATAAATTACCATATAGCATATATTCAACACAAAAAACAGCGACAATTTGTTGTTGACAAAGGACAGCTGGACATATAAAGGGCCCCATTACCTTCAGTCGCTTAGGGCCTCATCAAACCTCAATCCAGCCCTGGGTAAGGGTCACAGCCATCGCTCTGCCACTTTAACCTCTAGCTCCGCAAACCAGGGGCATTAGGCCCCCAGTAGACTGCCCACTAGGCAATGCAGCCTTCAGGCTGGGAAAGTTTCCTCAGCCTTCTGTACATATTACTGTATTGGCCTGAATATAAGCCACACTATTTTCGCAAATTCCGACCGTGAAAAATTAAAAGTGCAGCTTAAATTTGCAAACTTACAAAAATGGGCTTTTACAATATCACTGCTGAAACAGACATACGGTAAAATGGAACCAAAAAAACGTTTTATTGTCGATTTGCGAGTTTAAGACTGTTTATCCCACTTGCGGGTCCTCTCTGGTACCTGTAGGATTTGTTGTTGACAAAGGACAGCTGGGCATATAAAGGGCCCCATTACCTTCAGTAGCTTAGGGCCTCACCAAACCTATATCTGGCCCTGCCCACCAGATGTGCCCCAGCTCACAATTTCTTCTCTTTCCAGGGTTTGTATGATATGCACATCCAGCTTCAGAGTGTTCCCTTCCTGCACTGGGAAGCCCCTGTCACATCCCACTCGTTTACTGCCAGGTAAGCTGACAGGATCAGGCCGCAGCAGGGTTTGTACGGGTTCTCGGTGTATCGAAAACCCCGAAAGTGCTGCTGGTGGTATTACTGTTCTTAAATATATCATCCCACCCTACACCAGCAGCGGGGTTGCAGTGTTTTAAAATCCAGCGTTGAAACAAATAACAAATCGAGTCCCGAAAGCACACAACCCAAATCTGACCCTGACAAATTCAGGGAGACCTCATTCTTTGTATGTTTTAATCTGGGAAGTTGTCTTATACCAAGTGAGAACATTGGACCATTAAACTCACTGAGCTTTCAGGTGGGGGATGTTTTCCCATCCCTGCCTGGGGATGCTGGGAACTGAACCTAGGACCTTATGAGTGCAAGGCATGAGCTCTAAGACCTTCCTGCAACAGCAAAGCAAGATGCTCGTCCCCATGACAATGAACAAAGGGGCTTGTTTAAAGAGGGAGTGTAGGGGGCCGAGTCAAAAGGCCAGGGTAACAGATCTGTGTCTTCAGCATTATCCGAAAGCTGTGTACCGGAGAAGCCAGGTGCTCCTCTTTGTGTGTGGAAGGAAATTCCACAACGAAGGGGGCCACCACAGAGAAGGCCCCGCAGTCCACACTCCTTCCCTCTGTGGGCTTTTAATGTGATCTCTGTGTGTTGTTTCATTTTTTCCCCCTCTGCAGAGAAGTGATGAGCACCCCGGTGACCTCCCTCCGAAGGATTGAGAAAGTGGGCGTCATTGTGGACATCCTCAGCGATACGTCGTCCAACCACAACGGGTTTCCTGTGGTGGAGAGCATTCCAGGCAGCGATCAGGTAGGGCGGAGGGAACTGACTTGGGTACCTTGATGCTCGGAACCCTGTTTCTTGGAGAAAAGGTTAGGAAAGGGCCATGCCTCAGCAGAGGGCACCTGCTTTTCATGTAGATTGTTCCAGGTCCAGTCTCCAGGTAGGGCTGGGAAAAACCCCAGTTTGACACCTTTGGAAGGCCATTTCTGCCTGCCAGTTTTGACAGTATTGGGCTAGATGGAGCAAAGATCCGGCTAATGCAGCCTCCTACATTTTTTAAGGCCCACTTGTAGAACTTGAGTGAAATGAGTACGTGTGTTCATAAGATGTATTAGGTCTTGTCTTACTTATTACATTTATGCACTGCCATTGTCTTCCAAGGAGCTCAGTGTCCCGTTTTAATCTCCCAACAGCCCTGTGTGGTAGGTCAGGCTGAGAGATGGTGACGGGCCCAAGGTCACACACCCAGTGAGCTTCATGGCTGGATGGCTGGATTCGAACCCTGGTCTCCCAGGTCGTAGTGTATTACTCTAACTACTGCACTACAGTGCCTTGGGAAAACAAGCCCCTTCTTTTTAGTATCTGTCTTGCATGCCCACCAGGGCAAGGTAACAACTCTTCAATTTTTTGAGGCACAGGCGGGGTTTGAACCCATGATCTTCAATTTACCAGATTGATGCCCATCGCTCGTACAGTGTACTTGCAGGTTTATAATTCTGAGCGAAGAAAACCACAAAATGACAACAAACTAATTCTGAAATAAGCTCCAGGGGAAACAATAGCAGCAGCCCAGATGTTTAAATACCTGCCCTTCCTCCTGGTGCCTAAAATCATGTGGAAAGGATGGGTGGGGAATTGTTGGGGCCAAGAGAGTTCTACACACGAGGCACCCCAATGACAGCCTCTCTCCTTGCAGGCAGCGGGGCTGCGAGGCCTGATCCTGCGCTCCCAGCTGATTGTCCTCCTGAAGCACAAGGTGAGGGCCGCGGCTCAGTCACAGATCATCTCCTCTGGCACATTTCAGTTTCTTCCGCTGTTAACGTTTTGAACGACTGTTATTGATAATTTGAATATATCTCAGAAGCCGCTTAGAGTTCTTCCCTATAATCAAGGGGTATATAAATTTGGTTAAATAAAAACAAACAAACAAAGCACTGCAGGGAATGGGGAACCTAGTCCTCCTCCAGATGTTGGACTACAATTCCCATCAGCCCCAGCCAGCGTGGTCAGGATGATGGGAGTTGTAGTCCAGCAACATCTGGATTGGGGCACAGGTTCCCCACTCCTGCTCTGCCGCCAGACTGGTCGGCTTCTCTGGGTCGTATGTGACTTAAAGTCACTGTGTGAGCAAAACGACTTCTGGTTGTGGTGGCGGAGCTCCCCCTCTACTCCTGGGGTTCCCCCCAACCCTCCAGAACATATTGGTGTGTGTGTGGTGTGAGGAGGCAGAAGGGAATATCCAGTGTGCAAACAGAAGTCGCAAGAACATAAGGCAGCCTTTCTCAACCTGTGGGTCCCCAGATGTTGTTGAACTACAACTCCCATCACCCCTAGCTAGCAAGGCCACAGAGCTCAGGGAGGATGGGAGTTGTAGTACAACAACATCTGGGGACCCACAGGTTGAGAACCGCTGACGTAAGGGGAGCCCTGTGGATCTGGCCCAAGAGCTCACCTAGTCCAGCATCCTGTTCTCATTGTGGTCGACTAGTTTCCTGTGGGAAACCCCCGAGCACAAGAGCCCTCTCCCCTCCTGCAGTTCCCAGCAAGCAATCTTTAGAAGAATTGCTGCCTCCGATTATGGAGACATAGCATAGCCATGATGGGCAGAAGCCTTCCATGGATTGGCCCAGTTTGTTCTTGTTCTTATGTATTTTGGGTGTTTTTATCTTGCCTTTTAATGGAGTGCGCAGCCCCAAGATCTATGGATGAAGCGGTGGAAGAAGATTGGAAAAAATTCAAAGTATATTTACAGAAATATTGCAAAATTAATGAATGTTAGAAGGATGCTGGAATGAAGTTATATGGCTTTAGTAGAAATGTTATAAAGAATTAAGTAAAAATAGATGGTTAATGGGCCAAAGTGGAAAATTTAAGGTTAGACTGTGTTAAGATAAATTATAGAACAAAAATTGAGAAAGATGGAAAGGATTTGCTGAAATAGCTAATTGAACTAGAATACAAAAAAGGGAGGTGTGAGGAGGTTGATGAAACAAGTAAATGAAAGGTAAAGATACGGAAATATTGGATGTGTTTTTAAATGTTTTTCTTGTTGTTTTGCTGTATTGTTTTTTGTTTTTCTTTTTATTTCTGATGTATTGTAAGGTACTGTTTTGTTTTGTTTAACTTTTTATTGTTTCTTTTTTCTTTTTTCTGTAACTATTAAACCGCTAATAAATATCATTTTTTTAAATAAAAAAAAAGATCTATGGATGAAGGACGGTATGCAAGTTTAATTAATAATAATAATAATAATAATAATAATAAACAACCATCCAGGTTGGTGGCCATCACTGTCTCCCTGTGGGAGAGATAATAATAATAATAATAATAATAATAATAATAATAATCCCATCCAGGTTGGTGGCCATCACTGTCTCCCTGCGGGAGAGAGTCCTGTAGCTGCAACAACAACAAACAACAACAATTTTAATAAAATTGTATACCACCCTTTATCCATATCCACCCATATCCATCTCGGGGCGGTTCACAGCATAAAATCGCAATTTAAAAAAACACAAAATGCATAATAAAAAAGACCAAAAACAAACGAATAAGCCCCCCTCCCCTCCCGCAACACATTGACATCCGCTGCCCCTTTTTAAATCAGCCCGAGGAGGCCTGGTTGAAGAGGCACGTTTTCGCCTAATCCAACATTCGGTTTCAAGTCACGGTGGGGTTGGAGTCAACCCTCTCTGCAGGATGGGAGGGTCTCCCAGGCAGCAGGAGGACTTGGGGGAACCCCAGGGAAGAGGGCAGCAAGCCTGGGCTAGCGGGCATCCCTGTCCATTTGCCCTGTGCCACCACCATGCCTGACCCCTTCTAGGTCTTCGTGGAGAGAGCCAACCTGTCCCTGGTGCAGCGGCGGCTGAAGCTGAAGGACTTCCGGGACGCCTACCCCCGCTTCCCCCCCATCCAGTCGATCCACGTCTCCCAGGACGAGCGCGAGTGCATGATGGACCTGACCGAATTCATGAACCCCTCGCCTTACACTGTGCCCTTGGTAGGACCGGGTTGGGGGCGGCAACGTCTATTGTTTTGAAGGCATCTCGAGGGAGGGATGCTGCTGGTGACAAGGGCTTCCTCGTCCCGTAACAGCATCCCGGGTTGTTTTCGTTTTACTGGGGTGGGGGGGGGACTCATTGCCTTTCTCTTGTCTAATATGATTTCCCCGGTTTGCAGGAAGCCACCCTAACGAGGGTTTACAAGTTGTTCCGGGCCCTGGGCTTGCGCCACCTCGTGGTGGTGGATAATCACAACCAGGTGAGTAAAGGCTGGAAGAAACATCCTGCTCAAGATGGCAGGATCTCTCAAGGAAGTGGTCAGTGTCAGGGGCTGGACTGAGGAGGAATGGTGGAGTTCACCCGCCGCTTCTCCTGAACCTTCCCAAGAACAGGAGGACAGTATAGATTTAGAACAGTGGTTTGCAGAAGGGCATAGTTCGGAGGCTGCAGAGGGGAGAAGCTGGGAAATACTGGGAGAGGAACAGCAAGAAGAAGAAGAAACAGCAGGGGAGAGGAAGCTGACAGACTCAGTGTCCTTGGAGAGCATTCCTGACCTTCTTCCCCCCCAGGACCAGGCAGGCATTGAGGGTAGGAGAACAGAAGGCTCAGAGGCAGAAAGCTCAGCTTAGCCATCGCAGGGATGACGTAGGATAGGAGAGATGGGGGTGGGTGGGACTTTGTTCGGAGTAATGCCATTATTTTGGGAGGCTGCATTCCTTTGTCTCTGTGAACTAAGCAATACATTACTTGGTAAGAACTCCTCTTGTTTATCTCCTTGCTGGCTGCCAGCAGGGGAGGAATCAGATTCCCTGAAGCCTGACACCCAGTGGCAGAGCTCAACTTTTGCATGGGGAGGGTCCCAGGTTTGAGTCCCTGTATCTCCAGGGACACGGGTGGCGCTGTGGGTTAAACCACAGAGCCTAGGACTTGCCGATCAGAAGGTCGGTGGTTCGAATCCCCGCCACGGGTTGAGCTCCCGTTGCTCGGTCCCTGCTCCTGCCAACCTAGCAGTTTGAAAGCACCTCAAAGTGCAAGTAGATAAATAGGTACCGCTCCGGCGGGAAGGTAAATGGCATTTCCGTGTGCTGCTCTGGTTCGCCAGAAGCGGCTTAGTCATGCTGGCTACATAACCCGGAAGCTGTACGCCGGCTCCCTTGGCCAATAAAGCAAGATGAGTGCCGCAACCCCAGAGTCAGCCACGACTGGACCTAACGGTCAGGGGTCCCTTTACCTTTACCTTTTTATCTCTAGGTAGGGTTGGGGAATACCCTCTCCGTTGGGGATCCTGGACAACTGGGATAGATAGACCAGTAGTCTGACTCAGGTTTTAATGTAGCTTTTAGTCTTCTTTACATTTTTTACTTTATTATTATTTCCTAATGAATTGATTATTTGTTTCATTTCATCCCACCTTTTCTCAGAACCAGAATTTGAGGCAACTCACAGAAGTTTAAAACAAATGCAGATAGAATCTTAGCAACGTAGAGTTGGAAGGGAGCCCCAAGGGTCCTCTAGTCCAGCCCCCGTGCAGTGCAGGAGGACCTGTATGGGGATCGAACCCACGACCTTGGCATGATCATGGCCGCGCTCTAGCCAAGTGATCTGGGCAGCTAGCTAAGCACATGTAACACATAGAAACATAGAAAAGATAATGGCTAAAGGCTAAACTGTAATGGAATGTAAATGCAAATATATTAAAACACTGATAGCAGAAACAGACAGACAAACAAAAAGCCCTTTCCTAAAAGGCAGTCATTTCCCAAACCCCTGCTGGAATAACAGTCTTCATCTGCCAGGGGAAAGACAGCAAGGAGGGAGACAGTCTAGCTCATGGGTAGGCAAACTAAGGCCCAGGGGCCAGATCTGGCCCAGTCACCTTCTAAATCCGGCCTGCGGACGGTCCTGGAATCAGCGTGTTTTTACATGAGTAGAATGTGTCCTTTTATTTAAAATGCATCTCTGGGTTATTTGTGGGGCATAGGAATTCGTTCATTCCCCCCCCCCCAAAAAAAAATATATAGTCTGTCCCCCCCCCCCCGGTCTGAGGGACAGTGGACCAGCTCTTCTGAAAAAGTTTGCTGTTGCCTGGTCTAGCTTCTCCAGGGAGGGAGTTCCAAAGTCTGGGAGCTGACTCCCATCAGCCTTCACAAGCATGGTCACCTGTCAGGGAGAATGTGAGTCCAGCAGCTTCTGAAGCACCTCCACATTTGGGTACCTCTGGGTTAGAAGCACCTCTTAGGTGGCACTGTGGTCTAAACCACTGAGCCTCTTGGGCTTGCTGATCAGAAGGTCAGCAGTTCGAATCCGTGTGACGCTGGTGAGCTCCCATTGCTCTGTCCCAGCTCCTGCCAACCTAGCAGTTCGAAAGCACACCAGTACAAGTAGATAAATAGGCACCGTTGTGGCGGGAAGGTAAACGGTGTTTCCGTGCGCTCTGGTTTCGATCACAGTGTCCCGTTGCACCAGAAACGGCTTAGTCCTGCTGGCCACATGACCCGGAAAGCTGTCTGTGGACAAATGCCGGCTCCCTCGGCCTGAAAGCGAGTTGAGCGCCACAACCCCAGAGTCGCCTTTGACTGGACTTAACTGTCCAGGAGTCCTTTACCTTTTTACCTAGAAGCACCTCTTCTCAGGGCCTGGTTCTGCTGCTTCCCAGTGACCTGAAATTCTGCCTTTGTCTCCCTGCAGGTGGTTGGTCTAGTCACACGGAAGGATCTGGCCCGATACCGCCTGGGGAAGGAAGGCTTGGAGGAGCTGCCCCTGGCGCAGACGTGACTTTGCCGCTGGGTGCTGCGGACCTTGCTGTGCACCAGGCTCTCGTCAGCCTCCCGGCGCCGTTGCCCTTGGGAGACCGCGGACGTAAAGCCAAATCCCGAAACGCCCGGCGTGTGGAGTCCCGCACTTTGCTGTGTCCCCGGCCTCTCCTCCTTGTCGCCATTCTCATCTTTCTTCAGCCTTGCGCTCCTCTCGCCATCCTGACCTTGGGTTCTCCGCACGGGACTGCAGATAGGCTCTGTACAACTGCTTTGGGGTCCCCTGGGGCTTCAGGAGGGGCGTCCCCCACAATTGGAGAGAGGCAGCTGCCTGGGAGTCCCTGTCTCTGTTACAGACCTGGGCTGGGAGGTGTGTGTGTCCATTTCTGACCAAGCTTTCTTCCTCTGGCCCTGCTCCTGCCAATTGTGCCTTCCAAGACTCGCTACCACCCACCTTTTGTCAATCCTGCTGTGCAAAAAATGCTCTGAGCAATGCTGGACTGGAGACCCTGGCTGGCATTTCCTGGGAACAGTCGCAACACACCTCCCACGCAGCTCAATGTTGTCGTTTTTAACTTGTGTGTAAAGCAAGGGAGCGGGGACTGAACTGTGGTCCTCCTCCAGGTTGCTGCTGGACCCCCCCATCTCTGTGGCCAGTGATCAGGGCTGGTGGACTCAACAAGAATCTGCTTAGCCACCCTGATTTAACGTTACCAGGCATGTTGACAGAATTGGGCAGTGTGAGGGTGGCCTTTTCCCAATCCAGCCACTGCGCCAAGAGCTCATCACCCAGCTGTGAAACTCTGGCAGCTGGTTCAACACTCAGCAATGTCCCAGCCCTGCTCCCTTACCCTTAGATCTCTCTTCCTCCGAAATCCTTCACACCCAGGCTGAGATTGTGGGGAGCCCTCGCGGCGGCGACGCTCCCTCCCTCTGGATCTGCAGCTGTGAAGAGCTTGCGCCGCTGGGCTTGTGTACAGCCCCTTGTCCTCACCCGCCACTCCCAGGCGGAGAGTCTTCCTGATAGGTTCAGAGGGTCTTTCTCCCCCCCACCCCTTACAAATGGCAGCCTGCCTTCGTTCATGGTTGTTTGGATCCACTTTCTCTCCCCCACCCCACTCCTAATTCTCACACTGCCTTGCGCCTGTTTGCATGTTTAGCTGTCGGTAGGGAAGATTACAGTGGAGGCCAGTCCGGTAGGGCAAATTGGGCGCCGCCCCGCCAATATCAGCCTGCAACCCCCCTGGGGGAAAACAAAACCCTGCCTGCCTTCTTACAAGCAATCCTGTCTGTGTTAGCTCTATGCTCAGCTGGAAGACTTAGCTACAAATAGCTGTCTCTGGCCTTGGCGCCATCTACTGTTGGGCTCCCTGCCTTTCGCCCATTGGGCTCCAGCCACCACTGGAGAAGAAAAGTAGAGCCCAAGCAGCTTGAAGGGACACCAATATGGGCAGGAAGGGCAGGTGAGCTGGGCGGGTGGCGTTTTGGCAAAGAGCACCCAGTTTAACAAGATGCCGGACCAACCAATGTGCCCACTTCAACCTGAAGCAGCCTGTCTCGCCCCCAAGGACTGGGGCCTCCTCTTTTCAGCCTCTGTGTACATCTGGGCATGCTTGCCCAGAGCTTCTAATAGCCTAGGGAGGGAGGAAAGGAATGCAGGGGAGGATTTAGCAAAGGGCAAACGGGCCTTCCTAAGCTTATAGTAAGGTTTTCTCTGTTTTGGACTACAACTCCCATCATCCCTAGCAGGACCAGTGGCCGAGGATGAAGGGAATTGTAGTCCAAAAGCAGCTGGAGAAACCTTGGCTTTACAGCAGGCAGAGGCAAACACCGACCTTCCAGATGTTTTGGAACTACAATTCCCATCATCCCTAGCTAATAGGGCCAGTGGTCAGGGATGATGGGAATTGTAGTCTCAAAACATCTGGAGGGCTGGAGTTTGCCTATGCCTGCTTTACAGGCTTGGTGTGAGGGGTGTTGGCAGCCAGCAGGCCCATTTCCCGGCTCCTGGTCCTTCTACACATCTGGCAGACACCTGTCTCCTCTGCTGTTTTCTATCACGTGGAACACCTGGTGGAAGAGTTCTCTTTTTTTGTGCTGAAATTAAAAAGGAAACTATTTATACTTTTGCGCGCTCTCTCTCTCCTGTGTTGTGTTTACTTCCTTATCCTTAAGGACGTATGAGGAACTGGATCAGGCCAGTGGCCCATCTGGTTTAGCATCCTGCTCTCAACAGCTGCCAACCAGAAGCTCATTATGGGAAACCCAAGAGGGTAACAGCACTGCCCCCCCCTTCTGATTCCTGTTGCTGCAATATCTCTGGTATTGAAGAGGTTCTTTGGGCGTGGGGGGCAGGTCCAGTGGAAAAGGTCCTTAATAAACATATACATGGTTTGGGGATGGAAATAGAAAGGGTGTCTAGGGTGGGGGAGTTTGGAAGAAAGGTATAGCAAAGGTGTAATTAAAACCAAGCAACTGTTCGGCTGTTTTTTATTATTATTATCCTATTCATTAAATTTGTATGCCATCCTTCATCCGCAGATCTTGGGGCGGTTCACGACTTAAAAATGCAAAATAAAACACAAGATACATAATAATATAATCATATATATCCCTTCTACGATTGGATTGAAGCCTTATACAAACTCGCAACATATGAACAACTTGCCTGTAAACACAGACTTGCTATGGATAAATTCAATGATATTTGAAATCCATTCTTACACTGTACAGTGAAATCTACACTTCCATACGCCTTGTCTTGCGGACGTTCCAAGTTGTGTCCGTGACAAACCCGGAAGTAAACACCGGGTTTGCCACGATTCGCACATGTGCGGAAGTGGCTTCTGCCATCTGTATGTGTGCAGAAGCGGCTGCCGCCATTTGTGCATGTGCAGAAATGTGCTACTGCCAAATGTGCGCACACACAACACACCTAGTGTCCTGTTTCGACCAGTGGATGGACCTCCAGAATGGATTATGTAAGTAAAGATTCCACTGTAATAGGTTAAGATCTAGTGAAGTACAATAACAACTTTGTAATGTACAGTGGTACCTCTGGTTACGAACTTAATTCGTTCCGGAGGTCTGTTGTTAAGCGGAAACTGTTCTTATCCTGAGGTGCGCTTTTGCTAATGGGGCCTCCTGCTGTGCGCACGCCTCTGGTACACGATTTCCATTCGCACCCTGGGGCAAAGTTTGCAACCGGGAGCAGCTACTTCCAGGTTTGCGGAGTTCATAACCTGAAGCATTCGTAACCAGAAGCGTTCGTAACCAGAGTTACTGTATACAGTTTTGGGTTTTCCCTTCTGCCTCCTTTATTTTTCCTTCTACATGGGTTCTGTTTCTCTTTTTCTTTTTCTCTCTCTTATTTATGTCCCACCATGTTTAGTGCACATATAATTATGTACTTTTTGAACTTTCAGTAAAGATGATGATGATGATGATGATAAATTTATTTATAGGCCGCCCATCTGGCTGGGTTGCCCCAGCCACTCTGGGCAGCTTCCAACAAAACTTTAAAACAAAAACAAAAACCCACCTCCCTGTAATAATAAAACAACAACAAAACCACAACAAACCAATAACACACACGAAAAAGCAAAAAGTGTTGCAATCGAAACAAAACTTTGCAGAAAGGTGGCCCACGTATATGGCAGAGGCAATCTCTCCACTTCCTCCCATGCTCCTCATCAGCCACTTAGAAGCTGTCCAAGGGAGGAGGCTGGCTATGGTGGCCAGGGAGAGACCATGGGTTGCTTCCTTACAGCAGCCACGGCTGCCGCATGGGATAAGCACCGACTCATGCTCCTCAAGCTCAGTGGCAGCTGTACTGGTAGGGAAACAGGGACATTCTGGGATCAAATCGGAAGCCAGGATGGCTTTAGTAATTCTCGGGCATTCCCTGGGAAATGGGGACCCTTGGAGAGTACGCTGTTTCTTGAGGACGCAAGAGATCTGAGGTTCCAAGCCTACAATGATCTGTGTTGGTGGACGCATCCTTAGCCCCCTGTTAGGAAGGAGCTTGGTTACAAAGGCTGACCACATCTTAGAACTCTTAAAACTATAAAGGATAGTGTCATGAATGCGCCAGCTCCAAGCGAAGTTTTGCAGCCGGCTGCAAAAAGCAGCCAGGAACAGAGAGGCTGGGATTTCACTCAGGCAGAGGAGAGCCGACAGCTGCAGGCTTAGCCTCCTCCTGACCTTGAATGGCAGGATGATAAGGCTGTAGCGGAGAGCGGGCTGGAACACAGCCAAAGCTCTCAGGAAGCACAAACAGGAGTAAACAGGCACAGAGATGGTCAGAAAAGGAAGAGGCTGGAGCTAATCCAGTCAGTCCGAAGAGTTGGCGAATGGGAGGGCTGCTAGATCGGAAGCAAAACGAGATGCAAAGGGTGATAGTTCAATATATTCTGTAGACACCGGAAGGAGTCTTCAGAAGGGTCATCTTGAGTGATAATGCCGGCGGCTGTGTTAGAGCCATCCGGAGCCATCTGTTTGTTTTTCCAATAAATCCTCCTTTTTAATTACCTACGCTTACTGTGTTAGCAGCATGCGGGTGGCACTGTGGGTTAAACCACAGAGCCTAGGACTTGCTGATCAGAAGGTCGGCAGTTCGAATCCCCGCGACGGAGTGAGCTCCCGTTGCTCGGTCCCTGCTCCTGCCAACCTAGCTGTTCGAAAGCACGTCAAAGTGCAAGTAGATAAATAGGTACCGCTCCAGTGCGCTGCTCTGGTTCGCCAGAAGTGGCTTAGTCATGCTGGCCACATGACCTGGAAGCTGTATGCCAGCTTCCTTGGCCAGTAAAGCGAGATGAGTGCCGCAACCCCAGAGTCGGCCACGACTGGACCTAATGGTCAGGGGTCCCTTTACCTTTACTGTGTTATCAAGCTGGGAACCTGGGCTCCTGACAGATAGTGGCATTAAGGGGAACAAGTTTGATAAACTGTGTTCACCCCGAAAGCATCCCTCTCCACCAGCTTTGAGCCACAAATCAGTCCCTTAGCAACCAGGCCCTGCTGTGATCTTATTGTGACATAACTGAGATGAGAGGCCAACATTTTGTACGGAGACCTGCCCCATCTTTTCTCGGACCGGCAACCTGGCTGTCGCAAAGGTCCCAGCTTGGCTTCCTGGCGCGATGGGGCGGATGTAAAACACACACAAACAGGCGCTTGGAATGCGCCCTTGACGCAGCGGCGCGGACCTAGCATGAGACACGCATATGCAGCTTTGGTGCTGAGTTCCCTGCTGTTGGGGAAGAAGCCAAACAGAGATCCTTCCCCCCACAGCGGCAGGATCGTAGTGCGGGAAGACCCAAGCATCCCCTACCAGGAGGGGAACAAGCTGCTAAAATTTCGCAAGTCTTTCTGCTTGCAGCATGGCTTCTGCTGGCTTTCGGACTCGCCCTGGGGGTTCCTCCTGGTGGGATCGGCCATGCTGCTTCTGTGGCTGGTGCTAAACATCTGGACCTCATCGGGCCCGGCTTCTTCGCAAGCAAAGCCTCGCGAGGCGACTGTGAGCTCGGTAAAGAGACGTTTCTCCTTAAAGCGTATTCAGTAGTTATGGCCAAGAAAATTACAGTGGTACCTTGGTTCTCAAACTTAACCCGTTCCAGAAGTCTGTTCCAAAGCCGAGGCGCACTCTCCCATAGAAAGTATTTTTTTTTCTTTTTTTCTTTTTTAGGTTAAATGTTTGTATTTTTTGTATTTTATGTATTTTATGTATTGTGAAATCTTGTTTTTGTGTTTTTATTGTTCTTTGTTTGGTGATGTCTTTCCTTATTGTTAAACTTAATAAAATATTATTATAAAAAAAGAAAGTAATGCAAAACGGATTACAGTGGTACCTTGGGTTACATACGCTTCAGGTTACATACGCTTCAGGTTACAGACTCCGATAACCCAGAAATAGTACCTCGGGTTAAGAACTTTGCTTCAGGATGAGAACAGAAATCGTGCTCTGGCGGTGCAGCTGCAGCAGGAGGCCCCATTAGCTAAAGTGGTGCTTCAGGTTAAGAACAGTTTCAGGTTAAGAATGGACCTCCGGAATGAATTAAATACTTAACCCGAGGTACCACTGTAATCCGTTCCAGACTTTTAAAAACAACCCTTAAAACAGCAATTTAACATGGATTTTACTACCTAACGAGTGAGAGGAGATAGGATAGCTATCATCAAATACCTCAGCAGCTCCAGAAGGTAGGACCAGGATCAACAGATTCAAAGTACAATAAAGGAGATTCTGACTAAATATTAGGAAGAACTTTCTGATGGTAAGAACTATTCAATGGTGGAACTGTCTCCCTCGGGAGATGGTGGGCTCTCCGGCATTGAAGGTTTTTAGGCAGAAGTTGGGTGGCCTTCTGTCATGGATTATTTAGTTGTGATCACTGCATTGCAAGGGGTTGGGCAGGATGACCTTTGGTGTCCCTTCCAACCTTATGATTCTGTGACGAAGGCCGACGTAGGAGGATGGCTATCTAAGAGAACTGGAAAGCAGGTAATCCGTTTTTCACTTTACTCATCTGCCTTCACACAGGTGGAAACGGTTCTCAAACTAGAGAGAGAAGAAGAGCAGGAAGCACCAGGAAAAAATGGTATGTTTTTGCAACCTGACTTTCTCCCTTAAACAGTGTTCGAAACTCCCATTGTTCTAGGTGCATTTTGCGACAGGGAATTTCATTAGCGAGAGCAGTTTCTGAGTTCTAGGAGCAGTACTGCACCTAAGATTTCAGATCGTAACTGCAGAGTGGAAGGGGGGGGGAGGAAAATGTAAAGTACCCCTAAGAGTTAAGTCCAGTTGTGGCCGACCCTAGGGTTGCGGCGCTCATCTCGCTTTACAGGCCAAGGGAGCCGGCATTTGTCCGCAGACAGTTTTTCTGGGTCATGTGGCCAGCATGACTAAGCCGCTTCTGGCAAACCAGAGCAGCGCACGGAAACACCATTTACCTTCCCGCCAGAGTGGTACCTATTTATCTACTTGCACTTTTTGGCGTGCTTTCGAACTGCTAGGTTGGCAGGAGCAGGGACCGAGCAACAGGAGCTCACCCCGTCATGGGGATTTGAACCACAGACCTTCTGATCGGCAAGCCCAAGAGGCTCAGTGGTTTAGACCCCAGCGCCACCCGCGTCCCTGAGTGGAAGGAAAGGAAGACCTTTTTCTGCCTCCCCACTTCCAGTTCAGATAGTAATTGGAAGAAGACTGGAGAAGAGTCCCTCTTAAGAATATTAGGGGGGGGGGCATGGAAGAACTAGACTATGTGAAAAATGAACATAATATTTTAGCCGCAGTTCATTCATTTTCAGCTTTGTATTCTTGTTATAAAAAGTGTGCCTAGACATTCCGCTGTTGCGCCCATAACCTAGGTTGAAGGTGCCATTTATCTCCTAGATTCCATATCTCAGTTTTTAACGCTGCCCTTAACTTGTTCTTTTCCAAGTCCTGTAATAATTGCATCTTCTCTGTGGAGATCTATACTGCCATCAGTGTGGGGTGTCTGTTCTTGGTTTAACATAGTGTAAGTCACTTCTTATTGCAAGCTGGCAGTTTTATAAATACTTTTATAAAGAAAGTAAAATAAAACATGCTTCGTCATGGCAATGCCAGCAGGACAGTTGTTGACGTGGGAATGACAATAAAAGAAAAACCCTCCCACAGAAGTGAATGGAGGATAGATAGAGAGGAGCGTTTGTGTGGAAAGTAAAGGTAAAATTTACATGTGTTGCTCCGCCTACTTTTAAATCGGCCCCACCCACTACTGCCATGTGGCTCTCAGGCCACAACAGTTTGTGTACCCCCGAGTCGATTTAATTCATTGATTAAACATTACAGAGCTATAATAAATCTTCAAAACAAATAATAATTATTTTTTTGTCATAGAATGTCTTTGTGTTTGTGGGACACCGTTAACTTCTTATTTCGAAAGGTAGGTATGTCCTCAGTAACTCTAGACAAAAGGGATGTTATTTGGGCTGTTTTCTAGGGGGCGCCCAGGTGGGGAGTCTTCTGGGAGAAGACTGGTAAGGGCCCTGGGGAGTAAAAGGCAGCCCCTTACGTCCCAGCTGGCGCAAAAGCTAACAAGGGATGAGTGCAAACAAGAAATGCTAACAAGGGATAAATGCAAACAAGAAACACTAACAAAGGGTGAATGCTAACAAGATACGCTAACAAGGGATGAATGCAAACCAGAAAAGCTAACAAGGGATGAATGTGAACAAGAATCAGGCTCGTATCGGGCAGCAGCTTTCCAGGCTTTCAGGTCTTTCCAGGCTGTACTTAAGAGATGCTGGGGACTGAACCTGGGACTTATTGCATGCAAAGAAGATGCTCTGCCATCCCTGTCCCTCTTTTCCCTCTGTTGTTTTCCTCCAGAGTAGACACAATGACATAGAAGTTAGACCTGCCCACTAAGTTCAGTGTGCCTGCTCTGTATCTCCCTGGCATTGAATTCCATCCTAAGGCGGTTCCTAAAATGTTTTGTAGGACACAACTCGGTCCCCACTCCCCTCAACACAAAAACATAGTTTTATCTTGCTTTATGCTAACATGGTACATTCTTTTCCACGCTGCCTTTTCTTTTCTCGTCATATGATTGCCCAGCCCGATCTTAGAAATTGCATAGACATGCAGTTTTTAAAAATGTGAACTTTTGGAAATGGTAGGAATTTGGGTGGTGTCCAATGTTAGCATTACTCAGAATAGCCCTCTGGGAAATTAATGGGCATGCAATACCCAGGCCCACTAATTTCAATGGATCTATTATTTTAAAGCATTTGTAAACCACTATACACACACACACACACACACACACACACAAAATTAAAATTCAGTTGGACCTGACCCTTATTAACGCACCAAATGTACAAAACAACTCTGTTTTGTCTTCTTTATTGCAGTTGTGAGCAGCCTTGTGAAATTCACCACTGTTCTCTTGTTCCATGTGAAGATATGGGAAACTGGCATCAAGAGGAGTGTTTATGTCCAAAATATGATGGATTTCCTCCACTGAAGTATGAGGCCATTTTAAGCCATGCTTCCTGCTCCTCCTCCTCATCATCATCTTCTTCCTCCTCCTCCTGCCTACCTCATTTAAAATGCCTGGACCTGCATTCGAGTTCCGAAAACTTCCAGGATGCTAGAGATACTTCGTGGACCGTATTAGATTCCTTGGACATGACGGAGAGCAAAAGCTCCGATTCCTGCTCCAATTCGGAGGAGCCCTGCTTGATAGTGCCGAAGCGTGAACCTTTGGAGGTCCCATTGCTGCCTGAAAAACATACAGAAGTCATAAGAATCCCTTCCCTCCCACCTATGGCTCCGTTTACACAGATAAATATTCTCCAGAGTGCGACTTATAAAAAAGAAGACCAGGTCATCTTGGTGGAAAAATGTGTCGCAATTCGTATGGGCCCTGCACCATCACATAAGGCCAAGCCACCCTCTCCTCCCAAACTGATGGAGAAAGAGAGTGTTGAAAGTTGCACGGATCAAGAGGAGAGGGAGGAAAAACCTCCAGAATTGTCCTGCTCCGACCAAATGCCACTTCCGTGTATAGATATGGATGTGACGTGCGCACAGGAACATTCTAGCGCCTCGGAGGAAAGCTTGCCAAAGCCGTCTTCTCCCACCGGTCAGCGGCCTGCGACAAAGGCAATCTCTGGCACCAGCTTCCCTCTGCGTGACTCTGAGCTGGCCCCTCTAGTCCTGGAAGAGATGGACAGGGAAACCAGAGGCTCTCTTGAATTTCACGTCAAAAAGAAAATGGTTCAGAGGCGGTGTGGCGTCCCCACCCTCGTCTCCAAGTCTGAATCGTGGTTTCGACCCTGTGCGGACGAATATTCCAGGGAGCTTGAAAGCAGGCCCCAGAGGCCAAAGAGAAAGACAATTTGTGCCCGAAGCCCCCTGCCTCTTGAGTCTCCACACAGAAACGCCACGGTGCTCTATGCAAAACCTTTACGAGAATCTCCAGGAACCAAGAAGTATTACCTTCTCCATTTGGAGGACCAGCCAAAAGAGAGCGGGAAGCCTTGTTTCCTCACGAAGAGGCCAGGCCATAAAACCAGGACTTCCCCTGGGAAGTATATTCTCCTCTCGATGGAGCCAGAAGACGTGAAGAAGCTCACTTTCCACATGACGGTGAAGATCTTAGAAATGCAGACGGGCGCCTTTCCAGAAATGGTGGAAGAATCCTTCCGACTCTACAAGGTCCTTTCTGCAAATCCTCTGCCCAAGCCGATCCGTTTTGGCAACAAAACCCCAAGGCCCAAACACATCTGCCTGCCCTTCGCCACTGGAGAGGCTCCTTGCATCATTGACCTGAACATCGGACACAAATACTTGGCCTACAAGTCAAAACTTCCAACGCCCTATTCAAAGTCGGTGGCAGAGCTGACCTACAGTTCTTCACAGCTGAGTGGGACCGAAAGAAGTATCATGAAAAGGGCGCCCCCTGGGCCTTACACACCCAGCATCATTTTGAGGAAGAATCCCAAGGAGGAAACACCTCTTGGCTCGGATCAAATGCTGATAGTCCCAGAGCCCCCAAAGCCACACAAAATGGGGATGCAGGCAGAGACAGCATCCTCCAGCAAGGTTCTCCGGTTTTCCTTGAGTACCGATGGAGCGTCAGCTGAAAGAGAAGGAGCGGAAAAGGGAGTGGAGGCTGAGGGCAGACAAGGGATCAGAGGCCGTGAATTAAGGCACTTCCAGGAGGAGCTAGCGGGAAGATCATCCTGCGTGATTCTCCCGATTTTCGTTGATGAGAGAGGAACAGTGGTCAGTGGAAGAACTGCAAGGGCGAAATTAAGGGACCACCAAACAGAGCTGGAGGGAAGGCCAACCCATGAGGTTCTCGCAATTGCTTTTGATGAGAAAAAGATAGAAGTCAGTGGAAGAACTGGAATGGTGGAATCGAAGGACCAACAAAAGGAGGTAGAGAGAGGACCATGCCGTGAAGTTCTCCCAATTTTCTTTGATGAAAAAGGGATAGAGGTTGGAGGAAGAACCAGAACTGCAGAATCAAAGGACCGCCAAAAGGAGCTGGAGAGAGCGTCACATCACAAGGTTCTCGCAATTTCCTTTGATGAGAAAGGAACAGAGATCACTGGAAGAACTGGAATGGTGGAATCAAGAGACCACCAAAAGGAGGTGGGGAGAGGACCATGCCACGAGGTTCTCCCCATTTTCATTGCTGATAAAAGAACAGAGGTCAGAAGAAGAACCAGAACTGCAGAAACAAAGGAACATCAAAAGGAGCTCGAAGGAGGACCAGGTCACAAGGTTCTCCCAATCTTATTTGATGAAAAAGGAACAGTGATCACTGGAAGAACTGGAATTCTGGAATCAAGGGACCAACCAAAGGAGGTAGAGGGAGGACCATGTCCCAAGGTTCTCTCAATCTTATTTGATGAGAAAGCAGCAGAGGAAGAACCAGAACTGGTTGGAAGAAGAACCAGAACTGCAGAAACAAAGGAACTTCAAAAGGAGCTGGAAGGAGGGCCAGGTCACAAGGTTCTTCCATTCTCCTTTGATGAGAAAGGAGCAGTGATCACTGGAAGAACTGTAACTGTGGAATCAAGGGACCAACAAAAGGAGGTAGAGGAAGGGGCATGCCACAAGGTTCTTGCAATTTCCACTGATGAAAAAGTAACAGAGATGAGTGGAAGCACTGTTATGGTAGAATCAAGGGACCAACAAAAGGAGGTGGAGGGAGGGCCACACTACAAGGTTCTCTCAGTTTTGCTTGATGAAAAAGAAAAAGCAATCACTGGAAGAATTGGAATTGTGGAATTAAGGGAACACCAAAAGGAGGTGGAGGTGGAGGGAGGTCCACACTACAAGGTTCTCCCAATCTTATTTGATGAGAAACCAACAGAGGTCGGAGGAAGAACCAGACCTGTAGAAACAAAGGAACTTCAAAAGGAGCTGGAAGAAGGGCCAGGCCACAAGGTTCTTCCAATCTCATTTGATGAGAAAGCAATAGTAATCGCTGGACGAACTGTAATTGTGGAATCAAGGGACCAACCAAAAGAGGTAGAGGGAGAACCATGCCACAAGGTTCTTGCCATTTCCATTGATGAGAAAGTAACAGAGATGAGTGGAAGCACTGTTATGGTGGAATCAAAGGACCACCAAAAGGAGGTGAAGGAAGGGCCAGACCACAAGGTTCTTCCAATCTCCTTTGATGAGAAAGGAATAGTGATCACTGGGAGAACTGGAATTGTGGAATTAAGAGAACATCAAAAGGAGGTGGCGGTGGAGGGAAGTCCACACTACAAGGCTGTTCCAATTTCCCTTGATGAAAAAGGAACAGTGATCTCTGAAAGAACTGGAATTGTGGAATCAAGGGACCAAACAAAGAAGGTAGAGGGAGGACCATGCCACAAGGTTATTGCAATTTCCATTGATGAGAAAATAACAGAGATAAGTCGAAGCACTGTTATGGTAGAATCAGGGGACAAAGCAAAAGAGGTAGAGGGAGAACCATGCCACAAGGTTCTTGCCATTTCCATTGATGAAAAAGTAACAAAGATGAGTGGAAGCACTGTTATGGTGGAATCAAAAGACCACCAAAAGGAGGTGGAGGGAGCCCCAGACCACAAGTTTCTTCCAATCTCCTTTGATGAGAAAGGAATAGTGATCACTGGGAGAAGTGTAACTGTGGAATCAAGGGACCTCCAGAAGGAGGTGGTGGGAGGGATACGCCACAATATTTCCCTTGATGTGAAAGAAAAAGATATTGGTGAAAGAAGTGCAACTGCAGAATCAAAGCACCAAAAAATGCAGGTGGAAGGAGTGCCAGTTCACAAGGTTACCTTTGTTGAGAAGGGAGCAATGGTCAGTGGAACTAATGGAACTGTGGAATCAAAGGACCAGTCAAAGGAGCAGGAGACAGGTCCAGTCCAGATGGTTCTCCCGGTTCCCCTTGATAAGAAAGGCACAGAGGCCAGTGGAAGTCCTGGGACAGCAGAAACAAAGGAGCAGCCAAAGGAGCAGGAGGGAGCTCCAGGCAAGAAGGTTCTTCTTGTTCCCCTTGATAAGAAAGACACAGAGGTCGGTGGAAGTCCTGGGACTGCAGAAACAAAGGACAAGCCAAAGGAACAGGAGGGAGGGCCAGATCAGAAGGGTCTCCCAGTTCTCCTTGATAAGAAAGACACAGAGGTCGGTGGAAGTCCTGGGACTGCAGAAACAAAGGACAAGCCAAAGGAGCAGGAGGGAGGGCCAGACCAGAAGGGTCTCCCAGTTCTCCTTGATAAGAAAGACACAGAGGTTGGTGGAAGTCCTGGGACTGCAGAAACAAAGGACAAGCCAAAGGAACAGGAGGGAGGGCCAGATCAGAAGGTTCTCCTAGTTCTCCTTGATAAGAAAGGCACAGAGGTTGGTGGAAGTCCTGGGGCTGCAGAAACAAAGGACAAGCCAAAGGAGGAGGATGGAGGGCCAGTCCAAAAGGTTCTCCCAGTTTCCCTGGATAAGGAAGGAACAGAGGCCGGTGGAAGTCCTGGGGCTGCAGAAACAAAGGAGCAGCCAAAGGACCAGCAGGAGGGAGCTCCAGGCCAGAAGGTTCTCCCGGTTCCCCTTGATAAGAAAGGCACAGAGGCCGGTGGAAGTCCTGGGGCTGCAGAAACAAAGGAGCAGCCAAAGGAGCAGGAGGCAGGGACAGCCCAGAAGGTTCACAAGGTTACCTTTGATGAGAAAGGAACGATGGTTGGTAGAACTACTGGAACTGTGGAATCAAAGGAGCAGCCAAAGGACCAGCAGGAAGTGCCAACCCAGAAGGTTCTCCCAGTTCCCCTTGAGAAGAAAGGCACAGAGGTTGGTGGAAGTCCTGGGGCTGCAGAAACAAAGGACAAGCCAAAGGAGGAGGATGGAGGGCCAGCCCAGAAGGTTCTCCCGGTTTCCCTGGATAAGGAAGGAACAGAGGCCGGTGGAAGTACTGGAACTACAAAGCAGCAGCAAAAGGAGTCGGAAGGGGTGCGCTGCAGGGTTCTCTTGCCTTTCTTTGAAGAGAAGGCGAAAGAGGCTGGCCCAGCTGAGAAAGCAAGGAGGGGGCAAAAGGAACCAGCGACTGAGTCTGGCTCCCTGCTTCCTTCTCCTTCCACTGGTGGAAAGGAGGCAGAAACGGAGAAAGGGGCAGCAGTGGCCGGTGGAAGCAGGCCGGAGATGGAGAAGGCCAGGATCCGGAAAAAGGAGGCCTCCATTATAAGGGCAAGCCTCTTCCTTGAGCTGGACCTGGTGAAAGAGAAACTGAATCTGCACTTGAAGAAGAAAATGGAAGCCCGGCTGCTTCCGTCCCAGGGAGCGGAGTTGCAGGTCCACGTTGGCTTTGACAAAGAGGCGAGAGGAAGGAAAACAAAGAAATCGGCACAGCCGAGCCATTCCGCTGACCCTCAGCCCAAGCCGAGCCGGCCCTTCTGTTACGTCTGCATGTCCCTGGATAAAAGTGGGGTGGCAGTCAAACCTGTTTGCTGGGTTCTTCCAAAGCGGATTTTGAAAATGAACGGGAACCGGGTCCCCCAGGTGGTACGATGGGAGAGCAAATCCAAAACTGCTCCAACTAACTCTGCTCCTTCCGGCTTGGAAAAGGAGGCAAAAGGGGTTCCAAAAAAACCTGCTGTGACAATCCAGCCATCTTAGAGAGAGAAGGGGATTTCCTCAGAAGCAGAAGAAATATTGGGGTGGGGAGGAAGAAACTATTAAAGATATTTGCCTGAAAGCAAAGCCCAGCTGCTGGCCATCTTGTGCTGTTTTATGACAGTTTGCTAATGTCGTGGGGAGATTCTCACTCCTAGGGATTGAGGAAGGAAAAATTTGGTTCCGTTTGCTACAAAACCCCACACTTTCTAAAGCACTCTGCAAACCAAAACACAGCGATAGCCTTTGAAAATTGCGTCCCAGTTTAATTCTGCAGCGCAGCTCTCTTGCCAAATAATGTGTGCAAAAAAAATGATATACTGGGGTAAAGTGTGCAAATAGATGCATGTGCAAGTGAAAATAACGTCTAGAGATTCATTTTATCGGGAGAAACATAAACATTAGGGAAATGCGTTGCAAAAATGTGTATATTGGGCGGAGTTTCATACAAAAGATGCATTCGGGCAATGACCGTTTTGCAGGGGGGTTGCGTTCCTGACCCCCACACGCGTCAGTGGAGTGCATGGAAGTCCACCCTGCCCCGTTATGCCCTCTTTTGTATGACCCCACCCCCTTTTCTGGCCCCATCTGGGTTGCGGCGATGTTCTTTGAACACATGCAACACAGTTGTTGCCTTCATCAGACGTTTGCACTAAAATGCTGGTGGAGTTTCATGAGGACTTTAAAAATAATAATAAAATAACTGATGTGGAAATGTGCGGAGAATTTAAAGATGAGGGAAATAAGAAACTGAGAAACTGAAATTAGCAGACTTGCCCACCCCACTCATCACAACCCTGTTGGCAGAGTAACTAAACTGCAGCTAGGAAGCCTGCTCAGAGTTTCTGCACTGGTTGTCCATTTGCTCCTGGGCCAAAGTCAAGGCGTTATTGTTGGCCCACAGAAGCATAGAATTGTTGGAAGGGACCCGAGGGTCATCTAGTCCTACCCCCTGCAATGCAGGAATATCTTTTTTATTTTTAAGTAATTTTTATTGTTTTTTTCCATAATTTTATGCATTTTACCATAACCGTTTCAAACATTAAAGCACAAGGTTCTTTTGAACTTTCAGGCCTCCTTCCCTCCCTCCATGGGTTCCATGTTTAAGATTGAAAGACCTACAGTGGCTCCCAGTATGTTTCCAAGCACAATTCAAAGTGTTGGTGCTGACCTTTAAAGCCCTAAATGGCCTCGGTCCAGTATACCTGAAGGAGCGTCTCCACCCCCATCATTCAGCCCAGAGACTGAGGTCCAACTCCGAGGGCCTTCTGGTGGTTCCCTCCCTGTGAGAAGCCAAGTTACAGGGAACCAGGCAGAGGGCCTTCTCGGTAGTGGCGCCCGCCCTGTGGAATGCCCTCCCATCAGATGTCAAAGAGAAAAAGAACTACCAGACTTTTAGAAGACATCTGAAGGCAGCCCTGTTTAGGGAAGCTTTTAATGTTTAATAGACTATTGTATTTTAATATTCTGTTGGAAGCTGCCCAGAGTGGCTGGGGAAACCCAGCCATATGGGTGGGGTATGTATAAATAAATAAATAAATAAATAAATAAATAAATAAATATTATTATTATTATTATTATTATTATTATTATTATTATTATTGCTGCATCTTTTACCATTATCCATCTATTTTAAATAACCATAATTATCATAAGTAATTGCCACATTACAAGTGTCATTACATCCCTGCCGAAGATTTTAACCGTTTGCAGTGATCTTTTAAATAAATTACAAATTTACTGCAGTGTTTAGAAAATACTTGATCTTCCTGGTTTCGGATCTTTCCCGTCAGTTTTGCCATCTCTGCATAGTCCATGAGTTTCATCTGCCATTCTTCTTTTGTTGGTACTCCTCCTTCCTTCCATCTCTGGGCTAGTAGCATTCCCGCCCCTGCCGCTGCATACATAAAAAGTCTTTTATGCAGGAATCTCAACTCAAGCATCCATGACAGGTGCCCGTCCAACCGTCCAAGGAAGGAGAGTCCACAATCTCCAGAGTCCCAAGAGAGTCTACTCCACTGCTAAACTGTTATTGTCAAAATTTTCTTCCTGATGTTTAGTCAGAACCTTTCTTGTAACTCGAATGGTTTATAGTTACAAATCTGGTCTATAGTTACAATCAGGGCCGGATTTAGGTCTGGTGAGGCCCTAAGCTACTGAAGGTAATGGGGCCTTTTCTATGTCCAGCTGTCCTTTGTCAACAACAAATTATTGCTGTTTTTTGTGTTGAATATATGTTATATGGTAATTTATGGACCTAATAGGTATCTAAACCCATTTGCACATAACAAAATACGTATTTTATCAAAGTAATTGTTGAACTGAAATTCAATTAAAAAGAAGTATATTAATAGTGGAATTTGGGGGGGGGTCAAGAGAGTGGGGTCCTAACCTATAGCTTGTTTAGCTTATACGTAAATCAATGATTAAATTAGCTTACAGTATTACATATAAAACAAGCTTGATGGGTTCATGGAAAAATGGGTGGTGGTGGTTTTTTGTGGTTTTTTTTACAATGTTTTGGAATAATAAGTTCAATGACAGAATGACAGCCTTGTGCAACTTTCAATACTGTGTTTGTCCACCGATCTGCTTTAGTGGATCAAAAATTAATTGAAAAGGAAAGAGCAGCTCGCAATCGGGGATTTGGGTGGGGGGGTATGTGCCCGCCTCCTCGCAAGTGTCCTGTCTCTCCCCGGGGCTCCTCTTTTGCTCGGTGCGGAGTTGCAAGAACGGGATCGGACCGTCTTTTTGCAACAGACCCAAGAGAACACCCAGGCGCATGCGCACTGAGCTGGGGGGAATGTGTGGAGTTCCAAGGCGTGCACTTCCCAGGGCTGCCGCTTGGCGGCGGACAAGAAAGAAAAAAGCAAGACAGCGCAGCGAGCGTCGGGGGCGCGCGCCGGCGTCGCCGCCGCCTCGGGAGCGGCGCCACCCTAGATGGGAGTGAGGCGAGGCTTTCAACGCAGGCGCGGTGGCCAAGTGGTAAGGCGTCGGTCTCGTAAACCGAAGATCACGGGTTCGAACCCCGTCCGTGCCTCGCTAAAACCTCGTGCGGGCCGAATGCCTCTTCCCCTCGCCCCGGTGGGCGCGCCAGAGAGAATGAGAGGGAGGGGCTCATTTTTAGGGCAATTTAAGACCCGAAAGCGAAAGTTTAAAGAAGAAGAAAAAAAGGGGGGCGAGGAGCCCCACTGCAAGGGAATCTAGCGGTCTCAGCTCGACTCCGTTTGTTTCCCACGTGAAAGCAAACACGGGGAGAGCATTCACTCGCCAGGGTCCTGCGCCTTAATCGTACCAGGTCGGATTTTGATTTAAGGGGTTTTCCCCACGTTAAAGGGAGATCGGTCAGCCTGGGATTGCCTTGCACTGCTGGGGTTGCCGATTTCTTTTCCTAGCTCCTGCGCCTTTTAAGAGCAACCCACCACGCGCCAAGCTTTCCCCCAAGAAACAAAGCGAGGGGGAGGAAAGAAAGGTATATATATATATTAAAATATATATACCTTTTTATATATATATTTTATATATATTTTAAAGCTGCTGACGTGGGAGTAAGCAGGAGTCAAAAATCTAACCGTGAACTTTGCTTTTATTTATTTATTCCGGCATGTTATAATCATTGCACGCTCAACACCTCCACTTAAGTGCTTTTGCTGGGCTGGGAATGGCGATACTTCTTAAATGCCTTGCATTGTGGAAAGATAATGTTCTAGTCCTCATGAAAGGCGCATCACGGCGCAATTCACAACAGTGGTAACATCCAGGGGAAAAAACACACCTGGAGCCACTAGAGGGCGTTCTTGCAGCACCAGACTTAACTGTGCTTGCAGGTTGTCGGAAAGGAAACCGAATTTACAGAGCAAAAAAGAGTGAGACGTTGTGGGGGGGGGGGAGCAGCAACTGGCAGCTGCTTTGATTACAATTAGGGAACAGCAAGGCGCAAATGTAAATAAGCCAACCAGTTTCAGCCTGGTTGCAAGCCTATGGTGCAAATTCCTATTCCTTAGTGCATAAGATGCTATAATGATTTGCATTGTTCTCTGACAGTGAAGGTTGATTCCTCTTCTTCTGGTCAGCCTCCTGCACAGCAGGCAGAAGTTCAACAGGTGACTCTTCATGTCTGTCTCAGAGGCCACAATAACCACACCTGTTGAAATTCAGGCAGCGCCCTCTTTTGCAACAACTTTTGCTTTTGCAAATCAAAGCTCATGTGTGACCTTTGGAGGGCAGCAAATCCATCCTGCTGTTTATTTATTTATCTCAATAAATGATTCCCAGGGCGCATTCCGCGAAGGAAATTAAAAGTGAGCGGCAGCAATAATACTGAACCAAGTAATGCGAGCCACCGAGAAGTTTCCGCCTTGGTTTCGGTTCCCAGGGATTGTTCGGAGTGTGACCTCGGATGATAAACAAGCAGTTATTGCTAATTCAACTGGCAGAATGGTTCTCTCGAATGACCTGAATGCTGATGGGAAGGAACTGTTTGGCTCAAAAGATAACAAGAGTAAGAAACTGTGTTTATGGGAAGTTTTGTTTTTAAATTGTGTATTTTAGCATATCCCACTGATGAGCTGCTTAAATGTTACTAAATGCTACTTTTTAACCTAAATGTTATTAAATGCTAGCTTTCGTAAAGCATTAAAACTTGCTGAGACAGTTTAAATTTGGGGAACGACAGAGGCTTTCCACATGGCTTCTTGTTTGTACACAGTGGCTCAACATGGAAATTGGGGAATATTCAGAACAAAATTGCAATTCTTAGCCGCCCCCCACCCTCCCAAAGTAGAAAGCATTAGTTAATGTCTTGGTATTTTTTTTTCTATTTTCACATTCAACTTGCCTTATTTCAGAGGAAAGATCATACATACTCAGTGGTCGCTCGCATCTCCACAGACTGCAGAGAGAGAGGCCATCTGAAACCCTGGAGAGCAGCTGCCAGTCAGTTTGGACAATACTGAGCTAGATAGACGAATGGTCTGAGCTGGTACAAGGCAGCTTCCTAATATTTTCCACCCACAACAGCACATGTTATCTGATGTTCCTTGTCTCCTTGCACTGATGATTTTCCTCCCCAGCAGTTGGAATGTTCAGGCGCATTCTATGACCAGACAGATGGCCTGCCTCATTGCGGAAGCCACTGTGACATCACAGAATTTCAGCCAATGGGTGTGGAGGCAGTGCCTAATTTATGCAAAAGGCTCACTGGGGCTCAGAACTGGTGTTTGTCATGCCACGCGATGCAATATTTTAAAAGAGGAGAGCACCTCTGAACATGTACAGTGAGCCTGTTCCGTGCGATTGTACCTGGTCCTGAAATGTCTAGGATTTTATTGTGAGTCGCTGAGAAATGTAGGCATATGATACATCTAATAAACGTATAGTGATGAATAATAATAGGGGTGGAATTTCAGCCTATGCTACGCAGCTTCCAGACAAGCTGCTGGAGGCTGCAAAACCTTTTTTTAATATAAAATGAAGTACTTTTGTCATAGCTGTCAACTTTTCCCTTTTCTTGCGAGGAATCCTATTCGGAATAAGGGAATTTCCCTTAAAAAAGGGAAACGTTGACAGCTATGACTTTTGTAACATAAGGCAATACACAACACATAATGTATACTCTGAAATGAAGTACGTATTTTTGTTAGATACAATGCAATACAATTAATACAAAATATAATATGTAATTGAACTCAGGTGTGTAAGAAGATAATAGAACTGTAAAGTTGGAAGGGACCCTGAGGGTCACCAAGTCCAGCCCCCTGCAATGACAGGCAGGATTGTGTTCCTATGCAGCGATTCTGCAGCCACACCACGCAAGGGCAGAAACTAGATGCAAAACACAGCATCCTGGGCATGCACTTTAAAAGTTAAGATTCTAGTCCCTAAGACAGGCGCAGATATGCGTGAAGGACTCCTGGTAACAGCAGCAGTCCTTCAGAAGGCCCCGTAATATGTTTTGAGATCAGGAGGTGGTGGTGGAGAAGAGCCAAACAGCCATTTTTGCCCTTTTCCCCAGGCAGGAATAAAGTGTGGAAACATCCAAGTTGCGCCTGCGGTCGCTGGTTCCAGCTGCTGTTCCTACAGAACCGTCCGCGAGGCCTTTCTCCTCCAGCTCCGGAGCCCCATGTAGCTGTGGGTGGGCGTGGAGGCAATTTCAAAATTGCATCTACTCGTTTGCTTCTCTGCCTGCTGCAGCTGCCTGATAACGCAAGAGCCCTGGCTGTGCTGCAAAGCCTCCTCTTTCTTCCAGCGCCTATACTACACCCCGATTCCCTTCCGGAGCATGTTGGACTGCAAGCAAGCTGGTCGGGGCAGGGACCTTACCTGCTTGCCTGTCGCCTCCCTGCGTCCCGCTTGGCAGCTCAGTTGCAGTCGGCAACGTCTGCAAGGGGCGCCGGCTTGGCGAAGCCTGGGAGCCTGTTCCTACGCTCCGGGCGCGCGGTTGCTTGTTGCTTCTTAAAGCGGCAGGGGAATATTGCAAAGCGGAGACAAGAGTGTTGGGGGGAGCGGCAGCTTTTCCTCTCCCCTCCTCGTTCTTTTTCCTTTAAAGCGTGAGCTCCAGGCCTTTGCATGGGTGAGGAAGGGCCCCCCTCTGCGCGAGGTCGCGGGGTGCTCACCAACACTCCAACTGCAGAGAGAGAAAGAGGGGGCACCCTGGCAGCGCAGAGACACCTCTGGCCAGATGTGGGGCCGGAGCGCTTTTTTTTTGGGGGGGGGAGAAAGCAGACGGCCGTTTCCCCAGTTCCAAAGACCCCCCCCATCGGCTTTATATGCCGCCACCACCCCACAGCCAGAGCTCTTCTCCCTGCCTGGGCCAGCCTTCCCTTGGCTGGCGGGCCACACCCCCCTGTCTCCGCCGACCGGGCGGGCAGAGGAGTCGCTGCCCCGCGGGGCAGCCAGGCAAGCAGACAGTCAGACAACTCGGGGAGACTCCCTCTTGGGCGATCGGCCGCGGTAAGTTTTTTTTTGGGGGGGGTCCCAGCCAAAACACCCCCCCCCCCGCTCCCCACTGCCACCCGCCTGAGTCACGCTTTCGCCGGGGAGGAGAAGCAGCCAGGCAGCCAAGGAGGGAGGGAGGGAGGGAGGGGCGGCGGCCACGCCAGGAGGCGCCCGGTCGCCTCTTCCCCCTCCCCGGCCTCGGCCCCAGGCAGCCGGGAGATTCCCCGTGCCCCCGCCCCAGCCGCCGCCGCTGGCGGAATCTCTTCTGACACCCCCGCCTGTGCAACGCCGCCGGGTGAGTCCTCTCCGGGGAGCCCCTCTGGGTATTCCCCGGGCCCCTCCTCCGCGCGGGGATCCTCGCCTGGGCTCCGGACGCCGGCAGGTGTATTTGAGGAGGGGGGTAAAGAGGGGGGGCGGGCGGCACCCCCTCCTTCCTTCCCTCTCTCTCTTGCCTGTCTCTTGGTGTTATGCAATCAGAAGTGCGGGGGGGGGAGAGACCCCCCCCGGCAGCTCCCCGCCCCCTTTCCCCCTCCCACCCCGGTGGGCTTTTGTCAGATGGGGGGGCAGGCGGGGGGAGGCGGAAGCCGCCAGCCAGCCAGACGCAGCACCGGGGTTCCCCCGGGAGCGCGCAGCAGACACTGGCGCCCGCCTGCTCGGCTGGAGAGAGAGAGAGGACTGGGGGGTGGGGGGGCGCGCTCCCGTCCCACCCCCTGGAGCTGGGCTCCTTGCTCTGCCCGAGATGTGGAACTCAGGAAGCAGGTGTCTTGGCGGGGTTGGGACACGAGAGCATTTTATTATTTTATTTTTAAAGGACGGGGATGCAGAAACCAAGCCCACCCCCCAAAAAAGACCCACGTGGAGCCCAGGCTCCGCTGGCCTGACTCCCCCACCCGCAATGGCTTGACTGTCTCCACGTGGCTGCTTTGCTTTGCAAAATACAGCGCGTCCAAGCTCCTGGAGGACAGCGATGGTGCCAGACATAGCCTGCTTTGTACGTGCTCAGACAGTTCCCTTTGGGGGCTTCGTAAGGACATCTTGGAAGGAGACCCTGCTGGATCGGGGGTTGCTGGAGGGTCCCTAAGCCAGGGCGCTTGCTCGCTGGCCGGCCGGGTGCAGCCCCTCTCCCCATGGGATGCCTGAAGCTGACAGCCCTGACTACCTGGGATTCAGAGGTAGACTGCACTTAGGTATGGAGGTTCCGCTTATCCAGCACAAAGAGGAGCCATTGAGGCATGAATGGGCCTCCACCCCTCCTAAAACCCTCGCGTCTTGTGTCAATGAGTTTCGCACATTAATACATAGCTGTCAACGTTTCCCATTTTACTAAGGGAAATCCCCTTATTCCGAATAGGATTCTTCGCAAGAAAAGGGAAACGTTGACAGCTTTGCATTAATAATAACAATAAGAACTTACTGTTGCCTGCCCATCAGCTGGACTGGGTGGTGCTGAGCTCTAGTTTTATGAGCGAGGCGGAAAAACTTCTCTCTGCTTTCTCCACGTGGTGTATAATTTTAGAAGTCCGTAGAATCATAGAATTGTAGAGTTGGAAGGGACCACGAGGGTCATCCAGTCCAACCCCCTGCAACACAGGAATCTTTTGCCCCACGTGGGCCTCGAACCCGTGATCTTGAGGTTAAGAGTCTCATGCTCTACAAACTGAGCCATCTCACTTACCTCCCCCCTGCCTTGCAGGCTTTGAGGTGGGTGGGTGCATCACTGAAATCTCAGGTGCCGCATCTGGAAAACAAACATGCATGCCTGGCTTTTTATTCCAGAGAACCTTGGCTTTCGCCAAGACTCCTGCTGTCAGTTTTGACTTCTGGGTGTAATCTGTGGGTTTTTAGGGTCGGGGTTTTTTTTTATTATCGCTTGCATGCTTTGTCTTTTTTTGTAAAACGGTGCTGACTTGTCACCTTTGCAGGGAGGACTAGGGGAATATATGGTTTAAATAATAATGAATAGTATTGCGCAGAAACAGGGCAGCTGAGGTGTCAGCGGCTTCTGCAAAGCAGTAAATTAAAAGTAATGCATAGAACCTCCATGGATAGGCACAGTATACCCCCAGAGGGAGAATTCCACTGGGCTGGATGAGTCCTTGATCTGATCCAGTGAAGCACTTCTTACAAATCTGTGTTCTTGAAGAAAGTTGCGGGCGCAGAGCATGGGTGTAGCCAGGATTTTTGTTGGGGGAACGGGGGGGGGGCAGGCCTTTTGTTAGGGGCAGCAGAATCTCAGTTTGCTCCGTATTTTTATTGGACTTCTACTGATTTGGGGGGGCAGGTGCCCCTCCCTGCCCCTCTACCTGGGCTACACCCATGGCACACAGCGTATTGGGGAGGTGATGGTAAATTGGAAGGAAAGCAGCAGAGGTTGGGATGGGGCCTGTCGGAAAGCACATGGTGCGCAGATTTGCCTCTGGAGTAAGAAGAGGCGGGTTGTTCTGGTCCTTGAGGGATTTCAGGAGAGCCAAATTCAGAGGGCTACTCTGCAGCCACCGCTGTGAAGCTGCTTCCCTGGTCTGCCACAGGACTGTGGTCTAGTGAGTTCTGCAGAGACTGGGGTGATCTGGATGTTCAAAGTTCCCATCAGATTGTGGCTCTTGCAGCTCATTCCTACCAGAGCTTAACCCCACCCTTGATAACAAGCGTAAATCTGATCCTTCAAAGACTTTGCTATCTGGCCGTGAATGAGAGTCAGCAGACTCTGAGTAAGATCTGTGCTTGGTTGGTGGGGAGATGGGTGTGTGTGTGTCTTTCTGCACAGGGCAGGAAATTTTGCCGTCTCGTCTCAGCTTGTCAGGAGGGTTGGGAAACTCTCCTAAGGGAGAAATCTAGGCAGGGAAAGAATCCAGGGGAGCGCTCTGTGAAATAAAAGTGAACTTTTGGATGCGGTGGTTCCAGAGTCGGGGTTTTGGGGGCGAGATGAGCTTACGTTTTATCCAACTGGCCCACAAAGTCCCTCTTCTGGAGCTCACGTTGGTCTGCAAAGGAACCCTGTTTTGCGGTGGCTGAGAGAGCGGAGGGTTTGCATGGAGTTTCTACAAAATACCTGTATCTTAACAAAATACCTGCATCTTAACTGGCGTAGCAAATCAGCCTTGGGTCACCTGCAGGCAGCCTGTTTCTTGAGCTCTCCTCTTGATTGCTTTGCACAAATTCCACTTTGTGCCTTCTGCTGTTTATTGGCTACTCATTATAATTTATTTATGGTGCATTTATACAATGTTGCGCCAAGTCCCTGTTACTCCACACATTTTCAGTGCGTTTCCCTGCCAATTTCCTTACTGTAAAATATATATATCCAGGAGTGTTTTTCCTTTTTGGGGGGTGAGTGGAAACAGCTTTGTTGTGCAAAAGCACCAAATCATCCGCAAGTCGAACAACCTAAATTCCTGATGTAGATAATCACTCACCCCTCGTTCTCTTGCGGGAAGGGAGCGTGGTGGTGTTTTGTGGTTTGCCTCAGGTGCCAAAATGTTTTTGGCCAGCCCTGGTCGTGTGATATAAGAAATGTCCCTTCGTTTGTCCGGGGGAAATTCCTTGAGAACTCCAGCAGTCCTCCTGGACAGGAAATCAGCTGCGAGATTAACATGTGACAGGAAAAGCAGATTAAAAAAACCCACATGCTTCTAGCAGGCCTTTCCCCATTAACGATACAGGAATTTAATTCATTATGCATTTTTTTTAGATTTACTCTATTAGTTGCTTTTCTGCAGAAAATGAACTTGGAGCGAATTACGAAAACAAAGATGCAACATAGATTCAAACGAAAAATAAAACCAACCCAAAACAGAATACTGTAATATATTCAACTGTGCCCCAGTTCAGAATTGAACTCCAAAGGACTGGGTGAATTGAAATGTTTTCGCCTGGCACCTAAAAACATTGTGAAGGGGCCAGGAATGTCTCATAGCTTTGTGATCACTCCCTGTCCCTATGTGCCCGCCAACTAGTTATTACCTTGGTCAGGGTCTGCTCAAGACATTTTGACACCTGAGGCAAACCATAAAATGGCACCCCCTCCCCAGCAGGGAAGAAGGGGTGTGTGAATATCTGCATCAGGAACATGGGTAGGTGAGTGGAAATAAAGAACTACACTAGGATCTGCTGTCCCTGTGGATCCTGCCGCCTGATGCAGTCGCCTTACCTGGTCTTACAGACAGGTGGGCCGGCCCTGACCTTGGATGGTGTTTATTAGGTAGATCTTGCCAAAAGATTGACGCGTTCTCATTGCAAAACGTTTTTGCGAGCGTTGCATAGATGCCCCGCTTCCAGTACCTGTGTGCCTTTTTGACATCTGGAATCTTTTAAAGTATGTTACGGTTTGTGAAGGAACCGTGTGGTTGTGCAGCAAGCTGAGAAAGTGTCTGAAGTGTCCAAAGCGTGTTGGACGAGCTTTTTTTTTTTGGTGGGGGTGCAGAATTGACGGGAGGAAAAGAACGCCTCTGCTTGCAACAGAATGTAAGGCAAAGGAGTTATGGAAAATGAGCAGGCGGGTCCACAGAACCCTGGATCATCCTTTGAATGCTTTTTTGACCCTGGAGCAGCCATTCTTTGTGTCCTCCCCTTTTGACTCTCCCAGAGCTGCCCATCAGCTTCCCTTCTTAGCGGTTATTTGGCCTCAACGGCAGACGGCAGTCTCGTCAGTAGGCGGAGCACATCTCCTGCAGGAGGGGCAAGGCAAACCTGCCTTCTCGCCTTACCTGCTCGGCTATCTTTTGCCAGGACTTCAGTGCCGCCTCTCTGGGTTCCCTGGGAGAAGTTGCTGGGGGGGGGGGACGTTGGTAGAAGAATACAGTGGTACTGTACCTCGGGTTACAGATGCTTCAGGTTACAGACGCTTCAGGTTACAGACTCTGCTAACCCAGAAATAAAGCTTTGGGTTAAGAACTTTGCTTCAGGATGAGAACAGAAATCGCGCGGCGGCGGCAGGAGGCCCCATTAGCTAAGGTGGTGCTTCAGGTTAAGAACAGTTTCAGGTTAAGAACAGACCTCCAGAACGAATTAAGTACTTAACCCGAGGTACCACTGTAAGTGTTTTGGGGTGTTATGTAGGCTTACTCAAAATGTCATTGCTCATCTTCGCACATAAAAGGCAGATTTTTTCTGAGGTCCCAAGAATTTTCTGGCTCCCCTCCTTTGGCTACGAGGACCCTCTTTTTTACCCCAGGCAGGGGCATGATGTACCCTGTGCACCCCCCCTCCTGAGCCGTGACCACAGAACTGTTCAACGTTCTGCTGTGGGGACAGTACAGTGGTATCTCGGGTTGCAGACGCTTCAGGTTACAGACTCCAGAATGAATTAAGTTCTTAACCCAAGGTACCACTGTATTATCATCCTGCTGTTGCTCCAGACAGCTGGATTGTGGTTTGTTTTGGCAAGCGAGACCTCCATTCTCTCTCCCCAACCAAAGAGCATGAAGTAGGAGGGGGCCTACTAGGGTCTGGTGGTCCCCTTCCTCGGGCCTGTTCATTTGTCTGTTTATGCCTCTGTCTATGGGCAGAGTACCCAATTAGCTCATGTTCCTCTTTTTCATAAAAAGAAGGAAAATCCCATATCCTTACGTTTCTTAGGCAAACCAGAATATCCCAAAACAACAACCAGAACAACAACCCGCCCGTCTGGCTGGGTTTCCCAGGCCACTCTTGGCGGCTTCCAGCACATATAAAAACAAATTAGAGTGTCAAACATTAAAAATGTCCTGATTCAGATGTCTTCCAAAAGTTGTCTAGTTATTAATCTCCTTGACATCTGATTGGAGGTCATTCCACAGGGCAGGCACCACTACCAAGAAGGCCCTTGACCTGGTTCCCTACCTTCTCATTTGTTATAATAATAATAATTTATTATTTATACCGTGCCCATCTGGCTGGGTTTCCCCAGCCACTCTGGGCGGCTTCCAGCAAAATATTAAAACATAATAATTCATCAAATATTAAAAGCTTCCCTAAGCAGGGCTGCCTTCAGATGTCTTCTAAAAGTCTGGTGGTTGTTTTTTCCTTTGACATCTGGTGGGAGGGTGTTCCACAGGGCAGGCGCCACTACCGAGAAGGCCCTCTGCCTGGTTCCCTGTAACTTGGTTTCTCGCAGTGAGGGAACTACCAGAAGACCCTCGGCGCTGGATGTCAGTGTCCGGGCAGAATGATGGGGGTGGAAATGCTCCTTTGGGTATACAGGGCCGAGGCTGTTTAGAGCTTTAAAGGTCAGCACTAACACTTTGAATTGTGCTCGGAAACATACTGGGAGCCAGTGAAGATCCTTTCAGACCGGTGTTGTATGGTCCCGGCGGCCACTCCCTGTCACCAGTCTAGCTGCCGCATTCTGGATTAGTTGTAGTTTCCGAGTTCCCTTCAAAGATAGCCCCCCAAGGCATCTGAGTTCCCCAGAACTCTTCGTTTTCTTTACCATCTAGCCTGAGGAAGTGTCCTGGGGTAATCAGAAGCTTGCATGCTGTTTTGTGACTGTGTGATTGGCCTAAGAAAGGTACAGACCCGATACGGATTTTGGACGAGGATTTCATGTTTTGGGGGAGAGCCACAATCGTCCTGTGGGAAGGTGGGAGGCTGGACTGATGAAACCTGACTCTGTAGGGGGCGATGGGCTTCTCTGCACCCCAAATTCTGTCAGCGTGTACATCTAAAAACGTGTGTGATGAATGTAGCAAGGAATTGTACATACACAACCAGCAATAAGGATCACCTCTATGTGTTAAATTGCTTGTAACGCATGTACAAATGTGTTTGTTCTTTGAAGTACATTACCAGTATGTTGGCATATTGGATGTAGGAGAAATTAGAATCGGTTCCCATATGGAGGCCAACTCTCCTAACTGGTACTTTCTGAATCAGTGTGAGAACCAAAACACAGATCCGTCCTTCAAAATCCACAGTTCTCTGCAATGCAGTCCTCCAGCCGAGGAAGGGCTGCAGAAATACATACACCAGGGTAAACTGTGCATAAATATGCATACATTAGTGAAAATACCCTGCAAGAAAATGCATTATATTTGGGGAAACCACTTTGCAAAAAAAGAGAAAAGCATATTGGGCAAAATGCATGCAAATGTGGAAATTTGCACTCTGATGCTGTCGAATTTTCACGAGGACTTAAAAAAAATTAAAATCACAAACCGATGTGAAAATGTGGAAAACTGAAGACTGGAAAAACGAAAAACCGAGGGAAATGAAAACTGGCGAATTTGCCCGTCCCTCCTCTCTTAATGCTGGTTGTATATGTTAAATAGGGACCCGCAGTGCGTACAGAATTGTATCCAAATAATTCTGTGTGGCATAGCAGACCTGCCCTGAGAATTGGCATTTGCTTTGGCTCTCTGTTCAATGTCCGTTTGGTGCACAGGGTCGGGGTCATAGGTCGGCATGTGCTGAGGCCTCACACCCCAATAGCTTCCTCCTCCCGGACAACGAACCTTTTCCCTCCTTTTCACCATTGCAGCTTGCTTGTTTACCTGCCCCTCCAGCCTGGAGGGGATAATCGAGCCAATTCCAGCAGTGAGAAAGGCAGAGGAGCGACTGCCATTGCCTGCTTGCTCATTGGCTTTGTCTGGTATCGAGGCAGAGGAGCCTCAGCAGTTGGCAACGATGGAAGTAAGGGAAGCACTTACTCTCTCACCCGAGGCCACCCAAAAACTTGGGAGCCAACATTGCCTTGGTATGCAAACCTGGGTTTATGACAGCAACATGTGAGTGGGCTCTTGTTCAATGCTTGCCTGTTATGTTCAAATTGTCGTGGGCTGCCTGACTTTCCTCTGTGTAATGTAGGGTTGTATATCCCCACTCAGTTAGATGCAGCGAAATGAACGGACCTAAGGCTGTTTACATACCATGACACCCACCCCCCAGCCCATTTTTTTTGGAACTGTAGTTTACCCCCTCACTGTGCTACAACTCCCAGCACCCTTAAACTACAGTTTCTGGGATATATATATATATTTTTGAGAAGGGGATGTGCTTTAAACATCTGGCTTGTTCACAGCCTTAGTCATGTCCATTAATTTAAAGGGGTCTTCTAACACTGGATCTCAACGATTTATTTATTAGGGACCTTGCCGAAAACCCACAACTTAAGAATATATACATGGTTAGTATATATGCCAAGATTCACTTTGTGGTGTAGCGGTTGGTCAGGAGGTCGGACGAGAGCTTGGGAGACCCAGGCACAAACCCCCTTTCAGCCATGAAGTTCATTGCGTCATCGTAGGCCTGTTACTCTCTCTCTTTCAGCCTACCTCACAAGGTGGTTGTGTAGAGAAAAGGTGGGAGGACAGAGAATTTTTTTTTATGTATTTAATTATGTGGTATCAGAGTTTTTAGGGGGTTAACCAGGCTGGGATAGCTAGGATAGCTGGCTTGTTGGTTTTTGAATGTCTGATGTAGGTTTTTTTCAGTTTCGTTGTTCTGTATGGGACAACGACAATAAAGATTATCGTACTGTATCATAACCTCGCCTGGCACTCGGAGCTCTTTGTACGAGTGTGAAACATAAACTTATTTACCCAGCACCATCATTGCTCTTCAACGCAGGGAAAATGAGGGACTTTTGGGGGCAGATGTGTTTCTTTTGCACCACCATAATGCCCCTAAAAATCCTTATTGCTCTTGCAGTATCCTTCCGGTCGGCCGGACTCAGGTCGGCCGACTTTTCTCCAAGGCTGGAGCCACCGACGGCTTGGTGTGGAGGAAAACACCTGCGGGCCCACGGAGCTGCGTTTACCTTTGCCTTATTTTTAGCCTAAACCCCGCCGAGGAGGACCACCTGTTGATCAACGAGTTTAGTCAGTCGTAAATCCCGGGAAGACGTCTTGAGCGCCGCTGGGGGCCTCCTGGGAGCGGCTTGGCAGGGATGGGGTTGCGTTTCGCTAGAGACGGGAGCGGGAGAGCCTTGGGAACGTGTGCTTCTCATTGGACGGGTCTTGGAGTGAATCTGAGGGCGCAGTCAGGCTGCCCCTACATGTCCCAAAGCACCTGAGTCACCTGCCTCATCCAGGGCTGCTTGCGTCGCCTTTCCACACACCAGAAGGCCATTCAATAGAGCCCTGCAAGCAGTGCTAGAAACTCAGATACAGTTGCCATCAAAATCATTCAACCACCATTGCAAATCAGGTTTATTATCAAAATTTGCAGGCTTTCAGCTGTTTGCCAGGAGCAAATCAGAGTTGGGTTTTCAGCTGAATTTGGGGGAACTGCTTGAACAGTGCTAGATTTTCGTATACAGTGGTACCTCGGGTTACATACACTTCAGGTTACATATGTTTCAGGTTACACACTCTGCTAACCTAGAAATAGTGCTTCAGGTTAAGAACTTTGCTTCAGGATAAGAACAGAAATTGGGCTCTGGCAGTGTGGCGGCAGCAGGAGGCCCCGTTAGCTAAAGTGGTGCTTCAGGTTAAGAACAGTTTCAGGTTAAGTACGGACCTCCAGAACGAATTAAGTACTTAATCCGAGGTACCACTGTAACTTAGTTTAGGGGACCTTCTGCCTGCAAGATGGATGTTCTGCCCGCATAGCTCAGTTGGTTAGAGCATGGTGCTGATAACGCCATGGTTGCGGGTTCGATCCCTGCACGGGACAGCTGAATATTCCTGCCTTGCAGGGGGTTGGACTTGAATGATCCCTCCTAACTCTACAATCCTATGATTCTATGACCACTAGGTCATGGCCCTTCCCAGTTTGACAAGGGCTTTATCCATAGTGTTTGTTTCTTGGGCGAAACAGCACTGCTTCTGTTACCCCAAGTGTATTCTCTGGGACTTTGGCTGGGAGTTACTGGGCGGTTAGTTCCGTCCTGAGCTTAGGAAGCATTGATACCTGCTGGCAAGGTTTCCTTCCCGGAAAGAAAACCGTAATTAAAAGCAACATTGTGTGGATTTAAATAAACATTCACACTATCTGTATTAGAAAATGTGTAGAAGATAGAGAAATATTACGGTGTACTTACTTTTACTTTTATGTTTTTAGGTTTGATGATGTTATTAGTAACTTTTTCTGTCAGGAGGTAGCAAAGTGGGTGAAAGGAGAAACAAACCAGAACCGGGAGTTGGGGGGAAGCCTAGGAGCGGAGGGAGGGAGGAATACATAGTAAATGTTAAGAATTTGAGATGTATGTAATGAATGAAAAAGAAAAATGAATAAAATTTTTATTAAAAAATAAAATAAAAGCAACGTTGTGGGCAAGTTGCTGGGATCTCTTTTGAGGACCGCTTGCTCGTCGAGCCCAACACCTCGTGCTTTGACTGTAGCGAGCAGATAAATATTTTGGTGGGCTAAGTTGACAGGCAGGAGGAGCCTGATAACCACTCTCCATCTTGGGCTGATTGGTGACTTTGGGAAAAAACAAAAACAGATACGGCAGGGAATTTGGACCTGGTTGTTGGGGCTGTGGGTGGCAGGATACACACTGAGACCTGGGATTGTATCTTCCAAGGCAGGGTCCTTCCTGTCACAGGAACAACAGAAGAGGCTTGCTGGATCAGACCAATGGCTCATCCAGAATCCTGGGGAAGTTTGCCTGACGCCTTCATTATACAGTGGTACCTCGGGTTGCATATGCTTCAGGTTACAGACACTTCAGGTTACAGACTCCGCTAACCCAGAAATAGTACCTCGGGTTAAGAACTTTGTTTCAGGATGAGAACAGAAATCGTGCAGCGGTGACAGCAGGAGGCCCCATTAGCCAAAGTGGTGCTTCAGGTTAAGAACAGTTTCAGGTTAAGAATGGACCTCCAGAACAAATTAAGTTCTTAACCCGAGGTACCACTGTACACCTTTAGGCGCTAGGCAAAAACTTTCCTTTTCAACCAGGCCTTTGGTTGATCTGATTTACATCCTATGCCCTTTTAAAATGTGTTTTTTTTGGGAGGGTGCTATCGTGTTGTTGTTTTATTTTTGTTGGGTGTTTTGTGGTTTTATGTCCTGATTTTATTCTGTGAACTGCCCTGAGACCCCCCGGGTATAGGGTGGTATAATAATAATAATAATAATAATAATAATAATAATAATAATAATAATGGAATGGTACAGTTGGAAGGGACCCCAGGGGGTCATCTAGTCCAACCCTCTGCAATGCAAGAATCTCAACTAGATCATAGCCGACCAGATGCCTACAGGAAGCTTGCAAGCAAGACCTGAGTACAAGAGCCCTTCCCCTCTTGTGATTTCCAGTTTTCAGAAGCATAGGCAGTGCCAGATTTATGTATGAGCTAAATAAGCTATAGCTTAGGGCCCCTCTCTCTTGGGGGCCCCCAAAAGAATTAAAGGAAAAGAAAAATGGATGTAAATTTCCAAAATATAAGATAAAAAACAAGTAAAATAAAAGCTACATACAGCAACAGTGTTTTGTGTTGTATAGGCTCCTATGATGTAAGTAATGGGCCCCGCTTGCTAGCCTGCTCCCTCAAATATCACTGGTTTGCTCATTTCTATATATAGGATGCCTACATTCTGCATGGACTAGTTGCATGGCCACATGGGCAAATGGCTTGAGATACCTATTAGGTCCATAAATTACCATATAGCAGATAGTCAACACAAAAAAACAGCGGCAATTTGTTGTTGACAAAGGACAACTTGGCATACAAAGGGCCCCATTACCTTCAGTCGCTTAGGGCCTCATCAAACCTAAATCCAGCCCTGAGCATAGGCACCGTGTGTAGAAGCCATTCATTCATAGCCTTTCTCATCCAGTTTTAAGCCATCCTAGTTGGTACCCATCACTGCCTCCTGTGAAAGTGAGTTCTGTAGTTCGATTATGTGCCATGTGAAGAAAAAATTAGTTTTGCCTGCCTTTCCTCCTCCCTCCTGACTCCACCTTTCAAGAGCTAAGGAGCAACTTTTGAGTTTAGTCCTTAGGTGTTCTTGGGCAAGGTCTTCTAAATCCAAAATCCCACTGGGAATGCAGAAGCTCTTAGGCCTGGCTCTGGCATAGCTCAGTTGGTTAGAGTGTGGTACTCATAATGCCAAGGTTGCAGGTTCGATCCCTGTGTGGGACAGCTGCTTAATCCTGCATTCAGGGGGTTGGACTAGAAGATCCTCAGTTTCCCTTCTGTAATGGCCGGTGGCTCTTTCTATCCCTTCTGTAATCTCTCGGATGTAGTAAGATGATAATAATAATAATAATAATAATAATAATTTATTATTTATACCCTGCCCATCTGGCTGGGTTTCCCCAGCCACTCTGGGTGACTCTCAACCGAATGTTAAAGACACAATACAACACTAAACATTCCCTAAACCTTCCCTAAACGGGGCTGCCTTCAGATGTCTTTTAAAAGTAAGATACAGTAGTACCTTGGGTTACATATGCTTCAGGTTACACACTCCGCTAACCCAGAAATAGTGCTTCAGGTTAAGAACTTTGCTTCAGGATAAGAACAGAAATTGTGCTCGGGTGGCGCAGCAGCAGGAGGCCCCATTAGCTAAAGTGGTGCTTCAGGTTAAGAACAGTTTCAGGTTAAGAACGGACCTCCGGAACGAATTGAAGTACTTAACCTGAGGTAACATGGTAGTTGCTTATTTCCTTGACATCTGATGGGAGGGCGTTCCACAGGGCAGGCGCCACTACTGAGAAGGCCCTCATTGAGGATTGGGTTTCACGAGAAAGAGGGAGACCAGGATTCCAAGATTCCTCCGTGACTCAGAATTAATCAGGAGCTCTATATATTGTGGCTGAAAACCAGCTTTTGCTCTCCTCCTCCTCCTCCTCCCCTCCACCCCATTTTTCTAGTCCGGGGTGTGGCTTCAAATATTTAGGGAGTTGTTGAGCCAGATGGTATTTGACTTGGCCCAAAGTAAGCTGCATTCTCTCCCCCCCCCCCCCACGCACTCTATTATTTTAAACTCAAGTTGTCATTTCGAGGCAATAGTACATTAATCTAGTGAAGGGCTGTTAAAATATTTGACCGTGTTATTTATGGAGCCATTTTTCAGCCGTGATGGAAGATCACTGCATGGTTATGACTCTTGCTAACTGCATGCTCTCTACCATGAGGTAAGGTGAGGAAGACCCCCAAGGTGGTGGATTTGGGGCACCATTAAGGACCGTTAAAGAGTTGGGAACAAATGGATCTGACCTGCAGGAGACATCAGTCCTGCAGGTAGAGACCTGACTTCAAGACCTTTCTGCAGCCCCCCGCAATAGTTTGGGATGAGAAGCGATGCATATGGCGTGCCGTTTATGGATGAGTAAATCTACACAAATTTGGTTTCACTTTCTTGTTTTTTCAATCTCGAGCACAGTTCTACACATTTCTGCATATGTTTGTTCTGCATCGGCATTTTAATGCAAATCTATCCAGTATACACATTTTTGTAGTTTTGCCTAATGTACATATTTTCCCACCACATATAACTTTTGTATGCTGTTTTCATACCTCAGGTTACATACGCTTCAGGTTACAGGCTCCGCCAACCCAGAAATAGTACCTCGGGTTAAGAACTTTGCTTCAGGATGAGAACAGAAATTGTGCTCCAGCAGCGCGGCAGCAGCGGGAGGCCCCATTAGCTAAAGTGGTGCTTCAGGTTAAGAACAGTTTCAAGTTAAGAACGGACCTCCAGAACGAATTAAGTACTTAACCCGAGGTACCACTGTAGATGCATTAATATGCAGGCTTTACTCTAGCCAAGGCTTTTTAAATACACATTACTTACTTGGCAGGAGAACTGAATTGCAAAATTTGGAGAAGTGCCAGTTTTGAAGGATGGCGGTGTTTTCGTTTGCTACTTGTTTTGGAAAAATGTGTGTTTGGTAAGTTTGCCTTTAAATGTGAACTGAATTGAATTTCTCCCCCCCATCCCTGCTTGTGACAGGGCCTTATCTGTTGTAGCACCCTGACTTGGGAATGCTTTTCCCAGGGAAGATTGCCTGGTGCCAACTCGAATGCCATTTCCACTCAAAGGCACAGGCCTTTTGATTTGCTCAAGCCAATCTCCTTTAACTGAGGCCCTCCAGATGCTTTGAACTACAACTCCCATCAGCCTCAGGCAACATGGCCGTGATGGCAGGGTTGCTGATGGGGGTTGTAGTCCAAAACTACTGGACAATCTCTGGTCGGGAAGGCCAGCTTAGGCTATTGTGCTGATTCTGTTCCTTGCATTTTGATATTGTTTTCCTCTGACTTTCATTCTTGTTTCTGCTGGTGGTGCCTTTAAGGACGATGTATAAATAATCAAAATCGGCATGCTTTCTTGCATTGCCCTGCTGGAACTGTGTCTAAGTGAGTCTACTTTATCTGTCTTTAGAAAGAAAGTGTGAAGATGCTGTGTTTGTGTGCATGTGTGTGGCAAGGGTGTATCTTAAGAGAATGTGTGTAAATTTATTACTTCCCTGTAAAAATGCTTTGTATACTTGGCCAATCCCTGCAAAACAGCACCTCACTTTTCCTTAGGACGTCCCTATTCTCATTGGATACACACTTACGAAACTTCAGGTTATTACAATAATCCTGCTAATGTTTTTATCTGTCTGCAATTCATCTGTAAATATTTGCTTTGTAAATATTCAACAAACCATTTCCATTCTTTTTATAAAAAAAAGTTTGTTATCGCAATTTCTTATTCTTCTGGTAAGTTTCGCCTTTCCTGCATATTCCATAAGTTTTTGTACCCATTCCTTCTTTGCTGACTGCCCTCCTTATCCAGTGATCAAGCAAGCAGAGGTGTGCAGGCGAAGTCCACAGAGTTAAGAGAGGCCAACAGTTACACAGCGTTGCCACCCATCCTAAATAATACAGAACTGACCAGTATTTCAGTGTAAAATCCTACGTCCTGTATTGATTCAATACAGGATGCAGTTTGTCCTGTATTTCCAGCCATGGGGCCTCTGTCCGCATCCAGCTGGAGGATGATGCTGCTGAGATTTTAAATATATATCCATTGTTTAGGGGTATGTGTACCCCTGCGTACCCCCAGAAAAAAACACTGCCCTTAACAGACTAGTTCTCAGAATTCTTCTTCATCTCTGAGCACAGGTGTTATATGGTGACAAGACCTCACTCCTGTCAGCAATCGTGCTGCAGCATTCTTTGTTAACTAGAAGTTTCTGGGGTGCCTCAGACAGGAGGAGAAGGTTTAAAAACAGCAGCAGCAGCCTTCTCTGTCTTTCACAGATGTCCCAATCCTGACTGGATGCTAATAGCAAAACAGCAATGTTACCTGTAGTTTAGTCTTTGGAAGCCAGAGAACAAGGCTCCAGTGTTGCGAATCTAACGGGAGAAGAAGCTTTTTTTTTTTTTTTTTTAATAGTTTCTTCTCTAGCATGGTGAATTGTCAGTTCTGTTGCCACCCCAATGGCGGCCTCATTTCCTGTCACAGTGTTTCCTGAGTCTTGGACTGAAGTGAGCGTTTAATGTGTGAAGTAGGAGTTGGAATCTAGCACGGTGATTGGTCAGTTTCGTTGCTACCACTTCCGATCGTGGCTTCCTTTAATTTCCCCGTGTAATGCATGTTCTTTGTACTTTTGTCCATTTACTGTATTTGTTTTCCCTGATTTGAACTATAAAATGGTGATTTTCTTGAGAATAATAATAATAATAATAATAATAATAATAATAATTCCATTGGAAAGCTCAGAAGGAAGCTGGCAGCCTGCAGATTGTGACGGGCAACTGAATGGCCCTGAAGACATCTGGGGAGGTAGAAGACAGTCTTATCTCCCTCACTCTAGACTTGAGGACTGGGAGATGCCTCAGGCCATAATGATTAATGGCCTTCAGTAGGTTGGTTCCCTCTGGAGAGGGGAACTGATCCCAGCTGGAAGGAGCAGGAGAGTTTAATCCTCCCAGACCTTCCTCTTCCCTTTCCCCTACAAACCCGTTCCAGAATTCCTCAGCTTGGGTTGGTTTGCTCAGCATTCCTGCCTCACATCTTTGGCGCCCCATGAGTGTGTGATTAATACTCTTGAAGGTGCAGCAATTTCCTGAATATCCAGTGAAGGGCTGAAAAGAATCTCTTTTAAAAAATGTGTTCTTTCTTCTTCTTTTTAAAAAAAATCTAGATGAAAGCACCAATGACTTGTGTTTTCGTCTTCTTTCTCGCAGCTCGGTGATTCATCTCTTTGGAATAAATACCCTGAACATCGCCAGTTTATGTTAGAATCTGAGCATGATTCTGACCGCTTGCCAGAGCAACCAGTTGCTGGTGGCTCCTTTTGCTGTGATCAGTGCTTAAATCAACCATGTGCTGTATCTGCTGGTTGCTACGAGAATAAAGACATCAGAAGCATAGCTGTCAATGTTTCCCTTTTTTAAAGGGAAATTCCCTTATTCTGAATAGGATTCCTCGCAAGAAAAGGGAAACGTTGAGAGCTATGATCAGAAGAGTCCTGCTGGATCAGGCCAGGGTCCATCTAGTTCAGCTTCCTGTTCTCTCGGTGTCCAACCAGACTCTGCCTGTGAGAAACTCACAAGGAGGACCTGAACACAGGAGCCATCTCCCCTCCTGAGATTTCCAGAAATTGGTATATGGGAGCAATACTGACTCCAGCCGTGGAGGCAGAGCAGAGCCATCATGGTTAATAGCCACGGATAACCCTCTCCTCTGTGCATTTGTCTAATAATCCTCTTTTAATCCACTCTATGCTGCCTGTAGGGACGCGGGTGGCGCTGTGGGCAAAAGCCTCAGCGCCTAGGGCTTGCCGATCGAAAGGTTGGCAGTTCGAATCCCCGCGGCGGGGTGCGCTCCCGTCGTTCGGTCCCAGCGCCTGCCAACCTAGCAGTTCGAAAGCACCCCCAGGTGCAAGTAGATAAATAGGGACCGCTTACTGGCGGGAAGGTAAACGGCGTTTCCGTGTGCGGCTCTGGCTCGCCAGATGCAGCTTGTCACGCTGGCCACGTGACCCGGAAGTGTCTCTGGACAGCGCTGGCCCCCGGCCTCTTAAGTGAGATGGGCGCACAACCCCAGAGTCTGTCAAGACTGGCCCGTATGGGCAGGGGTACCTTTACCTTTACCTTATGCTGCCTTGGTCAGACCACACCTGGAACGCTGCATCCAATTCTGGGTACCACAATTTAAGAAGGATGTTGACAAGCCGGAAGAGCATCATATCATACATACTGTTAGAATTCCTGCTCCGTGACTGCAGTCATGGGATTGTTGTCTTTCACATGACGGTGCATGTTTTGGCTCCACAAAGTGGGAAGTGACGGAGACAGGATGTTTGTGTTACTGTGTTCCGTGAAGTGGGACTATTGTCCTTTGTTCTTTTTCTCTTTGCTGTCTGATGCTAGAGAGAGAGGGAGCCATGTTGCAGTGCTCTGTGTGTGTTTATATATAAATAAAGTAGATTAGGCAAAATGCTGAGTTGCTGAGGTCTGTTACACAAGCTGCGAAGACTCTGCGGATCCCTAAGTGTGCCAGTGTCTATTGGCATCAGTCGCTGTAATGTTCGGGCTGAAGAAAGCTTATGAAGCTCCTAAATGATCGACCAGGAGGGAGAGAACATGCCAGTTGGGCATGTGTCTCTGCCAGAGTCCTACTCGAGTGGAGGACGGGCTCCTAACAACATCACAGAAGGAGGCGGTCTACAACAGAAATCCTGTCTGCCAGGATACCTGACAATGGCCAGTGATTGCTTTACTTTGGCAGCCGGCCATTCTTTTGCGATGGTAAATATGACACTGGGGAGGCTTTCCCATTTCCCTCCTCCGTGCAGAGAAACATTTGAGGTCAATTTGGGAGAGTCAAAATAGTTTCAGGATTGCTCTCCTGTACTATTTCAGACATGTGGTTTATATACTTACTATCAGGGAACTGCCATCGGAGCCAGGAGTGGAGGCAAGGCTCCCAAGCGATGCCGAAGAAGGGCCCAGCAGGGAGAGAGGGGACTCATCGGCTGGGGAAGGAAATCAGCGTGACACCAGGGAGAAAGGGGGGCAGAGGGGGGCTTCAGAGAGATGGCTCCAGGACTCTTCGCCTGAGACTAGCGGAGAGAGCACGGGTCCTCCGCTGCCCACGCCCACCCTGCACAGAAGACTTCCGCGCAGGGAGGCTAGGTGGAGACTTGGCGTCAAGGAACTTTTATGCTGGAAGAAGTTCAGGAAACGCCCACTGAAGGATTCTGCTAGCGACTGAGACAGCCACGGAGTGAAGGCTGTCCAGCCAGGGAAAGGTTTAACTAGGCAACCTTGCCAAGAGTGGCGGCAACTTACGCACGAGCAACCCCATACATCCATAACACTTACGTACAGTGGTACCTCAGGTTACACACTCTGCTAACCCAGAAATAGTGCTTCAGGTTAAGAACTTTGCTTCAGGATGAGAACAGAAATTGTGCTCCGGTGGCGCAGCAGCAGCAGGAGGCCCCATTAGCTAAAGTGGTGCTTCAGGTTAAGAACAGTTTCAGGTTAAGAACGGACCTCCAGAACGAATTAAGTACTTAACCTGAGGTATCACTGAATGTGTTTGCCTTGTAAATTTATGAACATTTAATTTATATATTTGAGACCCTAAATTCTTACAACACACCCAAGTTGGACGCCATCACTGCCCCCTGTTTAACTATGCACTGCATGAAGAAATACTTCCTTTTATCTCTCCCCAATCGTCCACCATTCAGCATCGGCACTGGACATGTTATGAGAGAGGGAGGAAGACTCTTGTCTGCTTTTCCTGGAACGCTGCCCTTGCTCTCCTGCACTCCTGGCCCAGTCAGGAGAGAGAGAAGTCCATCCTCTTTGGAAGGCATGGGGATGCAGGTCAGAAAGAACAGCCTGCTTCTCTGGAGTATACTGCGGGGATAAATGAAGCCCTGAATTTTCTCACATGGTTGGGCTGTTGCCCAGAGGACTTGGCTTGCTGCAAGTGGTGGCGATTCCATCAGTGTTGGTGGGATCTTGTGGGGTGAAAGGCAAGGGAGCCAAATGGGAGGTGGAGACGAAGCAGGATGCTGAATTAGATGGGCCCTTGTTCTGATCCAGCCAGCTCTTCTGATGCTCTTGGGAGCCTAAGGTGCAGTTGTGCATTAGGTAAAGGGACCCCTGACCGTTAGGTCCAGTCGTGGATGACTCTGGGGTTGCGGCGCTCATCTCGCTTTATTGGCCAAGGGAGCTGGCGTACAGCTTCCAGGTCATGTGGCCAGCATGACTAAGCCGCTTCTGGCAAAGCAGAGCAGCGCACAGAAACGCCGTTTACCTTCCCGCCGGAGCGGTACCTATTTATCTACTTGCACTTTGACGTGCTTTTCAACTGCTAGGTTGGCAGGAGCAGGGACCGAGCAACAGGAGCTCACCCCGTCGCACAATACAAAAGCAATAGCATTGGAGGGAGAGCTTGCTTCACAAAAGTGGCAGCTGCGCGCACCGTTTCCTGCAGCGGCGTGTGCTGTGACCCAGCCGCGAATGAAACTGAGCATAGTCTGAAATGCCAAATGCTTGGGGAATGCAGGCATTGTCTAAATGCCTGGCGCATTCATCTTTGCTGCCGTTTGGCACATTCAGGAACGCCCTGCCCTGGGAGTTTCTGGGTGATGATACCCTCGGGGAAAAGCAGGTAGATGGCTTAGCAAACGCTCCAAGCACTCTTGATCTTTGAAACCCATTAGGAAGCAAACACAGGACAACAGCCCAAGTGGTCTGGGAGCCTTGCCATAGCCGAGAGCTGAGCTGACTGCAGGCCAAAATACATGATGCGTTTTGCTCCGAATCTGACGGCAGGCCTGGGCATACCAGCCTGGGAATAAACGCCATCGAACAAGCCGGGACTTTCTTTGTAGTGAGTACCGTATTAATGAGTTTATTACTTCGGTCACAGACCAGTTCCAGCTCACATACAATATCAAGGAAGTCATAAAACATGATAGGGATACATTTGAATTTGCAATTGGGTGTAACAGGAACAAAACAGATACAGCAACAGTTAAATTAAATTAAAACAGTTAAATTAAAAAAAGCAACAGTTAAATTAAATTAAAACTTAAGTCACTAAAATATAACCTAAAATTATTATTTAAGGCCTTCATCATTATGATAGCACATTTTGTTCCCTAAGTTTTATGGCAATCGCACAGAATTTGGCTACCCTTAACGTGATCTCAGGATCCTTCCCCTCTACCAGGGATTTTAGACATTGAAGTTCGGATTCATTTAGAGATTTTTGCATAGCAGGGGTAATAAATCCGCAGAAACGGCAGCATAACAAGGCACGAGAGACAGTTTCTACCTCCATCTACCTCCATTCTTTGTAGTAAATACTGTATTGGCCCGAATATAAGCCGCACCCACAAATAAGCCGCACCTTTAACATTATAGCAGGAGGGGGAAACTACCCAGAAAGTTACAATTGCTAAAATTGCAAATTGCTATTCAGTTGCTACAGTTCCGCAGGCACTCACACCCTTAAATGGCAAATGTATACGAAAATCCTACGGGTACTAGAGAGGACCCACAAGTGGGTTAAACAGTCTCAAGCTTGTAAATCGGCAATAGAACATTTTTTGTGTGTTCCGTTTTACTGTATGTTTCAGCAGCGATATCATAAAAGCCCATTTTTGTAAGGTCGCGAATTTAAGCCACGCTTTAAGTTTTCACGGTTAGAATTTGGGGAAATAGTGTGGCTTATATTCAGGCCAATATGGTAATATGTACAGCAGGGCTAAGGACGCTTTCCCAGCCTGAAGGCTGCATTGCCTAGTGGGCAGTCTACTGGGGGCATAATGTCCCTGGTTTGCGGAGCTAGAGGTTAAAGTGGCAGAGCGATGGCTGTGACCCTTACCCAGGGCTGGACTGAGGTTTGATGAGGCCCTAAGCTACTGAAGGTAATGGGGCCCTTTATATGCCCAGCTGTCCTTTGAGGTCAACAAATTGTCGCTGTTTTTTGTGTTGAGTATATGCTATATGGTAATTTATGGACCTAATAGGTATCTCAAGCCATTTGCACATGCAGAATGTAGGCACCCTATATATAGAAATGAGCAAACCAGTGATATTTTAGGGATCAGGCTAGCAGGTGGGGCCCATGACTTGCACCATAGGAGCCTACACAACACAAAACACTCTTGCTGTATGTAGGTTTCATTTTATTTGCTTTTTATCTTATATTTTGGAAATGTACATCCAGTTTCTTTCCCCTTTAAATTTTTTGGGGGCCTCCAAGAGAGGGGGCCCCTGAGCTATAGCTTGTTTAGCTTATACATTAATCTGGCACTGCCTTTACCTTGGCACGGGAATCTGCACTGAAGCCATGCAAAGCTTTGAAGGAATGGTGGGGCAGGGAATTCAATTCTGTTCTGATTTAAAGACGAGCCATCCTTTAAAGGTCACACAAATTCTGCAGTGCAGCTCTACAGCCAGAGAAAGTTTACAAGGATGCAAATATTTTGGGGAAAGTGTAAATAGACATGCATGCGTCAGTGAAAATAGCATTTGCATTAAGAGAAACTGCTTGTGTCTTTTTTTGTTGCGCTGTAGTGCAAAGCTGCCCCCGACGGAAGTAAAACAGAAATGTTGGGGGGAGCGTTGCAGAAGAAGCAATAAAGCCTAGAAGATGCATGGACAGCCCGGAATAAATTTACCATTAAAGGTAAAGGGACCCCTGACCATTAGGTCCAGTCGTGACCGACTCTGAGGTTGCGGCGCTCATCTCGCTTTATTGGCCGAGGGAGCCGGCGTACAGCTTCCGGGTCATGTGGCCAGCATGACTAAGCCGCTTCTGGTGAACCAGAGCAGCGCACAGAAACGCCATTTACCTTCCGGCCGGAGCGGTACCTATTTATCTACTTGCACTTTGTTGTGCTTTCGAACTGCTAGGTTGGCAGGAGCAGAGACCGGGCAACGGGAGCTCACCCCGTCGTGGGGTTTCGAACCGCCGATCTTCTGATCAGCAAGTCCTAGGCTCTGTGGTTTAACCCACAGCGCCAACTGCGTCCCAAAATTTACCATTAATGCACTATTATTACATCTTTGACATGTTGCAGGACACGTGCACACACCAGTCTGGAGTAGATAGGGCTGGGTGAGAACTGGTTTTCAATATTGTGATATATCACCAGCTAAACATCCTGATATCCCGATATATCACAATGTCTGAAATAAGGATGGAGCTATGCAGAGACAGTAGTTGGCTTAACCGTTTCCCCCCCATTCTGGCTTTTGCATAGCACACACATGCAAACATATAATGAGTTGGGATATATCGCCAGGTCCAAAATTTTGAAACCGATATCACGCTGTGGACTTCAAACCGGTTATAGGATAGAAAACAGAGGAAGATGGAAACTATTGCTGAAACAATTAACAGAAGTGGAATACAAAAAGGGAGGTGTGAGGAGGTCGCTGAAATAAGTGAATGAAAGATAAGATATTGAAATTGTTTGATGTTGATTTGATGTTGATTTGATGTTGTTTGATGTGTTTTTTGTTTTGTTTTGTTAGTTTAATGTGTTAGTGTTATGTAGTGTTTTTGTATTGTATTGTTCTTTTTTTTTCTTTTTGTAGTGTTTAAATTGTTGGAAAAGTAATAAATATTATTTTTTTAAAAAAACCGGTTTGGGACGATTTAGCATTATATCGCCCAACCCTAGTCTGGAGGGACCTTCAGACTTGTAGATCAGCCTTGTCCACCATCTAGGGCAGGCATAGTTAAACTCGGCCCTCCAGATGTTTTGGGACTACAATTCCCATCATCCCTGACCACTGGTCCTGTTAGCTAGGGATCATGGGAGTTGTAGTTCCAAAACATCTGGAGGGCCAAGTTTGTCTGTGCCTGATCTAGGGAGTCCAGGGTTGTGTTCTTCAACCGTGTGCACCCACATCTTGGTGAACCCCAGCTCCCATCCATCCCAGCCCAGTGTGGCCAACAGAGAGGGCTGATGGGAGTTGGAGTCCAGTGACTTCTGGAGGCTGCCTTGCTCCCATTTTAGCAGCTGCATTTTATAGTGGCTACATAGCACAAATAACAAGGCAGACTTCAGACTTTGCTTTGGCTGGCTTTCCTGAGCCTCCCTCTCCCCCCCACTCCCATTTCATTCACTGCTAATGGCATTGTTGAAAAGGGAAATATTTTCACCCTAATCAGCAGTAAACAAGAGTGATAAGGAACTGGTGCACACTGAGGATTTGGGCACAGTTTGGAAGGGCCCAGCGGCCTTGCTTGTTTGCTTCTAAACTTTGCACCGCACCTCTTCAGTTCCACATTCACATCCCTGGCACAGCTTACAAGCATAGGATACTATTCTATTAAATGATAATACTAAAATAAAATGATAACCGTAACAATATTAATTACATTCATATCCCAGCCGCCTTCCCAACAGAGCCCAGAGCAGTAAACACACGTGATAAGACAGGCCATCTTTCTGGATAGCTCAGTCTATGCCTGTTCTGAATCCACTTGGAGGACTCAGTCCCTGCTTGTGGGCCTCCCTAGGGAGCAATCTTGTTGGCCACTGTTAAGAACAGGATGAGGGCCCCCTGTTTGGCCTGATCCAGCAAGCTCCAAAAATAAAATAAAAAATAAAATAAAAATGCCATCTGCTTCAGCTTGTTCTGCATCTTGCCTGGTTTCAGCATCGCCTGATCATCTTCTAATTAACTGTCCTGTTCTGTTCAGCACTCGTAATTACTAACATAAATTAGCTCCTTTGCTCTGAGGAATGCGGGCGGCGGCAGATAAACGCTTCCAATTCAGGCCGCTGCTCAATAAACCGTTCTTGCCGCGTGCCAAATGGTTGCCTTAAGCATGGGCTGGATCTGTGCACATGCAATACCTAAAAGATAAGTATTGGCAGCAGTTTGACTTGGTCGAGAGATGGATGCCAGCGGTGTCCTCAGGCTCCACCCCCGGCCTTGACTGTCTTTGCTCCGCCTTCCTTTACCTCTTCTGGTTCTGGAAGGCTTGCAGGCAGGGAAGCTGGTTGCCGCAGAAGAGGGAGACCCATTGACTTCTTTAGCAACTTGCCAAATCTCTGCCTCTTGGCTCTGCTCCTTTCCAGCCTCTGCTTCTGCCTCGGATTCTGGACTGCTCTCTGCCACAGGCTCTCCCTGCTCACTGAGTCCTGTTGCCCTTTCAACTTCTGACACCTCGCTCTTCCCAGGGTTATCTCTCTTCTCCCTCTGACCACTCATTGTCATCCCACTCCCAATCCCTGGGCTCTGAGCCTTCTTAGGGCAGTGGTTCTCAACCTGTGGGCCCCCAGATGTTGTTGGACTACAACTCCCATCATCCCTGAGCTCTGGCCTTGCTAGCTAGGGGTGATGGGAGTTGTAGTTCAACAACATCTGGGGACCAACAGGTTGAGAAAGGCTGCCTTAGGGGTTCCTCAGCTGGTTCCTCCCTCTATTCCTCTGTATCCAACCAGTCTATGCCAGATGCCGGCCTGGAAAAAGATTCTCAACATTGCCATGATGTACTTGATATCTAGGGACGCGGGTGGCGCTGTGGGTTAAACTACAGAGCCTAGGACTTGCCGATCAGAAGGTCGGCTGTCCGAATCCCCACAACGGGGTGAGCTCCCGTTGCTCGGTCCCTGCTCCTGCCAACCTAGCAGTTAAAAAGCACGTCAAAGTGCAAGTAGATAAATAGGTACCGCTCCGGCGGGAAGGTAAACGGCGTTTCCGTGCGCTGCTCCGGTTCGCCAGAAGCGGCTTAGTCATGCTGGCCACATGACCTGGAAGCTCCCTCAGCCAGTAAAGCGAGATGAGTGCCGCAACCCCAGAGTCGGCCACGACTGGACCTAATGGTCAGGGGTCCCTTTACCTTTTTTAACTTGATGTCTAGCTGTTCTGGTGGGCTCCAAAAGCCCCCTAACTTCTTGCAGTACTTTTGGGCTGTGCGGCCAGACTCTATACTTTTTTTAGGGTATGGAAAACTGTGTCCCGGATGCCCAAGTTCCTGGGCCAGCGCTGCAGCTGGAGAGCAATGCTTCTGTTTTGGGGTGTGTGTGCGGGGAACAGAACATCACTTTGGTTATAGCCTGGAGCCAGAGCTGTCGGCCTACACAAGGACACTTCTGTCTTCGCTTAAACAAAACCGCCTTTGCAGCAAGGAGCCGCGCAGTTTGCGGTGGGATCCTCTACAGCCAAAACATCTGCTCATCTGGCAGACGTCGAGAGCCAGCCGAGGCCAGAAGCTTTGTAGAACAAATATGCAAGCAAATTCCATATTTATTCTCCAGCTGCCCAGGGACGGGGAGAGCAGGGGAGCCAAGCAATTTGCCTTTGTTACGGCAACATTAGGAAGACCTTCAACAGATTACGATACCGTCAACAGATAAATGGAATGGATTAAAATTCTAGCTGTAAAACAAGATTCAGGCTCCACTTTTAAGTATGGAGGTCTGGCTGGAAGAAACATGGACCCTATTGGACTAGAGCTTCTCCGAGATTTGGTGCTTAATACCAAGGACTATCAAAAAAACCAGCAGAGAGGAATTGAGAGAGAATTAAGAGCCTCGGACGTGAGGTCTCCAGGCTGATAGTATATGGACTGATGGACGTTTGTTGGGGATTGAAACCGGGAAAGGGGGGGGGGTGGAGTTTGGGAATCCAAAGGGTGTATAATCTAACTTGTTCTGTTTTTATTTTGTTTGGATATTTGTATGAAAATTGGGGAAATCGTGGAAGGGAATTTAGGCCGACTTTAGAAAAAGGTTTAAAGAATAAGCAATGATGTATAAATATGAAGTCTATAAGGCAAAATTGGTTTTTTTTTAAAAAAGAACTAAATATAAAAAGGTTTAAAAATAGGGATAAGAACTTGTTGAACCAACAATCTGACCTGGAATACAAGAGGGAGAGGTGTGGGGAAGTCAGGGAAATATGTTATAGAAAATAAGGATTGTGAACCGTATGTGTTTTTAACCTTTTTTTGTTTTTTTTATTTTTTATTGTACTACGGTGGAAAATCTTAATAAATATCATTTTAAAAAAATAAATAAAATTCTAGCTGTAAGCTACCATTGGTAACATATGAAGCTACTTCAATGGTATTTGGAATGAGTCTCCACAGACTGTATTAGGTTATTGACAATCGTGTATTAGGATAAGAATATACACATCTGTATAAATGTAGGGTAATAGAACAGTATTCTTTTTTTGTGCATTCTCACTCCCCCCCCCGCTCGTATCTTTTTATAAAGGCAATCCTCGTAATAAAATATTATTAATAAACAGATGATCCTGGGGACCCCCCCTTCCAACTCTACAATTCTGTGACAAGTAGCAGCTGCCCAGGGGTTCAGGAAGGAGCTTCTCAATCCTACCTGGAGACAGATTGAACGTGGAACCTCTGCTGCTGAACTTTGCTCCTTTCCCAGCTTGCTGGGTGCAAAAGGGTTGCAAGATGGATCCGGTCATTATGTGGTAGTAAAAGTATATATATATATATAAAAAAGGTAAAGGACCCCTGGATGGTTAAATCCAGTCAAAGGCGACTATGGGGTTGCTATTGAGAGACCCAGACCAGGCCCTGTCTGCGCAACACCTTTAAAGCAGTGTCACACCGCTTTGAACAGTCCCCCCCAAACGATCCTGGGAGCTGTTAAGGGTGTTGAGAGTTCTTAGGAGAGCCCTCTTCATCTCCCAGAGCTACGTTTTCCATGGTGGTTTTAACAAATCAGCCCTTCTTCCCAGGGAACTCTGGGAACCGTAGCTCTCCTGACAACTTTTAGCACCTTGAAACTACAGTGCCCAGGATTCTCTGGTGGGAAATCATGGTGGTTTGAAGTGGTATGACGCTGCTGTAAGCATGTAAAGGTAAAGGACCCCTGGACAGTTAAGTCCAGTCAAAGGCAACTATGGGGTTGCAGTGCTCAATTTGCTTTCCGGCCGAGGGAGCCAGCACTTGTCCAGAGTTTTCTGGGTCATGTGGCCAGCAGGACTAAGCCGCTTCTGGCGCAACAGAAGACTGTGACAGAAACCAGAGCGCACAGAAACGCCGTTTACCTTCCCGCTGGAGTAGTACTTATTTATCTACTTGCACTTGGTGTGCTCTAGAACTGCTAGGTTGGCAAGAGCTGAGACAGAGCAACAGGAGCTCACCCCGTCATGGGGATTCAAGCTGCCAACCTTCTGATCGGCAAGCACAAGAGGCTCGATAGTAGCACGTGTTGGAAGAGCGGGGGGATCTCTCTGGATGCTGCCAGATTCCAGCTCCCAGCAGCCCAGCCCATCACCATGGAGTCCAGTAACAGTTGGTGGGCTTCATGTTGCAGAGACTGTAGGGAGGCGTAAGTTCAGGGCTGGGGTCATTTGGCCCTTCATTGGCTACGCTCTCCCATCATCCCATTGGCCATGTTGGTTGGGGCTGATGGGAGTTGGGAGTCTAACAACCTCTGGAAGCCCAGGGTTCCCCAACCTTCTGCTGTCACTCCAGGCGGCTCAGTCCCCTTCCAAGTGGCCATGAATAGTGTGAGCCTATGTCGCAGGGCTCTTTCTCAAACCCATGATTTGAAGAAGGCGAATGGGTGACAGAAAAAATTCAGCGCAGTCTTCATCTGAGGTTGCCCTCATTGATCAACAAGCAACTGGAACTTTTTTTAAAAAAAAATCTGGCTGGGAAAACCTGTTCCCTCTTCTACAGCTTGTGATGCAATCCTTATTAACCCTAAAATAGTTGGTTGTTTTTTTGCAAGGTGGGGGAACAAGAACATTGTGGTTTTTTGTAAACCTGCAGAATGTATTTTGTATAGTTAAGTTTTTGCTTCTAGCTTCAGTAAGTTGTATTCTTAGTTTATTGCTATGGCTAGTGGCTGATGCAAATAAAAGGTTCTTCTGATTCTGATTCAAAATTGTTTTTTAAAAGCACACACAGAGAGACCCAAGTCCTAAGAAAAAAAATCTTTAATTTTCACTTTATGGAAATACATTCCCCGCCCCCCATATTCTCATTTCCATGATACAAAAATGTTAAATATCAAACCAAGTTTATGAAATCTACCAAAGCAGATCTTTTGTTTTGTATTTTAAACTAAGGCTGGTTAATGTCGCAGGTTTCCATTTGTACAACCCACAAAGTTAAGGGGAAAAGGGAGCAGGAAAAGGATGACCCCCCCCTCCCACCTCTATATAACACTCAAATACTTCCCGAATGAAAGGTGAGGTTGAGGAAAATAGTGGGCCCCCCCCTAAAAAAAAAAGACAAGACAAAGGATGTTAATTTAAGGGGCTGGGGGAGGAAAAGGGGTGGGTGGGGGTACAGATCCTAGAGAGGAATGAAAGGGAGTCAAGTGGCTGAAAGCATTTTGTTACTGGCCAAGTTGCAACAACAGGTGAAAATCTGGACTAAAGACAACTTGCATATAAACCGCCCCCTGCCCCCCCCTTGATGGAGCAGTGGAGCAAAGTTACAACACACACAGCTTCTTCTTTTTGCGAATTTCACAGGGTACATGCCGTTTAAAGGTGATCAATACCAAACACTCAGTCTTCTAACATTTATGACGAGCAAAAAGTAAGATTTCAGGTTAAGCAACAAAACCGACGTGTTACACGCACACATGTACGAAGGTGGGGGAGTGGCGGCAGCGATGATTGTTCCGTAGGGTATTCTTTAATTAAAAAAATTTCAAATGATTGCTGAGAGACATCTTGCTTTTTATTTGTGTCTATTATATAAACACCCCCCCCCAACTTCGTTTTAAAATAAAGGGCAGCCCGGCCGAGGTGCGAGGGGCTGCAGATTCGTCCGAACTGGGAGTCTGCTTCGCGCTGGTGTCGTAGCCGGATGCTACCACGTGTCTGGAACGTCGAAAAGTTGGGTGGGCTGGGCCGGGAGGTCTTCTGGAGGAAAGCACATGATGCAGTGGTTATGGAGAGCATCCTAGCAGCTGGGATAGCTCAGCTGGCAAGAGCACGAGATTCTTAATCTCATGGTTGTCAAGTTCGAGTCCTGAGTTGGGCAAAAGATTCCTGTACTGCAGGGAGTTGGACTAGATCAGCCTTTCTCAACCTGTGGGTCCCCAGATGTTGTTGAACTACAACTCCCAGCACCCCTAGCTAGCAAGGCCAGAGAAGAAGAACAAGAGAAGAGTTTGGATTTGATATCCCGCTTTATCACTACCCGAAGGAGTCTCAAAGCGGCTCACATTCTCCTTTTCCCTTCCTCCCCCACAACAAACACTCTGTGAGGTGAGTGGGGCTGAGAGAATTCAGAGAAGTGTGACTAGCCCAAGGTCACCCAGCAGCTGCATGTGGAGGAGCAGGGAAGCGAACCCGGTTCACCAGATTACGAGTCCACCGCTCTTAACCACTACACCACACTGGCTCAGGGATGATGGGAGTTGTAGTCCAACAATATCTGGGGACCCACAGGTTGAGAACCGCTGGTCTAGATGATCCTCATGGTCCCTTCCAATGGCAATTCTATGGTCTTGTGTGTCAAAGCGGAAGAGCAGACTCTGCTCATGCCTGTGCAGGGATCCCCAGTAAGGACCAAGGCCAGGGAGCTCATGGACCGTCAGAAGGCTCTGCCAAGTCTTCGTGTTATAAGATAATAAGTGGCACCTCGGTTTTTGAACGTAATCCGTTCCAGAAGACCGTTTGACTTCTGAAACGTTTGAAAACCAAGGTGCAAAGGGCGGTTTGCAAATTTAACTGGGAAAATTGAGGAAAACTCAGGGGAAGCCGTTCGAAAACAGAAGCATTTACTTCCAGGTTTACGGCGTCCGGGTTCCGAAATGTTTGTCAACAGAGACGTTTGAAAACCAAGGTGCCACTGTATTTGTTTTAGTGCTTACATTGCAAGCTGCTTTGGGAGCCTTGGCGAGCAGGTGATATATAGACCCAATCAACCAATCTTTAAACAAACAAACAAACAAATAAATAAATAAAGCTGGGTCTCAAACAACGTAATTTGGAAGGGTGTCAGGGCCTCATTTAGCCATAAAGCGGCACAGTGACGTTACGGACTGAGGTTGGCTGTGGCTGTCATGGCCGCTGCCCTTTGGGTGTAAAAATGAGTCTTATAGTCAAGGGCGACTTGGGGCACGCAGGGCAGCTATGCAGAGCTTCCGTAACTAAAAGCAGCCTTTTCAAACCTGCTGCCCTCCTGGTGTTTTGGGCTACAACTCCCAGCAAATGGCTGAGTGGGACTGGTAGAGCAGAAGACAGGGAGGCCAACAGCAGGTGGCGCTAGAGAGAAGTGCAATAGGCAGAACCACCGAATCCTAGTTTTGTCTCCATCATCCTCCCTGCAGAGTCATACAGGAGGCAACACTGACACTAAGGAGGAGGAGGGTGGTTGTAAGTAGTAAGAAGGCAGGCTTGGGTTCGCCAGTTTGACAGGCCTGGAGGGAAGGAAAACACACGAGTGTCGGAATTGCTTCTCAGCCTGCGACAGCATTCAAGAACTTAGTATGTGGGGATGACTGCTCAAATAACTGAGGAGCTGTAGTTTCAAGCACTAATACAACCACTTGGTCATTAGCGTTTTTAAAGCGGTGTACATAAAAATAAACCACACAGAGAATAAAACCGTAAAAACTCATCATAACACAATAATTCCAAACACTACCTGGAGTAAGGAAGTCATGGTCATGTGCCTGAAGCTCAGAGCCCATCTAATCTCGGTCAGGCAAGGGTCACTATGGTGAATGCATGGCTTCTGGTTAATATGAGCTGCACATCTGAGCCATGGGGGACGACCAACAGAGACTGTCCCAATATCTTAGTGACCAGGCAGGGATATAAGGGATCAGTTGGCTCCAACTTGCTAAGGGCCTCGTCAATAAATATAGGAACCTGAACCTGGCCTCGTAATATCTGGGCACCAAACTTGTAAACTCCTGGGTTATGTGCTGGCAATATCCTGTTCCCATCAATAGTCTAGTTCCAGCATTTTGTAGCAGCTGGAGCTTCCGGATGTGGTGCAACGGTAGCCTCACATGGAGCAGAGTGCAATAATCGAGACGTTTACAAGCCCTTCGGGACAAAGAGGCCTGCTATTCAGTCACATGTGGACAGCTTGAATTATTCTCCCATTTAGTTGCAGTTTGCTTGTGCATAATGAGAAGCACAAAGGTGTCCTAGGTGACTGCTGGAGATGTGGAGAAAAATCAGGCACTTTCTACCATATGTGGTGGCAATGCAAGAAAATTGAGGTGTTTTGGGAGGACATCTATTTAGAATTACAAAAACTGTTAAAAATCTTTTTCAATAAAAAACCAGAAGCTTACCTTCTGGGAATTACGGATTTGAACTTCCCTTAAAAAATAAAGGACATCTTTTTATATGCTACAGTGGCAGCAAGAGTCCTAATTGCTGCAATTTGGAAATCTGATAAACTTCCATCTATGCAGGAATGGATTCAAAGATTGATTGAATATGCGGAACTAGACAGTTTCTCTGAAAAAATAAAGAACAAACCAAAACAGGTGTTTGTATCTAAATGGAAAGTCTTTAAAATATATTTGAAAAAGAATTATAGTAGCTTAAATTCTGTCGCAGCATTTGATTAACTTCAGTAGTAGCTTCAAGAATGATGTGAGACCTAAGATAAATTAAGATGCAGTTAAAAAAAAAGAGAGAAGCAGCTTGGCAGTGCTGAGTTGTGAGCAGAAGTGTTGGAGGGCTGACACAAGATACCAGCATCACTGATAAAAAAATCATAGAATCGGAGAGCTGGAAGGGATAACAGCATCACTGCTCAAAAAATCATAGAATCGGAGAGCTGGAAGGGACTATGAGGGTCATTTAGTCCAACCCCCTGCAATGCAGGAATCTTTCGCCTAACCTGGGGCTCGAACCCACGACCCTCGTGCTCTACCAACTGAGCTACCCAGCTGCCACAAATCAAACCTTTGCCAAGTAGAATCCTGCTGTACCCTAACCCTGTTTTGTGTTAACTAACACTGGCCTAGTCTGACACTAGAATTAAGTAAAGGTAACTTGTGCCTTTACTTTAACAATAAAGCTGGACCATAAAGAAGGCTGATCGCCAAAGAATTGATGCTTCTGAATTATGGTGCTGGAGGAGACTCTTGAGAGTTCCGTGGACTGCAAGAAGATCAAACCGATCCATTCTGAAGGAAATCAGCCCTGAGTGCTCACTGGAAGGACAGATCCTGAAGCTGAGGCGCCAATACTTTGGCCACCTCATGAGAAGAGAAGACTCCCTGGAAAAGACCCTGATGTTGGGAAAGATGGAGGGCACAAGGAGAAGAGGACGATAGAGGATGAGATGGTTGGACAGTGTTCTCATGTTTATGACTGGTTGGATTATTTTCAGGTTAATGAAATGTTTAAAAAATATATTAAAAGAAAGGGGTTATGTAGAAAAAGATTCAAAGTTCCAGACAGAAGTGATAAATAATGATTGTAAAATTTTGTCAAAAATGTATAAAATACTGTTGGAATGGAATATGAAAAATGAGGAAGTTAAATCAGTAATGGTACAATGGGCCAAAGATTTTGGTTACAATATACAGTTTGAGGATTTGGAAAAATTGTGGAAGGAGAACTTAAGATTCACTGCTTGTATGGCACTAAAAGAAAATGTTATGAAAATGTTCTACAGATGGTATATCACACTGGTAAAATTAGCAAAAATGTATAAGACGTGTTATAAGTGTTGGAAATGTAAGGAAACAGAAGAAACGTTTTATCACATGTGGTGGGAATGTAAGAAAGTGAAGGGATTTTGGGAGATGATATACAATGAAATGAAAAAGATGTTAAAATGTACATTTGTAAAGAAACCAGAGATTTTTCTTTTAGGGATTACAGGAGAGGAAATAAGAAGAAAGGACTTTAAACTTTTCCAATATGCAGTTACAGCAGCAAGAATCCTACTGGCCCAGAAATGGAAACAAGAAGAAATACCGACGGTAGAAGAATGGAGACTGAAGCTGACAGACTATGCAGAACTGGACAGATTAACTGGGAAAATTAGATATCTTCGAGACCAAAAGTTCATCGAGGACTGGGGAAAATTTGTTGATTATCTGAAAAGAACGTGTGATGTGCAAACAACGCTAGTGGGGTTTCAAGAAGCACTGTGAAAGTTGAGATATATTGTTAGAAAGAAATAGAAGTGGGAGGGAAGGTTAATGGCAATATAAACAGAAGAAATGCGTAACTGAGAGGTAAATATGGATGATTGTCAGAGAAGCTGAAGGAAGTCCAAACAGAGTTAAATTTGTGGAAATTTTGATATGATTGTTTATTTGTGTTGGAAAATTAATAAAAATTATTATATATATAAAAAAAGAGATGGTTGGACAGTGTTCTCGAAGCTACGAACATGAGTTTGACCAAACTGCGGGAGGCAGTAGAAGACAGGAGTGCCTGGCGTGCTCTGGTCCATGGGGTCACAAAGAGTTGGACACGACTAAACAACAACAAACTTGTGCCTTTGCTAAAGTGAAATTACTGCTGCTGGCTTATTGTAGTGGCCGGCCACAAATGCAGAGCTGTCAAATGCTGCAGCAGACTAAGAAGCAGCTCTAGCACCAGTGTGTTTTTCTCCCCCCCCCCCCATCCAGCCCTACCAAACCGGCAGAGCCAAACTCACCCCACAAGCACCACCCACTAAACCTAAATCCATGCAGAGCTCAGTCAAGCTCTCTGCGGCACCAGACTTGCTGCTTTATCAACACACCTACGTATTCCACCTACCTGCTGGGGCATGTTCCCTTTTGGCTTTCTTGAACTTCTTGGTTTTTTTCTTCCCCTCTTCCAAGGGCTCCGCAAAGGAGTCTGGGGGATCCTCCTGCATTTCGCTCTCTTCCACGTCGTCACAGCCACTCTCCTCTTGAATGGGGCTCATGCTTCTCTTCCCCACGGTGCTGGTAGCTGAAAAACTGGGGAGGGAAAGAGAGAAAAGAGGACATTCTCAGGTTCTCATGCAGAAGTCTGCTTTTGCTGCCTCCTCCCCCAACACCCAAATCCCTTTTCCTTCTGTTTTGTTATATATATATATAATTAAATTTTCTGTTTTACAATTTAAAATACTCATTTTACATCCTTAAAATACCGACTTGTTTTCCTTCTTCTCTTTCCATTTTGCATTTTACATACCATAAGCCCCTGCATATTTTACAAAAACGATACCATTCAGTATTCCATTATATCAAAAGTTATTTACACTGTTGAATTTATCTGAATGCTGCCAGCGTTTTCAGCTATACGCAATTATTTCCCATATATTCAATAGATGTTTTCCAGTCTTCTTTAAACGTATGTTTAAAACTGTAACATGGTTCCTTATATTTTCCATTGATTTCAGTTTGGGTGGCCCCCGTAAAGTACAGCAATTCCCTTTTAGGTGCCCACTGTCTATCCATATTAACTCTCTTAAGTGTAATAGCCTTGACAGGAGATAGCAGTTTTCCTTTCCAGCAGATTTTTATATTTCTCCCTAAATCCTTTTTTCTTACATGTCATGTAAGGACATATTTCTAAGCCATTCTGGGAGCCCTTTCAGTTGAAGAATGGGATGAAAATGTTTAAAATAAAATCAGTGATTCTTGCACAGAATTACCAATTGAACAAGATGGGATGAAGTCAATGCCCTGGCTTGGAGGATTTTTTTCCCCCTACAATCAAGCTTTGTGAAATAAATAAAACAGGAGAATGTTCACATGACCTTTGTTCCAAAACAGCCACGCTGGTTGCTGGTTCATTCACAGGCTTAGTTCAAGGTGCTCACATTAAGTGTTTAAAGCCTTAAATGGCTCAGGTCTCAGATATCTGAAAGGTTGCATCCTTCCCTACAGGCCGTCTCAGGTATCAAGACTGACAGAGGGGGACCTCTTGGGAGTTCTGACACCCCTGGAATTTTGGGAGGTAGCGGCTCAGGATACGGCATTCCTCTGTGGGAACCCCTAATCTGCAGAAACCCCGCCCCTGCAGAGGTGTGTCAAGCCTCTTCATTGGACAGCTTCCGCTGAGTGCTGAAGACACACCCCTTTACCCTTACAGCTATACAGTGGTATCTCGGGTTAAGAACTTAATTCGTTCTGGAGGTCCGTTCTTAACCTGAAACTGTTCTTAACCTGAAGCACCACTTTAGCTAATGGGGCCTCCTGCTGCCGCTGCACTACCGCTGCACGATTTCTGTTCTCATCCTGAAGCAAAGTTCTTAACCCGAGGTAATATTTCTGGGTTAGCGGAGTCTGTAACCTGAAGCGTATGTAACCTGAAGTGTATGTAACCCGAGGTACCAATGTAATAATAATAATAATAATAATAATAATAATAATAATAATAATAATATATTTACCCCGCCCATCTGGCTGGGTTTCCCCAGCCACTCTGGGTGGCTTTTAACAGAACATTAAAAACATAATAAAACTTCAAACATTAAAAACTTCCCTAAACAGGGCTGCCTTCAGATGTATTCTAAAAGTCAGATAGTTGTTTATTTCCTTGATATCTGATGGGAGGGCACCACCACCGAGAAGGCCCTCTGCCTGGTTCCCTGTAACCTCACTTCTCGCAGGGAGGGAACCGCCAGAAGGCCCTCAGCGCTGGACATCAGCTTAGGCATTTTGCTTCCGGGAGCCAGCCTCACTTGTTCCAGGTGAAACGGTTTGACCCGTTTTATAACTGCAACGGCTGTATCTGTTTTTATAACATTGTTGTAATCTGCCCTGGGACTTATCATAGAATGGATCATCTAATTGCAACCGCAGGAGAATCTCAACTAAAGAGCCCAAGACAGATGGCCATCGAACCTCTGCTCAACATCATCCAAGGAAGGAGGAGAGCTCGCCACCTCCGGAGGGAATCAAACAGGCCTTACTGCCAGAAAAGCTCTCCCTGCTGCTTAGTCGGAATCTCCTTTCTTGTAACTTGAAAGCCACGGGTTCGAGTCCTACCCTCCATGCCGAAGGGCAGGTGTGAAATCTTACAAATGGGAATACCTGGGTATCTTCGAAATGCATGGAAAAGTGATTCTCTCTCACCTGTCTTTTAAAGGCGCAGGCCGTGAAAAAAGTGCCCCTCACCTGTTCGGGTTGTAGTACCGGTTTTGAAGCACGTACGGAGCGGCCTGTGTTTTCAGCCGCTTTCCCTCCATCTCCTTCCAACCATCTTCCGTCCATTTCCTCTTGCCCTGCCTCTTCTCCTCGTGCTTCTTCTCCACGTATTCTGCGTAGGTCTGGATTCTGTAGCTTTCGGCGTACTTGCTGGTGTTTACGGCTGCAAGATGCAACGGAACAGATAGTTAACACTGAAGCAAACTGGAGCCAGGAGAAACCTCTATTCGTCAGCCACATTCTATTTACAGCCATACCTTGGAAGTCGAACGGAATCCGTTCCGGAAGTCCGTTCGACTTCCAAAATGGTTGAAAACCAAATCGTGGCTTCTGATTGGCTACAGGAAGCTCCAGCAGCCAATCAGAAGCCATGGAAGCCTTGTCGGACATTCGGGGCCCCAAAAAAGTTTGCAAACCGGAACAATCACTTCCGGGTTTGCGGCGTTCGGGAGCCAAAACATCCAAGTTCCAGGGCGTTCAATAACCAAGGTACGACAGTATTTAGATTGTTTCTATACCATTTTACAGGCGTTGGGGGGTGGTGGGGCAAAGGAGGAAATCTCTTAAGAGGTTTACAGCACCTCTGGAAACATTAGAAAGGCAACACTGCAGAATATCTGACTACAGAGGCCCCTTCTCCCAAATATAAGCACCGAAAGAAGGAAGTCGAGGTCAGAACAGGACGTTGTAAAGGCGCATCAAATAATAAATAAATACAACATTCAAAGAAGCAACATGAGCAGCAAAACAAAGCAGCCTTTTAAAAGCCGGAAGCATTACGAAGTAAAAAAATCAGGTACAAAAATGCCACATTAGAGAAGGAAGGGAAATCTCAGGATCTGGGGCCAAATGCATCCCTCCAGGGTGCTGGGAACTGTAGCTCAGTGAGGGTGTCTCCTAACAACCCCCCCCCAGCATTCCATAACCAACCCTGGATTGCCCATCGCTGTTTCTAGCACTGAGGTCCGTCAGGCTGAAAGGTCTTATTTAAGCAAATTTACTTTTCCTTAAGTACCAAAAGACAGGAGTGCCTGCCGTGCTCTGGTCCATGGGGTCACGAAGAGTCGGACACGACTAAACGACAACAACAAGAAGTATCAAAAAGTACTGCAAATTGTGCTATATGGTCTACTGCAGAGCTTTCCAAACTGTGTGTCGCGACACATTAGTGTTTCGGCTAAAGTGTGTAGTTGTGTGAACACTCCCTGCAGACTTCCCAGGTCTGGAAGGGGGTTAGTTTAACCTGGCTAGCAAAACTGAATTACCGTGTCACGAAATGGTGCAAAACTGAATTACTGTGTCACGAAATGACGTGTGTGTAAAAAGTGCGTCACCAACATGAAAAGTTTGGAAAGCTCTGGTTTATTCAGTTCTGCTCAGACGGAACAACCCCCAGCCCTGTAGCCTAAAGACGACGAGTCTTTTTCTCAATCTTCAGAGAGCGTTTGTGAGAAACACCCTCTGAACCCACACCCTTTAAAAATATTTCTTTGTAGCCAACCTTTTCCTTGATTTTCCTCCAGGTCTTGTGCAACCCAATGTATTACCTGGAAACAGAGTTGCCCTCATCTATTCCTGCGTTTTGAAGCTTTGGCTAATGACGACAGATTTTCAGTTTGCACACAGTTTTCCACCCCTTTCCACAATAAATCTATGATTTCTTAACAGCTGTGCTAATGTCTTAAGACTTATACCACATCCCACACCGTATGATTAAAGTACATTTATTCCACTTTGAAGATTCATGGCTGCTTCTTCTCTCCCAGCCCAGAATCCTGGGAACTGCCATCTATTACTATATTTATATTTTCGTTGTTATAACATCTGAGGATCACAGGATAGCTTACGATAGAAAAACAAAAATATGTAACATAATAACAAACAAAAACAATACCCCCCCATTTAAAATCCCTATAAATATTTGGCACAGGGGAGCTGTGACTCTTTAAAGTGGAATCTGAGTGCTTTAGAATTATTGAATTGTAGAGTTGTGAGGGACCCCAGGGATCATCCAGTCCACCCCCTGCAGTGCAAGCAAATAAAACATTGCTTATTCTTCATCCACTGGTGTGCTGATTGGCTCCAGATCTGGAGAAACCTGCCCTTGGCAGAACACGGTTGAAGTGGGAATCTAAGGCCTGCTTTGAATCACGCTGGATGAACACAAGAGCCTGGGAGACCGAAGCCGGCAGCTCCCTCCATTTCTTCCCTAGGGGTGGGAGGAGACTGGCAGCACCTACTGTTCACGAAAAGGTGGCTGCAGAAGAGGCATGGGGGCAGCGGATCTAGGCTCCAAGGAGTGCGCTGCAGCCGCTGCCACCACCGTGGCAGAAATAGGTGATGCGCACCTTGGAACTGCTGCCCTGTGGATCCTGCTGCCCGAAGTGGTCATCTCCCCTTGCCTCATGGGTGGGCCGGCCCTGGCGGATGCGACCCTAATATTATGAGGACTGGCTGTGCCGACTGGGGCTCCACTCCCCACTCCTGATTCAACCTGTGTGTGTGCATCCAAAATTTTAAAATTCTAGTAACCTTTTGGCTAGCAACTTCCTCCCTCCCTAGGTTAGCAGGAGGTCTGAGGGAACAAGTTGGGATGCATTTTCCAAAGTTTCTGGAAAAATAGACAGGAAAAACACAACTCATCAATGTTTTGCTTCTGTTGTGTGTGTGTGTGTGTTGGGGGGCTTTGCCTTACAGACTGGTGGCTCCTGAAATGTGGCAGTTCCTTCTTTTGCCTTGCTGGTTTCTTGCAACATCACAAAGAAGGAGAAAACCTTTCTGTGGGTGTTCCCTCTCTCACGCACGCACACATGCGCTCCTGGAGGTTTTGCCCTCGCAATCCTGCAGCTTCCCTTCAAGTCCCAGCAACTTTGCAAACCCGCTGCCTTTCATCTCCCTGCCAAGCTTGGGCGCAAAGCCAGCCACCTCTTAGGGGTGAGTCAGCAAAACCCCTTGGCTGCCAGCTGATGCCCCTTGGCTGTTTCCAGTCCAACTGCTTAGATGAAAGTGATGCACGGCTGTCCCGTCCCCCCTGCCCCCTAAAAAAGTGTTGTAGGTGGATGAGCTGTTGCTGGAGAGTCACTTCCATGTGCCAAGATGTTCAGCTCCATGCAGCCAACGCTTAAGAGCTGTATCCAACACTAGGCCTACTCAAGAGCAGGCCCACTGAAATGAAATGAAGAAGAAGAAGAAGAAGAAGAAGAAGAGGAGGAGGAGGAGGAGGAGGAGGAGGAGGAGGAAGAAGAATCCCCCACCAATCTGGCTGGCTTGCTCCAGCCACTCTGGGCGGCTTCCTACACATATAAAAACATAACAGGTATACATATAAGAAGAAGAAGGAGAAGGAGAAGAAGAAGAAGAAGCAGAATGCTGCGGTCCTCAGGCTGGGAAGGGTGCCCTACCCCTGTTTTTAAGTGCACTGCATGTTTTAAAATGCGATCATTGCCTTTTAAATTACGCCTCCCCTGCGATGCTCTGGAGATGGGACAAGGCAAAAATCTAAGCCAGCTGACAAGAGGCCGACATTCACGGCTGACACTCTCAAACAGGCCTTTTACCGTCCTGTTTTTCCAGATGACACTTTGGAGATTAGCTTTTACGATACGTTGTGCATCACTTCCAAGCTACAGCGGCGGCAGAAAATGCACCTCGTTCCCTACGGTGCCCGTGGGACTAACAAAAATAAAAACAAACCGCTCTGAATTATTAACTGAAACACATCAAAACCCAAGATGCAGACAGATAACGGGAGCACAGGAAAAGAGCAGATGAGCGAGAGTCTCATTGCAGGGTATTTGTGAACTACATAAGCCTAAAGGCTGTTCCCCTCCCTTCCTCAAACATAATAATAATAATAATAATAATAATAATAATAATAATAATAATAATAATTTATTTATACCCTGCCCTTCCTGGTTCAAAAACTGGGCTCAGGGCGGCTAACAACAAATTTAAAACACTTAATTGTAAAAGCAGCATAAAATACAGTATAAAAACATGAATAACAATAAAAATCAAAAATCAATTTAGGGGAAATAAGCATGTTTTCTCCCTTTTCCCAACCTGCTCGAAGGATTTTGCTCCCACCAAAAGCTATTCCTTTTCACACTATCTCGGCTTCGCCTTTAAACAAATGCTGGGCAGTATCCCACGGGAGACATTAAATCACTGCAGAGGGCATTCTGGAACTTCCTTAAAAGACAGCAGCTAAGCCACAGATGTCATAATGAAAAGTTGCCATTTTCAGCCACCCGGCAAGCCTTGCATTCCAATATTGGGCTGGTTGGAGTGGGCAAGTCAGGCAGGTGGTTAAAACAGGCTCTCCTCATCAGCTCCCATTCTATAGACAATCATACTGCAGCTTGGAGCACAATTACTCTTGCCTCTATCTCCTTATTTATTTATTTAGCTAGCTAGCAAAATTTATAGGCCACTTCACTAAACAAAACAACCACACACCTCTAAGCGGCTTTCATGCAATGATGTGAAACATTCATTAAAACAGCAATAACCGCCGACCTTAAAAATCAGCAAATAAAATGATCAAAATATAGATAAAGTCTGTATTGTTAGCCATATCCCGACAACGCTGTACAACTTTATGCTTTTCCCAGGTAAAGGTAAAGGGACCCTTGACCATTTGGTCCAGTCGTGACCGACTCTGGGGTTGCGGCGATCATCTCGCTTTACTGGCCGAGGGAGCCGGCATACAGCTTCCAGGTCATGTGGCCAGCATGACTAAGCCGCTTCTGGCGAACCAGAGCAGCGCACAGTAACGCCGTTTACTTTCACGCTGGAGCAGTACCTATTGATCTACTTGCACTTTGATGTGCTTTCGAACTGCTAGGTTGGCAGGAGCTGGGACCGAGCAACGGGAGCTCACCCCGTTGTGGAGATTCAAACCGCCGACCTTCTGATCGGCAAGTCCTAGGCTCTGTGGTTTAACCCACAGCACCACCCGCGTCCCAGTGGTGTTCCCAGGTTGGACGTCAAAAGATTCACAACTAAATTCTAGCCTCTAGCTGAGGTTATCTTACCCCTCCATTAGTTTTGTCACAGGTCTATCTAAAGTCCATCTTTGTCCTGAGGGAATGAGAGATCTAAGCTTTTAAAAGGCTGCTGTTTTTGGTAGCTAGACCCTTTTGTTTTATTACATAGTTTTGGTCAATCCTTACCATTTTAATGTATTTTTTTTAAAAAAACACCTTCGTGAGTTTCACCTGAAAAGTGGTATGTCAGTATCCTGAACAAATAAACCTAACAGGATACCGTATTGCCCCAAATATAAGCCGCACCTTTAAAATTCAAGGGGGGAAAAGACAATACCCGAATATAAGCCACTCCCTTAAAATTAGGTTACAGGCTGAAAATCGCTGCGGTTGGTACAATTGTAACTCCGAGCCAATTTAAGCCTTTGTTCTTGCAAGCCCGTAAAAGCTACCGTACAATCGCTAAAATCGCAAATCGCTATTCAATTGCTAAAATTCCGTAGGCACTCACACCCGCAAATGGCAAATGAACAGTCTCAAGCTCGCAAATTGGCAACAAAACATATTTTTGTTCCGTTTTACCGTATGTCTGTTTCAGCGGCGCTATCGTAAAAGCCAATTTTTGGACGGTCGCAAATTTAATCCGTACTTTAACTTTTCACGGTTGGAATTTGGGGGGAAAGCGCGGCTTATATTCAGGCCAATACGGTATATCCCGCATTATATACCGGATGTTGCTGAACTACAACTCCCATCAGCCCCACCAAGGATGCCCAAAGGCTAGGGATTATGGGAGTCATAGTTCAGCAGCACCTGGAGAGCCAAAGGTTCCCCATATCTATCAGCTTTGCATGCAGAAGGTCGCAGGTTTAATCCTCAGAATTCTAGGCTTGGCTGGGACAGATTCCCTCTCTGAAATCCTAGAGAGGGGCTGCCAGTCAGAGTAGACAATACTGACCTAGATGGACTCGGTATAGGGCAGCGCTTTCAGTTTTTATGCTGTTCCAGCACCAGAAGGCAAGGGGGAAATGTAGACTCTGGAAAACTGAATCCCTGCATCTGAAATCTGATGGTGTTGTTGGGATGATGCGGAAGACTAATACTCTTAAAGATTATTCAGGTGGCGTTTAATACCACTTGAGGCTGTGTATTGGAAGCGGGTGGGAGGGAGGAGCACATGTCAAATATCACAGCGCAAAGGATTCGTGCGTGGCCTTCTAGGCAAGAACTGGAAGGGCACCCTGCCTGCCTGGGGTTTTATATTCTTGAAGGTTTCTCCAGCCCGTTGCAAAAGAATTCAGAGCACGACCTTTGTACGCTGTTAGCGATGGAAATAGAAGCTTGGTGTGTTTTGCGGTGGGGAGGAGCAGAGAGGGGAGATGAAATCCCTGCAGTGAAACAGATAGCTTGAGCCAGCTGGACAGAGAAATCTGCTCAAGGGCTCATTTCTTTCGCAGCCGAATCCTACGAAGGTTTAACTCAGCATTCGGTAAACTGGGGTACCGCGAAGGTGGTCAGGATGGGAGCCCGAATGGGGACCCTGCTGCGAAAGAAATCTGACGGCCTATGCTGAAAGAACCACGTAAGGGGGTGGGGGGAAATAACACAGCTCCATTCCACATTTGCCTCTACAAGAAATCGTGCAGTGCAAAAAGGGGCAGGCTCCATAGCAGTGCGCCACCTGCACTACATGCGTAAAGGGGATGCGAGTAGCGCTGCGGTCTAAACTACTGAGCCTCTTGGGCTTGCTGATCAGAATGTTGGCGGTTCAAATCCCCACGACGGGGTGAGCTCCCGTTGCTCTGTCCCAGCTCCTGCCAACCTAGAAATTCGAAAGCACGCCAGTGCAAGTAGATAAATAGGTACCACAGTGGCGGGAAGGTAAACAGCGTTTCTGTGCGCTCTGGTTTCCATCACAGTGTTCCGTTGCACCAGAAGCGGTTTAGTCCTGCTGGCCACATGACCTGGAAAGCTGTCTACGGACAAACGCCGGCTCCCTCGGCCTGAAAGCGAGTTGAGCGCCACAACCCTATAGTTGCCTTTGACTGGACTTAACTGTCCAGGGGTCCTTTACCTCTACATGCTTAATGCAGCGTCATACCACTTCAAACCACGATGATTTCCCACCAGAGAATCCTGGGCACTGTAGTTTTAAGGTGCTAGGAGTTGTCAGGAGAGCTACGGTTCCCAGAGTTCCCTGGGAAGAAGGGCTGATTTGTTAAAAGCACCATGGAAAATGTAACTCTGGGAGATGAAGAGGGCTCTCCTAAGAACTCTCAACACCCTTAACAGACTACAGCTCCCAGGATCGTTTGGGGAGGACTGTTGAAAGCGGTGTGACACTGCTTTAAAGGTGTCACGCAGACGGGGCCTGGGTCTCTCAGGCTACGAGGCCAGGATCAAGGTACTTGAACAGTCGTACCTTGGTTTTCGAACAGCTTAGTTCCTGAACGTTTTGGCTCCTGAACGCCGCAAACCCGGAAGTGAGTGTTCCAATTTGCAAGCCTTTTTGGAAGCCGGCTTCCAATTGGCCGCACGAGCTTCCTGCAGCCAATTTGTAAGCGCTTTGGCTTACAAATGTTTTGGAAGTCGTCCGGACGTCCGGAACAGATTCCGTTCGACTTCCAAGGTACGACTGTATTAATTTCACGTGCAGGAGGCACACAAAGAAGGGCCTCCAATGATGAATGCAGAGTCTGGGTCGGTTTATGTCCCGCCAATAAGAGCATAAGAATGCTGGATCAGGCCAAGGGCCCCTCTAGGCCAGCATCCTGTTCTCACAGTGGCCGACTAGACACCTGTGGGAAGCCGCAAAGATGGACATGAGCGAACCAGCCCTCTGCTCACCCATGACTCCCAGTAACGGACACTCAGAGGCACACTGGCTGCGACAGAACCTGGGCACCATGCGAGCAAGCCTTGCCCCTTGCCAGCTTCCGTTCATTTCAACTAGGGCCTGCGCAGGAGAACTTCCTGGAGGGCATGCCCCAGGGAGGGGGATGAAATTACCGTATTTTTCGCTCTATAACACGCACCCGACCATAACACGCACGTAGTTTTTAGAGGAGGAAAATCTGTAGGCATGCCACCCGTAGGCATTCCCTCCATAACACGCACAGCCATTTCTCCTTACTTTTTAGGAGGAAAAAAGGGAGTGTTATGGTGCAAAAAATACGGTAATTGGACAGCGTTCAAATGGCAGTGATCAGCACCATTCAAGCTCATTAACAAGATGATACAGCCTTAATGCCCAGTTAAGGCGCCTGATCCCCTTCCCTCTCCTGCCGCTCTGTAAGCTGACGGGGAGGATTAGCAGAAGCGAGCAAGCGAGCGCTCCTTGCAAAAAATAAACCAAAACTCGATACGCTGCACCTGCTCCTGCCCCTGAGGCGCTCTCGGCAAGCATGCCGGCCTTCCAGGATCTGCCTCCCTAGAGAGGAACAGGCCTGCAGTGCAGCCCATTTGGCAGGGTATTGTGTGTCATGACGGTAGCGCATGGAACCACTTAAAACACACACACACACACACACACACACACACTCAGGGCTTGCCAGTACAGTAGTACAATGTAGCGCAGATTTGGGATGGTGGCTTGTCTTGTCAAGGCAAGCCTAAAAAATTGATTCCCGGTATTCCATGGAACAGCTTGCATTGCAATGGCTGTCCAACACGAAAAACCAGCTCTTCTCCACCCATTACACTGCAATTAACAAAACCAACAGCATTTGGCTTCCAATTTGGGGTGTGTGTGTGTGTGTGTGTGTGTGAGAGAGAGAGAGAGAGAGAGAGAGAGAGAGAGAGAGCGCGCATACACTTGCATTGCGTTTAGCACTTTTCAAAAACTACTCTGTCCATTACAAAGCTCTGCTTATCACCAAGTTTCCCACAGCGTTTTCCCAACTGATGAAAACTCCCAGGCAGCTAATGGGTGGATGAACCCCATCTGCTCCTCACTTCCCTCTACGGCACATGCAGAAACTGCTTCCTTGACCATTGGACCCACTATGGGTCTTGTCCGCTCAATCTGCTGGAGCCTGTCTTCGCTTGCAGGGGAAGTCCCGAACACACTGAGGGTTCGAGACCCATCGGCTCCCCTCACCCGGTCTAGCCAGCCAGTCAAAGCCATTTCCCTGAGTGTAGCCACTGTCTCATGCTGGCAGCTTCTAGGAGCCACAGGTGAGAGCTGAGAGCAGGGTGGGGACCAAAGGTAGACAAACCACCCCAGAAGGCGCATGATGTGTCCCCCGCCAGATGTACTAAAGTTAAAGGGACCCTTGACCATTAGGTCCAGTCATGGCCGACTCTGGGGTTGCGGCTCTCATCTTGCTCTATAGGCCGAAGGAGCCGGCGTACACCTTCCAGGTCATGTGGCCAGCATGACTAAGCCGCTTCTGGCCAACCAGAGCAGCGCACGGAAACGCCGTTTACCTTCCTGCCAGAGCGGTACCTATTGATCTACTTGCACTTTGAGGTGCTTTCGAACTGCTTGGTTGGCAGGAGCAGGGACCGAGCAACGGGAGCTCACCCTGTCGCGGGGATTCGAACCGCCGACCTTCTGAACAGCAAGCCCTAGGCTCTGTGGTTTAACCCACAGCGCCGCCCGCGTCCCTCCCAGAGGTACTACCCCTCCCCTAACACCCCATACACCCTGCCTTACACAGAATCGGACTATTTACCCACTGAGTCCAGTATTGTTTACTGAATACTTTGCCAGAATTCCAAGCAAAGACCTTTCCTAACAACCTATCCTTCATTTTCTTTTTTAACTGGAAATACCGACTGAATGAGACCTTCCAGAGGCAAAGCACATTGCTCTATGCCTCTGCTCCTTGCTTTCAAGTACCGCTTCCTCCTCTTTCTGTGTTGCTGGGACTTGGCGTCCAAATCATCTGGGAGGGGACCAGGGTGGCGTCAAAGGGGAGATAGGGACGCTGCCCCATGAGGAGCGAAATTGGCAGGTCTCTAGGCATCTGGCTCTCCTGAACCAGCTCTTTACGAAACCAGCCACCCTCAGACTTTTGGCACGGCCCCCAGGGCACAAACCCCCGCCACCCGCTGAAGCAACAGGCGCCGCCTTTCAAACCAGGAAGATTTCGCTACCTGGGATGACGGCACAGCCTCTCGTGCCCCGACACGAATTATGAAGGAGCACTTCAAAGCGGGTTCCTGCCGCTCGGAGCCTCGCAGGGAAGTGTCGATTATGGAGCTATTTATTTCACCATGAAAGGGAGATGAAGATCAGCTGGCAATGGAGTCGCTGCAACCCTCCTCTCATAACTCATGGGAATTACCTGGAAGAGCACTTTATATGGCAAATAATTACCTTGATAAGAATCTTTTAACAGATTCCCCCCACCCCCTTTACTGGAAGTAGACTAGAATGCACTGCTACAAAAAAAAAAAAGATGAATGGAATCTACAGAGAGAGGTGGGAGACTTGACGCCATTCCATGTTTGTCGCTGCACTTGTCTGACTGGTCTGCGGCGATTATCTTGTAACAGGCTTCTGACTGAACGTGATAGTCTGCACTTGAGCACAAGGGGCCCATGGAAATGGGGGAAACTGGCTACACCCAGCTACCACCAGACTTCTAGCCTGCTAGTATATTGACCCATTACAGCCGTACTTCGGAAGTCGAACGGAATCTGTTCCGGAAGCTCCTGCAGCCAATCGGAAGCTGTGCCAGAAGTCCGGGTTCCGAAAGAATGTTTGCAAACCGGAGCACTCACTTCTGGCTTTGCGGCGTTTGGGAGCCAAAACGTACAAGTGCCAAGGCGTTCGGCTTCCATGGTACGACTGTACAGTGGAACCTTCGTTCCCAAACTTGATCCATTCCGTAAGTCTGTTCCAGAACCAAAGCGTTCTAAAACCAAGGCGTGCTTTCCCATAGCAAGCAATGCAAAATGGATTAATCTGTTCCAGACTTCTAAAATTAAAAACAACCCCTCAAACAGCAATTTAACATGAATTTTACTATCTAACGAGACCATTGATCCATAAAATGAAAGCAATGATCAATGTACTGTACTATAAAATAAATAAGACAGTACTGGAGATGATAAAAATTAAAAGTAATTTTTTTTCATGCGTGCACTGATGATAGTCATTGTTTGGATGGGGGGCTTTTATCCATTTCTGCAGTTACATAATTAATCAGTAGCTGAACTGGGTTTCACACAGCACACAGTCACAAAAACGAAATCACAAGTCACAGTCACAAAACAAAGTCACAAGCCATAGTCACATGTCAGTCCCATAAAGCGAAGAACAAGTCACAGTCAAAAAAACGAAAAAGCCACACAAACAAAAATGCAAAAAAAATTAGCAAAAACAAGAGCTCCCAATATCATTTCTGTGTTGCGTGGGTGCTCAGGACTCAACAGCTGACAGACTCAACAGGAAGCCTCTGATTAGCAGCGGGGGACTCAATTTACAAATGGAACACATTCAACAGGAAGCGGAACATGTTTGGCTTCCAAGGCAAAGTTCACAAACCGGAACACCTTCTTCTGGGTTTGCAGCGTTCTATTTCCAAGTTGTTCATAAACCAAGCCGTTCTAAAACCAAGGTACCAGTGTATAGCATTTACACCTTCAAATATTTCAGACAGCAGATTTACTAGAATTCCTTCTAAATTTAGATGCTGTCAGTTCAACCACTCAGAGGTTGAAGTGTTCGTTCACGCGATCTTTTCACTGTAGTTTTCATCAGGGGGTTACGAGAATGCATACTATAAGCTTCTATGAGATCATTTCCTGATCGATCTTCAGAGGCCCTTCTGAGTGGCTTCACTGAGGAGACCAAATCATTTTTTTACTGAGCAGGTGGGGGAATACCTGAATCAGCCGTTGTGTTTTTGAGTCCTGCTACAATATGCTAGACCTTAGCTCAGGCTTCCTCAACCTCGGCCCTCCAGATGTTTTGAGACTACAATTCCCATCATCCCTGACCACTGGTCCTGCTAGCTAGGGATCATGGGAGTTGTAGGCCCAAAACATCTGGAGGGCTGAGGTTGAAGAAGCCTGCCTTAGCTTGTTGTTTTTAAAGAATAATTAACTGGACTGGGGTTGCAATTCTGCATTTTATATTTTGTATCCCCCCCCATTGGTCAATCGGCCATAATACACACCTGGCTGGCTGCTTCTCAGCTAAAAAGCTTGCCCTCATCAAAACTGAAGGGGGTTTAATAGCCAATCCCAGGGAACTCTGGGAATTGTAGTTCTGCAAGAAGAATAAGGGTCTCCTAACAACTCTCTGTGCCCTAAACCAACTACACTTCCCAGGATCCTTTGGGGAAAGCTTTTAAAGTGGTATGATCCTGCTTTACATGTACAGTGCAGGTGGGGCTAGAGAAAAGAACGTGGGCACCCAGAGAGGCAGCCAGCCACCCCAAAGGCCGCGGATTCTATGGTGCCACTAAGGCAGGGAGCAATAGACTGGACATTTGTGTTGTGCAGGCCCTGTAGAAAGGAGCATGAGCAAGGCACTCTTAGCCAGCAAAGCAGTGCCTAGCCCAACATTACCCACAAGCTATGCCCTCGAAGGGTGGCGCTGTGGGTTAAACCACAGAGCCTAGGACTTGCCGATTAGAAGGTCGGCGGTTCGAATTCCCACGAGGGGGTGAGCTCCCATTGCTCGGTCCCTGTTCCTGCCAACCTAGCAATTCGAAAGCACGTCAAAGTGCAAGTAGATAAATAGGTACCGCTCTGGCGGTAAGGTAAACGGCGTTTCCATGCTCTGCTCTGGTTCGCCAGAAGCGGCTTAGTCATGCTGGCTACATGACCCGGAAGCTGTACGCCGGCTCCCTCAGCCAATAAAGCGAGATGAGCGCTGCAACCCCAGAGTCGGTCACGACTGGACCTGATGGTCAGGGGTCCCTTTACCTTTACATATGTATTTGGACAACAACAACACTTAAATACCTATATACTAGACAAGCATATATGAAATTGTAGTGGTTTGCATATATTATACCTTTCTTTTCTTTTTCTTTCCATGCACTTTTTATCTTTATTTCATTTTGTTCCAACTGAAATGCTTTCAATAGTAATACAGGAATAATAATAAAACTTGTCTGTGTTGTCTGGATTGAACTTCCCTTTGTCCATCTCTAGCCTGTCCTCCACTGCCCCCTAGGCACCCATATAGAAGAGAGCTGGGTATCAACAGCACAGAGGGAGCTGTCTTACACTGAGTCGCACCAGCTCATCCAGCTCAGCTCAGTATTGTCGACTCCTGACTCTCAGTGGTTCTCCAGGGGTTCAGGCAGGAGCTTTCCCCTGCAGGGGTTGAACCTGGGTCCTTCTGAAGCATGCAAGGCTTGTCACTGAGCTGTGGGCCTTTGCAGACAACACTTCAAGCCTCAGGATTCCAGACGCAGTTCCATGTGTGCTCGTCAATTGCCTTTTTTCCCTGCCCATCCTCTAGAGGAGCTCAGGGCAGCATGCATGACTCCTCCCCTACCACTACCATGCAACGCAACTTTATTCTCACAACAGCTGAGAGGGAGGCAGCTTCACGACTGCGCGAACCCATAAAATCATAGAATTGTAGAGGTGGGAGGGACCCCAATAAAGGAATCACAATTAAGTCCGTTACAGGAATCACAATTAAATAATCTATGACAGATGGCCATCCAACGTCTGCTTTAAAAACCTCCACCGCCTTCTGAGATAGTCCGCTCCACTGTTAAATGGCTCTAGCTATCAGGAAGTTCTTCCCAAGGTTTAGTCAGAATCTCCTTTTAATTTGGAGCAGCAGAAAACAAGTTTGCTCCATCTTCCACATGACCCTACTCTTAGTGCAAAGTCGAACCCAGCCTGGTGCCCCACTCCCTCCCTAGAGGGACTCCCATCAGTCCCAGCCAGCACAGACAATGATCAGGGACAGTAGGAAAAGCAACCTTCTCCATCACAATTCAACTCCTTTTTTCCTTTCACTTGTCTGGTGCTTCTTCCCAAAGTCACCAGCCTCCTCTCTCTTCCTCAGCCACCATCTGGCAACTGCTGCAACCTGGCACTTATAAACCTACCAGCGACTGAGAAAATCAGACGCAACTGCTTATTAAGCAGAACAGTAATATTAAGCAGTTCACTTGTCGTCTTTCATCAGGGCTAATCACTGGCTGCTATTATGCTACCAGGCCCTGTTTTAAGGTCTTGCTATTAGCTTTGTAAAATGATGAACAATCTGGGACCAGGTTACCTCTGGGAATGCCTGAACTTCTATACCTCTTCCCAGTCACTTTAAACCTCAGGAGAGACAGCAGTCCAAACTTTTATGTCCACAAAAAGTAGGGCCTTTAGCATAGCGGCCCCTGCCCCTTGGAATGCGCTTCCAGGAAGTATTAGCATTTATACGTCTGCTTAAACACCATCTGTTCTCCCAGATGTTACCTGATGATCCAGCTGTGTTAGTAAATTAAGCTGATCGACCAATTTGCAACGCCTTTTGCATTCGTTTTTATAAATGTAATTTTACCATTGGATTTTATGCTGATATTTTTTCCCAGCACTAAAGGCGGTGCAGATTCCTGTTCCAATAGGCTTTTTGGGGAATGGGCTGCTTTTTAATGAGAGGGCTGCTGCTACGCTGTTTTTATTGCAATTACTGGTATGGATTTAATAGATTTTTAGATATGTATATAGCTATCACTTTATCAATGCTTAGGTTTTTTTTAGCTGTTCTTATTTTTATCTGTAAGTTGCCTTGAGTCCTGTCAGGGAAAAAGCAGGGTAATAATAATAATACCACCAATATTTTTGCAAGTAAGTAAGTAAGTGAGGGACGCGGGTGGTGCTGTGGGTTAAACCACAGAGCCTAGGGCTTGCCGATCAGAAGGTCGGCGGTTCGAATCCCCGCGACGGGGTGAGCTCCAGTTGCTCGTCTCTGCTCCTGCCAACCTAGCAGTTTGAAAGCACGTCAAAGTGCAAGTAGATAAATAGGTACCGCTCTGGCGGGAAGGTAAATGGTGTTTCCGTGCGCTGCTCTGGTTCGACAGAAACGGCTTAGTCATGCTGGTCACCTGACCCGGAAGCTGTCTGCGGACAAACGCTGGCTCCCTTGGCCTATAGAGCGAGATGAGCGCGCAACCCCAGAGTCGGTCACGACTGGACCTCCCTTTATCTTTAAGTAAGTAAGTAAGTAAGTAAATAATAGCAGCAAGTGAGCAGGGAGCCCTTCCTTTGGTTATGTGTCCATTTCACCACAAGTTCACAATCTTTAGGCAACTATACAACAGGCATGGAGAAACTGCAGCCTTCAAGGTGTTGTGACTGCCAACTCACGGGGCCACAATGGCAAAGGCTGATGTTATCCAACCACATCTGGGGGCTCACAGTTCCCCTCTCCTCGCTATACAAGTCTCTGAGATCAATCCCTCAGAAGAACTAGCAGGAAACAAGAAAACCAACCGAGGTCACAAAGAACTCAATAGCAGGCGGCAATTGGCGAGCAAAAACTGCTCTAAAAGGGGCTATAGATAAAAGAACCCCTCTCATGTAACCTCCTATCGGTTATGATTCTGCAGAAGTAACGGTGGCCTCTGTGTGTTGGCTTGACAGAGAGGCTCTGTGTAACTTACCAATCTGTACTTGTTCAGGCTGGCTAAGCGACACAAAGGCTGACGTATCATCGATCCAGGAAACCTGAATGTTGCCTGCAAAGAAAAGTGTTTGTGAGATGGAAGGGCATAGACCAGGGTTGCCAGCTGCTGTTGGGACTACAACTCCCATCATCCCTAGCTAGCAGGGCCAGGGGTCAGGAATGATGGGAGTTGTAGTCCAACAACAGAGTGGGATTAAAGTCTGAGAAACACACTAGTATAGCCCATCTTACATTCAGACACCATCAAGACTGTCAAGAGTGCTATGAAGCAGTGCACTATGGGAAAAGGCAGGCTGGGACAGGAAGGCCTGAGGTCTGATGGTACTGGGACAAAGCCTTCGCTTCCGAAATCAGAGCAGGTGTGTCTTGACACCTGGCAGATGGGAGGAGCAATGAGACGCAATCATGGGGCAAACGTGGTCCAGAAAAGCTGGTTCCTTTTCCACAGAAGCTGGTGGCGTGGCCCCTTCTCTGCTGCTGGGTGTATGCAAATCCCTCCCCAAAATGTTCCATCTGTCAAGATTGTACTCAGTGCCTTTGGCCTACCCAGCACAAAGGATGGAGCCACTGCTGATAGCCGAGGGTATAATCCTGCCTTTATCAGGGCTGGCTAACCTGTGGCCCCATCCAAGGGTCTTTGCACTCTAACTCCCATCAGCCCCAGGCAGCACAGCCAAAAGTCAGGGATGATGGGAGTTGGGAGTCTTTGCTTCTCTTAAACAAATACCCACGCGCTCCAATATTTTATATGCTTCCAAAAACACACAAATCACTTAGTGCTCCACCTGGTAGACCTATTGTCTCGGGCAATGACTCTCTCTTGGAACCTTTATGTCAATACATGGAGCACTTTCTGCATCCACTTGCTATCGACACTCCTTCCTACATTTTGGATCAAAAAAAAATTCATTGGACATACTGAAAATATCGCAGTACCACGGAGACTATGGACTACCATGAACCTATCTCTACTCATAAACTCTTACCTCTAATTCTGTAACTAATTATTGTGTTATACATATCCTCATGAGTTTGAGTTTGTAATCTCTATTTGAGTTTGTAATTCTTGTCAGAATACAGTGGTACCTCAGGTTACAAACGCTTCAGGTTACATACGCTTCAGGTTACAGACTCCACTAACCCAGAAATAGTGCTTCAGCTTAAGAACTTTGCTTCAGGATGAGAACAGAAATCGTGCTCTGGTGGCGCAGCGGCAGCAGGAGGCCCCGTTAAGCTAAAGTGGTGCTTCAGGCTAAGAACAGTTTCAGGTTAAGAACGGACCTCTGGAACGAATTAAGTACTTAACCTGAGGTACCACTGTACATACTTTTGAATGGATTAGTTTTTGTTACAATTGACTATTGATTTGCGAATAGGGACCACTCCCATTATTGAAACTTATATTGGCCTGAGTACTTGGTGTGCTTTTTTCTTGGGAGTTGGGAGTCTAGCATCATATGGAGGGCCTTCAGCTATATGCCTGTTCTTTGCTTGTTGCCCTCTCTCCCATGTCTAGTCTGGCAGCCACCAAACCTTTCACTGAATACTTGGTTCCATCAGGGCCAAGCACAGTACAGAACACTGGAAGGACACCACCCCTGCCGCAGGGATCTTACACCCTGTTGCATGTAGACCAGGTTTTCCCGAACTTGGGTCTCCAACTGTTTTCAGACTACAATTCCCATCATCCCTGACCTCTGGCCCTGCTAGATGATGGGAGTTGTAGTCCCAACAACAGCTGGAGACCAAAGTTTGGGAAGCCCTGACCCCCAGTGGAGTCGCATCCCTCCCTTCTCATTTGTTACTTACCAAAAGCACTGAAAAGCTGGTAAAGGTCGCTCGTCTTCCACTCTTTGGGAAACGTAACGTAAAGAACGTGGTCGCGTTTTGGCTGCACTGAAAGCGAAGGGAGGGAAAGAAGTTTTCAGCTTGCGATTTATTCATTTTTTTAATACAACCTACTGATACTGGGACGTGGGTGGCGCTGTGGGTTAAACCACAGAGCCTAGGACTTGCCGATCAGAAGGTCGGTGGTTCGAATCCCCGTGACGGGGTGAGCTCCCGTTGCTCGGTCCCTGCTCCTGCCAACCTAGCAGTTCGAAAGCACGTCAAAGTGCAAGTAGATAAATAGGTACCGCTCCGGCGGGCAGGTAAACGGCGTTTCTGTGCGCTGCTCTGGTTCACCAGAAGCGGCTTAGTCATGCTGGCCACATGACCCGGAAGCTGTACGCCGGCTCCCTTGGCCAATAAAGCGAGATGAGCTCCGCAACGCCAGAGTCGGCCACGACTGGACCTAATGGTCAGGGGTCCCTTTACCTTTACCTTACTGGTTCTCCAGCACAAAACGGAGTTCTCAATTTTTGTCACAGGGTGACAGAAAAAGACACCAAATTCAGAAAGTGACAAATTGTGCTTGCAAAGGAAGAATTGGGAGTGGGCTTGGACTACTCTCACAATCTTTCCCCTGCAGCAGCCAGGGCTTGGACTTTCTCACACTGGACATCATATATGGCATTTGGGGTGGAAAAGAGGCATGGCTTGTTGAAAACGGCCTGGCAGGCTTAACTATAGGCCTGCAGACTAGAGGTTCCCGCCACTGAAATAAATTCTGCCTCAGCCTACTACTGGGCAAGAGGAAGTTTTGCACTGGTTCGATTCTCTGAAGAGGGAACGTGAAAGGTGAAAAGAGCACTTACGGTCTGGTCCTTCCAAGTTAAGATATGGGATGTCCATCACCCGCATCAGAAACAGTCTGAAGTGAAAGAAAGAGAGAGAGAGAGTGAGTCACTTGCATGATCCAGTTTCCAAGCTCAATTCAAAGTCCTAGTTTTGACCTATAAAGCTGTATGCTGCTCAGGACTCCAATACTTCAAGGAGTGCCTCTCCCCATATGAACTGACCTGGACCCTGAGATAATCATCTGAGGCCCTTCTCTGTGTGCCTCCTCCAAGGAAGGTCTGGAGGTTTGCAAAACAAGAACAGGGCAGTCCTAAAAGAACTGCATTGGCTCCCAGCATGTTTCAAAGTGCAATTTAAAGTGTTGGTGCTGACCTTTAAAACAGCCTCGGCCCAGTATACCTGAAGGAGCGTCTCCACCCCCATCGTTCTGCCCGGACACTGAGGTCCAGCTCCAAGGGCCTTCTGGCAGTTCCTTCATTGCAAGAGGTGAGGCTACAGGAAACCAAGCAGGGGGCCTTCTTGGTGGTGGTCCCCACCCTGTGGAACGCCCTCCCATTAGATGTCAAGGAAATAAACAACTACCTGACTTTTAGAAGACATCTGAATGCAGCCCTGTTTAGGGAAGTTTTTAATGCGTGATGCTGTATTGTGCTTTTACTATCTGGGGGGAGAGCCACTCAAAGAGTTGCTGGGGCAACCCGTCAGATGAGTGGCATACAAATGATAAATTGTTATTGGTTTTGGTCCCCCCCCCTATAATTTTTATTAAATTTTCTGTTTCACATTTTAGAATATTCATTCAAACACCCTTAAAATGTCAATGACTTCCCTTCTTCCCTTTCCATGGTTTTTTGCAAAACATAAATCCCTGCATATTTTATATAAACCAGACCATTCAGTATTCCATTATTACATCCATCAAAACTTATTTACAGTGTTGAATTTATCTGAATGCTGCCCACGTTTCCACATAAACACAATTTTCCTCCCTATCTTCGATAAACATTTCCCAAAGAGGCTCGCCTTTCCCCCCAGCCGCCTCCTGTGAAAGGGAAGAGGGCGGGCAGATCTGAAAGTATTTGGAGGCCCTTTCAGGCCAGGGGGAGAAGGTGAAATGGAAATACTGCCCATTTCTTAGTGCCCGCTTTTCCCTGTGGAAAACGCCAGGCGAAAACGGCAGCCTTTGGCTGATTGACAACCGATGTTCTAGGAAAGGGATTATGGGTTTGTTGTTCTTAATTTTATAATGTATATTTTATATTGTATTTTTATGTTGTGAACCTCCCTGAAATATATCGATGAGGGGTGGGATACAATCAAAAATAAAAACGAGATGTTCCAACTGTGGTTCCCTCCCCCATTGATTTCAAATCTAAACATGACTTACATGGGGCATTTCATCTGTGAATCTTCAAATATCCCCACACAGTGAAATGTGTGACATTGAGCAAACATATTGATTATTTATTTACTTATTATCTGCCAAGGAGCTTTAGGAGGCGTACATGATTCTCTCCCATCGTGTACCTCACAACAACCCTATGAGATAGGTTTGGCTGAGAGACTATGATGGGCCCTACGTCACCCAGTCAGCTTCAGGGCTGAGGGGGGATTTGAACTCTGATCTCCTGGATCCTAGTCCAGCATTCAAACCACTGCACCACACTGGTTGTACTGCACAATATTATACACTGTATAATTATTTATTTTGTCTAGTTATGTAATACATTTTTAAAACAAATTGAATTAAAGATATTCTTAGGTTAAAAAAAAATAAAAAAATAAACATTTCCCAATCTTCTGATTGTTATTGTTTCAACCAGAGGAGCGTTAAAGAACAACAGGTTAAAGTTCAAGTCAAAAGCTGGGGTTCTCCTTTGCGTGGTTTTTAAAAAATTAAAAGTGGTTACTCACTTGTTGAAAAAAGGTTCGATGAGCTTTGATTTGGCAGACACGTGACTTTTGGGGGGGCTGAGATAGGAACCTAGCAAAGAGAAGATGTCCCCACCACAGAAGAATCAGACACAGCTGGCAAAAGGCAGGGATGAACAGACTGCGCAAGATGGAGCAAACGACAAAAAGTACCTAGGAAGTTGGCCATGGAGATGAAGCACAGGCCTGTGATGTAAGCGTCATAACCTGCTTCGTGAAGCTGCTCTGAAGCTGTGTCGTAACTCGGGAATCCCTCTGCGCTTTCTGGGAAAGGAAAAATGGTTTGCTTTTACTTTCTTTAAACAATTTATGAAGGACTCGACTACGGTCGTTTCTTAAGTGGTAGACAAGAGACGCAATACAGAAAGGGCAAGTATCGAAACAATGGAAGACCTGAGCGATCAGGCCAGGATAGATTAGGCGGCCCTTGAGTTATTCTGGACGCAAGTTGTTAAGGGGCTTGTAAATTAACACAAGAACCTTGAACCTGGCTCTCACTGCAGGTTATCCTACCTGGAGGAGGGGTATTTTAGCCACACTGGGATGTGGAGCCCTATTCGAAAGAGCAACAAGTCTCCATTCAAACAGCCTCATCTTTTGCTGGTTCCAGAACAACAGACACATAAATGTAGACCCAAAAGAGCTACAAAAATCATTGCACCCAGTGCAACTGGAGACAAGCTTGCAGTGTCTTTTGCCCACATATACTGGACCAGTAAGATCTCCAGTTCTGTACAGCTTAAGTTCCTCCCTGAGAATTTTCCAGCATAGAGGGGAATCCTTAGATTTTAATCAGTCTGTTTCCACCTGTGGTCCAGAACTGGCTGTGCAAAACGCCCTCTGTCGCCTTACCGACTTTTGGAGGGCTGAAGGGAGTCTCCTTTACACGCTTCTCCAGCTCTGCAAGGGATGTGTTGTTAATGATTTCCTGTAAAACAAAGATCAGTGTGAGCCACAGGTTGTTGATTCCCTCGATCCAAGTGAGTTCAGAGCAAGCACTCAACATTGCAGCCTTCTCCCAACCTAGCGCCCCCCTCCCCCGATGTTTCAGGTGGCCATGCTGGCTGGGGTTGATGGAAGCTGTAGTCCACAACATCTGGCCAGCAGCATTAACTCCATGGGACCAGGCAAAAGATAGCTGCAACCTCCCAAATTGAAAAAGGTCAACCCTATACACATCAACCCTATTTTTGAGGGGGTGCCTAAACCACAAGACAACCAAAATATGAAAACAGCACTGCATCGTACTCTAAGAACATACACAGTAGTACCTCAGAAGTCGAACGGAATCCGTTCCGGAAGTCCGTTCGACTTCCAAAACGTTCGGAAACCAAAGCACGGCTTCCGATTGGCTGCAGGAAGCTCCTGCAGCCAGTCGGAAGCTGCGGAAGCCCTGTCGGACGTTCGGCTTCGAAAAATAGTTCGCAAACCGGAACACTCACTTCTGGGTTTGCGGTGTTTGGGAGCCAAAATATTCGAGAACTAAGCTGTTTGAAAATCAAGGTACGACTGTATATCCAAAAAATTAATAATGATGCAATTAAGCAAAAAAAAAAAAAGTGCAATATATATTAGAAGATGGAAGAGGGGTTGAAATTCCATTCTAATTTATGAGTCTTTTTTCAATCCCATCGACTTAATTGAGCATCCTTGGGAAGGGGGATAATGTATCCAAGTCATTTATGTGCATTACCTGCAAACAGAAGCTATTTTGCCTGCATAGCTACATTTTTGTTGGGGATTGTTAGCTGTAAGCGCAGCCTAGCAGATACTGCCCCCCTGCAAGTTGATGGGGTGCTTTTCGCTATGCAGGGATCTGTACTGAAGAAATGAGCTCGCTATAGCACGACAAGGAATCTTTCCCTAGCTGATGCTAAGCAGGAAACATCCTAGCGGTGATTTTGCTGTGAAAGAAGTACTGTATGTTGCTTTAACAGTTTGCTTCATCAGAGTAATACAGAACTGGGAGCCCAATTCATCCAGGAGGAAGCAGCTTGGGGAAGGCTGAACTAAAGCTATATTTAATTTTACAAGCGCCATTAAGTTATTGCAGGTGCTGGTTACCTTGAACGGCTGAGTGCTGGCCATCAACTTAGTGTCCAGTAACCTAGAAATGAAATGAAACAGCAAGGATAAGGCTTCACCATAATTACCACCAATTTTTTTAAAAGGCAAAGGAACCCTGGACGGTTAAGTCCAGTCAAAGGCGACTATGGGGTTGCAGCACTCATCTCGCTTTCAGGCCGAGGGAGCCGGCGTTTGTCCACAGACAGCTTTCTAGGTCATGTGGCCAGCAGGACTAAACTGCTTCTGGCACAATGGAACATCATGACGGAAACCAGAGCGCATGGAAACGCCATTTACCTTCCCGCCACAGCGGTGCCTATTTATCTACTTGAACTGGTGTGCTTTCGAACTGCTAGATTGGCAGGAGCTGGGACAGAGCAATGGGAGCTCACTCCGTCGCACAGATTCAAACCGCTGACCTTCTGATCAGCAAACCCAAGAGGCTCAGTAGTTTAGACCACAACGCCACCTGCGTCCCTTACCAACAATTGCCAGAACTTTGGACCTGTGATTGTGTCACACAGGCATGAGTTTTTGGTTCTGGGAGCTGGTCAGAACCCATAGTTTATATTTATTGCAAAGTTCCAAGTCTTCAGGGATGCAAACTGGGGCTTGGAAATCAAGGGTAACAGCTGAGAAGTCAGAGGTTAGGCAGAGCGGGACTCCCACTGGCCGTGGGACTGAGCTTCCATACCCAGGAGAGCTCTTCAGTTCCCCAACCTGGCTCCTGATCAGCAAAAGCAGAATGAGCCATGTATCATCACGATTTAATTCCACTCCCCTGCCCCCAATCACAAACAGTTCATCTTGATGTATGCATGGGTGTGAACGCCCCAAGAGTGTAAGCTGACCCTCCTGAAACCAGGAAGCTAGACTATAAAGCCTCATTTTGTTGGGAAGAAAATATTTATCTGGGTCAATTTTTTGCTTGCAAAGATTTCCCTCTAGGAATGAACTTATGAATTCAGGGCAAAATAAGCCTACCTTGGAAAGACACATGTCGCCAGTTCTTTAAACTCATTGAGATCCTAAAATTTAAACAGAGCAAGATGATCACCACACAAGGAATAAAGGGATGTACAAATGCGTCAATGCTTATTTATGGTGAATTCCACGCAACAGGCTTATCAAAAATGAACATACCCGTATTATGTAATGTCTATGTACAAACCTGTGTACAACAACACTTGGGTACAATTCTGCTCACTGTATTTCAAAAAAAGATATAGCGGAGGTGGAAAAAAGTCAGAAAAAGACAACAAAAATTATAAGGGAGGTGGAGCAACTCACATGTGAGGAAAATTTACAAGACTTGGGGCCTTTTAGTTTTGAAGAATGGGGGAAAGGGTGACTAATTGGGGAGGGGATTTACAACATGGTGTGCCAAGAGTGAGAAGTTTTTCTCCTTTCCTCATAAAGCTAAAACTCTGATTCAAAAATAAGTTTTTCATACAACGTGACGTTAACTTGTGGAACCTTCTGCCACAAGATGTAGTGATGGCTCCTAGCTCAGATGGCTTTAACAGAGCATTAGACAAGTTCCTGGGGAGGATAGATCTATGAACAACAATTAGCTGTGATAGCAAAACGGGAAACTAAACTCAGAACCAGTCCACTTTTGAAGACCAGCTAAACTGGGAGCAAAAGTTAGGGAGGCTGTGGTCTTAATACACTGCTGATGGGCTTTCTGGCTGCCCAGGGTGGAAGGCAGGATGCTAGACTAAAGAGAGAAGGGAAAGCCAGCGTGGTCTCCTCCAGGTGTTCTCGGACTACAACTCCCATAATCTCTGGCCATTGGCCATGCATGACTAGGGCTGATGGGAATTGTAGTCCAAGAACATCTTGAGGGGGCCACATCGGCTACCCCTGAAAGAAGACCTTTGGCTTCTCTTGCAAGGACAGCAGCACAAGTTCAAGTGAAGAACAGCCTTTGAAATGTTGGCCACACTGCAAGGACCACTCACCTCAGGTAGCGGGCAGTAAAACTGGTGGATGGTATGCATGACATCCAGCAACATGTTGTGTCCAACCACAAGCTTGCCCTGTGAAGAACCATTCACAAGCCCAAAGGCATGAGTTAAGGGACCGTCCACATGGTCACACAGACACACAGACACTCGGAGAAAGATACCACTACAGTGGTACCTCGGGTTACAGACGCTTCAGGTTACAGACGCTTCAGGTTACAGACTCCGCTAACCCAGAAATAGTACCTCGGGTTAAGAACTTTGCTTCAGGATGAGAACAGAAATCGTGCTCCGGCGGCGCGGCAACAGCAGGAGGCCCCATTAGCTAAAATGGTGCCTCAGGTTAAGAACAGTTTCAGGTTAAGAACGGACCTCCGGAACGAATTAAGTTCTTAACCCGAGTTACCACTCTACAGCAGGACTTTTAAGAAACAACAGAGACTTTATTTTACTTGTTAAAAACGTTTCTATCCATCCCTTTTTATCAATGATTCCAAGGTGGTTTGCTAAAATAAAAACATTACATGCAAAACAAAACTTACAAAATCACCCATCCTGCAGATAAAAGTAAAGCAATCTAAAATATTTAAGGGTGAATAAAAAAAAAATATCTAGTGCCTAAAAGACAAAGGTAAAAAAGACAAAGGTAAAGGACTGCTGGGTGGTTAAGTCCAGTCAAAGGCGACTATGGGGTGCAGCGCTCAGCTCACTTTCAGGCCGAGGGAGCCGGCGTTTGTCCACAGACAGCTTTCCGGGTCATGTGGCCAGCAGGACTAAACCGCTTCTGGTGCAACGGAACACCATGACAGAAACCAGAGCGCACGGAAACGCCGTTTACCTTTCTGCCGCAGTGGTACCTATTTATCTACTTGCACTGGTGTGCTTTCGAACTGCTAGGTTGGCAGGAGCTGGGACAGAGTAACGGGAGCTCACCCCATCACCGGGATTCGAACTGCCAACCTTCTGATCGGCAAGCCCAAGAGGTTCAGTGGTTTAGACCACAGCGCCACCTACACCCCATGCCTAAAAGATAAAGTGTGTCTGCTAGGAATATCTTCCTAAGAAGTGCTTTCCATAGCTCAGAGGTGAGGGATCTCAGGACCAGGGACCCCAGGCCTCTGTTTGGCCCTTGGGACTCTAAATAGACATTGCTTCATCTTCCCAGGCCACATCCTTCCGTAGCCGCCCTCAAGTGATTTTTGCCTAGCTGGAAAGGATCCCTGATCATTCATTCATCTTACGTGCTTGGATGGGAATGAGATGTGTGTATGTGTTTGCAAGTTTTTGTGTGGCTGGAAAGTAGCTAACAGTAAGAGGGGCATCAGTTTCTCAGCCCACTTCTGCACCAGGCCCTGCCACTGGCATGCGGCCCCCAAAAGTTTACTTGTAACAGAATGTGGCCCTTGAGGTCCCCCACCCCTGCTGTAGCTGGAGTGTCACTACCAAAGAAACTCCTTGCCTTGTTGCAACACATCTCACCTCCGATGGACATGCTATCTAAAGAAGGGAAACTGATTCTCAAGTTCTCGTCTGCAAGTTGGTAAATTGCACCCCCCCACCAGAGAGGCAAAAACCCCCGAAAAGGCAGCAAAACTCACGGAATTTGCAAGAGCGTGAACGACTCGGGAAAACCCCACTGCGTCTTTGAGTTCTTCCTGCAAGCAAGAAATCCCAGCGTGAGCAAAAGAGGGCGAAGGCCCAATGGGCCGCAAGGCTAGTTCTAGGCACTACAAGGTGATTTGGCCTTGCGATTCTTAAACAGCAGCACCCACAACCACCCAGATCCCCCGTCCCTTTTGAAACGGAAAGGAGATGCAGCCACAAACCTGCTCCTTCACTCGCTTCTGCTGCTCTCTCCTTTTTCGCTCCTCTTCATCCACTTTGCTAATGATAATGTATCTTTCCTTCTAGTTGGGGAGAAAGGGGCATTACTGCAGGAAGATGTGAGATGGAGCAGAAAACCTACACAGGCTTTAGGGCTATCAAGTCACCTCTGAGGCATCGGTGGGCACACGCGAGTGGGTGCCATGGCTACCAACTTCTCTGGTCACTCTGTCCCCCGAGAATCAGTCCCCCACACAGACATGAGTGTGCACAGGTACACACTTGGCTATTCCAAAGCATTGAGGTAAAACTCAGATCCAGTGGAATTAATCTGAGCCTAGAAAAGCCCATAGAGGTGAAAGAGGAAGTGGGAAAGAACGTCCCTCTTCTGACTTCCTACTTCACCTCTATGCACATGTCAAGAACCACCTCAGAACCAAGGAGGCTACGAGGGTTTGGAAACCAAGCCTGATGAGGAATGGTTGAAGGAGCTGGGTATGTTTAGCCTGGAAAAGAGGAGACTGATAGGAGATATGACAACCATCTTCAAATATCTAAAGGGCTGCAACATGAAACATGGAACAAGCTTCTTTTCTCCTGCTCTGGAGGGTAGGACTCGAACCCATGGCTTCACATTACAAGGAAGGAGATTCCAACTCAACATGTGGAAGAACTTTGTGACAGAAGGAGCTGTTTGACAGGGGAACGGACTCCCTCAGGAGGTGGTGGATTCTCCTTTCTTGGAGGTGTTCAAGCAGAGGTTGGATGGCCATCTGTCATGGATGCATAAGTTGAGTTTCCTGCACTGCAGGGGGTGGGACTAGATTACCCTTGGGGTCCTTAAAGGTAAAGGTAAAGGTACCCCTGCCCGTACGGGCCAGTCATGTCCGACTCTAGGGTTGCGCACTCATCTCGCTCAAGAGGCCGGGAGCCAGCGCTGTCCGGAGACACTTCCGGGTCACGTGGCCAGCGTGACTAAGTGGCATCTGGTGAACCAGAGCAGCACACGGAAACGCCGTTTAACTTCCCGCTATAAAGCGGTCCCTATTTATCTACTTGCACTTACGGGTGCTTTCGAACTGCTAGGTTGGCAGGAGCAGAGACCGAACGGCGGGAGCTCACCCCGCCGCGGGGATTCGAACCGCCGACCATGCGATCGGCAAACCCTAGGCGCTGAGGTTTTACCCACAGCACCACCCGCGTCCCAAGGACTGTGGGGTCCTTGCAGCACTACAATTCTATGATTCTTCGAGTTTGAGGATCAGAGGCTTTGTGAGCACCAAGTGAAGATCTCAAAGGTGTCATTGCACCCCCAGGTGCCATGCTAGCCATCCCTGCTCCAGCCTCACAAATCTTTGAGGAGAAACAGCTAATATGATTTCGGCTTTGCTTCCAACTGTTGTTGGTCTGTCACAACACACACTTGCCTTCTTACCTACAAGAACCCTAGAGGTGGCCCTGTCGGTCAGTTTTCTCCTCCTCGGTCTCCATGTTATCCTTGTGGAACTCAGCAGGGAAAAGGATGCTGGTGGTTGGCTTGGTCTAATTATCTATTGCATTGCGCACTGCCTTTCTGCCAAGGCGGCTCACAATTTCAAAGGACTAGGGCAAATGATGTAACATGCAAAATGGTGGGCAGCGGGGGAGGGGAGAGTCCAACTGGAGCGGACCCTGACATCGCCTGCCCCTGCCCCGCTTGCCCTTGCCTTGCTCCTCCCGGGGCAAATGGGCTCCTATCCTGCTGTCTCTCCCTGCCTTCCGCCCTGCGAGTCTCACTGAGCACCAGGCGCCGCTGAATCTCACCAAGTCAGAGTTTGCATTAAACGGAGAGCTTGCAAAATACGCTCCTACCCACCTTCTCCGTTTCCTGAGTTTCGACATGGATGCCTTTCGGAAACCTGCCGTGAAAGACAAGAGTTAACGTCCGAGTAATTTTTTTTGGGGGGGGGGTCGGTTTTGCATAAGCTGATAGAATTCAGGGAATGTGCTGGATCAGGAGTCCCTGAGAAGGCAAGGACTCTATAAAGGCAGCCCGGTGGGAAAGCAAAGGCCACCAGGGCTCCCCATTTGAACTGCGCAGGGTGCTAGTCCTCCTGAGTTCACTGATTATCGAACACAAAATGACCACTTTGTGCCACCCTTCAAAAGTGGTGGCAAATATAGTGCAACCTCGGAAGCCTAACACCTAACTCAAACGTTTTGGCTCCCAAACAATCGAAACATGGAAGTGATTGTTCCAGTTTTCAAACGATTTTCGGAAACCGAACATCCGGCACGGCTTTCACAGCTTCCGATCAGCTGCAGGACGCCTTGGTTTTCGAACTTTTCCAGGAATCAAACGGACTCCTTGAATGGATTAAATTTGAAAACCAAGGTATGACTGTACAGCTTTTTATTCAATCTTTTTTCCCCAATTTTTTTTGTTGATTTTCCACATTTATCATAAGGAAAACATAACAAAACATACAAGAAAGAAAAACACATTACACTACACTAAACTAAACTAAACTAAACACAAAACAAAATTATTACAACAACTACCTATATCATTTTACATTGGTAAAATGATATAGGTAAAATGATATAAGTAGACTTCCTCAAATCCCCCCTAACTGAATTTCATTGTATCACCTTGTAACAGTTTTCCAAAATCATCTTTCTAATAAAATTAACTTTTTATTCAATCTAGCTCCTCCCCACTGTCCTAACCCCTTCTCTTTTCGCAACAGTTAGCAGCAATGCAACACAAAACCTACTTCCAGCTCAGCGTCTGATAAATTAGTTTCCTCTGGAATCTAGAGAGAGAAAAAGAGAGATAGAGAGATTAAGATTTCCAGAGGAAGGACTGGCTCCCTGTTTTATCTTCTCTCCACCCACCCTGCACCAGGGGTGGGGAACTCCAAATATTGTTGTACAACAACTCTCATCAAACCCAGCCAACGTGACCAACAGCTGGGGGTGCTGGGGGCCACAGCCTGGTAAAGTCTTGAGGGGAAGCTGTTCCTCACCCCTGCCATAAACTCTGTCCAAGACCCCAACTATGTTTTTAGAGGAACTGACCCTGTGCATGGTTCCAGCTCCAAATTTGTGCTCTCTTCCTTCTGCAAGAGGTCTTCTATCCTTTCTCTGAAAAGGGGAGAGAAATATGCAAGGTTCATTTGCATTCACCAGATGACGGTTGACTCTGGCTCCCATCATCTCAGACAACTGGCCATGGTGGCTGAGGCTGATGGGAGTTTTGAGTGCAGCAGTGAGAGGTACCCAGGTCCCAAGCCACCTGGTGGAATAATAAATAATAATAATAATAATAATAATAATAATAATAATAATAATAATAATATTTTATTTATACCCTGCCCATCTGGCTGGGCTTCCCCAGCCACCCTGGGCAGCTTCCAACAAAATATTAAAATACAGTAATGCATCAAACATTAAAAGCTTCCCTAAACAGGGCTGCCTTCAGATGTCTTCTAAAAGTCTGGTAGTTGTTGTTCTCTTTGACATCTGGTGGGAGGGCATTCCACAGGGCAGGTGCCACTACCAAGAAGGCCCTCTGCCTGGTTCCCTGTAACTTGGCTTCTCGCAGTGAGGGAACTGCCAGAAGGCCCTCGGCGCTGGACCTCAGTGTCTGGGTAGAACGATGGGGGTGGAGACACATTAGTCTTGTTTGAAAGTATTCAGTTAGCTACTCTGTCCCAAGTTTGATCAGTGCAGCTCCCTAGTCAACTCTAGCAACAGCCCTCCGAGATCTCAAGCGAAGATTGTCCAATGATGCAATCCCAAAACCCATTTAAGTGGAGAGACCACGGACTGAGCTGGGGACCTCCAACACGTGAAGCTTGGCTCCTCTCTCTACAGCAGTGGTTCCCAGCCGTTTTCTGGCCATGTCCCACCTAAGCATCCCTAAAATCCTGATGCTCCCCACCCCCCGTGACATATAATTATTTCTTACTATTCAAAAAGTGAACTCCTATTCACGTGGAGGAAGCTAAAAGGCCATTAACTTGGTCTAACACATTCTCGAATTGCCCCCCTTAAAAATCAAATTGCACCCCTGTGGGTCGTGTGCCCTACATTGGGAACCACGGCTCAACAGGTTTCAGAACATCAGAGAACCAGTCAGTAAAACTTTGCTTGAAAGTGGAGAGAGAGAGGGAGGGAACACATGCGAAAACACACACACACAAACCAACATATGACACAGACATATATATCCTGGTATAAATTAATTCAGCCCCTAAAGAGAAACACAGTTTAGTTCAGAAAATCGCTGCTCTGAATCGGTTTCAAAATAGAGAAGTTACTGAGGACATCAAAACTTCTGAGCATCGCTTTTTCCACTTACACTACTTTCTCAATGAACTTCTTCTGGTCCTCTGGAATGGTCACAGGGCACTTCGAAGCATTGGGGGACACGTACGACAAGGCCCCCACTCCGTTGGCTTGGGATCGCCTTTCGTCATATTGCTCCCGTAGCTGCCTTTCCTCCTCTTGATTTAAATAAGGGATTCCTTTGAAAGAGAGAGAAATGGTGATGCTTTTTGTGGCCCAAAGTGTGTGTGTGTGTGTGTGTGTGTGTGTGTGTGAGAGAGAGAGAGAGAGAGAGAGAGAGAGAGAGAGAGAGAGAAATTGAGTGAAGACTGCAACTTGGAAACAGACAAGGCCGGTTCTCATGCATCGGTAAACCAACCTTCCCCAACCTGACACCTTCCAGATTATTGTTTGATTTTATACTACTGTTAGAGATTTGATGTTAGCTGCCCTGAGCCTGATTTCGGCCGGGGAGGGTGGGATATAAATAAAAGTTTATTATTATTATTACAGTGGTACCTCAGGTTACATACGCTTCAGGTTACATACGCTTCGGGTTACAGACTCCGCTAACCCAGAAATAATGCTTCAGGTTAAGAACTTTGCTTCAGGATGAGAACAGAAATCGTGCTCTGGCAGCGCGGCAGCAGCAGGAGGCCCCATTAGCTAAAGTGGTGCTTCAGGTTAAGAACTGTTTCAGGTTAAGAACGGACCTCCGGAACGAATTAAGTACTTAACCCAAGGTACCACTGTATATTATGTAGTGGTTAGACTGTAGACCTGGGAGACCAGGGTTTAAATCCCCGCTGGGTGACCTTGGGCCAGCCAGCATCTCACAACCTGGTCTACCTTACAGGGCTGTTGTCAGGATAAAATGGAGAGGAGGGGAGCCATTTGTGTCACCTGGAGCTCCACAGAGGAAAGGTGGGAGTATATATGTAATATTAAACAAGCAAACATCTGGAGGGCATCAGCTTGGGAAAGGCAATGCTAAACCATTGTTTAGTGTTACAACATAAGCAGGAAGATCCTGAATGAAAACTTGGGTTTACACACACACACACCACTTCTTTCCACATGGTCAGAACAACTTACTTCCAGTTTCTCCTAATCCTGGTTTGTGTCATTTTATAGGAACCAGAGACTGGGTTAAAAAATAATAATAATCAGGTCAGTGTCTCAACAAGCTGGCTTCATGGTTTAAAGCTGGCTTGGTGAGAAATTGACCAGAGGTAGTTCTAAACCACAATCTATGATTCTAACAACAAACTCCGATTAGGGAAAATGAAGTAAACACTAGCAAAGTCTTCCTGGCCACGTGGGAGGGAGAGAGCTTTGTTCAGGATCCTTCCTATACATGCATATAGCACCGTAAACAATGGCTTTGTGTTAACACATAAGCCAAATCATTGTTTCAGTATACGGCCATTGTTACAGATGCATAAAGAAGCTGGAAGCAGCAATTCTACAGGTGCTTTAGAAGCAGTTCATTTGCTGGGCAAATATCCTGAAGAAGTTCACTGCAATTGAGATGACGCATCAATGGGGAGATGGCAATAGAAGTTATAGCTATGGAAACATCAGTATTATGAGAGTATACACTTTATGGCAAGTTGAAAAACGAAGCTTACCATTGCGAAAAACTTTATTAAAATCAAATCCCTGGTTTGCTAAAAAGTCTATACTTGAACTCTGGAAGAGAAAACAAGAAAAGCTTTAAGGCGAACGCGTTACTTGAATCCAGTGAAAGTTGATATTTTTTTAAGTGGTGAAAACACAAAACATGGGCCCCAGAGCAAGGTTTTGCTCTGAACTGCACCCAACCCCGTTACAGCATCAGAAGGAAGGGGGAAACGGAAAAACGTATGAAGCAAGCTTCTCACTAACCTGACAGACAAACTTCACATCTGGCGACGTTCTATTGAAAGGTTTGGGGAAGATGTAGAAATTAAACGTTTTTATAACGTACCTAGGAAAGGTAAAGGATATGGGAGGTCAGTTGATGGGGCTGTCGCTATCAACATGCTAAGGTTTAAAAGTATCATCAAGTCAAGAAAGCCACGTACTTAGATTCTGTGAGATCGTATTTAAAAGTGCAAAGGCCAAACTGGAACAGCAAGAAATCCATGGAATGCTAGAGGTGACGAGACAAAAATAAGATCTAAACAGTCAGGTTATTCATTCAGAGGAGCCGCAGGAATCCCAGAGCAGAGCGAAACTTAAAGGGTCACTAAACTGCATTTCCCACTGAATTCAGGCACTTTGTACAGTCATAAAGGTAAAGGTACCCTGCCCGTACGGGCCAGTCTTGACAGACTCTAGGGTTGTGCGCCCATCTCACTCAAGAGGCCGGGGGCCAGCGCTGTCCGGAGACACTTCCGGGTCACCTGGCCAGCATGACATCGCTGCTCTGGCAAGCCAGAGCCGCACAAGGAAACGCCGTTTACCTTCCCGCTAGTAAGCGGTCCCTATTTATCTACTTGCCCCCGGGGGTGCTTTCGAACTGCTAGGTTGGCAGGCGCTGGGACCGAGCAGCAGGAGCGCACCCCGCCGCGGGGATTCGAACCGCCGACCTTTCGATCGGCAAGCCCTAGGTGCTGAGGCTTTTACCCACAGCGCCACCCGCGTCCCTTGTACACTCATATCTCAGGTTAAATGTGCTTCAGGTTGAGCGTTTTCAGGTTATGCTCTGTGGCGACCCGGAAGTAACGGAGCACGTTACTTCCAGGTTTCGCTGCTCACGCATGCGCAGACGCTCAAAACGCTGTCACGCGCATGCGCAGAAGCGGCAAATTGCGACCCGCGCATGAGCGGGTTGCATTTGTTTCAGGATGTGAATGGGGCTCCGGAACGGATTCCGTTCGCATCCAGAAGTACCACTGTACATGAATGCATGAAGTAATCAAGAATTTCTCCAGAGTATTCAACACAACGCCCTCCAGATGCTGTTGGACTTCAGCTCTCTTGAGTCTCAGCCAGCAAGGCCACTGGTCAGAGATGCTGACCAACAAAACCTGGAGGACTGTATTATGGGTCACTAGAAGAAACAAAACCCCAAGGTGTTTCTAAACAGAATATAAACAATGGACAGCAGAAATATCTCAAGCTCTTGAAAGATGTGGAGAAAGGGAAGAAGTAGTTTAGGACATTTATTTTCCAGTTAAAGAAACTACGCGAGAACCCAATAAATGCACACATTAGAATGCAAGAAGAGCCTGCTGTTCTCAGTGATCAATCAGAAGTCTGCAAGCAGGGCCTGGTTGCAACAGCACTACCACAGGGACCAACATCTAGGGGCCCAGGTTCCTTTGGGCCCTCCAATAAAATATCTGAGGGAGTGGGGACCCCCTCACAAGTTTACACACTTACTGACTTCTGTGCAAGTCCCACTGTGTTCAAGGGAGCTTACTCCCAAATAAACGTGCACAGGATTGTAGCAAGACCAACCCTACTACCTGACCCAATAAAAGCTTGTGGCCCAAAGAGGACTATTATTCACAGAAGAAAGTATTCCATTTTGTGCCTGGTTTGCAACATTGAATTCTTATTTATTGAAAATGTTTCCCTGCAGCGCTGTACTTAGCAACAGAAATCTGTCCAGCACACAGATGTCACAACCCCGTGTCCAAAATATTTCATCGACGAAGCACTGTAACGCAATGATTTAAGCTTTTTACCTTTTTAAGTTTTTGATACCTTTCTTCAGGTGTGTCGAATCCATTCGTTAATGCGCTAACAGATGGTCCATCGCTAATTCCTAATAAGTATAAAAATGTTGTTTGAACAAGTCTCTTAGGGATGCATTAGAGCAGCTATGGGATTACAAATTTAATCTGTAATGATTGCAGCGCATGCTTAAATCATACCCTAAATTATTATTATTTGGGCCCCAAGTATCTCAAGGAACACCACATACCATACAGACCCACCCAAGTGTTGAGATTTGCAGGGAAGAAGAAGAAGAGGAGTTTGGATTTGATATCCCGCTTTATCACTACCCGAAGGAGTCTCAAAGCGGCTAACATTCTCCTTTCCCTTCCTCCCCCACAACAAACACTCTGAGATGAGTGTCACTGAGAGACTTCAAAGAAGTGTGACTAGCCCAAGGTCACCCAGCAGCGGCATGTGGAGGAGCGGAGACGCGAACCCGGTTCACCAGATTACGAGTCTATCGCTCTTAACCACTACACCACACTGGCTCTCACACCACACTGGGAAGACGCTGCTGGTAGTTTTGCTGTCCTGTGAAGCTCACAGGGCAGCACTACATGACAGGGCCTTTTCTGTGGTGGCCCTGGATTATAGGATGCCCACCCACAAATACGTTTGGCCTCATCACTGTATACGTTTTGATGTCAGGCCTTTCTGCAGAGGCCTTTGGGGGTTGGAAGATGTAAGAACATATGGAGAGCCTGCTGGATCAGGCCAATGGTCCAACTAGTCCAGAATCCTGTTCCCATAGTGGCCAACCAGATGTCTATTGGGAAGCATGTAAGCGGTAGCTGAGCGCAACAGCACTCTCCCCTACTCTGATTTTCGGCTACTAGTATTCAGAAGCATACTGCTTCCAACAGCTGAAATACGTAACCCACTCTGGGACCGCATGGTGAAGGGTGGGCTACAAATGCCTATAAATCAATAAACACTTCTTTTTAAAAAAAAGAAATCCCCATGTCCCTCATTCCTTTCCCACCCTCTCTAAAAATGTACCACATTGTCTCATTTCTCCGTTACACCCAAGAGACAGAACACAGAAAATGTAGGAACATCCCATGATCGGCTTTTACCAATATCCTTTCAGCCTTCCCATAATCAATAAGCGACAATGTTCCAGAACAGTGATCCGCAAGGAGCTGCAAATTCAGATCTTTACATTATAAGAGAGAATTCCATGAAATACACCAGACCTGAAAACTCTCCATCGATAGCCAAAAAGTCTGCATCTTCAATAGCTTCATAAACTTTGCTGAGATTGTCCTTAAAATCTGTAGGCAAGAGAGAGAGAGAGAAACAGACCATGTCAAGAAGTGAAAGTGGGCAAAGCACATATGGTTGCCCCTCTACCTATGAAGAATCATTCGCAGCTCTGTAACTGAAATAACACATTCACCAAGCACATTAAGGATCACCTAGGCATTTTCATGGGTTGCAGTTTATATGTATTACCACCCTTGTCCAATTATGTTCTAGTCACTTTAAATATCAGCACTCCCACTCCAGCTAGCGTGGGACAGACAACGCAGGGACCATCTTTGCCTATACCAGATGTTCCAGGACCAGAGTCCATCGTGATATGACTGGGGACAATTTGACAGTGTGCGATGCCCCACCTCCTGCATTAGCTTCTTATCTGCCCCACCATCATTTCCTCCAAACACATACAGTGGTACCTCGGGTTAAGAACTTAATTTGTTCCGGAGGTCTGTTCTTAACCTGAAACTGTTCTTAACCTGAAGCACCACTTTAGCTAATGGGGCCTCCCGCTGCTGCTGTGGCGCTGTTGCACGATTTCTGTTCTCATCCTGAAGCAAAGTTCTCAACCTGAGGTACTATTTCTGGGTTAGCGGAGTCTGTAACTTGAAGTGTCTGTAACCTGAAGCGTCTGTAACCCAAGGTACCACTGTATTTTAAAAAAGACACTTCTGCTCCATAGTGAAAATGACAAAACCTTTTCCATTTCACCAAGAAATATATCTAGGTGATGCCGATAGGATGAAAATAAATCCTTGGCAATTCAATGGCTACTAATCCTGATGGCTACGTTCTATCTCTACCGTCAGACGAAGCAAGAATGCTTGTCTAGATGTGGGACACGGGTGGCACTGTGGGTTAAACCACAGAGCCTAGGACTTGCCAATCAGAAGGTCGGCGGTTCGAATCCCCGCGACGGGGTGAGCTCCTGTTGCTTGGTCCCTGCCCCTGCCAACCTAGCAGTTCAAAAGCACACCAAAGTGCAAGTAGATGAATAGGTACCACTCCGGCGGGAAGGTAAACGGCGTTTCTGTGTGCTGCTCTGGTTTGCCAGAAGTGGCTTAGTCATGCCGGCTCCCTTGGCCAATAAAGTGAGATGAGCGCCGCAACCCCAGAGTCATCAGAACTGGACCTAATGGTCGGGGGTCCCTTTACCTTTACGTTCTATCTCTACTGTCAGACGAAGCAAGAATGCTTGTCTAGATGGGCCACTTGCCTGATCCAGTAGCCTCTTCTTATATTTTTATATCCACACAGCCCAAACACTCCCTAGTGGGACTCTGATGGGACAGGTCTGAGGGTGGCAGTTGGAAATGTTGTCCATTTACCAGTGCCACCTCCGTTTGTTTTAATTAAGAATTACAAAGCGCACCTGTGCTGTACACAGATACCCTTTGGAAGGGGGAGGAGACACACAGGTGAAGCTGAGACGACTGCCCTATGGCCATGTAAATTTTACCAGAGAACATGAAGTAAATGGGAACGCCACACATACTCAAGGCTTCTGTCCCTGTATGCAAGATGCTTCTATACAGGAATGAGAATTTATTCATTTTTTTATTAGAATCTTTGTAAATGGATAGAACCGTATGGCAAAAATGGTCGTTGGAAGACTAGAAATGTATCCATTAACGGATGGTTTTATTTCAGTCACTGACCACAGTGTATCTGTTAATGGGTGTTATTAAAAAGCAAGGTTGCAATGAAATTGTAAACCCAGCTTCTTGCATGACAGTTAACTGATTTACTTTTTATTTTATTTAAAAAAACTGTATTTAAACTGCATTTCAGTAGTTCAGTATTTTTCCTGTCACATGCTATGGGCTGCAACATGTGCGGCCAGAGGGGAAAGCTCCAAGCAGCAAGCCCCCAAAATTAGGGTGTGTGTTAGTGTTGAGAAAGCAATACATAAGAGCAGATTGTCCCCAACTGTACAACTAAACCTACACACAGAAGAAGAGACCTTGTGGAAACAGGCCAAAGGCCCATCTAGTCTAGCATCCTGTTTTCACAGTGGCCAGCCCGATGCATTACAGATGAGGCAGAAAATGAAACTGATCTCCTCCTGCTTCCATCTCCCTGTTTTCCTCTGCTTCTTATAAATCATATCCTAGCCGGCATACTACAACGTATAGCTGCAGCGACAGACCGCAAGCCAGCACGGTGCACGTGGATGGCCACCACGCAAAACAAGCCTGTTGGGAAAAGATCTACGCGGACTCTCCTTCCAGCATAATCTTCTTCTTTTTTTTAAGCTGATGAAAACAACAGAGGGGGCTTTCCCTCCCATCCATGACACAGAGAAGAGGCTTTTTGCAGATACGCACACGGTGCTCAGCGTCACAGTTCTCTCAATTTCCTCTTGTATTCTAGCCGGTCGTGTTTTTAAAAAACAAAATAAAATGGGGGAATGCAATACATACATATACATATGCATATATATCTATAGCTATATCTATATATCTATATCTATCTATCTATATATATATCTCGATCAAATAACCAGTGGAGAAGGAAGGAAGGAAACAGACCACCTAAAACACAATATAATACATTAAGTGCACTACTAAATGGGGGCAATGTGGGAAAGCAAATGGCAAAGGGAGAGCCTTTGGGTATGTGGGTTTTTTGGGGTGGGGGCATTATAAAGGATGTGTGGGGAGGGAGGGGGAAAATATCGGCCTGGAGGGATCAGGGGCAGCCTGAGCAGCAGGGGGAAGGGGCAGGATCTGGGCCTCTGCCCACCCCACACCTGTTCTGGGGGGGGTCAGGTTTCCTTCTCGGCCTCCCCCCAATCCCCACCCCAAGGGAGGAAGTTCAGCCTGCCTTGAGGGGCAGCCAAGAGGAGGGGCGGCGGGAGGCCACTCTGCATATGCTCAGAGGCGCCCTCGTGGCTGACCCTCTCCCCGACCCCAGCCGGACTCACTGTTCCTGGTTATCTCCATCCCTGCGGCTGGCTGGCCGGCTCCGGCTTCAGCGACAGCAGTAGCAACAGTAGCAGCAGCGAGAGCCGCGGGCCGGGTCAGGCCTCGGCTCAGGCCCAGCAGAAGCGCGGGCACTTCCGGAAACAAACCCCACTCCGGCGACCCCCCCTCCCTCCCCTCTGGCCCGAGAGCGTGACGCGGCCCACGTGACCACACCCCCTCTCCCGGGAAGAAGCGGGCAGTTCGAAGGCTGCTTCCCCAGGCGCGTGCGCAAAACCGCCTCGCGCATGCCCAGCGGAGTCCCCTGAAGCCTCTCCGCCGCCCTTCCCCTTTCTGCCCTGATTTGATGGGTTTGCAAGAGAATCTTGGCATCCTGAGAGGTAAAGGCGCCCCAGGTTTTTGTGCACCGCCTGGTCCGAAACGTGCACAGGAAAGTTAATGTACGCGCTCCGCGTGTGCAGGAGCGGATTCAGGGTTTAAAAATGCAAATTAAAAATTCCCCGATGCTCCAGTGTTAGTGGATTAGAAGCAGGACTCGGGGGTCGAGGCGCCTTCAGTGTAAAGGGGCCCCGATCCTATGGGAGAGAACAGGCATGGCACCGTCCCTTGCAAAGTTTCCGGCGTCGAGGTCAAAACCAGTTTTATTTCAGGAGGTCTTTGCACCACGAGTGCTCTTCTTGGATCTATATATCTATAGACCTCCCCTTGTGTAAAATATACCAGGGCGGCGTGCAGCAAAGTTTACAAGAGAGGTTTCAAAAATGTAATTAAAAACATATCACGAACGCTCTTCGTTTTCCGACGTTTTAAATTCTATGCATTGGGTGCTTTATTTTTTATAACTTTTGTAAGCCACCTTGAGACACAGGCGAAAAGCGGGGTATGATTTCAGGCGCTTGTTAGAAATAAATACTAAATGGTAAAATAAGTAAAATGTTCGGGCATCCCGCGGCCATTTCCTTCCTGGGCTGCCACAAGCGTGGAGCAAGGCAAGGCCAGGCGGATGCCATCCTTCCATCCCCAAAAGACGCTTCTATCTACGGAACTCCCTGCCACGCGGGCGATCTTGCAGCCCGACGACAAGCACGGTCAGGCAACATCCTCGGGTGCGACTCGGCGCGGCTTTAGTCGCGAGTAAACGCGCAACCAAGGATACCGCGCAGTCGTGCCCCGGGCCAGAGGCTAATCCTCGTGGAGGGATTCCGCTAGCTCCTCCGGGTGGGCAGGCAGAGAAGCCGTCGGAGGGGCGCGACCGGGGCGGATCTCGGCCTCGACACGCTGGGCCAATCCTCCTCCGCCTCCGCCTCTTGCTCCTGCCTCCCGTGCAACATGGCGGCTGCAGCGACGGTGTCCCGGGCTTGGCAGCAGCTCCGCTACTCAGGTACGATCCTGCGCGCTTTGGTCCGCGCCGTCGGGGCGTTGCAAGAAGCGCTCCGGGGAATGCAAAGCGCCGGCTTTGCGGCTGCATCCGCTGCATCGAGGGGCGCGAAGTGGGCGGGTTGGGGGGGTTGCTCCCCGTTCTGCTCCCCTTCCAGCCCACCTTGGCAAGGGTGACTTTGAGACCATTGCTGGGCCTCAGGCCTGCTCGGAAGGCCAACAGGCAGCCTTATCTACTCGGGAGCAAGTGCCCCTTAGTTCAGCGAAACTTAGGGGAGCGTCTCAAAGGATTGCAACGTATTTTCTCCGTTTCCTTCCTAAATATTTAACATCAAAGTCTGCTCTGAAATCAGCAGGACAACCCCATTAAAAGTTTTTTTCCAAAACCCGTGCAAAGCAGCACTCGCATCCGAATAATAATAATAATAATAATAATAGTAATAGTAATAATAATTTATTATTTATACCCCGCCCATCTGGCTGGGTTTCCCCAGCCACTCCGGGCGGCTTCCAACAGAATATTAAAAATGGTCAGTTAAACATGAAACGCTTCCCTAAACAGGGCTGCCGTCAGATGTCTTCTAAAAGTCTGGTAGTTGTTTTTCTCTTTGACATCTGGTGGGAGGGTGTTCCACAGGCCCTCTGCCTGGTTCCCTGTGACTTGGCTCCTCGCAGCAAGGGACCCAGTGAGAAAACAATTTAAAGCGGATTTTAAGGGAAGGGGCGTTTTGCCTGGGATCAGGGACATCTGATCTGAGGCACAGCCCCTTCCGTGTGTTCTTACTTGGAAGTAAGGCCCCCATCTGTACTGTGCTTTGATTTTGGCATCTGCCTGTCTCTAGAGACAATGGAGTGTGACTGGGAGTGTGTATGGGGGTCCTGGGCTGGCCAGAGGACAAGATCCCCCTCTCAGCATCGCCGATGTGGTCCAAAGGAAAGCAGAGCAAGACGTTTAGCACCAGCTTGGCTGCAGGAATTGCTGGAAGGAGGCCTGCAACCACCATAGGGACTCCAGATTTGTGTAGGGTTTACTCCTTAGCCTTTTCTTACCCCCCCCAAGATACCCCACAAGGCAGCAAAGGTTTAGGATCAGAGTTTTCCTAGGTGGGTGAGCCCCATCTGCCACTCACTTCCCTTCTATGGCATGTGCAGGAACGGCCTTCTTGACCGCTGGACCCACTTTTGGTCTTCTCAATCTGCTGGAGTTTGTCTTCACACACAGGGGAAGTGGCGAACCTACTGTGGTGATCACACAGGGTCCCCGGAACGTTTCACTGTCTATTGATCCCTGTGCCACCACTTTATTTCTCGCTGCCACCACCCAGGCCCTACCTGGTACAATACTGCGTCCAGTCAGGGTTAAATTGGAACATAAACTTCTTTTTATTTATTGCAGTTTAACAAGTTTCATAAACGGTATCGGTCAGTTACATTCATGGGGTGCCTGTCCAGACCTATAACTTCCGCTACCTGCTCTCACTCACTAAACCACCTCTCAGATATTTACTTGTCTTCCAAGCCCCTAACTGTTCCTGACTCAGCTTCTTTCGCTACACTAACTGAACCTCCTCATAGACTCTTCCACCCAACTCCCAATGATTGCGCTCCCAGAGCTGGTTTTATAGTCCCTCTGACTCCACCCCCCTGGGTTCTGATTGGGTAACTTATTTAACTATTTCACCTCCAGCACTCTCATATGTTCATGCCACACTCACCGAGGGTTTGGGCTCACCTCACCTGGTTTAGCTGGTCAGTCGAAGCCGTTCCTGGGATTGTGGCCGCTGTCGCATGCTGACAGCTTCTAGGAGCCACAGCTGAGAGCTGAGTGCAGGGTGGGGGCCAAAGATGGACAAACTACCCCCAGAAGGATCATGACATGTCCTCCACCAGAGGTACTACCCCTTCCATGTACAGTCATACTTCAGGCTGTGTTTTTTCGGGTTGCGGACCGCCAAAACCCAGAAGTACCGGAACAGGTTCAGAGTTGTTCAGAGACCTCTAATATCAAAGCAGCCAAACCTGTGTGTAGTTCTGTAACAAATAAGCAGCCTTAAACAAGCCTTGCTGTTTGTGTTTTGCTGGTCTGCAGCAGCCGATTCACCAGAAACCATGGTTGGAAGAAGGGAGAGACGAGGGCATTTTTCATTGTTTCAGAGGGTTTTCCTGGTTTCTTTTGCCGTGTTGGGGTCACAATTCTGTGTTCAGCAGCAATCCATGGAAATTGTCAGTTCATTATGTGAACACTTGTTTAGAAAACAACTTCCTGTCAACGCATTGTTGTTGGAAATTGTGATCTGCATGTCTACAAAATACAGAACATGTCAGTAAATTCTGAATAACAAAAAATAAACAATACAGTATAAATTCAATGTTACAAAAGGAAAACCCATCTAGGGGGTCTTAAATACATAAATACAAAGCAAAAGACCAGGTACACAATATACATTTAAAGCACATTTGAAACACATTCCTCCTTTCAGAGAATTCTGGGCACTGTAGTTTGTTAACGGTTGCTGGGAATTGGAACTCTGAGGAGTAAACTACAGTGCCCAGAATTCTTTGAGGGAAGGAACGTTATTTGGATGTGCTTTAAAATTAAAGCGTGCCTTCGTTTCTTCAGCAGCAGCCTGAACTATGTAGAAAGCCACTTCTGAAAGGAAGTTTGAAAAGCTGTTTATGAGAGGAGGAGCAACAGAAAGATTAAAAAAGGCAAGGATTCCTTTCCTAAAATGTTGATTCATTTCATCCCAAGGCAGTGGGCTCTCAGCTGCTGAGCTGCCACTCTCCTGGGCAACGACAAGCTGGTAATATTTGGATTCCCCCCCCAGGTTCTTTACTTCCGTTTCAACATAGCCGAGCTGCCGCCCAGAGACTCAGATGCCCTGCTGTCCAGAGGAGGTCGTTCAGCAACAACAAGATCCTGGTGGAACTGGATGAGGGCACAGGTAAACCCCCTCAGGCTCGCATTTCATAGGAATCATAGAAATGTAGAGTTGGACGGGCCCCTGAGGATCATCTAGTCCAACCCTCTGCAAGGCAGGAATATGCAACTGTCCCTTATGGGGATCAAACCTGCAACTGTGGCGTTATCAACACCACACACTAACCAACTGAGCTATCCACATCCTTTTGTGTGGTTCTTTGAAGGAATGGTGGCGTACACACTATACATTTAATGCACATGGCTTCCCGCAAAGAATCCTGGGAACTGCAGTTTTACCCCTCATGGAGCCGCAAGCCCCAGCACCCTTCGCAAACTACAGTTCCCAGGATTCTTTGGGAGAGGTTGTGTTGGCTCCCAGCACACAGCATTTCATAGGTATATTGCTTCTGCACTTAAGAAGAGTTTGGATTCGATATCCCGCTTTATCACTACCCTAAGAAGTCTCAAAGCGGCTAAAATTCTCCTTTCCCTTCCTTCCCCACAACAAACACTCTGTGAGGTGAGCGGGGCTGAGAGACTTCAGAGAAGTGTGACTGGCCCAAGGTCTCCCAGCAGCTGCATGTGGAGGAGCGGGGAAGTGAACCCGGTTCACCAGATTACGAGTCCACCGCTCTTAACCACTACACCACACTGGCTCTCTTGAACCACATGCAGGTTCTCTTTAGCTGTCACGGCTGGGAAGCAATAATAGATCCATCCTTTGTGAATTGGTCCAAAAACCCGGGAGAGCAGCTGTTGGTCAGTGTAGACAACACTGAGGTAGGTGGACTTCCTAATCTCTGGCAGCAACTCTTGTTTCCCTGTATTTCTCATTCAGGGGTAGCAGTGATGAAGATGAAGAGCCCGCCGGTGAACAGCTTTAGCTTGGAGTTTCTGACGGAGCTTTCCATAAGCCTGGAAAAGCTGGAGAACAACAAAGCGTGCCGCGGTGTCATCCTGACCTCGGTACGGGTGACAAATAGAAAAAAATAGCAATCGTCCATTTGGTTCTGGGTCCATCTTTGCTGGCTGGTGGGGGGCAAGCTATGCTGGGTGGGAGCGTCCATTGCACAGGCAGGGATGATGATGATGATTGACAGGTGCCTAACCCTGCCAACCCTTAGCACCAGCCAACCCTGGATACAAGACCTCTCAAAGGACCTGTTGGCATTTTACCATTGCACTGTGGAGAGTGTATTAACTTATGGTCTGTGTCTGTGGTTTGGGAGCTGCACGGTCAGGGAAAAAACAATGCTGTCCAGAGTTGTAAAGACTTCGGAGAGAATAATTGGGTGCACTCTTCCCACCTTGGATCAAATCTATGCTTCCAAGTGCCATAAGAAAGCTGTAGAGATAGTGCAGGATAGTGCGCACCCCAGAAATGATCTCTTTCAGCTTCTGCCTTCTGGAAGAAGGTACAGGGTTATAAAAACTAGGACTAGAGAAACAGTTTCTACCCAAATGCCATTTTGGTTTTAAACACAGTGTAAGGAGTCTCTATAAGGGGACGTGGGTGGCGCTGTGGGTTAAACCACAGAGTCTAGGACTTGCTGATCAGAAGGTTGGCGGTTTGAATCCCCGCGATGGGGTGAGCTCCCGTTGCTCGGTCCCTGCTCCTGCCAACCTAGCAGTTTGAAAACACATCAAAGTGCAAGTAGATAAATAGGCACCGCTCCAGTGGGAAGGTAAACGGCGTTTCCGTGCGCTGCTCTGGTTCGCCAGAAGCGGCTTAGTCATGCTGGCCACATGACCTGGAAGCTGTACGCCGGCTCCCTCGGCCAATAAAGCGAGATGAGCGCCGCAACCCCAGAGTCAGTCACGACTGGACCTAATGGTCAGGGGTCCCTGTCCCTTTACCTTTAAGGAGTCTCTATGGGAGTATATTGTATTTAAAAATGGGGTATCAGAGTTTTTAGGGGGCTAACCAGGTTAGGATAGCTGGCATAGCAGGCTTGTTGGTTTTTGACTGTCTTGTGTAGATTTTTCAATTTTGTTGTTGTGTATAGGACAATGACAATAAAGATTATCGTATTGTATCGTAAGATCTCTCCTCTTTCTGGGAGCTGGGCAAAAACGGCCCGTAGGACTTTTCAGAGTGAAGCAGCGTGGCGTGAAGCAGGGAGGCACGTTGCCAGCTATGACAGATCCTTTTCCTTTTCCCAGGTTGTCCCCAAAATCTTCTCCGGGGGCCTGGACATCACTGAGATGTGTGGGAAGAGCGAGGAGCACTACGCAGAGTTCTGGAAAGCCGTGCAGCAGATGTGGATTACTCTGTACAATTCCAGCCTGGTGACCATTGCAGCTGTCAATGCAAGTTCCATTTATTTACTCCCTATCCCTCCAGAAGAATCACCTTAAGCCGGTGGCTGCTGGTGGCTGGTAGGGTGGAGGGCAGGGAGGCCGACAGTAGGGGGCGCCAGAGCCAGGCAGAGCCAGCCACTGACCAGCGGTAAGCAAGAAGGCAGGCAGGTGAGAGCAGAGTGCGGTCGGTGGGGCAGTGCCCCATTTGCCCTAACGGATAAGCCGCTACTGTTTTTAGCTCTTTGCTCAATGGGCTATTCCAAGCACACCCCAGTGCAGTTCAGACATGAATGTATAGCTATTTTAACGCTGCAGGCTTGGACCTGGGGTGGGTTTAGGAATTAGTGCAATTCAAGCAGCGGTTGTCTTGCCAAAGGCAAGGTGGGTCTTTTAAAATGAGATTCAGAAGCAATACAAAATACCGTATTTTTCGCTCTATAGGACACACTTCCCCCCCTCCAAAAATGAAGGGGAAATGTGTGTGCGTCCTATGGAGCGAATGCAGGACCCTTGGCTTCAGCGAAAGCAACACGAAGCCTCTGAAGCGCAAAGGGAGAGCTCCCCCCACGCTCCGGAGGCTTTGCGTTGCTTTTGCTGAAGCCCCCGGAGCGCAGGGAACTCCTGCTGCGCTCCGGGGGCTTCAGGCAGCTATCGGCAAGCCTTCGGAGCGCAGCAGGAATTCCCGCTGCGCTCTGAAGGCTTGCGGATAGCCGCCTGAAGCCTGGAGAGCGAGAGGGGTCAGTGCACACCCATCACTCTTGCTCTCCAGGCTTCGCTTTGCTGGGGAGGCGCTGCACAGTTTCCCCTCTCTGCGCAGCGCCCCTTCAGCAAAGCGGGAGGAGAAATGGAAGGGGCTCCGTTTCTCCTGCCGCTTTGCTGAAGGGGCGCTGAGCAGAGAAAGGGAGATTCCCCCCCCCCCTGTTCTCCCCCTTCTATGGTTCGGTGCGTTCTATGGTCTGGTGCGTCCTATAGAGCGAAAAATACGGTACACAAGTGGGTGAGAAGATGAAAGGTTTTATTCTAAAACTGCAAGCAATGTATACATACCAAGCAGGCACTTAAACCTGCCACTTGGAAGCCCTCAAAAAGCGGCAAAGTGACTCCCCCAGGTAGCCTCAGTTTGCACCGCCCGCGGCCAGTCAGTCCATGCACCAGCTTCAAAGAAACTCTGGCCAAACCGTCCCATTTTAGAGGTAGCCTGTGTGGCTTCCAAGACTACGTGCAGATCATCCATTCGCCACTCCCTCCCAATGCCTCACTTTCTCAAAACAATGTCCAACATCTAAGAAGGTACCCAGCACAATTGATCCACAACTGATTAATCCGCAACTGATTAAGGCAGCTGGGGGGGTGCGGGGGGGGGCTTCACCTCCTCCCAATGTTTTTAAGGACATTAAAGACTGTTCTCACACCATCAGAAACTTAACAAGAGTGGGGAAGGAACAGAGGCAGGAAGGGTAACCGTGTCAGGTCACTAGCTCCTCGATACATTTGGTCTTCCAGATGCATTTCCCATGCAGTGGCCTGCATAAATTCAGGTACTGCCCCACCACCATCTAAATAATGCCCCGTTTTAAATGGCAAAAATACAAAATGGCAAAAAATGGTTATTTCACCAGGCAGGTTTACCCAGGAAAAAAACAAGGAAATGATAAGTTCAAGAAAGACCTGGTTGTTTCCCTGTTTCAACGATCTAAGTCAGGCATAGGCAAACTCCTGCCCTCCAGATGTTTGGGACTACAATTCCCATCATCCCTGACCACTGGTCCTGTTAGCTAGGGATGATGGGAATTGTAGTCCCAAACACCTGGAGGGCCAGCGTTTGCCTATGCCTGATCTAAGTATCCAAACAATTTAAACACCCCTCGGCCCTCCAGATGTTTTGAGCCAGTGAGGGGTGTGACCTGGGGAGAGTTCCAAGGGCCATATAGAGTGACCCAGAGGGCCACCTTTGCTGCCAGGCCCAAGGCTCTCCACCCTTGAACTAGATTTCCTGTTTTCTTCCTCCCAGGGTTCCAGTCCCGCAGGCGGCTGCCTGATGGCAATGTCTTGTGACTACAGGATCATGGCCGACAATCCCAAGTACAGCATTGGGCTGAATGAGACGAAGCTGGGAATCGTGGCCCCTTTCTGGTGAGGTGGCGGCGGAGGAGGAAGAAGCAGAATGGGGGTGTGGGGTGCAAATCGCTGTGACTTCTCTAGGGTTTCTCTGAACCCCGGCACAGCCAACCACATGGCAGAGGGCCTTCTCGGTAGTGGCACCCGCCCTGTGGAACACCCTCCCATCAGATGTCAAGGAAATAAACAACTATCTGACTTTTAGAAGACATCTGAAGACAGTCCTGTTTAGGGAAGCTTTTAATGTCTGATGTTTTATCTATTATTATTATTATTATTATTATTATTATTATTATTATTATCTTCATTAATTCTGTTGGGAGCCGCCCAGAGTGGCTGGGGAAATCCGGCCAGATGGGTGGGGTATTATTATTCTTCATAATAATAATAATAATAATAATAATAATAATAATAATAATAATGTTAAGCACAGCTTAAATTCCTGGCTGCGCTACCTAGCTTGTCGTTTGTTCCTTCCTGCTTGAATGTCTCTCCTGCCTCCCTGCATTTTACTGCACTTCAATAATGATTGGGGGATTATTCGCTTGTTTTTGCTCTTATTTTTATTACGCATTTTCTGTTGTTTTTTTTATATGCTGTATTTTACGTTGTGGACCGCCCTGAGATCTACAGATGAAGGGCAGTATGCAAATTTAATTAATAATAATGATGATGGTGACAGGCAGGTAGAGAGGAAAAAATGAGAGGAGGAAAAGATTCGTTGTCACAATTGCCAATAAATATGGAGGATACAGGCACTGTGAGTCAATAGTAAAACCTTTCAGAGAAGAAAAGGCTGTGTAATCTATAATTACTGAAAGAGTCCAATGGTCTAAATTGCCATTTTTCCCCCCAGAAGAAAAAGAAGATAAAAAGTAACCTTGAACTGCACTAAATCCAAAAACTCACATAGACCTGTGGGACCGAGGCTCCTGAGCTAACTGTGTTTGTATATAAAATAAAATTAGAATACAGTCTGGAGGAAAAAAAACCCTTCACATAAACCAAAAGTGTGCAAAGGCCAAAGTACATAAGGGTTGTTTTTTTCCTCCAGACTGGCGATTTTCCAAGTCTTGGAATACCAATAGTAGAGATTATTCAGATCAAAGGTCTTTCAAAACTTGGTGACAGTGGCCCAAGCTGCTACCAAAGAACACAAGATTAGCTCCTTGTTATTCAGATCTCAATCCAAATCTAAAGAATCGAGCAAAGAGAGGAGTGGCTCATTTGTTACACCTCAAGGACGGTCTCTCCCCATAGGAACCAACACAGCCCCTGAGATCATCATCTGAAACCCTTCTTTGTGTGCCCACTCCAAGAGAGATTTGGAGGGTGTTCAACACAAGAGAGGGCCTTTTCTGTAGTGGCTCCCCGTTTCTGGAATGCTCTTCCCAGGGAGGCTTGCCTGGTGCCTTCATAATACATTTTTAGGTGCCTTGCAAAAATATTCCTCTTCTCCCATGCCTCTGGTGCCTTTACTACATATCTACATACTACATACTACATATTTAGGTGCCATTTTAATCAGCCTTTTGCTGATTTAAAAAAACCTATGGCCTTTTTAATATTTATTTAGGCAGCAGGTTATTATTGTTATGTGCTTCGCTGTGATCAGATGAAGGGCAGTATATAAATTTTAACAAAAATAATTATCAATGAGATCTCAGAAACTGCTTTTGTCCAAGAATGCTTTTCTCTTGGAGCAGCTCCACCACATGTGCTGATAGGTCTCAGTTCTCTCTCTCTCTCTCTCTCTCTCTCTCTCTCTCTCTCTCTCATGGCCAGGTTTAAAGACACAATGATCAATGCCATTGGCCACAGAGCCACGGACCGGTCCATCCAGCTGGGACTCCTGTACCCTGCCGCTGATGCCCTCAAAATTGGCATCGTGGATGAGTTGGCGCCCGAAGAGAATATCCAGAAGGTGGCTGCAGAGGTGATGGCCCAGTGGCTGGCCGTTCCAGGTGAGGCAGCCCACCCCCACCCCCAGAATCCTGCACCACAAATACACGTTCCAAAACAAATAACGTCCTATAGTGGGGAAGGTTTCCTTGGTACCAGGCCAACCCTGCTTTAACTACTACACCACACTGCCTCATACCCTAGTGGTGAAAGAAAGGTGTGTTGGCAGTAATTGAGGGAATTGGCAGCAAGGTGGGTTGGCTGGCTTAAAGCAGGCTCCAGGAAGAAAGGCTTCCGATCACATGGGTCAGGAGAAGGTCAGCAATAACTTGCAAGATATCAGTAAACTTAATTCTTTATTCAAATGAACAAAACGGCTCAGGCCTAGTGAGCACAAAACCTCTTCCCAGTAGGGTTTCCCAGTTGTGGGAACTGAAAAGTCCCTTCTCTCCAAGCCTCCTCCTTCCCAAGCAATCTGAGGCTCAACACCTTGTCTGTCTCTGCTCCTCCCTCTTCATACCTCTTCAGGTTCTGGGAGACCAGAGGGGAGGGGAGCTGGTCGCAGCAGGAGGGGAAGACCCCCTGGCATCTTCAACAGCCTGCCTGATCTCTGCCTCTTGGCCCTGCTCCTCTCTAGCCTCTGCTTCTGCCTCTGCTTCTGGGCCTCTCTCTGGCACAGCCTCTTCCTGCTCACTAAACCCTGTTACCTTTTCAGCTTCTGACACTCCTCCTTCCAGTCTTCCCCCCCCCCCATCATTGTCCCACCAGCACTGCCCAGGCTCTAAGTCTTCTTCCCTTATGGGTTCCTTTTGGGGGTTCCCCAGCTGGTGCCTCCCACCCAGGGGAGTCTTTAGCATATGCGCTGCCGGGGTGCAAAGATCCACCCAGCCCCCCCCCCAAGTCTGACAAGCGGCGCCATTGTGAATGACAAGCGCCACCGCTGGTACGGTGCGTCTTTGGTAGATGAGCGCACAAAGTCGAAAGCCCTTTAGTGAAACAGTAGGTATACATTTCGGTATTACCTATATGTGCAGTGGTACTTCTGGATGTGAACGGGATCCGTTCCGGAGCCCCGTTCGCATCCAGAAGCGAACACGGGGCGCGATTCACCACTTCTGCGCATATGCGTGATGTCATTTTGACCGTCTGTGCATGTGCTCCGTTACTTCCGGGTCGCCGCAGTGCGCAACCTGAAAATAATTATCCTGAAGCTACTTCAACCCGAGGTATGACTGTATTTTGTTTTTCTAGCTTGATCAAAATTATTTATTATTTCATAACGGGTAGATAGTTAAGAGCTTAGGCGGCTTCAGCGGCAGGCACCTGGCGCCTCCCAGACATCGGCGCCCAGGTGCCCCGCACCCCTTGCACCCTTGGGTAAAGACAGTCCTGTTCCCAGCAGTCCTATGCGACCATGCCACTGGGCCGCAATTCAACATGCGCTCTCTTTCTCTTTCTCTTTCTCTTCTTGCTGCCCAGACCATGCCCGCCAACTCTCCAAATCCTCGATGCGGAAGCCCACAGTGGACCACCTCCTGGCGCACCGTGAAGCCGACATCCAGAACTTTGTGCGCTTCATCTCCAGGGACTCTATCCAGAAATCCCTCCAGATGTACATGCAGATGCTGAAGCAGAAGAAAGCCTGACCTGGGAGCGGAGCAGCCTTGATTTCTGGTCCCGTGACCTCATCACTGTTTATCTCAAGCGCCTTTGTTTCCCAGCTGGTGCCTTTTGCACGGAGTTTTGCTCTTGAGGTTTTTTTCTTTGGACGCTGGATCTCAGGTTGTGGGGAAGTGGGGCTGAGGCCTGTTCTGCAAGGGGCACATTAGGCCACAAGCTCACTTTTTTAGGCACTTGGGAAGAATCAGCTTTGCGCAAAATGTGAACAGTCAATAAATCACTAAAAGAGAGGCTGTGGTTGGTCTCTTCCTAACTGCAGCCATAGGCTTAGGGCCAGGGCTGAGTACCCTTTGGCCTTGCAGATGCCGCTGAACTACAGATCCCATCAAACCATCCTGTTGGCTATTCTGGATGGGGATGATGGGAGTTGTAGTCCAGAAGCAGCTGGAAGACTACTAGGTGCCCCAGCCCTGACTTTTGCAACACCTCTGGATCTTCTTGCTGCTGCATGGAATAACACATGTACCATACCTTTGGATTTAGTAAGTAAACTATTTTAAACTTACTTAACAGGGTCTGTGGAGTCGAAAGTGGTGATTATGCCTTAAAAACAGGAGACTGGGCATTGTTTATTTTATTTATTATCATGCATCCATGGTCAGGGTGGTTAAAAGAAAGTACTTCTTCACATAATACATAGTTAAACTATGGAACTCCCACAGAAGGCAGTGATGGACACCAACTTGGGCGGCTTTAAAAGAGGATTGGACAAATTAATGGAGGAGGAGATGATCAGTGGCTAGTAGCCGTGATGAATATTCTCCGCTTCCACAGCTGGAGGCAGCAGTACTTCTGAATACCAGTTGCTGGAAACCATAGGAGGGTAGAGAGCTCTTGTGCTCAGGTCGTGCTTGGGGCATCTGGTTGGCCAAGGTGAGGAGAAGAAGATGCAGGATCAGAGGGGCCATTGGTCTGATCCAGCAGACTCTCCTTGTGTACTTATGGTTCCCTCCTCCCTTTTATCACAACCAGCACATGAGGTAGGTTAGTCCCAAAGTCATCCAGAGCTCAATGGCCTCGCCAATCCAGTATGCTAAGTGGGAGTAGCCTGTGGCCTGCCAAAGGTTGCTTAGCCAGTGGTCAGAGGTGATGGGGATCTGTAGTCCAGCAAGGGACATCGACCGATGATCTGCCTTCTACTAAGGCAGGTACCTCTCTAGGTCAGAATGGTCTGCATCAACTGGTAGGAGTTCTCTGTGATTTCAGCTAAGAAGGTTCTCCCAGCCCAACCTGGAGACACCAGGGATCAAACCTGAGACCTTCTGTATGCAAAGCAAATGAGCTACAGCCCTATCCCCCTAAGCAATGTCCGGAGACCCACAGGTTTCCCCTCCCTCTCACTGCAACCCACTGAATCTCTCAAAGGCCTTTTGGTGCCCTCCAACTCAGCTCGGGTGGAATACAACACAGGTGGACAATGTCACATAAGTCAATTGGTCTGCAGAAGAACAGAAGGTTCCAGGTTCCATCCCTGGCAGCAACAACTCTAGCAAAAACAAGACCTGGAGGACCTGCAGATAATGTTGGACTCCAGTTATCATCTTCCTCATCTGCTGACTAAGAGATGGTGGGCACTGGGAGTCTAGCAACATCAGGAGAGCCACAGGTTCTCCCACTTGTGAGCCACAAAGATCTCAAGGCAAGAGGCTCTCCTTTGCCTAAGAGATCAGGAAGCAGCTACCTGTCAGGGACTGGGCAGAGGAGGAATGACCAGCCTGACCCTTCTAGAGAAGAAGAAGACCGGGGTTTGAGGGAGGTCACAGCTCAGAGGCAGATGAGGGGGAAAGCTGGGAAACAATGGGAGAGGAGGAGGAAGAGGAACCACCAGGAGGGCAACAGCTGACGGACGCAGTGTCTTAAGAAAGCATTCCAGAACACGGCGAGCCTTGAAAGTAGGAGACCAAAGGGCTCAGAAGCAAATGGCCCTCAGCACCACCCGTGGAAGAGATGATGAATGAGGAAGTGGGAGGAAAAAGGGGGTGGAGAGTCACTCAGGACAACGCCATTATTCTGAGAGGCTGCGTTCCAAGCCTCTCGCTGTAAATATTGAATGAAAGCAGATGGTAAGCACTTTTCCTTGTCTGATCCGTTCCTGGCAACCTGCCTTAGGGGTTGTTTCCTCTGCTGGCTGACACTACCAAACAGAAGAAGCAATACTGGTCTGGATAGACCACAGGTCCATCAAGGCAGCTTTGTACGTCTGCAAGTGAACACGTAGCTGTGGGGTGAGAAGACCCAGGGGTGGCCGGAACCCCTTTTCCGGCACGGGGTGTCAAAGCAAGGCTGCGAGGTCGCACGGAGCTTCAGCGAGATTTCAGCGTCACCTCCACCGGGAAATGGTCGCTGATGGCCAGAGCCTGCATGGGAGGAGAGAACAACAGGGAAGCTCAGAGCATCTCTTGTTGCCAAAGCCAGAACACATTGTTTTCCCAGCATGCACTGCGAGCCTCAGGAAACCCTGTTTGGACCAAGGGCTTAAACACTGAATGTGATTTACCTCCTCTTGGCTCAGCTTGAAGGCGCTCTGGAAGTCAAACACTTGGGCCGACTTGGGATCGATCCACTTCCTCAGCTTTGAACCGCTCACGACAATCCTAGGACACCAAAGGAAAGAAATGGAGTGGTCCTCTCCCGTTTTTGGGGGGAGCTGAGGCTGCCCAGGATCCCTTGCTCTGGGATCATCTGACGCCTTTCGATGCTGAGTGTTCTTCCAAGAGTGGGAAAGGAGGGAAGAGAAGGAGGAGAAGAAAGAGGAGAGGTGGCTTGTTGTGGCAGCTGGGAAGCCTCAGTGGGCCAGTTGTGGCTCTTGGTCAAGAGCCCTTAAGGTAATGTCGCAGGCCATTAGGTCCAGTCGCAGGTCCAGTTGCAGACGACTCTGGGGTTGTGGCGCTCATCTCGCTTTACTGGCCGAGGGAGCTGGCGTACAGCTTCCGGGTCATGTGGCCAGCATGACTAAGCCACTTCTGGCAAACCAGAGCAACACACGGAAATGCTGTTTACCTTCCCTCCGGAGCAGTACCTATTTATCTACTTGCACTTTGTGCTTTCAAACTGCTAGGTTGGCAGGAGCAGGGACAGAGCAACGGGAGCTCACCCCGTCGCGGGGATTCGAACCACCAACCTTCTGATCGGCAAGCCCTAGGCTCTGTGGTTTAACCCACAGCGCCACCCGTGTCCCTGATGGTCAAGAGCCCTACTGGGGTCTAAAGATCTATCACTACTTGGCAGCTTGGCCAACCTTACCTGTCATAGGCGCAATTGGAGTTGCCCACGGTGGTGTCTACAGAGTCTGGGATGAGCCACTTGAAAACCTCGCTGGTGCGCAGGCGGATGGAGGACCAGGCGTTCTTTCCCACGTAACTGCAGTCAGCATTGAAGTCTCCCAGGAACATCATGTTCTACAAAGGGAAGAAGATTTGCTGCTGGGAATCACAGGTGGGGAGAGAGCATGGTTGCACTCGGATCCTGACCATAGGCTTCTCCACAAGGACCTGGTGGGCCACTGTGGGAACAGAGCTCTGGCTAGGTGGGCCATTGGCCTGATCCAGCAGGGGCCTTCTTATATTCTGAAGGTGGGTCTAATGTCCTGTCTCCAACAGTGGTCAGCAAGGTGTGGGATGGGTGGAACAGAACATCCTGTTCAAGGGGCTTGGCTCAGGGGTAGAGCATCTGCTTTGCAGAGGTCCTTGATTCAATCCCTGGCATCATCATCATCATCATCATCATCATCATCATCATCATAATTTATTATTTATACCCCGCCCATCTGGCTGGGTACCCCCAGCTACTCTGGGCGGCTTCCAACAGAATATTAAAATACAATAACATATTAAACATTAAAAGCTTCCCTAAACAGGGCTGCCTTCAGATGTCTTCTAAAAGTCTGTTAGTTGTTTTTCTCTTTGACATCTGGTGGGAGGGCGTTCCACAGGGCGGGTGCCACTACTGAGAAGGCCCTCTGCCTGGTTCCCTGTAACTTGGCTTCTCGCAGTGAGGGAACCGCCAGAAGGCCCTCGGCGCTGGATCTCAGTGTCCGGGCAGAACGATGGGGGTGGAGACGCTCCTTCAGGTATACTGGACCGAGGCCGCATCTCCAAAACAGAGCTGGGAATGTATCCCATCTGAAACCCCAGACCAGGGTGGTTCAACCTGTGGCCACAAGTCCTTCTTTTCAGAAAACATTCAACAAAAAGCATCTTAACTGTTAACAAAAGCACGTACATCCGTCCCCCACTTGTCAATGATCTTCAAGTAGACGTCGTAGAGGGCATCGATCTCTGCCACGGCGTCATTTGGAGCTGTGTGGAGGGGAATCAAGACCAGCTCGTCGTCTTCTGCAAAAGAACCGGGGTTAGCACAGGGAGCCCTTTCATTCCCTTGCGGGACTCAGGTGCCAGGAATGTTCTCCAGAGCATTGGCGTGTGGTCAGTGGACTAGGGGAACTAGGTTAGCCCCCTAAATTTTCTCTTGTCATCCTCTTCCCAAAGCCCAGGAAGTTTCTGCCCAGCTTAGGGAGGGAGGTGTGATGCATGTGTGACTTGTGATGTCATGCGCATGATGTAGCCCCCCCATCGCCCTCGCACTGTTCCCCCAGGAAAAAAATCACTGCACGCCACTGCTCCAAAGGCACATAGGCAAGACCACTGACTTCAAGGCTTTTCTAGAGGGGCAGGATTTGCCAGTCTGGAACCCCTTGCTATCCCATCATCATCATTTATTATTTGTATGCTGCCTGTCTGACTGAGTTGCCGCAGCTGCTCTGGGCAGCTTGCAACAAAATATTAAAAACACAATAAAACATCACACACTAAAAACGTCCCTAAACAGGGCTGACTTCAGATGTCTTCTGAAAGTCAGGCAGATGTTTAATTCCTTGACTTCTGATGGAAGGGCGTTCCACAGGGAGGGCGCCACCACCGAGAAGGCCCTCTGCCTGGTTCCCTGTAACCTCACAGTGAGGGAACCACCAGAAGACCCTCAGAGCTGGACCTCAGTGCCCGGGCTGAGCGATGGGGGTGGAGGCGCTACTCTTTTTTGTACTGGTGATGAACTTCACTTTGCTCCTTTCCCATTCTGCCTACCCGGAGCATCCATTTGGACCTTCTGTTCCCGATCCTGTTGGCCCACCTGAGTTGTAAGCCAACCTCCAGCCCTTGAGCTCCCAAGCAACAAATGCCCAGCCTTGGCCTCACATGGAGTTTGGGCTGTGGGCCTATGAAGTCAATGGGTGTGTCTGTGTTTGGGGGATCCCTTCTGTTTTACTCACTGGCATTGACAGGCGAGAACTTGACAATAAAAGGCGGTCTGCTGAAGGCATTGTTTTTATCTGAGTACTGGTACTTGTCCACAACAGAGACGCTCTTTGTCCTGCATAAAAAGCAGAGGGAGACGGAGTCAGCAAAGGAACAATGCAGGCACACTCCAGTCGGATTACCAGGTAAGCTGGGAAAGTGACTGCATCCCATTGTCGATAAAGCCCTCTATTGTGAACCCTATCCAGCAAACACAATCTGCAAATGGAACTGTGGTCCTCTATATGCCTGATGTATAGAGGAGGAGATTATCCAGGGATTGTCTACCCCATGCTTGTGTTTGTAACTGCTGTTTCTTTATGCGCTGAGTGCCTAAACAGCTCAGGACTGCAATACCTCAAGGACCGACTCCTTCCAGATGAACCTACCTGGCCCCTGAGATCATCTTCTGAGGCCCTTCTTCGTGTGCCTCCTCCTCAAGAGGTCCGGAGGGTGGCAACTCGAGAACGGGGCCTTCTCTGCAGTGGCTCCCCGTCTGTGGAATGCTCTCCCCAGGGAAGTCCGCCTGGCGCCTTCATTATGCATCTTTACGCTCCAGGCAAAAACGTTTTTTTAGCTGGGCCTTTGGTTGATCTGATTTACATCCTATGCCCTTTTAAAATGTGTTTCTTTGGGGGGCGGGGCGGCTATTGAGTTGTTTTTATTCTTATTATGTACAGTGGTACCTTGGTCTACGAACAGTCTTGTTAACAAACGATTCGGGCAACCAACTGCAAAACCAGAAGTAGGTGGATGGGCACCGGTAGCGGGAGGCCTCAGTAGGGAAAGCGCACCTCGGTTTAAGAACGCTTTGGTTTAAGAATGGACTTCCAGAACAAATTAAGTTCATAGGCCGAGGTGCCACTGTATTTTGTGGTTTTATGTTTTGATTTTATTCTGTGAACTGGCCTGAGACCCCTGGGTATAGGGCAGTATATAAATTCATTCATTCATTCATTCATTCATTCATTCATTCATTCATTCATTCAATCAATCAATAAAAATAATAATAATGTTGCTTTTTTTGCAGTTCTGAAGATGGATGTACCCGGATGAGAAAATGTGAGTGGGAGAGTACAATTTGAAATGTAGGAATGTACTTGTCCACAAAGCACTGATTTGATCCGGTACCTGTAGAGGAAGAGGTACATTTCCCTGTAGTTCTCCCGTCCCAGCGACTCGCTGATTTCGTAGGCGTAATTGTGCTTAGAGGCACTGCGGAGCAAGAAGAGGGAGAGGGAAAATCAAGGAAAGGCAGAGAAGGATGTGTGCAGAGCAGCAGTTTAAGCACTCTGAATTAGTTAAACAGAGTTGGCTTGTAAAACAAGGCAGACGCCGCCGCCCGCCCCCCACATCGCCTGCCAAACCCTTTCCCATCCAGCTATCACATCCTAAGCAATGGCAGCCTAGGTAGGAACACCTGTAGGCCTCTTGAAGAATGGCCTGCACACTGCATGGCTCTCATAGCAAGAGCAGGATCCTGGATCGGGCCAGGGGCCCACCTCATCCAACCTCCTGTTCCCGACTAAACATCAGGAATAACTTTCTGATGGTAAGAGCTGTTTGACAGTGGAATGGGTTCTCTCAGGAGATGGTAGACTCTCATTCCTTTTTAAGCAGAGCTTGGATGGCCATCTGAAATACACTCGGAGTTGAGAGTGGATTTCATGCTCTTTATTCAGCTCATAGTGGTGAGGAGGAATGGACGTTCCCCCAGAATGTCTGCTTTATATACATTATTTACACAATGGGCCCCACGTGATTGGCTAATTCCGGGATTCACCTATAGGCCAATCAGGTTGTGGATTCACTTCCACCTGGAGCTGGATTGGGTGTCTCCTGTGGACCAATCAGACTGCTGCATTCTGAATCCTATTGTTCTAGGACCAATCAGACCGCTGCATTTTGGATCCTATTCACCTCAGTACATAACACTATCTGTCATGGATGCTTTAATTGAGATTCCTGCATCAAAGGGGGTTGGACTAGATGACTCTATGAACCCCACAGTGGCCAACCAAGCACCTCCAGGAAGCCCATCGGAAGGGCGGGAGGCTGCAGCGCTCTCCTGCTGCTGTTCTCCAGACACTGACTTTCAGTAGCCCTCTACATCTGACCCTGGAGATTGTCTCCTCTTGCCTGCTGCTTTTTTTTTTTAAAGCCTAACAGCACCGACATTGCATGGCTTGGCTGTTCTCCATATATTTCCTGAGAAAGGAAACTGGTCCCTGAGCTCACTCTCCCTAATTTGCTTTGTCTTCTCCTCCCGTTGAGAAACAATCCATCACCGCCTTCTCTCTCTCCCGCCCTGCCCAAAGACTTCATGGAATCCAACCCCCTGCAATGCAGGAATCTTTTGCCCAAGGTGAGACTCGAACCCACAACCCTGAGATGAAGAGCCCCCATGCTCTGCCAACTTGCCTGCAAAGATTTAGGGCGGTGTTACCTGTTGAGCCGCTCCAGCAATTCACTAACGGCGCTCAGGTCGGCATCCCGCACCTCTTGCACCAAGGCGATGTCGTACCGGGACAGGATCTGGAAGAAGCATGTGTGCGTAAGAAGACCAGAAGGCATAGCTGTCAATGTCTCCCTTTCTTTAAGGGAAATTCCTTTATTCCGAATAGGATTCCTCGCAAGAAAAGGGGAAAGTTGACAGTGCAAAGGGCCCCGTTGGATCTGATGGAAGGTCCATCTTGTCCAACTTCCGGCTTCCCACGGTGATCAACACAACCCATCTCTTCTGCTGCTGCTCCCCACCAACTGCTGTTCAGAGGTAGACTGCCTCTAAACATGGAAGCCCCACTAATGTCATGATTAATACCCAGTGGCTGGCCTCTTCTCATCTTTCTCTTCTGGGACCCTTTTAAAGCCACCTAAGACAGCATCCATCACCACTTCTTGTGGCAGCAAGTTCCCCAGATCAGTTGTGTAAAGAAGAACTTTATTAGAAAAGTTCTCTGCTGAATCAGGGGAACGAGCAATAAATATATTGTCTGGAGGAGTTCTCAAGTTGTGTTCATTGATTTCAGTGATTCTACTCTGAGTATGGGGACACAGGTGGCGCTGTGGGTTAAACCACAGAGCCTAGGACTTGTCGATCAGAAGGTCGGCGGTTCGAATCCCCGCAACGGGGTGAGCTCCCGTTGCTCGGTCCCTGCTCCTGCCAACCTAGCAGTTCGAAAGCACGCCGGTGCAAGTAGATAAATAGGTACCGCTCCGGCAGGAAGGTAAATGGCATTTCTGTGCGCTGCTCTGGTTCGCCAGAAGTGGCTTAGTCATGCTGGCCATGACCTGGAAGCTGTACGCCAGCTCCCTGGGCCAATAAAGTGAGATGAGCGCCGCAACCCCAGAGTCAGCCACAACTGGACCTAATGGTCAGGGGTCCCTTTACTTACTCTGAGTATAATGATGATGATGATAATGATAATAAATAATAATAATAATAATAATAATAATAATAATAATAATAATAATTTATTATTTATACCCTGCCTATCTGGCTGGGCTTCCCCAGCCATTCTGGGCAGCTTCCAAAAAAATATTAAAACACTGTAATACATCAAACATTAAAAGCTTCCCTAAACATGAGAGCTGGTGGACAGTAGAACGGACTCCCTAGGGAGGTTGTGGAGGTTTTTAAGCAGAGGTTGGATAGCCATCCATCATGGAGATTCCTGCATGATTCTACAATTTGATACCATTATTTGTTTTGAGCTCACAGTCCTTCTGCAGGAAAATCCATTCCTGGTTACCCCATCCTTCCTTCATTTCAGCAGTCTGTTTCTGGAGGATGGGGAGGAAGCCATCTTGTTGCTACTATTCTTGTACAAGTGGGAGTCAGGAATACCTGCCCATCTACCTGCCCATCTCTCAGAGCTCCGCCAGAGGACCCAGATTTTCCTTCTTCCCAAACCTGTCTGCTGCAGTCGGGCTGGCATTGGGTCTCTCATGTTGGGGATTCTATCCTTGCAAAGCCCCGTTCTCACCTTCACAATAATTTCCGAGATCCCCTCATTAGACAGTTTGCTGTCTCCAAAGCTCTGGATGTTGAACGCGCAGATCTTCAGAGGAGTGGCTGCCTGCATCAGGAAAGCCAGGGCGGAAATGCCCAACAACAGCTTCATGGTAATTCCCCTAAATGGGAGAGACGGGAGGAGAATATTTTAGTTGTGGGCTATAAGCACCAGCTACTGGGTCAAGAGAGGGCCCATTGGGGTGGCACCAGTTGTAGCTGGTTCCCACTGAGACTGGTTGGGCAGACTGCAAGGAGCCCATCAGCAGGTGGCGCTAGAGTGCATGGCGGGCAGGGCCAACCTGTTCTAGCTTTGTCTCCATCCTCCTTCTCCCTGCTGAGTTCTAGCATCGCACCAGTTTAAACAGCCCTGGCTTCCCACAAGGAATCCTGGGCAGTGTCATTTGTTAAGGGTGCTGAAAGTTGTTATGAGACCCTATGAGCATGAAATTTATTACGGTGAGAGACCAGCTTGAGAAACACAAATGGAACCACAATCCCAATAGCAAAACAAACATTTAAAACAATATACAACAATAGATTTTACGTTTGAAAGTGTGATAGGCATATAAACACATAAAAACTTTAAAATAGACTACCTTAGAGAAATGACCCAAAGTCGCCCGTGGATCCGGGTTTGGGAATTTTCTTAACAAAATAGATTGAATCGGGATGGTCTGCACCTACACATCTGTGCACAGAATCTGGCGACGATCCTAGTCGTCTTGTGGTCTTTGCCTAACGAGAAGATCGAATTTTTGCTTTACCGGGAGGTCAGTAAGCCTCACCAGCAGGGGGTTATGAGACCCCTGTTCCCTTCACGAGAGCAGCAATTCCCAAAGTTTCCTGGGAAAACGGGCTGGTTGTTAAACTACTCTGGGAACTGTAGTTCCATGAGGGGAATAGGGGTCTCCTAACATCTGTCAGCACCCTTAACAAGCCACAGTTCCCAGGATTCCTTGGGGAAAGCCAAGGCTGTTGAAAGTGGGGTGATACTACGAAAGAAAACTGTTCATGTATGCTACAACAGATGCTGCTAGCCCAGAGATGGAAGGAAGAGACAACCCCGACCAGAGAAGAAGGGCAAATCAAATTAATGGACTCTGCCAAAATGGCAAAATTAACTGGGAAGCTTAGGAACCAAGAAGACAAGAAATTTTTTTTAAAAAAAGGGAAATGTTTATAATGTATATAGAAAGTCATTGTAAACAGGTCAAAACATTAGCAGGATTTTAAACACACTTGTAGTAGAAAGTACAGATGATTCAGGAAGATGAAAAACTGGAGAAGTATTCATATGCAGTTGAAAATAGATTCAAGAGGAGAAATGCACCCTGACATGGCGATACACTCGTATGAGAAATTATAATAATATTAATCGCAAACTGATGCTGAAAGGGAGAGAACTGAATTAAGTTTGGAAAAACGAGGGTCCGTAATTGACAGATTTATCCCTCTCTGCCATCCACAGATTATCATCTTCAAAATGCTGCCCTGTATCTGCCATCCACTTAACCCAGATTTATCTTTTCCAGGGAAACTACAATAAATGAAAGAAAACCTGCTACCAGTGAGCCATTCGTGATATCTCGGTGACCCATTTGCAAAATTAAGCCCTCAGATGGAACCACACTTATTGGATTTCCCATGGGAAGGTAAATCCGGATTAAATGTGTGGGTGAGTGAAATACACACTGCGGATTTGCAGCTGATAAACTGTGGGGACTGCAAAAGAAATTGCTTGCTTGAGGAGAGCTCATCTCACAAAAGAAACACACCTATCTGGAAGCGCCAAGAATATCCAGTGCACAATAACTTGTTGATAATGCAAGAAGGAAACAATCAAAGCAAAAAATTCAAAAGCAGGTTAATGCAAAATTGCAAAAATCCATCTTTAATCATTCCAAATGTTTCCATATAAACAAGCCTAAAAGCAGGAAGATGGCGGCATAACAATATCCACATCTTCAGTCTCAATGTTGTCCTTGATGAGCTCAGCAGGGAGGAGGATCGAGGCAAAACTAGAAATAGTTTCTGGTTTGGGCTCCCTGCATTCTGACCCACAAGTCTCTATGGACATCAGCCGCCGCTTCCAGCTCTAAATGATAGCTGATAGGGTTGCCATAGGTCTGGGAATTTCTGGATATGTCCTCTCTTTGGAGTCCTACATGCCCATCTGGGGGCAATTTTACATTTTAAAGCAAATGTCCTGGATTTTGGGTTGGGTTGTTGTTTTTTTAAAGTGTGCTGGTGGTTCTGGTTCAAGCTCGGGTGATTTGGGCGCTCTGGCTCTGGCATGGCAGAGGGACTATTGGGCGATTGCCCTAAAAAGACTCAACAACTTTTTGTGTCCGGATTTTGACCTCTTGAAATATGCCAATACTATGATAGCATAAGAAGAGGGTGCTGGATCAGGCCAATGGCCCACCTATTCCTGCATCCTGTTCTTACAGTGGCCGACCAGATGCCAGAGAGAAGCCCTGGGCAACTGGTCTTCAAAGGCATGAGGAACCCGACAACCTCAGGAAGAGCGCTTGCATCACCTCTTAGCCGAGAAGAGATGGTGGAAGAAGATTGGAAGAAGTTTTAAGAATATTTGAAAAAATATGTTAATATTTAAATTTTAGAATAGCCTTGGAAGTGGATATAGGCTGTAGGGTTAGAGGTAGAAGATAGTGTTTTTTAAAATATTATTATTTGTAAGTGATAAAATGTGAAGATTTTTATGGTAAAAGTAAACGTGATTAAAAAAATGGTTAAAAATTATGACTTGGGGGGACTTGGGGAAGCTCATCTAACAATGTTTAGAAAAAATAAGGATAAGACAAGAATTTGTTTGCATTGTTTGTTTTTCTGTTTGTGTTGTTTAGTTGTATTATAAAAGAAATAAAAAAAATTTGGGGGGAAAAAAGGATCCCAGTGGCTAGGATGAGCTCTGAGCCAGTGACTCGCAGCTGCGTCTTGGTCTTGGCATCCAGGCCTCTGGCTACGGCAGGCGTGAAGGTGTTGCCATGTCAGCAGAGATGTTCCCTCAGCATCTGGAGGTTGCGGGGCTTTGGAATCTCGCCCAGTCGCAGTATCTTCCCAGGCTGAGAGCTTGGCAGGTGTTTCCTTCCCCCAAGGTGTCTGGAGGGAGCAGCTCTCAGCCAGACTCCCAAGGCCGACACCCAAGTGGTTGCTCACTTTCTCATCATCGGCGTTACTCAGTGCGCTGAGATGCTTGGCACCCTCCGGGAGTGGCTTAGGTATCTCTCGCAAGCGCTGCCAAATCTTTCACCCTGCAAGGTGGAATTATGCTTCTTCAAAGAGGCAGCGATTAGAGCTGCGCTCCCACCTCTCTCTTCCACTAACCAATGGTTAGGTAAAGGTAAAGGGACCCCTGACCATTAGGTCCAGTCGTGGCCGACTCTGGGGTTGCGGCGCTCATCTCGCTTTACTGGCCGAGGGAGCCGGCGTACATCATCCGGGTCACGTGGCCAGCATGACTAAGCTGCTTCTGGCAAACCAGAGCGGCGCACGGAAACGCCGTTTACCTTCCCGCCAGAGTGGTACCTATTTATCTACTTGAACTGGAGTGCTTTCGAACTGCTAGGTTGGCAGGAGCAGGGACCGAGCAACGAGAGCTCACCCTGTCACGGGGATTCGAACCACCGACCTTCTGATTGGCAAGTCCTAGGCTCTGTGGTTTAACCCACAGTGCCACCTGCATCCCAAGGGTTGCACCTCGCCAAAAAGGGTACTTGATTAAGAAGAGCTGCAGCTCAGGGACAGTGCATCTGCTTTGCATGCAGAAGGTCCCAGGTTCAGTCCCCGGCATCACCAGGTAAGGCAGGGAAAAATCCCTGCCTGGCAGCCTGGATCTGTGTTGCCGGTTCATGTAGACAATACTGAGCTAGATGGACCAATGCCTGACTCCGAATTTTGTCGCCAACTCCTGTCCCTGCTGCTCTGAAGCCTTGCAGGCTCCGTCTTGCTCTGTTCTCTGTGTCTGAGGAAGGTGTCTTGCCTCTTCCCACCTGGCAGGTGCATTGCAGGCAAGATCATCCTGTCAAGATCATCCTGGCATCTCTCTGCTGGCAGGAGATTCTCCTGCCAAATGTTTGTTCAGTAAAAAAACCACCACTATGTGGGTGGAGATTGCAAGTTTATTTTGGTCCAGGCAGGTACTGTGGGACTTTACCCCTTCATTCCCAGAAATAAGCATTAGAATATCAAACTTTTTTTAAAAAAAAATAATCTTTATTAATTTAAATTACACACATATACAAAGATTTTACAATCTCATACTACAAAAAGAAAATTAAAGAAAAAACAAATTAAGAGAAAAGAGAAGAAGAAAAAACAGATTTACGTGCATTAAAAAAAATCTCCCTAATTAATGCTTAAATAAACACTTAAATAAAAAAGACTTCTGACAAAACGAGTCTTCCAATCATTCTCATTGTACTGTTTATACTGTTGTTTTTCCCCACACAGTTTTATATTCTTTAATATTGTTCCTGTCTACTCCACAAACGGTATTTGTTGTGTTTACAAGTATCACTCAAATTCTGCTAAGGTGGTGCGGTTGGTACAATATGATCTTATATAATCCTTAAATATTCTCCATTCTCCAAACATTTTCTGGTTCAATACTCCTCTAACTCTTCTCCTCTGTTTTGCTAGTTGTAAATAGAGTATAAAACTTTTTTTTTTAAAAAAAACACCACTGGACTACCTTGGGGATTATAAAGATCCCATGACGATTGCTGCTGGAGCAGACCAAAAAAACCCATCTACTCCAACATCCTGCTTGCTTACAATGATCAGTCAGAAGCCTCCAGGAAGCCTGCAGCCAAGGCAGGCAGGCTCTAGCCCGCTCCACCTGTTTTTTTCCTCAGCAGCTGGTATTTCGAGGTACACTGCTCTTAACCCTGGAGGTTTCATTTTATCACCTGGGCTATAATTGCTACCTTGTTTTGCTCCTGCCTTTATTCTAGGCAGGCTCTACAGGATGTCTCCTTCTCCGTGTTATCTCACAACCACCCTGCCAGATAGGTAGGGGATGAAAGAATCTGTCCCCATTTTGAATTTCACCATTTCTCGTTTTCCCAGTCTTGAAACATCATCTTCACATTTCTATAGCAACTTATGACTATTGTTATTTTTTTTTTAAAAAAACCTAATGAAAATTCAACAGCATTTTAGGGAGAACTTCTCCTAATAAACACATTCTAGTTTGCGATTTTGACTAACGTACATGGGGTTTTTTCCCCAAGCAAGTTCTCCAAATATAATGCATCTTCGTCTTTTCGTTCCACTAATACATTCCTTTTTAAGCACATTTCTCCCTAATGTATGCATTTTTGTAAACATCCTTTGGTTGGGAAACTGCATTGCAAACTTTTGGGGAAGTGGGGTTTTTATTTTTATCTATTAAATTTGTATACCACCCCTATAACCACAGATCTCAGGGTGGTTACAACATAAAATCAAAATATAAAAAATTTGAGCTACCTGCTGTGTTTTGGTGTTCCTGCATAGTTTCGGAAAGAGCGAATTGGGTAGGCACACGTTAAAATCCTAATCAAATTGGATTTCTTCTCCCTCCCTAAGCACCACCTATCTTGTGGCAGGGAGTTCCACCAGTTTCTCACGCCCTGTGCCCAGAAGGACTTGTTCTGATCTGCCCCTGATCTGCCAGGAAAACTCTCTCACTGGGTGATCCCAGGTTCTAATATTAGGATAGAGGAAGAAAAAGCCCCTCCAAAAAAAGCCCCCCCAGAAAACCCCCACAATAAAATCAAATAGTTTTTTAAAAAATAACATGAACCAGTTCCTACCGTGTGTTCCACAGGCAGTGGAGAGATGGTTTGGAAGTGTTCCCAGAGCCTCTCCAGTCACTGACGCCCCGTGTGGTCCTGATGCGAAATCTCCCACAACTTTTGGTTCCTCACCAAGTTTTATGGAAATGAAAGACAGTCCCCACCCATCTCCCTGGCGCAACATCAGTCACCTCGCTGCAGTTTCTTTACACGAAATGCAGCAAGTTCCCATCCCTGGGCTGGGCGGGGCAGAGACACATTAATAAGCATTTTCTGAGCCTACATTTTATAAAAACACAAGCCTTACAGGCTCCGCCTTGGGAGAAGCGAGTGCATTGCATAACCTGGGATGGCAAATAACAAGGTATCAGGGTGGGATCCGTCCGTTCGCCAAAACAACAGAGATTGCATTTATGATAGCTGCCTCCCCCAGCCCTCTGTGTTCAACAACGGGTCACGAGTTATAAATCCAACAGGTGAAGCTTTTCTGAGGACAAGACATTTAAATTTTTATTTTTAACTTATCAAAATATATGGAAAAGTTTATACCCAAGACCAAGTCTCTTTTTACAATGGATAGACCATTAATAATAATAATAATAATAATAATAATAATAATACACCCATCAGGCTGGGTTCCCCAGCATTTTAAAATGCTTTAAAAATCTAACCTAAAAGAACAATGGCAAGTGAAGCTGATGAACTATGCAGAACTGGCAAAAATGACAGACAGACTAAGAGAAAAAGACAACAGTGACTTTGAAAAAGAATGGGAACCATTTATATTATACTTGCAGAAACAAATAAAGTCTATAGACTTGGTGGCAGGATTTAAATAAACATTCACATTATTAGTATTAGAAAATGTGTGGGAGATAGAGAAATAATATGATGTATCCATTGTTATTTTTATGTTTCTAGGTTTGGTGTTATTGTATAAATATGTTATTAGTAGTTTTTTTTTCTTTTGGAAGGTAGCAAAGTGGGTGAAAGTAGAAACAGACCAGAAGCGGAAGTTGGGGGGAGGCTAGGAGGGGAGGGAGGAAGGAATGCATAGTAAATATTAGGAATATGAATAGAAATAGAATAGAATAGAAATATCTTTATTGTCATTGCCCCCTCTCAGGGACAACGAAATTACTTGACTGCTCCATAAAAACACTAATGAGATGTATGTAATGAATGAAAAAGAAAAATGAATAATTTTTTTTTAAAAAAATCTAACCTAAAAAGAAACAGGAGCAAAGAGAAGGGGGGGGGGAGAGAAACAAAAAGAAAAGAGAAAAATTAGATAATAACACAGTGTAAATTTTAACCCTTTAGTCCATATACATTCCCACTGTTCCATCTGAAGCCTTTCTGATGATGAATCAAGGCTGGCAGCTTCACCTGTTGAATTTTTGCTTGCACAAGAGCTCAGAGAGAGACTTTTAGCTTCCTCACTAATGAACGGGGAGCAGACATACTTCTTGACTCCCGCCTCTCCCCCACCCACAAACACATGCATCATCATATCCATATATACCCTGCATCAACCTAATAGGGCAGCTTTACCCAGCCTTGGGCCTTCCCAAGGTTTTGGACTCCAACTCCCATCAGCCTCTGCTAGCATGGCCAATGGACAGGGCTGATGGGAGTCAGAGTCCAAAACATCCCACCAGGGATGGCTGGTCCAAGGAGTGCGCCAGCGATATTGATGGCGTTCAGCAACCCAATTGGGAAACCTGACAAACTCATGTGCAGTTCATCATGGTGTCTACGTTGGAGTCAAATGCCCTCCAGGTGTTTTTTTGGGAACAAGGTGATTAAAATATAATTAGCCAGTGAGATGACAAGAGGATGAGTGGAAGGCAGGGAGGAATCTCAGCGTAACCTGAAAAGCAGCTTTGAGGGGTGGTTGTGATGCTTCAGCTCTGTGGTGCATCATTTGGGCTAATTTAGGCAGGCAGAGGATATGACCCCTCACACGACCACTGTGCTTTGCAGTGTGCCCCACCTATAAACCATGGACGGGGAGCCATGAATGGGAGAAGAGAACATGCCAATCTCAGGTTCTTAGTTTCTCATTTTCCCAATCTTAAATTTAGTTCTCCATATTTCCACATCAGTTTGCAATTTTGTTTATTTTTAAGGTCCTCGTGAAAATTTGCCAGCGTTTCAGTGCAAATTTCTGGTAATGGACACATCTTTGTACAGTGGTACCTCGGGTTACAGATGTTTCAGGTTACAGATGCTTCAGGTTACAGACTCCACTAACCCAGAAATAGTACCTCGGGTTAAGAACTTTGCTTCAGGATGAGAACAGAAATCGCAGCGGCAGCAGGAGGCCCCATTAGCTAAAGTGGTGCTTCAGGTTAAGAACAGTTTCAGGTTAAGAACAGACCTCCGGAATGAATTAAGTTCTTAACCCGAGGTACCACTGTACGCAATTTTGCCTGATACACACATTTCCCCAAAGCGATTCTCACTAACACAACATACTTTTTTATGTTACTTTTACTCATGTATGAACCTAGGTCCATGCATTCCTCTAGCACAGGGGTCAGCAAACTTTTTCAGCAGGGGGCAGGTCCACTGTCCCTCAGACCTTGTAGGGGGCCAGACTATATTTTTTGGGGGGAGGAATGAACAAATTCCTATGCCCCACAAATAACCCAGAGATGCATTTTAAATAAAAGGACACATTCTACTCATGTAAAAACACACTGATTCCCAGACCGACAACAGGCTGGATTTAGAAGGTGGTTGGGCTGGATCCAGCCCCTGGGACTTCGTTTGCCTACCCATGCTCTAGCACAGCCTTTCGTAACCTGTGGGTCCCCAGATGTTGTTGGACTACAACTCCCATCACCCCTAGCTAGCAAGGCCAGAGCTCAGGGTTGATGTGAGTTGTAGTCCAACAACATCTGGGGACCCACAGGTTGAGAACCGCTGCTCTAGCGCATGCATTTTTGTACATACTTATTGGCTGGAAAATGGGTTAGCAAAATTCACATTAGGGTGAATTTTGAAGGATCGCTGTGTTTCAGTTTTTGCATTACAGGTGGTGCAAATCTGGTGGGTTTGCCTTCAAATGCAAACTGAATGGGATTTCCCCCCTCTCCCTACCCCACAATCACATCCACATCACACATGTGAAGCCCTCTTAAATCATTCAACAGTAATGAGTTCCTCCAAAGAGTCCTGCGAATCCTAGTGTAGGGTGCTGAGACTCCTTCGTAGAGCTACAATTCCCAGCACCCTGAACAAGGTATAATTCCCAGGATTTTGAATGGAAGCCATGACTGTTCACTTGGTATTAAAGGTAAAGGACCCTGACCATTAGGTCCAGTCGTGACTGACTCTGGGGTTGCGGCGCTCATCTTGCTTTATTGGCCAAGGGAGCCGGCGTACGGCTTCCGGGTCATGTGGCCAGCATGACTAAGCCGCTTCTGGCGAACCAGAGCAGCGCACGGAAACGCCGTTTACCTTCCCGCCAGAGGGGTACCTATTTATCTACTTGCACTTTGATGTGCTTTCGAACTGCTAGGTTGGCAGGAGCAGGGACCGAGCAACGGGAGCTCACCCCATCGCGGGGATTCAAACCGCCAACCTTCTGATCGGCAAGTCCTAGGCTCTGTGGTTTAACCCACAGCGCCACCCGCGTCCCTTCACTTGGTAAGGGAATGCTTTAAATGCATGATATGGCTGCAAGCGTAAAGTGGCTAAATAATTTCACGATGCAGTCCTGCAAAAGGACTAGGAGTGGAGTTTTTGCAAGCCCTTCTTTGCACAGGAGGTGAGAATTCAGGTTTCCGTGCGTTGACCACAATTGCAAGACCAGAGTTTCCTCAAACTTCCCATTTCACAAAGGAGAGGCATTATACATCATCTGGTCTGGGAAGAAGCTTGCTTGCCACATTCAGCTGATTTTCTTCACTGGCTCCCTTCACCCTACTTGGCTATTAGCCATGGGTTGGAATAGTAAACCCAGAACCAGGAATATGGTCAGGATGACAAGGGATGAGTCAGCCTGTCAATCTCTTTCTCATTTTTCCCATCGTAAATTCAGTTCTGCATATTTCCCCACCAGATTGCATTTTTTAAAAAAGTGCTCTTGAACATTTGCCAGCATTTTAGAGTGAATTTATCCTAATATACACATTTTTGGTATGCAATTTTGTCTAAGAGGCATGTTTTTGTTAAGCATAACCCTAATGTAATGCAATTTTGTATGTAGAATTCATGAATATATGCATTTACACACACATTTTCCTCTAACACACACTTTTGTGCACACATCATTTGGCCAGAGAATTGCATCACAAACTTGGGGTAAGTCCAGATTTTGAAGGATAGTTGCGTTTTGGTTCATATATTGTTTTGGAATGTGTGACTTGGATCGGTTTCCATTAACATTTGGCCCAAACCAGATTTTGCCACCACCTGTAGGGCACACCTTGGCATACAACCCCTCAAGTGCTTGTGAATTTTTTTTGAGGAGGTTGTGGGCAAAGCCCAAAGAGGCCAAAAAGAATATAAGACAAGGCCTATGGCCCATCTAGTCCACTATCCTGGTGAGTACTTAAGGTTCCCAACCCCTATAGTTAGTTATAATTTGCTGGTAGCCATCTGATTTTATTTTAATTTTACAGTGGTACCTCGGGTTAAGAACTTAATTCGTTCTGGGGGTCCGTTCTTAACCTGAAACTGTTCTTTACCTGAAGCACCACTTTAGCTAATGGGGCCTCCTGCTGCAGCTGCACCGGTGGAGCACAATTTCTGTCCTCATCCTGAAGCAAAATTCTTAACCCGAGGTACTATTTCTGGGTTAGCAGAGTCTGTAACCTGAAGCGTCCGTAACCCGAGGTACCACTGTAATCCAATTTTAAGCTGTATTTCAGATGATTGCTGAATTTTATGTCTTAATGTGTTATATATTTTGATGTTAGCTGCCCTGAGCCTCGTTCTGGCCAGGGAGGGTGGGATATAAATAAAATTATTATTATTATTATTATTATTATTATTATTATTATTATTATTATTCTGTTCTCAGAGAGATCAGCCAGAAGGAAGCCAGAGTGAAAGCAGATTCAGGCAATGGGTGGCTCATGTCAAGTGCAGTGAGGAGAGACCGAAAAGAGAGATCAATGCATAATATGCATACAGTGGTACCTCGGGTTATAGATGCTTCAGGTTACAGACTCCACTAACCCAGAAATAGTACCTCGGGTTAAAAACCTTGCTTCAGAATGAGAATGGAAATCGTGCGGCGGCAGCAGGAGGCCCCATTAGCTAAAGTGGTGCTTCAGGTTAAGAATGGACCTCCAGAACGAGTTAAGTACTTAACCCGAGGTACCACTGTACTTCTTGCAGGAGGGATGGCCAGGACACTGGTAAGACGGCCACAGGTAGCTTCAGTTGCATCCTCAGGCCTGGGAAACACCCTCAAAGAGCAGCCTGTCCCGTGATGTTGTAAAGCGAAACTCAGCTATTCCCCGCAGGGTCTGGTTTGTTGCTAATGATAGTAAACACCCAGTGTGAGCTGGGAATCTATTTCTGCAAGCCTATGCTCCTTTGGGTCTGCCTCTTCTTAAAGCACAAAGGTCGGCTAACCAGTTCACTGAAGTTACTTTTAAAATAAGGTTGCAAAATTTTGGAATGCATTTCATTTAAGCACCCTTATTTGTTTTTTGTCTGCAAAATAAAGCAGCTAACAAATTATTATCGCTATTAATAATAGAATTCTGATATGCAAAGGTTTGGCAGGCAGCCCTGTTAGAAACACATTCACCTAAATTAAAGGTAGCCAGAAGACAAAGCAAGCACGCTAACTTTTTTTTGGCAGTTTGGTGCGTTCCTATTTCTTCTATGGATAAATCACAACATAATCAATCGCCCAGTTCCCTCAGAATATCAGGCCACAATGATAACATGGTGACTGTCCTGTATTTTGTTAGCTTCAGCATCTCTGCTCTGTGTTGCGTTCTCATTGTGCATGGTTTCCCCCCCTTTTTTCTGTATACTGAATATTGTGAAAACATATTGCGCGTGTGGAAAAAACATTCGACAGAAGCCTGATACTTGTTGTTTTGGGATTCTTGCTACAGCAGAAATGAGAACTGTTGAACAAGTGACACATCTTTCACAAGTGGTTTGCCCACTCGTCTCTTGCGTAAGTAGGTGTTTTGCAGGAAACCAACAAGCTTTGAGGAAGAGGTTGAGAGATGGGATGTGGAGATCTGTTTTCTGCCTGTTGCACAGGGGAAAGATGTGCAACCTGGAGAATGTCAATATTTTGCAGGAGAGGTTCAAGCGCAGACCAGAAATTTAGTTTTGCACAATTAAAGTGAATTAGAGTGCTCTGCTGACCTGGTACAACAATTCCGGTTTTTGTTTTGACTTTTTTTTGCAATTAAAAATATAGCAGGCAATTCTAAGACTACTCTCCCTGAAAGAGCTGGCTTGAGATGCAGATTTGTACAAATGCAGGATTTATTTTGACATTATTCATTCATTACAAAAGCAGTATTTATTCATTACAAATGAACCCCGTTCCCCTGGTGGTGCTTTTAAATAGCCGAGTCAAACGTGGTGCCTTTCACCAAGTCAAGAAAGTGTGTTGTGGGCTGGGTCTCCCAGTCAGAATTTAAAGCAGTCTTGCATGTCAGTCAAGAAAGGTGAAGGGGCTGTTCCTTCTCCTGTTTCTGAAACCGAGTTTTCAGCTTGCTGATGATGAAGAGGTGGAGGTGGAGGAGAAAGAGAAGAGGGGACAATCATTGAACTGCATGGCCTCTTCAAACCTGCAATAGATTCTGCAACTGCCAAGTCCCCCATTCCAAGAATCCCAATAACTCTCTAGCAGTCTTCACAGAAATACACTGCCCAGGAATCGGGGAGAAGAGAGAACTATTCTGTAGTTTGCTGGAATGCTGTCTTACGCTGCCTCAGATAGTCAAAACTCTGATCCACCTATTGTATTTTTCGCTCTATAGGACGCACCCGACCAAGGACGCCCCTTGTTTTAGAGGGGGAGAACAAGAAAAAAAAATCTCCCCCTCTCTGCTCAGCGCCCCTTCAGCGAAGCGGCAGGAGAAATGGAGCCCTTCAATTTCTCCTCCTGCTTCGCTGAAGGGGCGCTGCGCAGCTCTCCCTCTCTGCTGAAGCCAGGAGAGTCTTGCGCTCCCGGCTTCAGCAAAAGGAACCTGAAGCCTGCGGAGCACAGCGCAAGCTCCCGCTGCACTCCAAAGGCTTCAGGCAGCTATCCCTGAAGCCTGGAGAGCGAGAGGGGTCGGTACGAGAGGTCGGTGCCTCTAGCTCTCCAGGCTTCAGCGAAAGCAGCGCGAAGCCTCCGGAGCGTGGAGGGAGCACTCCCTCTGCGCTTCGGAGGGTTCGCGTTGCTTTCGCTGAAGCCATGGAGCCTGCATTCGCTCCATAGGACGCACACACATTTCCCCTTAATTTTTGGAGGGGGAAAAGTGCGTCCTATAGAGCAAAAGATACGGTACTTTAGTTCTGTCAACACTGGCCGGCAGCATTTATCCAAGATTGCAGGCAAGGTATCTTTCCTAGTCCTACCTGGAGATGCCATTTGGAACTGAACCCAGAAAAACCTTCTACAGGCCAAGCAGATGCTCTCCTGTTGCCCTGCAACCCCTTCCCCCTGACGTCACCCAACTGAAGAAATCTTAGCCAATGAATTGTGCCGCTTGTCACTGGCTGGCTGTCTCCAGTGCACACATTTAAACAATTGTTTTGAAGCAAGAGGTGGACTTTGGCTTGCGATATCTGTATTTTCTCAGGGCAGGGCGGTGAGGAGGCCAACGCCTTCTCTCGTGGGTGGGAACCATTCTTCAAACTTAGCTTCAAGGGGGCTCCTTGAAATCTTGCTGTCCTGTGAACTGGGGAACTTTTTTATAGAGCCTACAGGGAAATGTGTGTATGTCTGCATTTGGAACGAAAAGAAGTTCTGTGACCGAGTTCTGCTATGGAGCTGCAAGCCTGGTTTGTGTTAAGTTCTTGGTGACAGACTCTAACAGTAGGAGGGAGAGAAAATGTTGCATTATGAAAAGCAAGGCTCACTTTTTTCTCTGCACTGGCAACCTCTTGTACTACCCCAGCCAGATTGGCATGTAAAGACAAGGCTTTATGATGTTAGCTGCCCTGAGCCCGGCTCTGGCCAGGCAGGGCGGGGTACAAATAAAATTTTATTATTGTTGTTGTTGTTGCATTTCATTGGGGGAAAGCAGCATAAAAATGCCCACTGCCCAATTGTTCCCGATTCACTGCATTATGACATGCCTAGGATGGAAGGGAATTCGATTACGGAATTCTGATATCTCTAGGTAAAGGTAAAGGGGCCCCTGACCATTAGGTCCAGTCGTGACCGACTCTGGGGTTGCGACGCTCATCTCGCTTTATTGGCCGAGGGAGCCGGCCTACAACCTCCGGGTCGTGTGGCCAGCATGACTAAGCCGCTTCTGGCGAACCAGAGCAGCGCACAGAAATGCCGTTTACCTTCCCACCGGAGTGGTACCTATTTATCTACTTGCACTCTGACGTGCTTTCGAACTGCTAGGTTGGCAGGAGCAGGGACCGAGCAACGGGAGCTCACCCCATCGCGGGAATTCGAACCGCCAACCTTCTGATCGGCAAGTCCTAGGTTCTGTGGTTTAACCCACAGCTCCACCTTCTGATATCTCTAGTTTTCACTAATTTCTCCCCTTCCTTTTGTGTAAGGTTATTTTTGGGCTTTGCTATGTTTCCATTAAGTAAATAAAATCTTTAGGGCGGAGGCAGGAATTACCCAGCTGCAGTGCCCTCAACTCTCTCTGCTCAGATGCTGGACCTTCCAAAATGTGCAGGGAGACCAATGCCAGCAGCTACTTACATTGTCGGGAAAATATTTCTCAATGAGGCCCAGGGCAGCTCGGTAGACAAAGGTGTTCTCGTGAGTCTGGAGGGCTTCGATCTTCTCCAGGCCCCCAAGCTCTTCCACCAAAAGGCACAGCTTCTGCGTTGCACCCAGCTTCTCAGCAGCCTAATATTGGGATACAATGCAGGGTCCATCTAGTTCAGTATTGTCTACACTGATTGGCAGCAGACCCCCTATTTTTCCAGGTGGAAAGCCCTGCCAGGAGATGTGAGGGACTGAACTTGGATGCAAGGCAGATTCTCTGCTATTGAGATGCCTGCAAACCTGTGCCAAAGAGGAAAAACTGTGTTCTTTCTGCAACAGCATCAATTCCAGGTTAGAACGCTGCTCAGTTGTTCTGGACTGGTTGGATGCGGAGGAACGGTGGGAGGAACCAACTGGTGAACCCTCAAGGGAAGAAGGCTCAGAGTCAGAGGAGGGGTGGTGGGACAATGAAGAGCGGTCAGAGGGAGAAGACTGGGAAGAGGAGGTGTCGGAAGCTGAAGAAGTAACAGGGCTTTGTGAGCAGGGAGACTCTGTGGCAGAGAGCAGTCCAGAATCAGAGGCAGAAGCAGAAGAGGAAGGAAGCTGAGAGAAAGAGATGAGTCAGGTTGGGGAAGAGTCATGGGTGACTTTCCCTCCTGCTACAACAAGCTCCCGGCCCCCGGTCTCCAAGAACCTGAAGAGTTAAGACGACAGCCGAGCAAAGACAGGCAAGATGAAGAAGCAACAGATTGCTTGAGGGAAAACCAGAGAAGTAGATTTAGAGAGGCGTGGGAACGTGGAGACCTTCTGTCCTGCCTCACTGGGGCAAGATGTACTACTGGGAAGGGTTGCTGTGCTCACTAGGCCTCAGCTGTTTGGTTTCTTTGAATAAAGAGTTAACTGCACGGACACCTGGTGAGTTATTGCTGACCTGCTCCAGACATCTGTCTCTCCCCCCCGCCCCCAATATCAGTTCTCCCAGGAAGCCTACCAGAGAAGCAGCGATAAACATGCACACTTACCAAGAAGAAACTAGAGATGCTGTCCAAGACGACGAGGATAATTTTGGCATCTTTGATAGCCAGCAAGTTCAGCAGAGGTTTAAGGACCCCTGCCTGGACCATTTCCTCCACCTGCTGCTCCGTCCCTCCAGTGGTGAAGTTGGCAACCGCCCACACAGCCTCCCTTTGGGCCCTGATGTCTCCCTGTTGAAGGTGGGGAAGGATGGGCAGGCAAGTGAATACAAGACGGCTGCAGATCAGCCAGTTCTAGTACAGTGGTACCTCGGGTTACAGACGCTTCAGGTTACAGACGCTTCAGGTTACAGACCCCGCTAACCCAGAAATAGTACCTTGGGTTAAGAACTTTGCTTCAGGATGAGAACAGAAATCACGCAGTAGTGGCGCGGCGGCAGCAGGAGGCCCCATTAGCTAAAGTAGTGCTTCAGGTTAAGAACAGTTTCAGGTTAAAAACGGACCTCCAGAATGAATTAAGTTCTTAACCTGAGGTACCACTGTAATTTAACAGTGAACAGCGCTCAGCATGTAGCAACTGATAGCAGGACTCTCACCTATCCCACCCCAACGAAAGCAGAAATCACTTACTATAAATAAGGCATGACTTGCTTTATATGAAATGTGCATTTATTTTTGTTTAGCAAGACTTATATACTGCCTAATCAGATTTGGAAACCTTTGGCCCTCTAGATCAGTGTTTCCCCAAACTTGGGTCTCCAGCTGTTTTTTGGACTACAATTCCCATCATCCCTGACCACTGGTCCTGATAGCTAGGGATGATGGGAGTTGTAGTCCAAAAAAACAGCTGGGGAGACCTAAGTTTGAGAAACGGTGCTCTAGATGTTGAACTGTTCGACAGTGGAACCATCTCCTTCGGGAAGTGGTGGACTCTCCTTCCTTGGAGGTTTTTAAGCAGAGGTTGGATGGCCATCTGTCTTGGATACTTTTGTTAAGACTCCTGCATTGCAGGGGGTTGGACTGGATGACCCTCGAGGTCCCTTCCAACTCTACAGTTCCATGATTCTATGACCTACAACTCCCATCATCCCTGGTCACTAGGCCAGGCTTCTTTCGATTTGTAGTTCAGCAACACCTGGAAGGTTCCAAAAGTTCCCCACATCTGCACTAAGCAGTTTACCTAAAATGTATAATATTCATAAAAATTCAAATAAAGTCAACATAATTTATTACATTTGCTTGTTAAAGTATCAAAATACATAGGGTTGACTGTTGTTTTTTAAAAGCAAGATCCGTACATAATTAAACAACATGCCTGGATAGCCTTGCCTAATCAGAAAAGCTTTAGCAGAGCAGGCATTGAAAGCAGTGCAACAGATGTCACCTGTCTAATATTTAAAAACTTGCATGGGTTTGGCAGTCATGTCACGGGCAGGGGCCAAGAGTCATGCAGAAGCACCCTCCAGTTGCAGAGATTTTCACATTCCCCTAAGCATCTATGTTGCCATAAGAAGTAGAAACATTCCTCTTTCAATTAAGGTGGAGGGGAATGCAGATTCTCAGGAAGGGCAACCCTTTTCTGTGTGTACTCGGTGTTACGTATTCAGTGGCCTGTGCTTGCCTGAGATTGAGTCTGGACTAAGGATTCTGAGCTCCTGTGTTCTGATTCAATACATGATGTCCAATCACAGAACATTTCAAGATTGGGGCCTCTGCCATTGGCCCTTGAACTCCTGAGTTGTGATTCGCAGCTTGGAAGTTTAGACAGCCAATCACGGGTTGAGTGGGAGTGTCCCAGGCTTTCAGGAATGTGATACCTCGGGTTACAACTTACCGTATTTTTCGCTCCATAAGACACACTTTTTTCATCCTAAAAAGTAAGGGGAAAGGTCTGTGCATCTTATGGAGCGAATATGTGGTCAATTGCTGGCTCCCTTTCCGGCCCCAGCCCCTTGCGCAGGCCTCCATTGCTGAATGTTCAGCAGATGGAGGCTTTTGTTTCCCCAGCGACATGTGACTGGTTGATTAGATTATCTGTCTGGAAACTATAGAAACGGCTCCCTTTCCTTTCCTAAAGAAGCTGCAGAACTGTGAATTGAACCCCATAAAAACAGGATTTTTTCCCTTTGCAAAGTAAGCTCAACAACTTTGAGCTGATCCTCAAACAAACGGGGCTTTTCCCCTTTCCTCCTCTAAAAACTAGGTGCGTCTTATGGTCAGGTGCATCTTATGGAGCGAAAAATACGGTAATTCATTCCGGAGGTCCGTTCTTAACCCGAAACTGTTCTTAACCTGAGGCGCGCTTTTGCTAATGGGGCCTCCCGCTGCTGTTGTGCCGCCGGCGCGCGATTTCCGTTCTCATCCTGGGGCAAAGTTCGCAACCCTAGGTACTACTTCTGGGTTAGCGGAGTTTGTAACCTGAAGTGTTCGTAACCTGAGGTACCACTGTATAAGCAGTTGTTTTGCCCCTATTTCCCAGTTATGCAGTTCAGTAAAGGTTCTTGCTGTTATCGCTGTGTCTTGCCTCTTGTCATAACACACCCTTCCACCAGCTGCAATTACCAGCAGCGTTCCCCAGCCTGAGCAAGGGAACCCAGGACAGTGCGAAACATTACCTTCTCCAGCAGCTCCACCAGGGGAGGCAGGAGGCCGCAAGTGATGAGCTGCTGTATCTGGCTGCTGGGCCCTGCTGCAATGTTGCTCAAAGCCCAGGCTGCCTCCTTCTGTATGGATGGCTTAGGGTGGTGCAGGAGGTGTGGCAAGACAGACAGCACACCGGCATCGATGGCCATCTGCGTCTGCTCGTCTGTGCCAGTGACGATGTTGCCCAGAGTGCGGAGAGCTGGAGTCTGAAACAAAAAACAAAATGCAGAAAAAGTATAGATTAATCAGGGGTGCTGGAGACGCCACCAGTATTCTGAGCAGAACTCTCAAATACAGGGATGGTTGGATGGATTTGTGCATGCGAGTTCCTCTCAAGGTCTCCTTTTTCCAATCTTTTAAGTCTGGTTCTCCACACGCATTTGTGAATTATTTTTCCTTAAAAAATTCACCCACAAATATATGAATTATTTGAAAAGAAATTGTAATGAAGAGATTACGCTAGTAGGACTGCAAGAAGTTCCGTAAGGAGGCCTATTTGAAATATTGCAAGAAAGACTATGAAGAGAATTATTAGTTAATAATAATTAAGAGTAATAGAGAAATTAAGAAATGCAGAATAAGTGATAAAGAACAGAAAACCATCAGAGGTTGTTGATGGAAGTCTAAAATATTGTATAAGATAAGAAGTTATGTCAAAGGATTGTTGAAAATGATATGTAAAAAAACCAATAAAAATGTATATAAAAATAAAAAATTCACCCACATCTTAGTGCTAAGTTCTCTCGATTGACATGCTTTTGCAGGCTATTTTCCCCAATGTAATATATTTTGTGTGTTATGCATACAAAACAATACAGCGTTTCTCAACTTGTGCCACCAGCTGTTGTTGGACTACAACTCCCATCATCCCTGACCACGCAGTCCTGCTAGCTAGGGATGATGGGAGTTGTAGCCCAGCAACAGCTGGCGACCCAAGCTTCAGAAACACTGCGATGCATTGTCGTAAGAAATATTTGCATCTTAATACCCCAATATTTGCATTATTGTACTCGTTATTTGGCCAGAGACCTGCACTGTAAAATTCAGAGAAGTGCAGGTTTCGAAGCAAGGCTGTGTTTCTATTCCCGTGTTGTTGGGATCCGAACTGAACTGAATTTCTGGCCCATCCCAACAGATGACCTGTGCCATCGAGGGAAAGGGAGAAATATATTTAGCAGTAGCCGGCAAGACTATGTGGCACTGCTTTTCCTAAGTGCCTCTTACGCGGGTGGCGCTGTGGTCTAAACCACTGAGAATCTTGTGCTTGCTGATCGGAAGGTCGGTGGTTTGAATCCCCACAATGGGGTGAGCTCCCGTTGCTCGGTCCCAGCTCCTGCCAACCTAGAAGTTTGAAAGCACGCCAGTGCAAGTAGATAAACAGTTGCCGCTGCGGAGGGAAGGTAAACAGCATTTTCGTGCGCTCTGGTTTCCATCACGCTGTCTCGTTACGCCAGAAGCGGTTTAGTCATGCTGGCCACAAGACCTGGAAAGCTGTCTGTGGACAAACGCTGGCTCCTTTGGCCTGTAAAGTGAGATGAGCGCCACAACCCCATAGTCGCCTTTGACTGGACTTAACCATCCAGGGGTCCTTTAAAAAGGTAAAGGGACCCCCTGACCATTAGGTCCTGTTGTGAACGACTCTGGGGTTGCGGCGCTCATCTCGCTTTATTGGCCGAGGGAGCCGGCGTCCAGCTTTCGGGTCCTGTGGCCAGCATGACTAAGCCGCTTCTGGCGAACCAGAGCAGCGCACGGAAACGCCGTTTACCTTCCCGCCGGAGTGGTACCTATTTATCTACTTGCACTTTGACGTGCTTTCGAACTGCTAGGTTGGCAGGAGCAGGGACCGAGCAACGGGAGCTCACCCCGTCGCGGGGATTCAAACCGCCGATCTTCTGATCTGCAAGTCCTAGGCTCTGTGGTTTAACCCACAGCACCATCCGCTTCCCTCCAGGGGTCCTTTACCTTACCTTTTTTTACCTTTACTTACCAGGACTGGCAGGTCTGCGTAGGCCAGGAGCTGCACCAGCCGCGGCAGCACCCCAACCTCCACCACCACATGGATGCGGTCATTGGAGCCGTCCGTCAGGTAAGAGAAAGCCCAGCTGGCGTCCGCAAGGATGCCCTCGTCGTCGTACTGCAGAAGGTTCATGAGCATGGGGAGCATCTGCTGCACAGCTCCCATGGGAGGATATGGGTTTTTACCTCTGCAGAGGTTAGACAGCGTCCATGTGATGTTGCGCAGGAACCCAACCTGGAAAAACAGAATCACGTCCAACGAAACCCTTGGCTGAAACCAGAGTTGGGAAACAGAACTTCCAAAGACTATAGCGCCATGGATAAGCTCATAGCTGTCAACTTTTCCCTTTTCTTGCGAGGAATCCTATTCGGAATAAGGGAATTTCCCTTAAAAAAAGGGAAATGTTGACAGCTATGCTCTGGAGCTGAGAAGACCGGTTAATCCATGGGTAGCCAAACTAAGGCCCGGGGGCCGAATCCGGCCCAATTGCCTTCTAAATCCGGCCCACGGACGGTCTGGGAATTAGTGTGTTTTTACATGAGTAGAATGTGTGCTTTTATTTAAAATGCATCTCCGGCTTATTTGTGGGGCATAGGAATTTGTTCTCCCCCCCCCAAATCATTGTTCGGCCCCTCACAAGGTCTGAGGGACAGTGGACCGGCCCCCTGCTGAAAAAGTTTGCTGACCTCTGGGTTAAACCCTTGAGATAACCAGTTAATCCCTTGACCTATGCAACTGATGAATAGAAGAGGATAGGCTTGAATTAGTGGGAGAGACCTGATTGAAACCAACCCACTGCACCCTTGACTTGGCAATTCATGATTTCCCTCTGGAACGGAGAGGGAAAAATGCAGCAGAAAGGAGGCTCGTCTGCTAAATCTGTCATTCAAGAACTGGCTGGATACAGCCATTGGTAGCTAATGGGAATACAAGCTGGGTGCAAGACATTGCAATTTCTAGAACTATTGCTCAGTAGGCCAGGGATGGGAAGCCTGTAACCCTAATATCTATAATATCTATTATCTGTCTATCTGTCTATCTGTCTATCTATCTATCTATCTATCTATCATCTATCTATCTATCTATCTATCTATCTATCTATCTATCTATCTATCATCTATCATCTATCATCTATCTATCATCTATCTAACCAGGCGGAAGCAGAAACATACCGGAGTGCAAGGTGTCACCAAGGACAGGAGGGGAGGGATTACATTGAAGCTGATCAGCACATCTCTATACTGTGGGCCGTCACCTACGTAGGATAAAGCATTGGAAATGGTAGTTACTATCCGGGTGGGTGAAAATAGCGAAACACGGTCATCTCTCCCTGAACCATCCGTGGTGGCTGGTTTCCTTTGGCACTGATGGGACAGAGAGGAGGAAGACCGACAGCAGGTGGCGCCAGAGTCAATGCACCTTTTCCGTGGTGGCTCCCCGCTTGTCAAATGTTCTCCCCAGGGAGGCTCGCATGGCACCTTCACTACAAACCGTTAGGGTGAAAACGTTTCTCTATAACCAGGCCTCTGGTGGATTGACATATTCTATGGCCATATATACCGGTATATATTCTAAATGACATTTGAAAATATTCATTTAAACAATTTTAAACCAATAACTTCCCTTCTCTTTCGGTGGTTCATTTTGTATACCATACATCCCTGCATATTTTACATGAACTATACCATTCAACAGACGCGGGTGGCGCTGTGGGTTAAACCACTGAGCCTCTTGGGCTTGCCGATCAGAAGGTCGGTGGTTCAAATCCCCAAGAAGGGGTGAGCTCCCGTTGCTTGGTCCCTGCTCCTCCCAACCTAGCAGTTTGAAAGCACATCAAAGTGCAAGTAGATAAATAGGTACCGCTCCAGCGGGAAGGTAAACGGCGTTTCCGTGCGCTGCTCTGGTTCACCAGAAACTGCTTAGTCATGCTGGCCACATGACCCGGAAGCTGTACGCCAGCTCCCCCGGCCAGTAAAGCGAGATGAGCGCCGCAACCCCAGAGTCAGCCACAACTGGACCTAATGGGCAGGGGTCGCTTTGCCCTTTACCTTTATACCATTCAACAATCCACCACTGAGCCTCCTGGGCTTGCCGATCGGAAGGTCGGCGGTTCAAATCCCCTCGACAGAGTGAGCTCCCGTTGCTCAGTCCCTGTGGACAAACACCGGCTCCCTCGGCCTGAAAGCGAGATGAGCGCCACAATCCCATAGTCGCCTTTGACTGGGCTTAACCATCCGGGGGTCCTTTATCTTTACCTTTTTCACCTTATTACATCGATCAAAACTTATTTACACTGTTGAATTTATCATAATGCTACCAGTATTTTTAAATGAACACAATCCCCCCCCTTATGGGACATTCTATGGCCTTTTAAATGTGTGGAGGGGGCATTATTAGTTTTTATTGTGTTATTTATTTTGTGTTCTCATTTTGTATTTTTATGTTGTGAACCACCACCCGGCAACCTGCGGTATACAAATCAAATAAATAACAAGAATTGCAACCCTCCCCTAGCTCACTTCATTGTGCACCTGGGAAAGCCATAAGGTTTTCTGCTGCCCAGGCAGGATGGACCAAGAATGAAGTTACATGTGGACCCTAGAATGTTCTGGGCACCCTGTGTTGGGAACCAGTCACAAGAGAACTGGGTTCCAGCATGGGCAAGCGCCCCTTGAACTGGGATTGCCTGCCTTTATGACTGATCTAGCCGGGCATGTTGATGGTCTACGACTTGTTGGCTCCCCCAAATGTTGACGGTTTGGCTCTCACTGACTAAGACCCAGCAGTTCATTGGCTGCCATCTTGGAAATCCAAAAGCACCGCCACTTACCTGCTATGTTCCCCAAGGCCCACACAGCCTGCTCACAGATATGCATCTTTGGAGAAGACAAGATGACTATCAAGCCTTGCACGGCATTGGCCTCCACTACCGCTCTGGTCTGCTCAGGTGTCCCAGAAGCAATGTTAGTGAGCGCCCAAGCAGCCTCTAGCTGCAAGCTTGGAGCGTCGTGATGATACAAAAAGTCCACGAGTTTAGGAATGACTCCAGTTTCAACGACTTGGTCAATGGGAGGGTTCTTATGTTGAGAGAGTAGTTTCCTGTGAATGGGGAGATGGATGAGAGCCTTAATCAACTATTGAGCACAGGTCGGCTGACTTCAGGCTTGCAGGACTCAATTTTTAAAAAAAAAACCACCCAGAAGTCCCAATATCTAGCAACCAGAACCATGAGCAAAATAGTAGCTGGCTGAACAGAGTGCCTCCGTAAGGCCAACACAAGCTCAGCCCAGTAATTTATAATCAGCACCCAAAAGAAGTCCACCAACCCTTCCACACTAAATTCCACTTTTGGTTTTCCCTTTTATTGTTTTTGCAGCAATTTAATTTGGGGAGGGGGAGACAGGAAAGCTTTTCAGTTGTAGCTATTGGTAAACAACTCAGAGTCAGAAACCTTTGTTGCTCGCCCAGAGAGCTACCAGGGAACTCCCAGTTAACTTCTACTGCTCCAGATTTTGCAATGCCAGTAGAACGACAACAGATTCAAAGGTCAGTGAATACAAAGTCTACATATACAGGATTTCAAGCTGTTGCAGAAAAAATATACACTGGCGGCTTCAAATGCAGTGAGGCAATTTCCCTTGATTCTGTTGGTCCAGGTCCTACCCGCCAGAACAGGATAAAACAAGCTTGCTCCATCTTCCATGTGACAACCCTTTAAATATAGTCTCCTCCTATCCAAGCTAAACACGCCCAACTATCTCAACTGCTCCTCCTAAGGCTTGGTTTCCAGACCCTTGATCATCTTGATCACCCTCCTCTGCAGCTTGTCAACATCCTTCCCAAATTGTGGCTCCCAGAACTGGACACAGAACTCCACGTGTGGTTTGACCAAGGCAGAATAGAGCAGTACTATGACTTCTTTGTTGGGACACGGGTGGCGCTGTGGGTTAAACCACAGAGCCTAGGACTTGCCGATCAGAAGGTGGGCGGTTCGATTCCCCGCGACGGGGTGAGCTCCCATTGATCAGTCCCTGCTCCTGCCAACCTAGCAGTTCGAAAGAACGTCCAAGTGTAAGTAGATAAATAGGTACCGCTCTGGCGGGAAGGTAAACAGCGTTTCCATGCGCTGCTCTGGTTCGCCAGAAGTGGCTTAGTCATGCTGGCCACATGACCCGGAAGCTGTATGCCGGCTCCCTCGGCCAATAAAGCGAGATGAGCGCTGCAACCCCAGAGTTGTCCACGACTGGACCTAATGGTCAGGGGTCCTTTTACCTTTACTTTATGACTTCTCTTGATCTGGACTCTATACTTCTGGTGATGCAGCCTAGAATAGTATTAACTTTTTTTTGCTGCTGCATCACACCGTTGACTCATGTTAAGCTTGGCGTCTACTAAGACCCCCTAGACCCTTTTCACATGTACTACTGGCAAGTCAGGTGTCCCCCATCTTACATTTGTGCATCTGATTCTTCCTACCTAAGTGCAGAACCTGACATTTGTCTCTATCAAAATTCATTTTGTTAGTTGGGGCTCAGTTCTCCAATCTTCTAAGATAATCTCGAAGCCTTCCTTTGCGATTTCTCCTTCCTTCCATCTCTCCCTTATTACATCTCAGCTCACCTGTAAGCTTCCTTTGGTTTTGCTGGGTAGCAGAACAGACTGGGGCTCTGCAGCTGTGGCAAGGAAACCTTTGCCCTGCCTTGCCATCCAAGATATTTCAGAAGGTGTAGCAATCCCAGCAGAGGCACTAGGGAAGAGCTTAAAACAGTGGCAGCTCACCTGTGGTCCTCCAGATGTTGCTGGACCACAACTCCCATCATGCCTTGCTGGCTGGGAGGTGTAGTCCCAACAATATTCCAAAGGGCACTGGAATTGGGAAGGCGGTGTTAGAAGAATCAGCTTTGCCTTCACATACCTGATGGACATGGTTGCCTTGAGAATAAGATGTTGATCGTCTGATTTCAGTGCCTCAACTATTTCCTCCAAAGGAATTTGAGCAACCTGGGTTAGGGAAGAAGGGAATTATGAATCAGGCATGACAGAGACCACAAGACCAGCCTACTGAATCAGGCCAATGGCCCATTTGACCCAGAATCTTGTTCGCCAGTCAACCAGATGCCTCAATGGAAAGCCAGCAAGCAAGACATGGTCACTTGGGGCATAGAAGAAGAAGAGTTTGGATTTGATATCCCGCCTTTCACTCCCTTTAAGGAGTCTTAAAGCGGCTAACATTCTCCTTTTCCTTCCTCCCCCACAACAAACACTCTGTGAGGTGAGTGGGGCTGAGAGACTTCAGAGAAGTGAGACTAGCCCAAGGTCACCCCGCAGCTGCATGTGGAGGAGCAGAGATGCGAACCCGGTTCCCCAGATTACAAGTCCACCCCTCTTAACCACTACACCACACTGGCCATGGTAACTTGGGTAGGTTGGATTCTGTTGTAACTAGTTGTCATGGACAACCCTCTCCTCCAGGAATTTGCCCAATCCTCTTATAAAGCCATCTAAGTGTCAAGGAGGGGGTTGCTTTCCTGAGTTTTCCCTCCAAGCTACTTATCAATCACACACAGGCACCAAAATGGGTTACCAGGCTCTACTGGCTTCTTCTCTGGTATCAGCTAAAGGTAAAGGTAAAGGGACCCCTGACCATTAGGTCCAGTCGTGGCCGACTCTGGGGTTGCGGCGCTCATCTCGCTTTATTGGCCGAGGGAGCCAGCGTTCAGCTTCCGGGTCATGTGGCCAGCAGGACTAAGCCGCTTCTGGCGAACCAGAGCAGCGCACGGAAACGTCGTTTACCTTCCCACTGGAGTGGTACCTATTTATCTACTTGCACTTTGACGTGCTTTCAAACTGCTAGGTTGGCAGGAGCTGGTACCAGCTACAGAACAGCAAACAGCAAGTCTAAAACACGGTGTGTTCTCTCCCGTTAACGCAGAGATTTATAGGGGCTGGGGAATGCTGGCAACCAGCCAGCCCCCTTAACATGCTCCCACTTGGGGGACTAATTGTTGCTCCCTGCCTGAGGGCCCCCCCAGCAATACTTGATCCCAGGATCACTACTTTACAACAGCGAGTTCCATATTTCATGAAGATGTCCCATCTTTTATCTGTTCTCAATCCTCCAGCTTTTTCAGATGCTCACCAATTCTAAAGTTACGAGGGGGAGAAAAACCTCCTCAGTCAACTTTCTCCATGCAATGCATGGTTCCATAAACTTCTAAAGACTTTGGGGTTGCGGCACTCATCTCGCTTTCAGGATGCAAGTGGCGCTGTGGTCTAAATCACTGAGCCTCTTGGGCTTGCTGATCGTAAGGTTGGCGGTTCGAATTCCCGCAACGGGGTGAGCTCCCGTTGCTCTGTCCCAGCTCCTGCCAACCTAGCAGTTCGAAAGCACGCCAGTGCAAGTAGATAAATAGGTACCACTTCGGTGGGAAGGTAAACGGCATTTCTGTGCCTCTGGTTTCCATCACGGTGTCCTGTTGCACCAGAAGCAGTTTAGTCCTGCTGGCCACATGACCCAGAAAGCTGTCTGCGGACAAATGCCAGCTCCCTTGGCCTGAAAGCGAGATGAGCGCTGCAACCCCATAGTCGCCTTTGACTGGACTTAACCTTCCAGAGGTCCTTTACCTTTACCTTACCATAAACTTCTGTTGAGGTGCTTCTGACTTGCCTTTTCTCAGGATCAGTCACAACTGCTACAAGCTTTTCTGCTAAGGGAATTGGCTCCACCCCCTTGAACATTTTGGTTGCTCTGGCCAGGAACGACAACAACAACTGGGTTGCATCCTGATCTAAAGTGGTTGCGTAAACCCAGCCAGATGGGCAGGGTATAAATAATAAAATTATTATCATTAAAGTGGGTTGCAGCAGCAGCAGCCCCATCACCATACAAATATACGGTAGTGGGTCTCTAAAAGGTAAAGGTAAAGGTACCCCTGCCCGTACGGGCCAGTCTTGACAGACTCTGGGGTTGTGCGCCCATCTCACTCAAGAGGCCGGGGGCCAGCGCTTGTCCGGAGACACTTCCGGGTCACGTGGCCAGCGTGACAAAGCTGCATCTGGCGAGCCAGCGCAGCACATGGAACGCCGTTTACCTTCCCGCTGGTAAGCGGTCCCTATTTATCTACTTGCACCCGAGGGTGCTTTCGAACTGCTAGGTTGGCAGGCGCTGGGACCGAGCAGCGGGAGCGCACCCCGCCGCGGGGATTCGAACCGCCGACCTTTCGATCAGCAAGCCCTAGGCGCTGAGGCTTTTACCCACAGCGCCATCTGCGTCCCTTAGTGGGTCTCTACCCACTACCTATTACCTATTTAGACCAAAGTCAGGGGTCACATCTGGAAATTCTGAAGGCTGCTGCTATAGAGCAGGTAGGCTAACCAGTGGCCTTCCAGTCCAGATGTGTTGGACTACGACTCCCATCATCCTTGGCCATGCTGGCTGAGGCTGATGGGAGTTTGAGTCCAACTATATCTGCTGTGCCACAAGTTAGCCACTCCTCTCAGAATATACTTCCTCTCAGCTGAGAGGAGATATGACAGCCATCTTCAGATATATCAAGGGCTGTCACATGGAAGATGGAGCAAGCTTGTTTTCTCCTGCTTTGGAGGGTAGGACTCAAACCCATGGCTTCAAGTGACAAGAAACAAGATTCCAATGAAACATACAGAAAAACTTTCTGACAGTAAGAGCTGTTTGACAGTGGAACGGACTTCATCGGGAGGTGGTGAACTCTCCTTCCTTGGAGGTTTTTAAGCAGAGGTTGGATGGCCATCTGTCATGGATGCTCTAGCTGAGATTCCTGCATTTCAGGGGGTTGGACTAGATGACCCTCAAGGTCCCTTCCAACTCTACAATTCCATGATTCTGTGTGCATACCTGATTCTTCTCTGGTGTGAGGTCATCTTCTGTGCTGACACTGATGTTCCTCCGCTTCAAGATCTGCAGGTCCTTCCTCGCCTTGCGAAGTTCAACTTCCGTTTCCACTCTTTGCCTTCGCATTTCCTAGAAAGGGAGACAGTCAAGTATTGCTAAAAAAAACAAAAGTAAGTGTTACTGTCTTGGGGTGGCCGTGATGATAGGGCCAAGTCTCAGGTGTACGCAGGTGTAGGGCCTTCATCTCAGCAGTCTAATCTAGGGAGAGGCCTCCAACTGTTTTGAAGAGGGGGGAGGATTCAAGCCTCTACCAGTAATTCTGGCACCAACTTGAGCACTATGCTGCAACATTCTGTTGCAGTTCCTACTGTCTCAATTATATGAAGATTCCCGGTCTGCAAATTCCATGTGCAAAGCACAAGTTTGCATTTCTGCTCTGCTCCCCTTACTGCACATGCTCTGCTGCTTCCTAATCCATCAGCCGGCCTAGCTAGAGACTTGTTTCTCAGTCCTGGTAAGATTCCCCATACTTACTAGAAGGTTTTTGCCTCTGTTTTTGAATTTCTGCATCCGCTTCTCTTGCTCACTGGTGACTGGCATCTTCACAGCTGTCTTCAGGAGACACAAAATGGCCGACGGGGCTGCTTGGCACCTAAGAGACCAGAGTCAGATTTCGTTCTGGGTGCTTCCAGACCGTTGCTGGCAGAATCTGATTTTGTGCTAGAATAACACAGGAAGGTGGTGGATGTTTGGTGGAAGGCAGGGCGAGAGGCGGGGAATGGACGACCTACTGCAATGCGCTCTATATGGGGCTACCTTTCAAGGTGACCCGGAAACTACAACTTATCCAGAATTCAGCAGCTGGACTGGGAGTGGCCAGCAAGATCTTATAACACCGGTCCTGAAAGACCTACATTGGTTCCCAGTATGTTTCCGAGCACAATTCAAAGTGTTGGTGCTGACCTTGAAAGCCTTAAATGGCCTCGGCCCAGTATACCTGAAGGAGCTTCTCCACCGCCATCGTTGGACACTGAGGTCCAGCCCAGAGGGCCTTCTGGCGGTTCCCTCCCTGCGAGAAGCCAAGTTACAGAGAACTAGGCAGAGGACGTTCTCGGTGGTGGCACCCTCTGATCAGATGTCAAGGAAATAAACAACTATCTGACTTTTAGAAGACGTCTGAAGGCAGCTCTGTTTAGGGAAGTTTTTAATGTTTGATGTTTTATTGTGCTTTTAATATTCAGTTGGAGCTGCCCAGAGTGACTGGGGAAACTTAGCCAGATGGGTGGGGTATAAATATCATCATCATCTTCTTCATCCCAGGGGGAGAGACTGGGAGAAGAAATGGAAGCTCTCAGGAAAGAGCTGAAAGGGTCCACCACTTTCTGTGCATGATAAGGGAATTACCCTTGATAGAGGACTATGTATTTTCTTTCTTTCTTTCAGGCTGTCATATGTCTGGATTTTCCCAGACATCACCGGGATTTCAAAGGTGGAATTGGCATCCAGGAAGAATTTCCAGAAGGTGGCACTTTGTCCTGGATCTTAGGCAAGTCAATCAAACAATCGCGGGTTTGGAGTTGTTTGGGTTTTTGTAAAAGAAAAGCTCAAGAACTTTGGGGTTTATCTACAAAAAGCTCAACAAAACAACAACTTTCAGGGTGTCCTGGTTTTCATTTTTTGAAATATTGCAACCCTACTTTCTCTCTCTTTTTTGCTTTTAATTTAGATTAAATTTTATTTATAGAATCATAGAATCATAGAGTTGGAAGAGACCACAAGGGCCATCGAGTCCAACCCCCTGCCAAGCAGGAAACACCATCAGAGCACTCCTGACATATGGTTGTCAAGCCTCTGCTTAAAGACCTCCAAAGAAGGAGACTCCACCACACTCCTTGGCAGCAAATTCCACTGTCAAACAGCTCTTACTGTCAGGAAGTTCTTCCTAATGTTTAGGTGGAATCTTCTTTCCTGCAGTTTGGATCCATTGCTCCGTGTCCGCTTCTCTGGAGCAGCAGAAAACAACCTTTCTCCCTCCTCTGTGTGACATCCTTTTATATATTTGAACATGGCTATCATATCACCCCTTAACCTCCTCTTCTCCAGGCTAAACATGCCCAGCTCCCTTAGCCGTTCCTCATAAGGCATCGTTTCCAGGCCTTTGACCATTTTGGTTGCCCTCCTCTGGACACGTTCCAGTTTGTCAGTGTCCTTCTTGAACTGTGGTGCCCAGAACTGGACACAGTACTCCAGGTGAGGTCTGACCAGAGCAGAATACAGTGGCACTATTACTTCCCTTGATCTAGATGCTACACTCCTATTGATGCAGCCCAGAATTGCATTGGCTTTTTTAGCTGCCGCGTCACACTGTTGGCTCATGTCAAGTTTGTGGTCAACCAAGACTCCTAGATCCTTTTCACATGTACTGCTCTCAAGCCAGGTGTCACCCATCTTGTATTTGTGCCTCTCATTTTTTTTGCCCAAGTGCAATACTTTACATTTCTCTCCGCCCTCCCTGGCCAGAGCCAGGCTCAGGGCAGCTAACACCAATAAAATCACAGTAGAAACATAATAGGGGGAAAAGAGAGGGGGGGGAAGAATTGCATGCAAAAGTGTGTATGCTGGGAGAAAATAGCACTAAAATTGTCAGACTGGGCACAGCTACGGATACTACATAATACCCGTATGGCATTTGTAAGAACCTGATAATTTAGTGTAGCAGCACCTAAACTTTGGAACTCCCTGCCTCTTGAGATCAAGCAGGCGTCTTCACTATACCCTTTTTGGCGCCTGCTAAAATGCCGTATTTTTCCGTCTATAAGACACCCTCATGTATAAGACGCTCCCTATTTTTGGGGACTCCAATTTAAGAAGATGGGGGGAGATGTATCTGTGTATAAGAGGCCTCAAAATTTTTAACATTTTTAAGGAAAAAAACCTAGTCTTATACACAGAAAAATATGGTAATTCCTGTTTAGACAAACCTACCCAGATGCTTAGAATGTCAAGGTAATTTTAATATGCTTTAGCATTTTATGTTTCCTATGTTTTAAATAAGTTTTGTAAGTTTTGTAAGTTTTTCTTGAATTTACTGTTTTAGATTTTGTAAACCGCTTTGTTTTTGTTTTTCCAATCAAGCGGTGAATACATTTTATGAAATAAATAATAAATAAAACGCTGATGAGTTTTCAGGACTCTTTTTTAAAAAATAGAACTCAAGATTGGAAAAAGGAACCTTATAACAAAACAAAAAAATGACAGGAAAAGAGAAGAATCCAGAAATCCAGAAAACTAAATGCCAAATATGAAGTCTCTGCAATGCAACAACTGAAATAGTTAAATCCAGAAACTCGTCATCATCTATCCTGACAATGTCTCCACAACATGCAATGATCTGAATAAAAGAAAACTTCTGTTCAACATGCAAAATGTCCCTATGGTTCTTCAGTCATATATTTTAGATGCCAAATGTCAGCATAAGATGTTCAAAACATTATTTGGATAATTGAAATTCCAAATGCATTTTGGCTTAGGAGTCTTCTCTGGTGGCCTGTTTGATTATGCAACATCCTTTCTGCATGAGTTCAGCCTAAAACTACAAATAATTTTGCTTTAAAAGTGCAATCAAAAAGCCAAGTCACCCAATTTTCTCCAGTTGCATAAACTAAAAACAGTCTTCTGCCCCTCAGATCATTGCCTGTGCTAATGTCAAAAGCCTTTAACTCCACTTGGCTCAAGCTTACAAAAATTGGCTACCATCTGTTAAAAACAATATATAATCATATAACAGAAAACCATCTCTCTCTTTGTACACATACAGAAAAACTTACTAATGTAAACTTCTGAGTCCTACTAGTCAGGAATTCGTCCTATGAACTCCTGCAAAAGGACCTCCTATATATTACCAAACCTTATTCATTGCACACCTGACCTTAACATGTTAATCAGGTTCCTACTCCCATTTCTCAGACATTTCCATCCATTCTGTGAAGACTTACAGTGACAGCAATCGCCCATCTCTCCCCCTGTATATATGAATTCAGAGTAATAACCACAAGGGCGAGAAGGCTGGCACAATTCCTAGGAAGATTGCACCTTCCAATTCTTACACAGCAGACGTCCGTTCTATGTTTCCATGGAGTCTGTTACGATAGGTGCTTCTGTCTTTAATGGTCCACCTGGTTTCAAATATCCATCAGTGGTTTTCCCCCCCTTCAATTATTTTTATTGATTTTCCAAAATTGTAAACAAACAAACATACATCTTAATTGTACTTAATCCGATCTTAGTAACATTGTTAAGTGACTTCCTCAAATCCCCCTGGCTGGATTTCAGTGTAACAGTTTTCCAAAACCAATTTTCTTATAGAATTAATCACTTAACATCTTTCTTTTCCTTTTAACTTTAAACATGTTATTCTCTAACATTTCATATTTAAATCCTAAGCCTGGATGGCTTCTGGGTAGGAGTTGATCATGGTGAGGGTTTGCCAAACGTGCCTTCCTCTTAGCACGTTTCCCCCTTTCGTCCTGAGTCCGCGACCAGAAGAAGGAGGACTGGAGGAAATTCAAAGACTATTTAGTTAAATAGGTTAAGATAACTTAATTGGAAAAACTTGCAAATATCAAATAGCCATCAGTGTTGGAGCTGCTGGCACCTGAGAGGAGAGAAGGCCAGGCCAAAGTCAAGGGTGCACCAGGGAGACCACTAGAGGCCATTGGTCCATCCATCCAGCCCACATTAGTTCCACAATGGTTTTTAAAAAGTGTTTGAAACAGCCCTGTTTGAGTGGCCAGGTGGGGGGAAACCCAGGTCACTGGCAGAGGAAAGGGGGGCGGGGGGAGCGCACCACCCCTGGCACCATCGGGGAGGGGGGTACCATTGTGGCCTCCCACCACCACGCTGGCGCCATGCCCCACGTGCGCCAGCCACGCCCCCGCCTGCTCTCTGCTCCCGGGTGCCAGAGCATGCAGCTCTGCCACTGACCCAGCTGGGGCTTTTGTCCCTTTAATAAAGCTGTGTAGCAGAGGGAAGGTCAGGGAAGCTGGTTTGGCAAGATGTAGCATGTTAAAGCTATGGTTTTCCCAGTGGTGATGTATGGAAGTGAGAGCTGGACCATAAAGAAGACTGATCGCCAAAGAATTGATGCTTTTGAATTATGGTGCTGGAGGAGACTCTTGAGAGTCCCATGGACTGCGAGAAGATCAAACCTATCCATTCTGAAGGAAATCAACCCTGAGTGCTCATTGGAAGGACAGATCCTGAAGCTGAGGCTCCAATACTTTGGCCACCTCATGAGAAGAGAAGACTGCCTGGAAAAGACCCTGATGTTGGGAAAGATGGAGGGCCCAAGGAGAAGGGGACGACAGAGGACGAGATGGTTGGGCAGTGTCATAGAAGCTACCAGCAGGAGTTTGACCAAACTGTGGGAGGCAGTGGAAGACAAGAGTGCCTGGCGTGCTCTGGTCCATGGGATCACGAAGAGTCAGGCACAACAAAACGACTAAACAACAAGCATGTCTTCTGCAACTGCTGGCTATACCAGCTGAGATCCCCTCTTCTGCTCTACTATTAAAGGTGCAGCGGCCCAGTTCTTTTTTGCTAGACCTCCTGAGATCCCCATTTCAACCCAGCTATTAAAGGTGCAGGAGCCCTTTGAAGGATCCTCTTGCAACCCTAGATTTATTTATTTTTTATGGAGTCAGGGGTTGGGTCAGGAGCTAGATTTGAGGAGAAGGGGTGACTACAGGCAGTGGAAAAAAGGGAAAGGTATGGGCAAATCGGACAATTTCAGTTTCCAACCTTCAGTTTTGTTTTGCATATTTCCACATCAGGTTGCATTAAAAGGGGAAAAAAATCCTTGTGAAAATTCATTCACATTGTAGTGTGAGTTTCTCTAGCGAACATGCCGATTTTTACAAAAGCGGCTTCCCATAATATAATGCAACCTTGTGCACTGTTTTCACCAATTCATGTGCTACTTTGCATACTTTGGACACGGGTGGCGCTGTGGGTTAAACCACAGAGCCTAGGACTTGCTGATCAGAAGGTCGGCGGTTCGAATCCCCACGATGGGGTGAGCTCCCGCTGCTCAGTCCCTGCTCCTGCCAACCTAGCAGTTCGAAAGCACGTCAAAGTGCAAGTAGATAAATAGGTACTGCTCCGGTGGTAAGGTAAACGGCGTTTCCGTGCGCTGCTCTGGTTCGCCAGAAGCAGCTTAGTCATGCTGGCCACACGACCCGGAAGCTGTACGCCAGCTCCCTCGGCCAATAAAGCGAGATGAGCGCCAGAACCCCAGAGTCAGCCACAACTGGACCTAATGGTCAGGGGTCCCTTTACCTTTACCTTTATGCACACTTTGCTCCGCGATATACATTCTGGGGCACATGGCAACTACGCTGGAAAATTCGGAGAATTCTTAAGGATAGTTGCCTTTTAGTCCTCAAATTGGTTTGGATAGTGTTACCCAGGTTGGGTGGCCTTTAAATCTGAATGGAGCCTAATTTATCCCCCGATCCCTAACTACCAGGTATACACTCAAGCTGCAAGCATGCAGGCAATATTTTGGATCTGCAGTAAGGGGGAAGCTCGATGACTCGGTCTTAAGCCAACGGGTGGGCTTTTGAGGGGCGACCCCCAGGAAACTCTGCATCCTGTGGCGCAATGGGTCAGTGTGTCTGGCTGTCAACCAGAAGGTTGCTGGTTCGAGCCCACCCAGGGACGACTGTGGGCAGTATTTCAGCATTGCAGGGGGTCTACCAACTCCCTATGATTCTTTGAAGAGGGAGGGAAGATTGCAGGCCTTTTCCCTGATGGAGAAACCCCGGGCTGCTTCTGTAAATAGAAGCCCAAGAGAAAGTTCTGCCCTTGTTTGGACCAATATCCAGCCTCTGCCATGGTGAGGATACCAAAGGGAGTATTCCAGTTCTGTGCAACAGCTGGGGATTAAGATGTCCTGCCAAAGCGGTGAGTCAGCACTTCTGCATTTTGTGTTGTGACTAATAAAATCTCAGTGTCTAAACAGGCGCACACACACCCCTCTCTCTTAAAAGAACTGCACGAGACCCGCTTCCAGACTTTCCCTCCTGGTCTTTTGGTAAAGGGAGAAGCACCTTCTCCTGTCAATTTGGGCTACTAATTACAGTGGTACCTCGGGTTAAGAACTTAATTCGTTCTGGAGGTCCGTTCTTAACCTGAAACTGTTCTTAACCTGAAGCACCACTATAGCTAATGGGGCCTCCCATTGCCGCCGCGCCGTTGCTGCGCGATTTCTGTTTTCATCCTGAAGCAAAGTTCTTAACCCAAGGTAATATTTCTGGCTTAGCGGAGTCTGTAACCTGAAGCATCTGTAACCTGAAGCGTCTGTAACCCGAAGTACCACTGTAGTTGCTTCCTCCATGAAAGGAAAGTTAATCCACCCTTCTGCTTGTCCCAACCCAAGCAGTTTTCTGTTTGCCCCATGCTTTCTAGACATGGATGTAAGTCAGGGGTCAGCAAACTTTTTCAGCAGGGGGCTGTCCACAGTCCCTCAGACCTTGTGGCGGGGCAGACTATATTTTTTTGGGGGGGGAATGAATGAATTCCTATGCCCCACAAATAACCCAGAGATGCATTTTAAATAAAAGGACACATTCTACTCATGTAAAAACACCCTGATTCCCGGACCGTCCGCAGGCTGGATTTAGAAAACTATTGGGCCGGATCCAGCCCCCGGGCCTTAGTTTGCCTACCCATGATCTAAGTGGTTCTGCCTTTGCCTTGAAAAACCCACTCTTTAGCGCTCAATCGGAACAAATGACAATCCATGGAAAACCTGATTGCCATTTGTTCTGTTTCAGTGCTGAACTTCAGCTTTTTCTGGGGGAAATGGAGCTGTAGATAAGCCCAGAAGGGAGCCTTTTTCCCTCATCCTGGTCACAGTCCATTGCTTTGTGGATGCGCAGAATTGTTGTTTTTGCTCATTTGCACATTTATGCACATGTAACTAACACTCACACAATTGATTGAAGACAATGTTCTCAGCCTGTCGACAGCCCTGATGATTATTTATATAGCGGCAACAAGGTGCAGGGCACTTGGCAGAGTAACATCAGGGAAGCGAGGGCAAGGAGCCAGGTACAACAGCACCGTTGTAGCTTCTCGACGACCCTGCGCCTGCAGCCTAACACAGTAGAGCGCATTTAGCCGTTCAAAACACGGCTGGAGGAGTAAGGGTTACCCAGTGTTTTCAGAGCAATGGACGCAAAGACAGTGGATAACTGACAAGCCCTCCAGGCCAAGGAAGGGGAACCTGTGGTCCTCCAGATGTTCTTGGACTCCATCTCTCATCAGCCCTGGCTCACTTAGCTAATGATGAGACCAATGACGAGACTTTGGTAGTCTTTTGTAATTTGGCGCCTTGGCCAAGGCCAAAATTTGGTGCCCCCAAATGCATCTTCTCAATTATGGAGCTGTTCGGTTTTGTGGCCCCCTCAGCTTGGTGCCCTGTTCAGGGGAACTGCCTGCAGCACCCTAAATCTGGTGCTGATGAGATGCTGGGAGTTGTAGCTCAACAACGTCCAAAGGGCCACAGGTTCTCCACCTCTCCCCTGGGCTTCAACTTTTAAATGTTCAATATTAAATATTGCAGTATGAATCTTTTCATGCAAATGGAATAACTTTAAACATAGCAGGCTATATCAGAACCACTAAAATCATCCCCTTTTGGCACCTGCTAAAATGATTCCTGTTTAGACAAGCCTATCCAGATGCTTAGAAAGTTGATGTGAATCTTAATCTATTCTAGTGTTTCAGCTTTTTGTATGTTTTAAATTATTGTTTACATTTTTCTTGATTTTATCATTTTATCTTTTTGTAAACCGCTTTGAGGGTGTTGGAGTTTTTTTTACAATCAAGAGATGTAATATATTATTATCTCAACACACACACACACACACATACACACATACAAATTGATTTAACCTACTATATTTTGTATAAATGGGCTCCAAATTTATTTATACAAAATATATTAGGTTACAAATAAATATATATGTATATATAATTCTTTGTTTACATTTTCAATTTTTTATCTTTATTCCGTGTTGTTTATTTTAACCGTTGTTTTGAAAATAATTATAAGAAAACCAATCAAGCAGTGTATAAATTTTAGGAAATAAAAGGATAAACCAAATGATTTCAGTCCAAGCACTGGACTATATACAGTGGTACCTCAGGTTAAGTACATAATTCGTTCCAGAGGTCTGTTCTTAACCTGAAACTGTTCTTAACCTGAAGCACCACTTTAGCTAATGGGGCCTCCTGCTGCTGCCGCGCCGCTGGAGCACGATTTCTGTTCTCATCCTGAAGCAAAGTTCTTAACCTGAGGTACTATTTCTGGGTTAGCGGAGTCTGTAACCTGAAGCGTCTATAACCCGAGGTACCACTGTATGCATATTATGCATTGATCTCTCTTTTCGGTCTCTCCTCACTGCACTTGACATGAGCCACCCATTGTCTGAATCTGCTTTCACTCTGTCTTCCTTCTCACCGCTAGCCGACCCAAGTCTCTCCCTTCACCTGGCGCAACGGAGCCTCGGCTCAGACGGTGCCTTTAATGAGAGAAATCTGCAAGGCAGGGCTTCTATTTTGGCCTCTCCTCCGGTCCCTCGAGCCACAAGGCCGTGTTTATAAGACACCCTATAAGGAAGAAGAGAAGGAAGAAGAAATCCCCAAGAAACTGAGGCAACACTTGATCTCTCCTGAGGGATCTGATCCTGGGCCAATCAGCTTCCCTTAAGCAAAGTCGCCGGTACTCATAGGGAGAAAGTGATATCTTCAAGACTCTCGTTGTTTGGGTATAAAAGAGACCAGCCAGTCTCTTGTTAACCAGGGGTGTCTCTGTGTCCTGTTCTCTGGTAGGTACTCCAGGGCCGTTCCTGGTAGGAGGCGGGAGGGAATTGTGGTACAGCCTGGATTGCGGTACACGCAAGAAACTAAAGTGTGAAGCCTTATTCTAATTCTCTCTCCATAGGGTTAACTAGTATTCTTAACACTGGTATTAACTGGTGTTATTTAATAGACTATTGGATTTTAATATTCTGTTGAAAGCCGCCCAGAGTGGCTGGGGAAACCCAGCCAGATGAGCGGGGTATAAAAAATAAATTATTATTACTATTATTATTATTATTATTATTATTATTATTATTATTCAGTAACGCTTGGGTAGGTGTTTGGTGGTTTTGCTATTTTATTTTTTGGCTCTTGTTTTGATTAATCAATTGCGTTTGTTCTACTTCGACTGTCTTATTTCTTTTTTGGCAATATGCTGTTTACCGCTTCTGGGACCTTTGCGCCCCAAAGCAGTATATAAATAAACCACACCGTCGCTTAAGCATTGAGAGTCAGTGGCAGCTGGTTCCCTTTGGGACTGGTAGGGTGGAAGGCTGGGAGACCAACAGCAGGTGGCGCCAGAGCAAGTGAGAGGTAGAACCAACAAATGGACCAATGGACCAACCCTCTGCTGGTTGGAAAGAAAACATAGACAGCTACAGGAAGAAATTTAACAGGTCCCCTATTTATCTATTTTAACTTTGAGACAGTGTTCTGATTTTTATTTTTCCCTACCCAGGAGTCCACAACACTCTTCCTAGCCTCTTCTTCTTCCTTCCCTCTTCTGCCTGGTGCCTAACCCCGAGCCAAGATGCCTGGTGGATATAAAGGAGAATGCGGGGATGATGTGGATCCTATGCCATTTCTGGCTCCTAGCGAGAAAGAGAGGATCGAGGCCATAAGCAAGCCGTACGATATCAAGAAGTCTGTCTGGGTCAAGGATGAAAAGGAGGGATTTGTCGCTGGAGAGATCCAGTCCGAAACGGATACCCAAGTCACTGTGAAGACAGTGACCAATCAGGTGACTTGGTGGGACAGGAGGGATGATTTTTGGGTCTTGCGAAGTCTTTGATCTGCTCCTTAGCCGGAGGATCACCTGGCAATGCTTTTGGAACTAGAGAAGGCGCATCAGCTGTAGGGAAGTGATGGGGTGGCTGGGCAGATAAGGAGATGCAACCCCTTTTTGCATGAAGAAGTTGGTTGTTTATGTAAAAAAAACCCCACAACAACCACAACCAAGACTTTGGAGTTCTGAATGCCATCCATTAAAAGCGTATGGCTCCCCCCAGAATCCTGGGAACTGTAGTTTGTGAAAGGTGCTAGGAATTGAGCCCTATAAGGGACAAACTACAGTTTCCAGGGTTGGGTCTAGACGCATCAAAGAAGCGATTAAGTTAAATGCGTTGTAAACGTCATACAGGGAAATCCTGTTGGCGAAAAACGGGACTCCACAGCGTCATCTGGTGCCACAGTGTATAAAACGCTTTATCTTCACAAATGTAGCTGAGTCCCAGGATTCTTTTGGGAAGCCAAGTGCTTTAAGTGTATGGTGTGACCACAGCCTGGAAGCTGATCCATACTGTTGTTTAAGGTGGAATGCAAGCTTCCTGTCCCTGCACTAATTTGCCTCCAAATCGCTGCCTGCCCTTCTCCTTCAGTCCGGATTTTCTCATGCCCTCACCTTTTTGAGGTAAAAGTAAAGGACCCCTGGACGTTTCGAAGTACAGTGGTACCTCGGGTTACTGATGCTTCAGGTTACAGACTCCGCTAACCCAGAAATATTACCTCGGGTTAAGAACGTTACCTCAGGATGAGAACAGAAATCGGGCTCTGGCGGCGCGTCAGCAGCAGGAGGCCCCATTAGCTAAAGTGGTGTTTCAGGTTAAGAACAGTTTCAAGGTTAAGCACGGACCTCCGGAACGAATTAAGTACTTAACCCGAGGTACCACTGTACTATATCCCTGACCCATGAAAATCTGGAAGTGGAAAGAGAGGCATTGGTTTGGAGGAGAATGTCGTATGGACAACAGAGAATGAATGGAGGAACATGAAGCCAATTGTCCACGCTAAACAACAGTATGGATGAGCCTGGCATTGCAACTCAGTCAAGAGTGTCAAAAGCAAAGGATTAGATTATGAGCTCCTGGTTTCTATGGGGCCAATTTTGTTAGGATACCTTCAAAACCAGTTTGCAATATTTTGGGTCTTACTTGAGAGAGTTTTTCTAACTGACGATTGATTGATTTTATTCTCTGATGGTGGGTTTTTCTGCTGCGTTCATTCGATGGCATAATTGCATGTCAAGACCCCGAAGCCACCCGCTCGTTGAGAAATAACACTCACAAAGACACAGATATTAGGTTAATGTTATTGGGCAAATTTTGGCCACAACTTTATTGATTACAGAATGTGAGTGGTATTGGCTTAGGCATTGAATGGACCCGACTATATCTGACTCCTGCCCAATGCACAGGAAGTCCTATAAGGGTAAACCACCAGAAGGGGGAGCCCCGTCTATGCAAACCAACTCAAGCTCCCCCTTATGTTCCTGTTGGGGCCGTGTCATGGCCCTAGCGCTTCATGGCCCCAGGCTTCAGACAAGATCAACACCCCCGGATTCCTTTAACGGAATACCCTTAAGCTTGGAGGGGCAGGTGATGGCCACACCTCCCCTACCCCATAACAAGGTCAAACAATGCCTAACCGCAACTCTAACAAAGTTGTGGCGATTGCTATGAGGTAAGTGAAAACCAAATGGCCTGTGCCAATTTGGCAAGTGGAAAAATTCCTACCAGGCCCTCAACGGCGACCAACCAAGGTCCATAGCAAGGCCAATGGCTAAAACCTGCAAATAGGGAGGGTGGGTGATTGAGGAAGTGAGCCAAAGTGAGCCAAAGCAGCGGGAGACCCCATTAGCGAAAGTGCGCCTCAGGATAAGAACAGTTTCAGGTTAAGAACGGACCTCCGGAACAAATTAAATTTGTATCCAGAGGTACCACTGTACTTTCACATTTCCACCATTGATTTAAGCCCCTTCAGAAAGGGCATGTAAATACCGTTAAGTAAAGGAACAGATGGGACGCGGGTGGCGCTGTGGGTAAAAGCCTCAGCGCCTAGGGCTTGCCGATCGAAAGGTCGGCGGTTCGAATCCCCGCAGCGGGGTGCGCTCCCGCTGCTCGGTCCCAGCGCCTGCCAACCTAGCAGTTCGAAAGCACCCCCGGGTGCAAGTAGATAAATAGGGACCGCTTACCAGCGGGAAGGTAAGCGGCGTTCCGTGTGCTGCGCTGGCTTGCCAGATGCAGCTTGTCACGCTGGCCACGTGACCCGGAAGTGTCTTCGGACAGCGCTGGCCCCCGGCCTCTTGAGTGAGATGGGCGCACAACTCCAGAGTCTGTCAAGACTGGCCCGTACGGGCAGGGGTACCTTTACCTTTAAAGGAACATATACATCACCATGTTTTGGAAATTTTGGGTGCTATGCCTCATGATTTTCACTAAACCATGACTTCTCCACCCACAGACGGTCACTGTTAAGAAGGATGATGTCCAGCAGATGAACCCACCCAAATTCTACCAGGTCAATGACATGGCCAACATGACCTTCCTGAACGAAGCCAGTGTCTTAGACAACCTGCGCCAGCGTTATGTCCTGATGAGGATCTATGTAAGTGAGAAGATGGGTGAGGGTATCTGAGACAAGCAGTAGACTAGAGAGACAGGTAGCTCCTAGGGCCAGATTTGGAAGTCAAGCTGCATGAGGTAGGAAGGATGTGTTGGCCCTCACTTTGGATAAAACAAATAGAAGGCTGAAGACAGAGAGTGACAACACAAGAATGGGCCTTTTCTGTGGTGGCTCCCTGAGTGTGGAATGCTCTCCCCAGAGAGGCTCGCCTGGTGCCATCACTACATGTCTTTAGGCACCAGGCAAAAACATTCCTCTTCACCGAGGTCTTTAGCCATTACATAATCCATGACCTGTTAAATGTGTGGGGACTGTTATTATGTTTATTTTATTATTATGCTGCGTTTTATGTTTATTATTATTATGCTGCGCAAGTTATCTTCTTACCGGGACGTGGGTGGCGCTGTGGGTTAAACCACAGAGCCTAGGACTTGCCAATCAGAAGGTCGATGGTTCGAATCCCCACGACGGGGCGAGCTCCCGTTGCTCAGTTCCTGCTCCTGCCAACCTAGCAGTTCGAAAGCATGTCAAAGTGCAAGGAGATAAATAGGTACCGCTCCGGTGGGAAGGTAAACGGCATTTCCGTGCGCTGCTCTGGTTCGTCAGAAGCGGCTTAGTCCTGCTGGCCACATGACCCGGAAGCTGTACGCCGGCTCCCTCGGCCAATAAAGCGAGACAAGCGCCGCAACCCCAGAGTCAGCCACGACTGGACCTAATGGTCATGGGTCCCTTTACCTTTACCTTTAAGTTATGTTCTTAATGTTGTGCACCGCCCTGAGATCTTTTGATAAAGTGCAGGATATAAATTGAAATTGATGGAATAGGCGCAGCTTGCAGATTTAACATATAGAAGAAGAGATCAAGAAGAACGTACGTTTAAAGAAGACTGGAAAATGTTTACTGAATATATGGATGAAAACTGTGTTCGTTTAAAAACGCTGGTAGCATTAAGATAAATTCAACAGCGTGAATAAGTTTTGATGGATGTAACAATGGATTACTGAATGGTTTAGTTCATGTAAAATATGCAGGGATATGTGGTATCCAAAACAAACCATGGAAAGAGAAGGGAAGTCATTGATTTATATTGAAACAGTAATAATAATAATTATAATAATTATAATAATAATTTATTTATACCCCGCCCATCTGGCTGGGTTTCCCCAGCTACTCTGGGTGGCTTCCAACAAAATATTAAAATACAATCGCTGTTTTGTGTTCTTTCCAGACCTACTCTGGCCTCTTCTGTGTCACCATCAACCCTTATAAGTGGCTGCCCATCTACGGATCCCGAGTGGCCCAGATGTATAAGGGCAGGAAGCGCACAGAGATGCCACCTCACCTCTTCTCCATCTCTGACAACGCCTACCATGACATGCTCATGGGTGAGTACAGAGAAGGACCTCCAGCCTCCCTGGTACCTCTGCTCACAAGCTCAGAGGCAGATCACATCCACTGCAGGCAAAATGTCCCGTGTTCTTCCTTCCATTAGAGCTGGGAAGGACCTTTAGAGAGCAGCGGCCAGTCAGTGTAGACAACACAGAGCTAGATAGGCTGATGGTCTCACTCAGCATAAGGCAGCTTCCTATGTTCCAGCACTGGTCCAAGATACTGTCCTAGTTGAGCTGACCAGCCATGAAACCACTAGGACCTCCTTGCACCCCTCCATTGCTTTGGGGAACTGTGGTCACATGGCACATCCCTGCAGAGTTGCATAGACGGTGACCTCAAGTAGTCAAAGCTCAGTGGTAGAGGATGTGTCTGGCATGCAGGAAGCCCCAGTCTCAAATCCTGGCATCTCCAGGTAGGACTGGGAAAGGCTTCATGCCTGAAATACTGGAGAGCCACTGCCAAGATGGTCATTGTAGACTAGGTTTCCCAAACTTGGGCCTCCAGTTGTTGTTGGACTACAACTCCCATCATCCCTAGCTAGCAGGACCAATGGTTGGGGATGATGGGAACTGTAGTCAATAATAATAATAATAATAATAATAATAATAATAATAATAATAATAATTTTTATACCCCGCCCATCTGGCTGTTATTTTTCTCTTTGACATCTGGTGGGAGGGTGTTCCACAGGGCAGGTGCCACTACCGAGAAGGCCCTCTGCCTGGTTCCCTGTAACTTGGCTTCTCGCAGTGAGGGAACCACCAGAAGGCCCTCGGCACTGGACCTCAGTGTCCAAGCAGAACGATGGAGGTGGAGATGCTCCTTCAGGTATACTGGACCGAGGCTGTTTAGGGCTTTAAAGGTCAGCACCAACACTTTGAATTGTGCTTGGAAACGTACTGGGAGCCAGTGTAGGTCTTTCAAGACCGATGTTATATGGTCTTGGTGGCCTCTCCTAGTCACCAGTCTAGCTGCCGCATTCTGGATTAGTTGTAGTTTCCGGGTCACCTTCAAAGGTAGCCCCACATAGAGCGCATTGCAGTAGTTCAAGCGAGAGATAACTAGAGCATGCACCATTCTGGCAAGACAGTCTGCGGGCAGATAGGGTCTCAGCCTGCGTACCAGATGGAGCTGGTAGACAGCTGCCCTGAACGCAGAAGTGACCTGCGCCTCCATGGACAGCTGTGAGTCCAGAATGACTCCCAGGCTGCGCACCTGGTCCTTCAGGGGCACAGTTACCCCATGCAGGACCAGGGAGTCCTCCACACCCGCCCACCTCCTGTCCCCCCAAAACAGTACTTCTGTCTTGTCAGGATTCAACCTCAATCTGTTAGCCGCCATCCATCCTCCAACCGCCTCCAGACACTCACACAGGACCTTCACCGCCTTCACTGGTTCTGATTTGAAAGAAAGAAAACAGCTGGAGACCCAAGTTCGAGAAATCTTGACACGGTAGACAATACTGAGCTCAATGGAACAATGGTTTGACTTGGTCTAGGGCAGCTTCTGGTGTTCCTGTAGACTAGGGAGACTGTAGGTCAACCTTCCACAACCTGGGGGTGCCCAGATGTGTTGAACTTCAACTTCCATCAGCCACAGTTGGCATGGCCAATGGTTGGGGATGATGGGAATTGTAGTGTAGCAACATCCAGAGGGCACCAGTTTGCTGCAGAGGTTGACCCAATACAGTTTGCTTTCTGAGGGAAAGATGGTACTCGCCCTCATTCCATGGAACCGCCAGCTGAATCTTGCTTCAGGATAGTGGCAAGCGGGATTGGGTCCTCCTCCCCTTCCCTGCCGCCTTCGAAAAACCCAAATGTTAAAATTTGTGGGAAGACAGGAATCAATCAAGCTGGAGTGACTGTAGAGCTGTAAGTCAGCCCCATAGGACTTTTAAGACCCGCTTGGCGTGATGTGTTGTTCTTCTTACTCCCACAGAGCGTGAAAACCAGTCTATGCTGATCACGTAAGTGTATACATTTTTTTTTTAAAAAAAATATTACTGCTTAAAATATTTATAAGCCACCTTGGGTTTAAAATCTGCAAGGCTGCTTACACAGAGTACGAAAAAGGAAGCGACATTAATGCACTGGACTCTTTACCTGGCAAAGAAAAAGCGATTTATACATACTGTATATGCGATATAACATTGTGCCGCCAGAAGGCGATGTGGATTCCCATTTTTCTCGGCCTGTTTTCCCTGTTTTAAATTTACAGCGCTTTAAACTGAAGCGCTTCTTTGATGTGTCTAGTTCCAGCCGGGATCTTAAAATAACCCTGAATTAATAAAAAGGATGCAGCTAAAATTTCAACCAGACAAGGATTAAATGCAAGGTATTGGTTGTATTTAGAATAGATTTATGAAAGATTTAGAAAGCTTATTGATTAGAATATTTGTGTGAGATTGTATGGGAAAAATACAGAATAATAGGTACAATCTTGCTTAAAATGTATATAGGAAGTGCAGTGTAAGCGATGCAAGTCAATCAGTGAAATTTTATTATTATTTTCATCTTGAGATATTTGTAGAATAAACTTGGAAGAAATTCTTCCAACTTTTCTTCTTCTTTTTTTCTCTTTTTTTCTTCTTATTTTTTCTTTTCCCCTCTTTTGTTCCTTTTTCATATATATGTGCTTATTTGAAATATACGGTATATGTATGCATGTATTTGCAATATTTTACTTATATTTTGCAACAATTATGTTAAATAAATAAATAAAAAGAATTTCAACCAGGAGCCATTCATCTTCTTAGACACCTATTGGATGGGAGTCTTCTTAGCTTGGCTTAGGTTGGCATCTGAAAGACAGCAAGGAAGGAGCAAGGAAGACTTCCCTAGGGAGGGAGTCCTACAGCTTTGGTGCCAGCACCAAAAAGATCCTACCCCTTTCACTAGACCTCAGACACTGGGGACACACACAGCAGGGCTGTCAAAGAGGTTCTTAGCAGTTGGTCCGAGGGCCACATTCAGAGACTTATTCTGGAGAGATGGAGTGAAAATGAAGTACGTATTCTTCACTCTATAGGACGCACCAGACCATAGGACGCACAGAACCATAGGAGGGGGAGAACAGGGGAAAATTTTTTTTTCTTGTTCTCCCCCTCAAAAACAAGGCACGTTCAAGGTGCATTCAAGAGCAGGCCTTGCCGCTGCCCCCCGAGCTTGTGGGGCTGGCGGTGGGGGGAAGCGCTGTTTTCCCCCACCGCCAACCTCAAAGATCCCTGAAGCCTTTGGAGCGCAGGTGCACTCCAAAGGCTTGAGGCTTCGGGGACATCCTTTGTAGACTTTGCATAGCCATCCCGAAGCTAGAACAGCAAGACGAAGGGCTGCGCAGCGCCCCGTCTCGCTGTTTTGGCTTTGGGGACAGCCTTTCAAGCCTACGCAGGGCGGCGGGGTGCCTTCACCCCGCCGCCCTGCGGAGGCTTTGTGCAGTGATCCCGAAGCTAGAACAGCTTCGGGCTGCAGGCTGCTATCTGCAAGCCTTCGGAGCCCGGCGGGAGTTCCCGCCGGGCTCCGCAGGCTTGCAGGTAGCTGCCCTAAGCCCGGGGTGCGCAGCGCCACGCTCCCCGGTCTTCGGGCTGCTGTGCGCACTGACCCCTCTCGCTCTCCAGGCTTCAGCGAAAGCCTGCATTCGCTCCATAGGACGCACACACATTTCCCCTTCATTTTTGGAGGGGAAAAAGTGCTTCCTATAGAGCAAAAAATACGGTATCCGCATGTGCCTCTGCCCTTTCCCACCCAGAAACCAGGTCTACCTCATGTGTGAATGACCTTCTCTCGCAGCAGGGGGTTGGAGTTAAAAAAAATATTTTGATGGATACTTTTCAACTTTGTGGTCCTGATTTTTCCTCCTTTATCTCCTCTTTCACACGTAGTGGAGAATCCGGAGCTGGCAAGACTGAAAATACAAAGAAAGTTATTCAGTATTTTGCCAACATTGGTGGTACTGGCAAGGCCTCTACCGATTCAAAGGTAAGAGGTTTTTCTTTTAGTAGAATGAACTGGGGACTGTTGTCTTTTTTTCTTTTTCGAATTTTCATCTTTATTGATTTTAGATATTAAATCCCTCCAATGCGAAACAACAAAAAAGAAAACAAAATCACCTCACATACAAATAATTTTTTTACATAGAAAATAAGATTCTTCCATATAATTGTGACTTCCGTTATCCTCAATATGGGTCCATCATTACCTTGTTGACTGCATATTTGCATATTTTTAAACTTGTCGTTAATTGTCCATATTCTTGGTAGAGTATTTCGTTGCAGAAGTTATTCAAAACATGTCAAAGATTTTATCTGAGAACAATGTTCTTTTAAATATGATTTAAATAAATCCTATTCTTTGTTAAACTCTTGGTTTGTTTAATTCCTGATTTTCCCTGTCATCTTTGCTAATTCTACATATTCAAAAAACTTCACCTGCCATTCCAATTTAGTTGGTATTTTATCTCCCTTCCACCAACTAGCTATTAACATTCTCGCTGCAGTAGTTGCATACATAAATATCTTTCTTAATTCTTTCGGTATATCTGCAGCAATAATACCTAACAAAAAGGTTTCTGGCTTTTTGATGAAAGTTAATGTGAACATTTTTTAAAAGCTCATTATCAATAGTTTTCCAAAAGCTTTTTGTCTTTTTACATTTCTACCACATGTGGTACATTATTTCCTCTGATTCTTTACATCTCCAGCAAAAAATTGAGCTGGTTTTATACATTTTCGCCAGCTTGCTTGGTGTAATGTACCATCAGTAGAACATCTTCATGTAGTTTTCTTTTAGCGTATAGCAAGCTGTAAACTTTATGTCCTTTCTCCAAAGCTTTTCCCAAGATGCCATCTGAATCATCACAGATTTAACCGCCTCCTCTAGCCCTTCCCAATCCAGTAACAGTCTATACATTTTGGAGTGGCATTGTCTGGAATAATATGTTAATCGTTAGCTGTTGAGAAATACCCCATGATAAAACTGTGCTGCTGTTCTTACTACAGTTGATTCATCCTTTTAAACCACCATCTCAAGGTGATTTACACATTTTTGTTTGTCTCGGTCAGGGGTCCCTGGAAGATCAAATCATCCAGGCTAACCCTGTACTGGAAGCCTTTGGAAATGCCAAAACAACGAGGAACAACAATTCTTCCCGCTTTGTAAGTACGAGAATCTGAAAATATTTTGAACCCTTGTCCCTTCCTTATTGTGCACTGATTCAAGATCACCAGTGTCAAAGCAATGATTCTTCAACGTCAACTTCGTTGGACTGGTCATGTTGTGCGGATGCCTGATGATCGTCTTCCAAAGCAACTACTCTATTCTGAACTTAAAAATGGAAAGCGTAATGCTGGTGGTCAAGGCAAAACTAAAAATATTTTTAGTATAAACACCACTGGCCTGCAAGTGCTCCAGTTGGAGAACAGCCTTTACCAAAGGTGTCATTGGCTTTGAAGATGCTCAAACTCAGGACACAAGGGAGAAACGTGCTAAGAGGAAGGCACGCTTGGCAAGTCCACACCGTGATCAACTCTCACCCAGAAACCTCTGTCCCCACTGTGGAAGGATGTGTGGATCCACAACTGGCCTCCACAGTCACGTACAGACTCACTGTTAAAACCGTGTTTATGGAAGACTCGGCTACAAGGGATTGCCAAAGAAGAAGAAGATGATGCACTGATTCACACATGCATACACATCACTTGCTTGGTCTTCAACTAATGACCTAGCGCTTGTTGACTCTCAGTTGTCTACACTGAAGATGATTGTATTACTTTATGAGGTGATAACAATTATTTCACCCTTTGCTGGCTGGGACTGATGGCAGTTGCAGCCCAAAATGTCCAGAGGGCACCAGGTTCAGGAAGCTGACATAGTGTTGGGGCTTGCCAGGTCTCCATTAGAAAGGCATTCCACAAGGAAGGCACCACCACTGAAAAGACCATGCACTTGTACTGTTTAATCTTTCCTGGGTAAAGATATTGCCATCTCCATTAACTGATTTGCCTCTTGTTCTTCATCCCAGGGTAAATTCATCCGAATCCACTTTGGCAGCACAGGAAAACTGGCTGGAGCTGACATTGAGAGTTGTAAGTATCCAAGTTCGGCTAATCTCAACCCCAAAATCCATTTTAGGTGGAATTTGGCAGTAACCTGTTTACTCAGGTAGTTTGTGTCTAAAATAAAAAGTTGATTGGACATAAGCAAATGTACACATATTTAATCAATTGCCCTGTTTAGGGAAGCTTTTAATATTTGATGAATTATTGTATGTTAATATTTTGTTGGAAGCTGCCCAGAGTGGCTGGGGAAACCTAGCCAGATGGGTGGGGTATAAATAAAAATTGTTGTTGTTGTTGTTTAATGTATTAATGGAAAATAATTTGAGTAATTGACCAGATTTTTAAAAAATAAACTTGGTGACGGTGCTAACAGGAAGTTACAGATTAAATGACGCAGAATTATGCATATCGGCTCAGCTCATAGTTGCTTCATTTAGTTTTTCTTGGTCCAAGATTTTGATTCCCTGGAGTCATAATTTAATGTTGCTTGTGCGTGGCAATGCAGTTCAGTTAAGTCATATCAGAGCAACAGAGCTGACTTCTGAAGTGTTTGGATACCGTCTACAACAGTGGTGTCCAAACTTTTTTCAAAGAGGGCCAGATTTGAGGAAGAGAAGGGCCATGAGGGCCGACCAAAGGGCCAACCAACCTTTTTCTAGGATTGACATTGTTGAGCTTTTTTTAGGATTGAAGTTGTTGAGGTTTTTTTTGGATTTTGCCCCAGGAAATAAACTGCCACAGGGGCCAGATTAAACCGACCAGAGGGCCAGATTAGGCCCCCGAACTGGACTTTGGACATGCCTGGTCTACAGTATCAGCTTAAACCTGGGTATACTTTGTTTTTCAGATCTCCTAGAGAAATCTCGGGTCATCTCTCAGCAACCCGCTGAAAGGGGCTATCACATCTTCTACCAGCTCCTCTCCAATAAGAAGCCAGATCTTGTTTGTATGAAACTTTCCCCTGTGTATTGGCGCGGGGGGGGGGGGCTGCAAGAACTGGGGCTGAGGGACAAATTCAGTTTCCATTTAATGCCAAATCTATCATTCGCACATTCTAAAACAATTTGTGAACTGAAACACAGCCATCCTTCCAGATTCTCCTTTTGTAATCCAGTTCTCCAACAAAACAATGTTTATAAAAATGCATTGGTTAGCAGAAAGCATACATAAAAAATCAACGTGTTAGTAAGAGAAATCAGGATTTTTAAAGAAAATAAAATGGCCTATAGCTGCAGAAATGTGGAGAACTGAATTTAAGGAGGGGGGGAAATGAGAAATGGAGAGAAGCGAAACTGACAGATCCCTTCTTCCTTACCTAGGAGCAAGCCCCTTTTTAAATGGTGGGACTTGCTCCTGAGAAGGCATGGGTATGGATTACACCAGTGCTTTTTTTCTGGGGGGACGCAGGGGTACGCATACCCCTAAACATTTTGTACTTTTGTACGTTTGCTGTATTTATTTTTCCCGATTTGAACTCTAAAATGGTGATTTTCTTGAGTCAAAATGAGAGTACCCCTAAACATTTTTTTAGGGGGGGAAAGCACTGGATTACACCGTTAGGATGCTTTTAGACTAGATGGGCTGGATGAAATCTTTATGGGAAGATGCTTTGTAAGAACTGGATTTTAGCACGAATTTGAGAAGGGGGGAAATGAGAAGCTGAGGCAAGTGAGATGGACAGGTCCTTCTATCCCTAGCAAGAAGAGAATGCTGAGCTAACTATCGGGGCTGATTCAGCAGAGTTCTTAAAAAAGGACCACAGTTTTTGCATCCTGACATTCCTTTTATGTGACAGCATCCTTGCTTTGTGTGCCGGACCCCAAGGAGTACCACTGGACAAGCCAAGGAGTCACGGTTGTTGACAACATGGACGACGGAGAGGAACTGCTTCTCACAGATGTAAGTTTGCAAAGGCAGCACCTGTTGCATTTTGTCCGCCCCCCACTTTTGAGTGTTTTATTGATTGAAAACTTTATAACAGAAGTGTACAATAGATATTATTGCAGCAGCTAGACTGGTGACTGGGGGCGGCCGCCGAGACCATACAACACCGGTCCTGAAAGACCTACATTGGCTTCCAGGACGTTTCCGAGCACAATTCAAAGTGTTGGTGTTGACCTTTAAAGCCCTAAACGGCCTTGGTCCAGTATACCTGAAGGAGCGTCTCCACCCCCATCATTCTGCCCAGACACTGAGGTCCAGTGCTGAGGGCCTTCTGGCGGTTCCCTCACTGTGAGAAGCCAAGTTACAGGGAACCAGGCAGAGGGCCTTCTCGGTAGTGGCGCCCGCCCTGTGGAACACTCTCCCATCAAAGAGATAAACAACTACCTGACATTTAGAAGACATCTGAAGGCAGCCCTGTTCAGGGAAGTTTTTAATGTGTGACATTTTAATGTATTTTTAATCTTTGTTGGAAGCCGCCCAGAGTGGCTGGGGAAACCCAGCCAGATGGGCGGGGTACAAATAATAAATTACTATTACTATTACTATATTATAGACAAAATGAGAAATACAAAATAAATGGTTCTTCATTCTTTAACTAATGCACACTTTGTACGTCCATTTGTGATTACATTTTTCAAGACCTCCGATCTTCCCCTTGCATTCCTGAATTAAATTCCTTAAATATGCGCTTAAACTTTACTTTCTCCATGTTATTTTACTTACCATAAATTTTATTTTATACAGTGACCCTATTTACACACTGAAGCTCAATCAAAACCTAGCAAGGAATTGATCTTTTGACAATGTTCTTTTACATAAACTCCGTATATAACCCACTCTCGATGTGTGTGTGTGTGTGTGTGTGTGTGTGTGTGTGTGTGTGTGTCTGTAACATCTCTTAGCCTTGCTGATAATCTCACCAGTTCAGCATGCTCTCTTATTTTATTTTGCTAGTCTGTTTTAGATGGGGTATCCTCTCCCTTCCAACCTTTTGCAATTAGAATTCTGGCAGTGACTGTAACATACATAAGGACTCTCCTGTATTTTGGGGGGGGGGGTTCATCTCCCATAATTCCTAGCAGGAAGGCTTCAGTGTTTTTTAAGGGAAGGAGCATTTGAACATTTTCTTACGCTCATTGTAAATCATTTCCCAAATGAGCACCTGTTGTATTTTGGGTGTAGGAGGGAAACGGTAGCAAAAGATGGCAGCCTAAGGGCTATAAGCACAGCTTGGCAGTCTTTAGCCTCGCTCAGATACGTTAAGGAAATGAGAGGGCAGGGAGGGGAGTGTAATCAAGTCCACATAGGAAGCTGCCTCGTACTGAATCAGATTACTATTGCAGATGTTAATATTGTGCAACTTGTAGCAACCAGATGGATGAAAACTGGCTCTCTCTTTTTGGAATGAAGCATTTTCCAGACCCGTTAGATATTATTCAAAAACTTTCCTTGTGGAACTTTCTTCAAAACAGAACAAAAGCACCAAAGCTACACCCAAATCATTCTATAAAACATATCCTTACCCAATCATAGGCTCAGCATCTTCTTAGGAATAAAATAACATATAATCAGAGTTGACAAACATAGCTCTCTCTCTCTCTCTCTCTCTCTCTCTCTCTCTCTCTCTCACACACACACACACACACACACACACACACACACACTGGCTCCGTTAGCCTGCATTCCAGCCCCAAGGCTATTGAGCTCCTGGAAAGGCATCTTACTCCCGCAGAGCCTGGGAACAAAAACTAACAGCAACTATCTTTCAAAGTGGAGATTTGCAATTCAATACCTTAATCACCTGATCTAATGTTAAACACTCATGAGTTAGCGAGCAGAGAACAGCAACAGAGAGCCCTTTTTGCTCTTCCTTAGCTTCAATGGAATCTTCCAGTTAAACCCTTTCAGCAATACACATAGGCATTCTCCATTTCAGTGTCAATTAAGCAATTATACTTAACAATCACTGGTCCACATACCTGGGCATTGCTTACACCCACAGTATCCAACCTTTTTAGACTCACAACCCACCTTTAACCCAAGCATGCACTGGGGGCCTTATTATTATTCTCCCTTCCTCCTCCCTTCGTCTCCTATTGCTGCTGCTGCAGACCACCTTAGATCAGGATGCCACCATTTGAGGGTCTTGACTGAGCCACCAATCAAAGACCAGTGGTCTACACTGATCCAGGTTCTCAGGCAGGAGTCTTTGCCAGGCCTACCCGGGAATGCCAGGGATGAAACTTGGGATCTTCTGCATATAGAGGAGATGCTCTAGAATGAAGCTACAACTCTTGTACTGTTCTCTACCTATTTATTTTTCCAGAAGCAAACGAGAATGTTTCTTTTCAACATGCCTCCAGGAGTTGAGGGGTTTTAGGCTTAATTATTCCAGTTTCGATGGTGGTGGTGATTGAACTGCTGGCTGCAATATCTAAATTGGAGCTGGGGGTTGTGGAGTGCTTTGACACCTATTGAGAAACGGTACACAAGGTTTGGAAATGATAATGATTCCTCTCTTCCAGGTGGCCTTTGATGTCCTAGGCTTCACTCAAGAAGAGAAGATAAGTGTTTATAAGCTGACTGGAGGCATAATGCACTTCGGCAACATGAAATTCAAGCAGAAGCCAAGAGAGGAGCAGGCAGAAGTTGACACCGCTGAAGGTAACAGAGCGGGGAGGAGCAGCAGGAACCAGTTGTTGTGGGACTACAACTCCCATCGTCCCTGGCCGTTGGCCATAGTGCCTGGGGCTGATGGGAATTTGAGTTCAACAACATCTCAAGTGCCACACCCTCCCCAACTAAATAAGGGATGCCGGTCAAATCTCAAATTCAAAGGAATTCACTGTTTTGCAACTCAAAGTGTTGACATTATGTAAAATAATGGACTATGCAGAACTGGCAAAATTAAGAGAATCTGATGAGTGTTTTGTGGAAGAATGGAAGCCTTTTTTGGACTACTTTGATTTGAGCTATGAGCCACATAAGGAATTACAGTGGTACCTCTGTTTTTGAACTTAATCCATTCCGGAAGACCGTTCGAGTTTTGAAACGTTCGAAAACTGAAAATTGAATAGCTGACAGCTAGGCCTCAGGATCTTGCACTCAGCGGAAGCTGCGTGGCATGTTCAACTTCTGAGGCGTGTTCAAAAACTAAAGCGTTTACTTCTGGGTTTACGGGGTTCGGAAACTGAAATGTTTGTCAACGGAGATGTTCAAAAACCTAGGTACCACTGTAGATTATAGTATTGTGGTTATGATTTCAAGAGGCAGAAGATAGGGAGAAGCAGAAGTGGAAGCAACATCAAGAAGTGGAAAATGGGGTGGGAAGTTGATAAAATATGAGGGGGGGATTGTTTGTTGGATTGTAGATGTTAAAAATGTTGAAACTTAATAAAATATAATTTTTTAAAATGTAGTTTAAAACCTTAATTAAACATGTGGTTGATGGTTTATTCACATTTCCGTTTGCTCTGCCTCTTCCCCCAGGAAAAGCCACAGTTTAGTGCTGAATCCGAATGAACAGCACTTGGGTTTTCTGTGGATTGTTGTTTGCTCCAATTTAGCACTAAAGAGTGGATTTTTCTGGGGGAAAGCAATGGGGCAAAGACAAAGCCGCTTGAACCCGTGCTATCTAGGGGTGGGGGAAGCGGAAGTATGAACAAGCCCTTAGCCCCATTGGACTTACTTCTGCGCAGGCAGGCACTGTCTGTGCTTGTGTTGTCCTTTCTGCAACAGCGGCCTAGCAGAACTTGCAGAAATGGTTGTGGTTTCCTTGTCTGAGGAAACGGGGGCCTTCGTCATGGCCAGCAGTTTGCTCCCCTTCCGATTAATCTGTGCCTTTGGTCTTTTGGCAGTGGCCGACAAAGTCGCCCACCTCATGGCTCTCAACTCTGGGGAACTCCAGAAGGGCATCACCCGGCCCCGGGTGAAAGTGGGCAACGAGTTTGTGCAGAAGGGGCAGAACATGGACCAGTGCCACAACTCCGTCGGTGCCCTGGGCAAAGCCGTCTACGACAAGATGTTCAAGTGGCTAGTCGTCAGGATCAACAAGACCCTGGACACCAAGATGCAAAGGCAGTTCTTTATCGGAGTGCTGGATATCGCTGGCTTTGAAATCTTTGAGGTACAGGGAAACTAGAAACAGCTCTAGCGGGAGGTTTGCAGGTGGGGTCTGCAACAAAATGTTGCAGTTTAGATCTCTCCTGTCCAGTTTTCCAGCCACCCCTACTGTCAGGATACTCCATTCCACTGCTCTTCCCACCCTGGTCGTCTTGTTTTTCCATCCCAACCTATTTGTGGCATTCCTTGTGCTTCTTTTGTCCTTTAAATATATTTTTGGGGTACTTTTGCAGACCTTGGGGTTTTCCCGGCATGCTATGGGGTTTTAGGAATGCAGGGAACTGCCTTTCACCAGCTCAGACCCATATCTGAAGCCATATCTGTCAAATGTGCACATTCAGAAGAGAACCGAAACATAGAGCCACCCTTCTAAATTGGCTCTTCCCTGAATTTTACAGTGTAGTCCTCCAGCCAATGTTCAGAAAATGCCCAGTTCTCCACCCAGAGCTACAATCCCCAGGGTTCTCATGGACTGAATGTGAAACAGCAGTTCTGCGAAGCGAATAGGGGCCTCCCAGCCACTCTCAGTGCCCTTAGCTAACTAAGCTTCTCACGATTATTTCCGGGGACGCCACAACTGTTTAAAGTGGTATGGTACTGCTTTAAATGTTACAGTGCAGATAGCACCCAAGGCTTTCCTGTTTCAGCATGGATTGTGAGATTGTTTACTGTTTCTAGGATGAATTTCCATGGTTTTTATCCTTTGAATCCTTAAAAAAAAATATGTACGACACTTAGAAATTATTACTATTAAGCAGTATATCAATTCCAGATAGATAGATTAAAAACTCCTTCCAGACTGTCAGTGTTTACATGGAGATGGACCCATAGTGACCCACTGCAGAGATCAGTTGCTTGCCTCTCCAAGTCCTCACAATGCCTTTTACCTTCCCGCCGGAGTGTTACCTATTTATCTACTTGCACTGGCGTGCTTTCGAACTGCTAGGTTGGCAGGAGCAGGGACCAAGCAACGGGAGCTCACCCCGTCGTGGGGATTTGAACCGCCGACCTTCTGATCGGCAAGTCCTAGGCTCTGTGGTTTAACGCACAGCGCCACCCGCGTTCCTCCTGGCTGGTGAAGTTCCCTGCAATTCACTGCCCCCCTCTGCCATGTCAGACTCCATCCCCCTTTCCCATGGCGCACACTTGCCAGCGGCCCCTGACGCAGGCCTTCGTTTCTATTCCCTTTGCAGTTCAACAGCTTTGAACAGCTCTGCATCAACTTCACCAACGAGAAGCTGCAGCAGTTCTTCAACCACCACATGTTTGTGCTGGAGCAGGAGGAGTACAAGCGAGAAGGGATTGACTGGGTCTTCATCGACTTTGGTCTGGATCTGCAGGCTTGCATTGAGCTCCTGGAAAAGGTGAGCCTCTCTCGCCAGCCTGAAGCATGGCCGGCCTCTGGTGGCTTGGCAGAGCCGGCCCAGCCGTGAGGCAAGTGAGGCCGCTGGCTCAGGTGGCAGAACTCGCCCCTTCAGGCAGCACACCCGTGGAGGCCTCACCTGCCCTGTTGCCTCCACCAGCTACTGAGAAGTGCCACCGCCATCAGCGTCAATTTGAGGCAAGATGGCGGCCATTTTGGATGAGATTTCACCCCAAATCGGCATGATCTTGCCCCAAGTGGGTACCAATGGCGATGCTCCTTCGCCAGATTCAGGTGGGGCAAGGCACATGGCAGCAAGGCAAAGCAGTTATTTCTGTTTCGCCACAACCCCGCACCTTAGCCTGCTGAGATAGTACTATCTGCACAGATTCTTAATATTCATCACTCCCTCCACATGTCCTTATTTTTTGCGCATTCATGATAAATCCCTACTCTGCCCGGACACTGAGGTCCAGCTCTGAGGGCCTTCTGGCAGTTCCCTCACTGCGAGATGTGAGGTTACAGGGAACCAGGTAGAGGGCCTTCTCGGTGGTGGTGCCTGCCCTGTGGAACGCCCTCCCATCAGATGTCAAGGAAATATCTGACTTTTAGAAGACATCTGAAGGCAACCCTGTTTAGGGAAGTTTTTAGTGTTTTATGTTTTAATCTGTTTTTAATCTGTTGGGAGCCACCCAGAGTGGCTGGGGAAACCCAGCCGGATGGGCAAGGTATAAATAAATTATTATTATTGTTGTTATTGTTATTATTATTAAATTTATTTATTTTCACTGCTGACTTTGCAAACACTTTGCAGACACCAAGGAGGACTTATTTAAATCCAGGGCTTGTGTGTGTTTGTGTGTGTGTGTGTGTGTTTTCTTACTGGGTCCTCCTTCTCTCCAGCCCATGGGCATCTTCTCCATCCTTGAAGAGCAGTGTGTGTTCCCCAAGGCAACCGACGCGACCTTCAAGGCTGCTCTCTACGATAATCATCTAGGGAAGTCCCCCAACTTCCTGAAGCCCAAAGGAGGCAAAGGCAAAGGGGCCGAAGCCCACTTTGAGCTGGTGCATTATGCTGGCACCGTGAGTAGTATTATTATTTAATTACATTTGTATACTGTTACAAGAATTCTAAGGTCTCAAATCTAGAATAAAAAGGTAAAGGTACCCCTGCCCGTACGGGCCAGTCTTGACAGACTCTAGGGTTGTGCGCCCATCTCACTTAAGAGGCCGGGGGCCAGCGCTGTCCGGAGACACTTCCGGGTCACGTGGCCAGCGTGACATCGCTGCTCTGGCGAGCCAGAGCCGCACACGGAAACGCCGTTTACCTTCCCGCCAGTAAGCGGTCCCTATTTATCTACTTGCACCCGGGGGTGCTTTTGAACTGCTAGGTTGGCAGGCGCTGGGACCGAGCAACGGGAGCGCACCCCGCCGCGGGGATTCGAACCGCCGACCTTTCGATCGGCAAGCCCTAGGAGCTGAGGCTTTTACCCACAGCGCCACCCGCGTCCCATCTAGAATAAATCTAGAATAAATGTTCATTAATGTACAAGGCAAACACATAAGTATATAAACCACATGTCTGGAATGAGGCTTGTATCCCAGCAACATCCTGAGGGCACCAGGTTTCGGAAGACAGAGCTGGGTGTTGTGGTCATGTCATTCCTGAGTGCCACTATGCCCACTTTTTCCTCTCCTTGTTGCCAGGAGTTCAGCCTACACTTGAGTAGGACCCTGGCAGAGACACATGCCCGACTGGCATGTTCCCTCCCTCCTGGTCGATTGTTTGGGAGCTTCAAAAGCTTTCTTCAGCCCAAACATCACAGCGACCGATGCCAACCGACACTGGCACACTTAGGGATCCACAGAGTTTGCGCATCATGCGCATGACAGACCTCAGCAACTCAGCATTTTGGCTAATCTACTTTATTTACATATAAACACACACGGAGCACTGCAACATGGCTCCCTCTCTCTCTAGCATCAGACAGCAAAGAGAAAAAGAACAAAGGACACAGTAACACAAGCATCCTGTCTCCGTCACTTCCCACTCTGTGGAGTCAAAGCATACACCGTCATGTGAAAGACAACAATCCCATGACTGCAGTCACGGAGCAGGAATTCTAACACTTTCTTGCTCCAGGTGGGTTACAATATCACCGGGTGGCTGGAGAAGAACAAGGACCCCCTGAACGAAACGGTGGTGGGCTTGTTCCAGAAGTCCGGGATGGCCCTGCTCTGCACTCTCTTCAAAGAAGAGGAGGCCGCAGGTGCGTGGATCTCTTTGCTTGCATTTCCTATCCCAAACCCAGCGAACAACTCCGGTTAGGTTGTCCCATTTCCTGCTCACAACAACCCCACCAGGTAAGGTTAAGCTGAGAGAGCGTGACTTGCCCAAAGTCTCCCCGGTACGGTGTTCCGTCCACTATACCTGGTGTACTTCAGATATTGTGGACTGCCACGTCCATCAGGCAGTGTGGCGAAGTGGTTAGAGTTCTGGATTCAGACCTGAGAGAACGGAGTTCTAGTCCCCACTCTGCCATGAAGCTTAATGCCTGACTGTCTCTAAGGCTAACCTCCCTCACTGGGTTGTTGTGCTGCTGAGCTATGTGGCCCCTGTCCTTCCTTGACGGACAGTTCAGTCAGTAGAGCACAAGACTCTTAATTTTAGGGTTCTGGGTTCAAGACCACATTGGGCAAAAGATTCTTGCCCAGCAGTGGGTGGGTCTAAATGATCCACGTGGTCCCTACCAACTCTACAATTCTTTGATTCTACGATTCTGTCAACTTGGAAATCTGTCCGCCTACGAATGTTGTTATTGCAAAGTCACATTACCAAACCCCCACCAGAAACATTGTTTCTGCGAGTACAGTCGCACCTTTGATCCCAAACGCCCTGGAACTCGGACATTTTTGCTCCTGAACAATCGAAACCCGGAAGTGATTGTTCCGGTTTGTGAACGTTCTTTTGGAACCCGAATGTTTGATGGGGCTTCTGCCGCTTCTGGTTGGCTGCAGGAGCTTCCTGCAGCCAATCAGAAGCCACAATCTGGTTTTTGAACAAATCTGGAATGGAGTCTGTTCGACTTCCAAGGTGCTGCTGCGCTGAAATGGCCGCCTTAGTAACCCCTCAGCCTCTGAGGTGAAAATAGGGAAGCATCCTAGGTTTTGTCTATACATGAATTTATTTCCATATACATTTGAATCATCTTCAGTTCCATGTTTTCCTCAGCTGGTACAACCAAGAAGCAGAAAAGGGGATCCTCCTTTATGACTGTCTCCAACTTCTATAGGGTAAGTCTCACCTGGTAAGAGAATGTTTAAAATTTTATTTTTTACCAACAACCAAAACACAAACAGTGAAACCTCCCAGGCGGCTGGTACATTGGGTATACATAATCATTAATAACATATTCAAATCAACCATATGTACAATTTTATATATGTTAACACTCCTCCATCCACAAGGTTTACTTAACTTTTAACATTTTAATTGCCCCAAATTGTTCAAACCTACCCAAAGAATTCAATTTCTTCTCAAACCAAGCCTCCTCTTTCTCACTGACCTTAAACCCTTTCATTCTGTGTATCTTCACAGTTAGATATTCTAAAATTATAATATTATTCAGTTTTTTCCTCCATTGGTTCACCCCTAACCCTTCTGCATTTTTCCAGTTACTCGCTATAACCTGTCTGGCTGCTGTTACCATCAATTTTACCCATTTACATTCCTCTTTTGTTTGTAACTCAGTGCTACACAGACTAATAAGAACCATTAATTTAGCTATTCCCACCTTCCTACCCACAATTTCCGATATTTCTATACCAATCTGTTTCCAAAATTCATTAACTAAATTCTCACGTGGTAAGGGAACTCCACTTCTGTCATCGGCATCAGTGAATAGCCACGTGGCACTTCTTTTGCTTCTGTGGTGTGTGTGTGTGTTGAGAACCAGCCAGAAACCCAGCAACTGGTGTGGTGACCTACAGTCATGGAACAGGGATGTTTGGCTCTGGCGGGCCTTCAGGATTGCTGGAAGGAAAAACGAAAGCATCCCTACCAGGCCAAGTTCAAGGTATTACCATCAGTGTATCAATGGCAGCCCTCCACTGCTTTGTGAGATATCTTCAAGAGAAAAAAAGGCTAAGGAATCAACCCTACACAAATCCAGAGTGAAGACCCTAAGATGGTTGGATGGCTCCTTGTACGCCTCCTTCTATCAACTCCTGCAGCTGAGCTGGTGCCAAATGTCTTGCTCTGTTTTCCTTTGGACCACATCAGCCAGGCAGAGTGGGGCGTCTTGTCATCTGGTCAGCCCAGGAGCTCCATGTACACTGCCCAGGTTTGTGCCCTAGAGAGGTTACTTTGGTTCTGCTAACGTAGCAGTTTGACTTCACCCCTGGAGGCGCACTCCATTGTCTCTCGAGAAAGACAGGCGCCCACAACAACCAAGCCCTTAACAACGTGGGACTGGTTTACCTGCGAGATCACCTGGCACCATGCCCACTCGGCTGCTTCTGTCTGGCACAAAGCCGGCACTGTGACAAATGTCACAGGATACCTGTTTAGCATTTGTAAGAAATTGATTCGTGTGGCAGCACCCGCCCTTCGAAATTCCCTGCCTATTGATCCCAGGCAGGTGCCTTCACTGTACACTTTTCTGCACCTGCTAAACACATTTTTCCTTAGACAAGTCTGCCTGGATATGTAGAATGCTGATGCGTGCCTTAATCTGATTTTAGTTTTTCTGAATGTTTTATATAGTTGTTTTTAACAGTTTTCACCAGTGAGTTTACATTTTTGTGTAAACCACCTTGAGGTGTCTTCTTCTTCTTCTTCTTTGCAATCAAGCAGGATATAAATTTTATGAAATGAATGCAATATTCTCCCCCTGCCTGACTACCCTCCTGTTTCATTTCCTCTTCCTGTTTCAGGAGCAGCTGAACAAGCTGATGACCACTTTGCACAGCACAGCCCCTCATTTCGTCCGCTGTATCGTTCCAAACGAGTTCAAGCAGTCCGGTACGGAGCTTTGCTGTTCTTCTTTCCCTTTTAAAAATTGTAAATATAAAAAAGGTCCAGTCGTGACCGACTCTGGGGTTGCAGCACTCATCTTGCTTTATTGGCCAAGGGAGCCAGCGTACAGCTTCCGGGTCATGTGGCCAGCATGACTAAGCCGCAGTGCATGGAAACACCGTTTACCTTCCCGCTGGAGCGGTACCTATTCATCTACTTGCACTTTGACGTGCTTTCGAACTGCTAGGTTGACAGGAGCAGGGACCGAGCAACGGGAGCTCACCCCGTCGCGGGGATTCAAACCGCTGACCTTCTGATCGGCAAGCCCAAGGCTCAGTGGTTTAATCCACAGCGCCACCCGCGTCTCATAGGTATATAAGGAGGGCTGGTTAAATAACCATTCAGCACACTGTAAATAACAAACGAAAGAGGAGGAGGGAAGTCATCGGTTCTAGGCCAGATAATTCTTTTAACTCGTTTATTTGATCGTACTTCTGTACTGCTTGTGTTCCAAGGAATGTCACCAAGCAGTTTACAAAAGTAAAATGCATTTTAAACCAATCCTGCAGTCTAACAGGGCAAGAAGAAGTCCAGTCCTAATGTTGTAGGAAACCCCGAGAAAACAAACAAGCAGTTACTAAAATAATGAATAAGGTCATGCATCCTCTTCCGTTTTTTTCTTTCCAGAAAGATGCAGCAGCTGTCCTTTCCTATCAGACACATGGCCCTTTCTTGCACAGATATAATGGCTGTTTAGAATTTGGGGTGCTGCTGTTATGAATGAGTTAAGTTGACTTATTCAGATCAGCAGCACCCCGAATTTTAAACAACCATTTGGGCAGAAGAGGAGACATTATTTTTCCCCTCAGTCTTGTCCCAGTTGACTTGGGAAGGGGGGCGGGTGACTGCATTCAGGCTGAAACATCTTGTTCCATGGAGCATAGTCCAATTGGCTTGGTGAATTGCCACAGGAAGCAAAGCATCCAAAAGACTAGCTCACGGAGGCTCTGATTCTAGACCCTTTCCCTCCAGCGCTCCACCATTTGCTTGAGCGCCTCTTCTTTAGTTTTCAAGGTAGCACCCTAATTCACTCAGCCCTGACTGAGCCAGTCTCGTTCCAAGCAACAGTCCCGCAGCAGTTTTTGCTCTCGCAGCCATGAAATGGAAACGTCGCGCTCTGTCTTTTGCAGGTGTGGTGGATGCGCACCTGATCTTGCACCAGCTGGCCTGTAACGGCGTTTTGGAAGGTATCCGTATTTGCCGGAAAGGTTTCCCCAACAGGTTGCAGTACCCTGAGTTCAAGCAAAGGTGAATATAATCATCAACAGGCCATGCATTTTTAGGATGGGGATGGAATGCCTGTCGCTCTCCTGGTGTTGATGAGCTACAACCCCACCTGGCCTGGTCATTGGCCATGTTGGCTGGAACTGCCAGTTAGATGATGAACAACCAGACTGATCAAAATTCTCCTCCAGCCCCAGCAGAGCTACGGATGAAGTGTTTGTTGCACCCACTTCTCAGTAGTAGCTGCTAAGGGGGTGCAGGTGTCGTGGACCGATTGGACGCAGAGGAATGGTGGGAGGAACCAGCTGGTAAACGCCCAGGGGGGAAAGGTTCAGAGCCAGGAGAGGGGTGGTGGGATGAGGAGGAGCGGTCAGAGGGAGAAGAGAGAGAAGCTTGGGTGGAGGAGGTGTTGGAAGCTGATGAGGTAACAGGCCTTAGTGAGCAGGGAGAGTCTGTGGCAGAGAGAAGGCCAGAAACAGAGGCAGAAGCTAAAGCAGGAGAGGAGGGAGGCCAAGGGGCAGAGATGAGTCAGGTTGGGGAAGAGTCCTGGGTGTCTCCTCCTGCTGTGACAACCTCCCCTCTGTCCTGGTCTCCCAGAATCAGAATAGCAACAACAACAACAAGAACAATAATAATAATAATACTTTTATATTTATACACCGCCCATCTGGCTGTGTTGGCCTAGCCACTCTGGGTGGCTCCCAACAAATAACAACAACAACAACATCAAACATTAATAGTAACCATCAGATACTATATGAAATGTCTCAGGAACTTTAAAATAAGCAACTTATATCAAATAAAGCAATATTCAACAATCCTTTAGAATCCAATATCAAAGAGTAAAATTAAGCATCAGGAAATAATAATTAAACAGTTTATACTTACCAATTACAATAAAGAGTTACTAATTTATAATCAATAAAATAACAGGAAATCACAATGCATAAAATACCACAAAACATACAAAACCACGCAAAAGGATCAGATTGAGAAACTAGAACACACAACCCATAAAATTATCTTTGAAAGCTACCCCTGAGCTACTCTCTTCCCAGCTGCTTCTCAGTGTCATGGTCTGGGGCTGGAGGGTGGGGCAAGGCAGGTGGAAAAGACATTGCCTGCAGAAAGTCTCTCTCCCCTCAGAAGAGGCCTGAAGAGGGCGGAGGAGAGATTCGTGATATGTGCAGGCGCAGTCTCTGGCTGCTTGGGGAAAAAACCCCTTGGAAGATGGGGATTTAGGCGTCTGTGGGGGACCTTCAGTCTCTGCAGCTGGTACATAGGAGCAAGTCTTACTGGAGTTGAGCTGCTCATTCGGCCTGACGCTCCTGCGTTGATGCTGTTTTTGCTAATAAACTCCAGCTTGCTCCGTGTGATTTCCTGCTGGCTTGGTCCTGCCAGAAGGAGAGGCGTTGTGGCTCTCCAAGCATCCGAACCCAGCAGAACTTACCACGAAAGAGAAGAGAGGGCTGGGGGAACTCAGTGTGGTGAGATGCATGGCAGCAGAATTCATCCCATGTCCTGCCATGATGCACTTCAGGCCTTATCCCTCCTCTCTCGATTAGCTCCCGTGATTGGCTGGGTTGGGGAGCTGGCAGAGCAAGGCTGGTGCCCATCTGTGTTGCCTTACTGGCTATTACTCTCCCCCAGCACTTTGCTTAGCTGTTCTGTGGCCCACCAGCCACCAGATTGTGGTTCTTGAAAGTTCTCAGTGGCCGCTTGTGTCTTTCTCTTGTCAGGTACCAGGTGCTGAACCCCAATGTGATCCCTCAGGGATTTGTGGACAACAAGAAGGCCTCAGAACTTCTCCTGGGATCTCTGGACCTGGGGGAGAATGAGTACAAAATTGGGCACACGAAGGTACGGCAGGCTTCAGTCTGGCCTTACTGTTCCTTTTCTTTCTTTCTTTCTTTCTTTCTTTCTTTCTTTCTTTCTTTCTTTCTTGGTTTTCACATATTACATTACAATAGAGATATACCAAAGCCAACACCATCCCCTCATAAATTTACATTTACATTTCCTCAATCCATCATATTATTCTTTTCTCCTTCCTCCCACTCCCCTCCGCCCCCACTCGATTTCCTCCACATTATACAATTTACAATAATCATACCATCTTCTCAGATCATCTGTATATTCTTATTGTCTTTTCTTATCATTCATTACTAATTTTTCTTCCATCCAGCACTTCACATTTTAATCTAGGCATATTAGCGTATCACTTTTTGAGCAATATTTTGCCGTATATTCATCAAAACATTTCCACTCCTTTTTTTAATTTTTGATTCGACTGATTCCTTATTATAGCAGTTAATTTTGCCAAAATTAAATATTCATTTAGTTTACAAATCCAGTCCTCCTTTAAGGGTATAGTTTGTGACTTCCTCCTAGCAGCAATCACTGTTCTAGCAGCCTTACTGTTCCTTTTGAGGGGAGCGGTTCCCCCCCCCCCCCGTCCGTGGCTTCTTGTAGAAGAAGTGGTCTCTGTATCCTTCGAGATCATATGTGAAACAGAGCTTTGCAGGGTGAGCTGGCGGTGCAATCATTCTCCTGCAGTGTCTTGACGGGCGTGCTGCTCCTTGCTTTCAAAGGTCTTCTTCCGCGCTGGAATCTTGGCCAAGCTGGAAGACATGCGAGATGAGCGTTTGGCAAAGATCATGACCATGCTGCAATGCCGGGGCCGGGGCTTCCTGATGAGGATTGAGTTCAAGAAGATGCTAGACAGGAGGTGTAGTAGTAATAATAATAATAATAATAATAATAATAATAATAATAATAATTTATTATTTGTACCCTGCCCATCTGGCTGGGTTTCCTCAGCCACTCTGGGCAGCTTCCAACAAAGATTAAAAATACATCAAAATGTCACACATTAAAAACTTCCCTGAAGAGGGCTGCCTTCAGATGTTTTCTAAATGTCAGGTAGTTGTTTATCTCTTTGACATCTGGTGGGAGGGTGTTCCACAGGGCGGACGCCACTACCGAGAAGGCCCTCTGCCTGGTTCCCTGTAGCTTTGCTTCTCGCAGTGAGGGAACCGCCAGAAGGCCCTCAGCACTGGACCTCAGCGTCTGGGCAGAATGATGGGAGTAGAGACGCTCCTTCAAGTATACTGGGCCGAGGCCGTTTCGGGCTTTAAAGGTCAACACCAACACTTTGAATTGTGCTCGGAAATGTACTGAGAGCCAATGTAGGTCTTTCAGGACCTGTGTTATGTGGTCTCGGCGGCCGCCCCCAGTCACCAGTCTAGCTGCCACATTCTGGATTAGTTGTAGTTTCCGGGTCACCTTCAAAGGTAGCCCCACGTAGAGCGCATTGCAGTAGTCCAAGCGGGAGATAACCAGAGTATGCACCACTCTGGTAGTGCTTGTAGCTTGTGTGCTGGGCCTGGCTAGCACAGTTCAATGTGGTGCCAGTGAAGGGGCTCTGTGAGCCAGGAAACCCCAGCCCAGTTTAAATCAGGGGATGGGGAACCCCCAGTTTAAACTGGGAGATGGGGAACCCCCAGCCTGCAGGCCTAATTGTGCTTGGCGAGGGTCCTAATTAGGTCTGGCAAAGCCATTGCCCTCCAACACACACACCCCTGCCTCTGGCTGGATGCAGAGGAATGTTGGGGGGCACCAGCTGGGGAACCCCCAAAGGGAAGAAGGCTCAGAGCCCAGGGATTGATGGCGGGTCGATGATGAGCGGTCAGAGGCAGAAGAGGGAGCAGGAGGTGTCGAAAGCTAAAGAGGTAACAGGGTTTAGTGAGCAGGAAGAGGCTATGACAGAGAGCAGTCCAGAATCAGAAGCGGAAGCTGGAGAGGGGCAAGAGGCAGAGATGAGATGGCTGCTAAAGAAGGCAATGGGTCTCCCCCTCCTGCTGTTACAAACTGCCCTCCCGCCTCGTCTCCCAGGACCAGAAGAGGTATGCAGAGGGCAGAGCAGAGACAGACTTTTGGCAGAGTCTCAGAAAGCTTGGGGAAGACCCAGGGAAGTAGGCATCTTAGGGAGCGGTGGGAAGGAGGGGACCTTCAGTCCTCGCAGTTGCCTCATTGGGGCAAGACCTACCGGGAAGAGTTGCTGTTGTCACTAGGCCTAGTCTCCTGAGTTTTGTTTCTTTGAATAAAGAGTTAATGTCACTGACGCCATGTGAGTTATCACTGACCTGCAACTGGCCCCCGTTTCAGACACGGTCCCATATGTCAGTGTTTCTCAACCTGTGGGTCCCCAGATGTTGTTGGACTACAACTCCCATCATTCCTAGCTAGCATGACCAGTGGCCAGGGATGATGGGACAACAACATCTGGGGACCCACAGGTTGAGAACCTCTGCCATATGTGATGGCAGGTAAAGAAGTGGCTTAGCTCAGCATCACTAGGGAGTTCCCCACTAATGGGCTGTTCTCGGTAGCGATCAGCTGATAGGTACTGTGAGCAGCCCCTGTATTGCTGGCCCCAATCAGCTGATTGGCACCGATGGGCAGGCCATTTGAGGTCGCCTCCGGATCTCGTGATGGTGTCAGGTGATGGACAGGTGGGTGGCTCCACCCATCTAATAATGTAGTCCCATTGTAGGTGGGGGGTGGTAAGAATCTTCTGGTTGGGTTAAATCAAGGGGCAGGGAACCTAGGTCCCTCCAGGTGATGATGGACTCTGCAACCCATTTTTCCTTTCCATTGCAGGCTGGGCCTGATGCTTATCCAGAGGAATGTGCGCAAGTTCTTGCAGATGCGGTACTGGGGCTGGTGGAAGCTGTATAACAAGGTGAGGCCAAACAACCCAGCTCAGCATTGTGGGTCCAGGAGGGGAGGAGCTGGCTTGGTGACCGGGGCAATTCTGGAAAACAAGGAAACAGGAGGAGAATCTATCAGCCCCTTTGTTTGATGCTAAGGAGTCCCATTGTGAGTTTCGGTTAATTATTGACAAGGAAAAAGGGAAGGAGCCGTTTCCCACCTGAAGGAACACCCTGAAAAGAAGCTGGGGTTTTGCAGTACAACACGGGAGCCATGTGAAGTGCAAAATGTATTTTTTAAAAAAAAATTGCACTGCTTCATGAAAATGCCTTAGAGATTTATTTCCATTAAGCAGTTTATAAATTTCATTAATTAACCAAAATAAGAGGTTTCCTTTCGTTCGTTTCTATATTTAAAAATAAACAGGTATGTGGTTTTTCAGCAGAGAGACCCCAAAGCAGCTGACCATAAGTAGTTAAAATCCAACCTGAAAAACCCAGAATGGCTTGGATCTAGAGATCCTGTGAGCAAAATGCTGGTGGAATTGGAAGGAAGGCTATTCCCCCCCCCCGCTTAATCCCCGCCCCTGCGCTGTAGTGTTATATTGAGGGAGATTCTTGTTATCTCAAGGAGCTTGGGATAGTGCCCACTGTTTGCTGCTCACATGCCCCCATAATACTTAGAAATCCTTCATGTCTGGGCCATTAAGTGACTCATTCTGTTTATGCCATAACCTCGTAGTTTCTCACGCCTTGTTCCATTGAGTTGGCACTGTGTGAGGATGTTAATCTTTTAAGATAAGGCTGGAATAAAGCACCTGGAATAAGGGAGTTGTTTCTGTCAACTTCCTGCCAATATTGGTTAGTCTTTCACCCTGGTGGGCAATGGATGTGCTACCCAAACACCAGCTACGGCTTATGTAACAGCATCAGTTACTTTGGTTGGAATGGATGTACAGTATAGTGTTGCAGGAATTTATGTATAGGTTGGAAGGGGGGTTGCCCCTCCAGCAGATATCATGCACATGCAGCCCACTACCACAATCAGCACAATCACTTTTGTGACTTTTGTGATTTGTCCCCACAAAACACTTCATCACAGTTTCTTCCTATCTATTCAAAGGGCCTTTGCTGCACGATACCAAATGTAAGAATTCACTGATAAATATATCTATGTACTGGCTCACTGGGAAAACTTCAGAAATTCATATAGACATGTGAGCTCAGCTCCTCAGCAGCCCCTCTGCCTGAGTGATAACCCCTGGCATCCTGATACCTGAGTGCCGGACAGGTAGCTATTCCAGAAATAACAAACCCAGATGAAGACAAAAGGGTGTGATTAACTTGGCTGGGAAACAGGGAAATGTAAATACCTCTTTTGTTACACTTGATGGGTGTTTGGTGGAGGGCAAGGAGAACCATGGGGCAGGGTCCAGGATGCTCAGATTACTGCCACCAGACCTCCCCTTTCATGATGTACCCATGATGTATTAGTGATATAGTTTGGGGGGGGTGTAACATGGGGATTAGCAGCTAATAAAAGTTTGGGTTCTCTTTTGTTTGGGGCTTCCATCTTGTTCCACCTTGTGGCAGGTGGGAGTCCTGTGGCGACAGTCTTCAGTAAAGACCAAGCCTACTGGCTGCTGTTTTGCTCTGGTATTCCTGGCTGGTGTCCTTGTTTTTTGTCCAAGGGAGCCCTCAGATTTCTCCGTTAGCAACAGAAGCCCCCGAAACACATTTGTTAGGGAGAACTGCTGCACAGGCTGGACTTCGGAAGTTCTGTGCACCAGTTACCCCTCCAATACCATCTCCAGGCTTCACACCTGTTGTTGACAAAGTCCCCAGAAACCAAAGACCGAATAAGAGAATAACAGTGCTTTGTAGCTTCTATGGGCTATTTAATAAAATATTTAGCCTTCATCTGAATGTTCATTGTGTTCCAAATCATAAAAAATGCCTCTTTGGCAATGCCTACATCTCTCTCACATCTGTTCCAGAAGATCCCATGGAACAAAGTAGGGGGTGATGTTGGTTAGGGGAGGAACTGGCAAAGTTCACCTTTCTCTCTCTCCACGCCCCCCCCCCCATCAGAAGGACCCTCTGCTGGATAAAATATCCTTCTGCAACAGGAAGGAACTTGACCGTTTGTGGAAGAGCAAGCCTGGATCTAAGAATTTTGATTTCCTGAGTTATTATGGCAAGGCAGGGATGGGCAACCTGCCTGCCCCCCCCCCCATGCTCACTTTGTGGCCCCGGGTCCCCTTCTCCATAGGTCAAACCTCTGCTGAATGTGGCCCGGCAAGAGGAGGAGATGAAAGCAAAGGAGGAGGAGCTGAGGAGCGCCATGTCCAAGACGCAGGAGCTGATGGACCGTGTCAAAGAGCTGGAAGAAAAGACAAACACCCTTAGCCAGGAGAAGAATGACTTGACCATCCAGCTGCAGGCCGTGAGTCACCAAAACACTTTGCAGGGCAGGGGTGAGAAAGCTCTGGCTTGTGGGACCAACATGGCCCCCAGGCCTCTCTAGCTGGCCCTTGGAACTCTCCCCGGGCCACACCTCCAATCTGTCTTGCACCACATCCTCATTTAGTGTTTATGCTTGGCTGGAATGTGACTTTGAACTCAAGTAAGCAGTTCGAAAGCACATCAAAGTGCAAGTAGATAAATAGGTACCGCTCCAATGGGAAGGTAAATTGCATTTCTGTGTGCTGCTCTGGTTCGACAGAAGCGGCTTAGTCATGCTGGCCACATGACCCGGAAGCTGTCTGCGGACAAACGCCGGCTCCCTCGGCCTATAGAGCGAGATGAGCGCGCAACCCTAGAGTTGGTCACGACTGGACCTAATGGTCAGGGGTCCCTTTACCTTTAAGGTAGTCTCTATGGGAGTACGTATATTGTATTTAATTATGGGGTATCAGAGTTTTTAGGGGGCTAACCGGGCTGGGATAGATGGGATAGCAGGCTTGTTGGTTTCTGAATGTCTGACGTAGATTTTCAGTTTCGTTGTTCTGTATGGGACAATGACAATAAAGATTATCGTATCATGACAAAAATGTTTTCGCCCTGGGTACCACCTGACCTTGCTACGCCTCTGGTCCAGCTGTGATGGCACTGCATAGCCATCATGGCTGGTAACCATTGATAGCCCTCTCCTTCATGAATTTATCTAAATCCTCTTTTAAAGCCACCCAAATTGATGACCGCCTCCTGTGGGAGTTGAACACTGAATCTTCCAACATTCAGCTTCATTGAAGGGATGTGGCAGTAGCATCCGGGAAGAACTGGTCCTTGGGTCACCATTTGCCTGTCCCCTTTCAGGAACAAGAGAATCTGATGGATGCTGAGGAACGCCTGACCCAAATGATGAAATCCAAGATGGACCTGGAGAGTCAGGTCTCAGATATGAAAGAACGCTTGGAGGAGGAGGAAGGTGCAGCTGCGTCTCTGGGCGCCAACAAGCGCAAACTGGAGGGAGAGCTCAATGATCTCAAGATGGACCTTGAGGGCCTAGAAACCACCCTCGCCAAGACAGAGAAAGAGAAACAGGTAAGTCTTCCTTGAACCTGGCGCCAAGCGGGAAATCTATTTTGGACATCCTTTCTCGATGCAGACTCTTGGGTTGCTATTGGGTTGGGGGGAACATGTGGCTTTTCGACAGTTAATAATTTCTGCCTAAAACATCCAAAGAAGGAGAATGGATAAGGTTCAGTGCCAGAGATTTGAGTTTTGATCTTGTGGGATCCTGATAAAATGGCAGGTTCCCTCTTTTGGTTGGCACCTGGTCTTGGATTTTGTAACGGCTAAACAAGCTGAGTTGTGGTTGGGCCTACATTAATAGGTCTCCCTTCTCCCCTCCAGGCTTTGGACCACAGAGTCAGAACCCTGACCACGGACCTTTCGGCACGGGAAGACGCTGTCACCAAACTCCAGAAGGAGAAGCGGGCTCTGGAGGAGTTGCACCAGGTAAGAAAGCCCAGTCACAAGCTGTACCATAAAGACAAAGCAGAAAAAAAAGATAAATATAGCCTGCCTTTCCAAGGAAATCTCTCTCAGGAGACCTTGTGCCACATCTGCATTATACATTTAATTCACTGCTGTACCACTTTGACAGGCATGGTTTCCTCCAAAGAATTATGGGAAGTGTAGTTTGTTGCAGGTGTTTATTAGGAACAATTGTCACTTAAAATGCAGATGAATTTTCCTGATTATTATTATTATTATTATATAATGAAACTGCAAATTGCTGCAGAAATGTGGGAACTGAATTCAAGATTGGAAAAATGAGCAACTGAGAGAAATGAAAGGGACCAATTTGCCCCACCCTACCAGGAAGGGGGGGACACGGGTGGCGCTGTGGGTAAAACCTCAGCGCCTAGGACTTGCCGATCGCATGGTCGGCGGTTCGAATCCCCGCAGCGGGGTGCGCTCCCGTCGTTCGGTCCCAGCGCCTGCCAACCTAGCAGTTCGAAAGCACATCAAGTGCAAGTAGATAAATAGGGACCGCTTACCAGCGGGAAGGTAAATGGCGCTTCCGTGTGCTGCGCTGGCTTGCCAGATGCAGCTTGTCACGCTGGCCACGTGACCCGGAAGTGTCTGTGGACAGCGCTGGCTCCCGGCCTATAGAGTGAGATGAGCGCACAACCCTAGAGTCTGGCAAGACTGGCCCGTACGGGCAGGGGTACCTTTACCTTTACCAGGAAGGGGAGAGAATGTGAATCCCCATCAGGATGTTTCCAACTCCTGTGCTGTGTCTATTGGTGTGTGTGTGTGTGTGTGTGTGTGTGTGTGTGTGTGTGTGTGTGTGACTTCTGTCAAAATTTCTAGAGCCAGAAAAAATTCTTGGATGGCCAGATCAGATCAGATGGCCTGATCTCAAAGAGGAATGCCTCCTGGCTTCTCTTTAGTTCCCTTTGGCCATGACAAGTTTCCCTTGTTCTCCGTCTCTCCTTAGAAAACTCTGGACGACCTTCAGGCTGAGGAGGACAAAGTGAATCATCTCACCAAAAACAACAGCAAACTTAGCACCCAGATACATGAGGTCAGTACCGATTGGCCGACTGGGGTGCTGTCTTGATCTGCCATTGGGCTACGGCACTTGTCATGCGAATAACGCCTCGAGATTCTACACTGTCCCGCCCTATGCGCAATGGATATGTGACTGGAAACCATGTGGCAATAGCAAAAGCGCAGGTGTGTGTGTGCGCATGCGCAGAGGGAGGGGCTTGTGACCTCCAGGAGCCCCAATAACATATAGTAGATTTTTTTTTAATGAAATATTTATTAAGCTTTTTTAGAATAATACGGTAAAAATGAAAAAGAAAATAGAAAAATACAAAATAAAAACAGTTAAAAACACACACATTTTCTGTTACTTCTTTTCCTTTAACTTATTTCCCGGACCTCTTCATACCTCCCTTTTTTGTATCCGCTTCAATTTATTGGTTCAGCAAATCCTTACCATTAAATTTTAACCCATTTATAACCCTTTTTTCATATCTCTTAGAGCATTACAGCTGGAAACCCCTTAATTGCTATCCAACATCATTCTATCATTCATTAATTTTACAATATTTCTGTAGATAGTCTTTAAATTTATTCCAATCTTCTTCCACCGACTCTTCTCCCTGGTCTCGGATTCTGCCAGTCATTTCTGCCAATTCCATGTAGTCCATCACCTTCATCTGCCATTCTTCCAAAGTGGGTAGATCTTGTGTCTTCCAATATTTTGCAATGAGTATTCTTGCTGCTGTTGTAGCGTACATAAAAAAAGTTCTGTCCTTCTTTGGCACCAATTGGCTGACGATGCCCAGAAGAAAGGCCTCTGGTTTCTTCAAGAAGGTATATTTAAATACCTTTTTCAGTTCATTATATATCATTTCCCAGAAAGCCTTAATCCTTGGGCACGTCCACCAAAGGTGAAAGAACGTACCTTCAGTTTCTTTACATTTCCAACATTTATTATCGGGCAAATGGTAAATTTTTGCAAGCTTGACTGGGGTCATGTACCACCTGTATATCATTTTCATAATATTCTCTCTTAAGGCATTACATGCCGTAAAGTTCATACCTGTGGTCCATAACTGTTCCCAGTCAGCAAACATGATATTATGTCCAACATCTTGCGCCCATTTAATCATAGCAGATTTCACCGTTTCATCCTGAGTATTCCATTTCAACAGCAAGTTATACATTCTTGACAAATTCTTAGTTTTGGGTTCTAACAGTTCTGTTTCTAATTTTGATTTTTCCACCTGGAAGCCAATTTTCTTATCCAAATTATATGCCTCCATTATCTGATAATAATGAAGCCAATCTCGCACTTTGTTTTTTAGTTTCTCAAAACTCTGCAATTTCAATTTGTCTCCTTCTTGTTCCAAAATTTCCCAATATTTCGGCCATTTGTCCTCCATATTGAGCTTTTTCTGGGCCTTTGCCTCCATCGGTGACAACCACCTTGGAGTTTTATTTTCCAGTAAGTCCTTGTATCTTATCCATACATTAAACAATGCTTTCCTGACAATATGGTTTTTGAATGCTTTGTGTACTTTATGTTGGCTGTTTGCAGTTTAGTAGCGCAGAGAGCTTGCTGGGGAGACCATGCATTAAAAAGAAAGGACTCAAAAATAACTTAAACAAGGTTTTAATAAGAAAAACAAAAACTCCTTTTACACTAAATACATTAACAACCAAACCAGACCCAACCACCAACCCATCCCCCAGGGTAATGGGAGAGCTAGGTGCTGCTCCTTATATACTACACCCAAATGCTGACACACCTTAATCAAATACAACTCAGCAGCACCTGCTACATTTCACAGCTGTAAAGCTGGGTCTCGTTATCTTACTCTGGCCCTTGCTGTGGCCCCTTAAAGACATACACATCGGGTGCAACAATGATGAACCTTTACATTTAAAGAAACCATTCAACATTTCCCCTGCGGTTCATCATTGTGGAACAAAAACATAAAGCATACTTTGTACATGTCTTTCATGTGTAACCTTTGGAAGTGCTTTAGTAAAAATGTCCGCAATTTGATTGTCACCTGGAACATATTCAAATACAATCATTTCGTCAGCAATTAGTTTCTTTACAAACTGTAAACGTAACCGTAAGACTCTAGTGCGCTGCGTATTGGTCTCTGAACACAGGATAGCAAGTCCGCTCTGGGAATCAAGGTAAACTTTTACTGGTAGTGTTACTTGCATCTGTAGGTCTGCAAATACTTGCAGATACCATTCTACATCACGAGTGGCCTGAACGCATGCACATAATTCACTCTCTGTTGTGGAGAGACAAATAATGGTTTGTGTCTGGGACTTCCATTCAAATGGATAACCGTTATAACAAAACACCATACCAGACACACCCCTGCAATTATTTTGTTCCACTGCATGAGATGCATCGCAGAAAATTTCAAAACCTTTGTCAATACATGTTGTAAACTGCAACCTATAATGTTTGGTGTGTTTAAGGTACATTACCACTCTCTTAAGAGCAGATAAACATTGCTTAGTGGGCTTTTCCACATTGTGATGCATCTTTTAACAAAAGCTTAACTGTTTCATATGTTACACTTGGTGAATAACACAAATCATAATCTTCGCCAGGAATTTGTTGAAAACCCCTAGCAACTAATCTTGCTTTGTACCTTACAACTTCATTTTTGTCATTCATTTTAACTCTATAAACCCATTTTGAATCAATAAGTCTCATATCTGGGGTTTGTGGTACAAGAGACCAAGTGTTATGCTCTTTTAAAGAAGCTATCTCAGAGTTCATAGCTTTATACCAATTTGCAGCTTGTTGCTTAGGTAATTTCTGAACATCATTGTAGCTTTTTGGCTCAAAAACTGCCTTATTGGCATACACAGTATTAAAATGTTCATCTGCAAAACGTTGTGGCTTCTGTCTCTTTCTATCTGAACGTCTTAGTCCAGAAGGAGAGTCAGACTCCTCAGACTTAATGGGACTAAGTGAACCACTAGTTTCAGGTTGTAAATCATTGTCAGATTGAAGAGATGCCTGTAAGCTAAGCTCACGATCAGAAAACTCAAGAGAATCTAACCTCCCCTCGGGTGCTTGTGACTTTAAATCATCAAACAAATCAGATTCAACGGACTTTTTGTCTTTTTCCATTAATTCAGAAGCACCATTTCCTGCTGCTGCTACTTCTTCCTCTTCTTCCTCAGTATTATCTATACCATCAGTATCTTGGAAGACAGCAACTCCATTCCAATTTACAGTTTGTATCATGCTTCTGGTAATATGAAATTTGCCAGTTGCTGGTATGTAAATTCTGTACGCCCCCTGCTGGTAGCCCATTAATTTTCCCTGAACACTACGCTCACCCAATTTCTGTTTAGCGGGATTATGCATAATTACATCTGAACCCCAAATGCGTAGGTATTTCAGATTAGGGCGTTTTTTAAACAGCTTCTCATAGGGGGTGACATCTAAACCAGAATGATAACTGCGATTTCTAACATGACAAAAGGCATTAAGCTCTTCAGCCCAAAAGTCTTTGGGCAGATTAGCATCGTGCAGATAAGTTTTAACCCCTGCCTGCAGGTCTCGCTGCACAACTTCAACAAGCCCATTTTGCCAGGGACTTCGGGGGCAAGATAACTCATGAGTAGTCCCCTGCGCTTCCAGGAATTTCTCAAAATCCTCAGAAACAAATTCCCCGCCCCGGTCAGAAAACAGGTTCTTAATTGGTTTGTTAAAGTGCGTTTTTACCCAGTGGCAAAAAACTTTGTACTTCTCAAATGCTTGGGACTTCTCAGCTATTGCATAAGTCCAACAATATCTACTATACTGGTCTATCAGGGTAAGCCAGTACTTAGAACCTCCTAATGATGGTGGGAGTGGCCCAACTAAATCACAATGTACACGCTCAAATGGCTCAGTTACTTTCCTATCTGAGCATCTACCCTTGCGTGCAACCTTAATCTTATTCTTGCAACAGGATAGACATTGCATAAAGAATTTACATGGTTTTAAGTTGAGGCCATTAACAATATTCTTTGTCTTAATTATATCAGCAAAATTCAGGTGTCCCAGAATTCTGTGTGCCTCATGGACACACCCGGAATGAGGCCTTACATTCCTCAACCCCTGGCTTGACTGTGCTGCTCTGCAATTTATAGGCGATTGCGAGTAGGTGCGAAAATACAGTCTATATAAACCATCAGATTCCCGGGCATATAATAGACGTTTGTTCCCATCGAAAAACTCACACATTGACTTTAAGAAACGCACAGTTATGCCTTGACGAGCAAAACACCTTACTGATAATAAATTGTCCACTGACGGGCAGTAAATGCAGTTCGCTATCGTAATGTTTAAAGAGTCAAGTTTGACAGTACCCCTGCCAAGCGACTGCAAGACTTGTGAATTGGCTAAATGTACATTACCAATTTCCTCTTCGAAAGAAATAAACAAGCTTCGATCGTTGCAAACGTGCTGAGATGCTCCTGAGTCAATAATAAAAGACTTCCACTTGGCATCTTTAATTCTTTTACGATCTGTTGTCCGAGCATGAAAAGCTCGCGGCTCGTTTCTGTCTTTACAGTGCGATGTCGGCTGCTGGGCTGACAACCGTGACTGACGAACAGAAACAGGCTTGGGAGTACTTTGCTTTCTTTTGGATCTGCAGTCCTTTGCAAAATGTCCTTGCTTATTGCAGAACCAACAACGCTTTGCAGCTTTAAATGCAGTTGTATCACCACAGGTTTGCATATGGCGTTCCTCATTACTTCTGGAAATAGGAGTGCTTATGGCACAAGCCTCCCTTCTGTCCAACTCGCCCATTAATCTTGCCGTCACCCCTTCCACAGTTAATTGTGCTGGTGGAACGGCAGATATCTGGCTAGCTATGCCATCAAAGTCCTCATTAAGGGAACATAGAATGATAAAAACATACTGAATATCAGGTATGTCCATGTCCCTTCGAATTAATTCGCCGCGTATTGCCTCCAGACGTCTCAAGTGTGCTGCCAAATCACCACCAGGCTGCAACTTCGTCTGGTACAACTGCTTGAAAAACGTCAATGCAGATGCTGACTCTTTTCTAACATGCACTGCTGCAAGACTGTCCCACATTTCTTTGGCAGTTTTCTTATTTCTTATATAGACTACTTGCTGGTCACTGACTGCCAAATTAATTATCGCCCTGGCTTTTGCATCTCCTTTCGACCAAGCATTAGTCACAGGGTCAGGAGGGTCATCAGTTACATAGGTCCATACTTCTCTAGAGGTCAAAAGCGCCTCCACCCGAAAAGACCATAAACTATAGTTCTCATCTGTTAGCTGTGGGAAGACCAGAGCCTTCTCAGCTTCAGGAACCCGGTCAACCATTCTGGAACTCTTCCAGACCCACAGAACTACACTAACAGGAGAAGGAGTTTTCAAACCTTTCTCAGAGTCCAAAAATATGCAGTCATCCACTCAGCAGCTGGGCCCATAACCAAAGATGTTGGCTGTTTGCAGTTTAGTAGCGCAGAGAGCTTGCTGGGGAGACCATGCATTAAAAAGAAAGGACTCAAAAATAACTTAAACAAGGTTTTAATAAGAAAAACAAAAACTCCTTTTACACTAAATACATTAACAACCAAACCAGACCCAACCACCAACCCATCCCCCAGGGTAATGGGAGAGCTAGGTGCTGCTCCTTATATACTACACCCAAATGCTGACACACCTTAATCAAATACAACTCAGCAGCACCTGCTACATTTCACAGCTGTAAAGCTGGGTCTCGTTATCTTACTCTGGCCCTTGCTCTGGCCCCTTAAAGACATACACATCGGGTGCAACAATGATGAACCTTTACATTTAAAGAAACCATTCAACACTTTAACCTTGTCATACCATAAATATGCATGCCATCCAAATACGTTGTTAAAACCTTCTAAATCCAAAATGTCTGTATTTTCAAGAAGTAGCCATTCTTTCAACCAGCAAAAGGCTGCTGATTCATAGTAAAGTTTAAAGTCTGGCAGAGCAAATCCACCTCTTTCCTTTGCATCAGTTAATATCTTAAATTTTATTCTGGGCTTCTTGCCCTGCCAGACAAATCTAGAAATATCTCTCTGCCACTTCTTGAAATAATCCATCTTATCCACAATTTGCAATGTCTGAAACAAAAACAACATTCTAGGCAATACATTCATTTTTATCACAGCAATACGACCCAACAGTGAAAGCTTCAAATTTGACCAAATTTCTAAATCTTTTTTCACTTCCGTCCAGCATTTTTCATAATTATCTTTAAATAAGTTCCCATTTTTGGCTGTCATATTAATCCCCAAGTATTTCACTTTCTTAACCACAGTCAAACCTGTCTCATTCTGAAACCTCTCTCTTTCAGTCGGTGTTAAATTTTTCTCTAAAACCTTGGTTTTTAGCTTGTTCAGTTTAAATCCTGCCACTTGACCAAATTCTTGAATTAATTCTAAAACCCTTTTAGTACTAGATTCTGGCTCCTGTAACGTCAATACTAAGTCATCTGCAAATGCTCTCAGTTTGTACTGTTTGGCTCCGACCTGTATACCTTTAACCAGCCGGTCCCTTCTAATCATATTCAGCAAAACCTCCAGGACCGATATAAAAAGCAGTGGGGAGATTGGGCACCCCTGTCATGTCCCTTTTTCTATCTTAAATTCTTCTGTCACCACATTATTTACAATTAGTTTACCCTTTTGTTCAGAGTATATTGCACCTATACCATTTTCAAAACCTTGGCCTACCCCCATCCCCTGTAGGTTCTTCTTCATAAAACTCCAAGAGATATTGTCAAAAGCTTTCTCCGCATCCACAAATATCAGAACTGCTTTAGTGTTTATATTCACTTCTAGTTTTTCCAAAATATCAATTATATTCCTCAAATTATCAGACAGGTGTCTTCCCGGGAGAAAGCCCACTTGGTCTTTATGAATCTCTTCCATCAAAACTTTTTTCAATCTCTTGGCCAAAATGTCTGCAAAGATTTTATAATCCACATTAAGTAACGATATAGGGCGGTAGTTCTTAAGCTGAGTCTTTTCAGTCTCTGTTTTAGGTATAAGTGTAATGTACGCCTCTTTCCATGACTCTGGTGCCCTTTTCCCTTCCAAAATTTCATTGCAGACTTCCTTCAAAGGTTGCAATAACCACTCTTTCAAGGATCTATAATATCTAGAAGTCAGCCCATCCGGTCCTGGAGATTTACCCAGTTGCATACTTTGAATGGCACCTTCCACTTCCTGTTCAGATATTTTATAGTTCAACATTAATTTACTTTCTTGAGAGATTTTTTGTAGTCCATTTGTCTTCAAAAAATGGTCTATGTCCATTTCTTTCTGTGGCCCTTGCATGTACAATTGTTTAAGTACCTCTGGAAACAGTTTCTAATCTCAATTGGGTTATGTATATTCTTTCCTTCCACTTCTAAGTTTGTGATAGTGTTTAATTTTTGTCTTTTTTTCATTTGCCAGGCCAACAATTTCCCACATTTATTAGCTGATTCAAATGTTTTTTGTCTCATTTGTTTAATTTTCCATTCTATTTCCTGATTCATCATTTTCATATATTGTACTTGGTATAATTTTATTTCTCTCAGAATCTCCTGAGACTTTGGTTTTGCTCTCAATTTCTTCTCGCTTTCTTTTATTTTCTCCAAAATTTTATTTTTCTTCTCATTCTGACTTCTCTTCTTTATTGCATTCTGTTGTATCAAAAACCCTCTCATGACCGCTTTGCTTGCGTCCCAGATTACTCTTTTTTCTACATTAGTGTTCATGTTTATTTCAAAATAGTCTCTCAAAGTTTTTTGGGCCTTTTTATATACTTCTTCATCTCTAAATAAGGTGTCATTCATCCTCCATCTGAAGGATCCGGTTGATATTTGTTTCATCTCCATCCTTACAGCGTTGTGGTTGGAGCAGGTTTTTGGGCAGATTTCTACTTTCTTTATCTTTGGTGCCATTCCTCTAGTTATCCATATTTGGTCAATTCTAGTCCATGTCATCTTGGCTTCAGAAAAGAAGGTTCCCTCTCTTCCCAAGGGGTTCTTTGTTCTCCAAATGTCAACTAAGTCCAAATTGTCTGTCATCTCAAAAAATGTTTTCGGCAGTCTACCATCCTTGGTAACTACCTGTCTTTGTGCCTTATCCATGTTTGTAGATACTACTCCATTCATGTCCCCCATCAAAATCAAATTGTAATCCAAATAGTCCAGTAAAGTCTCATGCAACTTTTTAAAGAATTCAGATTTCCCCTCATTCGGTGCATAAATTCCTACAATCAAAAATTTCTCTCCTTGTACTTGAATTTCAATTGCCAAAAATCTGCCTTGTTCATCTTTAAAGATTAATTTCGGTAATAGTCTCTCCTTTGCATATATCACAACTCCTCTTTTTTTAACTTTGTCAGATGAGATAAACTCCTGTCCCAATCTTTTATTAATCAGTAGTTTCCTGTGTAGCCTTGTTATATGTGTTTCTTGTAAACAAATCAAGTCCAATTGCTCCTTTTTTAGTAGATGAAAAACACTTTTTCTCTTTCGAGGGGAGTTCAAACCATTACAATTCCAACTTAACAGTTGCAGAGCCATGATGGGGTTACTTCACTTTACCTCCAACCGCACCGAGTGTCTGTTCTTGTTCTGTAGATGGTGTCTCTTTCTCTGGGCCATGCAATCCAAAAGATAAGTTTGCTATGTCTAGTATGCCTTTTGGCTCTTCTCCAGATTCCACTTCTTTCTGTAGATCTTCTTCGTGATTATTCAAGAACCTGTCTTTATCATTGACTGATTTTATTTTTATCTTTTTTTCCTTTGTATTTAAAAGACAGGCCTTGAAGAAATTCCCACCTGAAAAGAATTCTATTTCTTTTCAACAGGGCAACAAGATCTCCGTAGTTAAGCCTTAAGTCCAGAAGATGTTTTGGGATGTCCTTAAATATCACAACACTTGAGTCGTGAATTTCCAAAGTCTTTTGATAGTGCAAATTCAAAATTTTGTCTCTCTCTTCTTTTGTTCGAAAGGTAATCAAACAGTCCCTCACCTTGTTCCTACTTTGTCCTCTTCCAAGTCTAAATGCATTCACTATCTTGAATTCTTCCTTCCCCAAGTCCTGTTGCCAAAAGTCTGTAAATTCCTGTGTAAGAAAATCAACCAGGTTATCTTTCTCCCGTTCTGGTACAGCCCTGATTCTTAAATTTCTTTGTCTCTCTTTCAATTCAATCATAGACAATGTCAAATCGTGGTCCTCCAATTTCTTATATACTGGTGGTATCTTCTCTTGAATGGCAGTTGCGATATCTTTTGCTTCTTCGGCTATCTTTCAGGTCGAAGCAGATTCCTGTAATAATTTTTCAATAGACTCTGTGTTGGTGTTCACCTTCTGTCCCAAATTATTAATACTTGTGGTATTCAGGTCAATTTTACCTGATGCTTCAACTACTTGTTTATTTGTCTCAGCTACCTGCTTAGCTAAATTTTCCAAAGATTCATTAATTTTTCCAAGTGCATGTGCCAAAACGTCTTCGGACAACATAACTTTTGGTTTAACCTGTGGGAGTACGGCCCCTGATGTTCCAGATGCTCCAGATGTTGAAGCCCTTCGCTGCTGCGCTGTGTCTGTCTGATAAGGTCTGCCAGACCTAGTAGTTTTTTCCTGCACCAGCTCTATCTTTCCTTTCCCATCTGCCATAACACTCACATGAGAATTCAAGGTCGCTCCCACAGTTGAAAGTTGTTTTGGAATGGAATTTTCCTCCAATCCAATCGTTATTGTAACAATGTCCAGCCTCCTCTAGGGGGACATAGTAACAGCCAAGACTTGCAACTTTTAAGAACAAAGATGATCTTTATAAGTCCACCAATTCACTTAAAAAGAACAGTTTCAGTGCATCTAAGCAGTTACTTTAAATCCAGAAAAAGTCCAGAAACACTGTATCTCTTCTGCAGAGTTAGCTGTCAAAAATCCTCTGCTTACCGATAGGCTTTCCACTGAACAGCATTCCTTATCTGGGGGCAGTCCGTTCCCAGGTTTTAAGCAGCAGATTTTAGCTTACTTTACCCTTTTTTTTGCAGGTAAATACAACTCAAGCCTTCCCCCCTCCTCTCCTGCAATCCGGAGGGGGGACCACTTTCCAGATGTTAAGATTTAGATCTTTTTTCCGAACGTCTTTCTATGTTTCCGCTTTACCGTCTCTTTGCTTTGATTCTGTTTACAAGAAAGGAAGGCAGAACATATAGTAGATTCAGGGCAAGCAAAAGAGATTGTTGCGCCCTCTTCATTCCTCTTCGTGTTCTGGGAGACCGGTGAGGGCACAGAGAGCTGGTCACAGCAGGAGGGGGAGACTCCCTGGCTTCTTTAGCGACCTGGTTAATCTCTGCCTCTTGGCCCCACCTGCTCTCCTCTTCAGCCTCTGCTTCTGCCTCTGTTTCAGGACTGCTCTCTGCCACAGACTCTCCCTGCTCACCAAACCCTGTGGCCTCTTCAGCTTCTGACACCTCCTCTTCCCAGGCTTCTCTCTCTTCTCCCTCTGACCACTCCTCATCGTCCCACCACCAATCCCCAGGCTCTGAGCCCCTGGGGTTTCCCCAGTTGGTTCCTCCCACCATCCCTCTGCATCCAGCTGATCCATGTCACTGGCCCACACGGTCCCCCTGGACCCTCATCTCCCAAGGTCCTAGTCTGGCACTCCACCGCCCCCACACTGCCTCCCTGTGGTGCGTCTCCTTTCCGTTGCACCAAAGGAGTGTCATGTGTTCCACCTCGGTGGTTCCTTCCCACCATCCTCTTTGCTTTGCTTCCCTTTGTAATTCACTTTTGGGTTGATTTCTTCAACCAGCTGGAGGACAACTGGGAGCAGGAGAAGAAGATTCGTGCTGAGGTGGAGAAGGCCCGTCGCAAGGCTGAGGGCGACTTGAAGATGACCATTGAGAACCTCAACGAGATGGAAAGAGCAAAGCTTGATTTGGAGGAGGTGGTCAAGAAGTGAGTGAGGGAGTGGATCAGGCATGCGACACTGCAAGGAAGGCAGTTGGGAATTAAAGTAGGCGTGAACTGTGGGCTGGCCAGCAGAGAAACTAAGAATAATAAGAATAATAATTTTATTATTTATACCTGCCCATCTGGCTGAGTTTCCCCAGCCACTCTGCGTGCCTTCCAACAGAATATTAAAAACACGATAAAACATCAAACATTAAAAACTTCCCTAAACAGGAGATGGCTTCTAAAAGCCAGATAGTTGTTTATTTCCTTGACATCTGATAGGAGGTCATTCCATAAGGCAGGTGCCACTACCGAGAAGGCCCTCTGTCTGGTTCCCTGTAACCTCACTTCTCGCAGTGAGGGAACCACCAGAAGGCCCTTGGAGCTGGACCTCAGTGTCTGGGCCAGAAGATGGGGGTGGAGACGCTCCTTCAGGTATACAGGACCGAGGCCGTTTAGGGCTACCCATATATCTGGGGCAGCCAACAAGGCAACATCCAGGTGTTGTTGAACTCCAATTCCCATCTCCCTTAACTATTAGTCATGCAGGGGCTGATGGGAATCTGAGTCTGACAGCATCTGGAGGGAAGACACATTCAATATATCACCAAGATGTACTAAGAAAAAGTTGAAGGCACTATAAACTGTTGCTATACTAATTTTTGTTAGACTCCAACTCCCATAATCCCTGGGGTTTGTGGCAATTTGAGTCCATCCACACCCAGAGGGCCACAGCTTGCTAATGGCTTGTTACACAGATGTCTCCTAGTGATATACAACATATTTGAAAACGTAAGTTTAAATACATTATAATATTAATTTGAGAAACGCAAACCTGAATGCACATCAAGATGTACAAAAGAACACCTCACTGTATCAGCGGCAGGAAGGTTTGGCAAGTACCCTAAGAGCAAAAAAAGAGAGCATCATCTTAGTTTTGGAGGAATAATAGAATGGTAGATTTGGAAGGGACCACAACGGTCATCTAGTCCAACCCCCTGCAATGCTGGAATCTTCTGCCCAACGTGGGGCTCAAACCCACAACCCTGACATTAAGAGTCTCCTGCTCTAGTGACTGAGCTAAGGTAAGCTTTTTCCTGGCAGTGAAAAGATAGCTGTGAAGGTGCCAGGCGGACCTTCCTGGGGAGAGTGTCCCACAGACAGGGAGCCACAACAGAGAAGGCCCTCTTCCTTGCCATGTATCTGGAATAGGGAAGTTGTTGCCTTCCAGTTATTGTTACTTGGATCGTGTCCAAGGCTGATGGGAGTTGGAAGCAAACAATATCTGGAGAGCCACAGGTCCCCTGTCCCAGGTATACATGGCCAAGGTGATAGGATTCCTTCTGTTTGAAGGGTTTGGATTTGATATCCCGCTTTATCACTACCCTAGGGAGTCTCAAAGCGGCTAACAATCTCCTTTTCCCTTCCTCCCCCACAACAAACACTCTATGAGGTGAGTGAGGCTGAGAGACTTCAGAGAAGTGTGACTAGCCCAAGGTCACCCAGCAGCTGCATGTGGAGGAGCGGGGAAGCGAACCCGGTTCACCAGATTACGAGTCCACTGCTCTTAACCACTACACCACATCTTCCCTTGCAGGCGAGACATGGAAATCAACTCTATCACCGGCAAAGTGGAAGATGAGCAGTCCCTGAACTCCACACTCCAGAGGAAACTGAAGGAGCATCAGGTAGAAGAGAAAGAGGCTGAGGGAGGCAGAAAGAACAGCCTTCTTTGGTAGCGCTTCTGCTTTTACTCTTTGCCTAAATACTTCTCCAAGCCTCATGATCCTCGCATGTCTTTCTCATAGGCCCGGATTGAAGAGCTGGAGGAAGAACTTGAAGCAGAACGTTCTATAAGGGCAAAGGTAATTTTTTTAAAAACCCCTTTTCAACAGCCAATGACATGAATCAGTTGTGCACACTGTTGTTAAGTGCTTCGACGCTTGCCCTCACAACAAACCTGTAAGGTCGGCCATTGCAATCTCCATTTTACAGACTGGACAACTGGAGCCAGAAGCTAGATAGTAATCCGAAGGCCCCCAGGGAGTTCATGGGCCAACTGGGATCTGAGCCCAGATCTCCTGAGCCCGACATTCAATCCAGCAGATTGCACTGGGTCTCATTTAGTGTAATTACAATCAGGTACAGTGGTACCTCGGGTTACATACGCTTCAGGTTACAGACTCCGCTAACCCAGAAATAGTACCTCGGGTTAAGAACTTTGCTTCAGGATGAGAACAGAAATTGTGCTCCGGCGGTGCAGCAGCAGGAAGAGGCCCCATTAGCTAAAGTGGTGCTTCAGGTTAAGAACAGTTTCAGGTTAAGAACGGGCCTCCAGAACGAATTAAGTACTTAACTCGAGGTACCACTGTACTTGTAAAAACAAAAAAGAAGAAGTTTCAAATGGTCAACTTTGGAAGAGTTTTGTTTGAAATCAGCTAAAGAACAAAACAGGATATATCAGTCCATTAAAGATGCCTAGGTGGGGCAATGTAGAGTTTAATATTTTCAGAATTATAGAGTTGAGAGCAACTCTGAGGATCATCTGGTCCAATGCAGGAATCTCAACTAAAGCATCCATGGCAGATGGCCATCCAAGTCTCTGCTTAAAAATCTCCAAGGAAGGAGAGTCCACCACCTCCTGAGGAAGCCCATTCCACTGCCAAACAGCTCTTACTTCAGAAAGTTATTCCTGATGTTTAGTCGAAATCTCTTTTCTTGTCCCTTGAAGCCATTGGTTTAGGTCCTACTCTCCAGAGCAGGGAAAAACAAACTTGGTCCATCTTCCATGGGACAGCCCTTGAGATATTTGAAGGTGGCTCTCATATCTCTTCTCAGTCTCATCTTGTCCAGGCTAAACATACCAAGCTACCAGTTTCTGCTACTGTTCCTCATAAGGCCTAGTTTCCAGACCCTTGATCATCTGGCTTGCCCTCCTCTGCACACGTTCCAGCTTGACAATATCCTTAAATTGTGACTTAGTTTGTCCTTTTAACTGATGCATTAGTTAGTTTACTATTACAGTGGACCCTCTGGATACGAACTTAATTCAATCCGGGGGTCTGTTCGCACCCGGACAATCACATAAATAGAGGTGTGCTTCTGCACACGCACGCAGCGCAATTGAGTGCTTCTGTGCATGCGCACGGGGAGAAACCCGGAAGTATACATTTCCGGGTTTGCTGTGGCTGTAACATGAAGATTCCATATCTAGAGGGATACGTAAGTAGAGGTACGACTGTATTACTATTATTATTATTATTATTATTAATTATTCCTAACTACACCGAGCTGTCCAGGGATCATCAAGGCATGTTGGAAGTGCAAAATTAAATGAACAAACCAGTATTAAGATGTGTTCTTTCCCAAACTTCCTTCAGGTTGAGAAGCAGCGCAGCGACATCTCCCGGGAACTGGAAGAGCTCAGTGACAGGCTGGAAGAGGCTGGCGGGGCGACCACCTCTCAGGTATGCATGAGACAAGACGGAGGAGCCATTCAACCCATTACGCAGGTGAAAGGTCAGGGTGGTCACCCGCTCCTTCTATGCCTTCCTGCCTCCAGATCGAGCAGAACCGCAAGCGGGAGGCCGAGTTGCTGAAGCTCCGCCGGGAGCTGGAGGAGGCTGCCTTGCAGAGTGAGGCCACGGCTTCCACCCTCCGCAAGAAGCACACGGACGCCATGGCGGAGATGACTGAGCACCTTGAGAACCTGCAGAGGGTGAAGTCCAAGCTGGAGAAAGACAAGCAGGTCATGAAGGCCGAGATTGAAGACCTCAGCGCCAGCATGGAGACCATCCAGAAGTCCAAGGTAGGGCTAGTTTCTCCCGTTTGCAAAGACTTGGGTGCTCTTGAAAAGGTAAGAAGGATGTGAGCACCTCTTTGCTTTATATACCATCCACTCCACCTCTTCTGCAGATGAATGCTGACGCTCATGTCCGCAAGCTGGAAGACAACCTGTCTGAAGCCAACGCAAGGCTGGCCGAGATGGAGAAGAACCAAGCGGAAATTAATGCGATCAGGAGCAGGCTCCAAGGTCAGGACCTTTCTGGACTGATTTGGTTGCCTGCCACATTGCGTCCAACTCATTCTTGGGCTGGATCTATACTGATTGTAAAAACACTTTAAAATTGTTATATAGCTCTCAATGCAATTTTGCATTACATTGCTCTACAGCACCCTCTGGTGTCACATGTTTATATCACATTTATTACATTTTAACTTACTAGTCCAGGCTTCCTCAAACTCGGCCCTCCAAATGTTTTGAGACTGCAATTCCCATCATCCCTGGCCACTGGTCCTGCTAGCTAGGGATCATGGGAGTTGTAGGCCAAAAACATCTGGAGGGCCGAGTTTGTGGAAGCTTGAACTGTTTAGTTAGTCCTTGGTTTTCATATGCTGCTTAGCACTGCAGCAGACCTTTCTCCTTTATCTCCCTTCCTTTTCCTTCATTCTCAGGCTTCTTACATGTCAGGTATGGGGAAAGGCTGGCCCATTGGTCCGTTTCCCCCAAACCATGCCTTTCAAGTGATGCCAGGATTTAACCCTCGCTCATCAGCGGATGAACTGGAATAAAATCATGCTCAGTTTGTCAGCATTCCAAACAATCCCTTTCCTGATTCAGGAAGGGGTTTAATAGATATTCATAGAATCATAGACTTGGAAGGGAACACAAGGGTTATCTAGTCCAACTCCCTGCAATGCAGAAATATTTTGCCCAACCTGGGGCTTGAACTCAAGACACTGAGATTGAGAGTCTCTTGCTCTACTGACTGAGCTGTCCCCAGGTTGTGTGGAAACCTCTGCTATAAAGGAAAGCTTTCCCCCTTTTGTTTTGACCGAGGATTCCAGTGCAACTCCCTTCTTGAATCAGGAGGCACTGGAATCTTGCTAGAATTGAAGGGCTTTCAAACAGCCCAGGGCTGCTCTGAGCCTCTGAAAACCAGAGGCGGAAACACCAGCACAAAGCCCTTTGCAAAAGGGCTTTCAAGTAGCCCACAGCCGCTGTTGGAACCTCCAGAGGAGTGCAGGGCTGCTTGAAAGCTCTTTTGCTGGCTTTCATTATTTTTTACGGGCTTTCTTTGGCTGTGCACACCTGTTCCCAGAAGGGAACTGGCAGGCACAGCCGACGCAGCAGGATTTAACCCCTGCTCAATCGCTGAAAAGCAGGTGTTAAGGTCTGCTGTTTTGAGTGGTGAGTTTCCGCCTCCCCCCAGTAGGAATAAAGACACACAACACCGTTATTTTAGGTTAATGGGCTAAAATTGGCCATAACTTTACTGGTTACAGGTGATGAGCGGTATTGGCTTAGGCATTGGTCCTAACAGAGTATCCAGCTTCAGCCTGTTTGCTTGAAGAACCGGGAAGGGTTAACACCAGCAGGGGGAGTCCTGCTGATGCACATCAACTAGGAACTCCCCTGGGGTCACCACTCGGGGGCGTGCCTTAGGCCCTCACCTCCATAGGCTACGGACAGGGCCACGCCCCCCGGAATCCTTTATCGGACTCCCCTTCAATATGCGGGGGAGGTGATGGCGCTTCCTCCCCCCTTCCATTTGCATAACAATACCCCTACCAAAGCCTAACCCCCAATACTAAGGAAGTTGTGACGATTAGCTATGAAGTAGGCAAAAAACCAAGTGTCTGGTGCCAATTTGCCAAGTGGAAAAATTCCTACCAGGCCCCTTAACAGCGACCAACCGAGGTTCATAGCAAGGTCAGAAGCTGAGCGGCAAAAGAGGGAGATCCCTAGTTGCGCCTGCCTTAAATAGTGCAGGCCACACCCCTGGGCCAGCCAATTGGCTGGCCAGGGGATGACGTGGCCGAGGATTCCCCTAATCGTGCGGAGGCTGAGAGCCAGCCCCCGCACGTGTGTTGGGGGCGTGAAACCCGGAGCAACACCACCTCCTCAATAGGTCAGAAGTGGCTTTGTTGTGTACACACATGTTCCCATCTGGCATAGCCAAAGCAAGCAAGTGAAATGCAGCGTCTTTCTCCCCTCGCCAACCCTGTGATTGACGTCTCTCTAAGCGTGGTGCTTGGGGCCAGCAATGCACTTAGGAACCCCAGAACAAAGGGGTTTGACAGGTGACCAGGACCACCCACCAGCCAGTCGTGTGACACCACACCACCATGTGACGTCAACCGCCTGTCAAATTTGGCTCGTGAGGCAGATTCCCCGCCCTTATCGCAGACCCTTGAGCCTGGGCTTTCCCCCTACTCTCTGCTACAGCTGAGAACAGCGAGCTGAGTCGGGAGCACGAGGAGAGCCAGACGAGGCTGAACCAGATTCTCCGCGTCAAGACGTCCCTCACCTCCCAGGTGGATGACTTCAAGCGGCAGCTGGACGAAGAGTCCAAGGTAAAGATGGGTGAATAATTGTATAGAAAAACATGCATGCCTCATCCAGAACTGCTGACCAGCGCCCCCTTGGGATGAATGAGAGTCCACCACCTTCTGAGGGTGTCTAGCAGTGAATGAGAGTCCACTACCTTCTGAGGGTGTCTAGCAATGAATGAGAGTCCACTACCTTCTGAGGGTGTCTAGCAATGAATGAGAGTCCACCACCTTCTGAGGGTGTCTAGCAGTGAATGAGAGTCCACCACCTTCTGAGGGAGTCTAGCAATGAATGAGAGTCCACCACCTTCTGAGGGAGTCTAACAATGAATGAGAGTCCACCACCTTCTGAGGGTGTCTAGCAATGAATGAGAGTCCACCACCTTCTGAGGGTGTCTAACAATGAATGAGAGTCCACCACCTTCTGAGGGAGTCTAGCAATGAATGAGAGTCCACCACCTTCTGAGGGAGTCTAGCAATGAATGAGAGTCCACCACCTTCTGAGGGAGTCTAGCAATGAATGAGAGTCCACCACCTTCTGAGGGTGTCTAGCAATGAATGAGAGTCCACCACCTTCTGAGGGTGTCCAACAATGAATGAGAGTCCACCACCTTCTGAGGGTGTCTAGCAATGAATGAGAGTCCACTACCTTCTGAGGGTGTCTAGCAATGAATGAGAGTCCACCACCTTCTGAGGGTGTCTAGCAGGACTGAGGGAGTCTAGCAATGAATAAGAGTCCACCACCTTCTTGGGGAGTCTAGCAATGAATGAGAGTCCACCACCTTCTGAGGGTGTCTAGCAGGACAAGTGGTCAGGGATGGTGGGAATTGTAGTCCCAAAACAGCTAGTGGCTGACCAGCGCCCCCTTGGGATGAATGAGAGTCCACCAGCTTCTGAGGGTGTCTAGCAGTGAATGAGAGTCCACCACCTTCTGAGGGAGTCTAGCAATGAATGAGAGTCCACTACCTTCTGAGGGTGTCTAGCAATGAATGAGAGTCCACCAGCTTCTGAGGGTGTCTAGCAGTGAATGAGAGTTCACCACCTTCTGAGGGAGTCTAGCAATGAATGAGAGTCCACTACCTTCTGAGGGTGTCTAGCAATGAATGAGAGTCCACCAGCTTCTGAGGGTGTCTAGCAGTTAATGAGAGTCCACCACCTTCTGAGGGAGTCTAGCAATGAATGAGAGTCCACCACCTTCTGAGGGAGTCTAGCAATGAATGAGAGTCCACCACCTTCTGAGGGAGTCTAGCAATGAATGAGAGTCCACCACCTTCTGAGGGAGTCTAACAATGAATGAGAGTCCACCACCTTCTGAGGGAGTCTAACAATGAATGAGAGTCCACCACCTTCTGAGGGAGTCTAGCAATGAATGAGAGTCCACTACCTTCTGAGGGTGTCTAGCAATGAATGAGAGTCCACCACCTTCTGAGGGTGTCTAACAATGAATGAGAGTCCACCACCTTCTGAGGGTGTCTAGCAGGACCAGTGGTCAGGGATGATGGGAATTGTAGTCCCAAAACAGCTAGTGGCCCAAGTTTGGGAAACACTGATGTAAATTGTAGCCCAACATCTGGAGGGTCACAGTTGAGCCACTCCTGGTGTGAAGAGTGTACCTATGGACCTCTCCATACACTGTGATCACCTGGGCTTACCAGGGTTGAGCCACGTAGGGCTGAAGGGCAGGGTAGAAATATTAAGTAGATGACCTAAATGGGAAACCGTGCTAAGCAGCTATGGCTTTGGTGTCTGTAGGCTCGGAGCGCCGCCGTGGTAAGTCTGGCCAACACCAAACACGACCTGGACCTGATCAAAGAGCAGCTGGAGGAAGAGCAAGGCGGCAAAGCAGAGCTGCAACGCTTGGTCTCCAAGCTCAACACCGAAGTCACCACGTGGAGGACCAAATATGAAACGGATGCCATTCAGAGGACGGAGGAGCTGGAAGAGACTAAGTGAGCATGATTTTGGGGAGAGGGAGGGTCATATGCTAGTGTTGGTCAGGGCCAGAGACAAGTGGGTGGAACAATACATGTAAATTATACTTTTGTACAGTAAGCACAGCGGGTGGCGCTGTGGGTTAAACCACAGAGCCTAGGACTTGCCAATCAGAAGGTCGGCGGTTCAAATCCCTGCGACGGGGTGAGCTCCCATACTTCGGTCCCTGCTCCTGCCAACCTAGCAGTTCGAAAGCACGTCAAAGTGCAAGTAGATAAATAGGTACCGCTCCGGCGGGAAGGTAAATGGTGTTTCTGTGTCCTGCTCTGGTTCGCCAGAAGCGGCTTAGTCATGCTGGCCACATGACCCGGAAGCTGTACGCCGGCTCCCTCGGCCAATAAAGCGAGATGAGCGCCGCAACCCCAGAGTCGGCCACGACTGGACCTAATGGTCAGGGGTCCCTTTACCTTTACAGTAGGCACACACACACCATCACCTCTTTCTATCCTCTGTCCAGGCTAGGAAAGGGGATTATAAACAACACTTTCCAACCACAGGAAAATACTCAAGCAGGGTGCAAAGGAGAGCTGGCCTGGAGGTGTCCCAAGGGCCAGACACAGAAGGAATGTAGGAATTGGGCCTTTGGTGTGTTGGCACCTTCCCTGGAATATGAGACAGACGCTGTCCGTGGCGGAGGAAGAGGAGTGCGGGGGGAGCACACCGCCCCCGGCAACGCAATCCCTCTAGGGTGCCATCACGGCTGCTCCCCTGCCTGCGCTGGGCGCCATGCCCTCACAGGCGGCATTCCACACGCCCGGGATGCACACCAGCCCCCACCCCTGCCTGCTCTCTGCCCCCTGGTGCCGGAGCATGAAGCTCGACCACTGGACGCTGTCGCTGTCGTCTTTCCATTCCTTTCCTCTTTCATCAAGTCTTTTAAGCAGAGATTTCCCCCAGTCTGAATCTGCACTGGAACTATTTTTAAAACTCTATTTATATGTGGAATTGCGTTGAAATGTTTGTGTGTGTGTTTTTTATAAATGGAAGTGCTTTGTTTTCCGGTTGTTCATAGTTTTATTTGTTCGGCAACTTATCATTCTGTTGTCGCCTGCACTGGGACAAAGGTTCCATAATAAACACGAAATCTCCCCTGCTCTTTATGGTGCCCAGTATCTATCTTGGGGAATAGCCGATGTGCCACCCGCATGTTGCTGGAACTCCCAACAGTCGTTGGCCCCTGCCAGCTTGGTTAGGGCTGATGGGAGTTGTAGTCCAGCAACATCCGAAGTGCCAGAGGGTCTCCCATCCCCACATGGAGGGCTTGAAGACAGGCACGTTGAATTCGGTCTGGAAATCGGCTTGGAGCAAGTGCGCCCAATGCAATTGCGTTGCAGCCTTCTCTGCTGTGGAATGGCCTGCCCAGATTAGTTCACCTGGCGCCTTCTTTACAGTCAGATCCAGATATCTCCATCCTCATCCCCCATAGAGGTGCCAGGTGAAGTGCATGGAAGCACATCTCCAGTTATGGGCCTGTCTGAGAGCCAGGAAGGGATGCGGCAATGTTGCTCTGGAAGCATGCTGCCTCCACCTACGGTATTAAACCCGCAACCGATGCAACGCTGACTTGCATTCTCGTGTCGCGGTGCTTCCAGGAGAAAGTTGACTGCCCGGCTCCAGGAGGCAGAGGAGACGGCTGAAACGGCTCAAGCCCGGGTGGCCAGCATGGAGAAGAACAAGCAGAGGCTGCAGATGGAAGTGGAAGACCTCACTCTGGATCTCGAGAAGGTACCTGTTATGTACTGAGTTGAATAGGATCCAAACTGCAGCAGTCTGATTGGTCCTAGAACAATAGGATCCAAAAGGCAGCAGTCTGATTGGTCCTAGAACAATAGGATTCAGAATGCAGCAGTCTGATTGGTCCTAGAACAATGCAGCAGTATGATTGGTTGGCAGGAACTACCCAATCATGCTCCAGATAGAAGTGAATCCACAACCTGATTGGCTTACAGTAGAATTCCGGAATTAGCCAATCATGTGCAGCCCATTGTGTAAATAATGTATATAAAGCAGATACTTTGAGGGGACTTTCATTCATTCCTCCTCACCACTATGAGCTGAATAAAGAGCATGAAATCACTTTGCGACTCTGAGTATATTTCAGTACCCGATCCGCAGTTCCCAAAACTGTTTAGGGAAGTTTTTAATGACTGATGTTTTAATGTATTTTTTTATATTTTTTGGGAAGCCGCCCAAGGTAGCTGGGGAAACCCAGCCAGATGGGCAGGGTATATATAGTAAATTGGCCAAGGCACAGTCTAACCCCCTCCTTTGGTAATCGTCACAGAACTCTAGCCCAATGGTTGCCATTAATTTGTTTTTGAATTGATTTTAAAATGAATTGATTTTATAATTCTGTGTTACTTTTATTGTTGTTAGCCGCTCTGAGCCTGGCTTCGGCTGGGGAGGGTGGGATATAAATAAATTATTGTTCTTATTAATCTTATTATTGTCATACCTCATGTTACGTTTGCTTCAGGTTGAACGTTTTCAGGTTGTGTCCCGTGGCGACCTGGAAGTACCAGAAAGGGTTACTTCTGGGTTTTGCCGCTCGCGCATGCGCAGACGTGCAAAATGATGTCACATGCATGCGCAGAAGCGGTGAATTGTGCTCTGCACATGCGCAGACGCCGGTTGTGTTCTGCTCATGTTGCGAACGGGCCTCCAGAACGGATCCCGTTTGCAACCAGAGCTACCGCTGTATTATTAAATGCCCCGCTTGACTTTCTCTCCCCAGGCCAATGCAGCCTGCGCAGCCCTGGACAAGAAGCAGAGAGCCTTTGACAAGATGCTAGCGGAGTGGCACCAGAAGTGCGAGGAGCTGCAGCTGGAAGTAGACAACTCCCAGAAGGAGTGCCGCATGTACATGACGGAGAACTTCAAGCTCAAGACGGCCTACGAGGAATCCTTGGAGCACTTAGAATCTGTGAAGAAGGATAACAAGACTCTCCAGGGCAAGTGTTTCTGGGGCTGTGGATTCTCTGTGTTAGGAAATAGGGTGGAGACAAGATTTGGTTCAGTTCCAATCAGAAGGCAAACTGATCTAATTCTCACTTTCTGAAATACAAGACACGGATAGAAATACAGCCCTCCTTCAAAATTTGTGCTTCCATGAATTTTGCCTTGCAGTTCTTAAGCAAAGTAACACATGAGAGCCAGTGTGGTGTAGTGGTTAAGAGCGGTAGACTCGTAATCTGGTGAACTGGGTTCTTGTCTCTGCTCCTCCACATGCAGCTGCTGGGTGACCTTGGGCTAGTCACACTTCTTTGAAGTCTCTCAGCCCCACTCACCTCACAGAGTGTTTGTTGTGGGGGAGGAAGGGAAAGTAGGTTGTGAGCCGCTTTGAGACTCCTTAAGGTAGTGATAAAGTGGGATATCAAATCCAAACTCCTCTTCTTCATCTCCAAAAATGCATATCCTAGAGCAGGGGTTGACAAGGTGTACCTCGCCTGGGCCGGTTCACTCCCGGGAGATTGCTCCGTCGCCAGATCGTGTCTGCGCCCACAGAAGCGCCGCAGAAGCGAGTCTCTGCTCCGCACTGTGCCGGTTTAGCGCAGCGTGCAGGGACTTGCCGAGCAGGCAGCTTGGTTCTGGGGTGGCTCGGGAGCCGTTTAAATGACCCCTGTGGGCAGCTTGTGGCCCATGGGCTGCAGGTTGTTGACCCCTGTCCTAGAGTGAAGTCTGCATAGGAATGCCTATATAAGTGAAAATAAACATACAAAATGCATTTCATTGGAGGAAACCACTTACAAATGTGTGCCTGTTAGGCAAAACTACATGCAAAAATTGCTTATGAGGAGAAATTCGCACTCAAATGTCGATGAGTTTCCATGAGTTGTTTTTAAATCACAAATTGGTGCGGACGAATGAGAAATGTGGTGGAACGGAAATGGAGTGATTTGTACATCCCTCCAGTTTGCAGGCCTGGAATGCAAAGGAAGCATTGAAAAGATTTGTGTGTGTGCTTTTTCCCCCCTCAGAGGAGATTAAAGATCTGATTGACCAGCTGGGCGAGGGAGGAAGGAGTGTCCATGAGCTGCAGAAGATGAAGAAGAAACTGGAGCTTGAGAAGGACGAGCTGCAGGTGGCCCTGGAAGAAGCAGAATCGACCCTGGAGGTAATGATTCCTTGTTTATTTATTAAGCATTAGTAGGACTTCCCCTGCATGTGAAGACAGGCTCTGGAGCAGACAAGACCAATAGAGGGTCCAGTGGTCAAGAAGGCAGTTTCTGCATGTGCTGTAGAGGGAAGTGAGGGGCAGATGGGGCTCATCTACCTGGGGAGGCAGCCCGTCTAGGAGAAGGAAAACTCTGATCCTAAACCTCCATGGCCTTACGGGATATCTTCAGGAGAAGAAAAGACTAAGGAGTGAAACCTGCACAAATCCAGAGTGGGGTCCCCAAGACGGATGGCACCTTGTACGCCTCCTGCCAGCAACTCCTGCAGCCAAGCTGGCGCCAAACGCCTTGCTCTGATTTCCTTTGGACCACATCAGCGAGGTCAAGGGTGTGTGTCATGTGGGTTTGACTTCACCTCTGGAGACACACTCCATTGTGTCTCGAGACAGATGAACGCCAACACGAAAAACATGAGCAGCCTCATTTTTTCAGCATTTCCGGCCCTGCAAAGGGCATCGTCATCCATATTCCATTGGCCTCCTGCTCAGCCAGAGGAAGTGGTGCTTCTGAACGCCAGTTGCAGGATACTGCAAGAGGCAGAGTTGCTGTTGCACTCGGGCAGCCCACCAAGTGCCTATGAGAAGCCTGGAAGCAGGATCTGAGCATGACAATACTCTTCACGCCTGCAATTCCCAGCAGCTGGTATTCAGAAACATCATTGCCTCTGACCATGGTGGCAGAGAATAGCCATAAGCCGGGCTAGTAGCCTTTGATTGATCCTAAGATTCGGGACGCAGGTGGCGCTGTGGGTTAAACCACAGCGCCTAGGACTTGCCAATCAGAAGGTCGGCGATTCGAATCCCCATGATGGGGTGAGCTCCCGTTGCTCGATCCCAGCTCCTGCCAACCTAGCAGTTCGAAAGCACGTCAAAGTGCAAGTAGATAAATAGGTACCACTCTGGCGGGAAGGTAAACAGCGTTTCCATGTGCTGCTCTGGTTCGCTAGAAGCAGTTTAGTCATGCTGGCCGCATGACCTGGAAGCTGTACGCCGGCTCCCTTGGCCAATAAAGCGAGATGAGCGCCGCAACCCCAGAGTCGTCCACAACTGGACCTAATGGTCAGGGGTCCCTTTACCTTTACCTTTAAGATTCGGATATGCTATGACAGGCTTCCTCAACCTCAGCCCTCCAGATGTTTTGAGACTACAATTCCCTTCATCCCTGACCGCTGGTCCTGCTAGCTAGGGAACATGGGAGTTGTAGGCCCAAAACATTTGGAGGGCCAAGGTTGAGGAAGCCTGTGCTATGAGGTAGAGAGTAAAGAATAATGGTAAATGAAAAAGAAAATAATAATAAGCTTGATTGGCACCTGAGCGTCTAAGGTAAGTGTTGGGAGTTATGTCCCTTTGCCAAGCTTGAAGGGGGTTCCAAGTCCTTTGCCCCACATCGCTCAGACACCCATAGCTGATCGGTCCCTACTAAAGTAGTCAATAACTGTTTCCACCTTTAAAGAGCCTGTCATCCACACGTCTCCTTGTTTCTGCCGACAGGTGGAAGAGAGCAAGCTCATCCGCATCCAGCTTGAACTGGCGCAAGTCAAGGCGGACATTGACAGGAGGATTCATGAGAAGGAGGAGGAGTTTGAAGCCACAAGGTATGGAGCATAGAAGGTGTGCGAGAGGCAGGAAGCGGAAGGTTAAAACTGGGAACAACAAAAACGTGGCAAGAATTACTTGAGAGAGATGAGGTTCTCCCCTTTTTAATCTTTGTTTTAATCCGCACAACCACCCTGCGAGGTAGGTTAGGCTGAGAGACAGTGGCGAGCCCAAAGTCACCTAGTGTGCTGAGTGGGGAATTGAACCTTGGTCTCTCTGTCCCTAGTCCAGCACTCTAGCCACTGCTCCACACTGCCAGCCAGTGAGCATAGCTTCTCATTTTTCAGCTGTTCTGTTTGGAACACTTGTTAACTTATTTGGGATATCAGTGGTTGTGGGATTTTGAGCTTTCCTTGGTTTAGAAAAGTAGCTGATGGTGTGTGTGTGTGTGTGTGTGTGTGTGTGTGTGGTTTTCTTTCTGGTAAACATTTCTGCAGCCTCCCCCACTGCCTGCATTCCCCGATTCGAAAAAGCCCAAATGGGGAGGTAAAAGTTCACGACATCTTCCTCTGGCCTTTTATGAGAGTGCAGGCACCTGGGGAGGCTGCAGAGGGCAGAACACTAGGTGAGGGGGTTTAAAATGAAAGGAAGGAGTCTTGGCAAGTTAACTGCAACAAAAACCCGTATCCCATCCATGAGATTTTCACTGACCATTTCAATCCTCTTTGATAATTTTCAGACGGCATTTCTTTATTCAGTAATGTACAATGACGAAATGCAGGGTAATTTTTTGGCACAGCACAAACGTCATCTTCATGACAATCCAGTGAGGTAGGCTTAGGCAGAGAGGGAGAGAGAGAGAGAGAGAGAGAAAGAGAGGGAGAGAGAGAGAGAGAGAGAGAGAGAGAGAGAGAGAGAGAGAGAGAGAGAGAGACTAGTATAAGATCCCCAAGTGAGCTTCAGGACTCAGAGCGATTGAGACACTAGAAGAAGAAGTCCCAGCAAAGGAAGAATGGGTACAAAAACTTATGGAACATGCAGAAATGGCAAAACTTACTGGAAGAATAATAAATCAAGATAACAAACATTTTTTTAAAATAAAAGAATGGAAATGGTTTATTGAATATTTACAGATAAATTGTAAACAGATAAAACATTAGCAGGATTATTGTAATAACCTGCCGTTTTATAAAAGTATATATTTACAGCAGATAATTAAACGAGCAAGTTAAATGAATTTGGGTATGCAGAAGATATTAAAAAATAAATTTAAGGAACCGCAGAAAGAGGGGGGAGGAAGTCAAATTTTGAAACGTTAAATTGATTGTAAAACTAATGAAAGGTATAAATTTGAAAAGTATAAATAAAAAACTAAGGGGGGGAGGAATTGAGACAAATGGATGCCTTTGTTCTCCTCTGCAGGAAAAACCACCAGCGGGCCATTGAGGCCCTTCAATCCAGCCTGGAGCTGGAGGCGAAAGGCCGTGCTGAGGCGCTCCGTCTGAAAAAGAAGATGGAGACTGACCTGAACGAGATGGAGATCCAGCTGGACCACGCCAACAGGAACAACAGTGAGCTGGTCAAGACGCTGAAGAAACTCCAGCAACAGATCAAGGTGAGAAAAAGATCGTGAGGGAGGGAGGGAGGGAGAAGCCAGGCGGAAGAGAAAATGGCGCCTGGAGGGGATGGTCTTCTGAGGAAAAGCTTTGCAGGTTAACACAAGTTGGAGAAACCCCTGGGTTGCTTGTTCTCCTCAGACAGAGCTGGCAAGGTTGATCTCAAGACCTTCTGTGGTGCTCTTGCTTGTTCTGCCGCTGAGCCAAGGCTCTTGCCCAGTCAAAATGTGAACTGAAACGCCTTTCTTTCCAACACCCTACACTGAGCAATGGCTCTTTTCAGGGCAGATTATGTACAGTTTGGCAGAGTTCAGATTGGAGTGTGGGCAGTCTACAACCAGTGTAGATGAGATGGAGTTCGATAGGCCAACAGCTTGACTCAGCCTAAGGCAACTTCCTAGGTACAGGTTGTAGCTATCCAAGTTCTGAGAGTAGACCCACTGAAATGAGTGGAACTGAGTCAGCCACACCAAACGATGTTGCTGATTTCATTATTTGTAACCCACCCATCTGACCGGGTTGCCCCAGCCACTCTGGGCATAAAAACACAATAAGACATCAAACATTAAAGACTTTCAGACACAGGGCTGCTTTCAGATGTCTTCTAAAAGGTGTATAGTTATTTATCTCCTTGACATCTGATGGGAGGATGTTCCACGGGGTGGGTGCCACTGCTGAGGAGGCCCTGTGCCTGGTTGCCTGTAATTTCACTTCTCACAGTGAGGGAACCACCAGAAGGCCCTCAGAGCTGGACCTCAATGAACGTGCCTAATAATAGATACAGTGCTGCATGTGCCATGTGCAACCCATCTTGTGGATCTGGGGTGGTCCCCAGCCTGACCCTACTGGTTACTTTTCCGCCTTCAGGACCTCCAGATCCAGATGGACGAGGATGCCCGCCAGCATGAAGAGCTCCGGGAACAGTACAACCTCCAAGAGCGCCGCCTCAGCCTTCTCCAAACGGAGCTGGAGGAAGTTCGCACCGGCCTGGAGGGCAGCGAGCGCTCCCGCAAACTGCTCGAGCAGGAGTTGGTGGAGGTCTCCGAGAGGCACAATGAACTCAACGTCCAGGTGGGGACAGAGGACCTGCCTGTCCTGGGTGTAGTTGGCTGACTAGCTGGGCAGTTTGATGTGCAGCATGTTGAACCCGGTGGTGAAACTAAGCAGACGCACACCCTGCTTAGACCAGCCAATGGAGAGCGGTCCATTAGGGCAAATGAGGCAGCGCTGCTTCACTAGTCTGTCTGCCCTTAGCCAGCCCCTAGAAGTCACCGACTGGCTGGACGCAGAGGAATGATGGGAGGAACTGGCTGGGGAACCCTGAAGGGAAGGAGGCTCAGAGCCTGGACAGTGGTGGTGGTGGGATGCCGCCGAGTAGTCAGACTGGGAAGCGGATGTGTCAGAAGCTGAAGAAGTAACAGGGCTTAGTGAGATGGGAGAGTCTGTGGCAGATAGAAGTCCAGAATCAGAGGCAGAAGCTGAAGAAGGAGAGGAGGGAGGCCAAGGGGCAGAGGTGAGCCCAGGTGGTGAAGAGTCATGGGTGTCTCCCCCTCCTGCTGTGAAAAGCTCCCCTCCCTGCTGGTCTCCCAGAACCAGCAGAGGCATGAAGAGGGTGGAGGAGAAATTAGCCTCACACAGGAACAGTCTCAAATTGTTTGGGGGAAAACCCTGAAGATGAGAGGACAGACAGCTGTGGGGAGGTGGGGACTTTCAGTCTCGGCAACTGATTTTATGTCTAAGACCCAACGGGAAGGAGCTGTTTTGCTTGTTAGGCCACACTCTCCGCCAAGTCTGTGAAGATAATGTTTTGGCAAATAAAGAGTTAACTCCAACCTTGAATGGTGTGATTTACTGCCGGCTTACTCTTTGATACTGTCCATCTGCCTTCTTACTCGCCGCCAGTCCAGATGGTGGCACTCCCTGTCGACTTTCTCCTCCTTAGTCGCATTATTGCCCCTTGCAGAACTCAGCAGGGAGGCAGGGACCAAACTAGACTAAGCTGGCTCTGCCTGTCACTGGTTTTGGTGCTACCTCTTGTTGGTCTCCTTGCTTTCTGTCCTATCAGGCCCAGTGGCACCAGCCATCATCACAGGCAACTGTCTCAAAGCATGCAATAAAAAAAGCAGCATTCAGGCATTAGAACAGGCAGTCTGTCTCTGCATTTCTGCAACAACTGAGGCTTACCCCAAACTCTTCTTTTCCCTCTGCAGAACCAAAGCCTGCTGGTGATCAAGAGGAAACTGGAATCTGACCTCCAGCGCATCACTAATGATCACGAGGAGCTCATCAGCGAGTTCCGAACTGCGGACGAAAAAGCAAAGAAGGCAGTGGCTGATGTGAGTTGCATCCCTGCAGAAGAAGGCTCAGTGATAATTATATCCTATTATTTTTATGGTGGCAAATAGAAAGGGATGATCCTTTGTGTATCAATAATGTGAGGTTAAAGGATGAGGAATCTCATACTCTTCGTTCATGTTTGTTTATTTTTTTAATCACACCTCGGTCAACTCCAGGCTATCACTATTTTGCAGAAGGGACTGTGCACCGAAAATTAAGGTTTGCACAATTAAATTGGATTAAAGTGCTCTGGTACAACAATTTAAAAAACAAAACAAAAACCAGGCTATTTGCAGTTAGGAAAGTGATGGGGAAAGTACACAGAGACAATCAAATACAGTAGATAGCATTGCCTCACTTTCCTACAAAGATATCAGGATGCACGCTCAATAAACAGGTTTAGGCCAGCTACTTGCGTTCCATAGCCCTGAGTATCACACAACATTCCCCTTCCTTCTGTTGGGCTGCTCTGAATACATGAGAGGGAGCTGAGTTCTGACGCTTGCTGCTCTTGGTGATTCTAATACTTCTTACCCTCCCCACCCCTTCCAGGCGACCCGCATGGCAGAGGAGCTGCGCCAGGAGCAAGATCACTCCATGCACCTGGAGAGGATTAAGAAGAACCACGAGGTCACCATCAAAGACCTGCAAGTCAAGATGGAGGAAGCTGAGCAAATGGCCCTGAAAGGAGGGAAGCGAACCATCATGAAGCTGGAGACCAAGGTAGGAGGACGCTTCCCCGTTGCCTCTGACCTTGTCCCCAAAATATGCATGTTGCCAGACCAAAGATGCACAGAGAGGTGCTGAATCTTCAGATTAACCCCAGACCTGCAGGGAGCAGAGAACCTTCTTCACCATGAGGGCCACAGAAAAGGCAGTTAAGAGGAGAAATCATTACTTATTTTTTAATTGGCATCCGTCTCAAGAGACAATGGAGGGTGGAGTCCAACCGCTGTGTTAGCAGCACCAAAGCGACCTCCCTGAGGCACAAGCCAGGGCAAGGTGTGTGGAGGTCCTGGGCTTCTCACATGACAAGACCTGGCTGATGTGGTCCAAAGGAAAGCAGAGCAAGGCGTTTGGAAACAGCTTGGCTGCAAGAGTTGCCAGAAGGAGCCATACAATGCACCATTTGTGTGAGGTTACTCCTTAGCTGCTTCTCCTCCTGAATATATCCTGCAAGGCAGCAGAGGTTTAGGATCAGAGTTTTCCTTCTCCTAGATGGGCTGCCTTCCCGGGCTGACAAGTCCCATCTGCCCCTCAGGGAAATCACAGAGGTGAATAGAATGATGTGCAGGAATTGGACAGAGCCAGTGTGGTGCAGTGGTTAAGAGCGGTGGACTCGTAATCTGGTGAACTGGGTTTGATTCCCCGCTCCTCCACATGCAGCTGCTGGGTGACCTTGGGCCAGTCACACTTCTCTGAAGTCTCTCAGCCCCACTCACCTCACAGAGTGTTTGTTGTGGGGGAGGAAGGGAAAGGAGAATGTTAGCCGCTTTGAGAATCCTTAGGGTAGTGATAAAGTGGGATATCAAATCCAAACTCTTCTTCTTCAGAGAGAGGTTTCTCTCTCTCTCTCTTTCTCTCTCTCTCTCTCTCTCTCTCTCTCTCTCTCTCATATAATGCTAGAACTCATGGTCACCCAGTGAATTCAGTATAAGACATTGTCTTAGGTCCTTTGGGAAGGGCTGTAGCTCTGTGGTAGGAAATCCTTTTTGCCCGCTGGCAGTTCCAGGTTCAGCCCCTTGCCCAAAACCCTGGACAGCTGCTGCCAGTCAGTGTAGACAGTCCCGAGCGAGAGGGACCAAGGATCTGGCTCAGTTTAAGGTAGCTTTCTACATTTCCACGGCCTCAATCTCCCCCACCCCCTTTTCCAGATCAAGGAGCTGGAAACAGAGCTGGATTCGGAGCAGAAGCGCCACGTGGAGACGATGAAAATCGTGCACAAGAACGAGCGTCGCCTGAAGGAGCTGGTCTTCCAAACGGAGGAGGACCACAAGACCAACCAGCGCTTGCAGGAGCTGGTGGAGAAGCTGCAGAGCAAGATGAAGACCTACAAGAGGCAGATCGAGGAAGCTGTATGTACCAGGGGTGGTCTTGAGCATCATTTCTCTCTTCCCCTGCCTCCTCCCTTGACAGGCACATTGACTAGGGGTTGGGGAATCGCAGGGGCTTCCAAACTTCCTTTTTAGCCACGGGGCTGAGGCGGGGGAAACCCGAGCTTCCCCCGACCCCAGCCCCCAGAACAGGCTGCTATCCGCAAGTCTTCGGAGCCCAGCGGGAACTCCCGCCGCGCTCAGAAGGCTTGCGGATAGCTGCCTGAAGCCCGGGGAGCGCAGCGGGAGTTGGCGCTGCACTCCCCGGACTTCAGGCTGCAGGCTGCTATCCGCAAGCCTTTGGAGCGCTCCCAAGGCTTGTGGATAGCTGCCTGAAGCCTGGAGAGCGAGAGGGGTCAGTGCGCACCGACCCCTCTCGCTCTCCAGGCTTCAGCGAAAGCCTGCATTCACTCCACAGGACGCACACACATTTCCCCTTCATTTTTGGAGGGGAAAAAGTGTGTCCCATAGAGCGAAAAATACGGTATTTTTAATCGCTCCTTTCGTTTCTTGTGTTCTGCTCTATTGCACTGCAGTCTAAATTCCATGGAATTCAAATTGGAATGCGATAAAAATCAACGCGTAAGGAATAAAAGAAGCCCTTTTATTTGAGAGGGCCATCAGGCTTGCTTAAAGGGTGCATGATGTGCAGATGTGACGTCGCTGCCACTTGCCGCCATCTGCCACCTCACTCTGCTTAACATCAGGGATCCCAGTGTACTCTAGGAACAATGCATTTCGGCTTCGGTCACATCTACAACACACATTTTAAAGCACATTTAAAACACAAGTCTCCCCCCACAGAATCCTGGGAACTGTAGAGTGCTGAGAAGTGCAGCTCTGTGTGGCTACAAACTACAGTTCCCAGGATTCTTTGGGCGGGGAGCCACAACTGTCAGGAGTTCCAGCTTGGCCCTGCAACTTTGGGTGCCAGAGACCGTGGGTGCCATGCAGCGTGCATGGCCCTGGCACTGAAATTTGTGGGCGCCTGGCCCCTTCATGGGGAATTTTGTGGGTGCTTGGGCACCCAGGGCCTCAAGGAGTTGGCACCTAGGATGACTGTTAAAAGTGGTACAACCAGTGGAATATTGTTACCGATGGATAGCAACCCGTGAAGCACTCCGGAGTCACCCCTTGTTCCATGTAAAGCTTTTATTTCAGTTGCAGTCTATCTCATCCTAATTCACACTACAATTCCCATCATACCTGACCATTGGTCCTGCTAGCTAGGGATGATGGGAGTTGTAGTCCCAAAAATAGCTGGTGACTCAAGTTTGAGAAACACTGCTTTAAACCTATTAGCCATCTCCCCGTTGCTTGTGAGGCTGACTCACACCTCAGACCTCGCGAGTCAGCATTTCCACTTAACGCAGAGTCGATACTCGCAACACTCCCAACAGCTATGAATGTGAAAGTGGTAGAAATGTGCAAAAATATATGGCGCGGATGTGTTCCTGCTATGAGACGTTTGGGGAAACAGTTAAATGCAGGCATGCATCCGCTCCCAGCAACTGGCCGCCCAGTACAAAACAACCAAACTCTTTCTCCCTACTTCAACTCCCTATAGGAAGAACAGGCTAACCAGAGTCTGGCGAGGTACCGGAAGACTGTGCATGAGTTGGACGATGCCGAAGAGAGGGCTGGGATGGCCGAGTCGGCCCTGAACAAACTACGCACGAGGCACAGAGTCTCAGCTGGCAAAGCATTCACCTCTGTAGAAATCATCCAGGTGGCCAAGTCCTCCAGCTCCTCCAAGTCAACAGCTGAGGAATAGCTCCCGTCTCTTTGAACCTGCAGCTGGTAGGTGTGCTATTTCTGCCCTGGTTTTTAAGTGATCTTGGAGTGGCTCCCTTTAACCTTGGTGAAATATACTTGGAGTCCTGTAGTGATTTCATGCTCTTTATTGTGGCTTGTAAAACAGTGATTGAATTGCCCCCCAAAACTCAGGCTTTTATATACATTATTTACACAACGAGTCCCATCTGATTGGCTGATTCTGCTTCCCTCCTGGAGCCTGATTGGTCTTTTCCTGCAAGCCAATCAGTTGTTGCATTCTAGGATCCTACTTGCCTATTGTTCTAGGATCCAAGCTTAGTACACAACACTAGGGCTGGCTACTTTTTGGGGGGGACGGGGCTCAAGGTCCCTCTTGGCTAACCCTCTGTGGAAGTGGTGGGTGTGGCAGAAATAGGTGTGACCCCCCATCTTCTCTCACCCCCAGTCTTACATGGGCTTTCATGCTCAGTTCAACTCCTTCTCAGATGATCTGCACAGATCAACTGAGCAGGAGGATCATTAGGAACACAAGAAGAGGCTTATCTAGTCCAGCATCCTGTTCTCCCCGTGGCCAATCGGATTATTATTATTTATTAAATTTGTATCCCGCCCTATACCCGCAGGTCTCAGGGCAGCTGCAACATCAAATCACAATATAAAAACACAAAACACATTATAAAAACAGAAAACAACCCAATAAACCCCTCCCCAACACATTTTGAAAGGGCACTGCTCTGCTTTGACTGCATTACCCTCCAACATTTCTCCGGTGAAAATATGGATGTCCCATTCCATAATGATGATTCTACTATTTATACCCCTCACATCTTATTGAGTTGCCCCAGCCACTCCGGGCAGCTTCTAACATATATAAAAACACAATAAAACATTAAACATTTTTTTAAAACTTCCCTATTCAGGATTGCCTTCAGATGGCCCGGGGGTCACATAACTCCATACCCACCAATGTTTCTCCAATGAACATAGGGGCATCCTAAGGAAAAGAAGGACATCCTGGGATCAAATCAGAAACTGGGCTAGTTTCTCTAAATCAGGGATGTCCCTGGAAAATAGGGACACTTGGAGGGTATGTGACTGTCCATGAATCAGGATCTTTTTCTGTATTCATAGATCACCAAAGAATTGTAGAGTTGGAAGGGACCACAGGGGTCATCTAGTTAAATCCCTTATTCCACTGGCTCTTGTTTGTTTGCCCCTTCCCTGTTTGCCCTTCTGCTCTCCTTCCGTATCCTTTTGCAACTGACGTTGTCCCAACTGTGCTTAACTTTGCAGGCGGATCGACAAAGCGTCTCCATGCAGCTGCCTCTTCCAAGATGGCTTCCCTAGTGAGGACTGGAGCAGCTTAAGGCAATGGAAAAGACACCCGCAGAGAAAAAGACAGAGGGGAAGTTGGAAGTGAAGAGAATGGGGAGAAATGGGGGTTAGCAAAGCATCCGCCATATACAGAAGCTTGAAACCCCATCTCTTCTCCCAGAGCATATTTTCTTTACCAAGAAGGTTATATTGATATGTTTTCTGAGTTGGAACGAGTCTGTTCTCCAGGCACCCTGCTTGCATTTTCATGTCAAGGACGGAAAATGTTACGAAGGCGAGGCCTCAGCTGTCTCCTGCAAAATAGTCCTGAATGCATAGTCTTAATAAAGCTTAATCCCATAGAAAACAACCTTGGTGAGCTCTTATTCTTTCTTTCCACGGCTGTGCATGGATATGTTGGTTTAGCAACGATTTTGAAGAGAGGAACTGTTTGCTTTGCTTGATTTGTATCCCGCCCTTTAAATAAACGCTCAGGGCAGCTTACAATACAAAATAAAGGGTGCATCAAATACTTAAATAAAATACTTAAAAATACTACAGATAAGGGGAACCTCTGGCCCTCCAGACGCTGTGGAACTACAACTCCCATCAGTCCAGCAAGGCAGGGATGAAGGGAGTTATAGCTCAGAAAGATCTGGAAGGCCAGAGGTTCCCCATGCAGTGGTACCTTGGTTTTTCGAGTGTAGTCTGTTCCAGAAGACCGTTTGACTGCTGGAACGTTCGAAAACCAAGGCGCAAAGGGTGGTATGAAGAAAACAGAAAAAAATTAACATGTACATGCATGGAAGCCGTTCGACTTCTGGGGCGTATTCGAAAATGGAAGCATTTACTTCGGGGCTTTCGGTGTTCAAAAACCAAAACATTCGGGTTCCAGGGCGTACGAAAACTGAGGTACCACTGTACCTGCTTCACATGTCTATTCAGAAAGAAGTCAGTGTGAGATAAATACAGCTATGCGGGTTTTCTGAGAATGAGAACATTTTCTGGGAGGGGAAATGCTATCCAAATTAGGGTGATATGCCGAGGGTAAGTTGTTTTCAGGGTTCTTCCCCTTGATACTATATATAGCACCACAGACTCTCCCTGCTCACTAGGCCCTTCAACTTCTTACACCTCCTCCCTGTCCTTCTCCCACGCATTGTCCCACCGCCATTCCCAGGGCTCTGAATTTTCTTCCTCTGGGGGTTCCCCAGCTAGTCCCCCCCACCATTTCTCTGCACCCAACCAATCCACGACACCATTTATCTTTTCCACGCTTCATTCCAGCAACCTCTCCCCTGTTCTTAGAGAAACAAAGCTAAGTGGGAAAGTTGAGAGGTTACCATAAAATATTTCTGGCCAGCTAAGATTTACTGCATTATATATTCCTGCTTGGGGTGAGTAGAGGAGATACCACTCCGAAGTGTTTCACTTTCCCCACAAACAAAGACCTCTTGGAAAATAATACTGTATTCACATGGCACTGTGTTCCGTTCATGCATTTTTTAGCTGCCCTAGTTGCAAAGCTTTTAATCTGTAAAAACCTTTAAAAAACAACCCTTCTGCCACAAATCAATGCAGAAACAGGGCAGTCATTCATGCTCTCACCTAGTGTACTATCGATGCCCAATTTTGCAGATTTATCTGGAGAATTAAAGATGGCCATCCTTATGTGCACTTGCTTAGGAGCAGGGATGGGCACTAAAAACAAAGGCTTTTATTAAATTCAGTACTTCTTGCACCCAATGAAATGTATGTAAGACAGCACAATTCTGTATGCAGGAGTAAGCTCTGAAATTCAGTTGGACTTGCTCCCAAGCAAGGGTGTATAAGATCTGAAAACTCTTCTTTAGTGATCACTCGTAGCTGAGTAAGGTTGTCTTCCATAAACACGGTTTTAACAATGTGACTGTGGAGGCTAATTCTGGATCCACACATCCGTCCACAGTGGGGACATTGATTTCCAGGCAGGAGTTGATCACGGTGTGGATTTGCCAAGCGTGCCTTCCTCTTAGCACGTTTCTGTCGGAATGGGGAGGGGGGTTCAAAAGGCCAGCTGGCTCAGCCCCAGCTGGAGCATCTCCCCTCAGCCTTGCCGCTGTGGAGATTCATCGACCTCTGCTCCAATGTGCATCAGCAACTCAAGCTTGCAGACTTGAGCGCACTTTACTCAGCACTGTAAACTGCACAACAGAAGAGGCTTGAGGCTGTAGACACATACTAAACTATGCATTTATTATACATAAATCAGGACAAAGAAACATGTCATCTCTCCTTGCCGTCTTCTCGGAGTGAGACTAAAAGCAAAAGCAATACAGAGCGGATGTTCCGCTCACGCCAGCAATCTGTGCTGGAATGTAAACAGACATGTGACACACAACAATCCCATGTCTGCAGCAAAGGGTGGAATGGAATTCCCAACAGTTTCTCCCTTGCGTCTTGAGTTTGAGTGTCTTCAAAGCCCGTGACACCTTTGGTAAAGGCTGTTCTCCAACTGGAGTGCTTGCAGGCAAGTGTTTCCCAATTGTTGGTGTTTATACTACATTAAAAAACAATTGCCTTGTTTAAACCTCTTTTGTTGACCACCAGCATTACACTTTCCATTTTTAAGTTTGGAATAGAGTAGTTGCTTTGAAAGACGATAATCAGGCATCCGCACAACGTGACCAGTCCAATGAAGTTGATGTTGAAGAATCATTGCTTCAACATTGGTGATCTTGTTTCTTCCAGTACACTGGTTCGCCTGTCTTCCCAAGTGATGTGTAATTTTTTTGGGAGACAACATTGATGGAATCTTTCAAGGAGCTGGAGATAGCATTTATAAGTGGTCCATGTTTCACAAGCATACCGTAAGGTTGGTAGTACAATAGCTTTGTAAACAAGCATTTTGGTTTCCCTGTGAAATGTCCAGAGTTCTATGAGAAACACGACTAGAGCCAATGGATGGCAGGGAAGTAGGAGAAACCTCTGAACTGTCAGAGCCGTTCAACAGTAGAACAGTCTGCCTTGGCTCCTCCTGTGCTTAAGCAGGGGGTCAGGTGGCCATCTGGTCAAGGACACCATTGAGATATCCTTGAACTGATCAAGAGACTGGATCGATCAACAAGATCTCAGCCTTGCAACACAGCCCCTTTGCAGGTTTACTCCAAGTCCCACTGAACTGAATGCAAAGGTTCATCCTATGTCCTGCCGTGTTCAATGAGGCCCCCAGAAAAGTGGGCATGAGATTATCGTGCGTTGACCCAAGGGTCATCTAGTCCAACCTCTGCAATGCAGGAATCTCAACTAGATTATACATGACACGTATGAGAACTGAGATGAGATACATTCCTCTCCTTCAGGCAGCCACACCACCCATTTTGCACCCAACTGGGACTGAGCCAACCAGCCTCTTTGTCAACCCCCCCATCCCTTTTCTGCACTTTAGCAAAAACTCTCTCCTCTGCTTTTTTCTTTTATTTATGTCACAATTTGTTTGCGGGGGGGGGGGGACTCAGAAGAAGTATAGAATTATTACTAAAAAGTTTACAACCATTTTTCAAAATGTACAAAGTGTAAATAATAATAATAATAATAATAATAATAATAATAATAATATTTCTACCCCGCCCATCTGGGTTTTCCCAGTCACTCTGGGAGGTTTACAGTATAAATAAAACATAGTAAAACAATAAAACAGTAAAAAACAAATTAAAACACCTACAAACTTTCTGAACTACTAGATAGGCTTATCTAAACAAGAATGTTTTCAGCAGGCACCGAAAAAAATACAGTGAAGGCTCTGATATCAAGAGGCAGGGAGTTCCACAGCGTCGATGCTGCCACGCTAGACAATCGAGCTCTTCCACGTGCGGAGCGGGTGTAATATGGCACCTGCCTGCGCAAGCGCACTACGAGGAAGCGCTTTCCGAACCACCTACTCTTATCTGCGCAGTCGCAGTGAAAGACCCGCCTCTTCAAGGGAGCCGGCTTGCTTGCTTGACTTGCTTGGTTGCCTCTTTCCCACGGCAGCGCCTAAGCGCAGGCGCAGTAAGCGAATGCAGCCCGGGCTTCCAACCTTGTCCGAACCCAACACTCGGCGCAGGCGGCGTGAGCGAGCGTGGCCGCTCCGTCGACCGTTGGTGACGCATGCGCCTTGCGAGAGAGGCGCTCCGGGAGCGCGTTGCGCAGGCGCGCGGGGGCCGGGCCTGTGACGGAGCCGGGCCCTTGCTTGGCGGCCGCGCCTTCCTCGCATTCCCTCAGAGAGCGCCGCTCGGAGCGGAGTCGCGTTGACTGGCCAGAGTCCGCGAGCCGCCCCCGGCCCCCGCACCCCGCCGCTTTCCTCAGGCCCGGACGGTGAGTGAAAGGGGAAGAAGGGGTTAATTTCCTTTGGTTTCCCTCTTCCCTCCATCCTAATTAAGGGGGGGGGGGTGAGTGAAGCGCCTCCTCTGGGCTGGGGGGAAATTGGGGTGGGGGGGGAGATAACCCCCTAGGCCCTCTCCCCACCCCATTATGGGAACAGTAATTGGGGGTAGGGGGGTTGCCAGGCTATTATGCGTCCATTAAAACAATGCTGCAATAATAATTAATTAGTAAATGAACCTGTATGTATTTATCATGTTTATTTTATTGCATTGAATTCTTATGCATTTCCTGCTGCTTTTTCCTTTGACCTCACTGCAAGGTGTACATTCGTTCTCTGCCCCCCCCACTCGTTTTCCCCCCTCCTTCACAGCAAACCCTTAATTCATTTCATTTACCCTGAAGCGGCTGACAGCAGACAGAAGCCACATTTATCGGGATATTTATCTCGAAATGCACAAAGCAGGCCAGAGCCCCGTTCACATCAAAACAGTGCTGCGATAGGATAAAGCTTGCGATCCTGTGCAAATATGTCTGGGAATAAGCAGCACTGAATATGACAGGGTTTGCTTCGTACCCACACTCGAAGCAGCTTACGAAATTGTCTCACAGAAAAAGTCACATCCAAGTCTAGTATGACGAATGGAAATAACACTTTGCCCCTCTAGTGCCAGGATGATTCAGGTAGCGTTTCCTGCTCTCATCCCTGGTGTTGTTTGGCCTCTGCCTACTAGGTAATAAGGCTGGACTCTCATTCTGCCAGTCTGCCCTTATGGGTAACTGAGAGAGAGGTTCGCTATGTATTGATTTGTCATTGTTCTTTTTCCTAGTAAATGGCCATTTCTGGAACAGGTACATGGAGGGAGGCGTCACCTGGAGAACTGCAGGGCATCTCTGAGCACAGGCACGTTGCATCTCCCCTTTATGGCAGCCCTGTCGATGAGGGTGCCAAAGGTGGAGGGCAGCCTTTGTTCCACCATCATCACAATGTCCTTCTAATGCAGGGATTGTGTTCATTGTTGTGATTGGAAGAGCTGAATAGTCTTAGTAAGAAGACATAGGACTTCTCCCTTTATTTCCTGTTTGAGAAGAAATCTAGGTAGTCTTAAGAGGAATGGGTTTTGGCTTCCAAATTTTTGTAGAAGTAAAAAGCGCTAATGGAGTCAGCTTAATATTTGCCAAGCTTTAAATCAAAGTGTCGATGGAACTGACACTGTTACAGGTGTCACATAATACCTGTTCCGCATTTGTAAGAATTTGATACTTTAAGTGTAGAAGCGCCCACACTTTGTAACTCCCTGCCTATTGAGAACAGGCATGTCACCTTCACTGTACTCTTTTCTGCACTTGCTAAAAGATACGTAGAATGTTAATGTGTTTTTTAGTCTCTTTTTAGTTTATCACTGACTTTAATTTTTTTGAATGTTTTACATAGCTGTTTTTATCAGTAATTTTTTTATTCTATTCTTTTTGTAAATTACTTTGAAAATCAAGCAGTGTATAAATTTATGAAATAAAGCGATCTATAATAGATTCTTACTGTGATGGAATTTTTAGTGAGCTGATTTGTACCTTACACTTCAACTGTTGTCAATGTTATTGCATGTTTGCCATGTTCAGAAAAGCTTCCACGTCAATTTCCACTCCAAATAAAAACCCCTAAGCTCCCACCTCCCCCAGTGGCATTTCTTCCCAGCTGAAGCCCATCTTCATTGGGAAGTAATATAAAAATCCTGATTTGGATAGCTGGTATTGTGGTGAGATGAGCTTGGATTTTAAAAATCTCATAATGTTGGTGGAGGTGAGATTTGTGAGATGTGGAAAGCAACACATCTGTGTGGCAACAAGGAAGAGTACTTTTTTGGTTATCACCATCTTTTGCATTCTTTTGCCTTTTGCATTCTGCCCCAGGTGGTGACACTGAAATCTTTTTGACGCCAGATTAACACCTTCCTCTTCACCCAGACATTTGCTGGAGTTTCCATCCACTTGGGTCAAGGCTTTATGTTACTGCCATTCTGGGTTGCAAATAAGTTTCTTCCTCCACCCCAGGAAGCTGGTGTTTTATGCTTTGTATATCCAGCCAACTGTTTAAATTTTCATTGTGGTGGTTTTCAATATTTTTTTGCTTTCAATATTTTTTATGCCCCTAGCTTGATTGATTGTGAGTTGCCTAGAGATTGGCCTCAGTTAGGTTTTGTTGGTGGCATCTGTCTGCAGAGACAATGGAGGAGTGCACTTTCAGGGGTGAAGTCAAACCATTGGAGAGTTACAGCACCTGCTGTGGCTGTAGAGACCGATATGGGAGGTACATGTTTAATTGCAGGTGGGGCAGATGAAGGCGTCCGGTTTTGCTGCTATAGCTGCACCATGACTAACAAACTAAACAGGGTGTATTTATCTGGTATTAGCATCAAAAAGGGGAATGCAGGTGAACTGAACTTTATGTTCCCCTTTGTTGCTTCACTGCAGTTAGTTTGCCCTGGTGACTTTCCCCCCAAAGGTAAGAAAAAGGAGGGATCAGCTGAATGTCCAAATCACCCAGCAATTTCCAACCAACACTAATGTGATTTGGAAAAACTATATCTTTAACTGGAAATAATTACAGTAGCTTTAAAAGCAGTATATTTTGGCTTGGTATTTTGATGCTTCTGTGATTCCATTGCAGGTGATGAACTGTTAGAGTCTTTCTTTTTCCTTTTTAAAGTTGATTTATTATTGAGTTTCTCTTTGCTTTCATTTGTTTTTGTCTTCGCCTGGATTTTTACTTTGCTCGGCACTTTTGTCTAGCAGCCAGTGGGTGTGGATGTGGATGATAGCATTAGTGTTTTCCTTCAATGCATATGATGGAAAAGTGGTTCCTCAAAGTGTGGGTAACCCTTGGGAGAATAGTGGTGTAGTTGTGTAGAAGTGTAGGTTGCTGGGGGTGGGGAGCTGCAGATTTTGATAATTTTAGATGACTTAACTGTTGCACCCATTATGCTGTGGTTTCTGTGCACATTCCAAGCTATAGGAGTCATCGATTTGACATACACATTAAGATGATTCAGTTTTCTTACCTTTTAAGATGCAGTCACTCAGTGGAATATGCTGGCTATGAAGCTACACTTACGGTAGTTTTCTGCCCTACTCATGACATTGTAAATTGTCATCTTGAGGCAGGTCTTTTGTCTCCTAACTTAAGCTTCTGCATACTGAGGTTGCTAAATGAATAATGCCAATAGAAGTTTCCCATTTAAAAGTTGGCAGGTCCTGTAAATGTGTGTGGTCTTGTGAGTTTCTTATACTGTCTTCTTAAGCTTGGGTGGAATTAAGTTCACTTAGAAACTCAGTGACCACGTGCACAAGTGAGGGTGTAATAGTCAGAACTAGCCAGATGTTGTTGACCTATGTCTCCCATCATAAATGATGTACAGGTAGGTATCCGCGTTGGTCTGCCGTAGTCAAAACAAACAAACAAAATTCCTTCCAGTAGCACCTTAGAGACCAACTAAGTTTGTTATTGGTTTGAGCTTTTTTGTGCATGCACACTTCTTCAGATGGCAGTTGGAGTCCAGCAACATCTGAAGGGTCACATTCCTGTCTTAGCAGCATTTAGTATTGGATGAATACAAAAGTGGGCAACATCAAATTTAAAACATTTCTGCTTATTCCTTTCAGCTTCATCCCTCTTGACGCTTTAAGATCATTCCTTGTTCAGAATGTCTCTACACCAGTTCTTACTAGAGCCAATAACCTGTCACGCCTGGAACAGGGACCGAACTCGTGAGTATTGTCTTAATTCATGTGACTTCATATCTGACAATAAATTGGTGCAGAAAAGCCAGCTTGGCTGCAGAATACACATAGCTGGACTACTCTTAACTGAAAAAAACTAATGTTGCCAATATCTGAGGTTCTGTACTAAGATTCTGGATTCTCTTCATTTGGCCCGCTAATATTGGGGCTAAACAAAACGAGTGCCCTGTAATTTCATCACAATGGCAGGCTTTTTTGGAGGGGGGGGGAGCATTTCCCCATAAAAGTGAATAAGGTTGTTTAATCTTTTCACCACCTGCAACGTCCAGCCCCTGAGTCATTTCCCCCTCCATGTAGTTGAGCCCTTAAAGTACTCTTCCTTTTCTCACAGGCATTTGGTGGCCTGTGTTTGCCTGTGGCTGGATTATATTTCTGCTTCTACTATTTTATGAGTTCTGCTTCTGTGCCATTGTTTTAGATTTTCCCTATTTTCAGTGCAGTTTTTGTTGGAAAGACTGCTCACAAGTTTCCTGAATATGCTATGATTATTATTTTGAATCTTTCTTACTTAAAAACAGAAATATTTCTTATACTAATCAATTCATCCTCTTGGCAGAGATTGCCATTAGCCCTAATAATCATGAAGTTCACATCTATAAGAAGAGTGGGAACCAGTGGGTGAAAGCTCATGAGCTCAAAGAGCACAATGGACACATCACAGGTAAGAGAATTTTCAGCTGCAGCTTTGACTATTGGGCCTTTGAATATTGCAAGAGTCAAGCGCATCTAGTGAGGAAGTCAACCTGTTTAATTGCTTCTTCTCATTTTGAATAAAACAATACAGTTGCCATGCTGTGATTTTAGCTGTGTCCATCCAGGTGATTCTCTTAGAAACACCTATCAATTGCTGTCAAAAAGGGTTTTGCCTGGGGACTGGGAGTTATTTTCATGGATTTGTGCCCCATTCCAAAGTAATATTTTGTTTTAGTTGTTTGTATGAACTATTTTAAATTTCTTGTGTGCACCACTTTGTGAATGGAAGTTGAAAAACAGCATGTATATTTTGTAAATACTTAAGATGCTATGGAAGAATACCTTGCATACCTAGAATGCAGATGTTCACTTCCGTAGCTACTGTCATTTTTCACATTAGGCTCTATCCCTGCCTGTTTATCTAGACACCCGCTTCTCCCTGAGGGATATTTGAATTGGAGGCTGGGCTTCCATGCTACCTCTGATGCTCTTTCAGGTGCATCAAACGCTCTTGCTGGCCAGCAGATTCCTGTAACAGCAAGCCTGCCTGGAAGCAGTGGTATCAGACAGTAAATGATGAGCACTACTGTAGCATTGGGTTGTAGTAACTCTTGTTCTCTAGGAAGCCATTTTAGCAGCAAGAGAATCCAACACCATGTTGCCTCCTTAACTCTCCTTAGCATTCAAGGAAAACTCATAAGTGAAAAGGTAATACAAAACAAGCAATTAAAAGATGTCTGTTTACTGTACATGAAACCTTAATCTTAATATTCTGTGATATCTGAGTTTAAATTTGTGTTTTAAAACAACCTGGCTTTCATTGGCATGCATTGTTAATGCATTTCGTGCAGTTTTTGTACATCTTTGTTGTGCCACGATTCTGCATATTGTAACATAGCCTAACCTCCCTCCAAGGATTATTGTGACACAAAAATGGTATGTGCCCACATAAGCAACCCTGAGCTTCTTGAAGGGAAGGATTGGGCACAGTAGGTATAAAGAGGCTGATAGAAATATAGCGTTGGTGAAGGAGCTCTGCACTGTAATAATTTATCACAAGGAACCATTTTGGAGCTTTTATGTTGTGTGCAGAGGGAGAGTATTGGCTTAGTTTATACTGCAGGAAGATGTGGGAGAGCTGTACAGGACTCCCATTTAAATGGCTATTTTTAGATCTGAAATAGCATCTTGCTGAGGCAGATGGATTTGTTCCATCACCCAGAGCACCATTGCACTAGCTATACCTGACTTTTATTTTGGGATTCTCTTTCTAATAAAAAATGAGGAAATATTTTTGCTTACTGGAAAGCTCAGGTTCTAAAGCACAGTGACTTGGGGGGGGGGATGCACACCACATTTGCAAACATAACTTCTTTGCCCACCGAGCATACTCAGTCCACATTGGGCTCTTTCTTTGTGTGTGTATTTGTGTGTGTGTTTGTATGTCTGCAAACCTTGGTGTTCCCATGAACCTGTTGATTCCTCTGTCTTGTGTATAGATGCTGCCAGTTTGCTACGTAGTAAAGATCCCCACTTGGAGAATGAATTCACTATTAGTATCTTAAGGAAGATATAAATAGAATTCTCTCATTTGATATACGGTAATCTGTTGTTAGAAGGCTCCAGCAACAATAGCAGGCATGCCCCTAGATATGGATGCAGTTTGAGTCCTAAAGGCAGGTAGGATCCAGTAAGAAATGGTATATTGGGTGAACTGTGCAGACAGGGAAACAGGAACACAGAAAGCGGCCTTTTACTGATTCAAACCGTCTGTGGTGATTAGCAATGGCTCAATGGTCTCAAGCAAGGGTTTTTCTGCTGTACGTGTGGATTAAGCTTGGGAACTTCAGCAAGAAAAACATTTTCTTTTCCCCTGAGGTTTGGCCCTTTCCCCAAAGGGTTGCAAATAATTCATCTTCATTCCTTCTCAGAAACATTTTCATGTGACTTACTCTCTTACACCAGCAATATTTACTGTTGGTTCTTTAAAACTGTAGCATTGGAAACTAATTTGAGAATTAGTTACCATCATATCAAGAGTATGCATATTTACATTGTCATCTGACACCCTGTTTGCATTGGTCATATGTAGTTGAAAACCAAACATTGTAAAACATTTTTGAAAGCCCATGAATAAAGTTGCAACTGTTCAGGTACAGTGGTGCCTCGCAAGACGAAATTAATTCGTTCCGCGAGTTTTGTCGTCTTGCGATTTTTTTCGTCTTGCGAAGCACGGTGTCGGGAAAGTTTTGGAAAAGCTTCAAAAATCACCAAAGTCTTTAAAAACCTCAAAAAAGGCTACCACACCGCGTTCTATGAGTTGCTCCTCGAAGTCAAGTCGCAACTGTATTAACGGTGTTAAGAAAAAGGAAACAAACTTGCAAGACGTTTCCATCTTGCGAAGCAAACCCATAGGGAAAATCGTCTTGCGAAGCAGCTCAAAAAACAAAAAACCCTTTCGTCTAGCGAGTTTTTTGTCTTGCGAGGTACCACTGTACTGCAACCACAGTACTTTGCTGAGACCAAGCTCCTCCTAGAGCTCTGAATTTGCAGGGGGAGAACTGGATTCTACAATAACTTGCGTTTTTGAATCAAAGAAATGGTTCTTGGAACCCAGAGGCAGGAGTTGTCTAAATTCTGCTTTGATAAAGGCCCAGCTATTTCTTTATAGACAGTTGTTTGAGAGAGGCATCACTCTTCCCATACAGACTCCTTTTGCCCCTTCTTAAACACTCTTTGCAGTGTCCTTGTTAGCGTGTAATGCTAATCCAAACCATGGCTTAGCATGAACGAGTAAACATGCAGGCTGCCAAAGAGGAGAGGGTGTATCTTTTCATGTTGTCTCTATTCAGGCTCATGGTTTAGCTTTTTCCAGACAAGCCACAAGCTGTAACCAAGGTTTGTCCTTGGTATCCAGCTTGTGTGGGCCACTAATATGACTTAGATCAGCGCACAAGCAAATTGCTCGCAATCTCCTCTCTGGGAGCACAATAAGCTTTCGTTTGACTTCATGTTACATGCGAAGTGGGCCAGTGTGTTGAATACATAAAGCGGTTTTGTAGAGATGAGTCTACTGTACACATTGCAACCAGGAATCCTTTTTTCAAACTGCCTTCAACTCTGAGAAAGTCTCCAGTCTGAAGATATTTCCCAGTAAAACCTTTCATTGGGATTTGCTTACATGATTAGGAGGAACAGAGGAGTTTATAAGATGGTTATTTCAGGCATGTTAGTTGCCAGTTCATTTCAGGATTGTTTATACTGTCCAGGAATTTGAGGGTTCTATTCATATCCTTTCTTCTGGAGCAAGTTGTCATTGCCATAAATTTGAAGCTTTCCCACTTCTCGCTTAAATGCCCCATCATGATAAAAATGGATCATGGGTGCTCTCTTAACAGTTCCAGCAATTCAACAGCAATACAGTATGTGCTTAGAGAAGTTACTGAGTGGCAACTCGATGGCTACAAAACACCTTTTCCTTATAGACTCACTAAAGTCATAGCCACTGTGACTTTTGCAACATTGTGAAGCTGGCCTATTTGAAGTTGGATTTCAGCTAGTGGAAGAATAAGGACTTTAGCTGTATGTTAACTGTACATTTGCTTTAATTCTGTTCAGTTTGAGTGGGGTTTTTATTCTCCCATAATTGTTTCTTTCCATGACTCTTCCAAGGTAGGATGGACTTGAAATCTACAGTATATGAAAGGTGTTCTTCTGGTTAAATATTTGATATTGGCAAAGCAAGAAACATGGTGCTTTGTTCATTTTGTTTTTATGTGACTCAGCCTCCAATTTAGCCTTGGATCACATAAACCCAGGCATGCGATCATATAAACGTAAATATATAAAACAACAACACCAACTTAACCATGGATGGATTTGAAGACAGAGGCTGTACTGATCTTAAAATGGTGACTTAAAGTTAAAGTAGTGGATTACTAGCTCCTGGTTTGAGGACACCCTAAAGGGACCTGGTTCAGCAACTTTGCTAAAACTAAGCAGGACTCGGAAGTGTCTGGATGCCACCTGGAGTTCTATCATGGAGGAAATGCAGAATAAAAATGTAATGACTAGGAGGTGGTAGGATTGCAGTGTGTGATTAATAAGATGTGGCATCAAAGAGACAAAACTGTATTCAAACTTGCAGGCATTGACTGGGCCCCCAAGAGCGACCGCATTGTCACTTGTGGCGCTGACCGTAACGCTTACGTCTGGAGTCAGAAGGACGGAGTGTGGAAGCCAACACTGGTGATTCTGAGGATCAACCGAGCGGCCACCTTTGTGAAGTGGTCTCCTTTGGAGAACAAATTTGCTGTTGGAAGTGGAGCTCGACTCATATCTGTGTGCTACTTTGAGTCTGAAAATGACTGGTGAGTTGCCTAATGCAGATTGCTTCTCTTCTCATTCCTCAGCTTGCTTCAGCAGTGACAAGCTTAAAATATAGTTGGTTGGTTGTCAGTGAGATCTTAAATTCTGAGGCTTCAGTGTCTAAATCTTTTTCTCCTCTACATTATTTTAAAGGGTGTGAAACCATTTTGAATCTCTATCTCATTATGGCAACAAGCCAGAAAATTGCAGGGTAGCTCTGTGTGCTCAAAGCCTTTCATTACATGTTTGAGAATGGAAACAATTCTGTTGCTTTTACTTGAGAATCTAAATGGGTTCTGCTACTTTCAGTATGACAAGAGTTTCAAATACAGTGGTGCCCCGCCTCGCAAGACGGAAAACTCACAAGAAGAAAGAGTTTTCCGTTTTTCGGGGTGCTTCGCCAGACGAATTTCCCTATGGGCTTGCTTCGCAAGAAGAAAGCCCATAGGGAAATCTCCGGGGACCTCTTTTAAATGCTGGCGGTGGGGAGCAAAGCCTTTTGCCCCCCTCCGGCCTTCAGAAGAGGTCCAGGAAGGCCGGCGGGGGCCGAAAGGCTTTGCTCCCCACCGCCAGCATTTTAAAAGCGGTCCGGGATAGCAGGGAAGCGCGCTGCGCTTTCCCGCTATCCCGGACCGCTTTTAAAATGCTGGCCGTTGGGAGCAAAGACTTTCGCCCACCGCCGGCCTTCAGAAGAGGTCCTGGACCTCTTCTGAAGGCCGGCGGGGGGCAAAAGTCTTTGCTCCCCCCTGCCTGCCTTCCCGGGATAGCGGAGAAGCGCAGCGTGTTTCTCCGCTATCCCGGACGGCTTTTGAAGGCAGGCGGGGGGGAGCAAAGACTTTCGCCCACCGCCTGCCTTCAGAAGACCTCCGCTGTCCCGGGGGCTTTTAAAATGCTGGCGGTTGGCAGTGAAGGCTTCGCTGCCGCCCGCCAGCATTTTAAAATCGCCCCGGGACAGCGGAGAAGTCTCCGCTGTCCCGGGGGCTTTTAAAATGCTGGCGGTCGGCAGCAAAGCCCTCCTGTCCCCGGAGCTTGCGGGGCGGGAGGTGGGGAGAAGGGCTTTTCTTCCCACCGCCAGCCTTCAGAACAGCCTTCTGAAGGCTGATGGTGGGAAGAAAAGCCCTTGTCCCCAGCCTTCAGAAGAGGTCGGGGGACAGACTGTCCCCGGACCTGGTCTGAAGGCGGTTTCCATAGGAACGCATTGATTGATTTTCAATGCATTCCTATGGGAAACCGTGCTTCGCGAGACAAAAAACTCGCAAGAAGAAAAAACTCGCGGAACGAATTAATTTCGTCTTGCGAGGTACCACTGTACCTTACTAATGTTACTTTTGCAGCTGGTAGCTTACAAGTTATCTGTAAAACATCTGTCTTGAATAAGCTTAATTACTTCAACAGTTCAGTTGCTCTCCTTTAAAAGGCCCATTATTTGTGAAAAAAATACCGTATATTTCTGTGTATAAGACTATATTTCCCCCTATTTTTTTCAAGTTTAAAATTGGGGGTCATCTTATACACGGATAGTGCATATGGGGGATTTCTTTATTTGGAGTCCCAAAAAATAGGGGCTGTGTTATACATGGGGGCATGTTATACATGGGAAAATACGGTAAATTTTTGCATAGCTGTTTTAGTGCTGAAGCAACGATTACAAGTTTCTTACTGATTTTTCTCCTCCCCTCCAGGTGGGTGAGCAAGCACATTAAGAAGCCCATTCGCTCCACTGTCCTTAGCCTAGATTGGCACCCCAACAATGTTTTGCTTGCAGCTGGATCCTGTGACTTCAAATGCAGGTGAGAGAATGCAAAGCACTTTTGGAAGTGGATTTGGGTGACTGTTCAAACTGATTAGCAGCAGCTCTTTAACACCCTGCATGTCCAATGGCTCTGCCAGCAGCAGATGGGAAGACTGCAGCAAGAGGCAGCAGCGAAAAGGTGACCAAATTTGGGGGAAGGGTTTGGATAATAAGTATTCCAGTATATGGCAAAGAGTTCGCCGACATGGCAGCCGGCTTTGACAAGTACTGCTCTTGCGATGTCCAGAGCAATTCTGTGCTGCAGATGTAAACAATAGGAGTTCATGCTCAAAGTGGGAACTGTCGCACATGCCTTTTTAAAATTTTCTGAATTCACTTCCAGATGTGAAAGGGTTGGTGAGTGTCAGCCATGTTGAGTTTGTGTAGTTGATGTCCATAATCCAGATTGGGGTTGTATCAGTTTACATGTTGATCACTTCCATACCAAAATGGAACAATGGGATCTGTGGAAGTGGAACTGCAACCATAGCACCACACCCCATGCACAAGCTGGCACCTCTTCTGCAGTTTTCTCTTTGGCACTAGAGCCCCTGGGTTAGGAAGTCTGCCTGTTTTAGTGTCACATGTCAGCCTTCCTGTGGCCCGCTGCTTGCACTCTGCCTCTCTACTTGGCCTCTAATTATCTTGGTAGACATACCTCATTTATATAGCTATTAATAAGAAACATAAATTAAACCGAACACTGTAATATGTTAAATGTTCACAGAAACTGCTGTTAACTACATTGGGAGAGCTTTACGTGAAGCTAGTTTGCTGACTTTGATACTTGAGTTGCCTATGAAATTAGAAATTTCATTTCTGCACAAAGGTAGGCTTGAGTCCCACCCCCCTCCTAATTCTCTCTTCTGCCTCTTTGTTTGCAGAGTATTTTCAGCTTACATTAAAGAAGTGGATGAGAAACCGGCCAGCACACCCTGGGGATCCAAAATGCCCTTTGGGCAGCTGATGGCTGAATTTGGTGGCGCAGGAAGTGGTGGTTGGGTCCACAGCGTCAGTTTTTCCGCCAGTGGCAACCGCCTGGCCTGGGTCAGCCATGATAGCACTGTGTCGGTTGCAGATGCCTCCAAAAACATGATGTAAGTAATGTAGCAGAATCTTAGGGTGAGTTTCCTTGACATGGTGATCATAATCTTCCTACTTCCATGCAGTAATGTGCTGATGTATATTGGCTCAGCATATTTAACTTATAGGCCAGGGGTGGGGAACTTTTGGCCCTCCACATTTGCTATGCTGTAGCTCCATCATCCCTGACGTTTGGCCATGCTGACTGGGGCTGATGGGAGTTGGAGTCCAGCAACAACTGTGGGCTACAGATTCCCCATCCCGGCCATAGGCAGTGGTATCCTGGTTGTAATGCACGACAAGTAGGGACTGGGATGAATGTACAGCCTAATATCAGAACTAATTGTCTGGTTCATACTTTAACAAACGGTATCAAAATTACCTAGCCAGGTGAGCCAAGGCAGTCATGAAACTGGGTAATAATGCCAGCTTCTGTCCTAACCAGCTGGTAAGAAGGGTACTTGTTTATGAGATTTCTGTGTGATGCTTCATTAACAAGTGATCTTCTTGGGTTTAGGATCTCGCAATTGAAAACAGAATTCCTCCCATTGCTGAGTGTGTCGTTCGTCTCGGAGAACAGTGTGGTTGCTGCTGTAAGTGCCTTCTGTCTTTGACTTGCATCATTTTTTTAGGGACAAAGACTTAATGTTTAGTTGCAAAGACTTAACGTTATGTTGTTGTTGATGCTTCTGATTAGTCGCCCTGTTCAAAAGCCTTGATGTCTTGATTGCATACCGATTATTGTACAGATACAGTATTGCCTATTCTAAAGCAGCTTCAGATTATCTCAGGCACTATGTGTGTTGTAGATATGTTTGTGTGCAATGAACAAGCATTGCCATTTTTGTCACATTCACATGTTGAGCCCATTTGTTAAGCAAACTTGAACAATTACAGCTTCACAGCACCCTCAGTGAAATGCATACATGTGTGTTGGTTTATTTATCATTCCACTAGCAGCCTTGTGCGTGGCATTTCTCATTCTAATAGAATCACTGACTAAAATCAGTGTAGTTTTGAAACATTCAGCCCACCATGTTAATTGAAAATGGTATTCAGTTTGTATTCAAACAAAGACAAAAAAATTCTCCTTGGTCACCAGAACTATCATGCAAAATTTGGTTATGGCATCTTAAGCGTTGTCCAAATACATAATGGGCAAACAACTTTCCAAAACACATGGTAGATTTATTTATAGTCTGCCTTTCCTTTAAAGAGCTCGAGGTGGTGTATGTTGCTGTTTCCCACCCATTTCATCCTCCCAGCAGCCCTGTGGAGTACATTGTGCTAAGAGACAATGACTCACACAGAGTCACTAAGTGAGCTTCATGGCTAAATGAGGATTTGAAACTGGGTCTCCCCTAGTCCTAGTCTGACCTCTACACCGCACTGGTGAACTGCAGGAAGGTTTGTTGTTGTTGTTTGAGGTGGGGGTGTTCTTCATGGAAGTTATTTCTGTATAGGAAAGTTGTAACCTTTGAAGTTGCCCTTAGTGTGAAGACTTAAGCTTTTTAAAAGAAGGTGGCCAAGCCCAAGCAAGTAATTGGTGGTAGGTTTGGAGCACCAGCTAGACACATTCTGCTGATTTGTTACAGGGCCATGATTGCTGCCCGATGCTCTTCAACTGTGACGACCGTGGTACCCTCACCTTTGTCTCCAAGCTGGACATTCCCAAGCAGAGCATACAACGCAATATTTCGGCCATGGAACGTTTCCGCAACATGGACAAGAGAGCCACTACGGAGGATCGCAACACTACTCTGGAGACGCTGCATCAGAACAGCATCACGTAGGTGGCACAGGGCTCAAGCTGCAGCCTACCTGGCCTTGAAACTTAGACAGTCTGTTACTTGTATTATTCCAGCATCACAGCTCCCCTCCTTCCTGCGCTGCCAGGTAACATGAGGAGCCTTGGACTGTGCTCTTCCTTGCTGTTGCTCTTCCCCACTCCAGATAACGTGGCCATTCCTGGTGTGGGAAGGAGCCCCCATGAGAATGTTAAGATCCATGTCAAGATGCACATGTCAGAAGGTGATGAATGCTGCTAGATCAGCTGAAACGCCCATGGTAGTCCAGCATTCCTGTTTTCACAGTGGCCAACCAGATGCCTTAGGGGAAGCCTGCAAGCGGAACCTACATGCAGCAGCACTCTCCCCACTTGTGCTAACCAGCTCCTGGTATTCAGAGGCATGCTACCTCCTGCACTGTAGTAGAACATAGCCTAGATAGCTTTATCCTCCATAGTCTTTGAAAGTCATCCCTTCCCCAATAGCTTCTCTACCTCACCTGATTCTCAGAGGTATATTACCTTTTTACATTTAGTGATCAACAGAAGATGCTACCTTGTGGTACTTTATTTCTCCACAAGTGTGCCATTGCAAATAGCAAAGTGTGAAACCCACAATAAAATCAGAGCTCCACAAGCCATGGGTAGCAAAGACCATTTTTATTCCAGCAAGTTTTTTCCCCCCCTAGATGCGGCTTTTAAAATATAATTGGCTTCTGTTTCTCCTTTGTATTGTTGCTTTTATTTATTAATGTGTTTTAGTGTTTTGGTCATTTATAAATCTAGCTTGGTTAGCTGCCGTTTTTTCATATAGAAAATGGGTATAAATATTTGAATCAATAGCTCTAACATGAATGTGGCTGCAGGTAATTTTGCAGTTACTGCTGGAGGAAATCCTTTTATCAAGTTGCATGCATTCTGCCTACTCCATTCTGGCTCAGTAAGGTTATACTCAATCACTGTGACCAGGAAGGGAAAAAATGACTCGCATTCTGTTTCTTCATACAGCACAAAATGTCCAGTGCTAAGTGTATTGGAATAAGCCTGTTTCCTCCTTCAGGGATTAAAGCTGTCCCTTTTCTCCTTGCAGCCAAGTGTCTATTTATGAGGTGGACAAACGAGATTGCCGCAAGTTCTGCACCACTGGTATTGATGGAGCAATGACCATCTGGGACTTCAAGGTCTGTTTTGACAACACTGCCCACACCAAATTAGCACCCTGCTGTTAATATCTTGTAGGCCAGAACTAGGGTTGATCGTTTTAGTAATAGGGACTTGGGGATACTGTTGTCAAACTTTGGGGGCATTGTCCCCAAATGGCTTATTTGGCAGATGGTGCTACTCAAGACTTATTTTGTTAAACGGGGTCATTTCTGTCCCTCTTAGGAATTTCGGTAGTGCTTTGCTTGTCCTCCGTCCCCTCTCTGCTTGGCTTTTTGCAATAATCCAGCTGTGGCTAGGGCTGGGGGCGAAGCCTTGGATCCTAAGAAATCAATTTAAGGAAATGAATAGAAGAAAAGTTTCCCATCCACCCAATTTTGGATGATTCTCCTGCACCCTGTTTCACATGGTTCAAGAAGGCCCCCAACCCCAAAGAAAGGTTTTTCAGGGACACAACTGGCTGCAGGTGGGGAGGCAAGAAAAGGATGTGTAACTCCTACTATGAACTTCCTTAATTGTTCTTAATAGAAGAACCTGCTGGATAAGGCCAGTGTCCTGTTCTAACCGGAAGGACTGTGCATGCCACAGTGATGTATGGGTTGCCTGCAGAACTCAGTCCCTGGCATCTCTTACAGCAAGTGATGTGGAACAGCTTTGCCCGATACTCTGCAGAGTCTTTGCTGGTCAGAGTAGATGGACAAACAGTATTAAGACAGCTTCCCATGTAGGTCCTCTGGTTTCCCTACACAGCAGGCTGCTGGAGGATCACAAGGTCACTGAAAGCTGCACTGCATGCACAGGGGGAAAGTGTACAAAACAGCGCATGGTGTTTCTTCTCTCGTTTCCTGTTCTTGCAATAGAGTGCTGAATGGGGGGGGGGCTTAAATGAATTTTGCTTAGCATGTGCAACCTTCCTGTCATTTCCTTTAACTGCCCAGTAGGTGTCTCTGTCTCATCAGCGTCTCCTGAGATTCCAGGATCTAGACAGGAAGACTTGAAGTTGGGGGACTGGAGGCTAATATTTCCTGCCATGGCTTTGCACAGCCGTAGTCCTCAAGCCATGACCATGTTAAACTGCATACTGACTCCTATGTTGAATGGCAGACATTTGCCACTTTTGAGTTGTCTCCGGCTGCTCCAAGCAGACTCATTTAGATGATTAGACGTGACTGTTTGCATCAATTCATATGAATTTTTATTTTAAAATTTATTTTATTTATTCAGTTTATGTACTGCCCTTTATGAAAAGATCCCAGGGCAGTGTACAACATTAAAAACATGTCTTAAATGGACAACATAATAAAAAATAATAATCATAATAGCAGTACTATCCTAACCATGTCTACTCAGAAGTAAGTCCTTTTGAATGTAGTGGGGCTTACACCCAAGGAAGTGGGGCTAGGACTGCAGCCGTCGGGGCTGCACAAAAAAACTTCCCAAAAACTTGTGCATCAGGAAATGCTGAATTCTCACATTCTGGGTTTTTTGCATTTTGCCCCAAAATTGGAGAGAGGCAAAGAGGCATTGAAGCCCCCTTGCTATTGGTAACCACAGAAAAGTCTTACTCATATTCTCTCCCTCTTACCCCCCTTTTATGGGTTCTGAAATTTCAGCAGGTATTGCCTGCATGCCTTTGGGCACATTTTCTTACTCATAGGGACTAGGAAATTCTGACCTCCTTGCTTTTTAATAACAGCAGAGGGCCGCAGCTGAATTTTCTGCCCAGGATTCTGTTCTGCACTCCCATGGAACTGCAGCTTCCCCCCAGCAGCCATGGCTAATGGTTTCTCTCTCTCTCTCTTTCTAGACATTAGAGTCCTCGATCCAGGGGCTGCGGATCATGTAAATCTGGCTCTCTGTTCTCTAGCAAGACAACTCGTTCTGGCACCTGCACAGACTTGAAAAGGGATGGTGAAGATAGGTCACTTTTTGAAGCACTGAGAAAATGACGACTTGGTGGATTTTTTTTCCTTTTCCTTTTCATCCCCCAATTTTGGTGAAATGTGTTGGTTTGAAAATCAGCTGTGATTGTGGTATATATTTGGCTTTGTTTTTTTTATTATTATTATTGGTTGTTTCATTCCATTCTTTGCCAAAGCTGCTCCTTAAAATAGTTTATTGCAGGAAGTATGAATCACTAACTTAAAAGGGGAATTTTGTGTAAACATGTCTGCTAGAAAATAAAATTTTAAACAAACTCCAAATGTTCTCTGTGAAATTCCTGTGTACATATAATCCGGTGGAAGAGATTCAGATTGGCATGAACTATGTGACATGAAATGCATAACGGTCTCTTGTTTTTCCCATCTTTAAAAATAGCAACGGGTGGTTGGAGTGCAGGAAGATAGCACAGAGAAAGGGGGTCTAAAAAATCCTCCCCCAGTCTGCTGTCCCAATTCAGCTCCCATCACCCCAAGCTAACATGGCTGATGGCCAGGGATGTAAGGAACTGGACCCAATGTTGGGAAAGAGCAATTAGTTTATGGTGTAATAATATGGCCTAGATAGTGCTGTGCCATGAAACCTCTACCTACTTATCTCCATATGTTAGTTACATCACTCTGAGTACTTTTGGTTTGCATTTGCTCAGTGATACCTTCACTTTGCTCAGTGATAGAACATCTTCTCTGCATTGCAAAAGGCCCTAGTTCAGTCCTTGGCATCTCCAGGTAAGGGTTGGGAGAAAACTCTTGAAATTCTGGAGAGCTGCTACTAGTCAGCGTTGACCTTACTGAGCTAGATTGATCTGACATTGTAGAAGGCAGCTTCCTATATTCTTAACGGCACAGCTAATCACCTCTACAGTGGAAGGGGCTGTGTGCAAACTGCCTTCTGGTGGGCCGCCTCTACTTACGGGCCTTGGAGCAGTAGTGCTCCAAGTAGATTGTGGTTGCCCTTTTAATTTCCCACAAAACCTAGTGTAGCACTGTTCTGGGGCACTGGGGGAAATTCTGAAATGGAAGCTAGGCCCTGCAGCGAAAAAGGGAGGCAGGGCCACTCTCACTGGTGGGCTTTGTCAGGCACCCAAGGACGGCAGGATCTGGTGCTTAGCTCTGACAAAAATGAGAGAAGAAGCAGCTCTTTTGACTCTCTTCACACAGCAGGGCTCATGAAAAGACTGGAGGAATGGAAACAGGTTGGAGAAGCCATGAAGTTTCCCCAATTCAGCTTAAAGTAAAGCTGCAATCTCCACATGGTGAACTGCCAGTCATATAATAGTGAACTCGGGTGCTGAGTTATAATGGCTGCATAGCTAAAACAGCTACTGAGAAAGAAGAGGGGGAGGTATCAACATGCTTGGGGGAACCCCAAGGTTTGCAAAAATTAAAATTAAAAAATATATAAAAAGGGGCACAAAAAAACCCTAAACTGGTAGAAATCATCTCAAAGCTATTCCATGCTGCATCAACAGAAGTCAGGTGTCCAGAAGTAATGGTACTACGCTTCTGCCTAGAGCAGACCACACCTTGAATACGGTGTCCAGTTCTGGTTGCCACAATTTAAGAAGGATATTGACAAGCTGGAATGTGTGTAGAGGAGGGCAACCCAGCTAATCGAGTCTTGAAACCAAGTCTTAGGGGGAACAGATGAGGGAGTTTGCCTGGAAAAGGGAAGCAGAGAGGAGATACGATAGCCATCTTCAGATATCACGAGGACTGGTCGCATGGGAGATGGACCAAGCTTGTTTTCTCCTGTTCTGGAAGGTGGGACTCGAACCAATGGCTTCAAGTTCAACTAAACAGTGTGGAGATCACACAGGGCCCCCGGACGTTTCTCAGTCTATTGACCCTGTGCCACCACTGCAGTTGCTTTCTTCGCTGCCACCACCCCGCTTCTCACGGGGGGACACGGAGTCCAGACAGTTGTTAACATAAATAATCAAGTTTATTTTTAAATGCAGGAATAAGCGTATGGTTTCGGTTTATTTTTCTCTTGTCAGTTTCTCACGCTTAGTTCCTAACAACTCCAAACTGATTAATCCAACTATCTATCTGCCTCAACCTAACAATTCCTCTCACTTTCTCACAATACAACTCGACCAACCCACTGCCTAGTCCACCCTCTTCCTTCCCCAACACCCAAGCCTCAACTCCCAACTCCCAAGCCTCAACTCCCAACTCCCAAACCTCAACTGACTTTTCAAAACCTCCCACTCTATCTTTTACTCCCCCCTTGCATTCTCACTGGCCAATCACATCACACCCATTTTAACCCTTTCCTTGACCCATCCTAGGAGGCAAACGCCACAATCAGGAATAACTTTTGATGGTAAGAGCTGTTCAACACTGGAATGGACTCCCTGAGGAGGTGATGGGCTCTCCTTCCTTGGAGGTTTTTAAGCAGAGGTTGGATAACCATCTCTCATGGATGCTAAAGCTGAGATTCCTGCATTGCAGGGGGTTGGACTAGAGCAGGCTTCCTCAACCTTGGCCCTCCAGATGCTTTTGGCCTACAACTCCCATGATCCCTAGCTAGCAGGACCAGTGGTCAGGGATGATGGGAATTGTAGTCTCAAAACATCTGGAGGGCTGAGGAAGCCTGGACTTAGAGGACCCTTGTGGTCTTCTCCAAACCTACAATTCTATGCACTTTTATAAACTTCTACTCTGCCTTCTTACTTTTCTCATGATGAAAATGTCCTAAATCCTGTAATCATAGCAAAATTGCTCAAACCCCTTGATCGTTTAGGGTGCCCTTCAGCTTTTTTCCAACTCTGGCAAAGGGGATTACTACAACGCCACTAATTGCCTAAGATCCCTGCAGTTTTTTGTGAGGCTCCGAATCAGGATTATATTGTGTGCTTGTCACATAGCCCTAGAACTGCATCAAAGTTTAGCAACTGCAGCAGTTTCCGCTTGTTCAATGGTTTTAACTGTGGACTAGGGAGTGGTGGTTTGGGGTGGGGGGAGGAGGTGGGCAGGTCCTGCCTATTGGCCAACTCAGAGGCGGAAGTGAACAGCAGCAGCTGGCAGGGTGGAGAGAGAAAGTGCCCTGCAGAGAAGACCTTTGGCATTTATTTTGCTAGTTTACGGGGAGGTGAGTTCGCATGAAACAGTAATGTAACTTCTGTCGGTAGCTGAGAGCTTTCTTTCAAATTAATGCTTTAAGTAGCTTGGCCTTCCTGTGTGATTTCTTTCAGTTGGAAGGAAGACCTCACTGTGTTGCATGAATTGGACTTCCTGCCTGGTAAACGGTGGTGGTTATAGGGGCTGCAGTCTTGGGTAAAACTGCAGAGAGAAATGGAATTTGTGCGGATAAAATGTTTGTGGTGATGGAGGAGGGGAGCATTGTCTTGGAGGGCCAGGGGGGTTGCCCCATTTGTCGTTTTGATCACAATACATTCTGTGGTTCAGTTGTCTTTTTCAGTGGCTTGGGTGAAGGAATTGGAGGGGATCCTCACCAAATTTGCAGATGAAGCCAAGCTGGGAGGGGGTCACCCAGGCTGCAAAGGACAGAACCGTGCTTCAAGGTGACCTTAAACAGAGAATGGGGCCCAAACTAACAAAATGAATTTCCATAGGGACAAATGTACTGCACTTAGGCAGGAAGAACCAGCTGCACAAATATAAGATGGGGGGGTGGGATCTGACTTGCCAGTACAGTGGTACCTCGGGTTAAGAACTTAATTCGTTCTGGAGGTCTGTTCTTAACTTGAAAGTGTTCTTAACCTGAAGCACCACTTTAGCTAATGGGGCCTCCTGCTGCCGCTGCGCCACGATTTCTGTTCTCATCCTGAAGCAAAGTTCTTAACCCGAGGTACTATTTCTGGGTTAGCAGAGTCTGTAACCTGAAGCGTATGGAACCCGAGGTACCACTGTAGTACATTTGGACTAGATGAGCCCTGTGGTCTTCTCCAAATCTACAATCCTATGATTCTATCTAAAGAATAGAATGTGTGCATACAGCTCTCTTTTTGATGGTGTCTTCCAGAAGTGGGAATCTTTCTCAGCCTGAAACCCGCACTCCTTCTGGGCAACGTGCCAGTGGTGGGTGGGGCCTGAGGCAAAGGTGGGTGCACAGATGGCTAGTTTATTGTCATAATTAAAAGATACATTCCAGCTGGGCATATATACTCAAGGAGGGTGTGAGGCAGGGTCAATGAACAGGGTGTCCTGGGGTGTCTCCCAAAGGCTATATAGATCTAATATCTGGCCCCCAGATCTAATATTCCCCACCTCTCTGTTTGAAGGGCTTATCTGGTCTGCAATGGGCTGCAATTATTTTCCCCATTCAGAGTATACCAATTATTTCTAAATTTGCATCCACACATCTATAAATTAGTACATGCCCATTTTGTACAAAATTGTGTCTCTTTTCGGGGGGATGTGTAAGTGGTCAGCCTAGACGTTGGCGCTGTTGGGTTGTTGCTGTGCAGAACATCACCTGAGATAAAACTTGTATGGGGAATCGGGGCAGGACTGGCCTTATAAAAAATATGAAGTAGTTGCTGTAGGGAGCAGATTCCAGAGCGACTTTCAATTCACATCCGAGGCCAACTCAATTTGGAGATATGCAACCCAGTTTCACAGGAAATCTTGGGCCCATGACTGAAGTAGACCATGTTTCATAGATTCTCCATCTCTTTCCTCTCTCACCAAATACTGTAACCAATATCCTCCTGGCTGCCATAGCAATGTGTACGCAGCCAGCCAATTCCTTTATGATGTTTAGGTTGTGTACATTGCCATACATTGAAAGGGGACTCTAGTTTCCAGGTGCTGGGATCTGCAGCGCCGTGAGAGGTAAACTATAGTTCTCAGTATTCTTTTGGGGGGAGGGTGTGTGTGCTTTAACTCTATGGTGTGTATGCAGTCTTAGTCTGTGTACAATGCAGCAAAGTAAAAAATAATTAAATATTAACTGCAGCAAGGTTATCCTTCTTCTCAGTTTGGATTGAACCTGGTTTTGCGGAGAAACCAGGCACAGTATTCCCCTAAGAATAAGCAGGCTAGATATCTGAGCCATGTGTACACTACTTCCCAAACCAGTGGGTGGGAGGGCAAAGTAAATGTGCACATTTAAAGTACACAGAATGTACACAGTACATTTGAAGCACATACTTTTTCAGTGCCTGCAGAAGACATTCAGACAAGCCTACCCAGACGTTTAGAAAGTCTGTATGTGTTTCAATTCATTTTGCTCTACGTATTCTATTGCGGTTTTAACTTTCTGCGTTATGCAGTTATTGATTGCAGTGATCATTTCACGGCTTCATATTTATTTGTTTGTTTGTTTGTTTGTAATCTGCTTTGAGGTTTTCTATGGTCAAGCGGCACATCTGTTGTAAGAGATCAATAAAAAAAATGCAAACCTCTCTCCACCCCACCCCACCCCCTGGCCCAACAAATCCTGGGAAATGTAGTTTGCCTCCTGCGCTGAGCAACAATTCCCAGCACCCATTAAACTACAATTCCTGGTAATTCTCTGGCGGAAACCGTGTGCTTTCAGCTGTAGGTGTGTGGACTTTTCAGAGAGCTTAAGCAGCCTTTCTCAACCTGTGGGTCCCCAGATGTTGTTGAACTACAACTCCCATCACCCCTAGCTGGCAAGGCCAGAGCTCAGGGATGATGGGAGTTGTAGTCCAACAACATCTGGGGGACCCACAGGTTGAGACCCGCTGCGTGAGTGTTTCTCAAACTTGGGTCCCCAGGTGTCGTTGGACTACAACTCCCACCATCCCCTACCGCTGGTCCTACTAGTTAGGGACGATGGGAATTGTAGTCCAACAACAGGAACCCAAGTTTGAGAAACACTGGCTTAAAGAGCCCAAGCCATGCTCTCCTCCTCTCTCAGGCAAAACTTGGGATTTATTTTTCGCAAAGCGTGAGCTTCGGACCTGCGGGCTTTTTCTCCTCTCGTCTCTGGAAGGGAAAAAGCACATTTCCCTCTCTCTCCCTCCTCTTTCTTCGCTCTCTGCAGGGCCCCCACACCCACGCAAGGAAGTGGCGGCCACATTTTCTCCTCCCCCCCCCCTTCCCTCTCGAGCTGAGGAGAAAAGGGGAAGTCGGAGAGAGCAGAGAAGGAGGAGAGAAAAAAGCGCGGCTGCCGGTTCGCGTCGACGCCTCAGAGTCCGTGAACCAGGCTGCCGGCCGGCCGCGGCCTCCTTTTCCCGGAGCCAGGAGAGGCCAGGCTGCTTTGCGCCCTGTTCGCCTCCGGGTGCCGTCGAGGTAAGTGGCTCCCTCAAGATGCCCGCACGACGTGGCGGCGGCGGCGGCTCCTTCGACGGAGGGAGCTGCTGCTTCTGGCGGGGCTCCAGGCCGCCCCGGCCCCGCTTCCCCGACTCCCTTCTCTCGGCGCCACCAGGATATTTTTGCGCCCCGGGCGCGGCATACTCCTTCCGCCCTCTCCCCGCCTCAGTTTTTCTCGTTATGTTTGGCTGACTTCGGTTTTCAAAAGCCTTGCAGAAACGACAGAAGTCAAAATATAAAGCGGGGGCAAAATGTTCTGAGAATGAATGTGTAAGAAAACTGCTCCCCCCAAAGGTGCGCCCCTCGGAGAGAGAGCTGCGCCCTAGCGGGAGAACTTTTTATTAAACTCGGTGCTGGTGGTGTTTTTCCCTCCCTTTGCTTCTTCCTGAAATCAAAGCTGCTTTTCGCGCAAGCAAAGAGGAAGCAATTGCGCTCCCCCTACCAACCTCCCCATTTCCAGTTTTCGTTTTTTTTAAAAAAGTTAGTTTCTAGCATATTTTCAGAAGTTGAGATATTTCTCCCCTTTACGGGAGAGAAATTAGCCTGCTCCTCGTTATTTTACTTTATAGTCTCCCCTCTGAAAAAGAAAAGTCTTGTGAATGCCCACGAGCAAGACCTGGGTTTTTTGTGTGTGTGTTGGATGCCTTTTGATGTTTTGCGTCTATTCCCTACAAAACTCTGGAGAAGAGCATCTGCTTTGCACGCAGGAGGTTTCTTCTCCTTCTTCATCATCTCCAGGTGGGGGTTAGAAATATTTCCTGTATTTAATCCTGGAGAGATGCTGCCAGTCAGTGCAGACAATACTAGGCAACCTGGGGAAACCCAGATATTGGGGAAACCCAGCCACATAGGCAGGGTATAAATAAATTATTATTATTATTATTATTATTATTATTATTATTATTATGGGAGGAACCAATGGACTGACTTAGGATAAGGCAGCTTCCCATGTTTTAAAACAACCCTGTTTAAGGTTGCTTTGAATTAGGATGAGAAGTCAGGCTCAGTTTCTCGCTGAGAGGCATTATTACATTTCTAAGCAAGGACTGATGTGTTTCAGCTGCGGCTGGGCCACTTCCTCAATGTGCAAGGTACTTAAAAAAATATGTGTGTGTTCAGCACTGTGGGTTTAAAAAATAAAAAGGAAGGAGTAGCTCAGCAGAAAGCTATGTGGCACTTTAAAGAAAAAACATTAGCGGCAGAGGCCCACGTCATCAAAGCCATCAAATGTAATGTAATTCGTGTATTGCAGTTGATTTTAGTCTACAGAAGTACCCCCCCACCCCGGCAAAAAAGAAAAAAAGTAAAAAAGTTAGGGTTGTACCCAGCTAAGCCCTACTCAGAGTAGACCTGTTGAAATGAATGAGGCACGTCCATTAATTTTGGCAGGTCTACAGGCTATGGCAAGCCTTTAAGATGCCATGATATTCTTTTGCTTTAATATTTGCTGTTGCTTGCCGGGTGCATGCTATAACTTTAAAAGACATTCTTTCCTTCAGAGAATTCTGGGCTCTGTAGTTTGCTCTGTAGTTTGCTAAGGAGTTGCTGGGAATTGTAACCCTGCGGGGCAAACTACAGTGCCCAGAATTCTTTGCAGGAAGAAATACATTTCGAATGTTCTTTAAAAGTATCTAGTGTGTACACAGCCTAACGGAGATTAAGGATCTGGGATTTGCACATTAGAGCATTTAATATAATGTCACAAGCTCTACAAAAGGTTCGTTTTAAGGGAAGGCAACTCAACTGACTCTTTGGGGTGGCGGTCTTGAGGGGTGCAGGAGATTGGGCTGCCATAGGGGTCAGGGTGTGGTGTCTTCTAGACCAGAACTTTCCATACTTTTCATGTCGGTGACACACTTTTTAGATATGCATCATTTCGCGACATAGTCATTCAGTTTTACTAGCAAACTGGAGGCTAAACGGAGCCCTTTCCAGCCCTGGGAGAAGCATGGGGAGCGTTTGTGCGACATATCTACAAACGGCAGCCGAACACACTTAACGTGTCGCGACACACAGTTCGGAAAGCTCTGCTCTAGATGTTGAACTACAACTCCCATCAGCCTTGGCTATTGACCATGCTGGCTAGGAGAGATGGGAGTTGGGAGTCCAACATTATACAAGGCAGCACTTCGCTACCCTAGGCCCAACTATTTGCTCCTATCCTGATGTACAACCAGCTCATCTTCACTTGGAATGTGTGGCCAGCATAGCCTTTTCACACTTTCTTTTAAAAATTAGTTATGGGGAAATGCATGGCATGGGTGCCCATGTGCAAGTTCTGTTCTCAGTGCCAACGCATTGGAGTGCTTTTGTAGTGAACAAGCTCTGTAGGGGAAGGCTAGACGCTGACTCGACTCTATCACAAGCACAGATGTGGCTAAAAATAGCATGTGTGCTGGAATAAAAAAGGCAAAAAGTGATTAATTTTCATGCTTCTGTGCAAAGAAAAAAAAAGTCTACAGGAGACATTTTTCCCTGTAGGGGGCACTCTGGCCCAATTGGGTTCTGCTTCCAGAGAAGAACTAAGGTTGCACAAATTTCTGATAGGTGAGGTATGCTGTTTTTTTCAGCATTAAAGTTGGCAGTCCTCTATTAAACCAAAAGGGAGAAAGTTCCTGCCTTCAGAGAAGCCTGTTTTTATACACACACACACACACACACACACACACACACAGAGTGGATGCTCGGGTCGCGAACGTGATCCGTGCGGGAGGCACGTTCACAACCCGCAACGCCGTGTCTGCGCACTCGCGGGTTGCGATTCGGTGCTCCTGCACATGCACAAAGCGCAATTTAGTGTTTCTGCGCATGCACAAGCCAAAGCGTGCAAGCGCCGAAGTAACCCATTCCGGTACTTCCGGGTTTGGTGCGGTGTGCAACCTGAAAGCGCACAACCTGAAGCACCTGTAACCCGAGGTGTGTGTGTGTGTGTGTGTGTGTGTGTGTGTATTTCTGAGACAGTTATTGATCTGGGTATTTCTCTCTCAACTGGAGGGAGATGAGTCCACCAGAACTGTGACTCATTGAGAGACGCAGTGGGAGTCTCCTAGAGGGCAGTCAATTATGTTGTCAGTCTAATTAATTAGAAGATCATAGAATTGTAGAGTTGGGAGGGACTGTTAGTCCAACCCCCTGCAATGCAGGAATCTCAGCTAAAGCATGCATGACAGATGACCATCCAAATCTCAGCTTAGAAACCTCCAAGGAAGGTAAGAGAATTACTTGCCCCCAGTGGAGGCTGGTTGGAAGGAGATCAGCAACTCATGCTTTTTGCATATCCAAGCCAGCAGGGATTTGGCTGACACTGGGGGAACTCAGCCAGCTTGCAGCTCCCTGCCCCCTACAGCTACTAACACTCAGCCAAGCCCATCGCATTCTCCAGCAACTCATGCAGAGATACGACAGAGAGACTCCTCTGAGGGTGGATCATTCTGCTAGAGACCTGCTTTATCACTGAGTCACAGCCTTTTCCTGTTTATTGGATGTGCTAGCTGAGGCCGATGGGAGTTGGAATCCTTCCCTATAAATCTGCCCTCCACCTACACACAAACAAGCCTCCAGGATTGGGTAGGGTAGAGATTTCATCATATTTTGTACCCTATACATTTTGTTGTCTGGCAGCTATGATTACTTCACTGCCTGGAAGATATTGGTCATAATTCCCACTGGAGACAGACAAACCATGCCTTGTATAAAGTTGTGTAAAGATTATTCCTTTTTTCTCAGAAGTGGTTGCTGCTCTTGTCACTGTTTTCTGTAGAGGAGAACTTCTGGGCACAGTTTTACAGGGCAGAGTTTCCTACAGATGAAGGAGAGCAATTGAGGCTTTTTTTAAAGCTATTTTTAAGAAATACTGAGAAATAATCAAACAATATACAGAAGTCAGCATCAAATACTAAGGATTTTTAAAACACAGAAACAAAAATAAAGAAAAGAAGAAGAAACTTTGAATTCTCTATCAGCTTTAAAAACTCATGCAAAACTCTTACTCCACTGGCGATGTATTAAAGTGTCTTTACAATATTTGCTTAATTTACAAACATGCAAGCTTGAGCCCAGGTGGAGGCGGAACAACTAAGCTCACACCTGAGTTCAGGTGTGAGGAGGCCTTTGGCCAGCTGCCCTCTAGTGGGCTCATGTGGCAAGGACAGGCAGGAAGGCGCACCTGAAAGACACCAACCACACTTGGCTCTGCCAGCAGCAGCAGCAGTCTCTGGTGATTTCAGCTGATTGGAATGTGTCATTGAACTGTGGAAAAATCCCTCTTGCTTGCCCAAAGGAAAGATGGGTAGGGGTGTCTGGCCGCATCGACTTTTGCCACACTCACCAGTGCCCTGCACTTTGTGAAACATCCACAAGCAGGGATTGGCAAATACGCCAATTTCAGTTTCTTGCTTTCCCATTCTTCAGTTCTCCACATTTTCATATCAGTCTGTGGTTCTTCTTCTTTTTAAAAAAAGTGCCCATGAAAATTCACCAGCATTTTTAGTCCATTTCCTCCCCCCAAAACCTGCATTTTTGCAAAGCAATTTCCCCTCATACAATGCATTTTTGTATGATACGTTCACCATTATGTGCATTAACTGTATGCGTTTTTGTAGACGTTACTTGGATGTGCATTGCAAAATTCAGAGAGGTGTGACTTTCGAAGGAAGGGCGGTGTTTCAGTTCATCTGTTGTTTTGGAAAGTGTGAATTAGCGAAGGTTGTCTATAAATATGAACTGCAGGCAAATTCTCCCCCATCCCTTCCCATGAGGGCTGATGAAGGAGGTTTACGACTCCTTTCCCTTCCACAACCTTTCCGTGAACCACCTGGTTGGAGCTTACGCCATTCCTCTGGCCACAGTCAGACAACCTCTTGCTAAGAGCAAAGCAAGACTGAACAGAACCCAGCCGAAGAGCCCAGACCTGGTGATACACCACCCACAGAATTGTCTCTTATGATTCCACTTTTGATTCTTCCTGCCGGGTCTGTTTTTAGCCTTATATGGCGTTTGTCAAATTGCTCTTCGTCAAGATGCAGCTGTTTCCTCTTTCCGCCTTCCTTCTCTAATTATAAGCACACGCTAAGGATTCTCGTGGGCGGAAGTCGTTCTGAGCAGGACAACACGGGCTGTAATCCTACATGTACTTTACTGGACCGTAAGTCCCACTGAAGATGGCAAGGGTTTATTCCTGAGTAAACAAGCATACAAGTGCGCTGTGGGTGCAGTTGGCGAGAGGCAGCCTTTCACAAGGCTAGAGGGTAGGACTTGAACCCATGGCTTCAAGTTACAAGAAAGGAGAATCTGGCTAAACACCAGGAAGAACTTTCTGACAGCAAGAGCTGTTCGGCAGTGGAACCGTCTCCCTCAGGAGGTGGTGGACTCTCCTTCCTTGGAGGTTTTAAAGCAGGAGTTGATGGCCATCTGTCAGGGATGCTTTTGCTGAGATCCCTGCATTGCAGGGGGTTGGGCTGGATGACCCTGGGGTCCCTTCCAGCTCTACAATTCTATGATTCTACAACCTTCCACCTCCCTTAAGAGCCAGTATGGTGTAGTGGTTAAGAGCGGTGGACTCGTAATCTGGTGAACTGGGTTTGATTCCCCACTCCTCCACATGCACCTTGGGCTAGTCACACTTCTCTGAAGTCTCTCAGCCTCACTCACCTCACAGAGTGTTTGTTGTGGGGGAGGAAGGGAAAAGGAGATTGTTAGCCGCTTTGAGACTCCCTAGGGTAATGATAAAGCAGGATATCAAATCCAAACTCCTCTTCTTCCTCTTCTTCTCCCTTGCTCCTTCCCGTGGTGGACTGCATCTGATGAAAACTGTGGTTAGCAGCAGGTTAGGGAAGGCTGATGCTAGACCGTAGCTGCCCCTGCCAATATGGCTTATTTAATACAATCACCAAAGGAAATGAATTGCTGTCCTTGATTGCCCTGGTGGCCAGTCTGACTTGGTCAAGCAGTGGGAACTGGCTGAGTGAAAGTTAAGAGCTGACGTCGAGGGAGCCCCTTCAAATCTGTTCTTTCTTTCAAGCCAGCTTCCTGTTTTGAAAGGTTATCAGAACCGCCTTGTTCCCTTTCAATAGTCGTTCTGAGCCAAAGGCGGCTGGGTGTAAGATGAAGAGTCTGCCAGGATTTAAGCAGGAAGGACTCAGGAACATACAGTAGTGGGAAATTTAGGTCCGTGCAATTAAAGTGGACTTAAGTCCTCTCGTCACTAGGAATGAAAGGAAATTTCCATTTCTCATTTTTCCATTCTTAAATTCAGGTCTTGACCTATATACAGCAAGATGTTATTTTATTTTTTTTAATCATCAAGAAAACTCACCAGCAGTTTGGTCCAGATTCCTCCTAGTAAACAGGCAGACCTACCTCAAAGGGTTGTTAGGGGGTAAAGAATAGGGATGGTAGAGAGGAGACCATTTATGTTGCCTTAGGTTCTTGGAGGAAGGGCGGGATAAGAAATAAGTACATTAACAGTGCAATGGTATACCTGTTATAAGCTTTGAGCTCAAAATAACTTATGCAGAATTAAGCCCTTTTGAGCTCAAAAGGGTTTGGTCCCAGGTAAGGGGCCACAAGACTTGCAGCCAACCTTAACTTTTTTGAAATATGTTACTTAGGAAAAATTAACTGTTTTTTCTGTACAGCTTGAGAAGCCATGGCTTATCAGAGTTTCCTGCTGGAGCCAATCAGCTGTCATGCCTGGAACAAGGACAGAACCCGTAAGCCCTTTCCTTTTGCATTATGACTGTTTAATTTTAGTAATCACTTTCCATACAAGCGTCTCAAGGCAATGCATTGTAAAAATAGCAAAAAACCAGAAGCACTGAAACCAGGAAAAATATTTTGAAAACAACACGAAACTGGTACCCATAGCAGAGACTCATTCATCCAGCTGGAAAAGCCCGTCAGAACAAAATGTCCCCAGTGGTTTCCAGAAACATCTTTTAACTGCTGACCATTCTGGTAATAATAATAATAATAATAATAATAATAATAATAATAATAATAATAATAATAATAATAATTTATTATTTATACCCCGCCCATCTGGCTGAGTTTCCCCAGCCACTCTGGGCGGCTCCCAATCAGTGTTAAAAACAGTACAGCGTTTTTGGTTGAGGCTGATGCTTGTTGTGAGTCCCAACAGCCAGTGGAGGACCACAGGGGCTACACCCTCCCGCTGCAGGGGGAGCGAGTGTTAATAATTATAACAACAGCAACAACAATTTATTATTTATATCCTGCCCATCTGACTGGGTTTCCCCAGCCACTCTGGGCATCTCCCAACAGAATATTAAAAACACGATAAAACATCAAACATTAAAAGCTTCCCTAAACAGGGCTGCCTTCAGATGTCTTCTAAAAGTCAGATAGTTGTTTATTTCCTTGCCATCTGGTGGGAGGGTGTTCCACAGGGCGGGCGCCACTACCGAGAAGGGCCCTCTGCCTGGTTCCCTGTAACTTCGTTTCTCGCAGTGAGGGAACCCCCAGAAGGCCCTCAGAGCTGGACCTCAGTGTCCGGGTTGAACGATGGGGGTGGAGACGCTCCTTCAGGTATACTGGGCCGAGGCTGTTTTAAAGGTCAGCACCAACACTTTGAATTGTGCTCGGAAACGTACTGGGAGCCAATGTAGATCTTTCGGGACTGGTGTTATGTGTTCTCAGCTGCCGCTCCCAGTCACCAGTTTAGCTGCAGCATTCTGGATTAGTTGTAGTTTCCGGGTCACCTTCAAAGGTAGCCCCACGTAGAGCACATTGCAGTAGTCCAAGCAGGAGATAACCAGAGCATGCACCACTCTGGCGAGACAGTCCGTGGGCAGGTGGGGTCTCAGCCTGCATACCAGATGGAGCTGGAAGACAGCTGCCCTGGACACAGAACTGACCTGCTAACTGGGGACTACCTGGATTGCTGGTTCTTGCAGCAAATCTAGTCCTTGGTTGGGAGCAACTGCAAGAAAAGAGAATGCGAGCGATTGCCCATGGCATGAATAGATGTGGGAGGGTGGGGGAGAGAGAGAATACAGCCATTGTTTGTGGGTCAGCAGAACGCCCTGGCGGATTGCGGCCAGCAGGACTTCCTGCTCCCCAGCTGTAGGGTTTTGAAAGAACTGCTTCGATTTGCATGATTGTCCCCAGGAATATAAACATAACAACACTTGAAGCATATTTAAACCACATGGCTTCCCCCTAGAGATTCCCGGGAACCAAAGCTTAACCTTTCCTGAGACACGATTCCCAGCACCATCAAATGACAGTTCCCACAATTCTTGGGGGGGGGGAGGGAGCCATGTGCTTTAAACGTGTGGTGTGTTACGGAGCCTCTCCTTTCCAGATATGGGGAGGTGGGAAGAGAAACGAGGCTCTCGGGTACTTGGGAAGAGGCTGTAGAGCACCCAAGTGAAGACGTTGCTCTCTACCTTTTCCTAGGGCTAGTTCACATGAACAGTTGCATCCCTTGAAATCATGGCCCATTTGCAAATCAGAACCACATGTTTTGCAGCAGCGTCAGGAGCTAAATAACTTTGGAAGAGCTGGAAGGGACCTAACAGCTCAGGGCAAAAGTCCTTCCTGACCATTTGTGACTGGTGTCCTGGGCACACCCCCAAAACCCCCAAATGTGCCCTCAGCCTCCAAAAGCTTGGCAGAACTCGAAATACGCAATATGTGCACAAACTCTTCCCTGCCTTCTGTTCCGCAGAACTTGCCATCTGTCCCAACAACCACGAAGTTCACATCTACAAGAAAGACGGGACAAAGTGGAGCAAAGTCCATGAGCTGAAGGAGCACAACGGGCAGGTGACAGGTGAGGACCTTCCGATTCCTCTTCTGCTGTGCGAAACGGCACACACACAACCTTTCTAAAGAGCCATAACCCTGTAAGGCCATTATGCCTAACATTACCTAACTGTTCCATTGCCTTCTTTAAAAAAACAAAACACTGTTTATTTGTTGATGAATCCGCCGTTAAATTCGGCAGCCCTTGTAATCGAGGCCTGCCTTCTGGTCCTCTGATCTATGGTGTCCTTTGCAGGCATTGACTGGGCCCCCGACAGCAACCGCATCGTGACCTGCGGGACAGACCGCAACGCTTACGTGTGGACCCTGAAGGGCAACGTGTGGAAGCCGACGCTGGTCATTCTGCGGATCAACCGCGCTGCTCGCTGCGTGAAGTGGTCTCCCAAAGAGAACAAGTTTGCGGTTGGCAGCGGGTCGAGGCTCATCTCCATCTGCTACTTTGAGCAAGAGAATGACTGGTGAGTCTCACCAAGGAGCAGAGGAGGAGGAGGAATAATAATAATAATAATAATAATAATAATAATAATAATAAATAAATTATTATTTATACCCCACCCATCCGAAGAAGAATAGAATCATAGAATTGTAGAGTTAGGAGGGACGGTAATCTAATCCAAGCTCCCCTGCAAGGCAGGAATCTCAATCCATTATAAATGGATTTATATATGGAATTTGGTGGCCCTGACCCAATCCAGCTTTGCCTGCGTTGGACCCCTTACTGCATTGAGCCTGAACTGCTCAAAGCCTCAGCTGCTTCTTCACTTATTTTTGTTTTTCATAAGAAAGGCTTGCTTATTCGCTTGCTATGATTACTGTCTTGTCCCTCATATTTGCCGTCTCTCCTAGGTGGGTTTGTAAACATATCAAGAAGCCCATTCGATCGACAATCCTTAGCCTTGACTGGCACCCTAACAACGTTCTCTTGGCGGCTGGATCCTGCGATTTCAAATGCAGGTGAGGCAAATATCCTGGATTGCATCCAGTGTGTGACTTCAGGATGTGTTTGGGGCGGGGGGGGGGAGGCCTGTTGGACAGTCTCCCTTCCAGGTCTTGACCGGATCTGCTCCTTGTCTAGCTTTGATAGACCCTCCAGTAACATGCTTTCCCCCTCCCTCCCTCCCTCCCTCCCGCCTCTCCTCTCCCTCCTGCCCTGTAGGATTTTCTCTGCTTACATCAAAGAGGTTGAGGAGCGGCCCTCGCCAACCCCCTGGGGATCCAAGATGCCATTTGGAGAGCTCATGTTTGAGTCGGGCAGCAGCTGCGGCTGGGTCCACAGCATCTGCTTCTCTGGGAGTGGCAGCCGCGTGGCATGGGTGAGCCACGACAGCACCATCTGCCTTGCGGATGCCAACAAGAAGATGGCGTAAGTTGGGCTGTTGGGTGGGGGTTCAGAGTTTCCCATGAACCAGCCTGGCCCAGCTGGCTGCAGGGACTTCGCTTCCTTGGGATGAGTTGATCCTGAGACTCTGAGCAGATCTGCTCCATGCTCGTTCAGCCCCTGTGTAAACCCACACAACTTCCCACAAAGAGTTCTGGGCTCTGTAGCTTACTAAGCGTGCTGAGAACGGTAATAATAATGATAATAATTTATTATTTATACCCCGCCCATCTGGCTGGGTTTCCCCATCCATTCTTGGTGGCTTCCAACAGAATATTAAAATACAATAGTCTATTAAACATTAAAAGCTTCCCTAAACAGGGCTGCCTTCAGATGTCTTCTAAAAGTCTGGTAGTTGTTCTTCTCTTTGGCATCTGGTGGGAGGGTGTTCCACAGGACGGGTGCCACTACCGAGAAGGCCCTCTGCCTGGTTCCCTGTACCTTTGCTTCTCACAGTGAGGGAACCGCCAGAAGGCCCTCGGCACTGGACCTCAGTGTCCGGGCAGAATGATGGGGGTGGAGACGCTCCTTCAGGTCTACTGGATTGATGCCATTTAGGGCTTTAAAGGTCAGCTCCACATCCACATAACTTCATTGTACTAGCCATTGGCCAGGACAAATCTGAACCAAAACCAAAACCAAACACATGCAAAGTCTCTATTGAGATCTCTGCGTCTCCCTTATAGCTTAATGCTATATTGTCCAGTTTCTTCTTTCTGAGCTTTTTGGCTGCCAAAAGAGAAAAAAATGGTGACTTCATGAGTCACTGAAATGTTTACATAGCTAAGAAGCAGTAGGATCTTTTCTCCTGGGGAGATGCATCTTTCCTGTATGGGCGGTAGAGTGAGAAATCACCTCCTGGGTCCAGTGTATAGTGGGCAAAATGGGAATGGTAGCTGTGGGAGGGGGAAAGCTTCCAGGAGTTTTTGGATGAAGTCATGCGCATTGAATGGGTCTTCAATCAGTGGTGTGGATCTGCCCCCAATAGAAGCGTGATGCTTCAAAGCAAGGCGGAGGTTCAGGGTGGAGGCAGGACCCTGGACAGCGCCTCAGAGAGCTCAAACAGTGGTTGAGGAAAGCTCAAACGTTGCTTCAGCCACAGACTGTCCATCAGCAGGGTTCCCTCTTCCTCTAGGGAGAGAAGTCTCTTCAGTTAGAGGGCCCTTAGTCTGCTTCAGCAGTCGTTGACTCCAGTGGACTGAGGGAAAGCATTGCTCTGCTGGGATTTCTGGGCTGTTCTCTGAGTAAGAGGAGTCCAGCTTGGCCTATTCAGGTTGGAGAGATGTTGACAGAACAATTGCCTCTTACGTCAGAACTTCTGGTTTAATAGGCATGCTGGCTCCAAGGTCAATTTCCTCTTCTATCCCTCCTCCAAATCCACAGCCTCATCTCCCAACGATAGGGAGTGGGAACCCAGAACACGGGCTGAATTTTATAGTAGGCCCAGCCACTAAGGGGCTGTAAAGCAGCTAATCTGTGCTAACCAACCTTGCCTCGTTCTTCCCTTCAGCGTGGCCTGCCTGTCCACGGAAACTCTGCCTCTCCTGGCTGTGACATTCATCACTGAGAACAGCCTTGTGGCCGCGGTAAGTCATGTACCATAACTCTTTCCAAGTGTTTATTTGTCCAGTGAAGATTCAGGCCCCATTCCTACGTGGAGCAATGGTATGTGGTGTAGTCCTGTCTGGACCGTTTCATTACAGTCTGCAAGTGGGCAATTGCATTCTTAACAACCAGTGCTTTTTTGTCTAATAAAATGTTTAGGGGTACTTTAATTTTCCAACTCATATTGAAATACTGCCCCTCAATGAGGTCAAACTTAGATTCACAAAATGTTTAGGGGTGTGCGTACCCCCAGAAAAAAGCACTTCTTACAACCCTCTTTAAAAACACACAAGCGCATCCACTAATCTTTGTAGTGTCAGTATCATGACCTCTAGCGGTGCAGTTGGGTAATTTTAGACTCTGGACTTGAATTCTCTTAATGCTGCTGCCCTGGCCTCTTTAGATGGTAATAATGTTTGTTCCTTCACTTAACTTCAAAATATTGTCAGCCATGCCTGGTGCATTCGGAACCCCTCATACTCATTCTGCAGATTTCACCTCTGTTTATCCTCGGGCTCAATTTCCTTCCCTGTCTTCTGTTGCTCCCCCTTGCGGTGTTATCCAGATTGTAAGCCCCTTGGGGCCAGGGACTCGCTCTGTTCTGTTACCTGCAAAGTACAGAGATACAGTGGTACCTCTGGTTAAGAACTTAATTCATTCTGGAGATCCGTTCTTAACCTGAAACTGTTCTTAACCTGAGGTACCACTTTAGCTAATGGGGCCTCCCGCCGCCGCTGCACGATTTCTGTTCTCATCCTGAAGCAAAGTTCTTAACCCGAGGTACTATTTCTGGGTTAGTGGAGTCTGTAACCTGAAGCGTCTGTAACCGGAAGCATCTGTAACCCTAGGTACCACTGTAATCTCATAATTATCATATATTTTTATTAGTGGCCTACCTTACAGGGCTGTTGTGGGAGGAATATTGAGAGCGTTTTGGACCCTTGGGAGTAGATGTTGCTGATGAAAAGCCTCCAAGGCCCTGACCTCTTCTTGCCTCCCCCCAGGGCCACGACTGCTGTCCGATGCTGTTCACCTATGACGAGCAGCAGGGCACGTTGAGTTTCGGGGGGAAGCTGGACATCCCCAAGCAGGGCGCCCAGCGTGGCCTCACGGCTCGTGAGCGCTTCCAGAACCTGGATAAGAAAGCCAGCTCTGATACCACCAGCAACGCCACTCTGGACACCCTCCACAAGAACAGCATCAGGTAAGTTCTTCTGTGGGCTCTGCCCTTCTGCAAATTAAACAAGATAACATTGCAGAACCGCAGCTGCAGGCGTGCAAGACCAGATCCAGCCTGATCTAAGAGACCCGCCAGCAGCTGCAGGGAAAAGACTGCCCCAGCTCCCCTGTGCTGAGACTTTGGAAAGCCGTGACCAGTCAAATGTCACTGGGATACATGGACTGGCTCGGTATAAGGCAGCTCCTTACGTTCAATGGAAGGGTCATCCTTCCCCAGTTCTTGTTGAGATCCTCTCTGAATTCACCAGGCAATGGGGCAGATCTGCTATGAAAGAATGAAGCTCAAACGTCAGGGCCTCTCATCCTGGAGCCACATGGCTGCAAAATTCTAGGGCAACTAAACCAAATTTGAGTCACACATCTCCAATTGATTCATGTTTTGTTGTCTACGTTTCAACAACCCCAAAGTTTTGGAGTTGGTAGCTCAGGTGTTGTAAAGGTGTGGTGATCTGTCATGGAACAACCCCATTCAAGAAGGTAATAGTGGCTACCCAGACCTTGTTGCTGGTTGCAAAGGGGGCCCCATAACTCTTAAGCTTCAGGGCCCCCAAAATGTAGGTCCGCCACTAGACATAAACTGCTTGAATCCTGGGAGGGCAGAGGTTGGGTAGATTGCATGTTTGGGAAGCAGGCAATTTACCTGCTCTAGATGGAGTCCAGAAGGAGCAAGTGTGTGTATTGGAGGTGCTCCAAGATACATCTTTGACACCAGAGGGCATTCCTCTATGGCTAGCAGTGCCTTTTACCAGCTTTGTCTGGTTCGCCAGCTACTGCCGTTCCTGGACAGGGATTGCCTGACCACCTTAGTCCACGCACTGGCAACCTTGAGGCTGGATTACTGTAATGCAGCTCTATGTGGAGCTGACCTTAGACCTGGTGCAGAAGCTCCAGCTGGTGCAAATGCGTCAGCCAGACTGCTGGAGGGGACATCTGGCCCAACAGCAAGGGACACCTGGCTATCCATTTACTACCAAGCCAGGTTCAAGGTCCTTGTATTAATTTACAAAGCCCTGAAGAACTGAGGTCCAGGGTACCCCAGGGACCACCTGAACCCTGACATCCCAGCTCCATCACTAAAACGCCTGCAGGAGCATCGTTGGTTGGTTCCCCAAGTTGGCGAGGCTCATCTGACAACAAGAAACTAAGATCCTTCAGGGTCATTGGCCCAGTCCTGTAGAACTCTCTGCCAATAGAATCTGCAGGTGCTTTCTGTTTCAACTTTCAACTGCCTGCTGACAAGTTTGTAGGGAATAAAAAATGCACCTTCCCACTATAAAGTTGTACCTTGGTTCTCAAACAGAATCCGTTCTGGAAGTCCGTTCGATTTCTGAAAACGTTCGACAACCAAGGCGCAGCTTCCGATTGGCTGCAGGAGCTTCCTGCACCCAATCGGAAGCCGTGTCAGCCGCATCGGACATTTGGCTTCCCAAAAACGTTTGCAAACCGGAACACTCACTTCCAGGTTTGCGGTATTCAGGGGCCAAAATGTTCAAGTCACAAGGCGTTTGAGAACCAAGGTATGACTGTATTGTGAGCCGAATTTCTGAATTTCCTGATGTAATCCAGGCCCGTAACTCAGGAAAAGACCCTACCTCATCCAGGTCACTATCTTAGCTGAGCTGGGCTGTGGTTCAGTGGTAAAAAATCCGCTTTGCGTGCAGAAGGCAGGCCCCAATCCTTGGCATCTCCCAAGTAGGGTGGGGAGAAATCCCTGTCTTGAGTCCCTGGAGAGACAAAAGATGTGACTCGATTCAAAGCAAGTTTTCATGTTCACCTCTTTGGGGGTAGAATTCCCTAATAGGGGTGTGCTATGGTGGAAAAGGCCCCACCCTTGGAACTATCCCCTGCCTTGGGTCTGACAACCCTTTGTCCTCTGTAAAAAAAAAAAAAAGGTATAGGACCCCTGACAGTTAAGTCCAGTTGCAGACTCTGGGGTTGCGGTGCTCATCTCGCTTTACATCTCTCAGCCCCACTCACCTCACAGAGTGTTTGTTGTGGGGGAGGAAGGGAAAGGAGAATGTTAGCTGCTTTGAGACTCCTTAGGGTAGTGATAAAGCAGGATATCAAATCCATAACTCTTTCTTCTTCTCTAGGTTGGCAATCGTCCTCTGTAGTCCAGTACAATTTCTCCTCTGCTTTGAGCAGTCCTAGTTTGGCAATTAACACCCACAGTTGTCCTGTCTTCCCTTTCAGCCAAATATCTGTGATTGCTGGTGGGAAAGGCAGCTGCTCCAAGTTCTGCACCACAGGAATGGACGGAGGCATGAGCCTATGGGACATCAAAGTAAGCAAAAAAAGGCTGGGTGGGGAAGATGCAGTTTTTGCCCTAATAGACCAGCGGTCGCACCATTTGCATTTCGTATGTGAAGATGCTCACTAAGGACTTGTGCCAGAGGAAGACTTTGGATGGTCACTCTCCCTGCAAAAAGCACCACCACCTCATGGCAAGGATGGAAAATAGTTTCTTAAGCCTGAGGGGCCACATTGCCTTCTGGGCAACCTTCTCAGGGCTACATGCAGCTTTTTTCCTCCTGCTCTAGAGGTAGGACTCGAACCAATGTTATTAAGGAGTTTCCAACTAAACGTCAGGAACAGGGGTCAGCAAACTTTTTCAGCAGGGGGCCAGTCCACTGTCCCTCAGACCTTGTGGGGGGCCGGACTATATTTTGAAAAATATATATAAAATGGTTGAATTCCTATGCCCCACAAATAACCCAGAGATGCATTTTAAATAAAAGGGCACATTCTACTCATGTATAAACATGCTGATTCCCAGACTGTCTGCAGGCCGGATTTAGAAGGCGATTGGGCTGGATCTGGCCCCCGGGCCTTAGTTTGCTTACCCATGCTCAGGAATAACTTTCTGAGAGTAAGAGCTGCTTGACAGTGGAATGGGCTCCCTCAAGACGTGGTGGACTCTACTTCCTTGGGAGTTTTTAAGCAGAGGCTGGATAGCCACCTGTCATGGATGCTTGGGTTGAAATTCCTGCATTGCAGGGGGTTGGACTAGATGCCCCTTGGGGCTTGGGGAGAAAGTCTCAAGGTCCACAAAGGGCTGCATTCAGCTCCTGCACCTGAGGTTTCCCACCCCTGCTCTCTGGAAACAGTCCGTAAGAGGTTTAATTAAATGGATCCGTGCCCAACTCTTTAACTTCATTTGGGATTGCTTCTTTTTAAATTTGGCAAAGTCTTTAAGAAATACACTTCCTGCAATCTGAAGCCATGAGACATACACAATGTGTGCTCCCATTGCAACGTGATATATCACGCCTGGGATCAAGCTATTATTTTCGGCACGTCCCCAGGGCTTGAATACACCCTGTAGTATTTGTCTCCACTGCAAGCTGCTGAGGTTGCCAGGTTTCAGGCTTTGGCCTGGCCTTGCATTAGTCAGAGGGAAGCAGCTGGTTTGGGGGGTCATGAAAAGGCACCAAATGGTTTCAGCTGTTACTGCTGGCATTTGTACTGCCAAGGGTCTGGGATTTTGGGATCTCTGGGTTGCGCCCAATGTTTTGTTTTTTTAAAAAAAATATTTTTATTAAGCAAATTTAGCAAATCAAATTATAAATCAAATATAACCAATTACATTTCCCACCCCCTTCCTCTCCCACCCTCCAAAGACTTCCCTCCCCTCCCCTCTCTGATTTGTTCCTACATATTATTCTCTGCATGTTATAAAGTTGTACGTATCATTATCTTATCTATCATATGTTCTACTAATAAATTTGTGGATGTTTATTCAAAACCTGCCAAGGAGTCAAAATCCTTCCGTTGTCTTTTTAAGTAGTTTGTAAATAGTTCCCATTCTTCCTTAAAGTCACGGTTGTCCTTCTCACGCAGTTTGTGTGTTAACTTTGCCATCTCCGCATAACTCATCAGCTTTTCTTGCCATTGTTCTTTCGTTGGGACGTCCTCACTCTTCCATCCTTGTGCTAACAAGACTCTTGCCGCTGGGGTTGCGCCCAATGTTAGTCCTCTTTCAAGCAGACTCATTGAAACGGACATGACTGTTGCTGCTCCATTAATTTCAGTGGGTCTACTCTTGAGGCCCTACCTGCACTATAAAGCAGTATCGTACCACTTTTAACACAGACTTCCTGCTCTTGGAACTCTTCCTCTCCTGTCTGATGACCCTTTGCCCACTGCATTCGTCTTCCAATCCCCGAGAGCCCTGACCAAAACTCTGGACAGCTGCTATCCTTCAGCGCAACAGTGAAAAACATGGCCCACCTTGGGATAAGGCAGCTTCCAACGTTCCAAGTTTAAAACAAAGAGAAATTAATATTTGGGCCAAAATCAGCAGTTGCAGGTTTTGAATTCTGGATGTTGTTGTTCTTGTTGTATTGCCCTTTATCCGTAGATCTCAGGGCGCTTCACGACATAAACATACAAGCTAAAAAATGCAAAGAACAAGACAAAACCAGTAATCGCCCCCTCCCACAACACATTAAAAAGGGCATCAGATATCAGCAAGCCAAAAGCCCTGTTGAAGAGGGTTGTTTTCACCTGATGCCTAAAGGTTTATAATGAAGGCGCCAGGCAAGCTTCCCTGGGGAGAGCGTTCCACAGACGGGGAGCTACTGCAGAAAAGGCCCAGTTTCTTGTTGCCAAATCTCTCATGGAGGGGGCACACAAAGAAGGGCCTCAGAGGTTTGGTTCATATGGAGAGAGGCGGTCCTTGAGGTATTGCGGTCCTGAGAAATACCTTGTGAATATTTTCCAGTCACAAGGAAAATAGAGTGGTACCTCGCAAGACAAAATTAATTCGTTCCGCGAGTTTTTTCTTCTTGCGAGTTTTTTGTCTTGCGAAGCACGGTTTCCCATAGGAATGCATTGAAAATCAATCAATGCGTTCCTATGGAAACCGCCTTCAGACCAGATCCGGGGACAGTCTGTCCCCCAACCTCTTCTGAAGGCTGGGGGGGGGGGACACAAGGGCTTTTCTTCCCACCACCAGTCTTCAGAAGGCTGTTCTGAAGGCTGGCGGTGGGAAGAAAAGCCCTTCTCCCCACCTCCCGCCCCGCAAGCTCCAGGGACAGGAGGGCTTTGCTGCCGGCCGCCAGCATTTTAAAAGCCCCCGGGACAGCGATTTTAAAATGCTGGCGGGCGGCAGCGAAGCCTCCGCTGTCCCGGGGGCTTTTAAAATGCTGGGGGTCAGCAGCGAAGGCTTCGCTGCCGCCCGCCAGCATTTTAAGATCGCCCGGGACAGCGGAGAAGTCTCCGCTGTCCCGGGAAGGCAGGCGGGGGGGAGCAAAGACTTTTGCCCCCGCCGGCCTTCAGAAGAGGTCCAGGACCTCTTCTGAAGGCCGGCGGGGGGCGAAAGTCTTTGCTCCTGACCGCCAGCATTTTAAAAGAGGTTCCCGGAAATTTCCCTATGGGCTTTCTTCTTGCGAAGCAAGCCCATAGGGAAATTCGTCTGGCGAAGCACCTCGAAAAACAGAAAACTCTTTCTTCCTGCAAGTTTTCCGTCTTGCGAGGCATTTGTCTTGCGAGGTACCACTGTAGCTCTGGAGCAGGTGTTTCAGTGGCTTTGTTTGGCCCATTTCTGGGTGTTTTGACAATCCTTTAATGACTTTTTAGGTTTTCCTCAGCCAGAATGCCATTTATCTTCTGACAAACCTGCGTTTTCATTTCAGAGCTTGGAGTCTGCTATGAAGGGCCTGCGGATCAAGTAAAAAAGGACTGAAGAGTTATTCATCTCAGCAGCGCTTCCGTCTCACTGGAGTCTGGGGTGGGCAGGGCAGAAGACCCCCGACTACCAGCTTTTGCTTCCTTACCCGATGCAACCTGCTTCATTCCTGCAATCCCGCATACCTAAGATGACAATCCCACCAGCTACAAGTTGGGCAGATTTTCTGTGTCGCCAGTGGAAAACAGGTTGATAACTGTTAACAGTGTTCAATAAAGAGATGCTGGTCACAGTTAGCATAGCAAAACTTCCATCTCCCCCTCTCCTCCCACCAGGAGAGACCATCAGCACAACCCTAACCACGTCCACTCAAAAGTAAATCCTATCAAATGGTTATTTTATCTTTAGCAATGATTTCCACCTGTTTTCTGGGGACAGACATTAAACTAACCAGCCTTAATTGCTAGGATTGTCCCTGGATCCCCTTTTTAAAATTGTGTTACATTTACTGCTTTCCAGGCCTCATGTATGGAGGTTGAGATGAAGGACAAACTGCATATTTTTGTTAGCTCAGCAGTTTCGCATTTTAATTTTTTGAGAACTCTTGGGTGGCTACCATCCGAACCTGGTGACTGATCACTTATCCCCCCCGCCCCGCCTTGGGCCTAGAATATTATCTCTCACTGCCACTATCTGCCCTTGTTCCCCAGGCCACTGGGATCTGCCTCATCTTTTCTGTTGTATGCCAATAATTCATTCAGCTTTGCTGCCGTCTCCTCTTCCCTTGTCACGCCTTTGACTCCCTTGTCATCCAAAGGTGCAGCTGCCTCCCTAGATGGCTTCCTGCTACGAATATAGTTAAGAACTTGCTGTTGTTGGTCTTCGTGTTTTGAGGAGGGCGAGTATGGTGACGCTGACTTGATATCCAATACTAGTCCTACTCAAGAGTGGACCCATTGAATTTGGACTCAACAGGTCCAATAATTTCACTGCGTTTACTCCCAAGTAGAACAACCCCATCTTTTTCCTGGGGTAGTTTTCTGTTTTTATGGAGAGGGTTTCTCAGAACTAGACCACTACCACAGTTTGAAGCAGCGCAGGCCCAATTTGAATAGACTAGGCAAAGAGTGGGGGACAGAGTTGGCTCCTTCGTTCCCACCAGTCCCAGCTTGCATGAGCCACAGTGGTTTCTGCAGGCCCATGTCCTGCCTCACTGAAGGCTTTGGAACTCATTCCGCAGCGCCAGCAGGGCAGGCCAGCCACAGCTGCTTCTACAGAAGACAAGGCACGGAAGGCGTTTTACGATAATTTAAACTTTATTCAGCCAAATATACAAGTTTTGCTTCCAATTTGCACCTGTTCCAACATGTTGCACAATCAAGAAAAGAGTTCTCTGGTTTTGCAGGGATGTTTTGTTTTCGCAGTTAAAAAGTCACTATCAGAGGAGAAGGGAAGAAATTAAGGATGGCTTCTTTTTAAAAAAATAAAAATGGGGAGAGAGAAGGGTAGAAAGTGGAAATAAAAAGACCAAAACAGCCACATGGTCCAGATCCAAATGTGTTTTTATTTATTTGCTGCTCCACATTCTAACCCTGCAGGCCGTTTTTCAGACGAGTGCCTATCGCAAACACACACCCGTGCCAGCATTTTGGATTTGCACCTGCATGCCAAGACTACCAACCCCACTCCCCTCTCTCTCAAGGCTCTTGCGGCCTCGCTGAAGCAGTATCTTCACCTGCCCCCTCCATTATCACTCCAGCTTTTTCCTGCTCCCCTGGATAGGTAATCTCGAATTTGAAAGACAGCAAAATCGTTCAGTTTATCGCACCCCCTCCTGAAGCGGCTGTGCGGGAGAATCGCTGCCCTGGCGACTCCCACGTTCAAAGGATTATAATAGCTTGCCCACCCACCCCACTGATTCCCACCCCGCCCGCCCACCCCTCCCCACCATGGAATTCTGTGCCCAGATGAAGACGAACACGCTGCTGCCAAGTGTCTCTTAGGAGGGAAGAGGACGCCGGTTACGGCTGTGCTCTTCACGCTGCGGCGTCGCCCCCTCTGTGTGTGAAGCCTCAAAGAATGCCCAGCAGGCGCCAGCCAGGCACAGTTCCTGGGAAGTTTCCCTCCTCTCTTGTGGCTGGCGCTTACTTGTTAAGGGACAGGGACTGCAGTCTTTTGCCTGCTGAGGATGCTTCGTCTTTAGCTGGTGGGTGAAAAAAACAGAGGGGGAGACGCAGGTTTATATACTGGCTCCCAGTACGTTTCCGAGCACAATTCAAAGTGCTGTTGCTGACCTTTAAAGCCCTAAACAGCCTTGGCCCAGTATACCTGAAGGAGCGTCTCCACCCCCATCATTCTGCCCAGACACTGATGTCCAGCACCGAGAGCCTTCTGGCGGTTCCCTCATTGCGAGAAGCAAAGCTACAGGGAACCAGGCAGAGAGCCTTCTCAGTAGTGGCGCCCGCCCTGTGGAACGCCCTCCCATCAGATGTCAAAGAGATAAACAACTACCTGACATTCTGAAGGCAGCCCTGTTTAGGGAAGTTTTTAATGTGTGACATTTTTGTGTATTTTTGGTCTTTGTTGAAAGCCGCCCAGAGTGGCTGGGGAAACCCAGACCTCTCTAGCAGGTGGGTGTGGTTGGGGGGAGGAACAACCTTGAGGAGGCCAAGTCTTCCTTACCTTTCCTTTCTTCCTCTTTCTTTTTGGCCGCCTCTTCCCTCTGTTTCCGGATGATGGCTAGTCGGGCGAGGTCTGCCTTGGCCTGCTCTGTCTTCCCGGCGAGGTGCATCTTCATGTACCTCTCTTTCGCCTTCTGTTTCTCAATCTCTTCTCTGTTTTGAGCAAAAGGGAAAAAAAAAGAACAATCCAGCGAAGGAGGTTTTAATCAGAGTTCAGAAGGCACTCCTTCGCACACGGACACAAGCACAGCTTAAAGGAGGCGATGGAGGGCCAAAAGGAGACCTGGAAACTTGCCCGAGGAGGCTTTTGCCTGCACCCGGAATATCCCTAAACAGAACCACAGTTAAACTTGAGGATGTGACAATGTCCCCCCTGTTTGCATTATGCTGCTGCCATTATCAGAGGCCACCGGGTACCATTTACGAAGGAGCCACCGCAAGGGAGAGGTACCTGCCTTTATGCCCTGCTGATGGTCTTCCCGGAGGCATCTGGCTTGGCCCCTGGGAGATACAGGATGCTGCACTAAGTGGACCTTTGAAGCTCATCCAGCAGGGCTCTTACACTTTTGAAATGAATTTTATTATTTCTGTCACAGACCAGTTCCAGCCCACATACAATATCAAGGAAGTCATAAAACACGATAGGGATACATTTGAATTTGCAATTTGGTGTAACAGGGACAATACAGATACAGCAACAGTTAAAAAATATATAAATTAAAACTTAGTCACTAACATATAACCTAAAATTATCATTTAAAACCTTAATCATGATGATAGCACAGCTTGTTCCCTATGTTTTATGGCAATCGCACAGAATTTGGCTACCCTCAACGTGATCTCAGGATCCTTGTCCTCTAGACCACGGGTGTCCAACACAAGGCCCGCGGGCCGAATCCGGCCCGCCAGACCTCATCATGTGGCCCGTGTATCCGCCACCGGCCTTCACCTTTTATTCTCGCTTTTTTTTTTCTACAGTGTGTCGCTCTCTTTCCCCCCTTCTCCTCATTCCTATTGGTTCGGCTCCTGGAAGCCGGACAACCAATGGCCGCGCTCAGAGGAGTCTTGCGGAGGTGCGGGGGCGCACGTGACTCGCATGCCGGCAGCCGGCTGAGCGAGCGCGTTAGGTACGGAAGCCGGGAGCCAAGATGGAGGAGTGCGCGCGCGAGCCTTGGTGAGGAGCCGCATTTCCGCCTCCCGCTTCTCCCGGGAGAGACCAAAAGCGGGACAGAGGGGCGGCGGGTTTGGTCCTTAGCAGTCAGGGCTGGCAGACCCGCTTAGCCTTCCTTTTTTCGGGACCGGCGGCAGGCAAGTGACCTTGGGGAGCCACGAGTGGGTCAGCCGCCTCCGCCGCCTGACCGGTTGCAGGGGCTGGGGAAGCCTCTTGGCCGGGGCGGCGGGGAGCGCCTTGCTTCTGCCTTGGCCAGCTCCCTTGCGGGTGGATGAAGTACCCGATCCCAATGGATCCGAGAGACGCGGGGTGGGCTGAAGTTCCCTGTGCCTGGCAAAATGGGCAGGTTCATTTTGTCCTTTGGCAGAACGCAATTGCAGAAAGGAGGGCATCTTTTTGCTAAATTGGAAGCTCCTCGGAGTGCCCTTTTAATCTCCCATTTTAGCAACTCGGATTTACATGGCCATAACTGGCTATAAGTGAAGGTGCTCTGCAGGTCCATGGGGGCAATACTGGCCAGTTTCTCGTTCGTCCTTCACCTATGTTTCCAATTTGCTGAGGCTTTGTAGGAAATTGCTGGACTGATACCACCAGTGCATTATGTGTATTCTTCAGCAACATGGTGCATGCTCAGGTTACACTTAAAAGCGGGTTGGTTTAAGAGATGCTGAGTGTACACTTTTGCTTTATAAGATTAAAAACACATTGTAGGACTATGCAAACAAAAAATATAATACTGCAGAACAATGGTATCACCTTGCCAGCACTTTATGGATGAGGTTGCTAGATCCACTGGGTTGGGGTGGGGAGGTAATAAAGAGTGGACACATAGTCCTACAGATACAACCGGCCCTTTGAGGGTGACCAAACTGCTGATGCGGCCCCCGATGAATTTGAGTTTGACACCCCTGCTCTAGACACTGAAGTTCGCATTCATTGGAGATTTTTGCATAGCAGGGGTAATAAATACAGAGCGTATATCCCCGTAGGAATGGCAGCGTAACAAGGCATGAGAGACAATTTCTACCTCCATCAAGCCACAGGGGCAGACTCGTTCTGCATATGGTTTACCCTCAAATCTGCCCTGCAATAAGGCAGATGGGTTACACTTTTATGTCCCTCTACCTGCCCTGCTTCCCCACCTGAACAGCATTCAGAGGAGAGGCTACTCTGTGGATTTCAACACTAGATAGAGGGTACAGCTCCTCCTCTGCATGCAGAAATCGCAGCTTCGGTCTCTTATGTGCAGGTTGCCACAGACACCTCTGGTACCCCCAGCCCCCCGCAATTGGCCTTGCTGTTTTTCCAAACCAAAATGAGTTGGAGGTGGACATGGTGGGGTGGAGAAAGGTTAATCCCACCTTCCCCGGCTGCCACCCTGCTTGCCCGGCAATGAGGTTTGAAAGCAGCTTCAACGTAAAGAATCTTTCAAGCCTAATAGTGGTGCACATTGGGGGGGAGGGCGGCGGCCCCCCACCGCCAAATGTCTTCCCATGCCATAAAATCACAGCCGAGAAAACTCTTCTATTGCCTCTCTTTTTGCAAGCCAAAGGTGCGGCCGGGGCAGGTGGACTGGCCTGGCCGTTTCTCTCCAGCTGCAGTTTCCAGGAAGATGTTTAAGCTTCAAAAACCCAGATTTTTTAAAGCCGAATTGCTGGGGGAGGAGGGCCAAGTATGTTGTAGAGTTTGCATCTGGGGTTGCGGGGCACTTGGGTAGCTGGGTAATTGCTGCCCATGATGGTTTCTCAGGTTTCCAGATGTGTCCACAGGGTTGGTGGACCTCCCCCACTCCCACTCTCTGGAGCAGTAGTTCTAGTAAAAGCCATCTCACTGCCTGAGATCTTGAAGAGTAACTATCAGAGCAGCCATACAGCGACTCTGCTGACTTCTTTCCACATGGGGAGGTGCTTGCCCTGGGAAGCCAGCGCCCCTGGGTTTTGCCCCCTGAAGAGGAAGTCAAATAATTGGGATAGCAACTAGTGCCTTCCTGTTGCTCCCCAATCTCTCCAGTGTCTTGTATTTTGCAGGTCACTGTATTCCCAACTCAATTCCTCTCTGGCAGCCTCTGCTAAAGGCACATATGCAGAAAGGCGAGGATCTACTAAGATCTACGTGATCTACTAAGACGGTGAATGCACTATGTCTGCAGTGTATCGGTTGGTCAAGAGGTGACTACTCAGGGCTGCTTCGCTCAGCACAGCTGCGCTGGCATGCGGAAGGGCGTCAAAACACAATTTATCCTCCCTTTGCTCTGGGAGAGGCCTGTTATTGTCCCTTGACAGTCTGCAGGTTCCCAAAATAGGGAGCAGGGAACCACAGGCTCCCAGACTTCTACACCCTCCCCCCCGAGCAACACTTCTCTGAGAATCCCACACGCCAGAGGGGAGGAAAACACCTTACCGTTCTCTCCGCGACAATTCCCTGGGGCTCTCCATATCTATCTGAGTTACTTTTTTGGCTGTCTGTGCAACGCGGTTGGGATTCTCTATGTCTATCATGCCTTCCACACCTTTGTGCTTTGGCTGGAACAGAAGAAGATGAGAGAAGAACATGAGCAGCGACAACTTCAGGTGGGCGGAACAAACAACATGTAAAAGCTTATGGCGGTGTGTGATAATGATAATAATGATGATGATGATGATGATGATGATGATGATAATAATAATAATAATAATAATAATAATAATAATAATAATAATAATTTATTATTTATACCCTGCCCATCTGGCTGGGTTTCCCCAGCCACTCTGGGCAGCTTCCAACAGAAAATTAAAATACAATAATCTATTAAACATTAAAAGCTTCCCTAAACAGGGCTGCCTTCAGATGTCTTCTAAAAGTCTGGTAGTTGTTCTTCTCTTTGACATCTGGTGGGAGGGCGTTCCACAGGGCGGGTGCCACTACCGAGAAGGCCCTCTGCCTCGTTCCCTGTAACTTGGCTTCTCGCAGTACACCTCTCCCTTTCTCTCGCCGCAGTTTGAGGGCATGTCCCAGGGTTGGCAAAGGGGAGGGGGCATGGCTTTGGGGGAGTCCTAAGGGCTACACAGAAATATCTAGAGGGCCACATTCAGCCCTGTAAGAGCTCCTCTGGAAGAAAACCAGCCCTCCAGGGTGAATAATCTGGCAGCAATCAACTGGATGAGAAATGACCTGAATTTCAGGGATTAACACAAACTGAGCATCCTTCCACGGGACATCTCGTTAGTACCTGGTAGTCTTCATCGTCCTCCTCCTCCTCTTCGCTATCGTCTGAATCCAGCGATTTCTCCTTCTTTTTGGGTTCTCCTGTTGCCCCATCGCCGCCTTCCTCTGCTTCCTCCTCCTCCTGTGGAAGTGAAGAGCATTATCCGTGCAGGGCAATCACAGAGTAGAAGTTACAGTGCGAGCAGGACTGCTCCTTGAACTGCTCTTCATCCATGAAACTCACTGGATGATCTGGACAACCGCCTCCTCTAAACCTAACCTGCCTGTCAGGGCTGTTGTGAGGATGAAACGGGGGGATCCATTTATGCTGCCCTGAACTCCTGACAAAGGAGAGTGGACTATAGATCTAATAGTTCTATTTTATTTTTTTACATCATGTTCTGTCCCAGAGGTATGGACATGTGCAAAGGAGGACAGGGAAATGACGGAAGTGTCCTCTCAGAGGTGGCCCAAATTCATTGGATTCTGTAAGCAATAATTAAGCATTTGAGAGCTAGTGTGTTGTAGTAGTGAGAAAGTTGGTCTGAGGAAACATCGGTTCAAATTCCCACTCAGCCACAAAGCTCACAGGGTGACCTGGAGACAGACACTCGATTCTAGTGTGCTGTACTCTGATTTTCCCGGGAAATGTACCAGCAAAGGTAGTATAAGGATGAACAAAGTACCTATCCTCAGCATCTCCTTGGAGTAAAGGTAAAAGGTCAATGCTAATAAATAGGTTGCAAGCCTTTGCCCAACGTTAAGGTTAAATGATCTTCTCTCTGCCAGGAGTATGTGCAGGAGCCAGGCCTTGTGACCAGTAGGACTCTGCAGGACTGGGGCCTTCCTAAGTTTGTTCTGAAGAGGCAAGGCGCGGCTGCACAGGTGAGGCCGATTGGTAACTCACAGCACCTGGTGGCAAGAGCCGGGAAGGGATATAAGGTCTGCATTTCCCTTAGGCTCTTTGCCATAGCAACATGTTCCCTGCCTTGCTGTGTTTGGCTCGATGACTCCTTGCTTCCTTGATCCTCAGACCCTTGATTTCCTGACTCCTGGACTCCTGTTCCTGCTCCCATCCCGCCATCTTGCCCCAGGTCCTGACATCCCCAGCCGGGACTTTGATCGCCTGTGAACTGGACCGTGACACTCTCAATATGAAAAATGTAGAATTCCTTTTTCTAAATCCCCGTTTTTGCAGATGGGAGGGCTGAGAGAAGAACTCGTGTGCCTGTGTCAAAGGAAAGGGTGAACCAGGCAACTTCCCATCTCACAGTTCAACTGGTGCCTGCTATTGCTACCCCGGTCCTGTGAAAACGGAAGCAGACACACACTTACCTTGGCCTTCTGTTTCTCTGCTTGGAGCTGAGCGTCAATCTCCTCAGGGCTTGTGTACTGCCGTGCCCGGCCCTTGTGGCCTCCTTTCCTACCTGCGAGGAAAGAGCCAGTTTAGGGATTTGAGACCTGCTGGTATAGGGCAGTATGCAAATTTAACAAATAGCAAACAATAAAATAATAAATAATAACATGACTTCAGACAGCCGCTGTTGTCCTCGTCTCTTCGCTCTTGGCTTATTGCAGTCAACCAAGCAAGACCAGACCAAAACATCTAGGCAGTCCAGTGTCCTGCCTCTTCTGCCAGTTGCCAGCCTTGTGCAACGAAAAAAGGTGGACTCCAACTCTTCTTCAGCACCAGCCAGCACGACTAATGCCCTAGAATGTCCCAGCAGCCAATCATCATCATCAGCGTACGCTGCCCATCTGATTGGGTGGCTTCCAACATATATAAAAACATGACTTCCTGCAGAGAATGAAGGATGAGGAAACTGGTGGTTCCTTCATTTAGCATCTAGCGGATAAAAACCACATACAACCACAGGTGGCAGCCTTTCTCAATCTGGTGCCCTCCATATGTTGGACTGCAACTCCCATCATCCCTGGCTATTGGCCATGTTGGCTGGGGCTGAGGAAGGGTTTGAGGCATGTACATATATATTCATAGTGATTGGTAACTTGGCAGAAATCCTGCGATACAGTGGTACCTCTGGTTGCAAACAGGATCCGTTCCGGAGCCCCGTTCGCAACCTGAAAGGAACACAACCTGCATCTGCGCATGCGCGGGTCGCGATTTGCCGCTTCTGCCCATGACGTCATTTTGCACGTCTGTGCATGCACGAGTGGTGAAACCCGGAAGTAACCCTTTCCGGTACTTCCGGGTCACCGTGGGACGCAACCTGAAAAAACCTATCATGAAGGAAACGTAACAAGAGGCATGACTGTATGAGGAAGGCTGGCTTGAGGGGAGAGAAAGCTCAAACCAAAGAAAGGCTGGAGAACTCTTCAATTGGCAAGTCCCAGCGTTCCTGGTTCTTTAAAACCTTCTACCATCCCTACAAACCATGTCATTCTTCCCAGGAGGAAGTCAAAGGGGTCCTTTCCATCTCATCCTGGACATATCACCGCTCAACCCATTGCTCAGCATGGAATTCTAAGCCATGACTGCCCCCCACTTGGCTTGTCCACAGCCTTCCTGTAGGATTGGAAGTCACAGCATCTCGGTCTTCCCCTCACTGCCTGACTCATGCCCTGGGCTGCAGGCCAACTACAAATCCCACAGCTGTTCCATACAGTCAGGCTGCATGTGCAACGCCACATTTAAAGCTGTGTCATACCACTTGGAACAGTCACAGCTTCCCCCAAAGAATCCTGGGAACTGTAGTTTTTTTTTTAAATAAAATTTTTATTGGTTTTTCAACGTATAATATAAAACAATACAAAAGACAAACACAAACAAACAAACATATAAACATGTATAATTTCAAAAAAATTTTCATGTACCCAATTTCAGCGACTTCCCCATGCCTCCCTTTTCTGCATCCCTGTTTTGAACTTTTTTTCAGCAACCCCTGGTCCCAATTACTTATTAGTTCCTTTCTGTAACCTCTTTCTTTCCTATCCAATCATTTATCGCTGCAAATCTGTTATGCTTTACCCATGACATTTTAACACTCAATAATTTTACAAGAATTTTTAAGATAAAGTTTAAATTTCTTCCAATCTTCTTCCGCCGTCTCTTTCCCTTGGTCACGGATTCTGCTCGTCATCTCTGCTAGTCCCATATACTCAATCACCTTCGTCTGCCACTCTTCCAGTGTGGGTAGTTCTTGTGTCTTCCAATACTTTGCTAGTAGAACTCTTGCTGCTGCTGTAGCATACATAAAAAACATCCTATCTTTCTTTGACACCAATTGGCCTACCATGCCCAGGAGAAAAGCCTCTGGTTTTTTGTGAAAGGTACACTTAAGCACCTTCTTAATTTCATTATATATCATTTCCCAGAAGGCCTTAATCCTTGGGCACGTCCACCAAAGGTGATAGAAAGTACCTTCAGTTTCATTACATTTCCAACATTTATTATTGGGCAAATGATAAATTTTTGCAAGCTTGACTGGGGTCATGTACCACCTATAGATCATTTTCATAATATTCTCTCTTAAGGCATTACATGCCGTAAATTTTATACCGGTGGTCCATAACTGTTCCCAGTCAGCAAACATAATGTCATGACCAATGTCCTGTGCCCATTTAATCATAGCTGATTTAACCATTTCATCCTGTGTATTCCATTTCAGCAGCAAGTTATACATTCTAGACAGGTTCTTCGTATTGGGTTCTAACAATTCTGTTTCTAACTTTGACTTCTCCACCTGGAAGCCGATTTTCCTGTCCTGTTTGAAGACTTCATTTATCTGATAATAATGTAGCCAATCTCTTACTTTAAACTTCATTTTCTCATAACTCTGTAGTTTCACATTTCCACCTTCTTGTTCTACAATTTCCCAATATTTTGGCCACTTAGATTCCATATTAAGTTTTTTAACTTCCTTAGCCTCCATTGGTGACAGCCACCTAGGGGTTTTATTTTCCAACAAATCTTTATAGCGAATCCAAACATTATATAATGCTTTCCTAACAATATGGTTTTTGAAGCTTTTATGAATTTTTACCTTGTCATACCATATATATGCATGCCAACCAAATCTATTATTGAACCCTTCTAGGTCCAAAATGTCTGTGTTCTCAAGAAGTAGCCAGTCTTTCAACCAGCAAAAAGCTGCTGCTTCATAGTAAAGTTTTAAGTCTGGCAGGGCAAACCCCCCTCTTTCTTTTGCATCAGTTAATATCTTAAATTTTATTCTGGGCTTTTTGCCCTGCCAGACAAATCTCGATATATCTTTCTGCCACTTCTTGAAACAGTCCATTCTGTCCACAATCTGCAATGTTTGAAACAAAAACAACATTCTTGGCAACTGGGAACTGTAGTTTGTTAAGGCTGCTGAGAGATGTTAGAAGACCTCTATTCCCTTCAGACAAAATACAGCTTCTGGGATGGTTTAACTGTCAATCCCTCTTCCCAGGGAATGCTGGGAACTGTAGCTCTGGAAGGGGAATAGGGGCCCCTTCCAGATGTTGTTAGACTACGATTCCCACCAGCCCAAGCCAGCATGGCAACAGCTGGATCCCAACATCTGGATGGACAAAAGTTCCCTGTGCTTGCTCTATGTAGGTGGAAAAAGCAGTATAGTATTTGATAAAAGTAAATGGATTATAAGCAAACTCTCCAACTCAGCTTCCACTGTGTGCATGTACAGTGGTACCTTAGGTTAAGTACTTAATTCGTTCCGGAGGTCCGTTCTTAACCTGAAACTGTTCTTAACCTGAAGCACCACTTTAGCTTATGGGGCCTCCTGCTGTCGCCGCGCCGCCGGAGCACAATTTCTGTTCTCATCCTGAAGCAAAGTTCTTAACCTGAAGCACTATTTCTGGGATAGCGGAGTCTGTAACCTGAAGCGTATGTAACCAGAGATACCACTGTATTTAGCACACCAAAGTCAAAAAGGAACAAAAAGAATAGCCGCACTATTCTGTTAGTTGGAGAGGTGGGTGGGGGTGGAATCCTCTGAATACTTATTTGGGAATAATACCATTAAACCCAGTGGGGCTTACATCTGAGTAGACCCATGTGAAACAGGGAATTCTAATGTGAGGTAGAATTCAAGATTGTGCTCATGACAGCAAATCTGCCTACAACGGACAAACAGTGGGAACTGGATTTAAAACAAAAAAAATGGGGAAAGACACAAAGCCCAAACCAAAACAATTGCAAAGAGAGCTGAGGGGGCGGGAGCAATGCAAGGAGGTTAATCTAAAAATGTGAGGTTAGGGGAAACAAACACCTCCTCTCTGCCACTATCTTTTTTGTTTGGAGGTGGAGCTGTCCAGCCAGCATGGCCAGGAATGGAGGGAGATGCAGTTTTACAGCATCTGGAACCATGTTGACTATTCCTGACCCAGAGAAAGACATCCGTCGCGTTGGGCGAAGCTTCATTAATTTAATTCCAACTGGCCGCACAAAGCCTCTTCCTGCTAACTGGTTAACGCAAGCCTGTTTGTCTGTCACACAACCCTGACACTTAAGTTGCTTTTAAAACAAACAAACAAACAAACATTTGGGAGCTGCATCCTCCAACGCACATGGAAGTTGCTACCGCAAGATGCTCTGTGGCTTTGAAAACAATCAAATGCAAAGAACTTGGCTCAACCAATGGTTCTTAGCTGAATAGATCCTCCATGTTCAGAAGCAATTTAACACAGAATACCAGGGAACCAGGAACAAACAAGAAGGGTGTGTGTGGCTTTCAAGCCCTAGTGGTAAACTTCCATGGGGAGTCTGGAAAGTACCCTATGGAAAACAGAAGACTGGATAATTTGGACCTTTGATCCAACCCAACAGAGCAATTCCTGAAACACTTCTGTTGTTTCAAAATCCAGCACCCCAGTGCTCAGTGTTTGTAGCCTAGCCATCTCCTGCCTTGACGTTTTTTGAACTATGCTTTTCTCTTGTACTTTTGGCCAGATCTGCTGCACTGAGAGAGCACCGGGTATTGCAGCTTCCTTTTCTTTCAGGATGTCATCATGCTTCAGTGGCAAACCTCATCGTGCTCCTTTTGTAGATCCAGCGAGGCAGAGAATCCAAGAGCCACCACTAGGAAACCCTGATTATGGAAAAGCTAGCATTCAGGAAAGACATCCTGGCAAAATCCCTTGGAAATAGTTCAAACTGGGTGTGGTGCAGCTTCGCGACTTGCTCGTTCTTCCTCTCCTGTTCATGCAAGCAACCAGTCATGTGCTGAATATGCAGCGGCAAGGCAGCCTCTCCACTGGGGGGGGGGGGGGAGAGGCAGCAACAAGCTCAGTCATGCCTCCATCTTCACTAAAAAAGGTCTGGCGAAAGCCAAGCTATCAGTTTCTTTTCTCTGTCTATTGCAGTCTCCTCCTCCTGGCTCTGTGCCACCGCTTCAGACGGGCAGAATTTTCAACTTCATATATACACCTTTCCCTTCTGAAGAATTAGGGACGCTGTCGTTTTTAACCAACCAATTTAGCTAAATGCACAATAGCCATGATAACCTTCATTCAGAAATGACGTACAATAAGCTCTGCATCAATTCACCGAAACTGACACACACACACACACAAATTAGCATCAGCACTCATCAAAGCAAGATGACTGCTTCTGTTTCCTTCCTCAGCTGCTGCTGCTGCTGCTGGTGGTTAAGAATGAAAGGCACGAGCTGGTAGCCTCCAGTACAAAACAAGCCCCTAATCTAGCCAAGTGTCCACTGGCTTCCCTTGTTCAATCTGTTCTTCTCATGGGGAAAACAACACAGGCTTACTCAAAAGGTTGGGTTGGGGGACCTGTGGTTCTCCAGATGTCACTGGAGAACTCTCATCAATCCAGCCAACTTGGTCAATGGAAAGGGATGGTGGGAGTTGTAGTCTAAATAATGGAGGTTCCCCAGCTCTGATGTAAGGACAAATCTATTATGTGCAGCCTGCTTTGAGCTCTTCTCAAAAGGACTATAATTATATATTGATTAGACTCAACGCCCTCAACCTCTCAGGGGCTCCTATCTTGACCTCCACTCCTCTCTCTAGGTGAGGACTATCCAGAGGGTTTCCTTTTTTAAAAGTCTTGCTGTTAGCTTTTGGCCTGCAATTTCATACAGAGGCTTTTGGAAAGTGTTTATGGAGTATATTACACAAGGTTGCAGGTAAATGATCAGAAAAACTCGGAAGAGCAGCACTACTGGATCAAACACGGGAAGCTACCTTATACAGTGGTACCTCGGGTTAAGAACTTAATTTGTTCTGGATGTCTGTTATTAACCTGAAACTGTTCTTAACCTGAGGTACCACTTTAGCTAATGGGGCCTCCCGCTGCCACCACCATGCGATTTCTGTTCTCATCCTGAAGCAAAGTTCTTAACCCGAGGTACTATTTCTGGGTTAGCGGAGTCTGTAACCTGAAGCGTATGTAACCTGAGGTACCACTGTACCAAGTCAGACCATTGACCTCACTATTATCTACACTGACTGGCAGCAGGTCTCTAGGGTTGCAGACAGGGGGCTCTTCTATCTGAGGCCCTTCCATGAGAGATCTGGAGGGCAGCAACACAATAACGGGCTTTTTCCGAGGTGGCTTCCCATTTGTAGAATGCTCTCCCCAGGAAAGCTCATCTGGCACCATCTTTATATATCTTTAGATGCCAGGCAGAAACTTTTTTTAAATAATTAAGCCTTTGGCCTTAAACTATCTGTGGCCTTTTAGAAGTGTGTGGGATGTTTTTTAATGTAAAACAAACACACACTGTTTTAATGTATCTATGTGGGGTTTTGTTTGTTTCTTTGGCTGCAAGTTGCTTTGGGTTACCTTGGGCAAGATAAAGTGACTAACAGATTTAATAAATACAACAACAACAAAACAACCACCACCTTGGGAGATGGCAGGGAGCAAGAACAACAACAACTTTTTGAAATGGAAGGGATTGAACCTGGAACATTCTGCGGTAAGGCTCAGTGAAAGCTGGTTCAGTGAAGTTTGGTCCTTTCTATAAGACATGAACAAAGAAAGCAGCCATATACTGAGCCAGACTCAGCCTGAGCTCAGTGTTGCCTGCACCAATATTCCCAGCCCTAACCTGAGAAATGAACCAGAGACCTTCTGTTTTCAAAGCAGGTGCTCTACTGTCAGGCCACAGTCCTTGCCCTTCAAGCTCAAATTACCGTTTATTTTGGCACCCTACTGCTAACAGCACTAGTCAGGCAGGTGCCTTCCAGAAGGTCGTATAGAAAAGAACCACCTGGATTCTCAACATTTGAGATTTAGGAGACTATGTGATTTAATGGGAAAAGTTCAGGGGCAGTTCCACGCCCCCTTTCCCTTGTACTTGTGCAAGCCAAGTGCCTGAATCAGCCCTCAGCCTCCTTCCCACGTGGAAGGCATATCAGAGTCTCCCCCCCCCCGTTTTTTTGTACGCATGCCCCAGCTTTGCCTGATGCAACTGCCTGATGCTCAAACCGCAGCGGGGAATCTAAGGCAGCCTGGTACCTTTTAGCTACTGTTAGGGAAGGTTTCCAGATGTCGTGATTTGGTGAAAAGTTGCGGGGAAAGAGTATCATCAGGACAGGGCCCACTGAATGCATTCACCCCACCCCAACTTTCCTCTCCTCGTCGATTTCTTCCCGGCATTTCTAAGCTGCCTTTCACCGCAAGCCCCTTCGGGAGGCAGCTCACGTGGATCATCAAAAAAAGCACCGTGAGTCGTTAGGTTGACGATTAGTAAACAGCAGCGCAGACCGTTCTATAACAAAACACGTATTTTTTTTATTTTTAGTTAAAAAAATACCCGGACCAGCGCCTTGTCCAAAAGCAGAACAAGAAGGATTTCCAAGGCCCACGAAAAGGCAGGCAAAGGAGCAGCTTGGAGGGAGAAGAGACTCCCCCCGCCATCACCCTCACGACCCCCCCACCCCCAAGAGGCGCCCCCTCCCTCCAGGTCTTAATAATAATAATAATAATAATATTTTTTATTTATATCCCGCCCTCCCCAGCCGAAGCCGGGCTCAGGGCGGCTAACAACAAGACGCTCAAACCCCTCAGAGGGTCCCCAGGAAGGGAGAACAAGAGACCCCAAGTCGCCACCCAGCCGGCAGGGGGCTCCCCGCTCCCTCCTCCTCCTCACCCCACAGGGCCAGGCCACAGGCCGCGCCGGCCCTGGGCCTCCCCTCCCGGCCGGGCTCACCTCCTTTGGGCATAGCGAGGACGATGGCGGCGGCTCCGGCTACAAGCGACTCTTTCCTCCCCCTCCTCACTTCGCCCCGAGCTTTTGCCGCGACCCGGAAGCGGAAGTGGAGCCGGCCCTGCGCTCCTCAAGTCTATGGTCCCCCCCCTCCTCTCTCTCTGATACACGTTTCGTGCGCGAGAGAGCGGGCGGGACACGCGCTGCCTTGGGGGCCTGGCCGGCGGGATGCCGGCGTCGGGAAGCGGCGGTTGTCCTCGGCGCCGCCTGACGGAAAGCTCGGAATTACAAAGCGCACTCCGCGTCCGCCGAGAGGCTTCGTGCGGTCCGTCTGCCTCGCCCTGCGGCTCCGGCGGCCGTCCGTGGAGTGACTTCTAGACAGGCGTCAGCGAAGACAGCCGCAGAGGGAAGCCCCTTATCGTGACGCAGCGCGAGGGAAGGGCCTTTCTCGTCTTGGGGACGTCATCGCGAGGCGACGGAGAGCTTCGAGGAGGCGGAAGAAACAACAGTCTCCAGAAGCGTAGGAGCTTTTCCTTTGGGGGCTCTCTAGGGGAGGGTGGGGGGTCGCAGGCCCTTCATTTGACGAGTTCTCTTTCTGGCCGGCGCACGTTTTTTTGGCTAAGGGCCTCCAGTGGCGTGTGGCAGGCAGGAATTTATGAGGAGGGCATCCTACCTGGCAAAGGTTTCACCTGTTGGATTTCTGCCTGCTCTGCAGCCATTAAAGCAGGCTTGGGGAACCTCTTGCTCTCTGGGTGTTTCTGAATTCCCAACTCTAACAAGCTCCGGCCACCGTGGCCAGTAGGGATGAGGAGGGTTGGCAGGGCTGGATTTAGGTTTGATGAGGCCCTAAGCGACTGAAGGTAATGGGGCCCTTTATATGTCCAGCTGTCCTTTGTCAACAACAAATTGTCGCTGTTTTTTTGTTGAATATAAGCTATATGGTAATTTATGGACCTAATAGGTATCTAAAGCCATTTTATTTGTTTTCTAGCTTATATTTTGGAAATGTACATCCAGGTTTTTTCCCTTCAAATTTTTTTGGGGCCCCCTAGAGAGTGGGGCCCTAAGCTTGTTTAGCATATACGTAAATCCGGCCCTGGGAGTTGGCGTCCAGCATCATCATCCAGAGAGCCGCATGTTCCCCATGGCTGCATGAAGCAATAGGTGCCTCCTTCCAGGTTGGCCTGCTCTGGTGCTAAAAGGCCAATCTATGGCCTTTTAAATGTTTCTGGGGGCATTGTTGTTGTTATGTTATGTATTTTGTTTTCTTATAAAGTGCCCTGTGATCTTCAGATGAAGGGCAATATTTTTATAAATTTAATAATAAACAATAACAAATAAAGAAACAGAGTATATGTTCAGATAACCCAAGGGAAATTGGGGGGGGGGTGTCTATTGATTGTTAATGCCATGGGGGAGAACTTAGGCTATTCAGACATCTGGTTCAAAAATATGTAAAAGGAACATGTTATCCAGAGTGCTCTAATTTATAGTGGTACAAATTTTATTACTCCCTTATTTTTTCCAGATTTCCCCCACTCTGTGCTGACAAGATGCCCAAGGTGAAGAGGAGTAGAAAACCACCCCCAGATGGCTGGGAATTGATTGAACCAACCTTAGATGAACTAGATCAAAAAATGAGAGAAGGTGAGTAGCAGAGTACTAATTCGGCTGTGAGCATGAATTGTGTAATAGAACAGTATATGAGCTGGCCTTTTTGGCACATTCAGTATAGGAAGCCTATGGTGGTTTGTACACAGATCCCAAGTGCAGTCCATGACATCTCCAGTTAAAATAGAGATCTCAGAAAGATAGTGTTGAGATAAGGTGCATTTATTTGGCACTCTGCAGTTATTAATGGTGTTTTGACTAAGAACTGTGCAGTTTAAGCAAGACATATTTACTGCTTTCCTTTTTTCATATTTCCTTCTCTTTGTATGGCTTTGAAAAGAGGACAGGTAGTTTGTTTGGGTTTTTTTTACTTTAAATTATGGTATACTTAACAGCTATTGGCTTAGTGGTGGATATCAGAAGAAGCCTTTTCAGTGTCTTTCAGCCAATAATTAAGTAAACAGAAGAAAAAGGGGATAAGGCTTTTGATGGGAAAGACCAGAGTATTGAAGGTCAGAAGTGGAATTTACAAAGCCTCATAGGCCAGCAGTTTCAAGGTGTCAAATAGAAACCTGCCAAGGCTGGAAGTTTTTATGCTAATTATTAGTTAGCACCTAGTCTTCTCAGTGTTGTACATATAATTTGGCAAAGAAATTGTGCTTACCAGAAATGCTTGTAAAACCCTGGGAATTGTATCTACTTTTGGGAGTTCCCTTTTAAAAGGAAAAAAAAGACCAGTTGAAAGGAACAGATTTTTTTTTTTACACTTACGACTGAAAATAAAAATCAAAAGGCAGAAACAGAGACTTTATATTTCTTGAATTCTGTTCTAGATTGGACTGTGGACTTAAAAGGCACCACTCACGTTCACAGAGATGATTCATCTTTGTTAACCTTGCATCAGTTAAAATGGTATCTGGAATGGGAACAGTTCTGGCTAAGAACTTAGAAAATTACTGCATGGGTAGTGATCTGAGTACAAATCACCTTTATATACTGCATGTTAAATGTGAGGACTGAAAACATTTGTTGGTTCAGCTTGCAAAAAGCTACATGAGAAAACTATAGCATATATTCTCCAATGAATTCTCACATCCTATTAATCAGAATATTGTAGGATTTCCCCCCTTGTATTTAGCAACATGAAATAATGGAGACGTAATGAACAATTGAATTAGCTGGCAAAATTAACATGTTTTCTGCCCTTCTTCCCACTTTTCTTCAGCTGAGACTGAACCGCATGAAGGGAAGAGGAAAGTAGAATCTCTCTGGCCTATCTTCAGAATTCATCACCAGAAAACACGTTACATTTTTGATCTCTTCTATAAGAGAAAAGCCATCAGTAGAGGTAACACAGCTGTCTTTGATTTTTTAGGGGGAAATGTATATGCTTTGTTCAGTATGGCTGGGAAATCTGCTTGAGCTGGTCTGTCAAATGGAAAAAGAAATACTAACCTTTTTAGAATGTAGGTGTGAGCAAATACTGCCAAAGGGGTATAGTAATAATAATAATAATAATAATTTTTTATTTGTACGCCGCCCATCTGGCTGGGTTTCCCCAGCCACTCTGGGCGGCTTCCATAGAAACCAAAAATACACTAAAATATCACAGATTAAAAACTTCCCTGAACAGGGCTGCCTTAAGATGTCTTCTGAATGTCAGGTAGTTATTTATCGCTTTGACATCTGATGGGAGGGCGTTCCACAGGGCGGGCGCCACCACCGAAAAGGCCCTCTGCCTGGTTCCCTGTAGCTTTGCTTCTCGCAATGAGGGAACCGCCAGAAGGCCCTCGGTGCTGGACCTCAGCGTCCGGGCAGAACGATAGTAATTTTTGTTTGCCACTACTGAGCATTCTAATTATCTCATCCTCTCTCTCCCTCCTGCACAGAGCTGTATGAGTATTGCATTAAAGAAGGATATGCAGACAAAAACTTAATTGCAAAGTGGAAGAAACAAGGTTACGAAAACCTCTGCTGTTTGCGCTGCATCCAGACCCGAGATACCAACTTTGGAACCAACTGCATCTGCAGAGTGCCCAAAAGCAAGCTGGAAGTGGTAAGAATGTTGTTTTCAACAAGCCCCCTGGGTCATTACAACAGTTCTTTCTGTGTCCCATTTCTTTTGCCTTTTTGTGCATCCCCCCCCAACCTAGTTCATGCAAATAAGTAGCAGTGTGACTTCTGAAAATCAAAACCAAATGAAAGGCAAGTGTTTGTTACTCCTCTTGCTAGAGACCTTGTCTGTCTCTGAACTTTCTCCTTGGGGATAGTTTGCCATTCAACTTAGTAGGACTCATCCTGTTATGTTGTGAACCACTCTGAGATCTATGGGTATACAGATTGATTGAATTATTATTAATTTTTTACATTGATCTTTTCTGTGAACCTCCCTGAGACCTCCAGGTATAGGACGGTATATAAATTCAACAAATAATTAATAATAATCAACAACAACCACCATCTCTTGCAGTTCCACCAAAAATGTTGCTTCAAAACTGACCACCCATCGTATTACTCTAGAACTTCTGGAAATCAAAGAAAAAGGCTGCAAAAAGATTTGCAGTCTCATTTCCTGGCTTTTCTAGCACTCTGATATCTTAAGGGTCTTTTAAAAACAAGCAAGTTATAAGACTGTCCTTGCAGTTTTGAGAGAGTCCTATCTTTTTAAAAAATTGATTCTTGTAATAAATGCTCCACCCTGCAAAAGTAATATGGAAGTCAGTAGGAAACAGTGTATCTATTCTCATTTGTTGCAATCCTCTTAAGTTTTCATAACCAGCAAAATTTCCTTTTTTCTTGCTCTACTGTGTGCTCAGGGGCCTGCTGTGACTAACATGCTGATTTCATTCTACAGGGAAGAATAATTGAGTGCACTCACTGCGGGTGCAGAGGCTGCTCTGGATGAAATCCCCTTTTCCCTTTTTAAAGTTACCCTTCCCTTTTGAAGAGTTCTTAAATGGCTGGTTCACCGTCAATGACTGTTAATAAGAACCATAATTTGTTTGTCGTAAGACCCGGCGGTGAGTGGATCTCCAACAACCTGCATTGTAAATGCTGTAGTGTTAATGTCTTGTATAACTATTTTAAAATAAAGTCTTGCCTATTGCCTCAACAGGTGGTTTGTTTAATTCTGTGCTGCTACTGTTACCTTTATGAATTTGTTTTCATAATAAAGAACATAAATGAAACTGGACCCTCCTTTTTCCAGGGATAATTTGGAAACATGGGGTAAAGTTGTTTAATAATTATGCTTAGTAATATTGGATTGGGAGACATGAGTTAATTCAGAGTATACATCAATTCACTAAAGAGCTGAAACAATGGAGGGCTTATTTTTTATGCATGGAGACAAGGGCAAAAATTATAAATAACTATGTACATCACCTTATTTTTATTGGGTGGGAGCGGGAGTAAGGGTTGCTTTAAATATGTTATACTTCCCCAGGAGGCCTGCCAATTAGCAATAAAGTGGGACAAAAGACCTGTGTAAGTTTGCTAAACTGCTGCTTGTTAAGAGGAGGTACAATCCCCCCTCATTCTCAAATACCCAATAAAACTCAAGCTCTCCATTTACCTGTGCACCAAGACTTTTATAGGAATTGCCTTTGCCTTCAGGCTTATATTTAAAATCTCACACCCTAGAAACTTGTGTTTTAATAATAAAAACCAAGGTAACTTAAGGAAGCTAAATTTTGCATCCAATATAAAATTCCATACTTGCATGAAATATGGGGGATGGGCACCCTTCTGGAACTAAAGGGGAAAAGCCCTAAGTCTCATTAAGAGGAGAAAATACAAAGAATAAACTTTATCAAGAGGGACACTTTATTACAGCAGTTCATGAGGTCTTCATTTTTGTCGCAACCCTATAAATCAGGAAGGGAAAACCTTTGGCATTCCAAATATTCCACTATTAGCCAGGGATGATGGCGGTTGAAGTTCGATATCTGAAGAGCTAAAGGTTCCCCACAACTGCTATAAAAACCTCCTTGGCAGTAAATCCCACTGAACATAGCAGGGCTTGCGTCTGAGTAGCAATATTCACTGCCTTTTTTTGTAAAAAAAATTCTAAGGCCAATGTGGACAAGAATGCTGGCACAAATTGAAGGCAAAAGGAACTTTCCAACACAACTACGGAGTATTAACATTGGTTTTATTTTTCTACCACCCTCCTCTGGCTGCTGTAGTTTTGAGCATCTTCTGTATTATGTTTGTTTTCTGGCTGCTTAGGAGTTCTGTATTTTGCCCAAGGGTGTGGTGTTTCTTCTGCCTCCATCCACTTCAGCCAGCGGAAGTAGTAGGCTCGAAAGCCATTAATTTTCTCCAGGTAATAGTCCTTTGTTTTGTACTGCAAGAGGAAAAGGAGAAGAGAATTAACACTCTAGGACTTGCCGATCAGAAGGTTGGTGGTTCGAATCCCCGCGACGGAGTGAGCGCCCGTTGCTCGGTCCCTGCTCCTGCCAACCTAGCAGTTCGAAAGCACCTCAGAGTGCAAGTAGATAAATAGGTACCGCTCCGGTGGGAAGGTAAACGGCATTTCCGTGCGCTGCTCTGGTTCGCCAGAAGCGGATTAGCCATGCTGGTCACATGACCCGGAAGCTGTCTGCGGACAAACGCCGGCTCCCTTGGCCAATAAAGCAAGATGAGCACCGCAACCCCAGAGTCGGTCACGACTGGACCTAATGGTCAGGGGCCCCTTTACCTAACAGCAAGAGAAGATTAGTTCTACTCTAAGAAGTGAGAAACTGCTTCTTAGACTTGTCAGGAGCTTACATAATCTTTTTGCTGCTTTTATTTGGAAGGGGTGGAGGAGTGTGCTGGTATTAAAAAGTTTCTGCTGAGGGAAGCAAGTGCTTAAACTCTCTTCTGCTGGAATCAATGGGATCTAGAAGTGTTACCAGGTCTGGCTGCTACCAGTTGTGTTTGGTGGTCTCTCAAAGAGCACAGGTCAGATAAACTGGAAACTATTGGATTTCTCACATTTCATCAAATAGCCCTATGGCAGAAATCCATAGCATTAAACAAATTAGAAGGCTGTACCTAATGTTGCCCATACCCATTAAAATTAGTGAACAAGTCATGTCAATAGACTTCAATGCGTAAGAATATCACTGAATACAACCCAAAGGTATATAAACATTTCTGCAGAAAACACACAGTATCAGTGTTGAATTAAAACATGCAATAAATAAGCTCATCTAACCTCTCACCTTGTCCCATGGTCTGGGTACATAGTACATTTTCAGCTGTCAAATTAATACTATTGGTGCAAGACACACTTCAGAACTTGTATGGAGAAGACCTTTATCCAATTAAGTAAAAAGGTAAAGGTACCCCTGCCCGTACAGGCCAGTCGTGTCCGACTCTGGGGTTGCGCGCCCATCTCGCTTAAGAGGCCGGGGGCCAGCGCTGTCCGAAGACACTTCCGGGTCACGTGGCCAGCGTGACAAGCTGCATCTGGCGAGCCAGCGCAGCACACGGAAGCGCCATTTACCTTCCCGCTAGCAAGCGGTCCCTATTTACTTGCACCTGGGCGTGCTTTCGAACTGCTAGGTTGGCAGGCGCTGGGACCGAGCAACGGGAGCGCACCCCGCCACGGGGATTCGAACCGCCGCCCTGACAATCGGCAAGTCCTAGGCGCTGAGGTTTTACCCACAGCGCCACCCGCGTCCCTTTATCCAATTAAGTAGATGCTGGTATAATGGCCTTTCTTTAGATACTGTATACTTGCGGTCACGTAGCAATCCTATACATTTTTCTTCCTCAACCTGGTGCCCAACCATTATCCCTGACTACTAAATTATGCTGGCTGGGGCTGATGAGAGTTTGATTGCAAATATCTGGAAAGGAATATGTTGGGAGAAGGCTGATGGCGCAATCTGGGTAAATGTGCAGAGGACACAGAACTGCAAGGGTGTTGAAAGAACTGTGCATATAATATGTGGTCTTAATTTTCTCTTTGGAGTATAAATCAGCTTCTGCAGAAAACCAAAGGTTACCTCACCCTATCAAAGTTAGGAGGATACTGGGCTGCAAACTCCAGCTGGCGTAGGACAACTTCATTGGGAGGAACACGGTTTCTACTCATATCTGCGAGGATCTCTGTGAGGTAGGCGTAGTCCAGTCTCTTCACAGCTGCAGTTACAAGCGCACCATAGATCTGTACATTGGGATTTATTCCAGAACGCTGAAAAACACAGCCCCAAACTGTCAGACAAAGGTAATTCTGAAGTCCTTACACATCTAGGAGTTTCACAGTATACCAAGATTACTGCCCCCAAAGCCAGGGAGATGGGGATTTGCACACTACACAACTGATTGCAATGGCCACCTGAAAGACAAGATCCCCTTCTGTTAACAGAACTCCTCATGAACATGTAGCCATCAAAACCACCAGGTCTGCCGCATGCAGAACAGCTTGAAAAGCTTCAGTTTTCTGTACCTTCATGTCTGAGAGTAGCTGCAGTCCATCCTCTTTTTTGCGGCAGGCTATTGCCAAGTTGCAAAACGTCTGTAGATTGGGAGAAAGTCCCTCCTTCAGCACTAGGGGCAGCAGGCTCTGTAATATACAAAGGCATGTGACAACAGCTGTCCAGATTACCTGTTCAAGTTCATGCTGGGAGGAGGTGCAATGTGCACGGATGAAGCTAATTGAACATTGGAAGCTGCCTTACATTCAGTCAGACCACTGGCCAATTAAGCTCAATACTGGCTACTACACTGACCGGATTTCAGACAAGGTTCTGTCCCAGTCCTACCTGGAAATGCTAGGGATTGATCCTGGGACTTTTTGCATGCAAAGTACTTCTTAGTCATCACTGTTCTCCAAAAGGTTATGGCCTACACCCGTGGGTGGGCAGGAAATGTATCAGGTTCTGGTAAAAAAACAGTAGTTCCTGCAAGCCTGAAGACCGTCCATCCCTGACCCACACAGACTCATATGTCCGTGATCTTACCTTTGCTCCTTCCAGATCTCCTCCTTTGCTCTTCTTCCTCACCAAGGTGTTAAAAAAAGTTATATCTGGTTTCACGTTGTGCTCCTCCATCGCCGTCAACAAGGAAGACTCTGACTGGCCGTTGGGCTGCACCAGCTCAGCTAGCAGTGTGAAAGTTTTGATACTGGATGTGGCACCATCTTCCTTCATTCTCTTTAAGAAACCCTCCATGTTCCCAATGAGTGCCAGTCTGTCGGAGGGGGTTGCCACCGTCCCTAAGGAGATCACATTTTCGTTGGGCGGCTGCGAGTCCAACAAGTTGGGGAAGTTGAAGGAAGCTTTGGAAAAACACAGAGTGTTTGTTTCTGCCGCATCTGGAGCCATCTGTTTTTTATCAGAGATCCCCAAATCCCTGGGTGCAGCAGAATCTGGCAAAGTAGAGATATCACCAGTCTCTGCCTTTGCACAATTGTCATTTTTGCTTTTGCTTTTTTGGCTATAGACTTCCTGCTCAGGTTTTCTGTCCTCCTCCGGGAACACACATTTTTCCAACATCTCCACATCAAACTGCATTGCAGCTCCAGCATCTATTTCCTTTCCTCGCCGACCCTTCGCCTTCCGGTGTTGCTTACCAGCTTCCAGTCTCAGGATAGCTGGGCTTTCCTTGAAAGTTCCTAGCAACAAATTGGAAGCTATACGGGGGTCACCAAGGCCGCAGTCTCTGGCAGCACCGAGCATCAAGTTGTAGCTGTAACTGTCGGGTTTTAAGTTCAGTTTAAGCATCTGCTGCCAAACCTGTTTTTGGACAGAAAGGTCAGGGCAGAGAAAAGAGAAATGTACCCCAGGTGATCCATATAATTACAGTTTTAACACTAATGGGAAACAGACAAGTTGATCCTAAATGTGTTCACTTGGCAGTAAGCCTCAGTATTCAGAGATATTTGCTTCTTGGGATTGGAGACTGGAAGACAGCAGTTGTCCCCAAAGCCACTTAGTAGCTCAGTTTGCACATTACCGTAAAACAGTGTATACTGTGAAAGCACCAATCTCATCCATGTTGCTCCTCCCTCACAGCATGCAGGAGAAATGGACCATGATTCCTGGCATTGGGTTATGTCTGAAATGGGGCCCACGGTTTGTTTAGCTCCAAACAAACTATGAGCAATAAACAAAGTAGCCTGTGGGGGTAGTTCAGAATCAGGTCTGCAGGCTGGATCCTATCTCCTGCCCACCTCCTCCATGGTACATGTTGTGTTCTGAAGGCAAATGTTTTAACAATCATGCTAAGAAACTGCAAATGACATAATGGTGATTAACTAAAGAGGAACACATTTTCTCTTGTCTTTTTAAAAAGCAACTCAGAACTGATAGCACAGCCTCATTAGCATGATGCTTTCAAAAAAATTTGAGATGGTGTTGAATTGTTTTAAATATGGTTTTTATTTGATTTTAAATTGTATGGCTTTAACATTTTGCTGTCTACTGCCGTGGGTTCCTCTGGGAGGAAGGCTGGGATACAAATTTAGCAATAAAATTAATCTAAGATGTATATAGCTCCTTAGTTCTATAAGATACATGGAAATTTAAGGATCACAACCAGAGGAAGCAATCGCGTAAGAAAACTGGTCAGAGTGAATGCAAGCTTGAAGCTCTTTCTTGGTTTGCTCTGCTGTAAAGAGGAAAGGAACATACAGACCTGCAAGGCATAGCGAAACCCATTCTCTTTGTCTTTTATGCACCCCATAAGCAGGAAGTTGAAAGTCTCTGTGGTGACCGTATGGCCTTTGTGGACGATTTCCTTAATTAAAAAAAAGGGATGAATACAGTAATTTCACACTTGTTCCACAATAGAAATCCTTAATGAAACATTCGCTCTTTTGTAGCTCAAATGGAAAACATCTCTCTCTCTCTCTCTCTCTCTCTCTCTCTCTCTCTCTCTCTCTCAGATAATAATAATAATAAAAAGATTCAGGAAAGTCTAAGAAGGCCAAAAGTGACACTTTCAAATTAAATTAACCAAGGTACAAATGTCCATCAATACTGTGTTCACAAATACTATTGCTGAGGTCAGCTGGGAAAGCTAATTTCAACCTTGTACTGTAAGAAACTAAATACCATGCACTGTCTAATTCTCTTTAAGATTAGAAACAATACTTTCATTATTCCACATTCTAACTTGTTGGCAAACAGGAGTTTTTAGTTGGATTTACATGCCTCTCTGTCCCAAATCAGACCAAAAATCAGCAGGAGATGGACCTGTTTACAAAAACGGAACCCACTAAAAGCAACAGAATCTCTGCCCATTTACCAATTTGTGAGGAGTGGGGGTGGAATTTTATGGGAAATCAGAAATTTGTCTACAATAACTAATGTTCAGATAGTGTATCTTGGTTAAAATGATGGTCTGCAGATGACACCAAACCAGGAGGGGTAGCTAATACCTCAGACGATAAAGTCACCTTGAATTCTGATTCTAACAGATTGGAGAACTGGCCCAAAACTAACAAAATGGATTTCAACAGAGATACATGTAAGATTCTGCACTCGGGCACAAATAACCAGATGCACAAATATAAGATGGGAGACACCTGGCTTGCCAGTAGTACATGTGAAAAGGATCTAGGAGTTTTAGCAGACCATAAGTTTAACAGGAGTCAACAGTGTGATGCACCAGCAAAAAAAAAGCTAATACACAGAAAATAATAGTATCATGCTATTCTGCTTGGGTCAGACCCCTCCTGGAGTACTGTGTCCAGTTCTGGGCACCACAGTTTAAGAAGGATATTGACGGTGGAACATGTGCAGAGGAGGGTAACCAATATTGTCAAGGACCTGGAAAGCAAGCCCCATGAGGAACGGTAGAGGGACTTGGGTATGTTTAGTGTGGTAATGAGGAGACTGAGAGGAGATAAAATAGCTATCTATTTCAAGGGCTGTCATATGGATGGTGGAGCTTTTTCTGCTGCTCCAGAGGGTAGGACCCGAACCAATTGATTCAAATCACCAAAAAATGAGATTCTGACTCAACATATTTCAGCTGTTTGATGGCAGAATGGACTGCACTCCTTTCATTGGAGGTTTTTAAGCAGTGTTTAGATGGCCACCTGCCAGGGATTATTCAGATGTGATTCCCGCATTGTAAGAAATTGAACTAGATGGCCCTTGGGTCCCTTCCAGCTCTACAAGTCTATGATTCTACGCAAATCATTTTAAGTATTTGGAAAGCATTCTGAAAACCTGGAAACAGAAGTAACAACTTTGTCTGAAGTAAACACTTTCATTCCCACACCCTGCAACATTTCACAATCCTGTGCACTGTTTACATTTTGCAGTCTCCCCACCCCATGTTGTTTGTTTGAAAGTGTTGGATGGGCCTTTCCTACAAGCTCATGCAGTTTATTTCCTTGAGGATAATATATGCCACTTTCTGCTACATAGTTCCAAAAGGAACTTGCATAAAAAACCAAACACACAGATTAAAACAACCCAATTTTTATACCAGAAGCTTCTTTACCTTCAATATGTCAAAGCACACCCGGAGATCTGCACAGCGGGAGCACACTTTCAACAGAGAATGGTACGTGACTATGTTGAGCTCAATGTTTTTGTTCAGTAGTTGCTGCCGTAGCTTAAGCGCATGTTGCAGGCCCGAGTCCTTCCAGGGTGACTCTGCACAGGCGTTAAACAGGGCTGTGTATGTGGCGTCAGTCGGAGTCAAGGCTCGCTTCTTCATCTGCCTCCCAAGAAAACAGCAATAGATACGCTTCATAAAAATACTCAAACAATTATGCGGTATCAGGAATAGAACAGGTACTCTGTGAAAATATCGTAATGCACAGGAGTCAATTATGCAAATCCCAATTAGACAAGAGAGGACTTGTATATTGAATGGAAAACTTTTAAAGAAAATATTGCAGGTGTCACAGACTTCTAGCAGGAAGCGCTGAGAGCCAGACTTCCAAGCACTCGATGCCAGAGTCACTATTAAGATGGAAGGATGTAACGGGGATTCGATTATGGGGATTTAAATTAAGAAAATAAAATAATAAACCCTGCAAGGTATGTCAGCCCACCCATCATATTAACTAATTGCAAGAGTCACTGCCAATATCGCCACATGCCCTTGTGTTTCCTCTGCCATATGCTGTTCATCGTGCTATAGAATTAAAATAAAATGAAAATTCCACATGGCTATGTGATTCCTACTGCAAAGAATCAGAGGGAAATCCCAGGCAAATTTGCTGATTCTTTTTTTAATTTGATGCATTGTAGGCCATGAATTTGTGTTTTCTTGTCAGTTTAGAAACTTGGCACAAAAACACACACCAGGATGCTGGCTAATGGGATGCCTGTTGAATGAACAAATGGAAGGCAAGATCTGCTTTTGACTTAGCTCACTAGAACAGGGCTAGGGAACCTGTGGCTCTCCATCTGTTGCTGGACTCCAGCTCCCATCATTCCTTATCATACTTGTTATGCTGGCTGGGACTGATGGGAGTTGGAGTCCAACAACATCCACAAGGCCACAGGGGGTGTGGTGGAGGGATGACACGACACAGCTCAAAAGCAGTAGGTGAGATGGATGCACCTTTCTCCACGTGAATGAAAGATGCCCCAAAACCTTCTCAATAGCATTTTGCAGGAACATTTGTCTTTCAATTCTTCTCTGGCAACAAGAGTTCCCTAGTTCAGAGATGGGGAACCTGGGAAACTCCAGATGGCATTGGATGCCTGCTCCCATCAGCATCAGCCACACTGGGTGGTTTCATACAAAAACTACCCCTGGCTTGGTTTTCTGACAGCAGCTTTCTTCCTTATGTTAACGAAACCTGAATACTTACATCATTATAGAGCTTGAATGCCTTCTTCACATAGCCAGCTCTGCCACAACCACCGATCAGGACAGTGTAGTTGCTCTCTTCTGGCCGAACACGTTCCTCCTTCAGCATCTGTACCTCAAACAGGTTCAAAGCCTCTGCCAGCTACAGTTAAGAGAGGACAACTGTGAGGGCGCAGCAGGAACTGTTGCTACTGCAGGGCCTGGGGAACCTTTCTCATCCCAAAAAGCCCTATTCCCTTATGGGCAACCCTTCCACGGGAACAGCGGTCAGTCCCCATTGGCATTTTAATGTGTATCTTTGGATTAAATATGGGCAGGTTCCAGGTCTGAATAGGTTGCTGACGGCTGCACAAGATCACACTGCTCATCTAGCTCAGGAATTGGGAGATGCAGGCAGAAACCTTGTCTACTGACCCCACCTCTACGGCCCATGTGTGACAGGTGGGCATCACAGTGGCATTGGATGACCCATTTTTGTCAGCATAGTTTGACACCTTGCTTCGCCAGCCCCAAGGATCAGCTGGTTGTTGGGTTTTGCAAAGGGCTGTGCACAGGGTTTTGCCAATGTCAATGATATGGTGTTGGGTATGGGCTTGGCCAATATTAGGCCTGTGGACTGAAGGCTCCTTAACCCTGATCCAGCCCAATATTGTCTACTACACTGACTATGAGTGGCATCCTAGAGTCCCTGGCAGGTGCTCTATTCTAGCAGTGAGCAATGGCTTTTCACTAGCTATACAAGTCTATTCAATACTCTTGCAATGAAAACAGCTGAGATAATGACCTTGCCTTCTTTTATCAATGCCTTGCACTTCAAGAAATACCAATACGGAGTGTTCCTGGGACCTTGTCTGGGTTTTGGTTCCAATTCTTCCTCTTCTTCCACTTGGCTTTTGAGTTGCAAATCGTGAAATTCTTCAGAAGCTTTGTGAAAAAATTGTCTAGAAGAAAATTTTTGAGACAACAACCCAAAGCCTTCGTCGTCATCAAATTTCTCTTCTTCATTGCTGGCTGCTTCAGAGGTGGTGGCCGAGTGTGTCTCTTTCGGATCTCTCCTATGTAACTTGTAGACCACTGGGGATGAACTAAAAGGTCTCAAGGCCAGAAACCTGAGATGATGTGCATTTCTAGGCCCTGCCAAATGTTTCTTTGAAATGGACCTCAATCTGGAAGTAGAACACAGCCAAGGATAGAAAGAACCTCTAACAGTGAAAAGTCCTGCAGGGAAGCAATGGTGTATCAGCTGCAAAGCCATTGTGGTACCCGCTTTCGTCACCTTGTTCTCCGATTAGACGGCCATCTCCTAGAATCCAAATCCAAAACATTTATATATCTGAATCCTCACTTTTCTTCAAAAATAAAAAAATAAACAAACCTGCAGTGGCTTCTGTTAAACATTAAAATGATACATCAAAATTAAAACAAGATCATAGAAAGTAAACACAGAACTGATCAAATTGTTGTATCACATCAGGGATGGGGAGCCTGGGGCTTGTTCCTGCTTTTATGCTTTTATGCTGTTTTTTCAATCAGTAATTTGCACTTTAAAAATAAATAAATAACTGAGACCCATTAATTTAAATGGGTCTATTTTGAGTAAAACTTAACTGTATGCAACGCTTTACCTATACTATTATATGCTGCTCTGAAATCTGTTTTGATGAAAGGTTAAGTGTGGAAACATTTCAAACAAAGCTTCTTATTTTACATGCACCCACTAGACTGTTTTGACTGGTGGAATTGGCAATAGTGCAGGTTCCAACATAATACCCATTCCGTATCTTTAACAACTTGATATTTTATTGTGGCAGCACCTGCACTTTGGAACTCCTTGCCTACGGAGATCAAGCAGGCATCTTCATAACACTTTTTTTGTCGCCTGCTGAAAAGAACATTCCTGTTTAGAGAAGCCTACCCAGGTGCTTAGAAATAAGCTTGCCATACGTCAGGAAAATTCCTAGCATGTCCTTGACTTTGGGTATAAAAAAATGGCACCAGGGGGCAAAATGTCAGGGAAAACTCGGGTGCATGGCAATACGATGGAAAAAGCTCAAAAATTTTGCAGGTGTCAGGAATTCTAGTTCTAGTATTTAAACTTTGAAAGTAGGGTTGCATTCCCCCCCCCTCCATTTTACTGTTTTCTCTTTTTGTAAACCGCTTTGAGGGTGTTGCTGTTGGTGTTTTTTTTTTACAATAAAGCGGTACGTAAATTTTACGAAACGAATTAAGCTTCTCAGGGCTGAGGGAAGAAGCCCCCCACTCCATACTTCTAGGCAGTGGTGTCTTCCCATCAGATGTCAAGGAGATAAAGAACTATACAGCCTTTAGAAGACCTCTGAAGGCAGCCCTGTATTGGGGAGGTTTTAAACACAGTATTTGACCTTTTATTATGTTATATATGGGGGCAACCCAGTCAAATGTTCCGACTATAAATATTATCTTTAAGATAATATCATCTTTAACATTTTAGTTTTATATTATGTTTATTTGACTGTATACTCTATATTTGACTTTCTTCAGATTGTTTTATTTATCTTTTATTGATTTAATATGCTGTAAACCGCTTTGAGATTTTTCTTAAAATTATAAAGCGGTATAGAAATAAAATAAAAACCATAAAACTATTATTATAATTATTATTACTACTACTACTTTTGTCAAGAGCAGTGTCAGGATCAGGCTCGGATGGGAAAGCTGAGGCCCTCCATGAGTTTTGCTGGACTCCAATTCCCGTCACCCGTGGCCACTGTGCTGCGCTGGCTGAGGCCGACTCTGGGACCCTCTTACACGGCCGAGGCAGAAGGAGCCTCCATGAGGCGCCGCCACCACCACCTCCTCCTCCTCCTCTATATTGCGCGCACGCGCACACGGGCCGCCACTCACCCGCCAACGTTCCCTCCACGCGCGAGGCCAGACCTCCCGCTCGCGACTCCCGACTTCCCCGCACGCCTCGACCTCTGAACGTGGTAGGCGGAGCTTCTCGTTCGGGCTGAGGCGATAGGTCCACCTCGGCGCGAGAGCCGATTGGCTCGCTCTTCCTCCGCCTTCTTCTTCCCTCCCCATAACAATGCTTCCGACTCTTGAAGCGAGGGGAGGCGGGGCCGGAAAGAGGAAAGCGAGAGAGACACGCACCATGGCTGCGCGAGGGACTTTAACCTCGCCCACCCAACTGAAGGGGCGGGGCCTAGTCTTATTGGCTGAGCCGGAGAGCGGAGGCGGGGCTTAAGGGTGCGCGTGCGCAAGCCCCGCCGCTCCCAGCATCCCTCGCGAAGGCCCGTCGCGTTCGGATTGGAGGGAGCTGGTGTCCCTCTTACTCGCGCGCGCACACAAGCGTTAGGCTCCTCGCTCGCCCCGCCCTTTGGTTTTACCTCAGTTTTCCCTAAGAGCCGAAGCGCCTCGAGGGGAGCGGAGATACTTCGCTTCCTTGCCCAGTTTGCCTCCCTCGAACGCACAGCCGCAGCCGCCGCCATGCAGGAACTTATCGCCAGCGTGGATCACATCAAGTTCGACCTGGAGATCGCGGTGGAGCAGCAGCTCGGGGCGCAGCCGCTGCCCTTCCCGGGCATGGACAGTACGCGAGGGGGCGGCGGAGGGAGGGAGGTCAGGGAGGGCCGCGCAGGAAGAGGCAGACCCAGACCCCACCCCCCATCTGCTCTTCCCGGTGGAATTGAAGATGGAGGGAGAGGGAGGCAGAGGCACACATTGCAATTATTATTATTATCATTATTATTATTCCCAATACACTGAATAGGGGGCTTCGAGGGAGGTGTTAGCTTGCAGGACACGTCACGAAAGGGAGACAGAGCAATCCTCGTTCCATGCGGATGTCGTATAATTTTTGCTGCTGCACCTAGGTTTTGAGGGGGTTTGTTTTGTTTTTTAAGCTTCTTTCAGAGTCTCAGTGGGATTTAAGTGTTATCTCAATAAATTGTATCAGTTGTGTGGTTTACGATCCCACAAAAACACATTTTGGAATAACCCCCCTCCCCAGAAGAAACTTCTACTTTAAGGGGTAGGTCCTGTTGAATTTGGCAGGGCTTATTTTTTGAGGAAGGCGGTGTAGGTTTGCCCTGTGAGTCACTGAAGAGAAGATGGATGGATTAAAATATGAATCAAATTTATTTAAAAAGGGGGAAAGTGAACCTACTTGTAACCCCAATGTAGGAAGAGCCCTGTTGGAGCAGGTGAAAGGTCCTGTGTAGTCTGGTTTCTTGCCTCCCGTAGCAGCCACCCAGATTCCACTGGAAAACCCTCCAGTAGCGCATGAAGGCAACAGCTTTCTCTTCCTATTGTTCTGTAGAAAAGGACTCTGAGATACGCTGACTCTTGATTCCAGAGGTTCCATGTAGCCATCATAACTATGTGGCGGTACTCTCAAGACCGGATTACTGCAGTGTATTTTTGGTGGGTCTGTCCAGAAGCTCCAGCTGATGCAGAATAGAATGACCAGACTGCTGACAGGACCACCTGGCCAACAACATGCAACATCATTATTAAAAAAATCTACTACTGATTGTATACATTTACAAAGCCCTGAAGAACTGAGATCCAGAGTGCCTTTAGGACTGCCTGAGCACTTATATCCCAGCTCATTCCTTCAGATCATCTGCAGGAGTGTTGTTAGCTGCCTGCCCTACCCTTGAGTTGGTGAGGCTCATTTGACATTGACACAAATGATGGTCTTTAGTGTCACTGGTCTTGTGCAATACTCTGCCAGTAGAGTTTCAGCAGGTGCTTTCTGTTTCAACTTTTAAACACCAGCTGAGAATGTTCCACCAGGCTTACGTAGGCAATTAAGAATACATATTTCCATAATTAGTCGATGAGTCTCTGATTCTGATTTTTGTGTGTTATTATGTATATAAATTATATAAGCCACTTTACTATTTTTAATGCTATAGCTGTATATAAATCTTTTAATCAATAAATAAATGACTAGTTGCTGTTGATAGTGCCCTCCATCAATCACACATATGTCATTGTGTTTTACTCTGTACTTAATAAAAGGGTGCATTTTATTGGCCTGTTGACTGATAAATTGATGGTGGTGGTAGACTAGCGAGTAAAATTAAAGATGCAGCTTTGTAGGATTAAAACGATATTTGAGAAGTCAGTTGCTAAAGTGCAAAGGAAATATTTTTTAAAAAGAAAAAAGTGGATCCATAAAATAGTATAGTCAACAGCTGTAAAATTTCCATATAACTGCACCAAAAATGCCTTAAAAAATAATAACTTATTTACTTGCCCCCAAAGCCGCAGTAGGAAGCATAATAACAACGGCTAGCATTTCTATAACACATTAGAGAATTCAAAACAGGCAAGCTTTGGGTGAACAAAATAGGTAGCCAGCTTAGTACAAACTTCTCTTCACGGTGCATGTGGGCTTTCAAGTTATCCACAACATTCTCAGGCTAAGGGAAGAAATGCTAGGAAAACCTTTTCTGGATTTCTACTTGTTACATAGCTATGAGAGGCTCAGGAACACTGTGTATGTTGCCCCAGCAGTTCCTGTCTGAATATGGACTTTAAGAAAAGAATATGAAATGTGCGCTCAGCCATAAATTCATTAGATGATATTGGGTAAATTTCCATCTGAAGACTTGAGTGATTAATTTGTATAGCGGTCTTCATTTTAATAACACAACTGTTGAAAACTACAGAGGTGTGGGATATAGGGAGCTTCATTGTGAATCTCTTTTTCCACAGAATCGGGTGCAGCTGTCTGTGACTTTTTTTTAAAAGCGGCCTGTGGAAAAGGTAAGCCACACCTGCAAATTGCTGTGCTAGAAAAAGATGAAGCAAAGCCAGTTAATAAACCACAGTCCTTTATTATGAATCAGTAGTTAGTCTTTATTGTTTATATACTGCATCAGTGTACGTAGCACTTGACAGAGAAACAAGGAAGTCTTGTTAGGTATGTGGACATAAGATGTACAAAACTTTGTAGAACTAAAGGGCTTCCAAGCAGACTATCAGTCCCTGGTACAACAAAACCACTTTTTTGACACCATTGACTTACAAGCTGAGTTATCAGAATAAAAGTAATACATTAGGATCTTGTGGTTTCCAAGCTCCTATGATTTTTTGAGAAGACATGATTTTCTATTCATGGTCCCTCCTTTCATTTTGACATCTCTTGGTCTATGAGGGGAGAAGTTGTTTCTACCATGTTAGTTCTGCATGAACAAATATGCTCTGTGAGTTCTGCATGAACAAATATGCTCTGTTTCTTTGACCTAAAGGAAAAATGTAAGACCTGCCTTGATGCTTTCCACCCATAATTCAGATGGGGTGTGTGTTAAAGAGCATTTCTTTTATCTCTTGTTTTCTGCACAATAGGAGGAATGTGTCCCTTCCGGCACATCAGTGGTGAAAAGACAGTGGTTTGCAAACACTGGCTACGAGGGCTGTGCAAGAAGGGTGACCAGTGTGAATTCTTGCATGAATATGACATGACTAAGATGCCAGAGTGTTATTTTTACTCAAAATATGGTAAGAGGAAATATAGTATCTGCGTGAGTTTTACTGGTACTGTGAAGGCTTGCCTTGTACAGAGGAAGTCACTCAATACAAATAGACATTTATGAAGCACTTTAAAATGTTGAGGGTACTTCACATATATTATCTCAGCAATCCTTACAATAGCTGCATAAATTAAGGTCAGTACTGTATTATAATTCCACAAGGAGATGCTTGCCTAACACCACCCACTGATGACAGAAATTTGCAACTTTGTGATGTATAAATTTTGATATTAGATCCTTGATACAGATTTTGCTGTAGCTGTTTTATGTATTTATCCAAAAGCACTTATTCTCTATATAGAATGTACCAATGAATAATTCGATTCTGGTGTTCCTGCATTGTGTAACTCTAATGCGTATCTCCCACATAGTGTAAACCACTGAATCACTGCATTCCATGCTTATCTGACCCTGGAGTATTTTTTTGCAGCTAGTCAGAATATTTTGCTAGGACAGTTTTAAGTTAGCACTGGAGTGTTAAACTAGCATCTCCTTGAAGCTTTCCTATATGGGAATGGAATGTCATAGTTCCTTTCTGAAGGCCTGGTTGTCAAGGCAACTGTGCGATAAGTGCAAAAGCTGAATGAAGGGAAGTTGCTAACACAGTGGAGCCTGACATTTTGATGTTTGCTTGATGTTTTATGATGTATGGCTATGTGTGTAGAACTCTAGAAAAGCTTTGCTCTACTGTTCAATCAGAGCAATCTTTCTAACTGGCAGTTCATTGCTAACCAATGGTTAGTGGGCCTGTCCTATTGAGCAATAGCTTTTCTATTGTTTTTTATTTAAAGTTTGGTTCCCTCACCTGGGCAAGAACCAGTGGTTTAGAAGTAAATTCTTACTACATTTGTAATTCCATATTATGGTTGCTATACTGTACTGTCCTAGGTCTCCATAGACACATCAGCCTTGAGTTGTAGTTTGGGTCATGTGAAATCAACTGCTTCACACATTTTGGGGCCGTGTATTAGGATTGGCAGTAACACAAGGGAACGAGATAAGTTACCTTGCAATTCTCGCCAATAGGAGCTGGTTTATGAGCTAAACTTACTTGCAGTGAACATTAAATTCTGCATTTTATTATGCTGTCTGGTGCAGTTTAGAATTTCTCTTCCCAAGTGTTTATAGGACAAAATAATCAAATATGTGTATAACCCTTGAGCGCGGGCATATGGTTGTACATTGAGTAGTTCTGTTTGAAAATTTGCACTTTTAGTTATCATTGTTTCATGATGTGCTGTCCATAACGTACTGTGAATTCCATAATTTTTATATGCCTTATTTGTTTTGGGTTGCACTTGAAGTGAATAAATGATTTACGTGACACCAACTTCATGGAGATTTAGTAAAGGTAAAGGGACCCCTGACCATTAGGTCCAGTCGTGACCAACTCTGGGGTTGCGGTGCTCATCTCACTTTATTGGCCGAGGGAGCTGGCGTACAGCTTCTGGGTCATGTGGCCAGCATGACTAAGCCACTTCTGACGAACCAGAGCAGTGCACGGAAACGCCGTTTACCTTCCCGCCGGAGCAGTACCTATTTATCTACTTGCACTTTGACATGCTTTCGAACTGCTAGGTTGGCAGGAGGTGATTTAGTATAACATAAGTAAAAACCTTAAATTGTCTTCATTCTGAATATGACTCTTTATGCTTAACTTTTTAGAATCTTTATTTATCTGGCTAGAGAAGGTTTACACTACCAGAAGAAAGCCAAGATTCTAGAAAGCCAAGATTCTTGTGAATAGCAAAAGATATGCATTCAAGTTTTTCCTGATGCTGTATCATTGTTCTGGGAAAACTGTTTGATCCTGATGCTGATGCACAATGCTCTTTCTCTCTTGGTTGGTCCAGTAAAGTGAGTGTTTGTCTACTGCAGGGGAATGCAGCAACAAGGAATGCCCATTCTTGCACATTGACCCAGAATCTAAGATCAAAGATTGTCCTTGGTATGACAGAGGTTTTTGTAAACATGGTATGTATACCTCATATTTCTGCTGATGGCTGTGTAGCTTGCTAGCCTGCATCTGTGTTGACTTCCAACATATATTTGCTTTGCAACCATAATGTGAAGCTGACACACTTTGCACCTTGGGAGAGTCCCATCCCTGATGTCTGGCATAAGAGTTGGCTGCTTAAGAATTTGTCTTCATTTCTGGGAAATTTCTATTTGTGGTAGTGAAAAAGTCTCTGAAAATTCACAATCCTTGTAGCTTGAAAGGTCAGAAATCACAGGTAGCCTTGGTTGGCTTGTCTTTGTGTGTATACAGCAAGCCTTGTGTATCCTGAATGTTTCCTGTGTCTGCATATAACAGATATAACCATAAATCTTTTATTGCAGGCCCCCTCTGTAGGCACAGACACACCCGTCGTGTTATATGTGTGAATTATCTGGTAGGCTTCTGTCCAGAGGGCCCCACTTGCAAATTCATGCAGTGAGTATGCTCCAGGATTATTTCTGCTGTTTTGTTTCCCCTTCAACCTTATACATCATAACTTCTATATCATACACTGGCATATATTTCTTTGAAAGTTGCCCCAGGCTCATTCACAAGTGTCACAGGCTCATCCACCATGCCCTCTGCCATTCAAATGTACCCTGGAAATCTTTTAGGCTGGTTCCATAGTCAGAATATTCATCAAATGAATGATGAGAAAGTGCTGGACTCTTCTTTTTTGGGTTGAAGAAAACATTTTAAACCCATTTCTGAATAAGATCCATAGTAGTAAGAAAGACATGGGAGATTTAGAAGCCAGAAAGTTGGGAAAGGTTGAGGAAAGAAAATTCTGCACAGCCCCATCAATGCCCTGCTTTCTGGAGCTAAGATACGATCCATATGGGAAGGGCCTCTTGTACACTTGAAGGTCTCAAAGCTTGGCCCTGCCTTCTGGAACAGCTGGGAGGAGATCCAGTGTAGGATGAGGCCCTCCTTCACTGTCAGAAAACACATGGAAGTGAAATGGTCTTGGAGAATGATTACTGCATTTCACTAATATATTTAACCTACTGAGGCTTGTGGCTTCCCATTAAGGCAGGCTTGCACAGAGTTCAGGTTTTGCTCAGGGTGCTTTGCTATCATACTTGAAAATGGGAAGATATTGTCAGGTTGACAGTATCCCAGAGTTTTGACTTTCCCTAGCAGCATGGGGTATAGCTTGTTCCCACAAGTTGTCTCAAGGTGTTAGCCCTGTAAGCATCTCTCAATCTGGCTGGAGGAGAAAGTACCTCATGCTTCTTTAGCCTTGAGGGTGGGCTCTTCCTCAAGCTGCTCTTGTTGTTGGTTACTGGCCTCTGAATGGTTTGGTTGGGGAGAATCTGTTTCTCCTTCCTGTACTAGCGCTGTATGTAGAAAATACTTTCTCGCTGCTGTAGTTTCTGTATTCAAGCAGCAAAATGTAACATGGAGAGGAATTATTTTCTGTTGCTCAGGACAGGTATGAACTCTGAAGCTGTAAGGGGGAGGTGTCAGTGGTTTGAGGGTCAATTTAATCTTTGTATGTTTCCTTATGTACACTTTCTTTTTAAATTAGCCCTCGATTTGAACTTCCCATGGGAACCACAGAGCAACCACCGCTGCCTCCACCAACACAGCCACAACAAAAGGTATGCAGTACCCCAGTTAAATCTACAGACTTCTGCAGCATCTTCTGAATGCCAGAGGGTTAAGGTTGTTGAAATAGTTGAACACCAAATATACAGTTTATATTCTTCAGAGAATAGAAATCGCAAAGCACCATTGTGAAATCATTGAGAGGAACTTCTTTTTTTATTTGAAGGGTGTATCTTTTGATGCACCATTGGTGTTCCATTCTCTAGTCAGGTACTGTGGGAATTTCTTGCTGTCTGAAGGTTGGATGTTACATACTGCATTTGTAGAAGCCTTGGCAAAAAGAAACATACTTGGGGGTAGTTGCATTTCAATCATGGTTCAGGGCAATGGTTCTTTTTTCTGAATTGATCAATGTGTGGGCTGCTTTTCCCCCTCTCAGCAAAATAACAATCCACCACTACAGAGGTCATCATCCCTCATCCAGTTAACGAGTCAGAACTCTTCTCCCAACCAACAGAGGACCCCACAGGTCATTGGAGTTATGCAGTCTCAAAACAACAGCATGGGGAACAGGGGTCCTCGGCCATTGGAACAGGTCACCTGTTATAAGGTAAGCTGAAGCCTACAGGTTGTAGGGGAAAGGATTGTCTGGGGAATCTTAAAACTCTGCACCCCAAAACCTGAGTTTTGAAAGTGAAATAAACATAGTTGCATTTTATTTTCATACATCCAAGCAGAGAGTGTTGTTTCAGCCTACTTTGAAAAATAATGGGATTTAGGGACTTGCACTACTTTGCATTATTACATATAAGCACCTAAAACTTCCAAGCACTCTACTGTAATGTTTAAGAAGACAGTCCTTTAATTGCAGGGATAATCTAAAAAGGAATATGTAAGAGTATGAAGCAGCAAAGCAATGGATAGGTATCGAATAAGGAAACTCATCTCTGTCTTGGGAACCTGCTTACACCTTTGTGAAAACACCTTTGTTAATATGGCCACACCTCTGGAAGTTGTTGCAATGGAAGGCAACAAAGTTGAATTCCATAGTTCTCAAGTAAAAAACTTACCCAGATACAATTATCTGTCTCCCTAAGTGCGTGTGACAGGATATGAAGATGGGTAAAGAATTACTATCTATATCAGCAATGACAAATCTCTGGCCAATGGTCCTAATTTGCCTTGCCAGGCTGATTGGACCAAGGCATGCCCACTTGTCACCTGATGTGGCTTTGAACAGTACCAAATTCACGCTGAGGTTGCAAATGAACATTACTTACAGCCATAGATTAAATGTAGTGCCGTTTAACATTTGGCATCTTACTTTGTCACTGCTTTCAACAGGGATACCAGCCACTTCCAAAAGTAGCACCACAGGGAAAGGCACCAATTCAAAGTTTCAGTCATATATAAACTATTGACTTCCAACCGTGGTAGCACTTTAGGAAGACAGGCTTTGTGCTTATCATTTGCATTCACGCTAATGTTTTTATTCGAAACTTTTAACTTCCTGCATTTTAATAGCTTCATTATTTTTGTCCTCTCTCCAGTGTGGTGAAAAAGGACATTATGCCAACAGATGCACCAAAGGACATTTGGCATTCCTTAGCGGACAGTGAGCCAGCAGCACCTTTTTAAATGTGAGGGCCGAGTTTTGCCTGAAACCACATTGAACTTGTTGAGCCATCTTTTTCCCCCAGTGACTAAATGAAAAGGACGGCCTACTGAGGACTACTTACCCACCACCTCTTTTTTTGTATTTCATTTGTTTTACGTCTTAGAACATAAGTGGTGCCTGCCTTTATTCAGACTGCCCAGCTGGGAAGCAGGCTGAAGAAAAGCTTAATACACAAGCCTTCTTCCGAAATAGAATATTTGGAATAGGCACTCCTTGTTCCAATATCCTTGGCTTGGAAGTCTTTCATTTTTTCAGCAGTCCTTGGCTATGGGTGGAAGGTGGGAATTGGCTCATGAGATGTCATGAGTTGCACAGCTTTGCTGTGTTCTGCACATGCTTAAAATCTACACTGATGCCTTCCTTGTAAAGTGTTTGGTCCAAGGGTTATTGGTATGTCACGGGGAGGGGGGAGGAGTTGGCATTATGCTGAAGTCTAGTAGAATGTCCTTGCCTCTCTAGCCAAGATGAAGTCACAAAGCTACACAGCTCATGTCCCTTCAACTGATTAGTCAGAGTTGAAAAGCAAAGGTATTTAAGTTTATTATGCATTCATAGTTGGAAGTAAGAGGGACATGTGTGTTTAAACTCATGTTACATGAAGATTATATGTACCTTTTCAGAAGCACCTTTCCACAATCCTACAACAGAACTATACTTGATTTTTGATGGTAGAATCTGCACTTTCTGAAATTTGTCATACAATTCTGGCACATTATCAAGAGTTGCCCAAACTATCTTTAAGTATTTATTTCCTATTTTAAAGGGAGATACTTTGATGTTAATTTATCAAGTGTGACTTTGGGAGACAGAAAAGGAGCACATGCTTGGGAAGAACTAACTGAGGTCCTGCATCACAACATAAATCAGGATATTTAATTGGTTTTTAAAAACTACCAAGTGCATAAGATTATCTTGTAGATTGAGCAGTTATATAGCAGGAACAGTGGTTTCAATTTTACTAAGGAGTTACTAAGGAATCTTCCTGCTGCAAAACAAGAGCATTAAATGTCCCTCATTAGAGAAACCAAAGGAAAGAAGCTATACTATTTCACTTTGGTTTTGTTGCTAGGGCCAAACTGAGCCTACCTCTAAAATGAACACAGCTTCAGTCACCTGAACTAAATTATTCTGCAGACTTGAGTAAGTTCCAAGGATGTCATATAGTCTCTAGATTTTGTTAATAGCACTGACTATGTCTAATGCTCTTTACTCCTTCTCCTTACAACTTCAGGCAATTATTCACTCATGGGCTGTGGTTAACAATCCCTTCAAGCACCAACTTAATGTACACCCCCCCCCGTGCCCGCTGTGGGATCAGTTTGTTTACCTTGCAGTGATCAAATTAGTTCCATCAGTCACAAGGAAAGTAGATATTTTATTATTGGTCACAGAATACACTGTTGAGTCTAGAAGGTAAGAGCCAATCTGCATTCAGTTGAAGCAAACTCACTACGAGTCGCAGTATGGCAGCTTGTATTCTTCTGGTCCATCCAGCTTCAGTGATACTTCCTCCAGCGATCATGCTCTGAATAGCCAAAACAAACAGTTGCAGTCTTTTGGATATTAGTATATGGAAGTGCATCCTTCATTTAAAAGGTTTATCCCATATTTCCATGTGTGTTCAAAACAGCTTCTAATTACCATGACAAAGCTAAACAATGACATACTATATACGATCATTAACCAAATATCTGGGGGAAATGGGTTTTACCTAACGCCTGACAGCAACATGGCATCCAATTAAACATTCAGGTTCCCAACAGTAAGCAGCTACATGCATCTGGGAAAATTACAAATTTCCTATGAACACAACCTCCCCATTTCTCCAGGACAAGTACTCAGAGCTATACTTTGGCCATGTAAGTTCAATTTAGGTATCCCAATAAACTTTAGTAGTTCCAAAAGGAGAGTGCAACAGATGCAATCCACCATAGGTCGGGGCATGAAGCATGAGCAGAAAATCAGCATTAACAATTCTCCTCTCAGAGGACTTGCAGTACAATCGCATCTTACGCAGGGAGATATACGCATATATGCAAAAACTGCTATACTTGAACCACCCATTAGTGTGCTTACATTTCCAGAGCCAGTGCACTGAGTGGGCCTTGTCCCCCAAGCAAGGCCATCACATCATGTTGGCTCTGGAAGCCTGAGGATGGTCATGCAAGTTCTTGTGGGAACCTGGGACGGCCCCACAGTATCTTGCAAGAGCACCCCAGAGCCTGCCTGCTGAGCAGGGCTTGCCCAGTAAGCAAGGGAGGGAGGTTAAAAGATCTCTGCTTTGCATGCATTTATCATGTAAAGTTGAAATCGTGCGAAAGATGCGACTGTACTGTATTTACTGCTGCTTTTTAGGTATACACAATGAAAGTTTTACTCACTTATATGGTCGAAGCTCCACATGTAGCTGAGAACCACATAGGCAGTTAGCATCATGGCGACGCCACCAATGCCTGGTTTCTTCACATCAATGTACTTTTTGACAAATCTGTCATAGCCTAGTGAAAAAGGAGCATAGTCTTAGCCATACAGATAGCAGAGGAACACCTAGTAGTGATAAGTGACAGCTACACTAAAAAGCTAACAGAATAAGGAAATGAAGTCTTCAGCCCAAGATCACTACTTTTGCAGCCTGTTGTTTAGTTCCATTGAACTCAGTGGCCTCAATGAGACCTACTTTTCTAGCTAGTGTACTTCGGCTTATAGCCCAAGTAGGAAATTTATCAAAAATCAGGATTTTACAACAAGGCTGTACCATTTAGTTTATCTAAACACTTTAAAATGGCTACATTAAGACATATGCTTAAGAACAGAGAGAAAGGGACAGAACTCAGGTTAAAGCTGCAGCTCTGTAGAACAACAAATGTTTTGCAAAAGGCCTTGCGTTCAATTCCTTCCTGTCCAAGTAACTGGGCTCGGAAATAAAAACCTGCTTGAGATGTTGCAGAACTACTGCCAGCTCTACATGGGGTAACAGCCCTCTGGTTTTTTATTCATAAGCAGCCACTGCCTCTGTATGTTTTTATGCTATTCCTGTTGATTTTGCAGTTTTTAGTATATGCTTGTTTTTTGTTTGTTTTAAACTGAAGGGTGGTGTACAAGTCCTTTAAGTAAGTAGGAACGAAGGCCAGAAACTGCCTGTTCAGGGTTGTAGTTCTGTGTGCATTTATTTGAGTGTGCCAATGAGCATAGTGGAAGTTAGTCAAGAGTCGAAATGCAAAGGATCTGGCTGCAAGACTGAGGAGACTTGTGGCTCAATCCTTTGTCTTTTTACTCTTATGCTACTAAATTCAATAGAAATATACTCCCAAGTATGTATTTGGATCACACTGTGAATGCATCAAGTGGGATTAAAAATCTGAAGGTGGATCACAACTAGATTTTCAAACCCCATGAAGCCTTTATTTCGTTGGCAAATTAAGAGTATTTCAATGGAAAGTGTGATCTGTTGTACACTGAATCCTGCCAGTGTTTCTCAGGTATAACACTATTGGCAGAAACCTAATAGGAGACTTCTGAAACCCTGGTTATCTGCACACAAAATGTTGGCGTTGAACAGATTAAATATTCAGCAAGACAATCACATGCATACAATTCCTGCCACAAACATATGCTCCACATCAGATGTTTCACAGACACTCACCTCCTCGGATACTCGTAACAAACCCAGCTGGGGTGTAATCTCGAGTTGCTAACCAGTTTGGCAACTGCCCCACTTTTACATCCAGCAGCCTCATATCTTTTACTGGAACTAAGAGAAAAAAAGAATGTGAGGGTGGGTATCTGCTATGACTTACCCATCCCTATTCCGAGGAGGAGGAACAAGTGGTAACATAAGGTTCTCCCCCCCCCCCACCTCCCCTCGGAGGCGACCACCAACTTCCAACATCTTCAGAAGATGAATAGGCAAATTCATGGAGAAGAAAGCTATTGGTGGCTTTTAGCCATCACAGCTATGGCACAGCCTCTTCGGTTGGAGGCTATAAATACTTCCCAATACCAGTTACTGGAAACTGCAGGGAGGGAGAGTTGTTCCTGTGCTCAGGTCCTGCTTGCAGGTTCCCCAATAGAGGCATCTGGTTGGCCACTGTGAGAACAGGATGCTGGCCTAGGTGGGCCATGATCCGTTAGATCAGACATGTCCAACCGGCAGGCCGTGATCTACAGGACCTATTTCCGTGGGCGTCGCATTGACATTTATTTTCTCCAGGTTGCTGGGGTGGGGGAAGAAGGTGGGCAGCTGATAGGTGGCTTTATCGCTGCGTGTGACTGTCAGCGATTTCTTGTAACCCTCCTTAAAAAAACGCTCAACAACTCTCCCCGCCCCAAAGCTCAACATCTCTGGGCAACCCTCCCCCTAAAAAGATCAACAACTCTTTCCACCCGCCCCACGCATGCTCCTCCTCCCTCCAACGACAATGGGTTTTATACTCCCAGTATTAAAAAGCTGCCAGATTTTTTAAATATTGGGAGTAGATAGCAGTCTCTTGGGAGTTGAACGTGCTTGCATTAGGTTATTCTTATGGGGTGGGGGGGAAGGGGCATTCGAAGCTTTGTCTGCCGAACTTCTCCCTGACACTGACACACAAATGCAAAGGAGAGCTGTTGGGGGGAACAAAGAGGAAGGTTGGGGTGAGAAACGGTGGCCTTAAGGGCGAACCCCAGCAATGAAGAGCAGCGGCCTGGCGCTTGTACCCAGGGCTACATTGAGAAGGGCGTCTCTTTCTCAGAAGGCGCTTCTTTCTCCTTCCACAGAACAGCGGGGCGCTTCTTCTCCGGGAAATGGGAGCAAGTTAATCCCAGCACCGCCCAAGCCCTGACAGGAGCCGGGTCACCTTGGCGTCTCCCTCCCTCAAAAAGCGCTTACCGGGTCGGTCCGCCATCTTGAAGCCGCTGCAGCGCCTCCCTGCTCCTCCGCTCGCAAGGGCTGCCGGGAGAAGGTTGCGCGCGCGGGGGCTCGTGGGAAAAGAAGGTCGCCCTCTCCTTGGGCGGTGTAATGGGCGGGCCTGGCGAGGTGGGGGGAGGGGGGAGGGACTGGGCGGAGCTCGTTTGGGCGGGAAAGAGAAGCCAAGCGATTGGATAAGAGCGGGACGTTCTCCTCACAGGTGTCTTTGGCGACCATCCTTGGCGTGCGCGCACTTGAGGAGAGAGATCCACTGAAGGCAGTGGGAGTTGCTTCCTGAGTAAACAGGCATAGGGTTTCATATTCCGCTTTTTTTCTTTCCTGAAGGGGAGCCAGAACGGCTTTTCAGCTGAAAAATACCCCAGTCAAAGAAAACACACAACAACAAAACAAGCCCAGAAACAATAAGCTCTCGCATAGAAAATACTCTCTTAATAAATGACTTAGACGAAATGTTTGTCCAAGCCACAATGAATTAATGAAATTTGCTTTTGAAACTGACCCCTCACACAAATACTTTATTTTTTAAAGGTTTTAACAACTATTTTTCGTTACTGGTTGCTTAATTTCTGCTGACTTTTGTTGTGTTTTAACTTTTCAAAAGCCACCCTTAGTGCTGCAAAGTACAGCAAAGGATGGAGGAATATGTTAAAATAATATTGCTGTTCTATATTTCTCCTTTTAATATAGATCTCAAGTTGTGTAGCATAAAACTGCAAACATCGTAACACGATGCATTCTAAAACAACCACTAATCCAAAATATAAAAGCAGTAAAAAGGCACCTCACCTCCAAAAAAAGAGGAAAAGAATACAAAGGCATACCTTTTAAAGAGAAATGATTTTGAAGCATAATCTAATGATTAGACAGTTCCGTTATTTTATTGCTGATTGATTTGTTCTGTATAAACGCTGGCTTCTGCTTTTATTTTTATTGCTTTTATTAGTCTTGGATGTTGGGGTTTGTTTGTTCAACCCTGATGAACAGATTGAAAGGCAGGATGTTAACATTTAAAAATCAATATTTAAAGTCATCCAAAATGATGAAGGGGATGGAGCAACTCTCTTAGGAGGAAAGGTTACAATATTCGGGGCTTTTCGGTTTAGAGAAAAGGCGAGTAAGAGGATAATAGAGGTTTGTAAAAATATGCATGGCATAGAGAAAGAGGCTACAGCATGTTTTTCTCCTCTCATAGCACTAAAACTCGTGGGTATCCTGAATGTTGGATTTCAGACTGATAAAGCACTTCTTCATACAGCACACAGTTAAACTATGGAACTCACTGCCACAGGAGGCAATGCGGAGGTGGCCACCAACTTGAATGGCTTTCAAAGAGGACTAGACAAATTCAAGGAGGTGATAAGAAAATAAATGCTCCCTCAATTACATAAAGGCATATTGAACTAATAAAGGGAACAGCCATGTTTCTTTTCTCTCCACTGTGAGGCCTTGAAATAAAATGCATCTTGATATAAAATGTATCCCCATGAGTCAAACCCCTTGCAACTGTAAAGACATGTAACAGTTTGTTTTGCAACATTTTTATATTAAGTGCTTTGTAACAACTGATCGTCTTAAAGCTTGCAAAACAGTTTGCAGTTTACACTTGAAATCTATGCAACCATCTTTTGTTTGTTATATATATATATATATATATATATATATATATATATATCTGTAATTTTTATTTATGATTTCCAATTGTATACCTTTCAATAATTCTACAATCATTTTAACATTTCAAAATTCGACTTCCTTCCCCCTCTTTCTGCAGTTCCTAAAATTTGTTTTTTATATATATATATATTCTGCATATTCCAAATTAACTTAATCATTTATTCATCTACTTTAAATGTGTACTCTTATAAAACAGTTATTACAACAATCCTGCCAATGTTCTTATCCATTTACAGTTTGTTTGTAAATATTCAATAAACCGTTTCCATCTTTTGTTTGTTAAATCCTTTTGCTCTTGCTAATGTCTTTATGATTCCTGTAAAAATTAGTCTGTGAGTTTGTGATTGTATTTTGTAAATCACCCCGTCAGGCATTGTCTCCAGCTATCAGTTTCCAGTCTCATCCTCTCACGACACCTAGGGGGATGGAAAAGCCAAAGATGAGCACAAAATCTTGTTGCCTCATGTCATCACTGAATCAGGTATGACTCACCTGTCTCACATGTACCTAATGTATGTTTGGCACGAGGGAGTGGGGAGCGTGAAAGGTAGGGCAGTTCATAAAAAACCTTTTTTTGAAAATGCTACTCCAAAGGTCTTATCTTACTACACTAGGGATTAAATAGCTATACGAATCTGAAATTTCATGCGTATCAGTTAATATCTTGATCCTGCTCCACTGAATTGAAATTTCAGCCTTCACGACATAGGAAAACGGCCAAGTAAACAGCTATTTTCGTGGAGGAGGGTTAAGATATTAACTGATATGCATGAAATTTCAGATACAGTAGTACCTCGGGTTACATACGCTTCAGGTTACAGACGCTTCAGGTTACAGACTCCGCTAACCCAGAAATAGTACCTCGGGTTAAGAACTTTGCTTCAGGATGAGAACAGAAATCGTGCTCCAGCGGCATGGCAGCAGCAGGAGGCCCCATTAGCTAAAGCGGTGCTTCAGGTTAAGAACAGTTTCAGGTTAAGAACGGACCTCCAGAACGAATTAAGTACTTATCCCGAGGTACCACTGTATAGCTATATAATCCCTAGTGTAGTAAGATAAGACCTTTGGAGCAGGCATTTTTTAAAAAAAGTTTTTTATGAACTGCCCTAGTGAAAGGGGATATGAGCTCGGGGCTTATCTCAGTTCGGGGTTTTCTCTCTTTTGCCTGCCTGTGGATACAGAGAGGACCCTGTTGCAACAGTGTCCACACAGTGGGTTCCCTGGCTACTGACGCCTTTCTAGAAGCAGGAACAAGTCACATGCTCACGGGCTCTTTTGACCGGGTGTCACGAAAACCTTGATGACTTCTTCGCCAGACTAATTACTCAGGAAGAAACGTGGGTCCATCCAAACAAAGGAAGCACTCTGCCTTACCACCTCCAAAGTAGGCACGTGTCCAACCGTCAGTGGGCAAGGTCCTGCTCACGGTCTTCTGGTACCAGCACAGAGTAGTGATGATGGATTTCCTGGCAACGGGTACCACGGTTTTCGGGACATACTACGCTTCACTGCTGCGGAAGGCCATCAAAGGTGAACAAAGGTGTCTGCCTCCTGCAGGATAATGCCCCGGTTCACAACTCACATGTTGCTCAGATGGAAGCACAGTCCTGTGGCTGTGAAGTCCTTCCTCACCCCTTTATTCTCCTGACCTCGCACCATCAGACTTTCACCTCTTTCCAACCATGAAGTTATTTTTGAAGGGCAAGCTTTTTCCAGATGATGAAATGCTCATTTCTGGGCTCAAGTCATGGCTTCTGATGCAACCTGCTGATTTCTACAGATGAGGTCGCCACAGCTGTATAAAGCGATGGGAGAAGTGTGTGACTCTTGCTGGTAGCTATGTAAAGGTAAAGGGACCCCTGACCATTATGTCCAGTCATGGCCGACTCTGGGGTTGCGGTGCTCATCTCGCTTTATTGGCCAAGGGAGCCGGCATACAGCTTCCGGGTCATGTGGCCAGCATGACTAAGCCACTTCTGGCGAACCAGAGCAGCGCACGTAAACACTGTTTACCTTCCCGCTGGAGCGGTACCTATTTATCTACTTGCACTTTGACATGCTTTCAAACTGCTAGGTTGGCAGCAGCAGGGACAGAGCAATGGGAGCTCACTCCGTCGCAGGGACCCGAACCGCCAACCTGCTGATTGGCAAGTCCTAGGCTCTGTGGTTTAACCCACAGCGCCACCCACGTCCCCTGGTAGCTATGTGGAGAAGGACTAATAACTGTGCCCCATTTCGTTTGTCTCAGTCTACAGGAAGTACGTCAGGGGAAATGTTTAATGAGCGCCTCTTGTACCTTGGCCTCGGTGGAGGTCTACGTGGCATCGTGGGGAGGGTTCTATTGACCGAACCTTTCCTGAGTTTCCTTTCCTCCAGGGCTATTGATGACTACTAGCCATGGTGATTATGGTCTGCCTCCACAGTTGGTGGCAGCAGTGCTCTTAAACACCAGTTGCTGGAAACCACAGCTGAGGAGAGCGCTCATATGCTCAGATCCCATTGTGGCTTCTCATTGAGGCATCTAGTTGGCCCTTGTGAGAAACGGATGCTGGTCTAAATGGACCATTGGCTTAATCCAGAAGGCTCCCCTTACGTTCTGATGCAACCGTCCTGAATGCATGCTCTTGTTCTCTTGGCACACGTACCTCCTCCTCAGGGCCAAGATCTGGCCATTCTGAGCGCAGATCCATGCTTGATAATTCACACGTAGAGAAATTAAGGGTCATACAGGGACCTAATAGTGAGCAGATCCACACTATTTGACAAATAGCCATTTCAGAGCACCCCAGCAGGTGTCAGCCTTGCTTAGAAAAAAAAACAGCCTGTTCAGAAAAAGCTGTTAAATTTCTCCGGCTGCTAAGAGGCTCTGGAAAGGCTTGCGACATATGGATCTTTTTACTATTTACTTATTTCTTAAAATTGAGCCAGAGGTTGCTGCAAAGGGATAGGCCACTAAATAAATTTACATCTGAAGGAGGCTGTGCTACATGGCCGAAGAAGGCAAGTATTGCGATATTTCCTGCAATTAGAAACAATAAACCAATCAGTTAAAGATTCTGGGTCTTGCTGATAGTTTAGGTATTATAACTAACTGGTTTTTTAATTATAATGGCTGTATCGCAGTTTTCATATTGTGTACTACCCTGTAATCTGTGTAAGAAAGGGTGGGGAGTTAGTAAGAAAATAATAGGAGTAGTAGGAACAACAACATAAACAACAAGAACTAGCATTGTTACAGGTGCCATATAATGCTTGTTCCACATCAATCATTTAGTGTGGTCACACTTTGAAAATCCCTGCCTATTCAAACAAGGCAGGTACCTTTACTGCACTGTTTTCAGTGCCTGCTAAAACATTTTTATTTAGAGAAGCCTATCCAAATATGTAGAGTGCTGATGTGTGTTTTCATCTGTGTGTAGTTTATCACTAATTTATTTTATTTTTGAAATGTTTTCAATAGTTGTTTTTAACTGTTTTACATGTAATGTTATTTTTTATTCTTTTGAGGGGTCCCCCCCAATCAAGCAATAAATAAGTAAATAGACAACAACAGCTCTCAGTTGGCTTAATGTACATTCACATCACACAATTGTTTCCAAACAAGCAATGGTGGTCAGAACTCCCTGAGGGAAAATTTTCCTGCTATTTTTTAATTTCCCCTTGCAGTATGAAACTTCCAGAAAACACTAGGGGCACTCTAAGCCAAAGCTTCCATTCAAACAGGCCAATGGTGAGATCCAAAGGGCTGGACCCCATGGGAGATCGTGTGCTCCCTAGAATAGGGCTTTCTTCATTAAGATGGCCTGTGGCATGTCTGTGAAAAGACAATTAAAAACCATACAGCATCTAGCACAGTGCATTACAGTTGCTGCACGAGGCAGGAAAAATTTGTGGTTTGCCAAGAACCTCAGCAATTTTCTAGTAGCCCATGGCAGGTCAGATTTTGGGAACCACTGTCTTAGAACATCATATCCCCCAATAAAGAGCTGCAGATGGAGGTTTCTTAGTAGACAAGTTGATACTCAGCGCAACAGGGTTTCTCTGAAGGCAGAAAAGCTTGAAAGCTACTGGCTTAACCATCACCAATTTGTTGTGGGCTGTCAGATGTCAAAGGGTATGCGTGAGAATTCTGGTCCTCTGTTGCTTAAGATGAAGGAAATGCTTCCTGATGAAACTAGGATTTTTTTAATGGCTACCATGAACAAGTCATCTCTAGAGAGGTTATTGGACAGCTTTGACAACTGAGAGGTGTCCATATTTGAACATGGCTTTTCGTGGAATTTAGTGTACACAGCAAGTTTATCCCTCCCCTTTTTTTTTTCTTCAGAAGATGGCCTGAGGGACAATTCTACATTAATAGCAACTCCTTTCAGAAGAAGCAATCTCTGCTCCCTGAGAAAACAGCTATTTTCAGGCAGGCCTGTTCTCGAGGAGCTGCTATTTTTAGCAAATTCTGTTTGGTGAAAGGGGGGGGCGTCTTTGTTTCTAAAAACCCACAGCCTTCCCCTCACTCCAGCGCTGGTAGCTGCTCCTTGTCTGACAATGAGCTATCCCTTGTGGCGCATATTAGTAGCCTGAGGGAAGTGTACAAAAAGCAGCAAGCCAAGCAAAGGCTAATGATGGAGGCGGAAGCCTTACGGAGTGCTCCTTTCTCAGCAGGTTCCATTAGTAAATGAAGTTTTCCTGAAGGGACCCATATTTGCTTTCAGTGTATTCCAAAACACGGCACTTAATCCTGTCATTCAACTTTCTTTAAAATATGCCCCTCCTAGCCATACGACTCAGATGTCACGAGCCACAGTGGCATACCCTCCAACATTTCTCCAATGAAAAAAAGATGTCCTGTTCCATAATACAGTCGTATCTCAGATCAAGAACGCCTTGCGAGCTGAACGTTTTGGCTCCTGAACACCCCAAACCCGGAAGTGAGTGTTCCGGTTTGCAAATGTTCTTTGGAACCCGAACGTCTGATGGGGCTTCCACGGCTTCCGATTGGCTGCAGGAGCTTCCTGCAGCCAATCAGAAGCCGCGCCTTGGTTTCCGAACGTTTTGAAAGTCGAACGAACTTCCAGAACGGATTCCGTTCAACTTCCAAGGTACGACTGTAATAATACTTTTGTTATTTATACCCCGTCCATCTGACTGAGTTGCTCCAGCGGCTTCCAACATATAAAAAAACCTCATAAAACATTAAACATTAAAAAACTTCCCTATGCAGGACTCCCTTCAGATGTCTTCTGCAGAATGTATAGTTACTTATATCCTTGGCTCAGGGGTCAAATAACTCCATACCCTCCAACATTTCTCCGATCAAAATAGGGGCGTCTTACGGAAAAGTGGGACATTCCGGGATCAAATTAGAGACTAGGATGGCTTCTGTAAATCTGGGACTGTCCCTGGAAAATAGGGGCACTTAGAGGGTTTGTTAACACTTCCTGAATTATCTCAGCAGGCATGTGGGTTGTGGGGAAGGGGTGTAGCTCAGTAATGAAACATCTATTACTACTATTACTACTGCAAAGATGGGAGAGAGGTACCTGAATGGTTTTTCTGGCTCAGGTTCCAGAATAGTTTGACTGGCCTTGAGTTCTACTGTCCTTGAACTGGAAGGAGGAAGATACATTTGCTGCTGTGCCTTAGGGAAGAAAATGTTGTGGGCTGGCTGTTCATACATAAGAACTAATGCATGCATTGATTAGAAACTGCTAGGATTTCAGTGAAATTTGTATGGCAGCAAGGGTGGTCAGCCTTTGGAAGCCAGGACAGAGCTAGCCTTGTCTCTGCCAAATCTGCTTCTCGCTCCTGGGTTGCCCTTTCCCATCTCAGACACGCCCCATCCAGGCTAGCCTTTCCCCAGCGGACAGCCTCTCTGGGGATGCAATCCGAAACCCTGTTTCATATCAGGCCTCTTGGATGGAGCATTGCATCCAGATGTTTTGCTGGGAAGCTACCTTTGAGAAAGCCCAAGCTCAGCGCCACTGCCAAGGAAACGTCTCCATCAGTCAAGAGGTTGCTAAAGAAAAAAAGAGAGAAATCTTTTCTAAACTAGGCCGTGCTACATCTGACCACATCTGTGACACTTTGGTATCTTGCAAAAACAGGGTTGTATCCAGTGCTAGTCCTTCTCATTGAAATGAGTGGATCATAACTCAAGTACATTAATTTTAGTGGGTCTACTATGAGTAAGATTTAGTTGGATACAATCCACAATTTCCACTGGTCTTGCGGGGCAGGGTATAACTAGTTCTTGTGATCTTTATTTCAGTTATTAGCTTAGGGCCATAGCAGACATGGGAGCTCCAGAATGAGATCTCCCAGTTTTCAGTTTTTAAACTTGGTCATTCTGGCTGTTAATCCTATAAAATATGGCCCATTTCCCCTAGCATAGGAAAGACCACACATTTGGTAAGTTTAAAATGGTTTGCTTACAAACTTTCCAAAGGTCAGGTTCATGTGCTTTTCCATACATCAGTCAGAAATCACAAGCAGTAAAACTTGATTTAGTTACAGTGGTGAAAGTTCCTAAATAATTGGTATAGGAATGCAAGAATGGCTTGTAAGAAACGATAAGGTCTGAGCTGCAGCAACCAGTTCAGAACCTCTTCACACGCAGAGCTTCTCCGGTAGACTGAGAGGGGAACAAAGGCCTGACTACCTTCCTCCCAAGGTAAGGGGGAGAGGCCTAGCTATGCCTGGCATGGTGTTAACCCCTTCATGCATTAATTAGACTTAAACATGTTGGTTATATGAGGCAGATTATAACACAGGGAAGAGGAATGGACTATCCTGAAAGAAAGAATGGGACCCTGAATGTGAGAATTCGGCTCTGCAAGAATTCCTGCAAGACCCACTTGCCACATTTTGAAACAAGTCCAAACGATGCTGCAAAAAAAGCACTTTTTAGTTCAGTTTATTATGAAGTTAAGCAGGTGCTGAAATCTCATCTCCTGCTGCAATCAGCAGGGCTTAAAATTGCTTCACTTTGGCTGGGTCGTGCACCCATCATGAGTAATATATACATATTCTTAACGTTTTTCATGGATGCCTCATTCTCGAGCATCTGAAAGGGCTTCACAGCATGAGCTGTTCCCAGTCATCTGCCCCTTGAAGTAAATTCTCATCCTCCAATAAACACTTTCTTCCCGTTTTCTTATGAGAGAGGGCAGGGCAATCATTGCTGGGGATCAGCAGCATGCTCTGGCCCACTTCACCTGTTACGAATGACCCACACAAAAAGAGAGCAGCATGAACAAGATAATCCCTGTGCATTATCACATCTGAAGCCTTACCAACAGGCTTTTCAGATTCTGTTTTCAGTTTCATGTACATGCCTCCAATTTCCACAATGGCTGATGTTTCTACACAGGTTTTTTTTTAAATAAAAAAAAGTTTATAAATGTAATAGTGACAATCTACTGTGGGTTAAATCACAGAGCCTTGCTGATCAGAAGGTCGACAGTTTGAATCCCCATGACGAGGTGAGCTCCCGTTGCTAGGTCCCTGCTCCTGCCAACCTAGCAGTTTGAAAGCACGTCAAAGTGCAGGTAGATAAATAGGTACCGCTCCGGCGGGAAGGTAAATGGCGTTTCCGTGCGCTGCTCTGGTTCGCCAGAAGTGGCTTAGTCATGCTGGCCACATGACCCAGAAGCTGTACGCCGGCTCCCTCAGCCAATAAAGCGAGATGAGCGCCGCAACCCCAGAGTCGGTCACAACTGGACCTAATGGTCAGGGGTCCCTTTACGTTTACTTTACATCTGGGATGGGGAAGCTCAGGTCTGGGGTGCCAGATGTAGCCTTCCCCATGTGTCATAGACTTGGGAATATGTGCTTGCTACTGAGGCTGTACTGCTGTTGGCCTGAATAAAGATCTCTTCCTTACTCTGAAATAAGTGTTGCCATTGTTTTCTGGAAGGGGAGCCTGACAGTAAGAAGGCAGTGATTTCCTTTCCAATATCATCCAATTCATCAATATCAGCGCTGCTTGCATTCCCTTGCGGTTTGGTTTCTGCCAAATACTATGCTATTTGTTTCTCTGGCCGCTGTGCAAGTTATGTAACTATTTACACACTTTGCCTTCCTCTCAATGTAAAGGAAATCCCATAGTAACGATTAAAAAGTCATCAACTGCATATTATTTCCAGGCTTGAAACACACATGCACCAATGGGAATGAAAATGGATTGTGCTTGGTGACTGATCTCCATTCCTGACCACAGAGAAGCACGCAGATTGCAGCAATTCCCAATTCCTTTCCTGTTTTCTTCACCGTTCTCCAACATCCTGACCCCGCGAGCTTTGCTCTCCTCAACTTGGGACATTCGCAAGTGCCATCCTCATCGCTCCGTGAGTCGGGCAAAAGGAACAGTCTGACTAGAGAGGAGGGAAGACTTTGATAACACTGTGTTCCACCCTCCATGCAGACTGTGACATTTCAATCTGTTTTAAACATCTGCTGTATCATTCCAGGAGCTTCATATTCAATGGCAGCCAAGGCGAGAGCTATTTTAATCCCTAATCGTTCATCATTGGGCCCTTTCCCATCCTTCCCTTGCACTCACTTTCTCTCTTCCCTCCCCTCTGTTTTGCCCCCTTCCCATCTGCTGCCCTGCAGGCACATGTCGGCAAGAAATTCCCAACTTCAGAAGCCACTGGGAAGCTCAACGGAGAGACTTCACCAACAGCAGGTCCCCAGTTAACATTATTTCAACAGCGATGAACATCAGGGAGGAAGGAAACGCTTGGCCAGACCCAAAATATTTTGCTGCCTGAGATGAAAAAGACAAGATGGTGACCCCCACATTCCTTGTACAGAAAATGACTGGCCTGGCCAGTTTGCAAGCTTGTGACAATCCCAGAATTTCCCCTCACTGCGAGAAGTGAAGTTGCAGGGTTATTAAAGGTAAAGGGACCCCTGACCATCAGGTCCAGTCGTGACCGACTCTGGGGTTGCGGCGCTCATCTCGCTTTATTGGCCGAGGGAGCCGGCGTACAGCTTCCGGGTCATGTGGCCAGCATGACTAAGCCGCTTCTGGTGAACCAGAGCAGCGCACAGAAACGCCGTTTACCTTCCCACCGGAGCAGTACCTATTTATCTACTTGCACTTTGACGTGCTTTCGAACTGCTAGGTTGGCAGGAGCAGGGACTGAGCAACAGGAGCTCACCCCGTCATGGGGATTCGAACCGCCGACCTTCTGATCGGCAAGCCCTAGGCTCTGTGGTTTAACCCACAGCGCCACCTGTGTCCTGCAGCGTTATTAGAAGGTTATTAATGGATGTTCTTCAGGAGGAAATAGAGAATAGAGGACAAGCTTTTGTGAAAGGCAGCTAGCCCCCACACTGTTCCCCTTCTGCTGCAGTGTGCCACCACGTTGAGCAGGATGGGTGCAGCTGAGGTCGCATCCTCTGTTCAGACAGGGCAATGGCGGAGCGCAACCAGTGGGCTTTGAATTATCTGTTGGTGCAATGAGGAAAGCATTTGCTGCTCTGAGATTCCAAAATGCCCAGAGTATATTTAGAGGAGAGCTACAGCACAATTCCTGTAAATTGTCACTTGGGGGGCCCAGAGAGAAGCGAAAGGTATTGTCCACGATGTGTTGTTTCCTACATAATTCCCCTGGGAGACAGGTTTTTGGAAGTGAGGCTTCAGACAGTTTCCTTTTCGTACAGGAGGGAGAGGATCTGTTACTCGCTGGGATAGGGATAAATTTGTTATGTATACGGTTTCTATGTTTGCTCTACCAGCCGGATGGATCAGGTTTTTAAAAATCATTGAGCATAATGAGGTCCTGAAAGGGTTAATCTCAATACTATCTGCACCTAAGCTAACTTCTGCAGTTGTGGTTAAGCAGCTAGCAAAAAACCGCAATTGCAAGCTGGGAGCTACTTCCTCTTTGCAATTGCTTGAGCTCTGCAAACCAGGAACTACTCTCTGCACATGCTCTCTGCTGCAGTAACGCAAGAGAGGAGCACACGAACAAGGGAAGGAGGTGGGCTTAGCTAGTCAGATAGCCATATGCCATATAAGGAAATAAGCTTAACCTTGCCAGCTGATTGGAGAATTTGAAGAGGTGGGAAGAGATGGGCAGACTCTCAGGTATAAAGATGCTTGTTTATTTGTATCTATGGGCCAGTCTTTTGGGAACGATCCCACTGGCCACCTCTGTGCACAGATTTCAATAAAACTTTTTTCTCCAAAGAAGAATCTTTCCTGGTGCTTTTTGCTCTCTCTTCGGTCCTGGGGACGCAGGCAAACGATTCCCTGGCAAGGATAAGGCTTCAGCCTTCATTTTGGTGCGTTGGCCGGGAATTGCCCCACCCCAGGGGGCCGGGGAGGGCCAGGCCCGACCTCGGTGAACAGCCCCGGACCGGCGTTCGCGGCTCCAAGTGCGCACCCCTGCCTGTTTGTGGGGGGAGCCGGCCACACCGCTCCGGAGTGAGACACCTGGTCGAGGGAGAAAAGAGAACGGCCGAAGGAGAGGTCCGCAGCGGAGCAGGTAAGCCCTAAGGGAAGGGCAAGGGACGAAGCCCGATCAGCTTCACCTGGCTGTGAGCAGTAAAGTGCCGCCAGGAAAGGGTCTGGCTGTGAGCAGTAGAGTGCCGCCAGAAAAGGAACAAAGGAACTGGCCGTGGCAATAAGGTGCCGCCCCGCCAGACAGGGACAGGAAAAGGGAAAAGGGGAAACAGAGGTGGCAGTAGAGTGCCGCCAGTAAGGTTGGGGAAAGGGGAAACAGAGGGAAAATTATTTTGGTGTGTTTTGTGTGTTGCATGTTGGAATTATATTGGGGTGTGTTTTGTATGTTGCATGTCAGATACTCCAGTGGTTGAATTGTCAAGTGTGGGCCGGGGCTTAGCGTCCCCTTGGCCGAGCGATTGCAGGGCTGTGCATTTCTTGGCAACGAGAGTTCGCTCAAGTCACAGCCTGTAGTGTGTGGTGTGTGAAAGGATCTTAAGCCCGGTTAGGAGCGGAGTATCTGAAAAATGGGGTCTGGGGCAAGCCAACGTAGTCCTCTGAAATGCTTTTTAACCAACTGGAAAGCAGCTACGAAGCATGATGATTGGGTTCAAATTGAGAAGAGAGAGGATGAGGACATTATGTGAGGTTGATTGGTCCACCCAAGGAACTAATTGGCCCTCGGAGGGCAGATTTAATTTGCAACTAATCAACCCACTATATCAAAATATCTTGAACGTCCACCCAGACCAGATCCCTTATATTTCTACCTGGAAAAATCAATGTAGAAAAGAATCCACCGTGGCTGAAAGCCTGCCGAGGCGACGCCCCACAAAATACAATTTGTGCAGTCTGACCGGCAGGGAAGTCAGAAAGGCCCCCGGTGATACCAGAGCCGGAAGGAGAAGAGGGGGAAGTCATTAAACTGCCGCCACCCTATGCTCCACCAACTGCCCCTCTAGCGAATCCCCCAGGCCCAGGGCCCCAGGACTAGGGAGGAGCCGGCCCTCAGCCTGAACCCTCCAAGGTTGATGAATTAGAGAGCGAAGAGGAAGAGAATGATGAGGAGTTTATGAAGGGACTAATTGAGTTAGCAAAGAAAGGAAAAAAAGGTGGACATTGAGATTGCAACAGTATGTACAACCCTATGCGAAAGAAGTGGATGTTAGTTCCCATTTGTTGGCAGCAGCAGGATGTTCCCCAACACAAGGGAAGAAATGGCAGAAGGAATGGATAGAAGCAGCAACCAGGGCGTCCCTCCATAAGTCCCATAAGGCACAGAAAAAGGGTGGGACTGCAATGATGCCTCTACGCAGAGTGTATGACCCACCAGGCCCCCCAGGACAGGGTGGGGAAGCACCACCACGCACTTATACAGTCCAACATGTGCCTTTTTCAAGTGCTGATGTGTGCAATTGGAGAAATCAGAACCCTACCTTTGAGGAGAACCCAGATGATTTTGCCAACGCCCCATTATAAAGGCTGCCTTTGTAGCTCAGGCAGCGGCCGATGTTCGCTGAAAAAAAATCCAGAAGCATAAGGGGTTCATCGGCCATGGGCTGGAATGGATGTTGGAAATAGCTCAAACCACTTACAATCAGAGAGATGAGGAGGCCCAGAGAAAAAAGGAGAAGTATCAAACAAAGAAGCTGATGACATTACAGGCAGCCGCCCCCACCCCTCAGGAAAGAGGAAATGCCCGGGGAGGAGGGCGAAGCCGTCTTGAACGGAATCAGTGCGCCATCTGCCGACAGAAAGGACACGGGAGCGGCCAACTCGGTCGTCCCCACCCCCGTTGCTAAACCAACCCCTGAATCCATTACCATAATAGGAGCCACCGGAAAAATCCCAGCGGGCATCGTTTCTGCAACCAGTTACCTGCAAGTTGGGAGGCCAAGTGGTGTAACACAACCTTTTGTATATCCCTGAATGCCCTATTCCATTATTAGGAAGAGACTTGTTGGCAAAGTTGCAAGCCCAAATTACCTTTAAGCCATCGGGAGAAGCCACAATGTCCACTATGCCACTTGGGGAACTGGTTGTGGGGGCACCCCTGAGGGAGTACTGGCGCCTCATGATGGTAAAAGAAGAGGAGGGACCCATCCCCGCCAGTATTCTGGAACAAGTGAACCCCACGGTATGAGCTGAAGGTAACCCCCCCAGGAATGGCAAAGAATATCCCACCAATAATTGTGAAGCCCAAGCCATTTGCCAATCCTGTTGCAGTAAATAAGTATCCCATCCCACGAAGGGCGGCTGAAGGAGTGTAGGTGCATCTAGAGCGACTGCTCCAACATAGGATCTTGAGGCAATGCCAATCACAGTGGAACACCCCTTTGTTACCAGTGAAGAAAGGAAGCAGGCTATTATCCTGATACCAGAGCCAAAGAACCGCAGGGAACTCCGTGGCTTTCTGGGGTCTGCAGGATTTTGTAGGATATGGATATTTAATTACAGCATCATTGCCAAGCCTCTACATGAGTCAACCAGAGGAACTGAGAGAGACCCCTTTGTTTGGGGCACAGAACAACAGCAAGCCTTCGTGGATTTGAAGAAGGCACTACAGCAAGCCCCAGCGCTTGGCATCCCAAATCCTGAGAAACCCTTTACTCTATTCGTGGATGAGGACCAAGGGACGGCGAAAGGGGTGCCAAAAATTGGGAAGCTGGCAACAGCCAGTGGCATACCTATCTGAGCGCCTGACGCCTACAGAACAAGGCTTACCGCCGTGCATGAGAGCAGTTGTGGCAGTAGCCACCCTACTGAACAAAGCAGACAAATTTATTTTTGGCCAAGACACTGTTTGTGTGACCCTGCATGTAGTCCGAGCTCTGCTTGACATGAAGGGTACCTATTTCCTCTCCCAAGCAAAGATGAGAAAGTGTCAGATGTTATTGTTGCATCCGCGTTTGAAGTTTCAGGTCACCACCGCCCACAACCCAGCTACCCTGTTGCCGGTAGGAGAAGGTGAGGAGCAGATGCACGATTGCATTGAAGTAATGGATGAAGAATATTTTAGCAGGCCTGACCTCAAAGATGAAGCAAACCCCCACTGGCCTTCATGGTTTGTGGATGGAAGCAGCTTTGTTAAGGCTGGACAGCGAAAAGCAGGCTATGCAGTGGTAGCCTTGGAAGACCAAGTGATCGAAGCGCAGCCACTCCCGCCTGGAACGTCGGCCCGGCTGGCATAAATAACAGCGCTCACCAGAGCCCTGACCCTAGCAAAGGGACAGAAGATAAACATTTATACTGATTCCAAGTATGCATTTTTGACTTTACATGCCCATGGAGCCTTATGGAAGGAAAGAGGTTTGCTTACCTCCAGAGGAAACCAGGTGGCCCACCCACAAGCCTTATTGAACCTTCTGGATGCTGTATGGGAGCCCGAGGCAGTGGCAGTTATCCATTGTTATGGACACAAAACTGGACTAGGAGAAGTAGCCAGAGGAAACCGACTAGCAGACAGAGTGGCCAAGGAAGCAGCCCGGGAACCAGCTCCCGCGTCAGTTATTGGAGCACTGGTCCCTGAAAGGATCTTGAACACCGCTGATAAGCCAATATACACCAAAAAGGAAAGGGACACTGCAGATGCTCAGGAGCTGACATTGTCCGAAGAAGGATGGTACCTTATTCATGATGACAGAATATGGATCCCAGAGTCCCTTTCTCGGCAGATTACTCAGAGATACCATGAGTCCACCCACATGGGACCAGATGCCACAACCAGACAGCTGAAGCAGTGCTTCTACATAGCCCACCTTTATCAACTGGCAGCCCAGATTTCCAGGAAGTGCCCGCTATGTCAAAAGAATAATCCCAGAACCGGACCCTTAGCTCCCCCAGGGATTCAGCATAGTGGAACTGCACCCATGGAAGACCTTGTTGTGGATTTCACTGAATTGCCCCGCTGTGGACTATACCGCTACCTGTTCGTGGCGATCTGCACGTATACAGGATGGGTTGAAGCCTGGCCTACCAGAACTGAAAAGGCATTTGAAGTAACCAGGTGCCTGCTTAGGGAGATCATTCCCCGCTATGGACTACCTAGGTCAATAGGATCTGACAATGGACCAGCCTTTGTCCACTCAGTTTTGCAATAACCCCCCATGCTAGTCAAAATGTGCAGTTTGATAATTATGTGCAGTCATTCTCCCGAGATTTTCTCTCTTTTTCTTAACAGGTGGACCCAGGCCCACTGCTGTTAAAGTTGCTGACCTCACCCCTTGGGTCCACCACACTTAAGTGAAGAAGGCTATTTTAGATTGGACAGTTACACCAAATCCTGATGATCCTCTGAAGCTAACCATCTCCAGAAGAGCGCCAGACAACTGCCCTGCTGGTGTCACTCCGGACGCTGACACTTCTATGCACGGCTGGACAAGTGGATGGGAGGGACGCCCGCGGGCAGCGTCCCCAACGTAGAGACTTTTTTCCCAGCAAATTCTGAGGCACCGCCAGGACTTTTGATATTGGTGCCAGAACTCTTTGATATAGTCACTCCGTGTGTGCAAGGGTGGATATATATATTCCTGTGGGTATATGTTAATATATGTAGAGGGAGAAGCCCCTTTCGGATACAGTGTGTTGGGAAGAAATCATGAGAGTATTAAGCATCCACAAGGACAGGTGGGAAAATTGGTTAAGATAATAGGCTCCTCCTCAGAGAGGTGGGACACAACCTCCCAAGAAGCAAGGCAGCTGATAGAGCACGAGTATCAGTGGGCCCTTCAGCAATAAAATAGATATGTCCCAGATAATAATGTCAGCATTTCAGCCACCATTGATCACATGGAAACAATGATAGCCAGGAACCCGCTGAAAACTACAGGAGGTGATCTATGGGGTTGGGTATATTCCTGGCTGCCTCATGGCAGTTGGCTCAGGCATATTGTGGTATTATTAGCAAGGCCGCTATTAATCCTTTTGCTTCTTTGCCTCTGTATACCCTGCTTGGTGCAATGCTTACAAGGTGTGATGCAAAAAATAAAAATATCATGGCCCTTATTGTTCTCCCCCAGGATTATAAACCCAAGAGACCAGGACGAACCTAGGAGATAGGTTGTCCAAAAGAAGAGGAGGGAATTGAAAGGGTTAATCTCAATACTATCTGCACCTAAGCTAACTTCTGCAGTTGTGGTTAAGCAGCTAGCAAAAAACCGCAATTGCAAGCTGGGAGCTACTTCCTCTTTGCAATTGCTTGAGCTCTGCAAACCAGGAACTACTCTCTGCACATGCTCTCTGCTGCAGTAACGCAAGAGAGGAGCACACGAACAAGAGAAGGAGGTGGGCTTAGCTAGTCAGATAGCCATATGCCATATAAGGAAATAAGCTTAACCTTGCCAGCTGATTGGAGAATTTGAAGAGGTGGGAAGAGATGGGCAGACTCTCAGGTATAAAGATGCTTGTTTATTTGTATCTATGGGCCAGTCTTTTGGGAACGATCCCACTGGCCACCTCTGTGCACAGATTTCAATAAAACTTTTTTCTCCAAAGAAGAATCTTTCCTGGTGCTTTTTTCTCTCTCTTCGGTCCTGGGGACGCAGGCAAACGATTCCCTGGCAAGGATAAGGCTTCAGCCTTCAGTCCAATATGCTCAGGACCAGCAATGTATCTCTAAACTTGATGGTTTGTGGTTTTGTGATGACCAACGGCTTTTAGCAAATCCATCGGACTGACTGACAATGGTCTTCATAAACAAAGGACAAGAGTGGTGGTTCTCAAAGGGTGTGGCATGCCACAGTGGTGCATACTTTCCAAGAGCCCCAGAAAAAAATGGGACATCCTGTTTTTTCTCACAAGAACTTGGCGGCCATTTTGGGTGCTGCGATCTTAGGTGTTCTTGGGCAGTGCTCTAGCCCCCCAAAAGTGCTTTTCTCAGGGCTGCATGAGATCCCCCCCCCCGCCCCAGTGCTTTTTTCGGGATGAGAGCGAGGAGTGTGTCACGTGACTAACCAAGGAGTGTGTCATGGGAAGATGCGCACCTCAATTTTGCATTGGAAATGTTGGAAAGTATGCTGGCAGATGAGGATGGCAAGTGTGGCAGGAAGGTTCAAGGACAATCAAAGAAACATTTAAACATTTCAGTGTAGTATAATACAGTACCAGAATTTTTTTTATTGCAGAATATGGATAGATATCTTTTCAAAATGCTAGCAAGAGCATCAAGTGGTACTGAGGACAATCCTATTCGAACAGAGTGCGGCGCAGAATTTGTTTGATTCAACACCAGTGGTAAGTTTCTTTGTGTTGATGAGGAGTTGAGTGCTTGTTTGTCTCAAAATAGGTCTAATATAAATGAGATTACCTGGCAAAAGCAAGCTCACACCTTTCATTGAGTTTGTATAGCCACTTAAGGTACATGTGTCAGAGGCTTGTTTGGAATTATGGGATATTTTGGGGATGATTCATGTTCTTATGTAGCTGCACTGCATTGTTTTAGACTTTCGCCGTCCCACAATCATATTAGAAAGTAGTTGTGTTCTATGTTATAAATCAAGCACTGTTAGGAGTTGTTCCTTTTTGTTTTCCAATGTATTTTTTTAAAAATTGGAGTGAGCAAATTTTCATTCTGAGTGTGGTCCAGAGAAAGAAGTTTGAGGACCACTAGATCAGAACTAACATAATACAGACTACAGGTAAAGTGTGTATAGTATTGTTACAGAGCAATCCTCCCCTAGTGCACTCTCCTTTCTGCCCACATAACAAGTGGACAGAGGTATCCCAAAATGGGACATTCCAGGGGAAAGGAGGGGCTGGCCTGGCCCTGGAATCACTAGATCCTAAGCCAACAGTACTGCTGTCATGTGACAACCTTGGGCAGAATCCATCCATGTCATGGAATGTAAATAAGCATTCTAACTTCTCTGGGTTGAGTGCTATGAGCCCACTTTCTGTGAGGATTTCAGATATGTGTGTGTGTGTGTGTGTGTGTGTGTGTGTGTGTGTTGTGTGTCCTTGTTTCTCACTTTGATCCTTATACATGTATGTTCTGCGGTATTTTATGCATTGTGGCTTGACGTTACTTATTTTGATTGTAGTTTAGTAATTCTTTATAAGTGTAACCTGATTAATTACTATTTCTTGATATTTAATTTTACTGTTTACTATTAGATTCTAATGCATGACTGCATATTGCTTTATTTGATGTAAGTTGTTTATTTTAAAGTTATTGTGACTTTTCTTTGCATTGGTTCAGACTGTTATTATTAATGTTTGACGTTTTATTGTGTGTGGTTTTTTTACATTCTGTTGGAAACCACCCAGAGTGGCTGGGGGACCAAGCTGGATGGGCAGAGAATCATCACCATCATCATCATCATCATCACCACCACCTTCCAGAGGTTGACAGGTTCCCCACCCTGCCCTAGAGAGTTTGCTATCTGTTTCCATAAAGGAAGGAGACACTGGCAATAACTTTCCCTCTCACTACTCCCACCCTGCGTTGAATATTTATTTTCTATTTTGTGCATTTATTAAATTTGCATACTGCCCTTCATCACAAGACCTCAGGGAGGTTCACAGAATAAAGCATAAGGTAAAAGAACAAGTAAATAGTTAACACGAAAACAACAAAACTATAACACCCCCAAGCAGGATGCCTGCTGCGTTTTTCACCCGAATGTCACACACCACAATCCAGGCATTGTGGCATTATCTGAAAGCGATACCACACAGGCATGGCATCCACAAAGCTGACAACGAGAGCTGCAGCTTGTATTTTTATCTCGTAACAGTGGAAACAATCCTAAGGTTTCTCCCTTCAGGATATAGGAGTGATGGATGAGAGTTTTAACTCACTGTTGTAACTCACCTATGAGAAGTGGGCTAAGAGAGTGTCGTGTTCTTGCAAGAAGGAAGGTAGAGTTGTGTGAGTCATCTCGTCCAATTCCCCTGCAGTGCAGGAACCTCAACTGAAGCATCCCTGACAGATGGCCATCCAACCTCCGAACAAAAACCTACGAGGAAGTGGAGTCCGCCATGTATATTTTGCCCTAGGAGGCTTAGTTTGGTCAGAATCGAGTAGGCACTTCCAGAGTTATTGCTAAATACATTACTTCTGGTAAATGAGCTACCACAGCTGCCAGAGGGTCATGAAAATTGGTATCCCAGGCTTTTTAGATGTGTCTACCTACGTATGTACTAAAGGGATGCAGGTGGCGCTGTGGGTTAAACCACAGAGCCTAGGACTTGCCGATCAGAAGGTCGGCGGTTCAAATCCCCGCAACGGGGTGAGCTCCTGTCGCTCGGTCCCTGCTCCTGCCAACCTAGCAGTTCGAAAGCACGTCAAGTGCAAGTAGATAATTGGTACTGCTCCGGCAGGAAGGTAAACGGCATTTCCGTGTGCTGCTCTGGTTCGCCAGAAGCGGCTTAGTCATGCTGGCCACATGACCCAGAAGCTGTACATCGGCTCCCTCAGACAGTAAAGCGAGATGAACGCCACAACCCCAGAGTCGGCCACGACTGGACCTAATGGTCAGGGGTCCCTTTACCTTTACCTATGTACTATCTGAAACCAAAGGGGGTGCATTGGTTGCCAGATGTGAAATATATTGGCATTTTTTCCAGCTCTCCTATTCCACTACTAAACCAGGATGGGGGTATAATTGGGTTGTGAGTCCCAGACGACATGCTCCCTTCCTTGCTGGTCTGCCCCTCCCCCGGTCTCGGAGTCACTGCCCTGACTGACTCCAGCTACAAAAGCTGAGGCTGCCAAGGAGACCAGAGACCATTTTTGCTGTTATTTAGCGCAGACCCAGGTAATTGAGCCTGAGCTTCCACAGACTCTTTCTGCCCCGAACCGCCATTGGCAGGAATGGTGGCAACAGCAGCATATATGTTCCATGCTTATGATGATATTTTATTCTCTTGTTAATTATGCTGTTTCAATGTGCATTTTATATTCGGCTTCCTTTAGCAATGTTTTCTTTGGAAAAGTTTCGGTTTATTTTCTTGGTTCACTTTGCTGCGTTAAACATGCATTCTGTTGTAGTTGAGCTCTTTTATAATGTTTCATTTTGAAAACTCTGAGGTAATATTTCAGCTTCCTGTGAATGATGTTGCTTTGGGTGTATCCTTTATACTTTCTCCAGTAATGTTTTATTCTGGAATTTATTTATTTATTTATTTATTTTTGGGTGTTTTAAGGCAGGCACCCCCAACCTTCAGCCCTCCAGATGTTTTTGAGACTACAATTCCCATCATCCCTGACCACTGGTCCTGTTAGCTAGGGATCATGGGAGTTGTAGGCCAAAACATCTGGAGGGTCGCAGGTTGGGGATGCCTGCTTTAAGGCATTGTAAACCACTCTGAGATTTTTTTCTTAAAAAATATAAAGCGATATAGAAATGAAATTAACAACAACAACACAGCAGAAATACATCCTTCTCTCTGAACACGCTGAAGCAGTAACAGCACATGGCGAATGCTTTGTACTGTATAAGATTGAGAGTGGGAGTTTAACAGCAGGCTGCAGCCCTTCATTTCCCTATAATTCTTGGCTACAGCCTCACACACCCGAGGGCAGAGGAGCAACCGCTCTGAAGGCCACAGCACATAATTACCCACTCCAAGAGTTCAATTGCACCCTGTACAGTAGAGTAAGCAGCACAACATTAATAACACTCTTTCAAGGAAAGACCCGGACGCCTCCTTTGCTCTTTGAACGATAGACAACCTCTGGCAGGTGTGAGAGACCATTTTCAGCCCAGGGGCCACATTCTCCTGTGGGCAAACTTCCAGGGGCTGCAGGCCAGTGGAGGGGGGGCAAATGCAAAAGGGTGGGGGGCAATTGGTGTGATTTGTACAATAGGGCACACTCCAGCTGCACAGAAACAAAGTCTCTCTCTCTCTCTCTCTTTACACACCCACACTCACACCCTTTCCATCAAGCAAAAGTCATTACAGTGGTACCTCGAGTTACATACGCTTCAGGGTACATATGCTTCAGGTTACAGACTCCGCTAACCCAGGCAAAACCATCTGAAAATGGCACAGAGCAGTGCTGGTGGGGACTGAGGCCAGGGGAGAGGGGCGCACCCTGAGGAGAACCCTGAAGCCCAGATAAGGAGGTCTCAAGGGCCACATTTGGCCCCTGGGATTGAGGTTTCCAGCCCTGGTGATTGGAAAATATAAACCGAATTTGCTGCTGGGATCTATCAGTCTGTCTGTTGATTAATACATAGGGCTCATCCATACTTACCTTTTACCCTGCTCTTTTCAGGCAGTGGCCATTTTAACGCTCTGTGTTAGAGCTTTTCTCTTTTCTTTTCCCCCTGAGCTATCCCCACAAAAATGATGATGTTGATGATGTTATTATTTATCCCCTGCCCATCTGGCTGGGTTGCCCCAGCCACCCGCTCTTCAAATCTGAATTGGAGCAAACGTCAATTTGGGTTTCCCCACAGATTGATGTTTGCTCCGATTGAGCTGTAAAGAACGGGGTTTTTGGTGGGAAGCTCAGGGCAAAAGAAGGGGTGCCCAGACACAGAGCTTTAAACCATGGACCATGCTTTGAAAAGAAAGGTAAGTGAGGATAAGCCCATAGAGCACGATGTTATGGCAGCTGGATGATTGTCCTCAGGTGACATCGCATCAATGGGAGTTTCCATGGAGGTTAAGGCCATCCATGGCTACTAGCCAAAATGTCTACATTCTCCCTCCACTGTCAGAGGCAGTAGGATGCTGAAGCCTCCGGCCTGACCCAGCCAGTTGTTCTTATTATGTTGCTTTTAAATGGCTTCTGTGTGGTTATTCTGACTGTTCTAAATTATTTTCGCAGCTAGCCACTCTGGGTTTTGTTGCAGAAAAAGCAGGGCAGACCTTTAAATAAGCTAATAAGGATGCCAGGAAACCAGGAATTATGTTCACATGTCGTGGGGGTGTAAATATGCACAATTTTTTTCTGGAAAGAGGTGTTTAAAATCACTGAGTTAAAGCTGACCCAAAGTCCAGAGGTAGCATTGTTATCAATTTACGACGGGGTGGAAGGTTCGCAGGCTATGAAGGACTTGCTCACAAATTTATTGACAGCTGCACGAATTATGATAGCTAGGAAGTGGAAGGGGAAAGCAGAATATAAAATGGAAGAATAGTATAAAGGGGTGTGGGATATAGCTATTAACGATAAATTAGCATGTTCCCTTAAGGTAAGATGGGGAATATGCAGGAGAAATGATTTTGAGGAGATATGGAGGGCGTTTGTAGAATTTGTAATGTTAAAACGGAAAGGGGTCAAACCATCACAAGAGGTGTTGAAAATTTGGGAGGTTGGATAGTTACAATGGAATGGTCTCGATGGTGGAGTGCACATTTTTATTCTTATTTATGTATGATTATTACTTTGTCAAAAGAAAATAATTTGAAAAAAGAAAAAAGAAAAATAGCTAATAAATAGCCTGAAAATAAAACAAATTCATTGCAATGATTTGAGGGCCCAGCGTGGGGAATTCATGGCTCTCCAGATGGTGTTAAAGTACATCACCATGCCAGCTGCGGCTCTTGGGATTTGGAGTCCAAACCACATCTTGAGGGCTACAGATTCCCCCCCACCCTTACTGAATTCATTCCGGCACGCTTCTCTCATTCTGCTTCCAGCTCCTATCGTTCTCATTATGCAACCTCTCAGGTTGTAGGAGGTGAAGCTCTGAGATTGACTTAATTATCATTAGCTGTTGCTGGTAACGATAGCAATGCGAGAAGCACTCCGAAGCCTTGCGGGCTCCTGTTCTTTGTTCTACGATCCTGAGCGATTTGTCTGTAGGCAGCTCCGAGTCATTTGCAACAATGGAGATCAGTAACGTCGGGTGACTCAGAGTCACACATGTGGGACCTGCCAATCCTTCTCTGCCCTGCCAGGAGAGCTGAGAGAAGCTTGGCGCATTCGCCAGGAGGCAAAGCAAAGGGAACAACAGAAGTTGGCAGCACTGGCATGCAAACATCTCCAACGAGCCTAAAGGTCTTCGAAAATGGCAGGAACTCCCTCTGGGACATCTATGTCAGAGGTGGAGAACCTGCAGCCCTCCAGATGTTGTTAGACACATCCAGTCACCCTGGCCAGCAGTGAAGGATGATAGGAGTTGTAGTTAGGCAACATCTGGTTTGAACCTTGGCCCGGAGTTGAGCCTTTGAGGAAAGGCTCCAGCTCAATGCAGATCATAGACCTTGCATGTAGAATATCCCAAGTCCAGTTCTTGGTATCCCTTGAGAGTTACTGCAGGTCAGCTCAGAGCAGTGTTTCCCAAAGTGGGTGATACTGGCTTCACCCAGGTCCAAGAAGTGCATCACAGTTTGCCTGCCTATTTGGCCAATGGCAGGCGGACTGTGGCACTGGCCCTGCCCTTTCACTTAAAGAAGGTAGATTTCCAGGAGGCACTGAGTAATTATTTTTTCTGAAAAGGGGGCAGCAGGCCAAATAAGTTTGGGAACCCATCGCATAGACAATACAGAACTAGGTGGACCAATAGTCTATGACCCACATGTAATTCCATTCGTGTATACAGTGGTACCTCGGGTTACAGACGCTTCAGGTTACAGACGCTTCAGGTTACAGACTCCGCTAACCCAGAAATAGTACCTCGGGTTAAGAACTTTGCTTCAGGGTGAGAACAGAAATCGTGCGGCGGCGGCAGCGGGAGGCCCCATTAGCTAAAGTGGTGCTTCAGGTTAAGAACAGTTTCAGGTTAAGAACGGACCTCCAGAACAAATTAAGTTCTTAACCCGAGGTACCACTGTATATCCTTGTTTCTTCTCTCCCCCATTTCTGCTCCCCACTGTCGATTTAATTGTAAGTTCCTCATTTTTCCAAGACAGTTCAGGTCTGTCTATTTTTGTTTGAATTGTTTTCAGTTGTTTTGTTTTTTTAAGTACTCCTGAAAATTCACCATCATTTTAGTGCAAATTTCTCCTCTGTACATTTTTGTGTGCCATTTTGCCTCATATGGATGTTTTCCCCAAAAGGAGGCAAACAAAGGGCCGTGTCTCTCTATGCATTGATGGAGGCACCTGATGAGTGGCGCTGCATTCACTGAGTTGATGCCACAATGACGGCTGTAGACACCCTTGTCAATCCCTTTACACTGACAAGACGCTCAGCGATCATTGTTTTTGCAGCATTTCCGTGCTCTTCTGGAGTGGCTGTAGTGTGCTGAGGTGCCTCGGTTCTTTGGAACCCACTTTCTGCCAGCTTCATGATTGATGCTTTTGTCTCGGAGTGTCAATAAAAATAGCAGCTGAGCTTGTCAGGGCCTCATCTGCATGTGTGTACCTCTGGGGAAAGGGCGGTGGGTTCTGAGTGACTCATCCTGACTCGACTCTTCTGGAGAAAGGCACTAGGCAGAACAGTTTGCTTTCCACTGCTCAGGAGCTCTGAAAGAAAAAAAACCAAGATTGCTCTGAAGAAGTGCTCCAAGCTACAGCTGTGCAGAACCCTGAGGCGGAATGAGGCAGCCAGTTGCCTTGGGAGGAAGATGCTTCAGGGGTAAGGAGCAGAGGTATTATGTTGGAGGCATGTGTCACGAAGCTGTACTGCAGCCCATTGGGCTCCCGTGATCAGCAGCACATCGAAACGCCCCACAGCCTCTGGCTCTTCTCTTCCTTTGCACCAGTAGCAGCAACCACTGGATCATTCAATTCACAGTTGCTTTTCAGGGACAAAGCTGTTACATCTTAGGATGTCAGAGAAATCAGACGAAAACAGAAATGGATATTGCTGATGTTCACTTATCTGTCCCAAGTCTGGAAGGGATGCAAGACATGGGATTCAACCCAAGTCTTGATGCAAAGGAAACACAGTGCAGATTGGGGTGGAGTGGGGGAGACGACGTATGAAATTAGGGTAGTTTGTCGCCTCCCTCGCTCTGCCCCAATTTGCACTGTTTCCTTTGCATCAAAATGAATAGGGTGGAGTAAAGTCATAGCCTTGCCAACAAAGGTCCGTATAGTTAAAGCTATGGTTTTCCCAGTAGTGATGTATGGAAGTGAGAGCTGGACCATAAAGAAGGCTCATTGCCGAAGAATTGATGCTTTTGAACTATGGTGCTGGAGGAGACTCTTGAGAGTCCCATGGACTGCAAGAAGATCAAACCTCTCCATTCTGAAGGAAATCAGCCCTGAGTGCTCACTGGAAGGACAGATCGTGAAGCTGAGGCTCCAGTACTTTGGCCACCTCATGAGAAGAGAAGACTGCCTAGAAAAGACCCTGATGTTGGGAAAGATGGAGGGCACAAGGAGAAGGGGACAACAGAGGACAAGATGGTTGGATAGTGTTCTCAAAGCTACCAGCGTGAGTTTGACCAAACTGCAGGAGGCAGTGGAAGACAGGAGTGCCTGGCGTGCTCCGGTCCATGGGGTCATGAAGAGTCGGACACGGCTAAACAACTAAACAACAACAACAAATGTAATAGCAACGCAACTTATGTAATTTACACAGTCAATTAAGTAGCTTACGTAATTTTGCCATAGTAGATGGTGCAACAAATAATGTAGGAGATGAACTGCTGCAGAACAGAAGCAGGGCTGCACACGATACGTACAGCTCGATTAGTTATAAGCATGGTACCAGTTAGGATAATTTGTTTTTATTCTGTTTCCTGTTTGCTGAAGCTTCTTGTGCAATCAGATACAAGCTGTATTACGGTTGGAGATGCAATATGCATAATGACAAATATAAAATAAATTAAACAAAATACAATTTGAAAGAAGAATAAGAAGTAAGCACTGGAAAACTGGTCTAGGATTAACATTGCCCAGGTAGTATACAAACATTTGGCAAATTGTTTTAGCTGAAAAGTTAACAGAGAGGTTGAAGGCTATGAAAGGTTAAAAAGATGGCTATGGCATAGTTTGGTTTGGTTTTATTTCATATGTTAACAGATCCAGTTGCACTTTAAGTTCTCCGTCAACCCATGGAGATCAGTGAAGAGTCTCTTTAGGTTAATCTACTGAACATAACAGTGAACATTATTACAACAGATATGCTGTGATTCTCTTTGAGGTTGATGCTCAGGAAACCAATAAATAAATATTGTGTGTGTGTGTGTGTGTGTGTGTTGTTTTAATACTTTGAACTTCCTTTATTCTGTGTGTGTGTATTTAAGGGGAAGTCGTGTAATTAAAAATAATATAAAAGAATGGACTGTGCTGAAATGGTGAAATTGAAAGGGAAAATCAGAACCAGGAAGAATAAAACTTTAAGAAAGAATGGGAAAAAATTACAATGTATTGAAGAGAACACCGTAAACAACTAAAACCTTTGGCAGGATTTGAGTCATGCTTATGGTAAAAATGGATTATTTAAGAAAAATAGAGAAAATAAGAGAAGCAGTTGAAAAAAGATTGATAGTGGTAACCATGGAAGGGCAGAGGGGAGTTGAAGGATTCAGGGAATTCTAAATTATGATGTTGATGTTTAATGTTTGAATGTAAATTGGCAGTATAAAACTTAATTAAAAAAAGATTTGACAGAAAAAAGAAAAATGATTTTTAAAAAAGAAACACAAAAGTATGTGTGGGGAGGTGTCTTTCTCCTTCCAAGAACCCAAACGGCACTTGCTGTTGTTCCATCAGGAAACCCAGAACACATCACCGGAATGTTGCAGCTGTTTGCTACCTCACACATGTTGTTTACGCTTTTTCATTAAGGGAGCCCTGCCAGCTGATACCAGCTGGGACTGACCTGGCCCTCGTAATGGAAAAAAAGGTCGTATTTGCCCTCCATCTTCACCTGCCCACCCCCGCTTGCACAAGAAAGACTCTTTCTGACAAAGAGACTCCGTTCGCTTCCAGCCTGGCTTTTCGATTTGAGGAGCATCGAGGGCATGCATGGTCTGCCAGCTGCCAGGTACATGACGGAGTCAAGTTCCCCTACTCTGAAATGTAATCAGGTTTGCAAATATCACCGTCTCAGCTGCCTCTGCTAAGTGGGATGAGTGAGGAAGGAGAATCTGGAACGTGTCAAAAGAATTTTTTGACATCTGCTAAAAACATGTTTGTTTAGGCCAGCCTTCCCAGATATGTAGAATGATGACATATGTTTTAGCTTGTTTTTGATTTTAATTATTCTTTGAATGTTTTAAATAGCTCTGTTTAACTCCTTTTACTGACAGTGTTATTGTGTTGTTCTTTTTCTAAACCGCTTTGAAGGTTGGTTGGTTTTTTTACAATCAAACAGCATGCAAATGTAATGAAATAATAACACAATAAATAAATTGTGCCTTTTTGCACGGGATAAATGTTTTCTGTCTTGCCAATGCCACACACACAACAGCTTAACTTTTGCATTGTGATGTGTAGTGGTGCATTGCTAAATTCTGCAGATCTCCTGACCATTAGATCCTAATGTGGACACAACAGTTCCCCATCTAAAGCCTGCAATTTCCCCAACAAAGGATATGGCTGGCACAGCTTGGCAGGCACTCTGGACAATACCTTACCCACAGAGAAGGTTACACAAGCACTTTATATTGTGTGGATCTCCATTAGCAACCAGATGCAAATGCATCTTTCCTTGTAGAATGCAGCTGTGGGTGCCTCCAGACTATTTTGCCGGAGGGATTCAAGCACATACATTAGGTGTCTGCATTTAAAGTGGTCAAAAGGGTCGTGTCGCCCCATTGCAACAATTCCATTTTTTAAAATGGACTTCTTGTGGTTTTGAAAGTGTTGCAGAAATACATTGCAATGTGTGGGACAGAGATACAAGAAGGCATAGTTTCTCCCTGTACGTGTCACACTCAGCAGTGTTTCTCTTCTGCTGCAGTTCACCTTCCACTGAAAATGACATAATTTCCCCTGCTGTCCATGGTGCTGAACTTACACAATTAATTACGTAAATGACATTGTCTTTATGTTATTCCACCCTGCTCATTGCAGAGCAAAGGAAACACAATGCAAAGGCAGAGGGAGTAATAACTATGTATTGTTTGCCAACTGAAAGTAACAACAGCAACTCCTGGATCCTCTTCCTCTGACAGATCTGCCTGCCAGCCCCAGTTGGTGCCACGGGACCTATGGCAGCCACAGTAGGAAGGACTGTGACCAGGTTTAGTTTGCCTGCTCTGTCTACTGTCCAGGTGTTGATGGGAGACTTCAAGGCCTCTGCTGCACACCCAGGTTAAGGTCTTTTATTTTTACCCTGTACTCAGCTTCACGATCTGTCCTTCCAGTGAGCACTTAAGGAAATCAGCCCTGAGTGCTCACTGGAAGGACGGATTGTGAAGCTGAGGCTCCAATACTTTGGCCACCTCATGAGAAGAGAAGACTCCCTGGAAAAGACCCTGATGTTGGGAAAGATGGAGGGCACAAGGAGAAGGGGACGACAGAGGACGAGATGGTGGGACAGTGTTCTCGAAGCTACCAGCATGAGTTTGACCAAACTGCGGGAGGCAGTGGAAGACAGGAGTGCCTGGCGTGCTCTGGTCTGTGGGGTCATGAAGAGTTGGACACGACTAAATGACTAAGCAACAACAACAACAACAATCTGTACCAGGGAGCTCTTCGAATAGAGTACACCTTCAAATACAAGTCTGTCCTCTGTAAAGTAGGACACACAGCCACCGCGCAAAGACGGGATATATTCATTGTCTGCCACTGCCAAGGAAAAGAGATGTTTTGTCAGAGTTCCTATTGGCTGTGACAGGCTGAAACCATCCAGAGGATGTGACATGCCTTCGGAAATCGAAGCGGACTCTTGACTCGAAAGGCACCCTTTCTTCCGCTTCTGCCTCCAGGCGTTGCTGGTCTCAGCAAAGCCTTCGGAAACCCGCCAGAGGCCAGGAGGGATCTAAAGTGAGCATTTGATGTGGATCCTTCAGATGGAGAATGAATGATGCATTGTTTAGAGACCAGGAGATAGTGAAGAAGGCCCAAAAGACGATGAAAGACTACTTTGAACTAAATTTGAACACTTCGGTGGAAAAAAAAACAATCTGGGACGCAAGCAAAGCTGTTATGAGAGGGTTTCTGATACAGCAGAATTCTATTAAGAAAAAACTCTGGAACGGTAAAAAGGACAAGATCTTGGAAAGGATAAAAGACGGAGAGAAAAAGTTGAGACTAAATCCAAAATCAAAAGAAGTTTTGAGAGAAATAAAATTCCATCAAGCACAATATGCAAAACTGATAAATCAAGAAGTTGAATGGAAAATCAAACAGATGAAACAAAGATCATTTGAATCGGCAAATAAATGTGGGAAGCTGCTATCATGGCAGCTGAAAAAGAGACAAAAACTGAACTTTGTTACCAATCTAGAGGTTGAAGGAGAATGTATTCAGAAACCAGAGGAAATTAGAAAGTGTTTCCAGAGATATTTTAAAAAATTGTTTTCCCAAGGACCCCAAGTGGAGACTGAAATAAATAAATTTTTAAAAAGCTATGGCCTACAAAAACTAACACAAGACAAACAAACTGACCTGAATTATAAAATAACCCAACAGGAAATCGAAAATGCCATTCAGAACATGCAACTAGGCAAATCCCCGGGCCCAGATGGACTTACCTCCAAATACTATAAGATATTGAAGGAATACCTGACTCAGCCATTGATGGAGGTATGTAATCAAATTATGGAAGGGAAGGGGGCACCAGAATCGTGGAAAGAGGCATTCATCACTTTGATACCAAAATTGGAATCTGAAAAGACTCAACTTAAGAACTACCGTCCCATCTCACTCCTAAACGTGGATTACAAGATTTTTGCTGACATTTTGGCAAATAGATTGAAAAAAGTCTTAAATGGAGTTATTCATAAAGACCAAGCAGGCTTTCTCCCTGGCAGGCATTTGTCAGATAATACTAGGAACATTGTTGACGTTCTGGAACTTCTACAGACAAATTTGAATACAAAAGCAGTCTTGATATTTATAGACGCGGAGAAGGCCTTTGACAATATATCTTGGAAATTTATGAAGAAGAATTTGGAAGGGATGGGAGTGGGAAGGGCGTTCCAAAATGGCATAGATGCAATATATTCAGAACAAAAGGCTAAATTGATAGTAAACAATGTGGTGACAGAAGAGTTTAAAATTGAAAAAGGAACACGACAGGGGTGCCCCCTATCACCCTTGCTATTTATTTCTGTCCTTGAGGTTTTGCTAAATTTGATCAGGAAGGATCAGCAGGTGGAAGGAATACAGGTCGGAGGAAAACAATATAAACTGAAGGCCTTTGCAGATGACTTGGTTTTGACATTACAGGAGCCGGTGTCCAGCACAAAAAGAGTATTGGAATTAATTTCTGAGTTTGGTCGGGTGGCGGGATTCAAGTTAAACAAACAAAAAACTAAGGTTTTGGCAAAAAACTTGACACCTTTAGAAATAGATGGGTTTCAGAAGGAAACAGAACTAAACGTTGTTAATAAAGTGAAATACCTGGGGGTCAACTTGACTGGGAAAAATTTGAATCTGTTTAAAGATAATTATGAAAAATGTTGGTCTGAAATTAAAAAGGATCTAGAAATCTGGTCAAGATTGAAACTTTCCTTGTTGGGAAGAATTGTAGCAGTAAAGATGAATGTATTGCCAAAAATGCTGTTTCTGTTCCAGACCCTACAGATCGTGGACAGAGTGGAATGTTTTGGAAAGTGGCAGAGGGACATTATGAAGTTTGTCTGGCAGGGCAAAAAGCCCCGAATAAAATTTAAAATATTAACAGATGCAAAGGAAAGAGGGGGTTTTGCCCTGCCGGACTTAAGGTTGTATTATGAAGCTGCATCCCTCTGCTGGCTGAAAGATTGGTTTTTGCTAGAAAACACTGATGTCCTAGATCTGGAAGGGTTCAACAATGCTTTTGGGTGGCATGCATATTTGTGGTACGACAAGGTAAAGTCTCATAAGTTGTTTAAAAACCATATTGTAAGGAAATCTCTGTTTTCTGTCTGGACTAAATACAAGGACTTATTTGAAAACAAGACTCCGAGGTGGTTATCACCGATGGAGGCTAAAGCCACAAAAATACTTAATATGGGGGGTGGCTGGGCAAAATACTGTGAAATAATAGAAAGAGTGGGTGACACTTGGAGGTTGCAGAGCTTTGAAAAATTGAAAGGGAAGGTGCGAGACTGGTTTCACTATGCCCAAATTTTAGAGATCTTTAAAAAAGATAAAAAAATTGGTTTCCAGGTGGAAAAATCAAAATTAGAACTAGAATTACTTGAACCTAAGACGAAAGTGCTTTCAAGAATGTACAACTTGCTGCTTAAATGGAATACTCAAGATGAGACAGTCAAATCAGCCATGATAAAATGGGCACAAGATATTGGATACAACATTATGTTTGAGGACTGGGAAAGGTTATGGACCACCGGTATGAAATTTACGGCATGTAGTGCCTTAAAGGAAAATATTATGAAAATGATGTACAGGTGGTACATGACCCCAGTCAAACTTGCAAAGATATACCATTTGTCTGATAATAAATGTTGGAAATGTAAGGAGGCTGAAGGAACTTTTTACCACCTCTGGTGGACATGCCCGAGGGTGAAGGCCTTCTGGGAAATGATTTATAACGAGTTGAAAAAGGTATTTAAGTATACCTTTCAGAAGAAACCAGAGGCCTTCCTCTTGGGCATTGTGGGCCAGAGGATACCTAAGAAAGACAGAACCTTCTTTCTATATGCAACGACTGCAGCAAGAATTCTCATAGCTAAATACTGGAAGGCACAGGAGCTACCCACACTGGAAGAATGGCACACACAACTGATGGACTATATGCAACTAGCCGAAATGACTGGCAGAATCCGAGACCTGGGAGAAGAGGCTGCGGAAGAGGATTGGAAAAAATTTAAGGACTATTTACAAAAACATTATAAGATATATGAATGTTAAAAATTTGCTAAGGTTTGAGGTAAATATGCTTCAGTATTGAAATTCGGAGTTGATAGAAACAAAGTTAATGATTGAGAAAAGTTTTAATTTCAGAGTGAATAATTAGATGAAAATACAAAAACACAGGAAATAAGGTATTAATTTGCTGTTTATATTTATTATAAAGAATGCAGGGATGGAGGAGATGGGGAAGTCCAGTGGATGATGAAAAAAAAAAAAAAGACTTCGAAAAATGAATTTTTTCTTGTTTAATTTCTTTTTCTTTCTGTAAAACCGCTTTTGTTGTGTTATTGATGATGGATTTAGATTCTGGAAAAAAGCAATAAAAAAATTTATAAAAAAAAATAAAGTGAGCATTTGATGGCAAAGTGGCCAGGGGGCTCATCTCAACGTGTGGGATAACTGTCAGAAGCACAAAGGCAGGAAACATACACAGAAGGTTTCACAGGCAAGAGAGGATGCAGCACATATTATGACGTCGCCAATTTCTCCTCCGCCCTTTCCATGCCTCTTCTGGTACAGTGGTTATTAACAAATTAATAATTTGTTCCGGAGGTCCGTTCTTAACCTGAAACTGTTCTTAACCTGAGGTACCACTTTAGCTAACGGGGCCTCCTGCTGCTGCTGTGCCGCCGCTGCACAATTTCTGTTCTCGTCCTGAAGCAAAGTTCTTAACCTGAGGTATGATTTCTGGGTTAGCGGAGTCTGTAACCTGAAGCGTCTGTAACCCGAGGTACCACTGTACTGGGAAACCAGAGGGAAGGGAAACTTGTTGCAGCAGGAGAGGGAGACACCAATGCCTCTTCCCACCCCAGACTCATCTCGGCCTCTCGGCCTCCCTCCTCTCACTCTCCTGCTTCAGCTTCTGCCTCTGATTCTGGACTGCTCTCTGTCACAGACTCCTCCATCTCACTAAGCCCTGCTACCTCTTCAGCTTCTGACACACATGCCCCAGTCTTCTCCCTCTGACCACTCATCGTTGGCCCATCACTCCTTGGCCTCTGAGCCTTCTTCCCTTGGTGGTTCCCCAGCTGCTTCCTCTCCCTCTTCCTTTGCATCTAACCAGTCCATGAGCGTTTTAGGAAGTGTGAATTAGTGTTAACATAAGGATGTAAGAGGAGCCTGCTGGATCTGGCCCATGGCCCATCTAGCCCAGTTCTCACAGCTGCCTACCAGATGCCTAAGAGAAGCCTGCAAGCTGGACATGAGCTCAACAGCTCCTCTGCCCACCTGGGTATCCCAGCCACCGGTATTCAGAGGCATGACGCCTCTGTCAGTGCAGTTCCGAGGATTCTTTAGGAGATGTCATGTGCTTTAAACGTACAGTCATACCTTGGAACCCAAACGCCTTGCGAGTTGAGTGTATTAACTTATGGTCTGTGTGTGTGGTTTGGGAGCTGCAAGGTCACGGAAAAAACAATGTTATCCAGGGTTGTAAAGACTGCAGAGAGAATAATTGGGTGCACTCTTCCCACCTTGGATCAAATCTGTGCTTCCAGGTGCCATAAGAAAGCTGCAGAGATAGTGTAGGATAGTGCACACCCTGGAAATGATCTCTTTCAGCTTCTGCCTTCTGGAAGAAGGTACAGGGTTATAAAGACTAGCCACCTGAGAAACAGTTTCTATTCAAATGCGATTTTGGTTTTAAACGCAGAGTGGGAGTATATTGGGAGTATATTATATTTACTCTATGGAAGTATATTGTATTTAATTATGGGGTATCAGAGTTTTTAGGGGGCTAACCAGGCTGGGATAGCTGGCATAGCAGGCTTGTTGGTTTCTGAATGTCTGATGTAGATTTTCAATTTCGTTGTTCTGTATGGGACAATGACAATAAAGATTATCGTATCATCTTATCGTATCGTTTTGGCTCCCGAATGCCGCAAACCCGGAAGTGAGTGTTCCAGTTTGCAAACATTCTTTGGAACCCGAATGTCCGACATGGCTTCTGCAGCTTCTGATTGGCTGCAGGAGCTTCCTGCAGCCAATCAGAAGCCGTGCCTTGGTTTCCCAATATTTTGGAAGTCGAACGGACTGCTGGAATGGATTCCGTTCGACTTCTGAGATACAACTATATAGGGTATATGCAGTCTATACCTTGGAGTCCTGACAACAGCCCTGAACTGAACCTTCCTGAATCGAAAGCCAAGCGCACAGCAGTTGATTGTCCGTGCCCCCACTTTATTAATTGACATGGCTGAATAACGGACATCTTTCTGCTCATTAACTTGTGATCTGTAATTGAATTTCGGAGCTGCGTTTCCCCCACCTTCAGAGCCTTCATCAATTACAGGCAGATATTTTTAAAGGCATTGGAGTTTCCATTTGATCTTATTATTTCTTAATAGATCCTGCCAAGAGAATGAATAATTAAAAGTCCATTTCCTTCATGTAGTTTGGACTTCAAGTGATGGGGGAAGAAAAGTATTTCTGAGGCCCGAGAAACTTGTATATTTCTTTCCACCCCCTGAATCCTCAAGATGTGCTATCAAAACATTTGAATAAAAAACTGGTGGAATATCTAAGTCAGTGACCTTTAACCAGGTGCTCTCCAGATATTCTGGACGGCAGCTCCAATGAGCCTTCATTTTTAACTATTTCTGACCATTTCTGGATTTTGTGGTACTTGTGTTTTTTTTAAGTCACAATTTGTGTGCATAAATACTGTAGCTTTCCCCTTCCCTTCTGTGTTTGTCTTGATACCCCTATACGGTAGACCAAACAAACTTAACTGACGAACCCCATTGTGTGTCTGTCTCCCACGAAGTGAGAAGCAGAGAGTAGAGGGAAAATAATGCATGTGTTCAGCCCTTTCAGTTGGAGCCTGACTTGTAGGACAGCAGGGCTGTTTATGCTCTTTGTACTGTCCTTCATAGCTATGGCTACATTTGGGTTTGGTCCATCAGCAGGGCCTCTCTCCAAGAGAAAACTGGATTCCAGCTACTTGGCCTCTGTGACTCCACATTCAGGCCCACGCATGCTACAAAACAATGATCGCTTCCTAACTTTTCTTGCAACCAGTTTGGCAGGGAATGAAGCCCACCCAGAATGACTGCTCTCTCACACACTGAGGCTGTGTCCCAGATGCCACAGTTACCGGTGGAAAAGGTTGAGGGGGCTGTAATAATAATAATAATAATAATAATAATAATAATTATTATTATTATTATTATTATTATTATTATTTATTATTTATACCCCGCCCATCTGTCTGGGCTTCCCCAGCCACTCTAGGCAGCTTCCAACAAAATATTAAAATACTGTACAGTAATGCATCAAACATTAAAAACTTCCCTAAATAGGGTTGCCTTCAGAGGTCTTCTAAAAGTCAGATAGTTGTTTATTTCCTTGACATCTGATGGGAGGGCACCACCACCGAGAAGGCCCTCTGCCTGGTTCCCTGTAACCTCACTTCTCACAGTGAGGGAACCACCAGAAGGCCCTCGGAGCTGGACCTCAGTGTCTGGGTAGAATAATGGGGGTGGAGACGCTCCTTCAGATACAAGTTCCCTCCTGTAAAGTATGAACAGCAGCGGCTGGAGTGCTTCATTATGAGCTGGCTTGAGAGAAAGAGGGAATTTGGACAGGAGAGTAATGGAAAAGTGCTGGTTGCAGTGGAGATTGTTCTCTAGTACACTCCAGAATTTGTGGCTGCATTGGAAGCAGGTATGATGAGATACAGTATCTGTCTTCTTTCCATGCCAGTCTCTCAGTACCATTGCTGTCCTATTTATAACTAGCTTGTGTTTATTTTGTGCTTTATTATTATGTCTTTTAAAAAGTTGCATCCTGCCTTGAATCCCAATTTAGAAGCAAATTTTAGAGTTGAAAGGGACCATGAGGGTCATCTAGTCCAACCCCCAGCAATGCAGGAATCCTTTGCCCAACGTGGGGCTTGAACCCATGACCCTAAGATCAAGAGCCTCGTGCTCTACTGACTGAGCTATCCTTTGGGAGAAAGGTGGGACATAAATTCTTTAAATAATTTAAAATAAACAAATACTCGATGAAAACCAAAATGCATTAAAACAAACACCTTCATACAATTGAACAGCTTAAAGCAAGGGTGACTTCCTGTGCAACAATGAAAAAGGAAGGCTGGAAGAAAAATGAATGAATGAATGGATGAATGATTTGGGGAGCCCTAAACCTTAGAAATTAATAAATGGTAGGATTTTGATAATTTGGAGTATTGAAGGAAAGATTGGAGGCCAGGGGAAAAGTACAGGTTAAGCTTCCTTTCCAAGCCAGTGCCTCACCTGGGATAGAGGTGTTAACATGACAAAAGGGGTTGCTAGCCCATCTAAGAGAAATCTTTGGCCTGGGCAGACAGAGGTTGCCATAGTGATGGGGGGTGGGTTCAAAGTGACAGGAAAAGAGAGTCCTTAGAGCAAGGTGTGCTGGGAAGAAGAAGAAGGGGGGGGAGTCTGGGATCCATCTTGGGCAGGTTGGCTGCAGGCTGGCTGAGATATGCCTTGGACTCCAGGGTGGGGGACGAGCCCCTCTTGAAATGACCATGCTGTAAGATATGCACCCAGGTGTAGCTATGTGACTAAATCCTATTTGTTAAAGCTATGGCTGTCTCCATGGTGTCTCAATTCTCCAAAGGAACACAGACCTGGAGTAAGTGCCTGAAACACCCTGGAATCTTGCTACCCCTTGACAGAGAGAGGGGGGGAAGCACCCAGAATTTTGTAACAGGATCATGTATTTTCCAGTGCTTGATTGGCCTTTATACGACAACTCGAGCTTTCCCTGCAGACTTGGGAGTTAATGGTCGCAGGCATTCTGTAAGTAAGACAAGGTTTCCTCAACACACCGAAATGTTCATCAGATACATACTTATTTGGCAAGATGAGCAGGCAGCAGTTAAATTGAGGGCTCTTTCCCTGTTCAGACAGGTGACGCCCCTGCCCACTCCATTTGGGCTCTGGAAGTCAGGCTGTTGTCCATGTGATGCAAAGCCCCTCCCTTGTCACACCTCCTTCCGGACCTTATTGGAACCAGCTTCAAGGCAGGGTAATGTAGCATGAAAGGCTCTTTGGAAAGAGGCTCTGAGAGTGAGGCCTTCCATAGACTCAGCATTTTTCGATAGTCCCTAAAGCAAAGACATGGCTAGAAACAGATGCTCTGAGAACGTGCCAGTTTCCTGTGGGTGTGGAAGGGAATAGGAAAGAGGCCAAGGAGCGATGGAGCATTCTGAGTTCACTGAAAGCTGCCTTGCATTACATCAGGCTTTTCTGCCCATCTCGTCCTGCTTTGCCTATTCTCCCGACTGCCCTCTGTGCCTTTAAGGTAAAGGTAAAGGGACCGCTGACCATTAGGTCAAGTCGTGGGCGACTCTGGGGTTGCGGCACTCATCTCACTCTATAGGCCAAGGGAGTCGGCGTACAGCTTCCAGGTCATGTGGCCAGCAGGACTAAGCCGCTTCTGGCGAACCAGAGCAGCACACGGAAACGCCGTTTACCTTCCCACTGGAGTGGTACCTATTTATCTACTTGCACCTTGACATGCTTTCAAACTGCTAGGTGGGCAGGAGCAGGGACTGAGCAACGGGAGCTCACCCGTTGTGGGGATTTGAACCGCGACCTTCTGATTGGCAAGTCCTAGGCTCTGTGGTTTAACCCACAGCGCCACCCGCGTCTGTGCCTTTAGCAGCCCCCAATTCCAAAATCTCCATGCCAGGAAATGTTCACCTGCTCCAGTTTTGCATATCCAAGGGTCGTTGGATACTTCAACAGGTGCCTGGCAAAGCTGACATTTCCTCCTGACCCTGCTCCCCCCCTCCCCGCTAGGGATAGAGGGTGCATTGGGTCGGTTCACCTTTCAATGAGAATCAACCTCGCCTGTACTTTCTCAAATGATATGTGCACCAAAATGCAGCCACCTTTCAAAATTTGCAATTGTCCAAATTTTGTGATGGGGACATACAAAGCTTGCTTTATGCTGAATCAGACCATTAGTGCATGGATAGCTCAGCTGGTTACGGCATGGTGCTGATAATGCCAAGGTTGCAGATTCGATCCTTGTATGGGACAGCTGCATATTCCAGCATTGCAGGGGGTTGGACTAGATGATCCTCAGGGTCCCTTCCAACTCTATGATTAGCTCACTGTTTCTACAGGGTTTTGCACAGGAATCTCTCCCAATCCTACCTGGAGATGTGAGGGAATGAACCTGGGAGACAGATGTTCTACCACTGAGCTATGGACCATTTGAAAAATATTTAGCACACGCGGATGCAGAAATGTGGAGGCCTGAGGTTAAGCCTGGAAAAATGAGAATCGGGGAGAGAATGAATGAATTATAATAATATAATAATAATTTATTATTTATACCCCGCCCATCTGGCTGGGTTTCCCCAGCCACTTTGGGCAGCTTCCATCGAATATTAAAAACAATACAGCATCAGACATTAAAAACTTCCCTAAACAGGGCTGCCTTCAGTTGTCTTTTAAAAGAAAAATAGTTGTTTATTGCCTTGACATCTGCTGGGAGGGCGTTCCACAGGGAGGGTGCCACTACCGAGAAGGCCCTCTGCCTGGTTCCCTGTAACCTCACTTCTTGCAGCGAGGGAACCGCCAGAAGGCCCTCGGCGCTGGACCTCAGTGTCCGGGCTGGATGAATTGCACATTCTGGTATGAAACCCCTGGAAAGCAACCAGTGAAGAAAATCCTGAACTAAACAGAGCTATAGTTTGATTTAGATAAGTCATCTTCCTATGCAATCCTGCACACCAGCCATTGCTAACCTGCTGTCCTGTAGAAGTTTTGGACAACAACTCCCTTCAGCTGGGGGCTGATGGGAATTGTAGTCCAAAATATCTGAAAGGCAGTAGGTTGGTGAAAGCTTCTTATGCACACACTTATGGAATCTGATGCCCTTACATTGCTGCTGGCATTGTGATCGAAGTGCAAAGGTAAATGTAAAGGTACCCCTGACCATTAGGCCCAGTCGTGGCCGACTCTGGGGTTGTGGTTCTCATCTCGCTTTATTGGCCGTGGGAGTCGGTGTACAGCTTCCGGGTCATGTGGCCAGCATGACTCAGCCGCTTCTGGCGAACCAGAGCAGCGCACGGAAACGCCGTTTACCTTCCCACTGGAGTGGTACCTATTTATCTACTTGCACCTTGACATGCTTTCAAACTGCTAGGTGGGCAGGAGCAGGGACCGAGCAACGGGAGCTCACCCCGTCGTGGGGATTCGAACCGCCGACCTTCTGATCGGCAAGTCCTAGGCTCTGTGGTTTAACCCACAGCGCCACCTGCGTCCCTTTTGATTGAAGTGCAAACCTGCATCTAAAGAAGCTCAGTTTAAATGCCTAAAGAACTGCCCACTCTTTGTTAGAAGGCCTGGGCTTGCTGCCTGGACTCTGGCGCCCTGCCAAGGGCACAGGAAGGGCTTGGGATTCCTGGCAGGGACAAGCCTTGTTGAAACGCCTGTAGATTCTTAGGACTTTATCGGCTCCAAAATTATCTCTCATCACCGCAATCCTACTGGGAAATTAAAACCGGATTGCTTCCTGCTGATAGACAAGAGGAATCTCTGATGGGTGGAGGGAAAACGAGAGGTTGCCATCCAGCACAGAAATCAACGGGCTTCATGAAAACTACCCCTGCACTGCGGTCAATAAAGCTGGTGACCGATGGCAGCCAGTGTGGCGTAGTTGTTCTAATACTGGGCTGGGAGTGGAGAGATTTGGGGATCCCTGCTTGGCCGTTGAGCTCACTGGTTGACCTTGAACACATTGCCATCTCTTCCCCCAGGGGTTCCCAACATGGTGCCCACAGGTGCCAAAGGACCACCAGCGCTTCCTTTGGCAGCCATGAAAAGTCTCTGTACATAACTGCTCAGAAAATAATTTTATTATTTATACCCCGCCCATCTGGCTGGGATGCCTCTCCTACACAGAACATGCCCCTTGAACATGTTAGCAAACCCAGTTTAAATAATGCAGGCAGAGTCCAGTGAGAAAAATCCTGATAACACATTACTGAGCAAAACTGGAAAAAAACCTATATAATTTGAGGAGAAAGGCTTTGTCTTTCTTCCTTTGGGCCTTGTACATAGCAGGGAAACATTCTACACATCATAGAGCTACAAAACTCCCTCAGAACTACACAGCCAATCAGAGCCCATGCTACCTCAGCAAATATCATGCCACTTTGGCAGGTTGCTAAGCAACACCACGACACACAAGGCTTGGGTAATAGACTAACACTGAGAACAGATTTAACCCCTAAGGTTACAAACTGAATGATCCCTGCTGTTGCACTTCCAACAAGAGGCAGGCGAAGACAACACTAGGCTGGCACTCTTCCAGGCCTGTCTCCTGCACAGAGTCCTCTAACACCCACTGCCCTGAGGGCTGGCTGGATTTTGTGTTAAGCATGTGATTCTGAGAGCATCTTCACGTGTTTATATGCTACACCCACCCATCATTTGAGACTGCATAGCTTTCCCCAAAGAATTCTGGGAACTGTAATTTACCTGTCACAGAGCTACGATTTCCAGCACCCTTAACAAACTACAGTTCCCAGGATTCTTGTGGGGTGTGTGTGCTTCCAATGTGGTTTAAAAGTATAGGATGGGCTGTGCCGTTGTCTAAAAGGTCCCTTGAGCATCTGGTCAATTCAATGATTGTTCTGTATCGTTTTGGAGGGTTTTTTTGTATGTTGCTGCACAGTGCCCTAATATTTTGTGGGCACTCATAAATGTTATTATAATAAAATAAATAATGGTGGCCTTGAACTGACCTAATTCGCGCAAGTCATTCTTTGCTGTCCGGTATTGTAAAAGCCGATCTGTTCTGATCCGAAAAACACAACACTTCATGTCCACCCACTGCCCCTGAAAACGCACATACGCAAAATATAAAATGGCTTATTTCATAATTCAGCAGTCTCGGCTCTGTATAATGCGTAAATCAGCATCTAGCCAGCCGGAACAGGATATGAAGGCCTCCTACATCAAAATTTCCCAGCCTAAAGGTTTCGTCTTGTTAAAAAAAGCTGCTTACCAGCTTATGGGAACAATGAAAGTGGCATTATCTGTCTGGACCAAACAGATGGTTTGCATGATTGGTTTGTCTCTGAGCTGGATTTCCGGTGCAGATATTCTGATTTTTAAAAATAAATAAAAAAATTGGAGGCTGGTCAGTCTGGAGTACTATAATCCCCAGAGTCAAATTGACTATCGTTCCCTCTGTGCCTGATGCTCGGAAGTGAGCGTGGTCAGGGCCAGCCCAAGACATTTTGCTGCCTGAGGCTAAGGACAAGATGTTGTTCTCACCATAACTGAATCTTACTTTAGTCCCCATCTGCACTGTACATTTGAAGCGGTATCATAGCACTTTAAAACAGTTACGCCTTTCTCCTGGGATCTGTTGTTTGTAAAAGCTGTTGAGAGCCGTGTGTGTGTGTGTGATTTCTTTTCTTTTTTAATATTTATAATTTCCCAACAATACAATTGTTCACATATTAATAATAAACAGTGTGTTAACCACTGACTTCCCTTCCATGGTTTCCTCTAAATATCAATTGCTGCTGTGTAGTATACTCAATCCAAGGGTGTTGAGAGTTGTTATTCCCCTCACAGAACTGCAAATCCCAGAGTCCCCTGGGAAGAGGGATTTATTGTTAAATGACTCTGAGAATTGTAGCCCAGGGAAGGGACGAGGGGCCTCCTAACAGCTCTCCGTTCCCTTCACAAACTACCATTCCCAGGATTCTTTGGGGAAAGCCAGGACTATTTAAAGTGGTATGATAGTGCTTTAAATGTACCGTGCAGACGGGGTCTCTACAAACCTCAGACATAGCCCAACGGAGACAGAGCATGCTCACTGATCGTGGAAAGCTGAATGACTCTTGGACTGGGGAAAACAAGAAGGAGGATGAAATATACCCAGAGTCCAGAGTGGATTTCATGCTCTTTATTCAGCTCATAGTGGTGAGGAGGAATGAAAGTTCCCCCAGAATGTCTGCTTTATATACATTACTTACACAATGGGCCCCACATGATTGGCTAATTCCTGGATTCACCTGTAGGCCAATCAGGTTGCGGATTCACTTCCACCTGGAGCTGGATTGGGTGGCTCCTGTGGACCAATCAGACTGCTGCATTCTGGACCCTATTGTTCTAAGACCAATCAGACTGCTGCATTCTGAACCCTATTGTTCTAGGACCAATCAGACTGCTGCATTCTGAATCCTATTGTTCTAGGACCAATCAGACTGCTGCCTTTTGGATCCTATTCAACTCAGTACATAACACCAAATGAAATGGAGGGTCCTAAGAGAGGGCATGTGCAGATCCCACTTGCAAATATTGTGTCCCATCCCACCCCCGTGTGACTTTCAATATTTATTAGGGGTTCCCTTTTCAGCTATTTCGCTGGCTGATCCCACACCGCACAACTTCCAAGCAGTTGGCAAACAAGTGATGCCAGTTAGGATATCAGGAAAAGATATAATTTAAATATATTTATAATTACAAAACTGAATGTTATATGTCAAAAATGCAATAGACTTATAAACAAGAGCTGTTCAGAAAATAAAGATTTGAAATATATCTATCAAGGAAAAATATGAGACCCAGGGAATAACTGACCGGTCAGTTTGACGTCGATACCAGGAAAGATCCTAGAAAAGATGATTAGACAGTCACTCTGTGAGCACTTAGAAAAGGATGTTGTGATTACTAAGAGGCAGCCTGGGTTTCTCAAAAACAAGTCATGCCAGACAAATCTCTCTCTCTTTCTCTCTTTGATAGAGTTACAAGCTTGCTCTATCAGGGGAATGCTATGGACATAGTGTATATCGATTTCACTAAGGCTTTTGACAAAGTCCCCCATGATATTCTTGCAGAGAAGTTGATAAAATGTGGGCTGGATGAGGAAACTGTTAGGTGGATTTGTAGCTGGCTGGCTGACCGAAACCAAAGAATGCTCACTAATGGTTCCTTGTTATCCTGGAAAAAAGTGACAAGCCACAGGGTTCTGTCCTGGGCCTGTTGTTATTCAACATGTTTATGAGCGACTTGGACAAAGAAATTTACTCATCAAATTTACTCACTAAACTGGGAGGGGTAGCCAATGCCACTGAAGACAGAATCGGGACTCAATATGACCTTATCAGGTTGAAGAACAGGGGCCAAACTAACAGAATGATTTTCAATAGGGACAAATGTAAGATTCTACACTCAGGCAGGAAGAACCAGCTGCACAAATATAAGTTGGGAGACACCTGGCTTGCCAGTGGTACATGTGAAAAGGATCTAGAGTAGAGCAACCAGTCCTCTGAATTCTGCACCAGCTGAAATTTCTGAACCTTCTTCAGAGGCAGCCCCGCATATAACATGTTGCAGTAATCTAACCTAAATGCTACCAGAGCATAGACAACAGAAGTTGGGCTATCCTTGTCCAGACAGGGGTGTAACTGGGCCACCAGCCAAAGCTGACGGAAGGCACTCTGTGCCACCGAAGTCACCTGACAGCAAAGGGTCCAGAAGGACCCCCAAGTGATTAAAGTGCTCTATCATCATGGTGCAACACATCCATTTTTTAAATTAAAAAAGCAGGTTATTTGCAATTATGAAAGCAACAGGGATATACGCATGGGGTGAACAAATGATTAATGGGAAAACATATAAACAAATCAGGATGAGTGATTATTGTCATGTAACGTCCCTGCAAACAAATCAGAACAAATGCCCAGTGAAGACCAGAGGATGTTCATCCTCCACATAACCTTTGTGACCGGAAATCAGGATGACTCCTCACTAAGCAGGTCATCTGGAGAAGCCACCTGTGCTTCTCCCGTTGCATATTTGCTTGGGGTAATATTTCCATCATCAGCTGGCTCTGAAGCCAGGACCATGGACAGAGAACTCTGCTTCTTGGAATAACCAGATGCCCTCCATAGCCAGCTGCTGAAATCAGTCCAGTTCCTTTCTGCTTCCTGGCTTGGTACATGCTGGGCCGAGAGTTGTCCGCAGAGAACTTTCAGCCTGATTGGGGGGAAAGTTTGGCGGCGGGCAGGCAGGGGAGTGGGTCTGGCTGGACACTGAAGAGCTGTGACTGGAGACTGATGATGATATAATTTATTACTTGTACCATCTGACTAGGTTGCCCCAGCCACTCTGGGCAGCATCCAACAGAATATAAAAAGAGGCATAAGACATTAAAAACTTCCCTAAACAGGGCTGCCTTCAGATGTCCTCTGAAAATCATATAGTTGTTTATTTCTTTGACATCCGATGGGAGGGTGTTCCACAGGGTGGGCGCCACCACCGAGAAGGCCCTCTGCCTGGTTCCCTGTAACTTCTCACAGTGAGGGAACTGCCAGAAGGACCTCTGAGCTGGACTTCAGTGTCCAGGCTGAATGATGGGGATGGAGACACTGTATTGTGTTTCTAATATTCGGTTGGGAGCTGCCCAGAGTGGCTGGGGAAACTATTATTATTATTATTATTATTATTATTATTATTATTATTATTACAATGAACTCTTAACCACGTCTACTCAAAAGGAAGCCCTACTCAATCCCATGTAGCTCATTACCAGGGAAGTTGGTTTAGGAAGGCAGCCTAAATTGCGAATTTGTCATTGCTGTGGTGGAACAGGTACATAAATGGAAAAATAAAGAAGGACCTCAAGTATCGGGAGATTAGAGCTTGGGTATCAGTTAGGGATGGGAAGAGATTTTGATTCAGTTCACCTTTAAAGGTGAGCCTGCTTAATTCACACATCCGGAAACAATATAAAGACCAACATACAACCATCCTTCAGAATTTGCATTGCTATGAATTTTGCAATGCATTTCTCCAGATAATATGGACCACATAATGCATATACTGGAATAAAAGGTGCCTTAAAATGCACGCATGAAAAATGGGGAAAATGTATAAAAAACACAATCTATGAAGGAGAAATTGCTTTGCAAAAATGTACAGTATATGTTAGGCAAAATTAGATACGAACATGTGTATATTAGAAGAAATACAGTGGTACCTCAGGTTACGAACCGTCCTACTTACGAACACTTCGGGTTACGAACTCTGAAGTAGGAGCCCCAGGATGCGAACTTTGCCTTGGGATACGAACACAATCCGCTTCCGGGGCCATAGGAGGCCTATGTAGGGAATGTGCGCCTTGGGTTAAGAATGCTTCGGGTTAAGAATGGACTTCCGGAATGAATTAAGTTCATAACCTGAGGTACCACCGTATGTTGATAAACTTTCATGCCGCCTTTTTTTAAAAAAATGCAAACTGATGTAGAAATGTGGCGAACTGACTATAAGAATGGAAAAACGAGAAACTGTGATTGACAGATCCGCCCATCCCTAGTCTTTGTAAGTGGCCAACTGGATCAGTCCCCGGACTATTTAAAAACAACAGTGACAAAGTGGATTCCTGGTCACCCAGAACAGCCCAGAAGTCGTTCCCACTTGCTCACAAGCCATATAAAAGAAGTTAATGGAGCTTTCGGTATAATTTCTGAAAACTCCCCTATCTGCCTCAGCTTGCTCCGTGCAGCCTTCTTATCGATTACTTAGTTAACCGCTGAAAAATGCATTGGCAAAGGATGTGGTTCCATACAGAAGTGCTCAACAGGCATTTGCAAATACAAATGCACCCATTAATAAAAGATTTGGGCCAAAGAGCCAGGCAGTTCGTGTGCCGACATGCATTTGCCAACATAAATAACTCCTCCATTGACATTCTGGTCTTTCCCCGATAGGAAATGGAATAACTTAAAGGGTCTGCTACATGACCTAAGAGATGGAGACATGTTCTCTCCAGAGTCGCTGCAGCAAAGTCCCGGCACGTCACGTACGGAAAGTAAGAGAACGTAACAGTTCCATTTATCTTCTTGCAGGGAAACTGTCTCAAGCTATATTCTTTTAATACTAACATTTATAATGGGGAGATGCTACACATTTATTGCCAGAGGGTCCAAGTCCCCAAATTGCCATGACCCTGAGATTGGATCTCCAGGGGATGAGATTGAGGACACTGAACTGGAAGGCCATGCAGAAACACTTCCACAAATTGATACTGTAATGCTGACAGCCCTACCAACTCAAGGTTGCCACATTGCCACTCTCTGACACAGAGGACTCCATCACAGAAGCCCAAATACAGTCGTACCTTGGAAGCCGAACGCTTTGGCACTCGTATGTTTTGGCTCCCGAACGCCACAAACCCAGAAGTGAGTGCTCCGATTTGCGAATGTCCTTTGGAAGCGGAACGCTGGCGCAGCTTCTGATAATAATAAAAAAATAATAATAATGATAATTTATTTATATCCTGCCTGTCTGGCTGGGTGGCTTCCAACACAATATTAAAATACAGTAATGCATCAAACATTAAAAGCTTCCCTAAACAGGGCTGCCTTCAGATGTCATCTGAAAGTCTGGTAGTTATTGTTCTCTTTGACATCTGCTGGGTGGGTGTTCCACAGGGTGGGCGCCACTACTGAGAAGGCCCTCTGCCTGGTTCCCTGTAGCTTTGCTTCTCGCAATGAGGGAACCACCAGAAGGCCCTTGGCGCTGGACCTCAGTGTCCGGGTAGAATGATGGGGGTAGAGACGCTCCTTCAGATATACTGGACCGAGGCCGTTTAGGGCTTTAAAGGTCAGCACCAACACTATGAATTGTGCTTGGAAACGTACTGGGAAGCTCCTGCAGCCTATCGGAAGCCACGCCTCGGTTGTCAAATGTTTTGGAAGTCGAATGGACTTCCGGAACGGCTTCCAAGGTACGACTGTACAACCAGAGTCTCTACTAGGCTGCAGGTAGCTATAGGTAAGCAGGTAGCCCCTCGTTTTTCCAGCGTGAGGATAGTAATGTTTGGCCTACCTAACAGATTGTCTTACGGGCTGCTGAGAGAAATGTACGAAAAGCTCTGAGCACTCTGTTGTTGATTGGCATCTGTCTGTCTCAGGAGAAAGCAGTGAAGAAGTGTGCCTTTGGGGGTGAAGTCAAACCATTGCAGACTTACAGCGCCTGCTGTGGCTGTAGAGACTGAAACAGCAGAGAGATGTTTTGTTGCAGCTGGGGCAGATGAAGGCGTCCGGTTGTGCTGCTGCAGATGCAAAATGGCATTTTCTCTCTCCTCTGTGGTCATTCCTCCTCTGGCCCCTGCTAGGGATACACAACCTGACTATTTGTCTCCAGGCACTGCCGTTGCCTGCAAGGGATTCCCACACAGCGGGGTTGATGATGTCAGCCTTGATGTCATGTTGCAGACATCTTTGTAATGTAGTCTTGGTCTGCCATTGGATCTGGTGCCAGAAGCCTGTTCCCCGTGGAGGATGTCCTTGGGGATTCTGCGTTCTTCCATTCTGTGGGCATGACCAAACCAGCGTTGACGTCGCTGAGACAGGAGTGCGAACCTGCTGGGAATGTGCACTTGGGAGAACACATCTCTGTTTGAGACTCTGTCCTGCCATGTGATGCCCCAAATCTTCCTGACACAGCGCAGGTGGAAGGTGTTGAGGCATCGCTCCTGATGGTTGTAAGTTGCCCATGATTCACTTCCATAAACCAGCGTGCTCCACATGCAAGCCTCAGTAAGACATACAAATGTCAAGAATGGTTAATACAAAGAAAGATGAGCCATTGTGCAAGAGTAGAGGATCTCCCTTGCATGCAGAAGATCCCAGGTTCATTTTTGGCATCTCCAGGTATGGCTGGGAGAGACCCTTTCCTAAAATTCTGAAGAGCCACTGCCAGTCAGTGTCGGCAGTATTGAGCCAATGTCACTAATCCTGAGCTTGATGGACTAATGACCTGATGCAGTATAAGGCAACATCCTGTAGGGACGCGGGTGGCGCTGTGCTTGAAACCACTGAGCCTCTTGGGCTTGCCGATCAGAAGGTCGGCGGGTCAAATCCCCCGCGACTCTTTGCTCTGTCCCTGCTCCTGCCAACCTAGCAGTTCGAAAGCATGCCAGTGCAAGTAGATAAATAGGTACCACTGTGGCGGGAAGGTAAACAGACTTTCCGTGTGCTCTGGCTTCCATCACGGTGTTCCGTTGCGCCAGAAGCGGTTTAGTCCTGCTGGCCACATGACCTGGAAAGCTATCTATGGACAAGCGCCGGCTCCTGCTGCCTGAAAGCAAGATGAGCGCTGCAACCCCATAGCCGCCTTTGACTGGACTTAACCGTCCAGGGGTCCTTTACCTTTACCTTTCCCCAGTATATTTTTCTAAAAAAAAATAATGTTTAGGGATACTCTCATTTTGACTCAAGAAAATCACCATTTTATAGTTCAAATCGGGGAAAATAAATACAGTAAATGGACAAAAGTGCAAAGATTCACAAAATGTTTAGGGGTATGCGTACCCCTGCGTGTCCCCCCCCTCCGAAAAAAAGCACTGCCTTTACCTAAGGCAACTTCCTGTGCCTCTGTGCTCTTAAGAGGTTTTAAACAGAAAATGTCATTTGGGGTTTTTAACCTCACAGAATCTCTTTACTACCAAACCTAAAGGAAATTCTGAGTTTCATTCCTCTGCCACAAATTAAGGCGGAACAAGAGAAATAAAACTGACATTCCCTCGGTTTAAGATGCCGACAGTTGGTCTCTTGTTAAGTATCCCAGTGTATTAGCAAAATAATTTTTACCTCGGAGGAGATTAAGAGGAAGAAAGTAAGACTACTTCGCAGACCCATAAAAATATGCCTGTATTCAATGCTGTTGAAGGGGGGGCGGGGGGGGAGTGTAGAAAAGGAAAGAAAGATATTCTCCCTTAATGCTGGCAGAAAAACAAAATTGGCATTAGAAGCTGTGGAGAAGCTGATGATGTGTTACTATGGTTACCTCGCGTGAGCAACCCATTCACTTCCCAGTGGTATGGTACCCTAGGGTAGAAGCAGACAACCTCAAAGAGCGAGGCCTTCCCAGAAGGCATTGCAAACAGAGCAGCGAAAAGCAGGTCTAGGAAAGGAAGGGAGGGAGGAGCGTAAGAAGTAGAGAATGGCTGCAAGAAAGAAGGAAGGTGGGAGACAGGGGTGGATGCACCTGCCAGTTTCTCCCAGTTTCTTGTTTCTTCCAGCCATGCATTCAGTTCTTCATGTTTCCACATCAGCATGCAAGTCCTCATGAAAACTCATCAGCATCCGAGTGCTATTTTCTTCTAATTTTGTGGCTAATTTCACCTAATATACACACCTCTACAAGCAATGTTCCCTTATATATTACACCCTTTTGTATTGTTAAAAGAATTCTAAGGTCCCAAATATAAAAGAAACGTTCATAAATGTACAAGGCAAACACACACATAAGTATATAAACCACGTGTCCGAAATAGTACAGGAGAGCAATCCTGAAACCGTTATGACTCCCCCAAATTGACCTCAATATATTTCTCTGCAAGGAGGGAGGAAATGGGGAAAGCCTTCCCTTTGTCTTTTTGCTTACAAATCCTGTCTTAAGGGCATTTTTTTGTGTATGAATAGGGTGAGCCTGTGACCTGGATTCAGGAATTAAAAGTTTTAACCATCACAAAAGAATGGCCAGGCTACCCAGGTAAAGCAATCAGTGACTATTAACAGATATTCTAGCAACCAGAATTTCTGCTGGAGTCTGCCTCCTTCTGTGATGTATGTATGACATATTGGGGAGTGGTCTTGGGCTACAGGGTGCGCAATTTCAAAAGTCTATATAAGGGCTTGAGGACCATTGTTCTGGGTTCTCTCCTCCCTCCTGCATGTGGTGAGTGAGGACCCTGTTGCAACAGTTTAAGGTAGATCAGGCTTACTAGCCGCTTTGCTTCTCAATATTCTCTGGTTGGCCTCTGTTATTTTCTCCTACCAATAGGGAACCCAATTAAGGACTCTATACAGGTTCTTGGATACCCCATAAGGGAAAGGGAGCAATTTGTTATTTACAAAACACACACACACATTTTTATGTATACTTTGTCCTGCTACATGCATTTCTGTACACACGACTGGCAAACTGCACTGCAAAATTGGGAAAAGTGTGAATTTCAAAGGGCAGCTGTGTTTCAAGTTCACATACCGTTTGGGGAAGTACAAATTAGGTAAAAAGGTAAAGGGTAAAGGGACCCCTGACCATTAGGTCCAGTCGTGGCCGACTCTGGGGTTGTGGCGCTCATCTCGCTTTACTGGCCGAGGGAGCCGGTGTACAGCTTCCGGGTCATGTGGCCAGCAGGACTAAGCCGTTTCTGGTGAACCAGAGCAGCGCACAGAAACTCCATTAACCTTCCCGCTGGAGTGGTACCTATTTATCTACTTGCACTTTTCGGCGTGCTTTCGAACTACTAGGTTGGCAGGAGCAGGGACCAAGCAACGGGAGCTCACCCCGTCGCAGGGATTTGAACTGCCGACCTTCTGATCGGCAAGTCCTAGGCTCTGTGGTTTAACCCACAGCGCCACCTGCGTCCCTTCACAAATTAGGTAGGTTTGCCTTTAAACACAAACTGCACTGAATTTCTCCCTCAGTCTGTCCCTTGCCCTTGCTGAACCGACCCTTCATCCTAGGTAAAGGTACCCCTGCCCATACGGGCCAGTCTTGACAGACTCTGGGGTTGTGCGCCCATCTCACTCAAGAGGCCGGGGGCCAGCGCTGTCCGCAGACACTTCCGGGTCACGTGGCCAGCGTGACAAGCTGCATCTGGCGAGCCAGCGCAGCACACGGAACACCGTTTACCTTCCCGCTAGTAAGCGGTCCCTATTTATCTACTTGCACCCAGGGGTGCTTTCGAACTGCTAGGTTGGCAGGCGCTGGGGCCGAGCAGTGGGAGCGCACCCCGCCGCGGGGATTCGAACCGCCGACCTTTCGATCGGCAAGCCCTAGGCGCCTACTACGGGCCAAATCTCAGGAGGGCCATTTTACACTGGTTATTTAATGCGATGATTGCACAACTAGTTCTGAAAAAATGCACGAGCCTTTCCAACAACCGCTTCCCAACCTGGCTCAGATTGCCTCTTCCTGAAGGAAAATAAGGGGGGAAATAAATCTTGTTTGGTCTTTCAGCTTGGGGAGAGAACTGGGGTGGGGGGTTAATCTTGTTATAGATTTGGAGCCTCCCCCCCAAAAAAAATGACCCTAGAAATTAATAAATGATAGAATTTTGATTATTTGGGATATGAAGGGGGAAAACAAGCTCCCGAGGAATTCCTGGGCTAGCCTATGCAAAACATAGATAGGGCCAATAAGAAACAATTGAGGGCCACTGAGGGCCATTGGCAATGCAAGAGAACTGTTCTTCCTCCTGCCTTGAGGTGTGAATAGAGACAGGGGTTTGGAAGGCTGCCAGAGTAACTGGGCATGAGGTGACTGGAAAAGAGAGTCTTGAGCAAGGATTACTAAGAAGAAGGGAGAGAAAAGAGTGGGATCCATCTTGGGCAGGCTGGCTGAAGGCTGGCTGCACTGCTGTGGGGGACAAGCTCCTCTTGAAATGACCATGCTGTAAGATCTGGACTCCTTCCATGCAGATTGAAGGTGTAAATAGGTGAATAAACCATATTTCTTAAAGCCACGACAGTCTCCGCCGTGTCTTAATTCTCCAAAGGAACACAGACCCTGGAGTGAGTGCCTGGAACCCTCTGGGCTCCTGCCACCGCTTGGCAGAGAGAGGGGGAGGCACCTGACTTTTGTAACAATATGTACAAAGGAGTTTTTTCTGCCTTATTAAAGAGCAAGAAGGCAGCTTTAAATTAAATGCCTACGAAAGGCTTGAAGGTCAAGGCAGGCAGGGACTCTGGAAAGGTTAAGGGGGCATGAAGAGGTTCTGAAAGCAAACATTCTGTAATAAGGGGAGGAGGAGGCAGTTTGTCTCTACAGCAGGGACGTCTTTAGCAGATGCGGCACCGGGGTGCAAATATTCCCTTGATCTGGACACTATGCTTCTGAAACACCGGTCCTGAAAGATCTACATTGGCTCTCAGTACGTTTCTGAGCACAGTTCAATTTAAAGGTGCTAACCTTTAAAGCCCTAAACGGCCTCAGCCCAGTATACCTGAAGGAGCATCTCCACCCCTATCATTCAGCCCGGACACTGAGGTCCAGCGCCGAGAGCCTTCTGGCAGTTCCCTCCCTGCAAGAAGTGAGGCTACAGGGAACCAGGCAGAGGGCCTTCTCGGTAGTGACGCCCAACCTGTGGAAACAACTCTCTGACTTTTAGAAGACATCTGAAGGCAGCCCTGTTTAGGGAAGTTTTTAATGTTTGCTATTTTATCGTGTTTTTATATTCTGTTGGGAGCCGCCCAGAGTGGCTTGTTATTAACCCAGTCAGATGGGTGGGGTATAAATAATAAATTATTATTATCAGTGCTTTTTTTCTTTAAACAAATGTTTAGGGGTACTCTCATTTTGACTCAAGAAAATCACCATTTTATAGTTCAAATCGAGAAAAATAAATACAGTAAGTGGACAAAAGTACAAAGATTCAAAAAAATGTTTAGGGGTGTGCGTACCCCTGCATCCCCACAGAAAAAAAGCACTCAGTATTATTATGATATTGTTGTTGTTGTTGTTGTTGTTGCAAGAGACCAACAGGTCATCTGGTTAGAACCCCTTGCAATGCAGGAATCTCAGCTAAAGCATCCATGACAGATGGCAATAGCAATAATAATAATAATAATAATAATAATAATAATAATAATCCTATGCTTAAAAACCTCATCTATGAAGCTTCCTAGGAGACCTTGAGCTATTCACTGTCAGCCTATGTCTTAGGGTTGTGAGAATAAAATGTGAAAGAGAAATCACTGAATCATATAATTGTAAAAAGGTAAAGGTACCCCTGCCCGTACGGGCCAGTCATGACCGACTCTAGGGTTGTGCGCTCATCTCACTCAAGAGGCCAGGAGCCAGCGCTGTCCGAAGACACTTCCGGGTCACGTGGCCAGCGTGACGAAGCTGCTCTGGCGAGCCAGCACCAGCGCAGCACACGGAAACGCCGTTTACCTTCCCGCTATAAAGCGGTACCTATTTATCTACTTGCACTTAGGGGTGCTTTCGAACTGCTAGGTGGGCAGGAGCTGGGACCGAACGATGGGAGCTCACCCCGCCACGGGGATTCGAACCGCCAACCATACGATCGGCAAGTCCTAGGCACTGAGGTTTTACCCACAGCGCCACCCGCGCCCCATCATATAATTGTAGAGAACCACAAAAGAAAACCAAACTTGTGTTTTAAAAAATTGGTTCTACACAGAATAGCTGGTCAAGGGAAGGTAGCAAGATGAACAGGGCTTTTCTCTTGGGTCTGGTGGCTGTCTCTGCTCGGAGCAAGTCTGAATGGATTCAGTGGAGCTAACCTCCAGGTAGGTGGGGTTAATTTATTAACTGCATTTATATCACCTCCCAAAATGGTTCTGTGTTTGTTTCCCAAAGCAAAGCAAAGCAAAACAGTTAAAACTGCAAATTAAAACTGAGACGCAATATGCAACATTATCAAAAATATGTCGGGTGAATACTTTCCCAAGACTATACACTTTAGCATATAGGCACTGCAAATAAAACACACACACAGGCTTAAACCCAAGGCAATGTGGAAAGGGTTTGGAGTGTGCTTTTTTAGCATTCAGGTTTGATAAATGGGAGGGAGGGGAGATTCTGGGCGGGGGTGGGGATCGAAAGAAAGGAAGAGAGAGTCTTGGGGGAGAAAGGCAGGAAGAGATCAAGAATTCTAGCAAGCAAGCAAAGGAATACACAGTACACTCCAGTCCCACTCAAGACACACATATAAGTAAACAAAACTCTCCACGCCTCCTTATAAACCTTCCCCCTCCCTCTGCAGATTCTTTGTTAGGGGCGAGCCAGCAGTAAATCATACGGAGTCAGTGCAGTTAACTCTTTATTGGGGGGAAACAAGATCTGTTCATGAGTGGCAGGCCTAATGGGTACAGCAACTCTTCTTGCATCTATGGAGCAGTTGGGGAGACTGAAGGTCCCCACCTTCTTGTAGCTGCTGAAGTCTTTCCAGGGTTTTCCCCAAGCAATCTGAGACTGTGCCTGTGTGCCTGCCTTTGCTCCTCCCGCTTCATGCCTCTCCTGGTCCTGGGAGACCAGAGGGGAAGGGAGCTTGTCGCAGCAGGAAGGGGAGACACCCATGCTTCTTCACCAGCTGGACTCATCTCTGCCTCTTCCCCCCACAGAGCTACAATTCCCAGAGTGGTTTAATAATCAATGCCTCTTCCTAGGGAACTCTGGGAATTGTAGCCCTGTGAGGGGAAATAGGGATCTCCTAACAATTCTCGGCACTCTTAACAAACTATAGTTTCCAGGATTTGGGGTGTATGTGTGTGCCATAACCGCTTTAAACATTTAGTGTGAATAAGGCCTCTGTGGCCTCAGACTTAACAAACTACAGTTCCCAGGATTCTCCTCCTTAGTTTTAACATTTCCCTTGTAGAAGTCAGCTGGGTGGAGGGTGGGGACAAAGTACAAAAGACAATGGCTGCCATTGGCTCTGACTTAGGGATGCTGGAAAATTTCGATGAAAAAGGAAACAGGAACAGAAATCGCCAATGTTGGCTTATTTGTCCCATGTCTGGAAAAGAACTCAGTCCAGTGAGCACTATTTGCGTTTGCTGTTGTTCTTGCTTTCTGTCCACAAGCCATATGCAATTTATTTCATTTCTCCTCCCGGCCATTTGCATTGTGTTTCCTTTGTGCTGAAATGAACGGGGTGGAATGATGTAACGACAAAACGTACAAAACGTCATTTACCTGTTTTCGCCGCAGCAGATGGCAATAGGAATTATGTTGGTTTTGGTGGAAGACGGACCGCAGGAGAATGGAAACGCAGCACAACATGGCAAATACAGGACGCAATAGAAGATGTTGCCTTCTCACAACCTTGTTGGGACTACCTGTTCTTGGCTCTGACTCCACTTCCCGTTGGCTTCTCGTCTTTTGGCCCACCAGCCCCAATGGGCACAAGCCACCACTGACCCTGACCATTGGGCTAATGGAAACTGTTATGGGCCCCTCAGTTGTCAGAATCTGGCATGGTTTGGGTGTTCCCAGGCTGAGGAGGAAGGAGAAGGAGCTGGTACCCAGCCAGATGGGGGGCCTGAACAGGAGGAGCTGGCATTGGAGCTGGAGGCAGAAGGGGAAAGATGGTCTTGTCACCAGGTACCAGGTAGGGCCTTCATCAGTGGGACACACCTGCTCAAGTGGAGTGCCTGCATGGCAGACCTATAGGGCAAGAAAATCCCATGAGTGAGCTTGCCCCCTTTAAAAGTGTGGCAGTTGTCAGGATTTTAGTGCGCCTTTCTCCTAAAATACACATGTTTTATGATGTAATTTTGGCTTACCTGTTTGACAAGCAATTTCACCATAAGCAATGTATATTATTACAGTGGTACCTTGGTTCTCAAACTTAATCCTTTCCGGAAGTCCGTTCCAAAACCAAAGCGTTCCAAAACCAAGGCGTGCTTTCTCATAGAAAGTAATGCAAAATGGATTAATCCGTTCCAGACTTTTAAAAACAACCCCTAAAGCAGCAATTTAACATGAATTTTACTATCTAACGAGACCATTGATCCATAAAATGAAAGTGATAAACAATGTCCTGCAGTCACACAATCAATCAATCAATCAATCAATCAGTAGCTGAAATGGGTTCCACACAGTCACAAAAACAAAACAAAACAAAAAAGCAAAAACAGACAGACCTCAGCGTAACACTCAAAACGGAAGTGTGGCACTCAAATCAGAAGTGTAACACTTAAAATGTTCGGCTTCCGAAAAAAGTTCGCAAACGGGAACACTTACTTCCGGGTTTGCAGTGTTTGGGTTCCAAGCTGTTTGAGTACAAAGGCGTTTGAGAACCAGGGTACCACTGTAGTTATATTTTCTCAAATAGATTAGTTCTTATACACATGTTCTCCAAGGACGTGCATTTTTTGTGCCTATCAGGTTCTATCCAACGAGGATCCACTCAAGAGGAGAGGTATTAATCAACCTAAGTTGTTCATAGAATCATAGAATTGTAGAGTTGGAAGGGACCCTGAGGTCCACAATCCAACCCTCTCAATGCAGGAATCCTGGCCCAAATTTTCCCTGGGTGAACTCAAATCACCAGCCTTCTGGTTAACAGCCAGATGCACTGACCCATTGTATCACCTGGAGAGTAAGCAGATCCATTAACTTCAGCAGGTCTACTCTGAGTAGACCACGCCGTGATCAACTCCCACCCGGAAACCAATGTCCCCACTCTGGAAGGACGTGTGGATCCAGAATTGGCCTCCACAGTCACTTACGGACTCATTGTTAAAACCATGTTCATGGAAGACAATCTTACTTGGCTACGAGGGATCGCCAAAGAAGAAGACTCCGAGTAGGATTAGCATTGGATAAAATTGTTAGAGAAGTGTGGGTTTCAAGGATAGCTGTGCTTCAGTTCCCATATTCTTTCAGAAAGTGCAAATTAGGTAAAAGCTGAACCACACCGAATTTTTCTCACCCCTCCCTGATGGTGAAGTTTGGCAGCTGCCTGGCAGTGCCAGTCTCCGCTCCTGGTCATGCTCGTCTCCTGCCTTCAACAACACTTCAGTAATGCAGAAATTGAACAGGTAAACATTTCCTGGTGTGGAGAATTTAAAACATGGGTAGGCAAACTAAGGCCCCGGGGCCAGATCTGGCCCAGTCACCTTCTAAATCTGGCCCGCGGACAGTCCAGGAATCAGCGTGTTTTTACATGAGTAGAATGTGTGCTTTTATTTAAAATGCATCTCTGGGTTATTTGTGGGTCATAGGAATTCGTTCTCCCCCCCCCCTCAAAATATAGTCCGGCCCCCCACAAGGTTTGAGGGACAGTGGACTGGCTCCCTGCTGAAAAAGTTTGCTGACCCCTGATTTAAAATGTTGTGCTCATAAAGGCACAGGAGCAGAGTGGGCAGCGGAAAGGTGGCAACTGTAACTTACTCAAAGGCCTTTTCTCAACTTCTTAAACAGAAACTGTTGGGTTAATTCTTAGCTTGCATCCTGGCGGCATCCAGAAAATGATCCACTGTCACACTCGAAAGTAGGCAAAAAATATATATTATTATTGTTATTATTGTACATTATATAACAGCACATTCAGTTTCTAGAGCTATACATTTTATATAACATTATTCTCCAGAGCTAGGTATTTACCAAGGGAGGAGAATATGGAGCAGGACTGAGAGAGAACGGAAAAATAATCTTGCTATTTGCTAGCTCTGCATGGCTTTACCTACAAATCATTTCAGGTTGATCTATGCAGCAGTGTCGTTTTTTAAAAAATACATATGTATATATTATTCTAGTCTCTGAGACCGGACTGTACAATTATATAACATATAGTTTAAAAAGCAATAATTTACTTAAAGATTCTTTTCTTCTTCTTTACAAATATTTACTATGATATACATTTAGAAATTAATTCCCAGAGGAACAACCCCTTCCCTTCTGCCTGGCACCCACCCAAGCAGCAGCTAACGTTTCACCCTTTCTTATTTTCTTTTTTTAAAAAAACAACAACAACCCAAAACACAACCAATCTTACAAGCTGTTTTTTTTTAAAAAAAATAATACACTCAATAAATAGGTTTTGATTCTATCTCCTTTTCACCCTGTCCTCACCTGCCTTTTTTTGTTTTTGTTTTTTTTGTTCAACAAGCAGTGTTTCAGAGTGGTCTGCTGGGTCAAGGGGAGGGCAGCGAAATAAATCTCAATTTCGAAAGGAATCAGAGGAGACACAAAATGGCGCCTTATCCTGAGCCAGGCCATTGGTCCATATAGCTCAGTGTTGTCTAGACCGGCTGCTAGCGCTTTTCTGGGATTTCAGGTCTCTCCCAGACCTACCTGGAGATGCCAGGGATTAAATCTGAGACCTTCTTGCACGTAAGACACATTCTCTGTCACTGAGCTATGGCCCTTTCTAGCACATACAAATGGAGACTGGTTAGACATGGGACTCAGCTACACAGCTGCGAATAAAACGTTTTAAGTGCGTTGTAAAGTGCATTATACAAATGGGACACTAGATGGCGATGGTGAGCTATGCTAAATTCAATATATTTTTCAAAACGTTTTTCAAAAAAAGCATTTTTCATAAATGTTTTTTATATGTGTCTAGATTCCACCATTGACTCACCACTTCCTACTGCATGAACACTTAACAGCACTAAGACCTGCACTAATTGGGAATACAACCATTTATATTGATTTCAAAGTAAGTTCCAGTTCTTCAGCTAGTTAGTGCGGTTGTCACTAGTGAACATACATAGGCTCCTTAAATGGCTTTAATGGTCGTGCCCTCAAGGAATTCTGGGAACTGTAGTCCTATGTGTGCAGACATAGCTGTAATCTTAACCCTTTCAGACTCAGGGCCAGCCTGTAGCCTACGTGTGGGGAACCCTTGGCCCTGAACTATTACGCACATCATCCCTGGCCACTGGCCATGCTTGCTCGGGCTGATGGGAATTGTAGTTCAGCAGCATATAGAAGACCAAAGGTTTTTCACACCTGCTTCAGCTGAAAAATGCATTTCCCAATCATGATTATTATTTTTTACTGCATGGTAGTCAGGCTATTCTTGTGACCCACCTTTGATCATTAATTCAAGGATGGCCAAAGTGGTGCCCTCCTGGTGTTATGGGGCTACAATTCCCACCGTCCCTCTCCATTGACTATGCTGGCTGGGGCAGATGGGAGCTGGAGACCAACAGCCTAAGCAGGGCATCCCATCGGTTTCCCCTCCACTAGCCCATCCTCACTGACTAGTTCAGGACCAACGTGTCAAAGTTTTTTAAATGAAGAATGCATTATCTCCCCACAAAACGATGATTCCAGGAAGTGGGAGACCAGGGAGCTTTGACTAGGGATGGGCCAATCTATTGATTTTGGTTTCTCTCAGTTTCTCATTTTTTCCAAATCTTAAATTAAGCTCTTCACATTTCCACACCAGTTTGTGATTTGTTGGGAGTGGGGAATGTTTTCTAATACACACATTTTTGGGTACACATTTTTGCAACGCAGTTTCTCCCCCCCCCCAAAAAACAATAATTTGTGTGTTATTTTCACCAATATATGCATTTTTAGGTATAGTTTACTCCCAGGTTTGTTTGTTTGTTTGCGGGGTGTACACATTACTTAGCTGAAAAACTGCATTGCAAAATTCCTAGAAGTGCAAATTTCAAGGGACAACCGTGTTTTGGTTTGTCTATTGTTTCGGGAAGTGCAAATTTGGTTGGTTTGCCTTTAAATGCAAACTGAATTGAGTTTCTCTCCCCCCCAACAGCTATTGCAATCAAACTGGTGCAAAACTGGTGAAAGTTTACTTTGTATGTATCCCTGGTGCATACATTTAAGCCTCAGTGGAGACACCGCACCGTTTCTCTGTCAATTCATTTGAACTTTTAATACGTTTTGCTGTTCAATTGTTCTTTTTGAATGTTGTATTGTAAGCCTCCTTGAGCCTATAAAATTTATTTATCTATTTATTTAGTTTCAGTTTTGGAAGACCGCTTTCTACCGTAAACGGAGAAGTCAGGGTATCCCAGGATGGCTGCGTTTCCATTTGCGTTTTGTTTCAGATAGTGCAAATTAAGTTGATTCACTTTTGGACGTGAACAGAATCAAATTTTGCACCTCACGCCATCCATAGCTATGACAAGCAAACTGGTGCAAAACTGGTATAAGTTAGGTATAAGAAGAGGTATGCTGAGAATGTATATCTAAGCATTGGTCAGTTCACATTCTGTGTGGTTGGTGCCTTTCCCTGGCCTCAATTAGGCATGCCACCTTGAACTTTTGAGGTGTCTTCACTCATTCCTCCTCCACACGTAACATGAATCTGCCAATGTTCAAGGAGTCGATGTGCTCTGGGCTCCCCATGGTTCCTAATCACATGGAAAACTTATGCCTGTGTGAATGCAACCTGCCTTTTCAGATGCTCTTCTGAACACAAGGGATGGTGACTGGGAGCGGCCGCCGAGACCACATAACACCAGTCTTGAAAGACCTACATTGGCTCCCAGTACAATTCAAAGTGTTGGTGCTGACCTTGAAAGCCCTAAATGGCCTCGGCCCAGTATACCTGAAGGAGCGTCTCCACCCCCATCGTTCAGCCCGGACACTGAGGTCCAGCTACGAGGGCCTTCTGGCAGTTCCCTCCCTGCGAGAAGTGTGGTTACAGGGAACCAGGCAGAGAGCCTTCTCGGTAGTGGCACCCTCCTATCAGGTTTCAAGGAAATAAACAATTATCTGACTTTTAGAAGACATCTGAAGGCAGCCCTGTTTTGGGAAGTTTTTAATGACTGATGTTTTAATGTATTTTTAATCCTTTGTTGAAAGCTGCCCAAAGTGGCTGGGGTATAAGTAATAAATTATTATTATTATTATTATTATTATTATTATTATTATTATGCCAGTGATGATGGGTGAAGGTGATCCTTCTTACCTTTGCGTGTTTGCTACACATGTGGAGAGGGAATGAGTGAGGAAATCTTTTATTATATGAACATGGTTTCTAGGGCTACAATCCGACAACATACCTACTTAGAAGATCCATTGAACTCACAGGGTGGCATTTACTTCTGAGTAGGCACGCATGTCATCACACTCTTAAATGAGTCGTGATTATGCGTATTTTTATGTTAAGAATAAACCTTAAAGAGTGTAAGCCGAGCCAGGCGTGGGGCACCTGTGTGTCTCTTCTTGGACCCTAACTCCCATCATCTGCAGCCAGCATGGCTGATGGTTATGGATAATGGGAGTTGGAGTCCAGCAACATCTGGAAGGTCCCAACATCCCTGACCCCAAGTCCCATCAATGAATGTGCCAGCTGTTGAACCAAGTGAAAGGAAATTCTGGATTAGTGACTCTGGAACGCTAATGCTTACTGGTGGCTTTTAGGGATCACCAAGGAGTGGGTTGCCTTATGCCAGCACTCTGAAGGAACCCACATGTTTCTGGAACAGCCAAGCACAGGCAACGGCGGACTTGGGGGTCTCAAATTTCAGCGGCACCCTGTGCGACGCCAGAATTTGGTCCACCTCTCTCGCTCCTAGCTAAATCATAGTTGCAGCGCCCCTGAGGTTCTTGGACAGCAGCCTAAGGCTTTTGGGAGCCATTGCAACAACATGATATAATGCATGCAACATTTAGGCTTGCCAATTTTTATTTTTACTTTCACCAGTCCTTCCTCCTTCTGCGCTTCCAAATGTTGTTTGGTGTGCAGGCTTTCGCAGTCAATGAAGCTTCTCTCCTCTCTGAGATAAACCTTTCCACCAGCTGATCTCTGCAGATCGAGCTGTTGTTGCCCAGGGTCCAAGGAGCATGCCCAGGCTGGCTTTTCCTCTCTGATCAGTTGGCAGCCTAAACTCACCCAGGGCCTTAGTGACCAAATTCTAATTTTAGACAGGTTTCCCTGCCCTACCCCCAACTCTGCCAACCTCCTCCTCTCTGCAAGCTGTCAGGGAACATATTATGTCCTTCAACTCCTGCCAGCCTTTGCTCCCAGGCAAATTCAGCCAGGGTGAGACTCTCTCTGTCTCTCTCTCTCTCTCTCTCTCTCATGCTTTGCAATAACAGATAACGTTGGGGACTTGGGAGATCGATATTCACTTGGAATGTGTGCCGTGCGAATTGCATTTATTGCTTATGATCCGCTCTGTGGGTCGGTCACACGCCTTCCTCCAGATGGCTGGACAAGGGACACCCACCGCGACTGGGCGGGAAGAACAGAGTGTTACTCGGAAGTAGCAAGAAGATACGGCAGAGGGGGAGAAGAAAGGAAGAGATTTACGCAGTATGGCTTTTGGTGCAAGGCCCAAGAAGCATGCTTTGGGAACAGAAAACAAGTGCATCTCTTTCTCTCTTTTAAGGCACAGCCCCTTTGGAGCCTAGGAAGTTGGGGGAGTCAGGAGAAATAATTTGGTTCCATTTCGTCATCCTCTGCTGTGGTTAAAGAACAAATAAATCAGAGCATCTTTCTGTGGCAGTGGATGTTCTAATGGGGGGCATTGCAGAGGGGGTCCAACAGGACATTGTGTGGTACCTGAAAGCAGAAAACCCAAATTGCACCATACATACTCAGACTCCCATGTCCCAAGATAAATGTAAGGAGAAACAAAAAATTGCTGAATTTGCTAAATGATTGTTAATTTCCTTCACTTTTATGCAGAGGGAGGGAATCTATGGGATTCCAGATTGTGTTGGACTACAGCTCCTATCAGCCTCAAGAAAATGGACAATGGTCAAGGACAAGGATGGGCAAGTCAACCAGTTTTGGTTCTTCTCAGTTTCTCATTTTTCCATTCTTAAGTTCAGTTCTCCACATTTCCACATTATTTTCCTTTTTTAAAAAATAAATAAATTAAAGTCCTCATGAAGGTTCACCAGCATTTTATGGTGACTTTCTCCTAATATATCAGTATATATATTATGTATTCTCCTAATACATATTCTCCTAATATATATGTATAGACACTTACACAAAGCAATTTCCCCAAATGTAATGTATTTTTTCATAATGGCTTAATATTTTAAAAAACTGTTTCCCCTTCCCTTCATGCTCACTGTGAGCTTGAGAAGAAGAGTTTGGATTTGATATCCCACTTTATCACTACCCGAAGGAGTCTCAAAGCGGCTAATATTCTCCTTTTCCCTTCCTCCCCCACAACAAACACTCTGTGAGGTGAGTGGGGCTGAGAGACTTCAGAGAAGTGTGACTAGCCCAAGGTCACCCAGTAGCTGCATGTGGAGGAGCGGAGACGCGAACCCAGTTCACCAGATTACGAGTCCACCACTCTTAACTCCTTGATCTAGAAGGCGGCATAACACCCCCAAATAAATACAGACATAAACTATATCTGCACACAATTCAAGCACTCTCATGCCGCCTTAACCCAGCCATGGTTCCCCCCAAAGAATCCAGGGAACAGTGGGTTGCTAAGGGTGCTTACAGTTGTCCGGAGGCCCCTCGCTGAGCTACAATTCCCAGCAGCCATAAGAAACTACAGCTCCCACGTCTCTTTGGGGGAAGCCAGAATTGTTCAAAGTGGCCTAAGAGTGCTTGAGATGTATGTTGTGGATGTGACTTTAGTCTGCGTGGCACCTCATTTTAACTCTGCACATCCACATTTCCTATGATAATGTGAATGGGGGAGTTGGCCTGCAGTCCCCATCAGCCCCAGCCAGTATGGCCAATGGTCAAGGGATGTTGTCAGTGCTATTGATATTGATATTTTATTGTGTTTTTAATATTCTATTGGGAGCTGCCCAGAGTGGCTGGGGAGGCCCAGCCTGATGGGCGAGGTATAAATAATACATTATTATTATTATTATTATTATTATTATTCCAGCAACATCTCTGGAGGGCCACAATTTCCCAATGCCTTCCATAGGAGGAAACTGGTATGTGAGGGGACAGTGTCTAATCTTTCCTGTGCCCCTGTGATCTTTCCAAAGGACTCTCTGACAGTGGTTGTCCTAAGCCCGGCCCTACTTTCAGTCTCAGGGCCTGTCTGGGGGGGGGGCGGAGAGGGTTGAGTCATTTGAGATGAGCGGCTGGAGGAAGGGTTAAGCGCTTCTCCTCTTGATTCCTCCCTGCACCTATCTCCCCTTGCCCTGCATTACCAACACAGGATAAATAAACCACAGGGTTGGGGCTCCCATGTCGTAACGTCTAGTCCTTCTCTACAATTTTTTTTTGTGGATTTTCTCCCTCCACTTTTGAGGACACCAGGCAAGAAAACTGAAAGCTTTTCCTAAATGAAAATGTGTTTTGTTTTGTTTTGTTTTTAAGAAAGAGAGAGAGAGAGACAAAAGAGCTTTGTTCCTTTTGTCGACTTTGGACTTCGTTCCCTTCTAAAAAGCAGTCGCTTTTATTGTTTGAAAAATAATGTTTTTTGGTAAATAGTTTTGCATGTGGGAAGTCAAACAAAAAGATTAAAAATAACCTCCCTTGCTTTCCCCTCAACAATAAAGGTGTACTATGAGCTGTAGGACTTCAAGTGCTGATCTAGTGCAACAGAATTACATCTCCAGGCAGTACATGTATATATTACATATATTAAATATAATATAATTTGTTCATTCATATTTTGAAAAACAACAACGTGATTTTGCTACCTGATATTTTCTCCTTTTGAAATTGTATAGTGCTTAGCTTTGTTTAAAAAAAGATACCCTCATTTTCAACAGGGAACATAGAGACAAGGAGCTTGCCCACATTTCCACTTGTCCTGTGCTTAGAAAGCACGGGTCCAAGCAGTTTTCTGCTTGACCCATGCTTCCCAGGCATGGGTCTGTGCAGTTTCCCCCTTGCCCCACACCTTTCCCAGGGAAAGCTCACTCTTTAACTTTAAACCACAGCAAACAGCAATCAGGAGAAAACCTGAATTGCCGTCTGCTCCAACTGATTGCTAAAGAACTGTTGTCCCTGGGATAATGTTGTAGGACAAGAGGGATGAGCCTTCGATCATATCAGTCTAGATGCGATGATACTCCTGCTTGCACAGACCCTCAAACTCACAATGGTTGGGTTTCTAAGCTTGTGGTGCCGCCATATTGAATCTGCCCTTCCATATGTTCTCTTAACAGCTTTGTTAACACTGGATGTTCACAACACTTTGAGGCTGGCTAGGGTTTCTCAGACCATGCCATTCAGTGGTTATTGCGATTAAACCTTGGGGTTTTTTTGTTTTTAAAAAAACACACAACAAAAACAACACCCTAAAAACCATTCTAGCTCTCAGGCATTCCTATGGCACTTGCATTGTTCTGCATAATTTGAACTGGGTTTCGTTGAGGAGGGAAAGAGACCGGGGCAGGGGGAGAGACACCCTCGAAAGCAGTTACAGGGGCCCTGGGTCATATTTCCGACTCCCTTCTGTAGGATCTTTGATCCAGAGCTACGGTGGCCTGCAGCGTCTCAAATTCAGGCTGGTTGTCTGAGCCTGGGTCGTCCAAACCTCTGCTGTCATCATCCTCCTCCTCCTCCTCCTCTTCCTCCTCATCGCGGCTCATGAAGGCAAGCTCATTCTCGTAGCAGAAAGAGTTGGTGCTGGGGAGGAGGAATTTGTTTTCCATCAGGTCCTTGGCACTGCAGCATGGGGTCGACGGAACCTCATACGTCTTGTGGAAGTGTGAGTAGTCAACTTTGTACTGGCACTTCTCCTCAAACAAGACGGGCTCAAAGCGGTGGCCCCACAAGATCTCGCTGGACAAGTAGGAGCTCCGGGCTTGTGTCGTCATGGCGGTAGCTTCCACCATGCCCTCGAGGATAACCACGATTTCAAAGTCGTCCGTTTCCAGATCCTGCCGGCTAATCCCAAACAGAGGGCTCTCTTCGTTGATCTCGTGGAGGATGGTGAGCGGAGACACTAAGAAAATACGGTCCAAGCCTTTGTCGAACCCGACGTCGATATCTATTTGGTCAAGTGGGATGTATTCTCCCTCTTCGGTGATCCTGGACTTTATTAGCTGAGCTCTGACATGAGCCTCAACAATGTGACTTTTCCGCAGGTTCCCCACTCTCCACATCAGGCAAAGCTTGCCGTCCCTCATGGCTATGACCGCATGATGGCTGAAGAGTAAGGTTTCGGCCCTCTTCTTGGGTCTAGCCATTTTTGCCATGATGGCGCCAATCATGAAAGAGTCTATGATACACCCCACGATGGACTGGAGGACCACCATGAAAACAGCAAGCGGGCACTCCTCCGTGACGCACCGGAACCCGTAGCCTATCGTGGTCTGTGTCTCAATGGAGAACAGGAAAGCAGCCACGAAGCCATTCACTTGGAGGAGGCAAGGGGTGAAGGTTTCGTCCTTGACTGGCTTCTCGATATCTCCGTGGACAAGCGCTATGAGCCAAAAAATAAGACCAAACAACAACCAGGAAACCAGAAAGGCAAGGGAGAAGAGCAGCAGCATATATCTCCAGCGGATGTCCACACAGGTAGTGAACATGTCCGCAATATACCTCTGTGGTTTGTCATCCATGTTGGTAAACTCAACGTTGCATTGTCCGTTCTTCTTAACAAACCGGTTCCGGCATTTCCTCCTTGTGTGGATCTTACCGTTGCCAAAGCCATTCACTCCCGGCATGGTGGTTAAAGTCAACCCGTCTTCCTCAGAAGATACGATGCTGTAAGGGTTAACTCTACCTGCACTCATCCCTGAGTCGAGCAGCGGTGGGGCGGAAGGGTCTCTGGACTCTTTGGGGGGCGTTGCCCTCGGCTCCCTCCCAGTCTTGACCCTATGGAAGAGAGGAAGGAGCCCTTAGATTTTGAAGTGCTGCAGACAGATAGATCTAAGTGGAGGTTCTGCAATGAGAAAACAAAGACACATGGGTTATCTCTCAGAAACGAGAAGTTGTGACAGCCGCTCCAGGAATTTGCTTGAAAGGTAAGGTAGATAAAATAAAATCATATTTCAAACTTAACAAGGTTCAAGTTTCTCTCTGCTTTTGTCCATGTGCAGGAAAAGCAGGTAGGGTTGTCTCCAGCTAAGGTCTACACCATGGGTAGGCAAACTAAGGCCCGGGGGCCAGATCCGGCCCAATCGCCTTCTAAATCCGGCCCGCGGATGCCCCAGGAATCAACGTGTTTTTACATGAGTAGAATGTGTCCTTTTATTTAAAATGCATCTCTGGGTTATTTGTGGGGCATAGGAATTTTTTCATATTTTTCCCCAAAATATAGTCCGGCCCCCCACAAGGTCTGAGGGACAGTGGACCGGCCCCCTGCTGAAAAAGTTTGCAGACCCCTGGTCTACACAGACATGAATTGACCTAAGGCAGCCCCGCCTGTTATCTTCAGGAGGCCTACTCTGGGTAGGACTAGCACTGTTTGCAACTCAACGTTTTGAAACCGAGTGCAGAATTATGCATCCCCAGAATCTCAACTTTCATCAATTAGAAAAGAAATAATAATTATTATTAATAATAATTTTATTTTTTTTATACTCTGCCCATCTGGCTGGGTTTCCTCAGCCACTCTGGGCTGGGGAATCAAGATACTAGCCCTCATGGGTACTTAGCTTCAACAGTACTACCGCGTCAGACATTCCCAAAGCATTCAGATAGATGAAATGGATGGTGAAACATTAGAAGTAGTATAAACTGTGCAAACTGACTACTATTTCAGGAAGATTGACCACTTTTTAAAAACTTTAGAAGCACTGAGTGTGCATTTGTTCCATTGAAGGTGCGTTTCATCTCCTTTAATAATAATAAAAAAATAAGGATTGTTTCTGAAGTGTTGAAGAATCTGTGGCCTTTTAAATGGGGGGGGTGGTTTATTGGTTTCTCTGTTTTTTTCATTATGAATTTTATGTTCTCATTTTGCATCTAGCTGGGAGCGTCAAGGAAGCATAATGGGGGGGGGGTGTGATATACATGGAGTTTGTAAGAGCACAACAGAGCAGGGAACAGAATAAGCGGTCCTTTTCGTGACAAGGCGAGGCCCATCAAACAACCACATTTGCAAAATGCACCTTGGAGCCACAGTGTTGACGACATGCCTCCGAGCTTCCTGATCTGGGTGTGTTGTTGCTTTGAATCTCACAGCTAGACTGGTCAATAGAGTCGATTGCTGTAATCACTGCCATGGCCAGGGGGGAGAGATGTAACGAAAACACTCTTGTGGTCACGTTGAGGGGCTCTGTGTCAGCTGGCGAGACCGGCCTCCTACCACTCGCTGAGCACTGCAGAAACCGGAAGGCCAAATCAGTTCACAGAGCAAACAAAGGATCTCGGGAACAGAAGGACGTGTCAGATATCGAGTCTGAGCATGCGTCCATCTAGCCGAGTATTGTCTGCTTAAGGGGGTAGCCAATGTGATATCCTCCAGAGGTTGTTAGACTACAGCTTCCATCAGCCCCATCCAGCATGGCTGATGGTCAGGGATGATGGGAAGTTCAGCCTCCAGGGTCATCTGGAGGTTGCCATGTTGGTTAACCCTAGTCTTCACTGACTGGCAGTCAGGGGCGTCTTGCCCATAGAGGCAAGTGGTGCCGGGCGCCAGGGTGCTAGGTTCTGGAGGGTGCCAGGGAAGAGGCAGAGTGTGGATGTGGCGCCTCCCGACACCAGCTTGCTGCCCTCGCCTGCCTCCGCCATGCCACACCAAAGCAGTGCAGCGCCCAGAGCCTCTGCCTGCCATGGCCACGTGGCACAGGTGCCAGGGAAGAGGCAGACACTGGGCGCAGCACCTCCCGGCATCAGCTCGCTGCCCTCGCCCGCCTCGCTGAAGTAGCATCATGCCCGGAGCCTCCGCCTCTTCCCTGCCGGAGGAGCTGCCCTCCAGCCGCTGCCCCCCTCCTTCAGCCCCACAAAGCTGCCAGCAGCACAGTAAAAAGGTCGGCAACTCTGCGAAATGGGGGTGGGTTCTTTGCACCATAGCACTGTATATACTTAAGAAGGCCCTGCTGACAGTGACTCTTCTGGGTTTTGAACAGCCCTCCCTGGGAATGTCAGGGGCTGAACTTGCGGTCTTGGGCATGCCAAACATATGCTTTGCCAATGATCTGCATGATTTCCTTGCCCGATCCCATGCTCTCCACCTCCAGCTCATCCGCTGAAGCACCAAACGTCTTCCCAAGCTAAACTGCCAACTCTTCAACCCCCAACATTTCCAGAATGGGATAGCAAAGTCCACTGTCTGATAACAAGCCAAGGGCCTTCTGGCGCTTCCCTCATTGCAAGAAGCTAAGCTACAGGGAACCAGGCAGAAGGCCTTCTCGGTGGTGGCACCCGCCCTGTGGAACGCCCTCCCACCGGATGTCAAAGAGAAAAACAACTACCAGACTTTCAGAAAACATCTGAAGGCAGTCCTGCTCAGGGAAGTTTTTAATGTGTGACATTTTAGTGTATTTTTTGTCTTTGTTGGAAGCTGCCCAGAGTGGCTGGGGAAACCCAGCCAGATGGGCGGGGTACAAATAATAAATTATTATCATTATTATTATTACCTGAAGCACTGCTGTCAATCAGTGTAGACAGTACTGACCTAGATGGACTGAGGTGCTAACAGCTTCCTTTGCTCCCATATTTGTATGTTGTTGCGATCACTTTTTCTCCAAACATCTCAGAGCAGCTTCCGTCTGGTTCACATTCAGCCTCCAATCAAGGCAGCTAACTAAGCTAGAACCTGCGTAACTTCAGCTGAAGAGCTATGCTCTGTACCTGCAGACCGCCCTCTGAACCATTAACACACCTGGAAACTTCCTGAATTATCTCAGCAGGCATGTGGGTCCTGAGGAAGGGGTGTGGCTCAGTGATTAAACGTTTGCTTTGCGTGCAGAAGGTTGCATCTTCAGTCCTCAGCAGGCAGGGCTGGGAATGTCCCCCAAATGAAACCTTGGAGAGGCTCTGGCAGTCAGTGCCAACATGACTGTGCTAGATGGAGGAATTCGGTTTCAGTCAGCTTCCTGTATTCCTCCCAACCCAGAACTAAACACATAATCTTGCACTCCTGTCGGATTTGCTACGAACTACGTAGGCATTAGAAGACAGGCCCCTGTTGTGTTAGAACAACCCCGTGCGGCTTAAGTGAACTCCCTACAGAATTTGCCGATCGGCCCTTTAAGAATGGGACCAGAACGCACCTGGAAGATGCTTAAAGGTCGTCTTGATTCTTGGATTTGGTTCCCTGCAGCTGGTTTGGCCAGGAAAAAGAGAGAGCACAAGAGGAGCTTTAATTGAATTTCTAGCTTATCCCTAGAAGACCCTGTAATCTCTTTAAATACAGCCTCTTGTCAATTTCCTTTCATCTGCTGTCGGTGTTATGAAATTCATAACAAGGGAAGGGTCTGGATAGAGACATAGAAGGCTGTGTTAAGACCATTGGCCTATTTAGCTCCATATTGTCCCACACTGACAAACAGCAGTCCCCCCTCCCTGGGGTTTCAGACAGGTAACATTACCAGCTGTACCTGGAGGTGCCAAGAATAGAACCTGAGGTTGTCGGCATGCAAAGAAGATGATCTCCCACTGAGCCGACAGGCCTTTCCCATAAAGTCTCTCATTGGGTGGACAGCTCAAAACTGGGCAAGGAATTTATCCTCCCTTCTCTCACCTGTTACCAGAACAAGCATAAATAACCAATTACCTGCCCAGTGTTGATTTCCATTAGTTCCCAGCATGGGTCCAAGGGCTTTAGAATACCTGTTTTCAATGTTTTGTGGTTTTGGCTGACCCGTTTAATTTTTTAAAAATTGTTTCTGCAAATCAAAGCACATATATCTGGGGTCACCAAACTTTTTGGGCCAGCGGGATTTTGAGAGAAATGCAGTGGGAGCTAATCAGGAGTGCCTTTTAGCAGCCTTGCCTGAGAAACCAGCAACAGCTGTATTTGGATCAGATTAAACCAGCCATTGTAGCCTTTGATAACCAGCCATTGATAACCTTGAGACTGGACTACCACAATGAGCTCTATGTGGGGCTGCCCTATAAACTCCAGCTAGAGCAGAATGTGGCAAAAAAGAACTGCAGGTGTGGACCCACCAAGTGTCCCTATTTTCCAGGGATGTCCCTGATTTAGAGAAGCTGTCCCGGTTTCTGATTTGATCCCAGAACATCCCACTTTTCCTTAGGACGTCCCTATTTTCACTGGATAAGTGTTGGAGGGTATGGAGTTATCCGACCGCCGAGCCATCTGAAGACAATCCTGTATAGGGAAGTTTTTTATTGTTTAATGTTTTATTATGTTTTTCTATATGTTGGAAGCTGCCGAGTGGTTGGGGCAACTTAGTAAGATGTGTAGGGTAAAAATAGTAAAATTATCATTATGTAATGGGACATCCCTATTTTCACCGGAGAAATGTTGGAGGGCATGCATGTGATATCTCTGGCAAAACAGCTGTGCTGCTGCCCATATGCTACAGGGCCTAGACAGAGGTTCTTGTACTAATATACAAAGCCCTAAAGAACTTGGGTCCAGGATACCTTAAAGACCACACAAGCCCTTATATTCCAGCTAGATCACTGCAGTCATAGAATCCCCTGCAATGAAAAAATCTCAGCTAAAGCATCCCTGACAGATGGCCATCTAACCTCTGCTTAAAAACCTACAAGGAAGGAGAGTCCACCACCTCCTGATGGAATCTGTTCCACTGTCAAACAGCTCTTCCTGTCAGAAAGCTTTTCCTGATACTTAAGTCAGAATTTCCTTTCTTGCAACTTGAATCCAATGGGTCGAGTCCTACCCTCCAGAGCCAGAGAAAACAAGCTGGCTCCATCTTCTGTGTGACAGCCCTTCAGATATTTGAAGATGGCTATCATCTCCCCTCAGCCTCCTCTTTTCCAAGCTAAACACACCCAATCATCTGGAGGAGGGCTGTGAATTTTCTCTGGGTTTCAGAAGCCTGACTGGCTTCAGCTAGTAGTCAAGTGTTTGGTGTCATTGGTCCCATGGTGTGCAACACACATCCAGCTGAGATTTGGCAGGCATCCCTGCTAATTTTAAGGTTTTTCTCAAAGTCCTTTTTACGCCGACAACTCTATTCAGTTATTTAATTTTTCCTAAGATGAGCCAGACATATTCACAATTATTTTTGCATTGTTTTAGCAGTATTTTATGTCCCATCGTATTTGCATACATTGCTGTACGCCACCTTGATGTATTTTATACCAGCGGGCAGTTTTAGGAATATAATTTGTAAAGAATAAATAAAAGGAATAACAAAATGGCGGCCACGGGGGTGGGGGGGTGACATAGCATAAAATGGCTGCCTTATCTAAATGAGCATATAAGGATACAGGATCACAAAAAATCTCTCATATAAGGATACAGGATCACCATCTCGCACCCCATCAGTGGAGGAAAACAACATCTACAACAGGCTCCCCTGAGCTGTTATTAAAAATAACAAGAGTGTTAATATTTGTACTTTTCCTCTGTTCAGAATGGAAGAGTGAATGTGGGGTCCAATGCTAGAATCAATTCAATGTGGGCATGTCTGAATGCGTTTGAGGTAGGAGAGGCCGAGGCAGTACAAGGAACTGAGCAGGGACAGCAAAAAGCCTCTCGTTTGGTGATGATTTTTGAGGTGGTGTTTATCTTTATTTATTTCACATCATTTGCATACCACTTGACTGTAATAAAACCTCTTAGGTGGTTAAAATGTCGCTGGATGAGCTTTTGATGTATTTTGTAATGCTCATTGTTCCATCGTCGTTCCCCCCCCCCCCCAGTTTTTAATTACGTTTGTGTTTTATCCCATCAAGTCACTTTGAGGCTTTTTATATTGCATAAAGCGACTGATTAACGATGGATAATGATAATGATTAGAGCTTCCCCCCCCCCAGCCGGAACCTCCAGGTGGGTGCCATTATAAGAGAACAAGGGAGACCTTCGTGGTCAGTTCCGACGCCTCTTTTTCTAGAAAAATAACACTGATGATGGTGGTGATGGTGCAGATTTACCTATTTGTAGAGAATCCAGCTTGAGGCTGGATTTGATACTTTGAATTCTGATGTGAACCAACCTAATCACATTTTCCTCCCTGCACTATTGTGCTGATTGGAAAATATCCACCGGCTTTCCCACCTCCCAAATATCCTGAGGTGGCTTTTGGCGCAAATAAAAAAAGTGCCAAGATCCCTTTATAAAAACCCACCTATCTCGAGGAAGAAATACATTTAGGAACGGGCAACGGTCTGCTTCCCTTTGATGTGCATCAAGGCAACGCTCTTCCCAAAGCGTTTGGGCAAAGCAACAGTTACAAAGGGAAAGGGAGGGAAGAATTAGTGACCTCCAACAAACTAGAGCTGCTTTATCTGATGAGTTTATTACTTAAAGCAGGGAGGCGACAGGGGGGGGGGAGAGATTACGTAACTATGTGGCTGTTCTTCCCTCCTGGAGAGATCATCAGGCTACCCGTTCAATTAATCCTTCCTAATTCACTGCCCTTGGGGACCTTCGGCAGAAAACAACAGAAATCGCTTTCTGCTTTAGGCCAGTGCTTGCTTGGGAGCTGGGCAAGCAGCAGGTTCAGTGGCCTGCTGGCAAAGCCCCCCCAGCTCTTTGGGGCAAACAGTGTCCAGAGGCTCTGGGAGCTTTCTGAGGGGCCGGGGCAGCAGGAGGCTGAAATCACATGTGCAAAGGGTGTAATGATCACAGCGGAAACTTGCAATTGCAGATGCCACAAAGGTACACAGAGGGGGAAATGACTGATCACTCAGCACAGTCTGTGATCCTTTCTGGATTACCCTCTAAGGGCCATGTCCCAGTTGTGGGCGTGGTCAGGTGTGAAGATGGGCGGAGCGATGAGTGCGAATTTTACCATTGTGCAGAAGGCTGGTTTCTGCACACGCTCACAAACCCCTCTCTTAGACCCTCCAACATGTCAAAGGGGAAAAACTGGGAAGCCATCTTCTGGGACACCATTGTCCCTTTTTTTCTCATAAGAGGACAGCAGCCATTTTGGGTGATGCAATCTCGCACGATTTTGCGACAAAAACTTGCTTTTTTTCAGGCCCAGAGCCCAAAAAGTGAGATTGCGGCCCCGGAACAAAGCTCTTTCTCTGGGGGGGGAAATTGCATCGCAAAATCAACCTGCGAACACATTTTAGAAACCACAAATCATCAATTTTGAGAAAAAAGAAAAGAAAAGCAGAGCATCCTGTTGCTAAACATTTTAATTCTGAGAACTGCAGCCTGTCTGAGTTATCGATAATTGCTATAGAGATGCCGACAGATCCAACAATGTTAGGAGAAAGGAAGAACTTCTGTGTGTAAACTCTGAGCATATCAAGACTGCAGGGTTTCAAGCTAGAGTAGAGTACCAGCATCTCTTAGCTTCAGTGGCTTCAAAGGTCTTCTGAGCAGTCCATTCTCAAAGCTCTATAACAGCCTCCTTGGAAACAGCATAATTTTTATCAGAGCAACTGATGAAAGCAGAAGCCAAAATATTTTGCTTTAAGAATTTCACATTTCTGTTTTGTTAGTAAGTGCAATATGCATAACTACACACGTACACCACCACCAAAGAGCAGGTACATATTTCAACACAAGGTATACTAGGATTTTAATAAGCCGATGCATAGTTTCCTGGACGTAAGCTCCTTTGAACTCTGTGGGGCTTACTCCTAGTCACAGAGGCAACTTGGAGAACACACTTGGCTTTAACAAAAGCTCTTCAGACAGTTGGAATATAACCTTTAGCTTCCACTTAGACATGCAAACCATCTTGCACTGAAGTGTCACCATTTAAACCGCTAGTGTGAAGAAAGGACCCCATCAAAGAAAAGGGAAGAAGTACCCAGCTTCTGCTTATTTTTGTTTCCTTTCCCAACTCGCTCTATGCTAATCCATCACTAACAAAGCCTTCTTGTTGCCTCATTCACATTTGTCACCCCGCCCACTTTTGCCTCTTGCCCCACCCGCCGCCGGCAAGCGGCCTCTGTAAGGTTGCTAAGATGGAAATGCAGCCCACGATCCAAGAACGTTTTCCCCGGTTTAAGAAAGTAGCTTTACACCAGGGATAATGAACATCGTGCCCTCCAGATATGATGGACTAAAACTTCCAGCCAGCACGGGTAATGGTTAGGGATGATGGGACTTGTAATCCAAAATTAAAGGAGATAAAATTACATACTATTTTGCACATAGTTCAGGGTGGAAGACCTGTGGCTATTCTAATAATAATAATAATAATAATAATAATAATAATAATAATAATTATTATTTATACCCCACCCATCTAGTTGGACTTCCCCAGCCACTCTGAGCGGCTTGCAACTAAATATTAAAATACAGTAATGCATTAGACATTAAAAGCTTGCAGAACTACAGCTCCATATATTCCTGACCCTTGGCCATGCTGGCTGGGTCTGTTGAGAATTGGGAGTCCATCAACATCTGGAAGGCCATTGACATGGTAGTGAACAACCATATCATAATAAACTTGCCCCCAGATGAAGAACAAAACCCTTTTTGGGTACACATTGCTCAGCAAAACGGCTCATATAAGGTTCTTCTTTTGATTTAACTTTCCCCCCCAGTACCTTACATTATGAGTAGTAATAATTACGGCAGCATATTCAGTGTTGGAAACACTTCGTTGTTTGAGTTACCCTTAAAAACAGCTGAAGGCAAGGATTGCAGCTGAGAAAATACGACTCTGCCTAGGGCCCCCTTTTTGATGTTATCGTTCCTCTTGCAATAACCAGGAGTATTTATTCCCTACTCCTCCACAGTGGTATCACATGACATCGAAAATCCACGTCGGATCCCTAAAGATCTCTCTCGCTGTGCACATAGCCAGGAGCTAAATCCAGCCTTATTAGGAACAGAGAGGAAGCGGTCTTTTACTGAGTCAGACCTCGGGTCCAGCTAGTTCAGTATTTTCTACACAGACTGACAGCAACTCTCTAGAACAGCCTTTCTCAACCATGGGCCCCCAAATGTTGCATCACCCAAACTACAACTCCCATCATCCCTGGTCCCTGGTCCTGCCAGCTAGGGATGATGGGAGTTGTAGTCTAGCATCTGGCAACCCAAGGTTGAGAAAGGCTGCTCTAGGATTTTGCACAGGGGTCTCCTCTGGTTCTACCTGGAGGTGTCAGGTATTGAATCTGGGGCCACCTGCATGAAAAGAAGAGGTCACTGAACTATGTCTTTCCCCCTTGGTGAGTGGATGTGGCTTTTGTAAAACAGGATCCACCCAAATCCTCTTTCGGATTGGGCAGGATGGACATAGCACTATGGGATGGGCAACTTGTGGTCCCTGGGATGCTGTGGCCAATACTCAGGGATTATGGGACTTGTAGTCCAATAACTTCTGGAGGGCCACAGGCTGTTATTGTTACTGTTATTCACATTTTATTCTGTATTTTATGCTGTTTTTTGTTGCATCAGTTGTTTTAAATTCGTTGTTAGCCGCCCTGAGCCCGGTTTTCGGAACCAGGAAGGGCGGGGTATAAATAAATTATTATTATTATTATTATTATTATTATTATTATTATTATTATTATTATTCCCATCCCTATGTAAACACGAAGGAGCGCCTCCACCCCCATCGTTCTGCCTGGACACCGAGGTCCAACTCCGAGGGCCTTCTGGTGCTTCCCTCACTGAGAGAAGTGAAGCTACAGGGAACCAGGCCAGGGCCTTCTTGGTAGTGGTGTCCGCCCTGTGGAACACCCTCCCATCAGATGTCAAGGAGATAAACAACTACACAACTTTCCAAAGACATCTGAAGGCAACCATGTATCGGGAAGTTTTTAATGTTTGGCGTTTGCTGTGTTTTCATTCTAAGCTGCCCAGAGAGGCTGGGGCAACACAGTCAGATGGGCAGGCATAAATTATAAAACTGTTGTTGCTGTTAAGGAACCTCAACTCCTTCTCATTGGGAAGCCTCCTTTGATTTTGTAGGGCAAAGCTACCTCTCTATCTGCCTTATCCCTTATACACCCCGTAGATCGCTGCGGTCTGTGGAAGAGTTTCTCCTGCCAGTTCCAAAGATCTCGGAAGTCTGTTCTGCAGAAACTCAGAGCAGGGCTTGCAGTGTGGCTGCCCCTGTTCTGTGGAACAGCATTCCTGTTGAAATGTGAGAGAAAAACCTTTGCACTCAGCTGGAACACCCAGAACACAAGAACACAGGTGCCTTCCTTCCATCTGCAGGATTTAACTCCCTTCCACAGGGCCTGTAAGATAGAGCAATTCCGCCTGGCTTTCAACTTGAACTTAGCCTGATCTTTTATTCCCCTTCCTTCCCTCCCCCTCCCCATTTTATGAAGATTACCAGCTCTGGGATCCCACAGCTAATTCTCCCCTGGTCCCCAAGCTGGCCCAAATAGGACTAATTTAGCCAGCTAGCGCTGGTGATCATCTAATGTTTATTGGATGGGTTTCCCCCATGAATTGATTTTTGAATTCTGAATTTATTGTTATTCACGTTTTATACTGTATTTTATGCTGTTTTTTGTTGCATTAATTAAGTGTTTTAAATTTGTTGTGAACCGCCCTGAGCCTGGTTTTTGAACCAGGAAGGGCGGGGTACAAATAAAAATTTATTATTATTATTATCAGATCAGACCATCAGTCCATCTAAGTCAGTCTCGTCTGGCTGCGGCTCTCCAGGGGTTTAGACAAGGGGGTGCTGGGGAATGAAAATGAGACCTTCTAGACGCAAAGCAGCTGTTCTGACACTGAGCTACGCTGCTTTCCCTTGTGGAGCAGGGCAGGGAGATGGAAACAAGAGTCCCATCATATCCATCTCTCTGCTCTCTGGCTGCTTTCGATTCCTTGCTATAATGCCAAATGTTCCCAACCGCTGCCGTTGCATAATTCTTTTGCAAGCATCATGTGTAGCTCCGCATAAAGACATGTGACCCCACTCCTATCAATGCAGCCCTCCCCGGCCCATGTCCCCAGAGGCTAATAACTTTGAAAGAGGGGCAAGTGTGAGGGTATTCGGTGAGGTCCCTTATTTATTTACAGAGGCCGCTGACTGCTTCACCTGAAACACATTTGAAAGGGGGAAATGGTGAAGAAACTCTGATTGTTCCAAATTGCTTGGGAAACGAGCAATCAAATGTACTAGTCTCCTCCTCGCTCAGTTCCTTTTCAACGCTCCCCGTTCTGGATGAACTTGGTGTTTGGGAGGGAGAGAAAGGTAATGAGCAAAAGCAATTAGTCATCAAGTATGAGCCTTTAAGAGGAAAATTTCACCAGCCAACTTGGAATATGTTGGAAATAAACAAGTTAGAATGTGAAGGGTGCAATTTGTCCAGTTTATATCAATCCCATCATATCAACTCCCTCTTCCTAACCTCTGTCAGACTCAGCTGAAGGTAAGATCATAGATTCATTCTGCGCTATACATTTAAAGTCACATCATTCCACAATAAGCAGCCATGGCTTCCTGCAAAAAATATTCTGGGACCTGTAGTTTGTTAAGGGAGTTGAGAGTTCTTAGGAAACCCCTATTCCCCTCCCTGGGAGAAGGAATTGATTGCTGAACCATTCTGGGATGTGGTCCTCAGACCAAAAAAGGTCCCTCACCTCAAGCACAAAGATTGCCTCTTCAAAGGATCCAGCTGTTCAAAGTGCAAGGACAGGGATATTTACATTTGTAACTTAAGGGTTATTTCTCTTCATATTCAGGTCAACTAGCCAAAAGGGAGATGGGAACCAGGCAGCCTTGCAGGATCCTCACTGAACCAGCACCTTCTCTGACTGAGTGTGTAGCTTTGAAGGAGTTTTCCTCTGTATGTTTGGTTGAATGTCTCCCTGCTACGTACAAGGCCCGACCAGAGAGTGACAAAAACGTCTCTGTTCCTTTCTCCTCAAGTTTCTTCAGTTAAGTGGTATCAGGAGTTTTCTTTCTGGACACCATTTGTGTTATTTAAGTGACTTTGCTAGCACCCACTTAGACTGCGGGGGGACGGACGGACATTGAGTTGGAAATGCAACCAGCTTAGGGTCCACCTCTCTTAAAATACAGTGGTACCTCGGGTTAAGTACTTAATTCATTCCAGAGGTCTGTTCTTAACCTGAAACTGTACTTAACCTGAAGCACCGCTTTAGCTAATGGGGCCTCCTGCTGCCGCCGCGCCGCCAGAGCACGATTTCTGTTCTCATCCTGAAGCAAAGTTCTTAACCTGAAGCACTATTTCTGGGTTAGCGGAGTCTGTAACCTGAAGCGTATGTAACCTGAGGTGCCACTGTAACAAAAAAGCTATATGGCGACGTTAATCCCTACCTCCCACTACTTCACATATATATGCCATTCTCTCTGCAACAGCTCCATCAAGCAATAGCTTCTCCATGTGAAACAGCTATCGGAGACTAAAAATGAACTGATTGGTTGAGTTTGCCCATGAGGAATAGTTCAGTTGGTAGAGCATGAGACTCTTAATCTCAGGGTTGTGGGTTTGGGCCCCACATTGGGCAAAAAACCAACAACCTGCACTGCAGAGGGTTGGGGCATTGCCCAACTTGGTCCTCCAGCTGTTTTGGGACTACAATTCCCATCATCCCTGACCACTGGTCCTGTTAGCTAGGGATGATGGGAGTTGTAGTCCCAAAACTGCTGGAGGGCCAAGTTTGGCCATGCCTGGACTAGATGATCCTCAAGGTCCTCTCCAACTCCACAATTGAATGATTCATTCTTCCCTTCTTAATTCCAGCTTGCACCATTTCTGCATCAGTTTGTGAATGGCTTTTTAAGAGCTTGCATGAAAATTTGTACTCGCTCTTGTGCCCATTTCTCTTAACATCCACATTGCTGGACACAATTTTGCTCGAGAGACATTTTTGCAAGCAGCGTTCCCTAATACAGTGCATTTCTGTGTAATTTTCACTGATTAATTCCACTCATTTTGTAAACCGCTGTGAGGTTTTCTTTTTTCTTTTTGCATTCGAGTGGTTATACAAACTGTATGTAATTAATAAATAATAAATAATAAATACACATTGTGTGCATTTTCCTTGCATATTTGCACTTTCATGCACATTTTATGGTTGGAGAACCGTGCTTTCATATGCGGTATACATGTAAAGCACATTTAAAGCATATGGCTTTTCCGCAAAGCATCCTGGGAGCTGTAGTTTACCCTTCACAGAACTATAGTTCCCAGGACCCTTAACAAACTGCAGTTCATGGGGCTTTATGGGGAAAGCGATGTGCTTTAAATGTATGATGTGTACAGAGCCTGCATTGCAAAATTCAGAAAAGTGTGAAGGATAGTTGTATTTTGGTTCATTTATTATTATTATTATTATTATTATTAACATTTCCATACCGCCCTTTATCTGAGGAACACTGGGCAGTTTACAATATAAAAATGCAAAAATACATAAATTAGCAACAAACTAAACAATAACACACAAACAATTGAAAAGGTCATAGATTGCTTAATAAGCCAAAGGCCAGGGAGACAAGGAATGTTTTCGCCTGGTGCATATAATGGTTTGGGAAGTGCAGATGACATGAGATTGCATTGAAATGGGAATCAAAGGGGTACAAAATCTCTCTCCCTATCATAGAGGAAAAGCAATAAGCAGAACTTCCATAGCACCCCCAAATCAGCTCCAACGTCTATTTTCAGATGAAAGAAGTGTTTCATGGACTATCCCAGATTAATCTCATTTGCTTGCAGCATCAAGTGATGACTGCAACATTAAATGGTGTCTCACATCATTGAGTTGACTGTAGGATAGACTCAGATGCTTCCACCTCCAAAGGTGAGACGGGTGTCTTCAGAGGTCAGGGCCTTCTCGGCATTGGCCCCCAGACTATCAACAGAACACGCTCCCCAGTCCCAACCATCATGCTCCTACATTGCAATCTTTTCCATGACGGTTAAAAGCATCTCATTGGATATGCCCAAGCTTTTGACAACATCTATTTAGCAGTTCTTCTGTGAAATCCATCATTTATTTGCTCTTTAATTGGCTCCGTTTTCTATTTTGTTGTTGTTTTTATTGCAACGCAATGTGTTCTTAAACTATTTACTGCCATCTGCCCCTGAGGTGCCGGTGGAAAACTGACAGAAAGGCGGGATTTAAATGCTTTTAAACTAAGTAAATAAATGTGTGGATCAGCTCTCGCATACATCACAAAACCCTCTGGAAAAAAGGGTGTTGGTGCACTGCAAATTGCAGGTGTACACACACACACACACACACCACACAGAGAGAGTTAAATGTAATCCATGCTCTGGAAATGGCTTACTGCTTCCACAAACTGACAGAGCCCCTCCATATGCATAAGCAAAGGAGGCAAAGAAACCTGCCAGAGCCTCAGATCAGCTGCCTTTTGTCAAGATCGTTGCTGTCAGCAGGTAGCAGCGAACCTGCCGATTCCAATTTGAAATCACTCGCTGCTCAATTGCAAATGTAATTTGCAGTTTCCACATTGGCCAGAGGCCCGTCCTCACCGCAGGAGCTTGGAGGAAGCTGAGCTTGGAGGAAACAGTTTGCAAAAGCGCACAGAATGGAACGCATTGCCAGGATGCAGCACAGGATGGACCCTGAACATCAGAGGCGTAGCACGAAGGGCCGTGGTCCCAGGTGCAAATTTATGAGGGGACGCAACCAGGCGCCCCACTACAGGCTCCCTCATCGAGGCTGGAGCTGCAGGAAGGCAAGCCAGGCCTTCAGGGCTGGGCTGGCTGTTAAGTTGTGGGTGAACATATCAGACGACACAGCGATTCTTCAAACAGCTCTTGTTTATTCACAGGTCAGAACAGAACTGAACTGAAGGGTTCAGCCAGCCTGCTTATATAGAGCTCCAGTACAACGTAACTGTAACAACTTTCTGTAACTATCCAATCATTGAACGTCACTTTTGATCCCTTATTTGCATATGTGGACCTGAACTATCTACAGTATCCCCCTGCTGGCCCAGGGTGAGAACTTCAGTACATAACACTGGCAATGGCACCTCCTTCTCCTCGTGGCTGGAGAAGGGACACCCACCACGTGCGCCCCATCCCTGGGCTGGTCTAGAGAGAGGGAGAAGAAGGGGAGGGCATCGCCACAACCCTGCCTGCCAAACCCACCATAGGGGGTGCAACACTTGCCTAACCCCGGCCTGCCAAGGAAATTGAAAAACATCTTTATGAATGCGAAAACGGCAGCAAGAGTCATAATAGCACAAGGACGGAAGAAGGAAGAAATCCCAACCAAAGAATTGTGGCAAGAGAAACTGATGGACTATGAGGAATTGGCGAAGTTGACACATAAACTACGTGATAAGGACAACTGTGACTTTAAAGAAGAATGGGAACCTTTTACAAAGAAACAACAAAATGAATTGGAATCCTTGGCAGGTTTTGAATAAACACTCACAAACTTTTTATTGGTAACATATAGATAGATAAATTAAGGATCTTTACAATTTTATAATATGCAGAGAATAACATGTGCTGAAAAACCAGAGAGAGGAGCTGAGGGAAGTCCGGGGGGTAGTGGGAGGGTGGGGTTTTATTTCTTGGGGAGGGGAAAACGGGGAGGGAAAATGAGGATGACGTGTTTTTGATGAATTGTTATGTTGAAATACCTAATAAAAAATATTCAAAAAAACAACAACACAAAAAAACCACTTGCCTCACCCCTTGGTCCGGCAACATACCCAGGTGGAGGGGACCTCTTCACCCACCAGACTCGTCTCTGCCTCTGGGCCTCCCTCTTCTCCTGCTTCTGCTTCTTGACTGCTCTCTGCCACAGACTCTCCCAGCTCACTAAACCCTGTGACCTCTTCAGTTTCTGACACCTTCCCCCTCCGCCCCAGTCTTCTTATTCTTCTCCCTCTAACGACTTATCATTGCCCCACCACAACCCCCCAGGCTCTTTCTTCCCTTGGGGGTTCCCCAGCTGGTGCCTCCACCACTCCTCCGTGTCTAACCTGCCCATGACACCCAGCCTGAAACCACGGAGAGTCGCTGCCAGTCAGTGTCGACAATATTGAGTTAGATCAGTGGTGCCCAAACTTTTTTCAAAGAGGGCCAGATTTGATGAAGTGAAGGGCCAAACCATGTTGTTGACCTTTCTTTTGGATTGAAGTTGTTGAGGGTTTTTTTAGGATTTTACCCCAAATAGGCCCCCAAAACGGACTTTGGACATGCCTGAGTTAGATGGACCGGTGCTCTAATTCAGTATTAGACAGTTTCCTATGTCCCTAAGTATGGGTGGAAGGTCTACTCTTTGCACCAGAGCCTGGGGAGCCTCAGGCTCAAGGAGCTAAGTTGAACTGGGCCTGGACTGGGCAGCCTTCTGAGCAGAGGACTCTTTCAAACAGAGGCCTGTTCTCTGTAAAGCAGGACATGGGGCTGCAGAACTTTCTCCCTCCAGATAGCTCAGTTGGTTAGAGCGTGGTGCTGATAACGCCAAGGTCACAGGTTCAATTCCCCATACGGGACAGATGCAAATTCCTGCATTGCAGGGGGTTGGACGAGATGATCCTCAGGGTCCCTCCCTCCCGACTCTACAATTCTATGATTCTGGCTAACTTTCAGGACCACGCCACATCTCCAAAAAAACATATGGAGAGATGCAAATGAGCCCAGCTTGGCAGTGGCTAATAGACACAAAGGAAGTCCTTGAGAAGAGCTATCCATCTTCCCTCATTAAAAGGCATCCTGAGAGGAGAGTTAGATTAGCAGACGTGCTCAGGTATGCTGAGGAGAGACAATTTCATTGCTCACAATGAGGAGACTCTAATGAGTTGCATCGCAACCACCAAGCAGCTTTTATTGTGAGTTATGTCTGGAGTAGGGACGCGGGTGGCGCTGTGGGTTAAAGCCTCAGCGCCTAGGACTTGCTGATCAAAAGGTCGGCGGTTCGAATCCCCGCGGCGGGGTGCGCTCCCGTTGCTCGGTCCCAGCGCCTGCCAACCTAGCAGTTCGAAAGCACCCCCGGGTGCAAGTAGATAAATAGGGACCGCTTACTAGCGGGAAGGTAAACGGCATTCCGTGTGCTGCGCTGGCTCGCCAGATGCAGCTTGTCACGCTGGCCACGTGACCCGGAAGTGTCTGCGGACAGCGCTGGCCCCCCGGCCTATAGAGTGAGATGGGCGCACAACCCTAGAGTCTGGCAAGACTGGCCCGTACGGGCAGGGGTACCTTTACCTTTACCTTTATGTCTGGAGTGCCCACTGAATGAGCACAGTTGCAATGGGGATGCCTTTGCAACAGCCCAGTGAATGACAGATGGGGTCATCCTCTCCGTAGTTCCCATAACCATGTTATGGAGGTAGGAAAGGAGAACTAGACAAACGGCTGTTGTGTCTACTGGCGTGTTGTGTTCAGAGTAAGGATGGATGAGTCTGTCAATTTGAGGCCATGTCCACACTACATTTCATTATATATATATTTTTGAGGTGGACAAGGATCCCCTAAACTCCTGGGTGCCAGAACCTCCCCCTAATTCCTGGATTTAGTAAACGTTAGAATTAATCGAGGCTTGAATAAAATGTGCCAAACGTGGAATTCAGTTTATGCAAACGAACCAGCTTGGCAGTGCTAGCTGAGTGGGGGTCACTGGAGGGACGAAGGCTGATGGTGACCAATTGTTAACCCATCAAGGAAGGCATTAAGAGGGTCAAGAGGTACTGGGCAAGGAGGGATGGGGTTTCCTCCTCCAGCTGTGTGTTAGTGGGCAAAGGCCAGGAGGGTTTATGATTTCAGGTTTGGATGAGGGAAATCGTTTCACTACGTTAACAGCGAGAAGGAAGAGGAGGAGGAAGAACACATTGTCTGAAACAGGCTGCACAAGATATCACACATTGGCAAGGTATGGCGGTGATCGATGTAAAATGTTTGCCTCTAATTTGATCAATGATTTTTTAAAAAAACAAACAAACCACACTCTGTGTGTGTGACCTTTGTAGACCTGACCTCAGCTTTTGATCATGTGGGGACAGGAAGTTAACTCTTGATACAACCTATAAATGCAGACCCTTGAGTGCTCTGCTGGCTGAGATCTTTCTATTCTTTGAAATAAATACCTTTCAGGGAAGAAATATTGATCAGTTGGTGGCAGCGAGGGTGGAGGGAGAGAGTGTGCTCCTCGTCTCCTAACATCTTGTAGCATTAGCTTCCTGTTCTAATAAGTCCTGCCCAATTAGGCTACATAACACCAGCACAATCAGTTCCAATCTGCTATTTAATGTTTTGCTAGGTCCTCCGCCCCCCAAATCAGCAAAACGGAGAACTGGCTTTCTTTGAATCTTTAAAAGGAGGATTACATGCCCTCCAAGTGCACTGATCCTCCAGGGACAGTCCCGGAATTATGAAAGCCATCCTGGCTTCTGATTTGATCCCGGAATGTCCCTATTTCCCCTGCCAGTGCTACCGCCGCACATCTCAGGGACCAAAATGAGCCGGTGTTTGCCCCAAGAGGCAGCTGTGGCTGTGAAGGAGCATCCCGTTGCCTCTTCATTGCCTTTCCCTGGCCAATGCTGACAACGTCCTTTCTTGGGCAGCTCATAGCGGGTGTTGGAGAATAGGAGAGGAGAAGGAGAGTCTGCCATCGCCAAGGCCCAGCCTTACATGATGCGCTGGCTCTGAGGGGTAGGCAGAGGGCAGGGCCGTCCTCGGCAGGAAGAAAGGGGGAGCAGAAAGAAGCACAAGGGGTCTTGATTTTCTTTTCTTTTTTTAAAAAAAAGTCTTGTGTGTCTGTGTCTAATCTTGCCCCTTTCAAAAATGTATTTGTTGGTGTTTGCTTTTCTTTTTGTAAATTTATCAAAGAATAAAGTTAAATAAAACTGGGCTTAAGGGGCTTTCTGAGAACGTTAGAGGGTGCATGTGTTGTGTCCTGTTGGTTAAGTGGCAGTGGCATTTGCACTTCTTATGAGAAATGCTTTATTATTATTATTATTATTATTATTATTATTATTATTATTATTAGTTATGCTTTGTGGCTGGGTTGAGGGACAGAAAAAAGGGGGGGTGTCAAGGAGGGCCAGTTAAGAGGCATGAGAAATGCCCCTATTTTCATCTGAGGAATGTTGGAGGGTATGCCCTCAGCCTAATCTACCTCACAAAAATGGAAAGGGGGAGAAAATATGCCACCTTCAGCTCTTTTGGAGAAAAGCTGGGATATAAATGCAGCAACTAATAAACAAATCAGCCCCAAAATCCAAAACTGTATTTGAGGTGACACAATGTCAGAACAGACAATTAAAGTTCCGGTTTTCTGCTTCTCGTTTAAACAGGAGAATTAGTAAAATGCATGTTTTATAAAATGTTATATATCGCACACACACACACGACTGGATTTACCCTCATCCACATATCATATCATCACAATTACTTTCGGCAAAAGATTTGTGCATTGCAGGGCGTTGGGCTGGGTGACCGCCGTGGCCTCTTCCAACTCTGCCCTTCAAAAATTCTATGGTTCTCTTGTTTCCCTTCCTTTGCACTCCTTCCCCCATTGCAGGCCTTTCCCTTTCGTCGGGGAACAAAGCCACACAGGCCGGCCTGAGCATCTGCCGCTGACAGGTTGCGGTTGGTTTCCTTGGCGACTGGTGGTCCCTTCAGCTGTGCAAGGCCTCCTCCGCTGGAACCACACTGACCTTCCAATTCCAGCTTCTCCAGGGTCGCTACAAATATCCCGGGCATTTGTTTCCTCGTTAGCTAAAAGGTTGAAGGGAGGAGAAGAAAAAGAGCAACTCCCCACGGTGCTCAGAGGGTCGTGAGCCCTGGAGTCGCACAAGCTTGGATGGCGCTGTGAGGACAGCTTGCACGCACAGCTGTATCAAAGCCAGCAAAGTGGTTCTGCCTCACAGGAGAGGATAGCACGAAAGGTTGGCCTCCGAAGGGACAACTGGACTTTTCTCCTTGTGGAAAAGTCACTTCGACCATACAGGCAACTCTACATTTACGCACGTTCAGTATGTATTTTCCCTGAATTGTAATGCATTCCTGCAATATTGCTTGGGCGGATGCATGCATTTTTATGTACACTTTTTGGCGCACATCTACAGCATGTGTTACTTGGCTGGAGAAGGTAAAGGTAAAGGACACCTGACAGTTAAGTCCAGTCACGAACGACTCTGGGGTTGCGGCGCTCATCTCGCTTTACTGGCTGAGGGAGCCGGCGTTAATCCACAGACAGTTTTTCTGGGTCATGTGGCCAGCATGACTAAGACGCTTCTGGCGAAACCAGAGCAGTGCACAGAAACACCATTTACCTTCCCGCCACAGCAGTACCTATTTATCTACTTGCACTGGTGTGCTTTCAAACTGCTAGGTTGGTAGGAGCAGGGACAGAGCAACGGGAGCTCACCCCGTTGCAGGGATTCAAACCGCCGACCTTCCGATCGGCAAGCCCTAGGCTCAGTGGTTTAGACCACAAAATTTGGAGAACTGCAAATGTTGAAGGCTGGCTTCGCGTCAGTTTGCGTAACGTTACAGAAAATGCAAACTAGGGCGTTTCACCTTTAACTGCAAACTGAATTGAATTCCTTTCTCTATTTCCCCCCAACTCCATTAGTAAGACTGGTCTCATCCAGACTTCCCTTTGTGCTGTGTTTCTAGGCACAGGTCAGCACTTCAAAGCCTTGTTTCTGAGCATTTTGTTTTTACCCCAGCACTTTCTCTGTGAAAACCCACTCTTTACCGCTGAATTGGCATAAACAGCAATCTGCAGAAAACCCGTTTATTCCGAATCAGCGTTAAAGAACAAGCTTTCATGGGGAAAACAGGGGGGAGCATTTGAACACAGCACTTTAAAGTGCAGACCTGTATCCCAATAATATTTGGGATAGAGCTAGTTCAGAATGACTAACTGGGCTTAGAAGAGTTGCAAATGGGGAACTGAGCTATACAGCTGCAAATATAACATTTTAAGTGTGTTTTAAGTGCATTATACGAATGCGACACTAGATGGCGATGGCGGGCTTACGGCAAATTTGGTATATTTTTAAAAACTTTTTTTTTAAAGCATTTTCATAGCGTTTTTTTTAAATATGTGTGTAGATTCCACTGGGGTCATAAAGGAAAATACCTTTGATGAAACCTGGCCTCCCTTTTTTTCATACCTAAGGGGAAAAGAAAGTAAAGCTCTCCCACAAGCCTCACAAACCTGTCTGTGGAGAACCCCTGTGGATGACCCCACTGTGACCCAATGCAGACTTTCTGGCTATAACAGCAAGCCTGTTCACTGCTTATCTCCCCTACTCTAGCGCCCAGCCTGATGAGGAGCTCTGAAGGACTTGAAAGCTCGCTATTTTGCGACGTTTCGAGCTGTCCTAAATAAAAATTGTGGCTTGCGGGTTTTTCTCCTCTGTCATGGGAAGCTGCCTGCAATTTCTCTTACAAAAGAGAGTCTTTCTGATGGGTTTCCTCTTTCCTAGGTAGGGCTGTTCCTTGGGACCTGAGGCTCAGACACCCACCCCCACTACAAGAGAAAGGTTTTCAGCCTAGTCTGTTTGTTTTTTAAATGGAGCAAGCCTGTTCATCGGCCACATGCCCTAAAGACGGAACAAAAGGCGATACTTAGAACCCCACAGAGAAGAGACAGGGAGGGTCCATTCTGAAGGATGGTTCTTCCAAGTGACTGAGCTCTGAGTTCCATTAGTCGCTGCTGGAAGCCGCAGTGAGCATCTCATACTTAGTGGGGTGCAGCTACACCTCCAGCTACACAATGACACTCCTTTTTAGCAGACGCTGCCTGTGGCAAGACATTGCTTCCACAAGGCCTTTCTTTGCAGCTCACCCCACTCAGACCTGGTTCAGCAAATCACTTGCAGAAGAAGAGAAGAGAAGGAGGAAAAACCAACCACCCGCTCCTGTAAGGATTTAATTTTAGGAGGATTTTTTAACAAGGTGGCAGAAGGTTGATTTGGCCCCATCAGTTACTCCATTAGCAAGCAGAGCCATAAATTATCCTTCACTCCGCAGCCCACAAGCTCCCACAAATATACACACGAGAGAAAGATAATATGCACACACAAAGCCACAGAACGTTCTCAGGTGCTTCTCCAAAATGCATTAAAAGGCTCCCCAGTTAGAGGTGGGTGTTTGACAAGGTGCTTTTTTTTTGTATGGGGGGAAGATGGGGGATGACACAATAATTACAGGATTTTTGAGGCAATCAGTTGCACAGATATTCTTTCCCACAATCCAGATTGTGGCAGGGAGGAAATCTTGTAGCTGAAACAGCTGCGTTGACTTAGGGGCAGGGACTCAGCAAACCTGTCAATATCAGTTTTTCTCTTTCAGCTTCTGCCTTCTGGAAGCAGGTACAGGGTTATAAAGACTAGGACTAGCTGCCTGAGAAACAGTTTCTACCCAAATGTGATTTTGGTTTTAAACCATAGCTGTCAAGCATCCCTTATTTGGCGGGACAGTCCCTTATCCCAGCGCCATGTCCCACTGCTGTCCCTTATTGATGATGTCCCTTAAATAAGCTACTGAAGGTAATGGGGCCCTTTCTATGTCCAGCTGTTCTTTGTCAACAACAATTTGTTGCTGTTTTGTGTTGAATATATGCTATATGGTAATTTATGGACCTAATATGTATCTAAAGCCATTTGCACGCAACAAAATATGTATTTTATTAAAGTTGATCCCTTATTTTGGCTGCTGATCCCTTATTTTCGAGGCTGCTGGCCCCTTATTTTCAAATCTGTAAGTTGACAGCTATGGTTTTAAACGCATTGTAAGGAGTCTGTATGGGAGTATATTGTATTTTAAAATGGGGTATCAGAGTTTTTAGGGGGCTAACCAGGTTGGGATAGCTGGGATAGCAGGCTTGTTGGTTTCTGAATGTCTTATGTAGATTTTTCAATTACGTTGTTCTGTATGGGACAATGACAATAAAGATTATCGTATTGTTTCTGATATTCCCAATCTGTCACTGGTGTCAAAGGAGCGTGCTGGTCAGTAATCACACAGTTCATAGTTGGAGTTTGAACAGTTTCTTAGCAAAACCATGAAAACCAGTTGCTGAGACTGAAAGACCCCAGCTCCTCACAGCCTAGTAATCGGAGACTGTGGCTTCCTGCAGCCAACCTTTCATCCACCTATTTTATGTCTCTTCTGGTTCTGGGAGATAAGGGAGGAGGGGAACTTGTTGCAGCAGGAGGGGGAGAGACTGATGCCTCTTCCCCTGCCAGACTCATCTCTGCCTCTCGGCCTCCCTTCTCTCCTGCCTCTGATTCTGGCCTTCTTTCTGCCACAGACTCTCCCTGCTCACTAAGCCCTGTTACCTCTTCAAACACCTCCACCTCCCAGTCTTCTCCTAGGGACCCCAAGGCTCATCTACTCCAATGCCCTGCAATGCAAGTAACTTATTACTTAGTTCCAAGCATTACACACAAAGGTTAAACTCTTAAAACATTTTCAATAGCTTCTTGTCTGTTTGGAGACAAATATTTTGAAAGAAGCATTGACAAAAATACACAGCACGAAGTCCTATCTCACTTAACCCTAACCCTAAAAAATAGTGTTATGGGAAATATCTCCAACCCAGTCAACCTCCTCCATTTGGATTGATACAGGATAATTCTGATTTATATATTTAACCTACAGTTTATGAAACAGCTGTACAGGTTTTAACAAACTCTTCTCCATTCTATGATTCTGTGGTTTTAATTGGAGATCCCAGGGCTGGAACCTGGACCCTTCTAGCACGCAAGGCAGCAACTCTGACACTGAGTTATGACCACCTTCCCCCTCTTTTCCAGCATGCTATATGGGCACTATATATATATATATATATATATATATATATATATATATATGCCTTTCCTTCTAAAAACAATGTCGAGTTGAAACTGACGTTGCTTGCAACACTCAAGCAGCTCTTTCGGTTTTGCAGAACGCCTACAAGCCACAAGTGCTGGCAGAGGGGAGGAGAAAGCAGGATCTCAGCGCAATCCACCGGCAACCGTTTGGGCTTTAGTTCAGGGAGCCGGGAATAGCTCAGAGGCTAATCTGTGCATGTGTGCATACATGGAGCCAGTGTGGTGTAGTGGTTAAGAGTAGTGGACTCGTAATCTGGTGAACCGGGTTCGCTTCCCCGTTCCTCCACATGCAGCTGCTGGGTGACCTTGGGCTAGTCACACTTCTCTGAAGTCTCTGAGCCTCACTCACCTCACAGAGTGTTTGTTGTGGGGGAGGAAGAGAAAGGAGATTGTTAGCCGCTTTGAGACTCCTTTGGGTAGTGATAAAGCGGGATATCAAATCCAAACTACTACTACTACTACTACTACTACTACTCTTCTTCTTCTTCTTCTTCTTCTTCTTCTTCTTCTTCTTCTTCTTCTTCTTGTTCCTTCCTGCTACATTGGAAATGGACACATCGTCCGCTGGACGAAAGCAGTACAGGACACAGTCCTGGCCCATGACTATCCCACTTCGGACTACACATGGGGAGATTCTGACAGGGAATGACCATGGGTCAGTGGTTGACCATCTGCTTTGAGTACAGAAGGTCCTGGGTTCAATCCCAACCTCTCTGGATGGAACTGGGGGAGAACCTTTCCTGAAACCCTGAGAACTGCTGCCAGTCCGTGTAGACCAGGCATTTCCAACAGGTAGATCGCGATTTACCTGTAGATTGTGGGGTGTTCCTGGTAGATCCTGGTTGATCTCTGGCCCCCAGCAATCTCCTTACAAAAAACCAAAAACCCAACTCAACAACTTTGGCTTCCTAAAGAAAAGCTCCACAACTTTAGGTAGAGCACTGCCAGTAGACCAGTCTATTGGGAATTGGACATCCCTGGTGTAGACAATACTGAGCTAGATGGACCAATGGCCTGACTCTGCATAAGGCAGTTTCCTATGTTTCTATGTGTGGGACGCGGGTGGCGCTGTGGGCTAAACCACTGAGCCTAGGACTTGCCAATCAGAAGGTCGGCGGTTCGAATCCCTGTGACAGGCTGAGTTCCTGCTGCTCGGTCCCTGCTCCTGCCAACCTAGCAATTCGAAAGCACGTCAAAGTGCAAGTAGATAAATAGGTACCGCTCCGGCGGGAAGGTAAACGGTGTTTCCGTGCGCTGCTCTGGTTCGCCAGAAGCGGCTTAGTCATGCTGGCCACATGACCCGGAAGCTCCCTCGGCCAATAAAGCGAGATGAGCGCCGCAACCCCAGAGTCGGCCATGACTGGACCTAATGGTCAGGGGTCCCTTTACCTTTATGTTTCTATGACATATGCTTCCCCCCACCCCCTCAAAAGCCTTCAGACACAGAAAGCTAGCATGCCAGGGGAAAGTACTGTAGCTTAAACTTCTCTCTGAGGCGATAGTTTTCTATACACAAGGAGCGAGCTGTACAGAAATGTCATCCATTCAGCTGCTGAAACAAACACCAGAATCATAGAATTGTTGGAAGGGACCCCAAGAATCATCTAGTCCAACCCCCTACAATGCAGGAATATTCAGCTGTCCCATATGGGGATCGAACCTGCAACCTTAGCATCATCAGCGACATGCTCTAACCAACTGAACTAAAAGCAGACTAGTCTAATTTGTACTTTCTGAAGCAATACACAAGCCAAAAGACAGCCATCCTTTGATATGCTGACTTCTCCATTTATGGTGAAACGCAGCCTACCTAGATTGAAAACAATAGATGAATACATTCTAAAGGCTCAAGACGTCTCACGTTATCAAACACGAAAAGAACAACTGAGCAGCAAAACAGATTAAAAGTTCATCCAATTCAAGCAAATTTAAAGAGAAAAGGTGCAGCACCAAGAACTTCCTATAAATACCAGGGAGCATAGAAACCACAACACAACAGCAGCTCACCAGGTCAAACCTCTGTCAGGGGGAGAAAAAAAGCTCTTCATCAGATTGCACTTACTATTCTTTTCAAGAAATCTGATTTCTGCAAATTGCAATTTAAACTGACGTGATCTGCAGCTCCCAGAATAATATCCACATCGGTGCATAACTATCCTTTGGATTCCAAACTTAGTTGCAGCAGTTCTTCACTCAATGACGTACCAAAAACACACACTACAAATGTGTGTTTTCTCTCTGTGCTGTTGTGTGCTAGTCTGTTGGCACACTGGTGATGGGCTGTGCAGGCTCCAGGGTGCGGGGAGCAAAGGAGGCAGGCAGGGGATGTGGTGAACAAGTAAGGCAGCAGGCAAGGATGTGAGGTTTGCAGTGGGTCAGGGGAGTTCTCAAACACTGAAAACTCGGAAGTAAGTGTTCCAGTTTTCGAACATTTTTCAGAAGCCGAACGTCCGATGCGGCTGTCGGCTATTGTTTCCAGGGCGGCTGCAGCAATCAGAAGCTGTGTCTTGGTTTTCGAACATTTCGGAAGTCAAATGGACTTCCGGAATGGATTAAGTTTGAGAACCAAGGTACCACTGTATTTGGCGCTTATGTTTTTGCTATTTATTTTGTGTTTTTGTTTTTGAGGCTTTTTTGGTTAATTTGTTTTTGTGGCTATGTGGAACCCAGTTCAGCTACTGATTAATTGATTGTTTGTGTGACTGTGGAAATGGATAAAATCCCCCCATCCAAACAATGACTATCATCAGTGCAGATAAGAAAAAACATTAATTTTTATCATCTACAATATGGTCTTATTTATTTTATAGTACAGTACATTGATTATTGCCTTCATTTTATGGCTCAATGGTCTCGTTAGATAGTAAAATTCATGTTAAAATGCTGTTTTAGGGGTTGTTTTTAAAAGTCTGGAACGGATTAATCCATTTTGCATTACTTTCTATGGGAAAGCATGCCTTGGTTTTGGAACGCTTTGGTTTTGGAACAGACTTCCGGAACGGATTAAGTTTGAGAACCAAGGTACCACTGTGGAGGCAAACAGCATAATGTTATGGCAACTACTACTACTACTTCGGAGTCTAAAACTGTGACTTTTTTACTTACTTTTAACATAGGGTTACAACTGTTATTTTATAGTGCAGAGCAACAGCAGCAGCAGAAATCACAAGAGAAGCGATAACCGGCTTCCCGGTTTCCCCCCATCACAGTTTTTTATATAGCACAAACACACATTGCGATTCGCGATATATTGCCATGTCAGATATTATGAAACCATTATCACGATGTGGATTTCAAACCGATTTTGGCTATAACAGCAGCTGGTTCGAGTTCCTACCCTCCGGAGCAGGAGAAAACAAGCTTGCTCCCTCTTCCATGTGACAGCCCTTGAGATATTTGAAGATGGCTATCATATCCCCTCTCAGTCTCATCTTTCCAAGGCTAAACATACCCAGCAACATCGTCTGTTTGTGGGCTTTCCATAGACATCTGGTCGGCCACAGTGAGAACCGGATGGTGGACAGGATTGTCTAATCCAGCAGAGCCCTTCCTATGTTCTTACGAATGAGCAGATGTGAAACTGACTCAGACCAGAAATAGACTGATCCCAAATGTCAACACATGAAAAGCATTCTTCCCAACCTCACCCTGATCCTGAACCCACTGCAGTCAGAACAGTAGTTTTATGAGCTGGGTACACCAGTCAGTGTTGTGGTATCTCCCATACATCATGTTTTGCCTGGTGCAGACAAGCTGTGTGGTTCTGAGGTAGCTGGGGACCGCATTCTGCCTCTGCCAAGCGGCTGACTCCCAACATTCTCTTTTCAGCAAGTCGGAAGCAGTGAATAATAATAATAATAATAATAATAATAATAATAATAATAATAATGCAGTGGTACCTGGCGTTACATACGCTTCAGGTTACAGACTCTGCTAACCCAGAAATAGTACCTCAGGTTAAGAACTTTGCTTCAGGATGAGAACAGAAATCGTGCTCCGGCGGCGCGGCAGCAGCGGGAGGCCCCATTAGCTAAAGTGGTGCTTCAGGTTAAGAACAGTTTCAGGTTAAGAACGGACCTCCGGAACGAATTAAGTACTTAACCCGAGGTACCACTGTAATAATTTATTATTTATACCCCGCCCATCTGGCTGGGCTTCCCCAACCACTCTGGGCGGCTTTCAACAAAATATTAAAATACAGCAATGCATCAAACAATAAAAGCTTCCCTAAACAGGGCTGCCTTCAGATGTCTTCTAAAAGTCTGACCTTTGGAAACTTTCTTCTCCCTGTAAGGCTGGCATCTTGACCAAATGCCCCTTCAGTCCAATGACCCCCCCCCTTTCCATGAAGCCACTTGCTCCCCCTGCCTTTCTAAAACCAAGCACAGGTACATAAAACAGTCTTCCTTTGCCCCTTCCTGCCTTCTTTTCCTGCCCCCCTTCCTCTGCTCTCTCCTTATAAAAAAGCTTACATTGTAAGCTCACCAGGGCAGGGACCTCTCCTCTTATTTATGTCATTTCACAACATTTATATACCACTAGATTGTAATAAAACCTACAAGCTGTTTACCAAAAAAAACCCCCAGAAAACATTTAAATTATCAACAGGACGGTTGAAAACAGATATTTAAAAACACCCGTTAATTATTATTTTTTGAATGAACAGTAAGCAAAAAAAGAGAGGTTAAGCGCATGTCTGCATGTTACATGTCTGCATGAGGCTTGCCTAAACAAAAATGTTTTAAGCAGGTGCTGAAAAGTTCACACCTGCCTGGTGTCAATTGGCAGGGAGTTCCAAAGTGTATTTGGTCACCATGCTTAAAGATCGGTTTCTTACCTGTGCAGGAGAACTATTATGGGACACCTTTTATTCGGTTATGAAAATATTTCTAAATTACCTCAAGACTCTTAAACTCAGGGCAGTGAGTTCAAGTTCCATGCTGGGCAAAATATTCCTGTATTGGACTTAGATGACCCTTGTGGTCCCTTCCAACTCTACAATTCTATGAATCTAAGGATGTTAATAAGAAGCAAATTGAAATAAAAATGCCCGAAGAGATATTATAAAGAACCAACAAGGACAGGCGCACATACAGCTTTTGTTTTTGTGTGCAGCAGGGTCGGCGTTCCCCTTTGCTGACTTAAAAGACTTGCAGGAGTGGGGTTCTAATTCAATAAGGACCCCACATAGGAGGCAACCAACATATTGCCTCAAATGGTAGTTCCTCGAGGGTCATCATTCAGTGTCAAGCAACCAGGCCAAGAGGTAAATCACAAAATATATGACCAAACAATATCTGAGGCGCTCTGTGATAGTCTATTTAATGGAAGGGGGAAAGGTGTGTCTATGGTCATATAGGATAGATAGAAATAGATACAATTTATATTTTAATCAATAGATTATTTCTATGATAAAGATTATGGATCGAAATATTTTTTTAAAAAACCCCGATTTCCTAAATATCTCTATTGCTTTCTGTGAACCTAGCGTGGGTGAGCATTTAAAAAATAGGAACATAACACAGGTTGAAGCATGGGTAGACAAACTAAGGCCCAGGGGCTGGATCCGGCCCAATCGCCTCCTCAATCCGGCCCATGGACAGTCCAGGAACCAGCATGTTTTTACATGAGTAGAATGTGTCCTTTTATTTAAAATGCATCTCTGGGTTATTTGTGGGGCCTGCCTGGTGCTTTTACATGAGTAGAATGTGTGCTTTTATTTAAAATGCATAAGAATTTGTTCATTTTTCTTCTTCAAAATGTAGTCTGGCCCCCTACAAGCTCTGAGGGACAGTGGACCAGTCCCCTGCTGAAAAAGTTTGCTGACCCCTGGGTTAAAGGTTAGGTACTGAGACCCTGAGATAATAATAGCCTGGTTGGCAGACATACACAAACACAGCATCACCTGAATTCCACCTGCGGTTGCTGTTTGCCCACCGAAACCCAAACAACCAAGGCCTCTCTCATGGACACATAGGCGTATATTTTTCCAAACAGCTGGACTTGAAACACACACTTCCATGTCCTTGTCTCCCTCCTTAAATTCACACATATGGTCTTCACTTATGCCAACTGTTGGGGCAGGATCAGATAGCAGAGGGGGCAGTCACAGGGTGACCGGAGACGGGAGGGTAGGGGAAGCCCGGGCTTTGGCCCCACAAACTCTGTGCCACTACGCAGAGAATGCTGTGGCTGAATTTGACCTCCCTTCCCCACCTCCCATCCCAAGGAAGGAAGAGGGGAATATGATAAAGACTTCGGGGAGGTCAGGGAAGAAAACACAAAACTTCGCCTCAGGAAGGCTGCATTTAGCAGCCTTTGAGGATCTCCCAGTCTCGCCGTGGCAGACTTTCAAAGGTTACAGTGTACCACACGGAGATATTGAGTTACTCCAGTTTCTCAAGGCGGGTGGCACCTGACAGGACAGACTCTAGCTAGGAGAACTCAGAGCCAGCTAGCTGGCTCTCAGCCCACCCTCAAACCACATTCAGGCAACGGCTACACAGTTTTCTGCCTTGTCATTTTGTGAAGCTGCTGGAGACCTTCTTGTTTAGGCCAGCCTGACCAGTTGCTTAGAAAGCTTTGTTATCAGAATGCTAATATAGATACAGATGAAATGTCCGTAAATGTACAAGGCAAACGCATACATAAGTATATAAACCACGTGTCTGAAATAGTACGGGAGAGCAATCCTGAAGCCATTTTGACTCTCCCAAATTGACCTCAGATATTTCTCTGCAATTAGGAAGGAAATGGGAAAGCCTCTCCATTGTCTTTTGCTTACAAATCCTGCCTTAAGGGCGTTTTTGTGTATGAATAGGGTGAGCCTGTGACCTGGATTCAGGAACTAAAGTATTAACCATCACAAAAGAATGACCAGGCTGCCCAGGTAAAGCAATCAGTGGCCATTAACAGATATTCTAGCAACCAGAATTTCTGCTGGAGTCTGCCTCCTTCTGTGATGTATGTATGATGTTTTTTGGGGGTGGTCATGGGCTACAAGGTGGGCAATTTCAAAAGTCTATATAAGGGCTTGTGCACCATTGTTCAGGGTTATCGTCCTTCCTGCGTGTGGTGAGTGAGGACCTTTAATAAAGATCAGGCTTTCTAGCCACTTTGCTTCTCAATATTCTCTGGTTAGCCTCTGTTTTTCTCTCCCACTGATAGGGAATCCACTTAAGGACTCTATACAGGCTCTTGGATAAGGGAAAAGGAGCAGTTTTTTCTTATAACAGCTTGCATGAGTTTAAATTTGTTTTAGTCTCTCCTATTGCAGTTTTTACTTTTTGTATGTCTTGGATTTTGACTGTAGATTTTTTTTAGTGATTATATTACCATTTTGTCTTTTTTTGCAAACAACTTCCCCCCCCTATACCAATGAGAGGAGCGAGCCGGAAGTAAATCGCACTGTGCATGTTTGTGTTAACTCTATATTAGCAAAAACAGGAGTGTCAGGCCTAATGAGCACAGTAACTCATTTTCCAGGAGGTCTGGCCGTCATGAAGCGGTTGCAGAAACAGAAGGTCTCCACCTTCCCACAGCTGCCTAAGTGCCTTCCTCTCCATGGTTCTCCCCAAGACTGCGCCTGCATGGAACTAACTTATTTTCATGCCTCTTCTGTTTTTGGCAGACCTGGGAGAAGGGAGCTTGTCACAGCAGGAGAGGGAGACACCTGTGACTCTTCACAAGCCTAACCCATCTCTGCCTCCTGGCCTCCCTCCTCTCCTGCTTCAGCTTCTGCCGCTGAGTCTAGACTTCTCTCTGCCACAGACTCTCCCAGCTCACTGAGGTGGAATCAACACACACACACACACACACACACACACACACACACACTGCTGTGAAAATGCTTTTTTAAAAAACGTTTTGAAAAAGACATTGAATTTGCCATAGCTCACTGTCGCCATCTTGTGTCACCTTTGTATATTTCACTTAAAGCATTTTATTTTCAGCTGTATAGCTGAGTCCTAAGCCTTGTTATCTCTTCAGCTTCCAACACCTCCTTTCCCCAGTCTGTTCCCTCTTGTCCCTCTGATCACTCATGGTCATCCCACCACAACCCCCCGGGCTCTGGGCCTTCTTCATCCCACTGTTCCTCTGCAACCAACCAGTGAGTGGCATTAAATTTCATGAAGTAAATAAGTAAGTGTAGAGGCAGAGGGGCAGCTGTAGTCCATAAACGGTGGCTGAAGAGAACTCTGTGGGGAAACTGACACACAGAGAGACCCTCCTTTCCCCTGCCAGGCTTTCCCTTAACCCTCCTGCCTCCAAGTTATTTACTATAGACATGTTCCCTCCTTTACCTTCCTGCTCCCTCCCTCACCCCTACCTTTAGACCATGGGTAGGCAAACTAAGGCCCAGGGGCCAGATCCGGCCCAATCATCTTCTAAATCCGGCCCATGGACGGTCCGGGAATCAGCGTGTTTTTACATGAGTAGAATGTGTCCTTTTATTTAAAATGCATCTCTGGGTTATTTGTGGGGCACAGGAATTTGCTCTTTTTTTCAAAATATAGTCCTGCGCCCCACAAGGTCTGAGGGACAGTGGACTGGTCCCCTGCTGAAAAAGTTTGCTGACCCCTGCTTTAGACTTTGGGAAGCAGGCAATGAAGACCGTGTGATGATGACTGACTAGTGCAAATATAGTATAGAGAGATAAGCAATGAGGCTCACACCTGAGCTTCAGTAATAGAAATAGAACACCAGAACGAATGAGGATAATAAAAACAGACCTCAATAAAAAAGCTCAGGCCGCAATTCACTTCAGATTGCATCAACTCCAAGCTGCTAGCAAAATTAAACTTTATTATATCCTTATTCACATACAGTGATTCCAGAACCTTGCAAAGCAGACATATACATAAACAGATGTCTGCCAGCCTGCAAAACGCTTACCCAGGAATAAACTGCATTGACCTCAGTAGGGTCTACTATTGAGTAGAGATGGAAGAGGAATCAATTGTAAATGGATTTATACACATATTCCATCTCAGCCAAGCCTTGCCCACATCAAACCATCTTTTGCATCATCTGCCTGCTTATATCCAAGCAGATCATGAATAGGCACACATAAAACACACGAAAGAGTCGCACCCATTCTGCCCTATAGTTCTACATCATGATTTTATAAGTGATAAAATACCGAACTGTATTTTTATACAGTTATGCGCATTGTTGTAAGCACCTGTTCATCTACTGGTTACTTTAGGAAACCTGGAATCTATATTCATATGTGTATAATATCACAGATAATAATGCATATCATATGTAAGAATAGTTCATATTTTTTAGCAGAACCGGTGGTTGGGGGAATAACTTGCTTGTCAGCGAGATCAAGGAGCGAAATGAGAATTTTGAGAAAATCTGTGCAGTGAAGCTCAGCATCGAGATGTTCAAACAAAATCCATCCCTACTTCTGAGCAGACATGTATGGGGAGGCACTGCAAAGCAGCTTCCGTTCTCCCCAACGTCCTTTCAACTTTCCTCCCTGTCTCTCTCTCCAATCGAGCATGCTTCTCCTAAGTGTTCTCCAATTCACTATTTCAGAAGCCTTAACAACAACCCTGTAAGGTAGACTGGTTCTATTAGCCCACATATTCCAGATTACAAGTGGAATTTTACGGCAAGAGCCAGTGGCTTGCTTTAGCTGAGATTAGAACCTGTGGCTACAGGTGCAAAACTCTTGAACAGGGTGGTAAACCCAGGCTTAGCCAGGAGGTCATTCCAAGGGAAGCCAAATTTGGCCCCCTTCCCAATTGCGCTGGGTCCTTGTGCCCTGAACGTTCAAGGAACCATGGTGATCGTTTGATCCTCCTAGACTGGGGTGCTGTCAGGGCCGGACTTGGGGCACACAACCAGAGTTCAACTCGGCTGAATGAACAGGAGCCTCCACAAATGCAACAGGACTGGTTTTCTCACCACATCTTGAAGCCTCATGCCCCAGAGAGAAGCAGAGAACGGTCACCAACCACCAGGCCAAGTTTAAGAGAAGACCATTGCCTTTCTTCCAAAGTTAGAGAAGCGCCCTCATCGCTTCCAGCACAGCCCACCTGCCAGCCAAACAAGAAGAGCTCACTCAAGTTCCCACCCCTGTCTGTCGGGCGAGCTTCCTGCGCCTCCAACAGCTGCAGGGCACTATTTAAAACAAAAACAAAAAGCAAAACAGCAGAGGAACCTTCCCCAAGCATGACATCTTCTGAGCGAAAAAAGCAACCCCTCTGCAGGATCTCCCTGCTTGTTGTTATGAAACCATTCATTGCCCAGGTTGGGGAGGGAGAAGTTGGCAACCCTGAACTCCCTGCAAAAGCTGGAAAGAGAGGTAAAGAAACGAGAGCTGCAACAAAATGCTGTAGTATAGAATGCCCTGTGCAGGTTTCCAGCCAGCCATGCCATTTTCCATTCCTCCTCCTCCCCTCTGGGTTTCTCTCCAGCAGTCCATGCCTACTGAGCATGCTCAGTCCCCAGTGGGCTGTTCAGTGCCCCCTCCCCAATTAGGACTTCTTCCCCCTTATAAAACAAGATTTTTGTACAGTAATTCTGCGAAACCTGAGCCTGCTGACCTAATTCTGAGTGGGTGGTGCTGTTTTTACATTAAAAAAGGATCCATACTCCTGAGAATAAGTCCATTACCTGTTTATAGACGATTAGAAATCACCCCATGGGGGCTGTGTGATGACAACATTACGTTTTTATGTATATAGGGAGATACATGGAAATGTAGGGCAAAGGTGTTGTGCAGAGCAAGGCTTCAGAGCCCCATATCTGCTTTATTTCATCTCTTTTACCACAGAGTCTTTTAAGTAGATGGGGCAGCAGACCTGGGGTTGAATTGGTGTCTTCCTAAAGCTGTAGAGTGACGCTCTTAGCAGAGGTGAGATTCGAACTCAAGTCCTAATTTAGTTTGCAAACCAGGGGGCTCACAAAACTCAGCTATCAAATACAGGCAACTATATATGTGTGTGTGTGTGTGTGAATGTGCAGGATCCCACCTTTCCCTTGTTGACAAACTTGCCAACTTTTTTTTTTAACCAACCACTGTGCTTGTGCAGCTTGATCTGCAAACATTGGCAGTTGATTGATATTTGCCTCTGTGCTGTGAACAGCTTTGCCTGCTGGTTTCTGGAGAAGGAGAGGCTGCTAAAAGCGCAACAACAATTTGCCGCTGAGTAATCGCAACTATCTCCCAAACCGAGCAGCTGCTATCCTACTGGATTTCATTTTAGGGAATCTCAAGTTTAAATCTCTGCCAGTCCCGACACGTGATGGGTGAACTCAGGCTGCCTACTCTGAGCTTAACCTACCTGACAAGAGTACTGTAAGATTAAAGTTCCAGGGCCCTTGCAAGACGGTTATTTTCAGGTGAGATCCAATCACATACCAGCTTATTTACGCTGCACAATTCTAGTCTTGTGTGACCAGCCTCCTTCCCCAAAAGTTCAGACCTTTTGCAGTAAGACGAGTGATGAGAAAAGGCAGCGGAACGTGTGGGGTGGAGTAATTTAATTTTCCCCCTCCCCAATATAATTTTTTATTGAATTTCCATTTTTGTACTAATTAACCTCAGATTAAATAGTTACATTGTTTCATGTCTTGACTTCCCACCCACACTTCCACAGTCTTTTCATTCAAACTCTTTTCTACTGCGTTATAGATCAAATTATTGTGTGTTACCAAAATCTCTCTAACACTTTATCATTTTTCTTTTGCTGCTCCTATCTCGAATCCTGCCTGCGATTTTGTTTGTTTCATGCTTTTCCAAATAGTCCAAAAAAGGCCTCCATTGTTCTATAAAAAGTTCATCGTTTTGATCTCTTAATATTGCCGTCAGCTTTGCCATTTCTGCATAGTCCATAGCTTTCAAAAGCCATCCCTCCTTTGGGGTGGAGTAATTTAACACCTACTTGGTTCAACATTGGGACACGGGTGGCGCTGTGGGTTAAACCACAGAGCCTAGGACTTGCTAATCAGAAGGTCGGTGGTTCGAATCCCTGCAATGGGGTGAGCTCCCGTTGCTCGGTCCCTGCTCCTGCCAACCTAGCAATTCGAAAGCACGTCAAAGTGCAAGTAGATAAATAGGTACCACTCCGGCAGGAAGGTAAACGGCGTTTCCGTGTGCTGCTCTGGTTCGCCAGAAGTGGCTTAGTCATGCTGGCCACATGACCTGGAAGCTGTACGCCGGCTCCCTTGGCCAATAAAGCGAGATGAGCGCCGCAACCCCAGAGTCGGCCACGACTGGACCTAATGGTCAGGGGTCCCTTTACCTTTACTGGTTCAACATTGCATACCATTCCCACAAACAAATCATAATGAAGGTTCAAAAAATTAACCAATGCCATTTAATCTTCCTGCAAACAAATCAGAATGAATACTGAGCAAACTGGCCATATAGAAGAAGAAGAAGAAGAAGAAGAAGAAGAAGAAGAAGAAGAAGAAGAAGAAGAGGAGTTTGGATTTGATATCCCGCCTTTCACTCCCCTTCAGGAGTCTCAAAGCGGCTAACAATCTCCTTTCCCTTCCTCCCCCACAACAAACACTCTGTGAGGTGAGTGGGGCTGAGAGACTTCAAAGAAGTGTGACTGGCCCAAGGTCACCCAGCAGCTGCATGTGGAGGAGCGGAGACGCGAACCCGGTTCCCCAGATTACGTGACTACCGCTCTTAACCACTACACCACACTGGCTCTCATCCTTGGAATGATATTTTAATCCCTGCATCTTAATAACGTTGCTAGAAAAGCAAACGTTCAGTTTTAAAAGGCAATGGGCTTTAGGACTGGTCTAAGGCATTTTGCTGGCATCTTTCCTGTTAGAAGAAGCTGTCCATCTGTCTCAGAGTTATCTACAGCAGTGTTCTTTGATCTAGGGTCCTGAGACTACAACTCCCAGCATCCATCACCACTGGCTAAGATGACCGGGGGTGATGGCAGTTGTAGTCCAAGAACACATGAAGACCCAAGGCTGAAGAGCACTGGTCTACACCAAGAATAGACAACACAGTAGCTTCCATATATTGTGGACTCCCACCAGCCAGCCACAGTCAGCATGGCCAGTGGTCAAGGATGATGGGAGCTGTAGTCCAATAGCATCTGGAGGGCCACAGCTTCCCCATCCCTGGTGTAGACAATACTGAGCTGGAAAGACCAATGGTTTGATGTGCTAACTTCTTCTGCTTGCTCCTCCAGAGGACAGCAGAAAAAGAAGAAGAGTTTGGATTTGATATCCCGCTTTATCACTACCCGAAGGCGTCTCAAAGCGGCTAACAATCTCCTTTCCCTTCCTCCCCCACAACAAACACTCTGTGAGGTGAGTGAGGCTGAGAGACTTCAGAGAAGTGTGACTAGCCCAAGGTCACCCAGCAGCTGCATGTGGAGGAGCAGGGAAGTGAACCCGGTTCACCAGATTACGAGTCCACCGCTCCGAACCACTACACCACACTGGCTCTCTATACAGTTCCTTGTATAAGGGAGAACATCTTTGAGAGTTCACGGTAAAGTGGCCATGGGCTTAGAAAGGTAGCGTGGCTTGTTTTGCAGCTGGATTGGTGAGCCTTGGGTTCAAATCCCCACGCAGCTCTGAAGAAGACTGGGTGATCTTGGACCAATCCCTTGGGCAGCCTCTTCTCTCCATCGCTCAGGTGTGGTATAGTAACAGTTCAGGCTGGCACCTGGGAGCCCAGGATACAAATGCCCACTTGGCCATGAAGCTCTTGCTAGGCAACTTGGGGCCAGCAATGCTCTCTCAGTCTAGCCCACTTCACAGGGTGAACGTGAGGATAACTTTACCTGTAGCGATGCCCTGAGTTTCTCAGTGGATGGGCAAGACATGCGAGCACAATTATTAATAATTAGATAGAGGGGTTCCAACTTCCTGGGAGAGGCAAATATTAGTTCAGCATCCAGGCTACAGATTTGCTGAAGTACCAGTGGGGATGGGGGAGCTATTTTTATAGGATTTGACAATACCATTTTCCATGGACAATTCAAATCTATGGGCTTTGGATCTGTGAAGGTATGAGTGATGTTTCTGTGCCCAGATTTCCAGTCTGAGGCATAGCTGTCAAGTGCCCCTTATTTGGCGGGACAGTCCCTTATCCCAGCGCCATGTCCCGCTGCTGTCCCTTATTGATGATGTCCCTTAAATAAGCTACTGAAGGTAATGGAGCCCTTTCTATGTCCAGCTGTCCTTTGTCAATAACAAATTGTTGCTGTTTTTTTTGTGTTGAATATATGCTATATGGTAATTTATGGACCTAATAGGTATCTAAAGCCATTTGCACGCAACAAAATATGTATTTTATCAAAGTAATTGTTGATCCCTTATTTTGGCTGCTGATCCCTTATTTTCGAGGCTGCTGGTCCCTTATTTTCAAATCTGTAAGTTGACAGCTATGGTCTGAGGAGGCTATCAGCTTCCCAACCCCCTGTGCACTCAGACTTTGGTTGTGAGAACTCCAGCCTCTCAGTATGGACCATTTCCCTAAAAATTGCCAGGTCTCAATATGTGCTGGTAAATAAGCCACCACAGATCTTTCTAAGAACAGGCGGCAAAAATAGATTCTTCGCTTGCGCTGTTCTTACAAAGCAGGCGGCTGCCATCGGAACAAAGGTTTCTAAAACACACACAGCCTCGCAGCTTTGCTGTGATCACACTCCTGCTGCTTTAACAGGTCTGAAATCGACACGCTTAGGTGCTACTCTGCCAGTACATTTCCCTCTAGGATTCTTGCTCCTCAAAGATGCCTGCTATTCTAGTCCGCCACACCAAGCCAGCCAGCGAGACATTGAGGTGGTAATTGAAGGCACTTTCCAAATATAATACTCGGAGGGGAAATTATCATTGCCAGCTCTTGTAGAGAGATGTTGCTATTCCTGTAGCACAATGTCTTTTTAGATGTGTGATTTTGCTTTTCCTGATTAGCACTATAGTTTTCAGCTTGCCCAGTGGGGACAGGAATACATTGTCAGCTCATTGCTATCTGAGATTGACAGGAAGGTGGATAAGCAAGGAGGCAACCGATGGAGTGTGGGTTGCAAGACACACAGAGGAAGATTTTGGGTTGTATTGCATGCTAGTCCCATCCATTGAAATTCATAGGCATAGCTAACTTAGGATCTGCTCTGTATAGAACCAGTCTATCTATCTATCTATCTATCTATCTATCTATCTATCTATCTATATCTATCTATCTATCTATCATCTATCTCTCTATCTATCTATCTATCTATCTATCTATCTATCTATCTATCATCATCTATCTATCTATCTATATCTATCATCTATCTATCTATCATCTATCTATCTATCTATCTATATCTATCTATCTATCTATCATCTATCATCTATCATCTATCTATCTATCTATCTATCATCTATCATCTATCATCTATCATCTATCTATCTATCTATCTATCTATCTATCTATCTATCTATCTATATCTATCTATCTATCTATCATCTATCTATCTATCATCTACAGTATCTATCATCTATCTATCTGGGTTCAGAGTACCAGTTGCAAAAGTTATTTTTGAATGATTCATGTATATTATGTAGGAAACTTCATAGTTGTGTCATTGGAATTAGTAACACTTTCTTTTTTTCTTTTTTGAGTTGTAGGGATTTTTTTTTTATGTTTTATAAATTTCTTATTAGCTTTTCACATTTTTATACACTTTAACTCTAACCAATTCAAACATTAAGTTACAAGGTTCTCCGAACCTTCAAACTCCCTCCCTCCCATAGGATCTTATATTTAAACTTTAAGTTTTCTGCATCTTGTGCTTTATCCAACTATTGTATATCCCTAATCATCACAATCCATTTCACATTATGAATGCCATTACTATTAGTACAATTAGTAACACTTTCTAGTTCAGCGGGGTCAGCCGCTGGTGGCTGCTGAATTAAATCTGGCCCAGTTGGTAGACCACGAGACATTTAATCTCAGGGTCGTGGGTTCAAGTCATACGTCGGTGGGTTGGACTAGATGACCCTTGTGGTCCCTTTCAACTCTACATTTCTAAGACTCTTTCCTTGCTTTTAAAGACACAAGACAAGGCAACTCATTACTCCAGAAGAAACGGGTTAGGGAAGGAGAAACATCTCTAGAAATGGAGTCTTAAAACAGGTAATTTGGTGAGAGGGAATCTAGCCTGATAGCCTCCTTCTCTTCTCAAAGAGTACTAGCTGAATTCTAACATGTTCTCATTGGGCTGTAACCAGCTAAGTTCTATGTTGAGCAGAATCATTGAAATTAATGGACCTGAAGGAGTCACGCGCATTAATTTCAATAGGGCTCCTCTGGGTAGGGTTAGCATCAAATAAAACCCATAATCATTTAACGTAGATGTGTTGCCTCTTCAACACCATTAATAAATGCATGTATGTATTTGCAGACTTAAAATGCACTCAGTATAATAATGAAAAATCAAATTACTTTCAAGGGATGCTTATAAAAACAGGGTGGGTTTTTTTAAAACAAACCTCTCATTTAGGAGGAGGATAATCCCCCTCCTCCCGAATACAGTATGCTTTTATTCAGTATATTATTGGGTTTGTTCTGAAACTCAATAAAAAATATTTTTTAAAAGAAAACCCTCACATTTAGCACAATCTTATGCATGTTTTAGCAAATGGAAGTCCCAGTGTACTCAATGTTCAGTCCTCAGAAGTGAGGTACAACCCAGTCAGAGGGGTGGGGTACAAATAAATTATTATTATTATTATTATTATTATTATTATTATTATTATTATTATTACAGTTCTAATGGGGGATGGGTGGTTGGTGCCAGCTGATAGAATTCTAATATTTGCCCTTTAAACACTTTTTTTTTGTCATTCTCCAAATCTGTAAAAGTGGTTTAAGTGAGTTCAGAGAGGTGAACATTCAGGATGGTGAACAGAGGCTAACAGCACAATCCTGTGTGCATATTATTATGTACACTATGTTCTATGGGGCTTACTCCCTAATAAGTGTGTCTATTTAGCACTGTCACTTTTACGATCTTGTGTGCGCAAAACACACACACACAAGCACACGAGCTTTGGGAAAGTTTCAAAGCAGATCCAGAAACGCAGAGGTCACGATCACAGACATCGCAAAGGAACTTGGAACAAAAAAAACAACCCTGGTTTTGTTTTGTTTTTAAAGCAGTGCAGAGACTATAAAGGATTTACAGTGCAATCTTGTACACGCCTACTCATTCAGCTTGCTGGGACTTACTCAAAGATAAATGTCTATAGGGTTGCAATGTTTAACATGGTGTAAACTTTAGACGGTTAAAAACAGAAAGTGTTTTAAAAGGCTGTTTCAGTCCCCCAATTATTTTAGTGCAGAGAGCATATATCACCAATGTAAATGATCTCTCAGGCCAGAGGAGCATGGCTATGTGAAAACCTCTGCTTCTTTTTTCTTTTCCTTTTTCTACTTTCCCCCTTATTTTCCTGCACTCTTTTAATCTAGATTCTGCCTTACTCCAGATCTTCCCTCTTTCGGAATATTGAACCCTGCGCTGTTTGGAGCACCCTCCAAAATATACACCTGCCTGTAAATTTAGAGCACCACGCCCTCTTAAAGCAGTTGCCTAGACGTCTGTCTTTATCATCACCTTTACCCTTGCATTTGACAGGTAAGGTATTTTGTTTTGTGGGAAACACTTCTTTCTTGAATCCATACTGTCCCGTTTTGCTTGGGTTGGATTGGCTCTTTTTGGCTATGTTTGCATCATCCATTGAAAGCAAATTGCCTCCCTCCCAAGAAGCTTAGGAACAAGGGTGCTGGTAATTGTACCTCTTAGGTGTAAACTACAGTTCCCAAGATTTTTTTTTGGGGGGGGGGTGTTTTCCATGTATGTAACACTGCCCTTAGCACTGTTTACTTGTTTTTATAATTGCATGATGATATTATCAGAAGGCACCCTGGGACATGATGGGGAAGGGCATTCAATAAATCCTACAAATAAAAATAATAATTGCTGTTCTTATTACTATTAGTTTAGTAGCTTGGTTCTTTGCAGGCTTACTCAGAAGCCCCCCTGTGCCTAAAGTGGGCTTTACCCCCTAGATAAATGCCTTTTTCAGGTGGCAATGGATCTGGCCTCAGCACATGGGGCAAAAAGGTCAACCGCAGTTCATCAACGGAGCACTGGCTGGTGGCCTTCTACTGGATCACATGCCTAATATCTACAGGTTACTGGGATCCTGGCAAAGAACAGCGAACTGGTTAGGTCTCGGCCGGTTCCAGCAAGCCATTGACTTTTGCTACTTGAGCAAAGAGTATACATGCTGAGGATCATTCAACAGAGATTAGTTCTGCTTTCTCTTGCAAGCGAGGCTGAGTCTGCCCTCTATTTAAAACACATCTGTAGCCTGTGTGTGTGTATGTAGTTAAAAACTAAAAGGCTGAACTGTGCTAGATTATCTCCAAAGGTCTCTTCTATCTCTCATGATTCTCTGACTCAAAGCCAGCCCACGCCGGTGCTATTTCACCTTTGAGGATTCCTCCGGCTCCCAGAAGCTGCTCCTTCCATTCCATTCCTCGATTCTCTGCCTTCATTTCATAGCTACAGATTGTGGCATGACTGAGTAATTCACTATGAGATGGCTCTTTTCAGTTCCTTCCGAAAAACTTGCTAGACCGATACGGCCCCCTGCAGCTCTGTACATATATTATACATTGGTATGCATCGATTTTGTAACTGCCTCATCGCCCCGTTCATCACTTACCTCTCACTGCATGGATCCCACCAAATCCCAAAACCTTCCTGTAAGTCCCGAGAAAGTAGGGATCCTCCTTAGATCTTCCTTCTTTTCCCACAAGACTTGGGCTGTGCTGGCCCTCGGGTCGAGAATCCACCGCTCCATTTTAACCACAAGGGCAGAAATCTTTGGAAACAAGCAGGGGGAGGAAAAAAAAAAGAATATCCAACTTTCCCCCCTACTCCTTTGGAGGAAAATATATATATAGTTCCTCTTTTTTAAAAAGAAAACAAAAAAAACCTAATGCCAAGGAACATCCAATACAAGTGAATTTAATGTCAAACGCTTCTATCCCATGGGAGCTGGCGACAGGCTCAAGTGGGGTTGGGGAAGGGACAGAGGATCCATTTTCCCCTCCCCACGAAAAAAATAAAAACAACAAGAAGTCTTCTTTTAGTTGTTCAGTTTAATCCCGGCTCAAATCTTGGCTGGCTTGCGCTTGGCGTGGTAGGAAGGTGCTGTCCTGACTCTCACTGTGGAGTTGTGGTCACTTTCTCCTCTTTTGCTGTGTGCTATTGGTGGCTTGGGCTATTTGATCTGGAGGGGGGACGATGCTGCTGCAGTTCAGTGCAGTTGGCTTCCCAGCGAAGGCGCTCTCTCTCTCTCTCTCTCTCTCTCTCTCTCTCTCTCTCTCTCTCTCTCTCTCTCGGCAGAGCATGTAACACAGGCAACCAGCAGAAGAGACAGAGAGAGGAGCTTTCCTTCCCACACTGCTCCACTCCCTCCTACTGCTTCGCTCAAGAACAGCAGCTACTGAATCTCTCTCTCTTATTAGCCACAAGTTCGGCTTCTGCATTTCCTCTTTGGCTACTTGGGCTGGAGCTTTTCCAGAACCTGTTCCCTCCCCCCACCCCCAGATTATTTCACCCACAGCCACCATAGCCTTTGTTTCCCCCTCCCCACCTTCATCGCTGCATTCTCTCAGCAAGAAACCGCTATCGGCCATGGTCCTTTTGTTGGGGGGGGGGGGGAATGTTTCGAAATGTCCAATTATTCCTGCCCCTCATGGCGAGAGAGAAGCTATGTACTCCTTAAGCAGCTTCAAATACAATGAGATCGTTTTCCCATGCTGTGTTTTCAGTGGCTTTTTTCTTACATCGCTGTACGCACCGGAGAGGCGGTGAGGATGCCTTCACACGATGTGCATTACCTGATTAGTTTTCCCACGCCAAACTCCTATTCAGTGAAGTTGTCCTCTGCGCATGTGCAAAGGCTGTCTCAGATGTACACACCTCAGCTTAACCACACGGCTTACCTTTGCAAATCAGATGGAAATGCACTGAACAGCGATATTTCCCAAGAAATGACAGGATGCACTGTGTGTATACAACTGCAAAAACCAACTGTGGGAGCTCATTGGAACTTGTTCAAGAGTTGCTGCGCTCACTAGGCCTGGCTTCCTGAGTTGTCATTTTCTTTGAATAAATTCACTGGCACTGTGTGAGTTATTACTGACCTGGTCCTGACACCCACTCCTGATAAAAGAGATGACAAAAAAGGACATGGATCTACATACATTCTGTACATGCTGACTTATATACGTGTAGATGCAAATGTAGAAGGAATTGCTCTACTTCTATTGAAATGAAACCCATCCTGTCTTAGTGGGGAAGAAGGTGAGCCCTTGCTCCTGCTCAGCCTAACTTTTCATGTCCTAACTGCTGGTAGGCAACTTCAGTTGCCCTTTCCTCAGTGTTCTCCTTCCTTCTCAGCCATCCCTTTTATTGCAGATACATGACGATTTGTGTTCATGATGGCATTAGAGCAGTTAAACACCATCTCATGGCAAATACGCTTTGCGTCTGCAAAAGCTTCATGGCAGGCACACTGCTTCATTTCCATTCAGCGCCAGTTCCATATCTTCCTGCTGAAATCCCAAAACCTTTATACCACAAATATTCTGAGGGTCCAGTTTTTGTTCCACTTGCTGAAAGAGCGCCTCTCCTGGCAGCAAGGGTGCATTGGGGAAGCAGAAAGTGATATTTTATCCACAAGGCAGTCCAGTATAAATCTACCAAGGATTCACTGTACAGTGGATGCTCGGGTTTCGAACGTGATCTGTGCGGGATGCACGTTTGCAACCTGCAGCGTTCGCAACCCGCGTCTGCGCACAGGCGGGTTGCGATTCGGTGCTTCTGTGCATGCACAAAGCACGATTTAGCACTTCTGCGCATGCGTGACTGCCGAAACCCGGAAGTAACCCGTTCTGGTACTTCTGGGTTTCAGCAGTCTGCAACCCCAAAAAACGCAACCTGAAGCAGACGCAACATGAGGTATGACTGTAATTAAATAACACACACACACACATAACCCTCCAATCTGGAAGGGACCTTATCTTTAAGTCAGAGTTGGACCAAAGAGCCCTGCAAATAGAGGGCTGCCCTCTGTGCAATAAGACACTTGGTCATTCTACAAGAGAGCTAAGAAAGTCCAACTCCCTTGAGGGAGTATAGAAAAGAAGCCCTTTATATATCATCTGGGTGTGCTCTCTTATGCTGTTTACCCATTTTAGGAATGCTTTTGAAGTTTCAACTTAAGTTTTTCAAAATCCTCATCGGGTGTAGACTGTATAGTGTAAATGAAAAATACACACTGACCAGTTTTATCCTTTGAGGAAAATTTGTAGTCTTTCTTGAAGGCATTTTAAAAATGATATAGACAAGATTCCTGCCCACCCCTTCCACAATATCTCGATTGATCCTTGCTTAATTTTTAGCCTTTCCCCAGATATAAAATAGAAGTTACGCCTGGCTGTTCCACATCCTCCTTTTTTTAAAAAAGCAACCATTGCTGTTATGTGGCAAGGAATGGGAAACTCTGTCAGTCTCTGCTTCCCTCACTTTCTCATTTTTCCTAAACTTTAGTTCAGTAGATCTCCGCGTTTCCACATTTTTTCCAAGTCCTCATGAAAATTCATCAGCGTTTTAGTACAAATTCCTCCTAATACACAAGTTCGTATGTCATTTCCCCCAATAAACACATTTCCGCCAAGCAATTTCCCCTAATATAATGTCATTTGCACCAATACATGTTTTTTTAAGGGGCAAGTCACTCCTGCTATATGGATTTTTGTAAACGTTTCTGGGCTTGAGAACTGCATTGCAAAATTCAGAGTAGTGCAAATTTCAAAGAACAGCTCTTTTATCGTTTCCCAAAGTGAGAATTAGGTAGATCTGGGGCTTTTTTTTCCAGCCGTAACTCACCAGAGCTCACCTCTCAGGTGGGCACCACTGCCATACTAAGAGAACAAGGGAGGTATTCACAATGAGTTCCGGCACCTCTTTTTCTAGGAAAATAACACTTTAAATGCAAACTGAATTGAAATTCCCCCTCATAACATGGCTTAACACCAGAGGACTTGGGAATGATTGGGAGAGAGAGTTCTGGCTGTGTCCCAAAACCTAGCCGGAAAGGATGGGAGGGAGATTTGAGACAGCAAATAAGTCGGTGTATTGAGGGAAATGTATCTTTATTACCAAAACCTTTTAATGACTTCTTTTCCCTCCCCTCCCCCATCATTCTGTCCTCTCCATCATGTCCCCTATCACTGCCTTCCCACCCCACTCACCACCCAAGAGCACTTTAGCATTAATGTAATGTCACAAGCCAGGGCATTTATCCGGCCAAACGACGATCGATAGGTTCCCTCAGTCTTTTTTCCTCTTACATAATGACGAGAGACACTCGTTCGGTGTACGATAAGGGAGCAGGCAAATTCGTGGCGAAGGAGAGGGCTGTGTCACTGGCAATGATAGCAGAAAGGGCACATCAGATGGTGGCAGAGATACACAGGGTACACCTAAGGGTGGCTTCGCATGCATTCCTAACCCCACTTACAGGGGAGTAAGCGCCACTGAATTGAATAGGGCTGCCGTCTAGGTAGACTTAGTCTCCATCTCAACCTGAGCTACCTGCGTTCATTACTGTGGGTTGCATTGTTGTTGTATATTATTATTATTATTATTATTATTATTATTATTATTATTATTATTATCATCATCATCATCATTATATTATTATTATTATTACATTATTATTATTATATTAGTAGTAGTAGTAGTAGTAGTATACCACCCTTCACCTGAAGATCTCAGGAAGGTATTATTATTATTATTATTATTATTATTATTATTTATTGAGTTTATATACTCGCCCTGAGAGCCACTGCCAGTCAGAGCAGACAGTGCTGAGCTACATGAACCAGTGGTCTGCCTCAGTATAAGGTAGCTTCCTAGCTCAGTTGGTTAGAGCGTGGTGCTGATGATGCCAAGGTTGCAGGTTCGATCCCCAGATGGAACAGTTGCATATTCCTGCACTGCAGGGGGTTGGACTAGATGATCCTCAGGATCCCTTCTATGATTCTATGTTCCCCATAGGTTACAATAAACATAAGAAACTGCCTTATGCCAAATCAGACCATTGATCCATCCAGCTCAGTGTTATCTACTCTGACTGGCAGTGACTCTTCAGGAGTCTCTCTTGTACAATTCCTGTATCTCCCTTCTAATGCCCGATTTATGATGCAGAAGCACAGCCGCCTGTTCCACCGATGGTTTAAGTAAATGCCATGAGAGTAATGAGTGGAGCTTCCTTTGTTGCTGTATCCACCTTCCCTGCCCATTGCCACCATCGCCATGTTAGCTGCACCTCGCATGAGCAATGCGGGAAATCATGGAACTAACTGCAGAGAGGGACCATGAGATTCATCTAGTCCAGCCCCCTGCAGTGCAGAAATCTCTTGCCCAATGTGGGGCTCAAACTCCCGACACTGAGATTAAGAGTCTCATGCGCTACCAACTGAGCTGCTAGGATTCCTTGCCTTTCCAGCTGGGCAGCTGTCCAACCCTGAGCTGGAATTAGCAGGCGCGGCCTTGAGGAGGAGAGCCTGAGGTGCTGCGTCAGCATCCATGAAAGAAGTGAAGGGTGGTGGAAGGAGGGTCATCAAGAGAGGATTCTTTGTGTGGAAGGGCTGTGATGCTGGAGTTTGGTCCTCCAAGAATACCTGCCAGTTGGGCAAAAACGCTAGAGCCCATCTGCTGAAGGGTGTGGCCTGAGGAGAGGCCAGAGGGCCAGGCAGCAAGGGCCAGAGGGCCACATCCAGCCCCTGGGCCTGAGGTTCCCCACTCTTCCCATGGGGAGTTGGCTTGAAGACTTCAAGCTCTCCTAAGTAGTGCTGTGCTAAGAGTCTACTGTGTAGTGGCACAAATATATCTGAAGTAGCACCTTGCTCTGGCAAAGGTTGGAAGTGCCCTGTGGCCTTTGTGCCTAAGTGCCATCCACTGGCCCCAAGGATGGAGATGGATACTCCTGCTGTGCTCTGTGGTCTCCTGCCCAGAAAGCCACTTCCGCCTGTGCGACTGGGTGACTCCCGGCTGCGTCACACCCCTAGCCAGCCAATCGGGTTGGTCCAGGGGTGTGGCCTGCCCCATAAAGGCAGGACGCAGCCGGGGATCTCCCTCTTTGCCGCCTTCCAGCTGCCCCGGTTTTCCCACCCTCCTCCCTTTAAGGTTTTTCTTTCTTTGACCTTGCTATGGACCTTGGTTGGTCGCCGTTGAGGGGCCTGGTAGGAATTTTTCCACTTGGCAAATTGGCTCCAGCCACTTGGTTTTCGTCTACCTCGTAGCAAATCGTCACAACTTTCTGGATATTGGTGGTTAGGCATTGGTATAGTTCTGTAAATGGAAAGAGGGGAGGTAGCGTCATCGCCTGCCCCGCATTTTGAAGGGTAGTCTGTTAAAGGATTCTGGGGGGCGTGGCCCTCTCTGAAGCCTGGGGAGGTGAGGGCCTAAGGCACGCCCCTTATCGGTGACCCCGGGGGAGCTCCTAGTTGATGTGCATCAGCAGGACTCCCCCTACTGGTGGTTAACCCTTCCCGGACTTCCAGCAGATAGGCTGGAGTCAGATATAGTTGGTTAGGTCCAATGCCTAAGCCAATACCGCTCATCACCTGTAACCAATAAAGTTGTGGCCTGTTTTAGCCCATTAACCTTAATAATCATGTCATGTGTCATTATTTCTACCTGGGGGGCAGGGCGGGAACTCACCACGCAACACACCCTGGACCAAAGAGCAGGTGTGCTGGCGCAGGAAGCGTTTGGCTCTTCAGGCTCAAGCAAAGGTTGGCCAACACTGCTTCTGCAGACTCTGGCTTAGCAGGCTCAGAGTGAAGATCTCTTTGGCCAATGGCAGACTTGACCAGCTCATGTTCTGCCCCAGACTCCAAGCTCAAGGCCCAGACTGTGACAGAAGGGAAGGTTGTCCCTCCGAACTGAAGGCAGGAAGGTTGAAAGTTGGCCGAGGTCATGTTTCTCACATCCACGCACAAACCATCTCCACCGCGTAAAACTCCTGCCAGGAGCTTACATAAAATACCTCGGGCCACCGGAGCGGGCAGCAGATGTTCTCAAGTGAAATCCTTCCCTAGCCGAGCAAACGTCACCTAATCATCCCACTGGCTTCTTGTCAAGATGGTCGCAGGCAATACAGTAAATACTTTATGTAACTCGCTCTGGTTCATAGTAACGGGCAATTTTACAACCTACTGGGACCGCCATGTGAGGGAGAAGGCCATCTTATGACTGAAAAACAGTTTTTACCCGAGAGCTGTGGCCCTTTTGAATGCTGTAACTCGATAGTGTGACCTGGGAGATTGATGGGTGTGGGTGTGGCTGGAATGTGGTTTGTTGGTTGTTGTTGTTGTTTTGCTTTTGTTGTTTTTAAGGGATGGCATCCAATTTCGTTGCACTTGTGCAATGTTGCACGTGTGTAATGACAATAAAGAATCTATCTATCTATCTATCTATCTATCTTACTGCAGCTCAGGAACGGGGAACCAGTGGTTACAGTTTCCAACTACAGTGCAACTTGCGCTTTTAAAAAGCCTCATGCACAATGGCAGGTCCAGTCAAATGTTATTAAGTGCAGCATACAAGGTAAAGTCAAATAGTAAATCTCAGTCTGAGTCCAAGTTTCCGCTTTCAGTTCAGTTCAGTAAAAAATAACAACCACCACCCAGTTAAATGCTAGTTTTGGTTTCAAGAAAAATCTTGCAGAGTGTTAATCCTCAAATAATCACCACCCATTGTCTACTCCCCACTCCCAGGGGGTTAAACTGAGCCAAAACTAACCCCTCTTTCAAATTCCTACTCACTGGAATTTGGTTTAGCCCAGAAATTGACCCACACTTCCTTGTGTTTTTTCAAATGAGGACCTTCTAGTTACATTAGGAGCCGGAGGAAGCAAGCCAAATTTGGCACAACCTAGCAAGGGAAGCCGCTCCACTGGCAAGAGGGGAGTCTCGGATGAAGCCATGGCTCAACCCCAGCGACAAAGTGTCATGGTAACAAGTGAGTTCTGCAACTGAGCAAGTTCAGCAGCAGGGCAATCAGGCCAGAACAAACTGCTCTGCCTCTCTCCCCTTAGTGACCAAATAAATACCAAGCTCAGAGGTAAATTAATGCAATGTAGGGGCTGCCCATTGTATTGTATAGAATATCACATGTGCGGCAATCTGTCTGCTAGGCAGAAGTTGTGGGTGGGAACAATTTCATTCTCTTGAGAGTGAGGTGGCTGACCTTGAGAAGCCAAGAAACAGAGAGGGATGTAATAGTGACATCTCACTCCCCGTGTGATGGCTCCTCTGCTGTCATGGAGAAAAGACAGTTCTTACCTGTAAAAGGGATTTCTGGGCACATGAACAGGTGACCCACAGGGCCTCACCCTACTCTTTTGTCGGAATGTTAAGGATTGTAGGGAACGATATATTGAATAAGTATTATCCTTCCTTCAATCACGCTAGCCCTTAATATAGCTGGAAGTTAGTTTGCAGATTCATTTTAATCTCTTAGTTAAGATTATTTCCTGGTGTCCCCTTTAATCCGCTTAAAAGAATAAAGACAAAGAGTCTTTCTGAGTAAAGTAACAAAAAGTTTCCTCACATTTCAGTTCATGATATGATCCCTGAAAGGCAGGCTTTGCTTAGTGCTTACAACAACAAACTGTGAGTTCATCTCATAGGGAGACTGGACTCAAGTGCTGCTGGCGGAGAGCCAGCAGACAGCAAAATTACATTAAGAAAACAAAATGGCTGCTGGAGAGCAGCATAGCAGCAAAAGAGAAAACTAGACAAAAACTAGACTGAGAAAATGGCTGCGTGACTCAGCTTTTTTATGGAGTCAGCCAGGGCAGTGCCCATCTCCCAGGTCACATGCAGGAGGAGGAAGCTGCAGACCAGTGGAGCAGGAAGTTACACTGACTGGATGTCCCTTTGCCTATGCCCACTCTAGGGAAATAAGGAATGTTGCATTTGACTGCTCCAATGGATTACATCCCACATCCTTTTCAAGCACAGTGGTACCTCGGGTTACAAACACTTCAGGTTACAGACGCTTCAGGTTACAGACTCCACTAACCCAGAAATAGTACCTCAGGTTAAGAACCTTGCTTCAGGATAAGAACAGAAATCGCGCAGTGGCGGTGCAGCAGCAGCAGGAGGCCCCATTAGCTAAAGTGGTACCTCAGGTTAAGAACAGTTTCAGGTTAAGAACGGACCTCCAGAACAAATTAAGTTCTTAACCTGAGGTACCACTGTAGGGTAAGTGCATTAAGGATTGCGGGCAACCATGGCTGGAGACAGCTCGATTGCAACCTCTTTTGCTGCCACCCACCAGATCCCAATGCAACAGTCTCTCGGAGCCCAACTTTGCATATCCTCTGTTCCTCTAGAGACAATGACCCAGCTGCAGAAGTGAGCCCTGCGGGGGTTCCTTTCCAGAAAAGTACCCCTTATTCGTTTAAAATGGCAAAAAGAATCCTCCGTCTCCAGGTGACATTTTGCTTCTGACCAGCAGGATGACTCTTATAATGAGCTGCGTGACATTCACCTGAGACAGCCAGACGGTACACAGACACACAGCCTCAGGGAAGGCAGTTGGGTGATGGGCTGGTCTTCCCCTCAGACACGGGGATAGGCTTGGGATCACTCGTGGGCTCAGATAGGGCAGAGTGGAGAATTCCAAGGAATTACTGCGATCGCTTTTGGACTGTGAAAACGTTGCCGCCTCAAAATGCAGCTAGGTGATTCTTTTTCTTCCGTTCCAATGGAACCTTGTTTGGGGAGTGAGAGGGGAAAGCACATCAGAACACACTATTTCCTAAGGAATATGGTGAGGTTGAATCCTGACAAGACAGAAGTACTGTTTTTGGGGGACAGGAGGCGGGCAGGTGTGGAGGATTCCCTGGTCCTGAATGGGGTAACTGTGCCCCTGAAGGACCAGGTGCGCAGCCTGGGAGTCATTTTGGACTCACAGTTGTCCATGGAGGCACAGGTCAAATCTGTGTCCAGGGCAGCTGTTTACCAGCTCCATCTGGTACGTAGGCTGAGACCCTATCTGCCTGCGGACTGTCTCGCCAGAGTGGTGCATGCTCTGGTTATCTCCCGCTTGGACTACTGCAATGCACTCTACGTGGGGCTACCTTTGAAGGTGACTCGGAAACTACAACTAATCCAGAATGCGGCAGCTAGACTGGTGACTGGGGGTGGCCGCTGAGACCATATAACACCGGTCTTGAAAGACCTACATTGGCTCCCAGTACGTTTCCGAGCACAATTCAAAGTGTGGGTGCTGACCTTTAAAGCCCTAAACGGCCTCGGTCCAGTATACCTGAAGGAGCGTCTCCACCCCCATCATTCTGCCCGGACGCTGAGGTCCAGCGCCGAGGGCCTTCTGGCGGTTCCCTCATTGCGAGAAGCAAAGCTACAGGGAACCAGGCAGAGGGCCTTCTCGGTAGTGGCGCCCGCCCTGTGGAACGCCCTTCCAGCAGATGTCAAAGAGATAAACAACTACCTGACATTCAGAAGACATCTTAAAGCAGCCCTGTTCAGGGAAGTTTTTAACGTGTGATATTTTACTGTATTTTTGGTTTTTATGGAAGCCGCCCAGAGTGGCTGGGGAGGCCCAGCCAGATGGGCGGGGTATAAATAATAAATTATTATTATTATTATTATTATTATTATTATTATTATTATTATTATTATATACCTCAGGTTAAGAACCTAATTCGTTCTGGAGGTCTGTTCTTAACCTGAAACTAAAGTGGTACCTGAGGTACCACTTTAGCTAAAGGGGCCTCCCGCTGCCGCCCCGCCCCCCCGATTTCTGTTCTCATCCTGAAGCAAAGTTCTTAACCCGAGGTACTATTTCTGGGTTAGCAGAGTCTGTAACCTGAAGCACCTGTAACCTGAGGTACCACTGTAGTAGGATAGCTATGGATTGTGGTTTATGCCGCACATGCACTGCTTCTGAATCCAGAGGATGCAGAGTAAGCAGGTCGGTTTAATCAGGCCCGTGAGGCAGTTTATTTCCTGGGGTAAAATCCCAAAATAAAACCTTACAAACTCCAACTCTAAAATAAGGTCAACAACTTTGGCCGGCCTTTTGGCCAAAATCTGACCCTCTTTGAAAAAAGTTTGGACACCACTGTACACAAACTTGGTGCTGGTAATGAGCAAACGACTTAAAAAATAATTATTTGGGGGTTCAGGGGTAAAGGTTGTGGAGAAAAAGAGGGAGCCCTAAAGGGTTCCAGGACAGAAATACATGCAGCGCATGAGCATAAGAACATCAAAACTGTTACTCAGAAGCATGCTGCCTCCGATAGTGGAGGGGGAACATTGCCATTGAGGCTGAGAGATTACCTAAGCAGGCACAATATAAATCAGGAGTCTAGGTTTGGTCAGAATCAAGAATATACCGTATTTTTCGCCCTATAGGACGCACCGGCCCATAGGACGCACCTAGATTTGGGGGGGGGGGATAAAGAAAAAAAATTATTTTCCCCCCCCCAGGCGCGGGGCTGGGGCGGGGGAAGCCTGTGCTTCCCCCGACGCCAGCCCCCAGAACGGGACCCAGAGCCATGCCGAAGCTGCGTGCAGCTTTGGCATCACTCTGGGAGCTTGTGGGGCTGGGGGTGGGGAAAGCGGAGCTTCCCCCAACCCCAGCCCCCAGAACGGGACCCAGAGCCATGCCGAAGCCATGCCGAAGCCCTCCGCCAGCCTTCTACCAAGTCGGGGGACAGCGGGAAAGGCGCGCTGCGCCTCCCACTGTCCCCCGAGTTTGCGGGACTGGCGATGGGGAGGAGCAGGCTTCTCTCCCCCACCAGCCTTCTAACCAAGTCGGGGGACAGCGGGATGGCGGCGTTCCGCCTCCCCGCTGTCCCCCGAGCTTGTGGGGCTGGCGGTGGGGCTCTCCTGAAGCCTGGAGAGTGAGAGGGGTCGGTGCACACCGACCCCTCTCGCTCTCCAGGCTTCAGCGAAAGCCTGCATTCGCCCCATAGGACGCACACACATTTTCCCTTCATTTTTGGAGGGGGAAAAGTGCGTCCTATAGGGCGAAAAATACGGTACTTCCAGAGTTAATGCTGAATGCATTATTTCTGGTAAATGAGCCACCATAGCCGCCAGAGGGCCATGAAAATTTGTGTCCCGGCCTCAGTGCTGTATACCTGAAGGAGCGTCTCCACCCCCATTGTTCAGCCCGGACACTGAGGTCCAGTGCCGAGGGCCTTCTGGCGGTTCCCTCACTGTGAGAAGTGAAGTTACAGGGAACCAGGCAGAGGGCCTTCTTGGTGGTGGCACCTGCCCTGTGTAATGCCATCCCAGCAGATGTCAAGGAAATAAACAACTATCTGACTTTTAGAAGACATCTGAAGGCAGCCCTGTTTAGGGAAGTTTTTAATGTTTAATGCTGTACAGTGGTACCTCAGGTTACATACGCTTCAGGTTACATATGCTTCAGGTTACATACGCTTCAGGTTACAGACTCCACTAATCCAGAAATAGTACCTCGGGTTAAGAACTTTGCTTCAGGATGAGAACAGAAATCTTGCTCTAGCGGCACGGCGACAGCAGGAGGCCTCATTCGCTAAAGTGGTGCTTCAGGTTAAGAACAGTTTCAGGTTAAGAACGGACCTCTGGAACGAATTAAGTACTTAACCCAAAGTACCACTGTATTGTGTTTTAAACGTTCGGTTGGGAGCCGCCCAGAGTGGCTGGGGAAACCCACCCAGATGGGTGGGGTATAAATAAATAAATTATTATTATTATTATTATTATTATTATTATTATTATTATTATTATTATTATTTTCATCTACATTGGTTGCCAGAGATGCTTTCCCCCCCTCAGCTCTCCTACCCTGCTATTAACAATCCTCTTCATGAGTAGAAAGGAGAGCATTGCCTGTGCCTTTAAAGCAAATCCAGAGCATATTTCCCCCCTCAAAGAATTCTGGGCACTGTAGTTTACCCCTCAGAGTGTTACATTTGCCAGCAAACTACAGGCCCCAGAATTCTTTGAGGGGGGAGCTGCTCCTTGAATGTGCTTCAGATGCTTAGTGGTGTGTGTACAGTCGACTTCCAATCTCCACGCAAACTTTGGGGCATCAAATTAGGATGAATATGCTATTGGAGAGAGAAGGTTTGGGAAGAGGTTCTTGCACTCTCCTAGCAGAGCAGCACCACTGATGGCACCAGGCTGGTTAGACCTGGTTAGATTTTACATCTGCCCCCCAAACAAATGTCAAGTGAGAGTCAGTAACCATATATTGCCACAATTTAAGTGGATCGCCTGCAAGCAGCTGCATTCTCTAAAAACTAACACATTCAAATTAAGAAACTGTCACGATCCAATTGGTGCTATCCAAAAAATAATATAAAGCAGACAGCATGAACGGAGCCCCATATCTTAGGACTGTTTTTACGCAGGCTGACAGGAGACCAGCGGTTCTTGTCCCAGGATAACTGATTATGTAAACAGGCGCTAAGGCTTGACTGGGACAGGAGCCAAACTCCTCGTCCCGTCCTGTCAGAGGCTCCGCTGTCAGGGATCGGTAGACACAGAGTAGCATATGTGCCCCTGTTTCCTGGGTGTGAACTTCTTTTCTCCTCAGATTCCCCCCTCCATGCGAAATGCGATGCCTTAAAAGCCACTTGCGTGGGTGATCTCACGGCTGTGGCAGGAGAGGGACGGAGGGGCTTGTTAGTAGGAACATCGCGGTCTCCATGGCTTCTGCTTCTGTGCAGGAAGGCTGAGCAGCTGGCAAGCGGCCTGGCTCTTCAGGCTTCCTGCCACCTTAGAATCATCACAAATGGGGTTGTGGTTCCTAATTCTGGGAACAGGGCCGTGATGACCAGCCTTGCAAATCAACTGGGGTGACTCAGAAGCGAAGGCCGTGTCTGCACTATGCATTTGAAACAGTTACATGCCACTTTCAAGAGCCACGGCTTCCTCTGAAGAATCTTGGTAACTGTAGTTTGTAAAGTGTGCTGAGCAATGCTTTTTTTTCTTTAAAAAAATGTTTAGGGGTTGAAATATACTCGGAGTCCTGTAGTGATTTCATGCTCTTTATTGCAGCTTGTAAAACAGTGATTGAATTGACCCCCAAACCTCAGGCTTTTATATACATTATTTACACAATGAGTCCTGTCTGATTGGCTGATTAACTTCTTCCTGGAGCCTGATTGGTCTTTTCCTGAAAGCCAATCAGTTATTGCATTCTAGGATCCTACTTGCCTATTGTTCTAGGATCCAAGGTTAGTACATAACAGGGTTACTCTCATTTTGATTCAAGAAAATCACCATTTTATAGTTCAAATCGGGGGAAATAAATACAGTATTACCTCATGATACACAGCTGACAGCTCACAGTAACTTCCACATTGGCATGAGGTTGTGTACGCTAACATCTTCCTGACTTTCATCAGTAAAACACCACACATCCACATTTCACACTGCTTCACACATTAAATGCTCGCTTCCGTCTGAGACTCAGGAAACACCGGGAAAGGAAATGAGGCCGCCATCGGGGTAGCAACGGAACTGAATATTCACCATGCTCCCTACTAGATGGAATTTTTAAATTTTGTTTAGACCATGCTCCTGTTAGATTCACAAAATGTTTAGGGGTATGTGTACCCCTGCATCCCCCCAGAAAAGAAGCACTGGTGCTGAGAGGTGTTAGGAGACCCCCCCATATTCCTCTCACACTGCCACAATTCCTAGAGTGCTTTCAACAATGAATCCCTCTTCCCAAGAAACACTGGGGACTGTAGCTCTGAAAGGAGAATTGTGGTCTCCTAACAACTCTCAGGGACGCGGATGGTGCTGTGGGCTAAACCACAGAGCCTAGGGCTTGCCGACCAGCAGGTCGGCAGTTCGAATCCCCGCGACGGGGTGAGCTCCTGTTGCTCGGTCTCTGCTGCTGCCAACCTAGCAGTTCAAAAGTGCAAGTAGATAAATAGGTACCGCTCCAGCGGGAAGGTAAACGGCGTTTCTGTGCACTGCTCTGGTTCACCAGAAGCGGCTTAGTCATGCTGGCCACATGACTCGGAAGCTGTACGCCGGCTCCCTTGGCCCGTAAAGCGAGATGAGCGCCACAACCCCAGAGCTGTCCGCGACTGGACCTAATGGTCAGGGGTCCCTTTACCTTTACCTTTAACAACTCTCAGCTCCCTTATAATAGACCAGCAATATTTAGAAAATCACAGGATCCCCATTCCTCCATCAGGGGCGAAGAGCAAGGTGGGACCATCTCTTACATCAGAGATGGGGCAACTGTGGCCCTCCAGATGTTCTTGGATTCTTGACGCCCATCAACACCAGCCAGCATGGTGAATAGTCAGGGAAGATGGGAGATTGAGTCCATCAACTTATGAAGGATCACAGGTTAGCCTCCTCTGCTTTGCAACTTACAAACGTGGTAGGAATAAAGTCTTGTGTGTTGTTGTCTTTCAAAGGACAAAACTATCCTCCCGCATCTCTTCAGATCTACCGATCCACCAGTCCCACAATCTGGACCCCAAGGAACCAGCATGTCCACCAGCCAATGGAATGAAAGGCAACAGAGGTTATCCTGATGAGAAGATGACCTCGGCTGAAGGGGAAAGCAATACCCAGGGGTGGAGGACAGCTGCTTTCTTGTGGTTGTTTGAGGTTCAGTGAAAAACACGTGCTTCCCTTTTGTATCCTGGCTGTAAAGTGGGTGAGGTTATCAAACATGAGGAGAGGTCCTAGTTGAATTGTAAATGAAGCTGGCAGTACCCAACCAAAGCCCTTTGTAAGAAGAACAGACGATGTCAGAAAGAGCCAGCTCTCACCAGCGCTGTGTGCATATCAATATGGGTCTTAAGAGAATGCATGAAAGTTTACCTCAGACCTACGGAGAATCTGACTGTCACAAGGATAGCTTTGATGTGGGAATTGTGAATGAGTTGGTCAACAGTGCATGGATTATTATTATTATTTTTAATACTTTTTATTGAGTTTTCAGTTTTTTACATTTCAAAATAAACATTTTGCAAACTTTAAAATATCCAATGACTTCCCTTCTTCTCTTTCCATTGTTCACACGACATATCATACATTCCTGTATATTTTACTATAACCAGTCAAATCAATTTTCAACTTTTACATCAATCAAATATTGTTTACTCTGTTGAATTTATCTTAATGCTGCCAGTGTTTTCAGCTGTGTACATATATTCAATAAATATTTTTCACTCTTCTTTAAATGTATGTTCTTCTTGCTCTCTTATCCTATGTGTTAAGCCTGCAAGTTCTGCATATTCTAACATCTTAAGTTGCCTCTTTACATGGGACCTCTCTCACTTTCCATTTTGGGGCTAAGAGAACGCGGGCTGCTGTTGTTGCATACATAAATAAACTTTTTCTGGCACCTGAGGATTTCTGTCTGGGTTATTCCCAACAAAAATGTCTCTGGTTTTTGGGGGGAGGTAAATTTAAACATTTTTTCTTCAACTCATTATAAGTCATTCCCCAATATTCTTTTACCTTTCTGCATGTTCACCACATATGAAAAAAGTTCCTCCCATTTCTTTACATTTCCAACAAGTATCTGATTCTGCTTTATACACCTTAGCCAACCTACTCGGAGTTAAATACCGTCCATGAATCATTTTCAAATAGTTCTCTTTCAGAGAATAACACACAGTAAATTTCAAATCACTTTTCCAAAGTTTCTCCCAGAGGTCTAGGTCTATATTGTGTCCTATATCTATTGCCCAGTGTGTCATCGATGCTTTAACTAGCTCATCTTTTGTTTCCCATTCTAATAAAAAATTATACATTTTGGATAGGTGTTCACCCTTATTTTGTAACAGTTCATTTTTAAAATTGTGAGCGTTGGTCCAAAACCGCCCTTCTTTTTGTCTACCTTACACATATCGTATATCTGATGGTGCATAGATTCTAGATACGGCTTCGTTTATTATATTTTTTACATTTTGCTAGAAGTTTCTCACCCTTCCCCCCTCCCCTTTGGAGAGGGAAACATTGGCTGGCATCCAAAGAAATTCAAGTTCAGCAAGGGTTGGTTTTAAATTCAGTTTTCTCTGTAGAGCAAGGAGTGGTGTGTTGTTTGATGAAAAGCTAAGGCTGTGTTCACAGTCCTGTTTACTGTGCCTTTACAGTGCTGTGGGTTTTTAAATTTCTGTGTCCACACTGTGTTATCCAAAATGTGAAGATGGCCTAAGGCTGCTTCCTGATGGCAACGCATTGCAGGAGATAGTGATAGCCTCCAACTTAGACAGCTTTCAAGGAGGATTCAGACAAATTCACGGAGAAGACCATTGATAGCTACAATTACTAGCCACGATAACTATGCTCTGTCCCTTTGGGATGCGGGTGGCGCTGTGGTCTAAACCACTGAGTCTCTTGGGCTTGCCGATCGGAAGGTCGGCGATTCGAATCCCCGCAACTAGGTGAGCTCCTGTTGCTCTGTCCCAACTCCTGCCAACCTAGCAGTTCAAAAGCACACCAGTGCAAGTAGATAAATATTTACCACTGTGGCGGGAAAGTAAACAGCATTTCCGTGTGCTTTGGTTTCCATCACTGTGTCTTACTGTGCCAGAAGCGGTTTAGTCCTGCTGCCCACATGACCTGGAAAGCTGTCTGCAGACAAATGCCATCTCCCTCGGCCTGAAGGCAAGATGAGCATCGCAACCCCATAGTCGCCTGTGACTGGATTTAACCATCCAGGGGTCCTTTACCTTTACCTTTTTTTTTACCTGCTCTGTCACTTTAGGCCTCCAAGCCTCTGGCACAGATATGATGGGGCATGGTGGGAGCAATGTTGTGGGGAGGGGGAAAAGGGGGAGTTCAAATTTTGAATTTTTATGTTGTGAGCCACCCTGGGAGCTTCAGGTGAAGGATGGTATACAAATTTAAATAAATAAATTTTGTGTTTATTTTTAATAGGGACGCGGGTGGCGCTGTGGTCTAAACCACTGAGCCTCTTGGTCGGCGGTTCGAATCCCCACGATGGGATGAGCTCCCATTGCTCAGTCCCTGCTCCTGCCAACCTAGCAGTTTGAAAGCACATCAAAGTGCAAGTAGATAAATAGGTACCGCTCCAGCGGGAAGGTAAACGGTGTTTCCGTGCGCTGCTCTGGTTTCGCCAGAAGCGGCTTAGTCATGCTGGCCACATGACCCAGAAAAACTGCCTGCGGACAAACGCCGGCTCCCTCAGCAAGTAAAGCGAGATGAGCGCTGCAACCCCAGAGTCGTCCGCGACTGGACATAATGGTCAGGGGTCCCTTTACCTTTAATACAAAGAATCACCCAACATCCATGACACATAGTCTTCGTAACAGTAGCCTTTGATAGACATCCTCTGTGGGTTGGTCTAATGCAGAGGAGGGGAATCTCATGCTCTGATGGGTTGGGAATCAAATGTGGCCCCAGGCCTCTCCATCGGTCTCACAGAACCTTCCCCAGTCCACACCTTGCTTCACCCCCAAAATGTTTTGGCTCAGCTGGAATGAATCCTTGAACTCTGATAATACCTCTCTCCATGGAGGATGAGGTGGGGTGACTGCATGTAGAAACTCGCCTTCTGCATCAAGATGGATTTTACATTAATTGCTCTGTCCATTTTATTATTATTATTATTATTATTATTATTATTATTATTATTATTATTATTGCCTCCCACCACTGGTTTGTGGCTTTTGGAAGGTTGCCCAGCAGGGAATGCAGACTCCAGTCCGAAAAAGTTTCCCCACCCAATGTCTAATGCCCTTTCAGAGCTATCTGTTGCTCCATCATGTGAAAGTGAGTTCCACAGTTTTAGCTGTGCACCATTGCAAAGAAGCACCCCGGATGTCATGGACTGGTTAGAGGCAGAGGAATGGTGGCAGGAACCAACTGGGGAACCCCTAATGGGAGAAGGCTCAGAGACTGGGGATTGGTGGTGGGATGTTAATGAGTGGTCAGAGGGAGAAGACTGGGAAGAGGAGGTGTTGGAAGCTGAAGTGGTAACAGGGCTTAGTGAGCGGGGAGAGTTTGTGGCAGAGAGAAGTCCAGAATCAGAGGCAGAAGCTGAAGCAGGAGAGGAGGGAGGCCAAGAGGCTGGTGCAGAGTCAAAGGTGTTTCCCCCTCCTTCTGCAACAAGCTCCTTTCCCCTCTGGTCTCCCAGAACCAGTAGAGGCATGAAGTGGGAGGAGCAAAGACAGATATGCAGGCTTAGTCTTCAATTGCTTGGGGGGGGGGTAACCCTGGAGAGGAAATAACATAGCCAGCTGTGGAGAGGCAGGGACCTTTAGTCTCAGAAACTGATCCATGAGGCAAGACCTATCAGGGATGAGTTCCTGTGCTCACTGGGCCTGACACTCTTCCAAGTCTGTGCATATCCTGTCCTTGCTAATAAAGTGTTAACTTCAATGTGCACAGTGTGATTTACTGCTGGCTTGCTCCTGTCGCTGAATCTTCCCACAAAATCTGCTTCATTGGTTGACGTACACACACATACCCCTTTGTCTTCTACTGTTATGAAAGAGGGAGAAGCCGCTGCCTTGTTCCGGGTCATGGATTAACTCTACGCCCCTCCTCATCCTTCCCCAAAGATGCCAAGTGACAAACAATGGGCAAAATTGTCTTTCCGATTTGCCAGGGGTTGACAAAGAGCCACTCGACCTGCCGCTGAGCCATTAGTTGCAAAACAGTCAGAGAAGACTCTTTTGCTCTTTTGCTCAGACATATTATCTAAGCCCTTTAGGGGACGCCTGGGGAGCTAGAGCAAGTATCTATTCTCTGAGAGTCGCTTTTTTGTTCTGATTCTGCTTTAGGTTTCTTTTCTTCTCTTCTCTTCCCTCTCCCCACCCTCCCCTTCCCAAACCTCCAAGTCGAGTTCATCTTTATTCATAAAGCATGCCATGTCGCTTTAAGAAACAGCTACCTTAAGCGGCAGGTCCTAAGGAACCGGAGACCAGGGAGCAATCAAGTAAGGACTTGCACATATAATATTTGCTATATTTGCATCCTGTCTCCTTCCCTATCCCTAAAAGATCAGGAAGATCAGGGTGCTTCCCCCCCCCCCGCGGCCTCATCATCACAAGGACCCTGTGAAGTAGATTAGGCTGATAAATAGGGACCCAGTGAGCTTGGCTTATTACAATTATACCCCACTTTTACTACAATGAGCCCAAGAGTTAGGGATAATAATAATAATAATAATTTAACTCTGGGCGGCTTCCACAAAATATTAAAATACAATAATTCATCAAATATTTAAAGCTTCCCTAAACAGGGCTGCTTTCAGATGTCTTCTAAAAGTCAGATAGTTGTTTATTTCCTCGACATCCAATGGGAGGGCGTTCCACAGGGAGGGCGCCAATACCAAGAAGGCCCTCTGCCTAGTTCCCTGTAACTTCGCTTCTCATAGTGAGGGAACCGCCAGAAGGCCCTCGGCGCTGGACCTCAGTGTCCGGGCAGAACGATGGTGGTGGAGACGCTCCTTCATGTATACTGGGCTGAGGCTGTTTTAAAGGTCAGCACCAACACTTTGAATTGTGCTCGGAAACGTACTGGGAACCAATGTAGGCCTTTCAGGACCGGTGTTATATGGTCTCGGTGGCCACTCCCAGTCACCAGTCTAGCTGCCACATTTTGGATTAGTTGTAGTTTCCGGGTCCTCTTCAAAGGTAGCCCCATGTAGAGCACATTGCATTAGTCTAAGCGGGAGATAACCAGAGCATGCACCACTCTGGCGAGACAGTCCATAGGCAGGTAGGGTCTCAGTCTGCGTACCAGATGGAGCTGGTAGACAGCTGCCCTGGACACAGAATTGACCTGTGCCTCCATGAACAGCTGTGAGTCCAAAATGACTCCCAGGCTGCACACCTGGTCCTTCACATGGATTCCTTCCCAGAATTTCATTTTCACAACAACCTTATAAGTTAGGCTGAGAAACATTGATCACCCAGAAAGCTTCACAGCTGGGAAAGGCTTGAACTCTGCTCTTTCCCCTCCTAGTCCAATTCTCTCACCTTCACACTATATTGGCTCTCTGTGTGATGATAGTTGCAGTGGCAAGGGATCAGTACCAAGGACAGCTCATGGAGAAGTTCATAGCCTGGCTGAAACAGCCTGAGATGTTGCTTCAGCACTTGTCAGTTGCCAATTGAGGACTGAAATTGCACTATGGGGACGAGAGTGGTTTTAACTGGACGTTCCTGGATAATACATGTTCACAGGTAAAATGATGCTGTTCTGAGTAATATCAAAACAAAAAAAATTTTTCCTTCCAGTAGCACCTTAAAGACCAACTAAGTTAGTTCTTGGTATGAGCTTTCGTGTGCATGCACACTTCTTCAGATACACTATAGAAGATAGATACAGATAGAAGTGTGCATGCACACGAAAGCTCATACCAAGAACTAACTTAGTTGGTCTCTAAGGTGCTACTGGAAGGAAAAAAAATTTTTGTTTTGACTATGGCAGACCAACACGGCTACCTTTCTGTAACTGAGTAATATCAGGAAGCCTTGTGTGCAGAGTAGACCCACTGAAATTGCAATAGACCTAAATAACTTGAATCTAATGATTTTGATGGGTCTGCTCTGCACATGACAAACATCATAGCTGTCATAATGCATAGGGTTTTTTTAAAATAGAAAAAGAAAATTACTTGGCTTGTTTGTTTTAGATTGAGTGCATCTCAGTTGCTGCTTGATGCAATATTAATTGCCTTCCTTGTTTTCTCTTTGCTGGAGACAACCGCCGCATTGCACAGAACAAGCCATTAGAGTATCCGAGGAACAGAAGTCATTCAGTTTATTGTAATGGTATATTTCTCACTTCCTTTTCCAACAACAATCCAAAAACAGCAACGAGATCGTAATTCCCTTAATGAGCTTGAGTATTGCTCTGGTACCATGGTGAGATTGCAAGCACTTGTGGCTGGCAAATGCCTAACATTTTTCAGCTCTTTGTAGGGTGATTAGAGCCCATAAGAAGGAGATATGGGAATGGTAGGCCAAAGCTGGGAAGGATTCTCTTACTTAAAAGAGAGAAAGAGAGACAAGACAACAGGACTTGGTCTCAGCATATAATTAAACTGTGGAACTTACTATATGCTTCTGAAACATGGACCACTTATAAACGCCATCTCCAGCTCCTTGAAAGATTCCATCAACGGTGTCTCCAAAAAAATTTACACATCACTTGGGAAGACAGGCAAACTAATATCAATGTACTGGAAGAAGCAAAGATCACCAGTGTTGAAGCAATGATTCTTCAACATCAACTTCATTGGACTGGTCATGTTGTGCGGATGCCTGATGATCATCTTCCAAAGCAACTACTCTATTCCGAATTTAAAAATGGAAAGCGTAATGCTGGTGGACAACAAAAGAGGTTTAAAGACTGTCTCGAGGCAATTCTTAAAAAAATGTAGTATAAACGCTGACAACTGGGAAACACTAGCCGGCGAGCGCTCCAGTTGGAGAACAGCCTTTACGAAAGGTGTCATGGGCTTTAAAGACACTCGAACTCAGGACCCAAGGGAGAAACATGCCAAGAGGAAGGCACACTTGGCAAATCCACACGGTTATCAACTCCCACCCAGAAACCAATGTCCCCACTGTGGAAGGACGTGTGGGTCCAGAATTGGCCTCCACAGTCACTTATGGACTCATTGTTAAAACCATGTTTATGGAAGACAATCTTACTCGGCTACGAGTGATCGCCAAAGAAGAAACCGTGGAACTCATGTCCACAGGAGGCAGTGATGGACACCAACTACAATACCACAAGCAAGCCAGATGAGTGCTTGGGACACATATTTTTAGGGGTAATAATAAGCCCACATGCCCTCCAATAGATATATCCCAGAATCTCTTGCAATGCACATAGGACACTGTGGCTCAAGTACTGCCACACATGGGAAGCAGTGGCAGCTGGTTCCATTGACACTTGTAGGGTGGGAGGCTGGGAGGCCAACAGTAGGCGGCGCCAGAGCCAGTGACAGGCAGAGACACCCTCTGACTGGTTGTACACAAGAAGGCAGGCGGGTGGAGGCTGGTTGATGGCAGAGGTTGTTGACATAGCACCCCATTGTCCTAATGGACCAGGCTCCACTGATGGGGAGGTATAACTAATTTTGCCTGGGGGCTTGCAGTGGAGGAAGAGCTGTTAATTTGGCAGTGGGGAAAACATTGCAATCAGATGTACAGGAAGTGAACAGAAGTGTACATAACCATTGTGCGATATAAAAAGGTAAAGGGACCCCTGACCATTAGGTCCAGTTGTGGCCGACTCTGGCGTTGCGGCGCTCATCTCGCTTTATTGGCCTAAGAGAGTTGGTGTACAGCTTCCGGGTCATGTGGCCAGCACGACTAAGCCGCTTCTGGTGAACCAGAGCAGCGCACAGAAACGCCGTTTACCTTCCCGCCGGAGCGGTACCTATTTATCTACTTGCACTTTGACGTGATTTTGAACTGCTAGGTTGGCAGGAGCAGGGACCGAGCAACGGGAGCTCACCCCATTGCAGGGATTCGAACCACTGACCTGATTGACAAGTCCTAGGCTCTGTGGTTTAACCCACAGCGCCACCCGCGTCCCATATTGTGCAATATATCACGTGGAAAATGGAGCAAGTTTGTTCCCTCCTGCTCTGGAAGTCAAGACCCGAACCAATGGATTCAAGTTAGAAGAAAGGAGATTCTGACTCAACATCAGGAAGAACTTTCTGACAGTAAGAGCTGTTTGGCAGTGGAACGGTCTCCCTCGGAAGGTGGTGGACTCTCCTTCCTTGGAGGTTTTTAAGCAGAGTTTGGATGGCCATCCTCCATGGATGCTTTAGTTGAGATTCCTGCATTGCAGTGGGTTGGACTAGAGAACCCTTGAGGTCCCTTCCAATTCTACAATTCTATGATTCTATTGTGGAGCATCAGCCACAGATGCATTTGAGCAGACATGGTGGGGCAGGTGAGTCCTTGCTGCTTCCTAGAAGGGAGAAGGATGAGGCAGCATCAAGGTCGGTGCACTGCAGATGTGCTGCTCCTGCTGATGTGTTTGCGCCACCCTCCCTGCCACCTCACCCCTCCCAATAACTAGCAGTGACTCACCTGACCGGAGGACAGACCAGAGCCTTCCACTCCATCTCTTGCAGCTTTTAAGTAACTCATCTCAGGCCTCAGGTCTTATCAAATGCTTTAAATGAAGCCATTTAAAAATATGGTGATTGATTGATTTTATTTTTTTGCAAACAGCAGCCTGAAGAGTTTGAAATGGCATCTGGCATCAAAACTGATTCTACGGCTAAATGCAAGATGGATTGATATATAATTGCTGTCAACAAGCATTTGTATTGCAATTTACAAGAGGGACCTGCAGTACAATAGTGCAATGTGGGGCTCCCCTATTGAGGTTTCCAGCAAGGCAGCCATGCTACAAACCATCCCAAAAACAGACGGTCAGTGTTCCGCTACATCCTCGTTGGGTTTTCTAAAAGTTTGTGTACTTCTGCAAATCCTGGACTTTCCCGAGCATGCTGGTACCTGCTCCTTGTTTTCCAGTGGGACCGTTTGGGCTATGTAGTGGTTGTTACTCTGCATATGAGTTCATCATTAGAAGGGTAAAGGTAAAGGTAAAGGGACCCCTGATCATTAGGTCCAGTCATGGCCGACTCTGGGGTTGCGGTGCTCATCTCGCTTTACTGGCCGAGGGAGCCGGCGTACAGCTTCTGGGTCATGTGGCCAGCATGACTAAGCTGCTTCTGGTGAACCAGAGCAGCGCACAGAAACGCCGTTTACCTTCCCGCTGGAGCGGTACCTATTTATCTACTTGCACTTTGACGTGCTTTCGAACTGCTAGGTTGGCAGGAGCAGGGACCGAGCAACGGCAGCTCACCCCGTCGCGGGGATTCGAACTGCCAACCTTCTGATCAGCAAGTCCTGGGCTCTGTGGTTTAACCCACAGTGCCACCCGCATCCCTTCATTAGAAGGGTACTTTGTCTTAATATTGCTGCACACCAGCCCAATCTGAGCGGTGTAACATTGCCAAGGTTCCAGGCACTTTTCCAGGGTCTGGGTTAGCTTGTTCCAGCAAGGCAGTTCCTATGAATGTCATGCACGAGACGTGTCCTTCTCGAAGCCTATCAGTGACCTCAATAACTCCTTTTATTTTCATTTGAATAGCATTTCTAGGGTCTATCGGGTCCCAATATCATCATATTGCAAAATTACCCGGCTCCTCTTGAGGGTCACTTTGATCCACACAAGAGTCTGCAGATACTTTCTTGTGTTACTAAGGTCTTCCCATGGGAAGCAAGATGAATGCTTTGTGAGTTTGACTGACCCAAATTGGTCTCTTTATGCTACTTATGGATATAGCAAAGCTATGTATGGGGTAGCAAAGCCTTGAATTGACTGAATCTCCTTCAAGGAGACATAAGAAATGGAGCAGGCTGAGTCAGCAGAATGGTGAGGGTCTTTGGAACTCGGGTCTCAGGTGGCTTCTACATCATTGGAATGATAGCGGATGGAAATAAACAACAACAACAAAATCATTTTTCCTCAATGGGCAAAGGATACAACTGAACGTCCTGACTTCATTTTTGAGAAGAAGGAAGCCCAAGGCTCTGTGCTTGTCAGGAATGAGCCAGCTCCAAGCGAAGGTTTGCAGCCAACTGCAGAAAGCAACCAGGAACAGAGAGGCTTAGATGTTAGTCAGGCAGGGGAGAGCCGGCAGCTGCAGACTTTGTCTCTTCCTGACCTTGACGGGCAAGCTGATAAGGCAGCAGCTGAGAGCAGGCTAGAACACAGACAAAGCTGGCCAGAAGCACAAATAGGCGTGAATAGATTCAGAGACAGCCTCTCAGATCAGGAAGGGGTTGGAGCTGATCCACTAAGTCCAAAGAGTTGGCGAATGGGAGGGCTGCAAGACAGGAAGCAAAACAAGAGACATAAAGTTTGTAAATTCAATATCTTCTGTCAATGCCGGAAGAAGTCTTCAGAAGGGTCATCTTGAGTAATGATGCCGGAGCTGTCTAGAACTATCTGTTTTTGTAATAAATCCTCCTTTTTAATTACCTACGCTTACAGTGTTATCCAGCTGGGAACCTGAACTCCTGACAGTGCTAAAGCATTTTTCCACAGCTTAGTGCCCTCAAGATGTTTTGGGCTATAACTCACATCAATATCAGCCAGCATAGGCAATGATCAAGGATGATGGAAGTTGCACCGAGTTGAGGAAGTCTGGGCAAAAGACCTCACTGAATCTAAGCAGGGCTGGGTGTGGCCAATGCTTGGAGAGGAGTCTGTCTGAAACCCTGCCTGTGCAGGGAGTTCCATGGGAGAAAGTGTGGGTATAAATGTAACAATTAGGAGGCAGCAGGAAATATCTGACGCACAATCCTAAAATGAACCAGTGGGGAATTGGGAGAGGGTTTTTTTTTTAAAGGGATGTATTCTTCCCTTATCTCTTTCTTCAAGGTGGCTTGCAAAATATAAAAAAAGACAGTGTGCAGTGTGCATTTTTTTAAAAAATCATTTTTGCACCGTAACAATTATATGTGTCTATTAAAAGCGTATAATTTTCCCAAACACCACTATATGGGCTTCAGAGCAGGATCAGTGGCTTCTAAGCAGACCTACTGCTTGAGAATAGGAAACGCCCAACATATAGTGGGTTGCACCAAATGTTAGTTATATTCAGGGTAAGCCCAGATATGGGAGAGACATGTTTTGTTGCAGCTGGGGAAGATGAAGGCGCCCAGTTGTCCGTTTCTTCTCTCTGAGCTCCTCCCAGCCATCATTCCTCCTCTGGTCACTGCTATGGGTACATGGCCTGATTGTCTGTCTCCAGGCACTGCGGTCATCTACAAGGGATACCCACACAGGTACTATTACTTCCCTTGATTGGGGCTCTATACTTCTGTTGATGCAGTCTAGAATATCAGCTTTTTTTGCTTCTGCACCACACTGTGAATTCATGTCAAGCTTGTGGTCTGCTAAGACACACCCCCCCCCAGATCCTTTTCTCATGTACCACCGGCAAACCTGGTGTTCCCCCCGCCATCTTATATGTATTCAGCTGATTATTCCTCCCTAATTGTAGAACCTTACATTTGCCCTTTTGAAATTCATTTTGTTAGTTTGGGCCCAGTTCTCCAGTCTGTTAAGATCATCTTGAATCCTGTCTTCTGCAGGATTAGCTACCCCTCCCAGTTTGGTGTTACCTGCAAATTTGATGAGCAGTCCCTTTATTCCTTTGCCCACGTCGTTTATAAAGATGTTGAACAACAACGGCCCCAAGACAAAACACTGTGGCACCCCACTTGTCACTTTTCCCAAGGATAACAAGGAACCATTAATGAGCACTCTTTGATTTCAGTCAGTCAGCCAGCTACAAATCCACTAATAATAGTAATAATAGTAATAATAGTAATAATAGTAATAATAGTAATAATAGTAATAATAATTTATTATTTATACCCCGCCCATCTGGCTGGGTGTCCCCAGCCACTCTGAACAACTTCCAACATAATATTAAAATACAATAACCTATTAAACATTAAAAGCTTCCCTAAACAGGGCTGCCTTCAGATGTCTTCTAAAAGTCTGGTAGTTGTTTTTCTCTTTGACATCTGGTGGGAGGGCGTTCCACAGGGCGGGTGCCACTACCAAGAAGGCCCTCTGCCTGGTTCCCTGTAACTTGGCTTCTCGAGGTGAGGGAACCACCAGAAGGCCCTCGGCGCTGGACCTCAGCGTCCGGGCAGACACCTCACCCAGCCTACATTTTACCAGCTCCTCCACAATAATATCATGGGGGACATTCTCAAAAGCCTTACTGAAATCAAGATACACTACATCCGTAGCATTCTCCTGATCCACCAAGCTGGTGACTTTATCAAAAAAATAAACTTTATCAAAAAAAAAGTTCACCACACAATATCTGCCTCTGCTAGCTTTTTGTGTCTCATAGTTTTGGTGTGTGTATGTGTCCCCATTGTCCAGGTGTGTGCTCCACTTTCTGGGTCTATTTTTCTGCCTTTCATTTTAAGAATAGAAGTGTCTCCAGATGGGCGGGATATAAATAACAAATTATTATTATTATACTCAGGGCCTGAGTCTCCCCCTCCCTGCATTAAAGTCTCCCCATTCGTCTCCCCACCTGAATGCTTTATTTGCTGCTCCAGCATGCAGAAGACTCAGAGATACCAGTGTTCTTTGAAAGCAATATTTTACACATGATTTGAAATGGTAAGGGTCTGTGTCGGGGATGGAGGCCCTATGATGCCCAAGACATGGGCGTAACCAGGATTTATGTTGGAGGGGCAAGACACTCACCTGTCATCACCCTCTGACTCTATCGTTCAGCCAGATTGCCAGTTGTATTGCTAGAATGCACCGCAACATCATGCAAGCAACCTAAGCGAGCATTTCAATTTAAAATATTCTGATTATTTCTACTCTTAGTTAAGTATTTTTATTTGCTTATTTGATTTAGGGGGGAGCAGCTGCCCCCCTGGCTATGCCCCAGATAATAATTATAATAATAATAAATTTTTTATGCCCCGCCCATCTGGCTGGGTTTCCCCAGCCACTCTGGGCGGCTCCCAACAGAATATTAAAACCACGATAAAACATCAAACAGTAAAAACTTCCCTAAACAGGGCTGCCTTTAGATGTCTTCTAAAAGTCAAATAGTTGTTTATTTCCTTGACATCTGCTGGGAGGGCGTTCCACAGGGCGGGCGCCACCACCGAGAAGGCCCTCTGCCTGGTTCCCTGTAGCTTTGCTTCTCGCAATGAGGGAACCGCCAGAAGGCTCTCGGCACTGGACCTCAGTGTTTGGGCTGAACAATGGGGATGGAGATGCTCCTTCAGGTATACTGGGCCGAGGCTGTTTAGGGCTTTAAAGGTCAGCAACAAAACTTTGAATTGGTGTTGTTGGACTACAGATTCCAACATCTCTGGCTGATGACCACACTGCCTTGCAGTTGGAGCCGGAAGCAGGGATAGCCAACGTGGTGACATCCAGATGTTGGTCCCATCAGCCCTTTCTAGCATAGCCAAAGGCTAGTGGTGATGGGAGCTGGAGGCCAGAAACATCTGGATGACATCAGGTTCCCCTTCCCCATCCGATGCTGAAGAAAGGAGGAGTTGGGGAAATAAAGAGGTTTCTGTGTAATAAGCACACATATGTGCTCCAGGAAAGTCTAATTCCATCCTTAGTCACGGAGGAAGTAAGTGTTATGAGTCTCCTATCAAATTGCCAAAGGCCTTGGTGGATGAAGTGACTCATTCTGAACAAAGCATGGCACTTACAAGTTGTACTTGCCCTCCGAGAAAATAAATATACATGCCAGAATGCAGAAAAAGGCACAGGGACCAAAATAGCCGTCAACCAGCCTTATTTCCAGTCAAGTGGTTAGAGCGCTGGACTAGGAAACAGGATGACCAGGGTTCAAAACCCTACTCAGTCATGGAGCTCACTGGGTAACCTTGGGCCAGTCACTGTTTCTTAGACTGACCTACCTCACAGGGTTGTTGTGATAATAAAATGGGGAGGGGAACCCATGTAGGCTGCCACCTTGAGTTCCTTAGAGGAAAGGCGGAAACTTAATAAATAAACAGATTGTTTCAAAATGATCTTATTAGTTGAGTTTGCACCTTCTCTCTCTCTCTCTCTCTCCCTCTCTCTCTCTCTCTCTCTCTCTATATATATATATATATCTCGTATATATAAAATTAAGCCACCATTCCTTCAGTCTTGAAAAGCCCCATGGGGTGAAAAAAGAGGGCAAATAGTCTGCAAATGGCCAGACTCTGCGTTGCGATCCGCCGCCTGCCCGAAATAAACTCTGGGTGTCAGGATGATAAAACCATTGTGGGCTCTCAGAAGGGAGGTTGTCACAGCAAGAAGGCGCCCGTAATTAATAGAGCTGCCACACAGCTCCCAGGAAGGCTAAGAATAAAACTCTCCCTCCGAGGGACCCAAAAAGTTTTGAAAAATCTCCTCTTTGGCTTAATTATATTACAAGGGATGGCACACATTGGGAGGGGGGCGAGGATGGAAACGGGTAATGTGTGTGCAAGGGAGAGTTGCAAAAGGCAAGGCGGAAAGGTGGGAGGGAGGAAAAAATGAGACAAAGGTGAAAATGGGGGTACAAAGGGGGTTGCATAAAGTATAATTAAAGCTATGGTTTTCCCAGTAGTGATGTACGGAAGTGAGAGCTGGACCATAAAGAAGGCTGATCGCCGAAGAAATGATGCTTTTGAATTATGGTGCTGAAGGAGACTCTTGAGAGTCCCATGGACTGCAAGAAGATCAAACCTCTCCATTCTGAAGGAAATCAGCCCTGAGTGCTCACTGGAAGGACAGATTCTGAAGCTGAGGCTCCAATACTTTGGCCGCCTCATGAGAAAAGAAGACTCCCTGGAAAAGACCCTGATGCTGGGAAAGATGGAGGGCACAAGGAGAAGGGGACGACAGAGGATGAGGCGGTTGGACAGTGTTGTCGAAGCTACTAACATGAGTTTGACCAAACTGTGGGAGGCAGTGGAAGACAGGAGTGCCTGGCGTGCTCTGGTCCAGGGGTTCACGAAGAGTCGGACATGACTAAACGACTAAACAACAAAATGGGTCATTAAAGGAACAAAGGAAGTGGCTCAATGGCAGAGGTGAAATGGGTGGGGATGCCCTCCCTCAACTCACTGGTAGTTAAAAAGATAAAGGCCAGAGTTGAAGAGTTGACTTAGGTGAGGTAGAACCTAGATGTTGCAAGGCTGGGCAGCTGGGAAGTTTCATTAATGTGTGACCCTGAAATTCTGGGTCCCCCTCCAAACTGATGCCAAAGTTTAGCGATAGTTTAGTGCTGTTTTGTGCCGTGAACCCCACATTTCATACCACCACCCCCAAACCGAGCAACTGACACAGCAGATCAAGGTCACAATGCCCCCCCAAAAAACCCCAAGCTTGTCTGATTGACTCCAAACAGGAGCCAAAGTTTTGAGCTAGTTTTGTGCTGTGGACCCCACGTTTTGTCCCACCAACCCCCAAACTGAGTAACTGTCACTCAAACTGGGGTCACAAGTAAATGGCCAAAAACCCAACCTTGTCAACCCCTCCCTATAACCCTGGCCAGAATGAGAACCACCCCCCTTTATGCAAATGTGGCCTTTGATTATTTGGCTTTGCACCCCCAAAGTGCCTCCCCCAAAAGGGATTTTCTAGAGCTGCCACAGCACACCTAGCTGGGGCAGCAGGCTTTTTCACTGCTGCCTGCCTGCCCAGGGTCCTGGTCCCTGCTCTGCTTTCACCACTCCTGGTGTTCAGTCCCTTCAGAGCCCAGCAAATGGGACAAGTGGGATGAGCAGGATAACTAGACAGCTAGACCAGCTAGATTAGCAACCTGAGATGTGGGCTCAGGGGGAGAGGGTGGTGAACAAGCTATCCTTACGGGGTCTCAAGAATAGATCTACACGGTGTATTCATCAATATTTTTAACTCACTTCCTGAGGGGACTTCCTGAAAGCGCCAACGCAAAATATTATAAATAGGACTGAGGCAAAACGACTTACTAGCTTTCGTTTCCATTTGAAGTGAGGGTCTAAAACAGGGCGGTCCAACTTTTCATACCAAGTGGGCTTCAAGAGTTCTTCGACATGGAACCGGTGGGCCACACACTGCCTTGTCTCACATGGGGGTTGAGGGAAGAGGGGCCAAAATTTGGTGCCCCTCTCAGGCTTTGGCCAAGTGAGGTGCCAGGCTTTGGGAAGGAGGCACAAGGCTCTGGCAGGGTCCCAGAGCCCTCTTTCCTCCTTCCCAAAGCTGGGAAATTGCTAAATAAGCTTTGGGAAGGAGAAGGGGGACTCTAGGACCCTGTCAGAGCCCTCACACCTCCTTCGTAAAGCCCAGTGTTTTCTTACCCAGATAAATGTTTCCATGGGCCACCAAGATAGTCCTCAAGAGACATATGTGGCCCCCAGACTGTGTTGGACCATCCTGGCCTAAAAAATAACAAAAATCACCTCCCATTTGGGGCATCTGCTACAGGAATGATTGGCACTGATTACTAGTTGGCTTTCCCTGGGGGAAAAACGGCTAGTTTTACGTTGCTGTGGATTCCCAAACAGATGATCTGCATCTGAGACATTCTCCTCTTAACTTTGCCACAGCCACATTTAAGTTGTTTGCAAGTTACTTTGTCTATTACAATACAATTCAGTTCGTGTTATGTGTTATGTGAACTTCGCATAGCAAAAGAGCAGGAACATATCTTTTGGGGAAATTGAATAGTGATATTCCAAGAGAACATACTAAATTCTTTCTGTACGCGACATCAGCGGCGGAAATCCTGGTGACTAAGTACTGGAAGGGTAACCAGATACCGACCGAAGAGTTATGTGAATTATGTGAATATTTGGAACTGGCCAAATTGATGGATATAATAAGTTTAAAGCCAATGAATACAGTCAAGAAGGAATGGAAGTGCTTGAATGATTATTTAGAAAGACAAGGTTCTAATGTAAAAATTTGGCTGTGTCTAGAATGGCCTCGTGAATGGAAAAGGGGAAACATACATATATACATTTCTATATATTAAGATGAAAATAATACTGAAATACAGATAAAATATGAAATGTGAAAGGAAGTGTTGTGAGAGTGATGGAAGTCTATTATTACTATTATTTTGTAAAATAGTGCTTATTGTATTGAAATATTATACTTTTCTTTATTCTTTTACTGTCTTCTTGGCATTTTTTTTCCTTCTCTATTTTTTCTTTCTTTATATTATTCTTTATGTATGGTTTGGTACTGATGCATTTACTTTGCAATAAAAACAAAAAAACAAAAACAATAGTTCGTGTATTTGCTTCTTAAAACAAAAATACTTGTATGCAGCGATTTCATAAAAAGTAGCTAGCAACAATTACATACCAATTGCTTTAAAAAAACAGCCATCAACAATTATACGTACAGACAATTAAAAAACACACATCAAAATTTAGAATTATAGTCAGCTAATTATTATAGAGCTTTTTCTTAATTGTCCGCATGAGGCTGGCAGCAGCAGACATTACGTATCCCTCCTGCTCATTCCTGGTCTAAGTCTGACTCACGGAAGGTTTTTCATTCCTCAGTATCAAAGTAAGCTGGGCTCAAATCTAGGGCTGGGTTGAAAGTTCTCCAGTGAAAACTTATTTTATTTTTTTATACTTTTCAGATATATACATTTCACTGATTTTACAATCATTTTGACATTTCAAAACTTGACTTCCTTCCCCATCTTTCTGCGGTTCTGTAAATTTATTTTTAATATCTTCTGCGTATCCAAATTAACTTAACTTACTCATTTATTTATCTTCTTTATATATATACTCTGATGTAGCTGCAGGTTATTACAATAATCCTGCCAACGTTTTTATCTGTTTACAATTTATCTGTAAATATTCAATAAAGCATTTCCATTCTTTTATAAAAAAGTTTGTTATCTTGATTTCTTATTCTTCCGGTAAGTTTCGCCATTTCTGCATATTCCTTAAGTTTTTGCATCCATTCTTCCTTTGCTGGGACTTCTGCTTCTTTCCATTTTGGGGCAAGTAATATTCTTGCCGCTGTAGTCGCATGCATGAATAAATTTCTATACAATTTAGGTAGTTATATCCCTATAATTGGGGACACGGGTGGCGCTGTGGGTTAAACCACAGAGCCTAGGGCTTGCTGATCAGAAGGTCAGCGGTTCGAATTCCCGCGACGGGGTGAGCTCCCGTTGCTCGGTCCCTGCTCCTGCCAACCTATCAGTTCGGAAGCACGTCAAAGTCCAAGTAGATAAATAGGTACCGCTCCGGCGGGAAGGTAAACGGCGTTTCCGTGCGCTGCTCTGGTTTGCCAGAAGCGGCTTGGACAGGATCACACTTCAAAATGACCTTGACAGATTAGAGAACTGGGCCAAAACAAACAAGATGAACTTTAACAGGGAGAAATGTAAAGTATTGCACTTGGGCAAAAAAAACGAGAGGCACAAATACAAGATGGGTGACACCTGGCTTGAGAGCAGTACATGTGAAAAGGATCTAGGAGTCTTGGTTGACCACAAACTTGACATGAGCCAACAGTGTGACGCGGCAGCTAAAAAAGCCAATGCAATTCTGGGCTGCATCAATAGGAGTATAGCATCTAGATCAAGGGAAGTAATAGTGCCCCTGTATTCTGCTCTGGTCAGACCTCACCTGGAGTACTGTGTCCAGTTCTGGGCACCACAGTTCAAGAAGGACACTGACAAACTGGAACGTGTCCAGAGGAGGGCAACCAAAATGGTCAAAGGCCTGGAAACGATGCCTTATGAGGAACGGCTAAGGGAGCTGGGCATGTTTAGCCTGGAGAAGAGGAGGTTAAGGGGTGATATGATAGCCATGTTCAAATATATAAAAGGATGTCATATAGAGGAGGGAGAAAGGTTGTTTTCTGCTGCTCCAGAGAAGCGGACACGGAGCAATGGATCCAAACTACAAGAAAGAAGATTCCACCTAAACATTAGGAAGAACTTCCTGACAGTAAGAGCTGTTTGACAGTGGAATTTGCTGCCAAGGAGTGTGGTGGAGTCTCCTTCTTTGGAGGTCTTTAAGCAGAGGCTTGACAACCATATGTCAGGAGTGCTCTGATGGTGTTTCCTGCTTGGCAGGGGGTTGGACTCGATGGCCCTTGTGGTCTCTTCCAACTCTATGATTCTATGATTCTATGATTCTATGCTGGCCACATGACCCGGAAGCTGTACGCCAGCTCCCTCGGCCAGTAAAGTGAGATGAGCGCGGCAACCCCAGAGTCGGCCACGACTGGACCTAATGGTCAGGGGTCCCTTTACCTATCCCTATAATTCCCAAGAGAAAGGCTTCTGGGTTTTTTGGAGTTTTTTTTACAAATGTTATTTTAAACATCCTTTAAAACTCCAGTGAAAACTTTTAGCCAAATTCGGAGGCAAAACAGAATGAGCCTGAGGGGTATGATGGATGTGGTCAGGGCTGAACGGGGAGGTTTGTCCTACCCACCTGCTAAAATTGACCTGGGTGTGTAGGGAGAGATAAATATCTGCCCTCCTGAGCTAAAAAAAATTGCCCCACCCCTGGGCTACAGAACCAATGTTTGTGACCTAAAACATTACTTTCGAAACTGGGAGCTGCTTGGGCCTGAGTGTGTCTGGAAGTTTCACTCTTGGATTTATGATGCCTTTTTCTCCTCAACCCAGATCCGTGTGGGGTTGTTGCAGCTATTCTGCTGGAAAGCTCTCTGCACATGCTTGAAGGTGCTTTAGTCATTACATCACTTGTCTTGTATCAGAGGTCCACCACTGCAAACAGGTGATGCCGTTGCTAAACCCACGGCTTGCTTCCAGCCATTAATTTCTGCTACTGAAAGAGGTCTGTGGGGAGAGATGAGAGAGAGAGAGAAAACTCATTTGCTTCACCAAATGAATATCAGATTTGAATGTTGCTGATTGTCTGCTGTGTGGCAGCTGGGAGACCTGAGTGCATATTGGACTTCATACCTCGGTGCTCTTTCTGAAAGACATCCACTTCCTTGCACTCAAAGGGAGTTGAAATGTCTCCATTTCCTTGCATACTTCTTGGCACAAATGCCCGTTAGGCTGCTGTTGCAAGTTCAGTTTAAAGGTACAGAACCATCAGACGGGAGAGTCTTGAAGTTGCAGACTGAGCAGACAGAAAAACAGGCCAGCTTGTCACTGTTTTCCCCACTAGGGTGTGATGTGTGCACTTCTCTTTAAATTATCATAATTATTTCCATGTTTGCATCTATGCACACAAGTTCCTATATGCACATTTTATGTCCTTTTGTTTGCAGAAGGAGGTGATGTATTTCCTCCTTTAAAAAAAAAGTGACCCTTTATTTGCAGAAAAAGCAGCATTAAATGCTGCAATCACACTTTCCTAGGAATAAGGTCCCACTGGATATTGTGGGACCAGATCCTGAGTAAATATGCATACACAGAGTGGGACTGCCAAGGCCTAAGACAGATGGTTTGAGGACCCAATGACCTGTGGAAAAAGCCAAACCCGGCATAACCCACCCAGCTGCTTACGGAAGTCTCCTGGGTGCTTCCTTACGAATCTCCCTGGAAATGAATACCCAATACCCTGAGTTTAATTGCTCCTAACAATATCTCAGCTGACACGGTTGTGCCAGTTCCGGCTGTAAAAGTCCCGAGCCAGAACGTTATGAGTCAGGGGTTCTCGACCCCTCAAGAGGCCTGCGGGCAGAGTATCTCCTTTCATTGCTACTATATGAAGTATCTTGGCTTTTAAGCACTTCCCTTGTTGTCATATATCAAAAAGAGGGCCCCAGGGAAACTGAGGAAGGATGAAATCTCAGCAGGATGCCACTCTGTCAGAATAAGCAGAAAATCAGGGATGTTCAGGGATGCAGAAGAGGATATACTGTTTGATTATAGCCTTTCCAACTTGTGTTAACAAGTTCACAATTTAGCTGATTAACATTCCCCTTTTTAAACTCACAGCGGATACGTTAGCTCAGGCTCGCTAAAGCCTCTATAATAACTGTTCTGGTATTTCCCCCTTATTCCCTCATAAAAGGTAAGACACGACACAGTCTTCTATAAAAGTATAAAAAGAGTTTACTCACATTCTGTTCATAGTCGGATCCCAGAAGGCAGACTTAGCTTAGAAAAGTAACATAAACCTGGAAACTATCTCATAAGGAGACAGTCCCTTTGTCCTCTCTTGGCTGGAGGCCAAGAGAACATCTTTGGCTAAGCAGATGTTGCTGCTTTGATGCATGTAGTCAAAGAGAGAGAGATTGCTGTCCTGCCCTGTGCTTTTGTCGTTACCTGCACAGGTGAGGCTACACCCACCTCTAGTCACATGCAGAGGAAGTCTGTCCCAGCCCAGAAGGAAACAGGAAGTTTACCTGCTGACTGGACAAACATTCTTCCCCATGTGTAAACATGTTCACTCTAGGAATGTTGTACTTGACTGCTCTTCTGTTTCACATCCCACAATTATTTCCACTGCAATGTCAAGAGCTGATGCCTGTGTTTGCCATTATTATTATTATTAGTGGTGGGCAGGGCCAGAGACAAAAGTGGGTTGAGCAACAGATGTATATGGTGTCTTTGGAAAGTAGGATATAGTTTCTCCACACACAGCTCACTATCCTGCACCCCAGAAGCAGTGGCGCAGCGTACTGGGGCCACGGGGTGGTTTCCCCAGGCGCAAAATTGTTAGGGGGCTCAAAATGTCAACCCCCGTTGCTGCCTCAATACGGCTGCCTGCTCCGTCACTGGGCTCCATTGAAAATGGCTTCTCCATGCGAATCAGGAAGTGACCTCTCCAGACAATGAAACAACTCTTCTTTTCTTATCTCTGTGGCTGTGATCTCCTGGCAGTTTGGCTGGGATGTGAGCTGAGAGTGATAAAACACAACAAGCTGGAGTAGAGGGTCAGAGAGCCATGGTTGATTTCTGCTGGCATCCAAGATTGTGGCCATGGAAGAAGCAAGAACCTCTTGGAGTTGAAATAAAAAAAAATAAGGTCTTATATATATAATAAAAGTTCATAAATGTACCAAGCAAACACGTATAAACCACATGTCTGAAGCAGCACAGGAAAACAGCCATGAAGCCATTTTGGCTCCCAAACTGACCAAATGCTTTCTCTGCAAAGTCAAAGGAAAATGGAAAAGCCTCCCCATTGTCTTTTCCTTCACAAATCCTGTCTTAAAGGTATGTCTGGGTATAAATAGGGTGAGCCTGTGACCTGGCTCAGGAACTAAGTATTTGTCACTACAAAAGACTGGCCAGGCTCCCCAGGGTATCCAATCAAGTAAGCATTAACAGGTAATCTGCCAGACAGGAGATAAACAACGACAGGAGATAAACAACGCACTCAGATTTCTGCTGTAGACCACCTTTTCTGTGATGTATGTATGATGTTTCTGGGGGTGGGCTTGTACTCCAGGGCGGGCAATTTAAAATGTCTATATAAGGGCAGGCACACCTAGGTTCTGGGTCCTCCTCCTTCTCCTGCGTGTGAAGGGGGCACCCTGTTGCAACAGTTCAATAAAGATCAGGCTTACTAGCTGCTTTGCTTCTCAATATTTTCTGGTTGGCCTCTGTTCTTTTCTCCGACCGATGGAGAACCTACAAAGGACTCTATAAGGGCTCTTGTGTCCCCCATAAGGAAATAAGGGCAGATTTTCGTTTATTACAGTGTGTAATGCTGGGAGCCCCTCCATCATAGGCCCAGGCTGTATATATGTATAAATCATATATCCTAAAGACACCACCGTCTCCGCTGTGCCTCATTTCCAAACGGAAACAGGAACCCTGTGTCAGCTCCCAGAATCCCTGAAATCTCACACTGCTCAGAGATTGGGATGACAGGCAACAGTATGATACTTTTGATTTGACATTGAATGGCTATAGCCAGTATGGCATAATGGTTAGAGTGTCGGACTAGGACCTGTGAGATCACTGTCTCTGAGCCTAGTTGTGCTGGTCCCAGGGGGGGAGGGTTACCGTGCGGCGTGGTCTAAGTCCGGTCCTAGGTCGAGGGTAAGGAGGCTGTCTGTCAGGGGCGAAGCAAGGTCCAAAGCGAGGAGTCGGGTGTGGTCAGGAACTCAGGAGAGCAGGTCAGGGTGCCGGCAGGAACAGGTTACTAACGATGTTGCTCCCGCAACCTGGGACTGGGCTGACTGGCCTTTATCTCCTCTGAGGCATAGGGCGGTCCTGACCCACAGGTGACTCGCTTCTCCTGACAGTACTCCTCCTGTGAGAACCTAGTTCCCTCCGCCTCTCTGCCCTGAGCCTCTGCAGCTCAGGAGAGGCTGGAGGGTTACTGGACCCAGAGGCAACCTCACCTTCCCCTGACAGGGCTGGGAGAGGAGCACCTGCAGGCAATGGGTCCTCCATCACTTCCGGAGCCAGAGCAGATTCAGCTGGTGTCTGCTCCTGAGGATCCGGCTCAGCTGGTTCTGGAGGCGGGGACTCCTGAGCAGGCTTGGATTCCTCAGGTTCAGCCTCTGAATCGGATTCCCAGGCCATCACACTAGCCTACCTCTCAGGGTTATTGGGAGGATAAAATGGGGGGCAGGGAACCATGTACCCCACCTCGAGGTCCTTGGAAGAAAAGATAGGATGCAAATGCAATAAATAATGTAATGAATTAGTTCTCTCTGCTTTGAATCTTCCTTCTTTTTCTCCTTTTGTGCCCAGGACAAGATTTGCTCAAGGGCCGCTCACTTGTTTTCAGGAACGCAAATATTGCCAAACAAATTTAACATGTCTGCAAACTGTGGTTTCGGCTTTCTCTGACACGGACGGAATTGACGTGCCAAATTACGCCACTCGAACGCAGCCCCCAATGTGCAAATCCTCTGCCGCGCTTGCAAATGAAGCATTGTCTACTGAAGACAACGGCTCATTAATTTCCGAGATAGGTTCAAATGCAAAGTGGAGAATTTCACAGCAGGGCTGTCAGTTATAAGAAAGCAACACACACACACACACGCACACTCTTTCCACCTCGCCCTGAGAAAATGTGCCATTCCTGGACCGCATTGGAAAGGTTGTACAGTGGTACCTCGGGTTAAGTACTTAATTCGTTCCAGAGGTCTGTACTTAACCTGAAACTGTTCTTAACCTGAAGCACCACTTTAGCTAATGGGGCCTCCTGCTGCTGCCACGCCGCCAGAGCACAATTCCTGTTCTCATCCTGAAGCAAAGTTCTTAACTTGAAGCACTATTTCTGGGTTAGCGGAGTCTGTAACCTGAAGCATATGTAACCTGAAGCATATGTAACCCGAGGTACCACTGTAGCTGTACCCTTTATAGTCATAAGCTGGAAGTTCAAAAGACATTGGGGAAACCTATGATTTAAATAGAGATCCCTTTAAAATCAAAAGGGACAGAATGGGGACATTGGCAAGAATAATGTTAACCGGAACACCTTCCTCGTTCTCTTGGAACGGCAAGGACCTGAGAGTTGCCGCAACGTTCCGGCAAGTTCCGGCCCCCCCAAACCCCGGTGTTATCAAAGTACTGGGGGTGAAGAAGCAAAACGAAACATCTACCCACCCCTCAGCCTGAAGCATGGACAGTTCTAAACATGTGTTTGTGTAATTAACAAGAATAAGCTGTTTAAAGGGGATTACGCCTCCTTAAAGCCACAGCCATATGCCGACTGAGGGGAAAAGGTGCATTTCAGTTAATATCAGATCGCTCTGGAGCTGGGAGCAAGAGGGGGCAGGCAGGCAACAAGACCCTGCTCTTTCTGCTGTGGAACTTGGTCACCGGCCCAATGAAAATGGATTGGATATAATGGCCTGTAACCCCGGAATCTGAAAGTGCACACTTAATAATTTTATTAATTACCATGGGGCAGGGCTTAGTGTGGTTTACAGTAATTATGTGAAACTCCAGGCTCTGCTCCCCGAGGGCAGGGAGGGGATAAACTGGGGCCCTGTGTAACAAGGGAAATGTTGAAGGCAGCCCTCGGAAGTGTTGCCAATTCTTGTTTTTTGACACCCGTGCTCCCATACTTGAGCTGCAGACACTAGCGGGTGCCAAAGGTGGCCCCCACTTCAAAAAGCTTCCACTGCTGATTTATGCACAAATCCAATGGCATCATAAAACATTGCCTCTTATTTATCTTCTGTTGTTGTTGTTGTTGTTGTTATTTTTATATCCCACAAGGAACTCAAGGTTCCTTTCCCTGAAAGAAAGGGGATTTAAATAATAATAATAATAATAATTAATATTAATAAAAATTAATAAAAATAATAAATAATAATAATTATTTTATGAGTTATGTGTCTTTGTTTCTCAATTTTAGGGTTGCCGTTTTTCAAAAGGAAAACCCCAATGTTGTTGAGCAATTTTTTGCATTGTGACTTGCAGTTATTTTTATTGATCATAGATTAGTAATTATTTATTGTAATTGTTAAGAGTGAATTTCTGTTTATTATTTGCTGATGTTTCGAGAGTTAATTTAATTGTGTACTATTATGTTCTAATAGATTATTGAATATTACTTTATCTGATATATAAGTCATTCTGAAGGAAGATGAGGACAGGTGACCCCACCTAGGCCTGAAGTCACACACACCCCCACTCAATAATCACACCAGGCCTCAAAACTGTCCAAAATTCCTTTTGTCTTCTAAAAATCCACAGCTACAGCTTTTCTGTGGATTCTCACAAGATGCTGGTACATAGGAAAAACCGTTACTTTTATCAGCACAAGAAGGCTTCAAAAAGCTAATGAATAGACTCTGTCAGAGCAAGCCTGAGAACTGAAACTTATCTCATTCGGTTGCAACATCTTGGACATGCTGAACCACCAGGGCTCCTCAACCCCTTGGCTCTCACTCCCCTTTCCTGGGAAGGGTGCCAAGAGTCCAATAGTCCCAAGACAGCTTTCTGTTCATGCTCAGGGGAACTCAAGGCAGGACTCCTGAGGGAGGAGAAAGGGGAGGGAACTAGAAGGGGAATATATACTCTGTGCATATGACTGTGAACTCGTGCATGCTTTTTGTGAGTTATCACACTTGCTCCTTCTACCAGTTCATGGATAGTAGAAATAAAGCTTTTTCTCTGAAACTATTCCTTGAGTGTCTGTTGACTCCCACTTCCCTTTCCCAGGCACAATATTTTTCCCACCCGAGGGCAAAGCCTCATAAGGCTACAATTCCATTTTAAAGTTACAGTTTATTTTGACTTTTTGCATTGGATCAGATTATTATGAGGTGTGTGTTCTTTGTTGTATATTCTGTTGTTGTAAACCGACTAGTGTATAGTGATATAGAAAGGTGGTATACAAATTAAAAGTGAAATGAAAGAAATGGCATACATGATTCTCTCTGTCTCCATCTTATCTTCACAACAACCCTATAAGGTAGATGAGATTGAAATACAGTAACTGGCCCAAAGGTCACCAGCTTCAGGGCTGAGTGGCTATTCAAACCCTTGTCTCCCAGGCCCTAGTCCAGGCTAGCAGGCTAACCACTATTGCCACACTTCATCCCTGAGACAAATCTCATTTCCTGGTAGCTGTCACTCACTTTGTGCAACAGGGAAAGGAGCGCACTTTTGCCCTAATGAAGAAACTAATTAACTTTGGTTGGTTTTGTTTAACTTTTTTTTTCCCTTACCCGGAAGATCTCTGTTCCCCTGCGACTTCCTTCCTACCAGATGGCGACGAGCATTTTTCTCTTTATAATTAAGGGCAACATCCTCAAACCGCTTTGGAAGACAATTGTCACCTCTTCTGCTAGATCTCAATGTTTCTTACGTGTCCATCATTGCAAGGCACGGCATTCCCTTTGGTTAAAAAAAATCACACCCCTTCTGGGCATTAGGGAACTGATAACACTTAGAAAGTTGGCATGATATGACTCAGTCATCTGTGTGGGGAAATGGAGGGACTGTTTTCAAATTGAGGGCCGTAATCCCCTCTGGGCAACATTCTGAGGGCCACATGGTGGTGGTGGGTGGAGCCAGGGGCAAACATGGGCGGAGCAATGAATATTCATTTCACTTTGGCACAGTAGGCTAGCTTCTATAGGAACACACCCTTCTCTTTCCTCCATCCAGACAAATGAGAGACATTGCAAGAGTTTAAGAATGCATCCCAGCCTGGCAAAAACATTCAAGACATGTGTGAAGCAGCGCTAGTGAGGAGGGCGGCCAGAGGAGAGTTCTGAGTGACCAGGCGGGAAGATTGTATTTGGCCCCTTGGTTTGCCCATCTTCCACCCCTGAAATATTTGTTTATTTGCAGACCGCTTTTTGTTTCAAAGTAGTTCCAAGGCAATATTGTGGGCTCTGACCAGCTCTCTTTGATATTTGGGCAGGTTTTGGTTTTTGGCAGAATTTAGGCCACAGCTTTATTGATTACAGAAAGTGACTGGTTGCATAGGCTCTGGTTCGACTAGCTCCCTGCCATGCAGGTAGCACTGACCCAGGGTTCCAGCATAGGTCAGCCAAGGGTGAACACCTGGATAAGCAGAAAGCCAGGAACGGGCTAACTCTGCCACCCAAATGTCCCCCTCTCATGGGTTGACCAAACCATCGAGTCCCTGGATTCCTTTAATGGATGCATTCTCCCATCCCTATCACCTGAACCAGAGCCTATCCGCAACCTTACAAGTTGTGACGATTTGCTACGCGGCTGGCGAAACCCAAATGGCAACAGCCAATCAGCCAAGTGGGGGAAATTCCTGCCGTGCCCCTGTCCCAATGACAGATGACACACGACGGCATAGCAAGGTCAAGCACAAAGCCCTAAAAGTAGGGAGAGGTGGGCGGGTGTTCCAAATGCACGCGCCAAAAGAAGAAGCTCTGGGTCACGTGCATGGGCATAAATAGGTCCCTCGAACCGTTTAGACTGCGTCCCATTGGCCAGATGGCACCCAGCTTCAAGGGACCTACCAATCAGGTGTTGTGGTTGTCCAAACGTACCCACCCACAACACAGGGTGTCGGTTGTCCTTAAATACGTGCCCTCTTTAAGGGAGGACCCGATTTGTCAGATTGTTCTGTTTTGCAACACAGGGGATTTTTTTTGTTGCATGGTGTCTTTGTTTGGCGATCCAAGTGAGCTCGAGGATTTTCCTATGACACTGTGGCTCACATGAGCTCTTGACTCCCTTGAACATAGGAACACAGGAAGCTGCCTTGCAAGGAGTAGAGACTATTGGTCCATCTACCTCAGTACTGTCCACACGGACTGGCAGCAGCTTTCCAGAATTCCAGGCAGGAGCATCTCCCAGAGTTACCTGGAGATGCCGAGGAGCAAATCTGTGATCTTCTGCTTGCTCTACCATGGAGCTATGGGCCTTCTGTGAAATAGTGAATGGCATGGGATCGTTCTCTTCCAAGCAGAACTCTTTCTCTTTCACAGAATACTGAACAATAAACTCAGGGCGCACAATGACGAATAGCAATTACGTGCCCTTAGCAAGCTATTAGTCTCCCCCCACACACACACACATCATGTACGTGTTTGAGGAGATTATCCACGATTTAGGATTACCGCTGTTGTTCTCGACATTTAATTCTGCCTTCCATGCACCTATGCGAGGGAGGCCTCTCCGCTTCCCTGCCCCACACGCAATCTGGATTTTCGTGATGCTACTGTTGACATTATGATTATTTTATTTTTTTTAAAAAAGCATAACCCTAACCCTCCATCGGCACAGATACAGGACCCCAAATGAGCGCAACCATGCTGTAAAATAAACAGCACAACGCCGAAAAATATATTCCACCACACAAATAACAGCCGCTAAAAAAGAAAAAAGGACAATGGGCTAGACAATAATCAGCTTACCAAAAAAAATTGAAATGGGAGGTCAAAGAAACAAGCTTTAACTGGAGGCTGAGATGAGGATAACTTGGGCGAAAGCAGTATCTATGGGGAAGGATGTGTACATCTGGTTCCCTCACAACTGTGAGGGGGTGTCTAAGGCTCCAATTGGTTTCACTCATTCAAAACATTCCTGGGAGTTTCCTGGCTACAATAGCTAATGTTACTCTAGGCTGCATCAGCAGAAGCATCGCATCCAGATCAAGGGAAGTACAGTGGTGCCTCAGGTTACGAAATTAATTCGTTCCGGAGGTCCGTTCTTAACCTGAAACTGTTCTTAACCTGAGGTACCACTTTAGCTAATGGGGCCTCCCGCTGCCGCCGCCCTGCCACCACCCGATTTCTGTTCTCATCCTGAAGCAAAGTTCTTAACCCAAGGTAATATTTCTGGGTTAGCGGAGTCTGTAATCTGAAGCGTATGTAACCTGAGGTACCACTGTACATTCCTGAAAGCCTGGGCCACTCTCACTCCCAACGTGATTGGCTGTCTAAACTTCCAAGCTGCGAATCATGACTCCGAGTTCAAGGGCCAATGGCAGAGGTCCAAATCCTGAAATGTTCTGTGATTGGACATCATGTATCAAATCAGAACGCCACCGCCGCGCAATTTCTGTGCTCATTCTGAGGTAAAGTTCTTAACCCGAGGTACTATGTCCGGGTTAGTGGAGTCTGTAACCCGAAGTGTTTGTAACCCAAGGTGTTTGTAACCCGATGCACCACTGTAATATTGCCGCTTCTGCCTTGGTCACACCACACCTGGAATTCTTTGTCCAGTTCTTGCTGCCACAATTTAAGAAGAATGTTGACAAGCTGGAAGGTGTGCAGAGAAGTGCGACCAAGATGATCCAGGGTCTGGAAACCAAAAGTTGAGGGAGCTGGGTATGTTTAGCCTGGGTAAGAGGAGACTTGAGAGGAGATATGATTGCCATCTTTGAATATCTAAAGGGCTGTCACATGGAAGATGGAGAATGCTGAGCCATTGGCTTCAAGTTGCAAGGAAGCAGATTCCGCCAGGACGAACTTTCTGACAGTAAGAGCTGTTTGACCTTGGAACAGACTCAGGAGGCCAGGCCTAGCTGGCAGGGACTGGGCAGAGGAGGAGTGGTGGAGACCACATCCCCAGCCTGACCCTTCCAGAAAAGAAGGAGACAGTTCAGAATTACAAAAGGGGTTTGAGGGAGGTCACAGCTCAGAGGCAGATGAGGGGGAAAGCTGGGAAATAATGGGAGAGGAGGAGGAGGAGGAGGAGGAGAAGGAGAAGGAGGAGAAGGAGAAGAAGGAGAAGAAGAAGAAGAAGAAGAAGAAGAAGAAGAAGAAGAAGAAGAAGAAGAAGGAGAAGGAGGAGGAGGAGGAGGAGGAGGAGGAGGAGGAGAAGAAGAAGAAGAAGGAGGAGGAGGAGGAGGAGGAGGAGGAGGAGGAGAAGAAGAAGGAGGAGGAGGAGGAGGAGGAGGAGGAGGAGGAGGAGGAGGAGGAGAAGGAGAAGGAGGAGGAGGAGGAGGAGGAGGAGGAGGAGGAGGAGGAGGAGGAGAAGGGGAGCGACAGCTGATGGACTCTGTGTCTTTAGAAAGCATTCCAGACACACACCCTCTCCCAGAACCCGGCAGGCATTGAAAGTAGGAGAGCAAAGAGCTCAAAGGCAGAAGGCTCTTTCCAGCACCCGTAGCTATGACTCACGAGGAAGTGGGAGAGAAGGAGGGGGTGGAAATTCACTCGGAGCAACGCCATTATTCTGAGAGGCTGCATCCCCAAGCCTCTCTCTGTGAATATTGAATAAAAGCAGATGGTAAGGACTTTTCCTTGTCTTGTCCGTTCTTGGCAGCCTGCTGTGGGGATTGGTACATCTGCCGCCTGACTGAAGTTTTCCCACAGTCACTGAAGCCACTTCTCTGCATCTAGCCATTCCATTACGCTAATAAAGAGATTGGAGGAGCCCTTGAACACATACAACTCAGGGGCATTTCAGCTTTTGCCTCCAGCACAGCTGGCTGCATCTATCGTTCTGGATATCAATGTTGGTCCCAGCACGCACGATGCTTGGACAGTGTTGTATGGGACACGGGAGAGGTTGGGAGAGGGAAATGACTCAAGCACCAGCAAGCCGAGTCGCCAGCTTTCCGAGCTAAATACACAAAGATGCAACAGGCAGCTACAGAGACATCTCCAGAACAATGGGGAGATTTGGCAGATAACATGACTGCATCGCAGATACCACGAGACAGCTGGGAGCGCATTAAAAAAAACCCCACACATGCACCAGAAGGACCCATCTCCAGTACAGCCCACCTGCCGCCCTATGTCTCCAATGTCTTAATTTATGTATTCAATAAAGACGTATTAAAGCTGGTCTCACTCTCCTGAGGTCTCTGTGGGCTCTCAGCGGAGCAGTCTCCCCTCCTCTGTCATGCCGTTCTATCAAAATTACACAAGCAATTAAGTCGTAATTAGCCTCTTTTGGCAAAAAGGCATCTGAGACTTAAGCTTACACGGTTGCTCTTAATGACTGCTCGACACCGGCGCTGTGGAAAATTAATCATGTATTTGGCTTAATTAATTAGCTGATCCCTTTGCCAGCAACAGGGTGGGTGTGGAAGCGATACCAGATACCACGTGATCCCGGATAGAGCTCAGTAAGAGTATCTTGTTAAAGGGATCCAGGGGTGTGGATCCTGTCTGAAGCCTGGTTGTGGGCTAGGGCCATGCCACGACCCATCAGGGACCCTGGGGGTGCCCCAATTTGACATATGTCATAGGGCTCCCCCTACTGTGGTTTACCCTTAGTGGGACTCCCTGCAGATGGACAGGAGTCAGGATATACAGTGGTACCTCAGGTTAAGTACTTAATTCGTTCCGGAGGTCCATACTTAACCAGAAATAATAATAATAATAATTTATTATTTGTACCCCGCCCATCTGGCTGGGTTTCCCCAGCCACTCTGGGCGGCTTCCAACAAAGATGAAAAATACACTAAAATGTCACATATTAAAAACTTCCCTGAAACTGTTCTTAACCTGAAGCACCACTTTAGTTAATGGGGCCTCGTGCTGCTGCCGCACCACTGGAGCACAATTTCTGTTCTCATCCTGAAGCAAAGTTCTTAACCTGAAGCACTATTTCTGGGTTAGCGGAGTCTGTAACTTGAAGCGTATGTAACCCGAGGTACCACTGTAGTCCAGTTTCACCCAATGCATAAGCCAAACCACTCACATCTGTAACCAATAAAGTTGTGGCCTATTTTATCCCATTAACCTAAATATTCGTGTCCGTGTGTTTATTATCTAAGGGAACTGTGGGCCCTGGGGCCTCGCCACACAATAGTAGAGTTGCTTTATGGTTTTTGTAAATCACTGGGGGGGGGCGTTTTGCAATCAAATGGTGTATATATTTTATGAAACGAAGAAACTAGGTTTTCACCTGTGAGTTCAGGAGCTTGGATCCTGGATCCTTGGTTAAGTGGGACCGTGGGTTTGATCCAATAAGATTGTTTTTATGTTCATAGAACACACTGCCAGAGCACCTGAATGAAGTCTCTTTAATCAAATAACATTTTCAAAGGAATGGCTTTGTCAGTTGAGCCATGGATGAAAACATATGCCAAGATGAAAGAGGATGTTGGGCTGATATTTCATCTTCCCCTTTCTTTAGCTGTTATCTAAAAAGAAAAAGGAAAAAAAAACACTTATCCACCAGTGCTACCACCCCCGTAATCCAGACATTTTCTTTAATGAGCTTCACATTTAGAAGTGACAACAATGGATCTCTTTGAGCAGCCCTGTTTGTTTGTTGAGGCCAAGGACCTTGGGACGAGAGCAAACCACAGAATATAAATTACATTTCTCTGAGATTCGCTAAATAAAACATGCAGCTGGGGGAATAAGAGGGGAGTTTGTTAAATATTTCAGAGCATCTCCTCCTTCGAAGGTCCTCTTGCTCCCTCACTCCTTGTGTGCCAATGTGCAAGATGTTTTCATACTCAAACGACTGTTAGATTTATTTTAAAACAGCATTTTCTCCCCCACCCCCAAAAAACCTCACGGAAAGCATGCCACTTAACTCTACATTAAGAGCTTCACAAGGAATCAATTGCGCCCAAATTAAACAAAGTTTGATACACCATGAGCTACGACAGAACCCATTTACTAATCAATATTGGGACTGAGAGCTAAGCTGTCTTTCCTGGAGATATTTTTACAACTCTATGAGGCAAATTTTGCTTTTATTGTTGGAATCGAATCACGGGGAGAAACAGGAGATTCTTTCCCTTATTTGTCAGGCAAGATGCTCCATTATTTACACCGCATTTGTAGAGAACAAAGCCAAAGAGAGCTTATCTTCCTTCTTAATGAAAGGTTCTCCTTCCTTTTAAGATAGAACACGCACTCTTCAAATATTTCCTTTGATTGCGTTTCATCTGTAAGCTCTAAATATAACAAAAGCACAGGGAGGTTTTCGTTCACAGGTTTCTCTGCAAATGGCTCTCAGGCATTTTTGAGCAGTGGGTGTCCTTGCTAGGCAGACTGGGTCAACAGGTGAGCCCCTCTGAGGTTCCTGATTTGAGTGAGAAGTTCTAGAATGTGGAACCTAGAAGGCAATCATTAAAGACTTCTGATCTGTTGGCAAGGCAAAGACAGAAAGCCACCCCTAGTCTTTAAAGCATGAATGTGGAGAGGACAAGTGCAGGATCCAAATGCAACTCTTGGAATGCTCCTTAGGCCACGCCTTCTCTAGGGCTGGATGACATATTGATATATCGTCCAAAATCGGTTTGAAGTCCATGTTGTGATATTGGTTTCCTAATTTCTGACCTAGCAATATATCACAAATCATTATGTGCGTGCAGTGCCGGATTTATGTATAATCCAAACAAGCTATAGTTTAGGGCCCCATGCTCTTGGGGGCCCAAAAAGAAAATTAAAGGGAAAGAAAACCTGGATGTACATTTCCAAAATATAAGATATAAAAAAATAAAAATAAAACCTACATAAAGAGACAGTGTTCTGCTTTGTTTTGTGTTGTGTAGGCTCCTATGGTGTAAGTAATGGGCCCGCAAATTGTTATTTGCACGTTTGTTATGTGCAAGTGGCTTTAGATACCTATTAGGTCCATAAATTACCATATAGCATATATTCAACACAAAAAAAAGTTGTTGAAAATTTGTTGTTGACAAAGGACAGCTGGACATATACACGGCCCCATTACTTTTAGTAGCTTAGGGCCTCATCAAACCTAAATCCGGCCCTCTGTGTGTATGTGTGTGTGCGCGCTATGTCTCCCAGCTTCATCTGGTACGCAGGCTGAGACCCCACCTGCCCATGGACTGTCTCACCAGAGTGGTGCATGCTCTGGTTATCTCCCACTTGGACTACTGCAATGCCCTCTACGTGGGGCTACCTTTGAAGGTGACCTGTAAACTGCAATTAATCCAGAATGCGGCAGCTAGACTGGTGACTGGGAGTGGCTGCCGGGACCATATACAGTAACACCGGTCCTGAGAGACCTGCATTGGCTCCCAGTACGTTTCCGAGCACAATTCAAGTGTTGGTGCTGACCTTTAAAGCCCTAAACAGCCTTGGTCCTGTATACCTGAAGGAGCGTCTACACCCCCATCGTTCAGCCCAGACGCTGAGATCCAGCGCCGAGGGCCTTCTGGTGGTTCCCTCATTGCGAGAAGTGAGGTTACAGGGAACCAGAGAGAGAGCCTTCTCGGTAGTGGCGCCCGCCCTCTGGAACGCCTTCCCATCAGATGTCAAGGAAATAAGCAGCTATCCTAATTTTAAAAGACATCTGAAGGCAGCCCTGTTTAGGGAAGTTTTTAATATTTAATCGTGTATTGTTTTTAACACTCAATTGGGAGCTGTCCAGAGTGGCTGGGGAAACTCATCCAGATGGGCAGGGTATAAATACATTATTATTATTATTATTATTATTATTATTATTATTATTATTATTATTATAAAAATCACAATGTGGAAAAAACCAGGAAGCCAGGCAATGCCTCTGCATAGCTCCATCCTTATTTCAGACACTGTGATATATCAATATATTACAATGTTTTGCTGGTGATATATTGCAATGTTGAAAACCAAGAAATCATGCTTTGAAATGTTCAACTAGGGATAGCTCAGTTGGGGCAGCATGGGACTCTTAATCTCACGGCCATGGGTTTGAGCCCCACAATGAACGAAAGATTCCTTCATTGCAGGGGGTTGGATGAGAATAATCCTCACAGTCCATTCCCATTTCAGTTCTATGATTTGTGCTTATATAAAGCTTTGCATTGCATTTCTCCAACCAAACAAGGTTTTCAGTAATGCATATAAATTAGCGTGCGTAAAAAGTGAAGACTATTGGTGAAAATAATGTAGAATGTTGCATTATGCAAAGATCTGTACATTAGTCAAAACTGCTTATAAAAATGCACTAACATGCCGTTGAATTTCCATGAGGGTTTTCATTTAAAAAAAAAAAGCACCAAATTGCAGATTGCTACAAAATGTGGAGAACTGAATTTAAGACTGGAAAAGTTAGAAATGGAGAGAGCCTAAATTGGCAGGTCCTGTTCATTTCCCTGAATGAAAACTGCAGACTGCAAATGACTGGGAGGTGAAATAATACTTTTACGGTCAGCACTTTCCACTCCCCCAGCCCTCACCCCAGCATTTCATTAAAGAAGACATATTGACTCTGATAAAGTTAAAGCCGCTGGTCTCTCTTAATTGTTCTTGACGTTTCCTTCGGTGTGCCAAATGATGGATCACCCCAGGAACTGAAGTCTCAGATAGCTGGCAAGGGAAGTCAAGAAAGTCATCTGTTTGTTTTATTTCTGGTGGGGGTGGGATCCTTCCCGCTCAAGGGCCCAGTTCCCAGAAGGGCCTCACCTCTGATGGGTGAAAAATAAGGTTTGCATAGAGGGGAACAGATTTGTGGGCTGAGAGCCGGACTTACTTTATTCGCATTTATTTGTAAGATTTCTTACCAGCCCCTCACCATAAGGTCACAGGTTGTCCTGGACTGGTTGGACGCAGAAGAATGGTGGGAGGTACCAGCTGGGGAACCCCCAAGGGAAGAAGGCTCAGAGCCCGGGGGTTGGTGGTGGGACAACCAGGAGTGGTCAGAGAGAGAAGACTGGGAGGAGGAGGTGTTGGAAGCTGAAAGAGTAACAGGACTCAGTGAGCGGGGAGAGTCTGTGGCAGAGAGAAGGCCAGAATCGGAGGCAGAAGCTGGAGCAGGAGGGTGGGATGAGGGAGACTGAGAGGCAGAGCTGAATCTGGCGGGTGAAGTTTCTCAGGTGTATCATCTCCTGCTGCAACCAGCTTTCCTCTCCCTGGTCCCTCAGAACCAGAAGAGGCATGAAAAGGGCAGCAGAGAAGTTAGCAGGGGCAAGGGGAAAACTGCTCAGACCCGTGTTTATCTAGACCCAGCACATGGAAGCATGGACAAGCCCTTAGTTTTCTTTATCTCTTCAACCAGCAGTCTTACCAGACTGAGTAATGGGTGGCACTGTGGTCTAAACCACTGAGCCTCTTGGGCTGGGGTCAGCAACCTAAGGCCCATGGGCCGGAAGCGAACCACAGAGGTCCTTTGACCGGCCCACGAGCTGCCCCTGAACCAAGCTGCCTGCTCGTGCACTGTGCTAAACCGGCACAGCGCAGCACGGGGACTCGCTTCTGCAGCACCAGAAATCACATCTACGCCGGCTCCCTGAGCCTGAAAGCGAGATGAGCGCCGCAACCCCATAGTCACCTTTGACTGGACTTAAGTGTCCAGGGGTCCTTTACCATTCCCCACCCCCTTACCAAACTATTCATTTCTGCATACTGTTGCAATATATTTACTAAACTCCAACAACAGAACTACCAGAAGAATCCCCTTTGCAGATCTTAACAGGTTGTTAGGTATGGAAATTGCCTTTCAGGTACTCTGGGCCTAAGTCATTTAGGGATTTAAACACTCATGTGAGCGTCTTGAATCGACCTGGAAACACACTGGTGATTCTTATACGCACTTACCAAACAGAAGCTTAAAGTCCTAGAATTACAGAATCATAGAGTTGTAGAGTAGGAAGGGACTTTGAGGGTCATCTAATTCAACCCCCTGCAATACAGGAATCTTCTTGCCCCCACATGGAGCTCAAACTCATGGCCCTGAGATCAAGAGCCTCGTGCTCAACGTTCGAGGGAGCACATGGCAGTGGTGGGCGGGGCCAGAGGCAAAAGTTGGAGGAACAGCACTTGTCAATTTTGCCTTGTAGACTAGATTCCACACTCACACGCCCCTCTCTATCCTCCATGCAAGGAAAAAAGAAGCATTATCAGAGTTGAAGGACACATTCCCGCCAGGCAAAAACTTAAGGAGGGTACAAAGAAGGTGTGGCCTGGAGAGAGGGGTGTGGCTATGGAGGGTGTTTGGCATGGGGAGAGAGTCCCAAGGGCCAAACAGAGAGGTTTGGAGGGCCGAATAGAGAAGAAGAAGAAGAGTTTGGATTTGATATCCTGCTTTATCACTACCCCAAGGAGTCTCAAAGCGGCTAACAATCTCCTTTCCCTTCCTCCCCCACAACAAACACTCTGTGAGGTGAGTGGGGCTGAGAGACTTCAAAGAAGTGTGACTGGCCCAAGGTCACCCAGCAGCTGCAGGTGGAGGAACGGGGAAACGAACCTGGTTCACCAGATTACGAGTCCACCGCTCTTAACCACTACACCACACTGGCTCTCTAGACATCTAGAGACATCTAGAGATGTTTATCCCCTGGGTCTGAGATTCCTCATTCCTCCTTTAACATCTAAAACCAGCACTTTGAGTTGCCGTGCCCTAGATATTCTTGCAGCTGGCACAAAAGCCAAACATTGACAGCCAAAAGATTCCTCCCCCGCTCACCAACTTGGCTGTCAATTCTACTGCGCTGTCAGATTTGGGGGGGGGGGCCTGAAACAAAGTAAAAGAGCTTTTAATTTGGCGAGTGGAGATGGCAACGAAGCGAGGCACCTTGCCCAGGGATTGGCTTCCCTACACGGAGACCTGTCTGGTCTCCCTTTCCTCCTCTCCGTCTCTTCTTGTGTGGCCTTCAATCAGCTTGGCTCTTTCTGACATGTGGTGACACCAGTCTAGAAGTCACCATCTGTTTTCCCCGGCGTAGGGCTCCCTCCCTTCCCCGGGCCCAGATCGACGTTTTAATTAACAAGGCCGTTTCGCAGAGGCAAAACCTTTGCTGAACATGTAATTTAAAAATTGCAGAGGGCAGGAATTGAGAGAGAAGAGGAGGCAAACGGACACAGCTGCCCTTATTCGAGCTCTCAAAGTGTTGCTATTGAAAATGAGACTTTGGCCTCATCTACGTCATATATTTCAAGCACTCCTAATACCACTTTAACATCGTCATGGCTTCCCGCAAAGAATCATGGGAATTGTAGTTTGTTAAGGGTGCTGAGAGTTGTTAGGCAAACCCCTCACAGAGATACAATTCCCAGCACCCTTAACAAACTACAGTTTACGGGGATCTTTGGGTTCAGATCCTCTGTCATTTTAATAAGACCCCACACATGCAAAGAGCCTGCACCCTCAGCAGTGTGGAGTTTTTTAGAGCACAGGTGAGGAATGCCAGGCCTGGGGGGCCGCATGCTGCCTTCTAGGCTGTCGATCTGGCCCTTGGGAATGTCCCAAGGACACACCCTCTCTCCACAAGCCCTTCACCGCCTCCTGGAATGATCTTGCCTGGCTGGATCGTGTCCTTGTCCTCTGATAACATATCTTGCTTGCTTGGAAGGATGGAGGATAGAGAGAGGTGCTTACCTGTTCAGAGGAGGTCAGCTGAGATGATCAAGGGTCCGGAAACCAAGTCTTATGAGAAATGGTTGTTTGAGGGAGCTGGGTATGTTTAGCCTGGAAAAGAGGAGACTGAGAGGAGATAGGATAGCCATCTTCAAATATCTCAAGGGCTGTCACCTGGAAAATGGAACAAGCTTGTTTTCTCCTGCCCTGGAGGGTAGGACCCAAACCGGTGGCTTCAAGTTACAAGAAAGGTAATTCTAACTAAACATCAGAAAGAACTTTCTGACAATAAGAGCTGTTCAACAGTGGAACAGTCTCCCTTGGGACTCTCCTTCCTTGGAGGTTTTTAAGCAGAGGTTGAATCAGGGGCATCTTGCCCATAGAGGCAAGTGGCGCAGGGCGCCAGGGTGCCAAGTTCTGGAGGGCACCAGGGAAGAGGCAGAGACTGGACGTGGCGCCTCCCGGCATCAGCTCACTGCCCTCACCTGCCTCTGCCACGCCACACTGAAGCAGCACCACGCCTGGAGCCTCCGCCTGCCGTGGCCACCGTGGCACAGGCGCCAGGGAAGAGCCAGAGGCTGGGTGCAGTGGCTCCCAGCATCAGCTCACCCGCCTCGCTGAAGCCGTGCTGCACCCGGAGCCTCCGCCTCTTCCCCACCAGAGGAGCCACCCTCCAGCCACTGCCCGCCTCCTCCAGCCCCGCAAAGCTGCGGACAGCGCCGTAAAAAGGTCGCTAACTCTGGGAAACGGGTTGGAGGGGCGCCGGAGGGATCTTTTCAACACGGCGCCGGATATACTTAAGACGGCCCTGGGTTGAATGGCCATCTGTGATGGACGGTTTAGCTGAGATTCCTGCATTGCAGAGGGTTGGACTGGATGAACCTTGGGGTTCCTTCCAACTCTACAATTCTATGAGAGAGAGAGAGAGAGAGAGAGAGAGAGAGAGAGAGAGAGAGAGAGAGAGAAGCCTACTGTGCAAAGCCCAACTTTATACAGTGGTACCTCAGGTTACAGACGCTTCAGGTTACAGACTCTGCTAACCCTGAAATATTACCTCGGGTTAAGAACTTTGCTTCAGGATGAGAAAAGAAATTGCGCAGCGGCGGCAGCAGGAGGCCCCATTAGTGGTACCTCAGGTTAAGAACAGTTCCAGGTTAAGAACAGACCTCCAGAACGAATTAAGTTCTTAACCCGAGGTACCACCGTATTCTTTCCAGACCTACTTTTCCCACTGTTCCTGCCCAGCATAGGCATGTGACCCATAGAATATTAGCTGGAAGGGAGTGCAAACCCCCTTTTTTCTGCAAAAGGATTCCCACAAGTGCTGTAGAAATATTTGTGGACTAAAGAGCCCACTTCATCAGATCAGATGCATTTAGTGAAATGGTAATAGGTTGTGCTGTAGTAAGGTTGTTCCTCCTTAAGGTGCCGCGAGACTTTCCCAGCGTCCACGCTAATGTGTGGTTTCATGCTTCTGGGTTGCATGCCCTCCCTGGCTTGCATCTCTGGTGCACTTATTAAACCTTCTTCCAAGAGATGTAGGGAACTGATAATACTGGCTGGCGGGGTCAGAGAGGAACCCATTTCATGCCCTTGAGAGCTCCCTCTCCATCTCCATCCCGCTGCCACTGAGCTCTAGCCAAATTGACTTAACGCAAGGCAACTGCATGTTAAAGCCTGGTTAAAAATACAACGTAACTGGATTGCTATCGATGTTTCATTTGGCAGGATGAATTCGGGAGACTTTACACGGCCATCAGCAGAAAGACTCGTTTTTTTTCCTCTGCCAGAGATTTCAAAGCATGTAAACAGAACCGGCCCATGCATGAGGCGGATTGCAGCAGGCGGACCCAATGGCAAAAACGGGCAGAGAAATGGACCTGACTGTTACCTGTGCACAATAGGCAGCAATCTAGCCATGCTAAGAACAGAGATTTACACACACACACACACACACACACACACACACACCTCCATCTCACATCCAGGCAAGTAAGAGGCAGCATCACTAGTCGAGGGCAAATTCCAGACAGGCAGAAATGCTCAAAGAGGTTGCAGAAGAGAATCAGCAAGGGGTGTGGCATGGGGAAGAGGGAGAACCAAGTAGAATCCCTAGGGCCAGATCTGAACCCCTGGAGGGCCACATTTGGACCTCAAGCCTGAGTTTCCCTCCCTGTTCCCTACAGGATTACAGTGGTACCTTGGGTTACATATGCTTCAGGTTACAGACTCCGCCAACCCAGAAATGCTTCAGGTTAAGAACTTTGCTTCAGGGTGAGAACAGAAATCGGGCTCCGGTGGCGCGGCGGCAGCAGGAGGCCCCATTAGCTAAAGTGGTGCTTCAGATTAAGAACAGTTTCAGGTTAAGAATGGACCTCTGGAACGAATTAAGTACTTAACCCGAGGTACCACTGTATGTATGTATTTATTTATTTATACATACATACATACATACATACATACATACATGCATACCCCACCCATCTGGTTGCGTTGTCCCAGCTACTCTGGGCGGCTTCCAACACATATAAAAACATAATTAAACATTAGTAGTAACAATATGATCCGATATAAAAAAGTCACAATAACTTTAAAACAAACAGCTTATATCAAACAAAGCAACATTCAACAGTCCACCAGAATCTAAACGTAAACAGTACAATTTAACATCAGCAAATAATAATTAAACACTTACCAACCACAATAAGGAATTACCAATCTGTAATCAATAAAAATACGTAACAGCAAATCGCAATGCATAAAATACGGCAAGGCATACAAAACCATGTAAAAGGATCCAGTTGAGAAACAAGGGCACAGAACTTATAAAACACAGCCCTGGATGCTCTGAGGTATTGAGGGAAGTGAAAAAACATCCGTTCCTAGCTGCCCGTCACATGACAAGGGCAAGAATCAGTGCTACTTAGGATATAAACATGCTTGGCATCATAGGAGCCAACCCTGAGGGGCTGAGGTTCCTTCACCTCACCCAATAAAACATTTGAGGGGACCAGCCCCCCCGGCCCCAAGTTGATGGGTTTGCCATTCAAATAGTGTGTGCATGCTGTACCACGTGATCGATTATGTGGGGAGGGACATGCACACCCCCAATATTTTATTCAAGTTGGCACCCCTGCTTGGGATAATTGTGTCAAAAAACAACTACAACCACACGTCCTGAGAAACCCAACGCTGGGATCAGCAATAAATTGTGCTCACTTACATAGGCTCCGACTCCTAGAGACCAAGGAACTTCAAACCCCCCCCCCCAATATTTTTTTTTAGGACAGGCCCCCTCAATATTCAGAGGGTATTCGGCTCCATCCCCTGGCTCCTCATGATGTTGCACGCATGATATCAGAAAGTTGCACCAGGCCCCCTCAATCATCTTGAGAAGATGACAGCTCTGCTCACTTATTTATAACAATGATGAGAACCTACATATATACTGGATCATTTAGGGACATCTATACTTTTCAAAAGCAAGAACTGCTTCAACGTATCCAAGTCAATTCAAAATAGCCGTTACAAAATCATTATCATTTTTTATAGCTATTATCATTTCCACTCTGTAATTGGACTTGAGTTATTATGCACAAGCTATTGGGGAAGACTAACAGTGGAAATACATTCATCTGTTGCGGAGCCAACGGATTTTTTTATTTTTTATTTTAAAAAGATGATCTAATAATTTTGCAGTCCCTATTTTTAGAAGTCTTCAGCTGGCGAGAATGGGTGTGCTGCATTTTTTATGGCGCCTGAAAAACTGTACATGTAAATAAATTATTAGCATAGACTGATTTATTGTTGATCCCGGGAACTGATTTCCTTCTGAGTATTCAAACGATATTTATTGCAAGGCCTTGTTGTTAAACAATATATCCCAGTGATGCCCCACACTGGACCAGACCCCAAAAAGTCTGGGAGGGTCATATTAGGAGTTGCCAGGACCCATAAGAATATTTGAAGAGTCCTGCTGGATCAAAACAAAGACACAACTGGCCCAGCATGTTGTTCACACAGTGGCCAACTAGGTGCAAGACATGAATAGGCCTCTTCCAGTTGTGATCTTCAGCGATTAGTAATACTCAGCCTCTAATACTAGAGATAGGGACGCGGGTGGCACTGTGGGTTAAACCACAGAGCCTAGGACTTGCCTTTCAGACGGTCGGCGGTTCGAATCCCCGCAACAGGGTGAACTCCCGTTGCTCGGTCCCTGCTCCTGTCAACCTAGCAGTTCAAAAGCACATCAAAAGTGCAAGTAGATAAATAGGTACTGCTCCGACGGGAAGGTAAACGGCATTTCCGTGTGCTGCTCTGGTTCGCCAGAAACTGCTTAGTCATGCTGGCCACATGACCTGGAAGCTGTACGCCGGCCAATAAAGCAAGATGAGAGCCGCAACCCCAGGGTCGTTTGTGACTGGACCTAACGGTCAGGGGTCCCTTTACCTTTAATACTAGAGATAATGCATATAGCAAGGATGGAGAAACTCAGGCTTGAGGACCAGATGAAGTCCTCAAGGCCTCTCTGCCTGACCCTTGGGATTCTCCACAAAAATTATATTGTAGGCATCCGATTGTCTCAAGAGACAATGGAGTGTGCCTCTGTGGGTGAAGCCAAACTGCTGCATTAGCAGAACCAGGGTGCTAGCCTGGGCAGTGTGTACAGAGCTCTTGGGCTGCCCAGGCAACAAGACCCCACATTCGGCCTCTCTGATGTGGTCCGAAGGAAAGGAAATCAAGACGTTTGGCACCAGCTTAGTTGCTGGAAGTAGGCATGTAAGGCGCCATCCAACCATCTTAGGGACCCTACTCCAGATTTGTGTAGAGTTTACTCCTGAGCCTTTTCTTCTCCTGAAGATATCCCACAAGGCAGCGGAGGTTTAGGTTCGGAGTTTTCCTTCTCCTAGATGGGCTACCTTCCCAGGTTGATTGTCAGTGAAGGATGTCAGAGAAGTGCCCCTTGCTTCCCCTCGCTTCCCACTATGGCACATGCAGAAACCACCTTCTTGACCATTGGACCCACTCTTGGCCTCATCCGCTCAATCCACCAGAGCCTGGCTTCACATGCAGGAGAAGCCCTTAACTCACTAAGAGTTTGAGACCCATTGGCTCCCCTCCCCAGATTTAGCCAACCAGTCAAAGCCATTTCCCAGGGTGCGGCCACTGTCCCATGCTGACAGCTTCTAGGAGCCACAGGTGAGAGCTGAGTGCAGAGTGAGGCCCAAAGGTGGGCAGACTATCCCAGAAGGAGCACAATGTGCCACCTACCAGAGGTACCACCCCTCCCCATACACCCCACAAAATTTATATACCCCTTGATTATGTTGCTGTTGTTTAGTCATTTAGTCGTGTCCGACTCTTCGTGACCCCATGGACCAGAGCACGCCAGGCACTCCTGTCTTCCACTGCCTCCCGCAGTTTGGTCAAACTCATGCTGGTAGCTTCAAGAACACTGTCCAACCATCCCGTCCTCTGTCGTCCCCTTCTCCTTGGGCCCTCCATCTTTCCCAACATCAGTGTCTTTTCCAGGGCCCTTGATTATACATAGCCCTTTAAGCAGCTTACTAGAAACATTAAAATTACAAATGCAAGACAGCCTTGGCCAGGCACTAACAAAACTGGGCCTATCTCTGCTCAACAGGGACAGTGGAGGGTGTTGCTGAGGGTGGGATGAATCATTTTGCTGCTCCTTTGCTCTTCCACCAGCCAGATCCCTGGAGATCCGTCTCGCCTGGATGGATCGATAAGACACGGTTCGGCTCCATTATCCTCAATCTGCTCTCTCACGCTTCCGGTGTCTCTTGCAGCTGCTGGCAAGCTTGTCAAGATGCTATTGATCCATCGCTGAGTGACAGGAGCTCCTTCAGATTTACACGGCGGCAGCCGCTCGGCGGGCATGTGACAAGGAGGCCACCAATGAGGCAGGTGAGCAGAGGTATCACCCAGGGGGAGAGCATTCAAAGAAAAACACCCAGCACAACCCCAGAATCAGGTTTTTGTCTTTTGCCACTACCTAAGAATGAGATGTGGATGCGGGTGGTGCTGTGGGTAAAAGCCTCAGCGCCTAGGGCTTGCCGATTGAGAGGTCAGCGGTTCGAATCCCCGCGGCGGGGTGCACTCCCATTGTTCGGTCCCAGCGCCTGCCAACCTAGCAGTTCGAAAGCACCCCCGGGTGCAAGTAGATAAATAGGGACCGCTTACCAGCGGGAAGGTAAACGGCGTTCCGTGTGCTGCGCTGGCTCGCCAGATGCAGCTTGTCACGCTGGCCACGTGACCCGGAAGTGTCTCCGGACAGCGCTGGCCCCCGGCCTCTTGAGTGAGATGGGCGCACAACCCTAGAGTCTGTCAAGACTGGCCCGTACGAGCAGGGGTACCTTTACCTTTTTAAGAATGAGATGACTCTCTTACGGAGAAAAATGAGATGGTTGTTGTTTTTTTATCAGAAGAAAAATGAGTCCGATGGAGGTTTAAGGTATTGGGTATATTTAGCTGGGAGGAAAAAAAGCAGAGACATCACCTTGCCGACAAAGGTCCATATAGTCAAAGCTATGGTTTTCCCAGTAGTGATGTATGGAAGTTAGAGCTGGACCATAAAGAAGGCTGATCGCCGAAGAATTGATGCTTTTGAATTCTGGTGCTGGAGGAGACTCTTGAGAGTCCCATGGACTACAAGAAGATCAAACGTATCCATTCTGAAGGAAATCAGCCCTGAATGCTCACTGGAAGGACAGATCCTGAAGCTGAGGCTCCAATACTTTGGCCACCTCATGAGAAGAGAAGACTCCCTGGAAAAGACCCTGATGTTGGGAAATATGGAGGGCACAAGGAGAAGGGGACAACAGAGGACGAGATGGTTGGACAGTGTTCTCAAAGCTACTAACATGAGTTTGACCAAACTGCGGGAGGCAGTGGAAGACAGGAGTGCCTGGCGTGCTCTGGTCCATGGGGTCACAAAGAGTCAGTTTATTCCTTATAAGGAAGAGCTGCTTTGCTTTGCCCCCCCCCTTACATAAAGCATGGTGGCTCTTTGTTTTTGCCTTATATTTTCCGCTACCCGCTTGAAAGTTCTAATGAGAGAGATGGTCTTTTATCATCCTAATTAGACATGACCTTGCAAGGCCTTGGAGATGCATATATGGAGAAGATGAATGGATGCCTATGACAGCAAGACTGGGTGCTCAACCTTTAGATGACAAAGCAATACGGATGATCTTCCAGAAAAACAAAACTTGCGAGCCTGCCTGTTGGCGTCCTTCTTCTAAAAGCCCTCTGCCAGCTTCGGTGCAGATAGGAAAATGCTCCGTGTCACGAAATGGCAGGGCAACGGGGAGGAGAAAGAGAATCTCAGCAAAGGGGGCAGACGCCACTGAGAGCCGTCGGGGTAAGCCAGGGATCGGAAAGGAGAGGTTGGGGTTGCAGAAAGTACACACAGGATGACAGAGGATGCCGAGGGGAAGCTGCCTGACCAAGAGTTTCTCTTGGTCCACCCTGTAGTCTTCACACCATTTAAACATTTTGTTTCCCTGGCAGCGTGTGTGTTGCCCATGGGTGACAGTGTGCAGGAATCTCAACACAAGCATACAGGATACATGGCGAAGTATCATGAAGTACCATTCCCTTCTGGCGGTTCCCTCGCTGCGAGAAGTGAGGTTACAGGGAACCAGCAGAGGGCCTTCTCAGTAGAAGAAAAAGAAGAAGAGTTTGGATTTGATATCCCACTTTATCACTACCCAAAGGAGTCTCAAAGCGGCTCACAATCTCCTTTTCCCTTCCTCCCCCACAACAAACACTCTGTGAGGTGAGTGGGGCTGAGAGACTTCAAAGAAGTGTGACTGGCCCAAGGTCACCCAGCAGCTGCATGTGAAGGAGCGGAGACGTGAACCTGGTTCCCCAGATTACGAGTCTACTGCTCTTAACCACTACACCACACAGTAGTAATTATTAATATTATTATTATTATTTATTATTCATACCCCGCCCATCTGGCTGAGACTCCGCAGCCACTCTAGGTGGCTCCCAATCAAGTGTTAAAAACAATACAGCATTAAATATTAAAAACTTCCCTAAACAGGGCCGTCTTCAGATGTCTTTTAAAGATAGGATAGCTGCTTATTTCCTTCACATCTGAAGGGAGGGCGTTCCACAGGGTGGGCGCCACTACCGAGAAGGCCCTCTGTCTGGTTCCCTCTAACCTCACTTCTCGCAATGAAGGAACCGCCAGAAGGCCCTTGGCACAGGATCTCAGTGTCCGGGCTGAATGATGGGGGTGGAGACGCTCCTTCAGGTATACAGGACCGAGGCCGTTTAGGGCTTTAAAGGTCAGCACCAACACTTTGACATGTTTCACCTTTCACTTTCACCTGCCGTGTGAAACGCCCTCCCAGCAGATATCAAGGCAATAAGCAACTATTTTACGTTTAAAAGACATCTGAAGGCAGCCCTGTTTAGGGAAGTTTTTGATGTTTAATGCTGTGTTGTGTTTTTAATATTCGGTTGGGAGCCGTCCAGAGTGGCTGGGGAAACCCAGCAAGATGCGCAGGGTATAAATAATAAATTATTATTACTATTACTATTATTATTGGTGGGTTCCCATGAGGCAAGACACAGTGATAACAGCAAGAACCTTTATTGAAGTACATAACTGGGAAACGGACAAAGCAACTGCTTATATACATTCCTGAAGCCTGGGCCACTCCCACACCCAACGTGATTGGCTGTCTAAACTCCCAAGCTGCGAATCACGACTCAGAGTTCAAGGGCCAACGGCAGAGGCCAAAATCCTGAAATGTTCTGTGATTGGACATCATGTATCAAATCAGAACACAGGAGTTCAGAATCCTTAGTCCCGACTCAAGCTTAGGCAAACAAAGGCCACTGAATACATAACACATGGCCACCCAACCTCTGTTTGAAAACCTCAGAGGAAGGAGAGTCTACCACCTTCCAATAAGTCTGTTCCACTGTCAAATGTTCTCCTATAAAGAAAACATAAACAAATAACAAACACATTGCTGCTGCTGCTGCTTATTTTGTGGACGTTTGTAAAAACGTAAAAGCAATAAAATTACATTTATTTTAAAAAAGATTGGGTGGTAGGTAAGGTGTCCGGGTTGGCAAGGCTCTTGCACGTTTAATGGTTGTACAGAAGAGAGCATTTCAACCACCATCTTAAAAAATAATAATAGTGACTTTATTCCATTACGTTTGGCAATAAAATATTTCGCATTATAACTGTTAAAAAATCTGGAAGGACTGCTCTTCCTTGCAGCAGCTGCAGAACAGGCAGAAAGCTTCCTGTGCGGAGTTTGCCTGCCAACCGCATGCAGCTGTTAAAGGCAGAGGAGTTCTGCCAAGGTGGGCAGGCCAGGAGAGGTTGGCACCCTTTTCTGCTCTCAATTCCAGAAGTGCAGTTTTAGAGGGACAAAGAGGAGGGGAAGGAGGGAGACCTATCCAAACATGAAACACTTTGTCGAGGGAAGGAACAAATAGTTCAGCAGAGGCTCGTGAGGACGAACTCTGGTTATACGGGTATTATTTTTAGAAAGTTTCCAGAGGACAGCAGTCTCTTGCTGCAAAAACAAATACAGTGGTACCTCGCAAGACGAATGCCTCGCAAGACGGAAAACTCGCAAGACGAAAGGGTTTTTGTTTTTTTGAGTTGCTTCACAAGACGATTTTCCCTATGGGCTTGCTTCGCAAGACGGAAACGTCTTGCAAGTTTGTTTCCTTTTTCTTAAAACCGTTAATGCAGTTGCGACTTGACTTCGAGGAGCAACTCATAGCACGCGGTGTGGTAGCCTTTTTTGAGGTTTTTGAAGACTTCGGTGATTTTTGAAGCTTTTCCAAAACTTTTCCGAAACCGTGCTTCGCAAGACGAAAAAATCGCAAGACGAAAAAACTCGCGGAACGAATTAATTTCATCTTGCGAGGCACCACTGTAATCCCGTGGCAGCTTAAAGACTTAGGGCCCCTGCAGATGATCTTTATTACACATCCATGATTGTTTGCGCTCGTGATGTTGTCGGGGAGGTCACACGAGATCCCGCTTTCATTACCGTTTCCGTTTCAAGATATCCGGGGGCAGTCATACGTTGTTTCCTTTTAAATAATTTTTATTAAGTTTTACAATTTTATATTCAACACAATCATTATCATCACAAAAAGAATATATAAATCCCATTCTCCTCCACCTTCCCTCCCGTGACTTCCCTCAATTTCCACTTCTGGTTCTTTAAATATTTACTTCTCTTGCTTGTTTTATTCTACCCTAATTTTTTAATCATTTACAGTGGTACCTCAGGTTACAGACGCTTCAGGTTACATACGCTTCAGGTTACAGACTCCGCTAACCCAGAAATAGTACCTCAGGTTAAGAACTTTGCTTCAGGATGAGAACAGAAATCGTGTGGCGGCAGCATGGCAGCGGGAGACCCCATTAGCTAAAGTGGTACCTCAGGTTAAGAACAGTTTCAGGTTAAGAACGGACCTCCAGAACGAATTACCGTATTTTTCCGTCTATAAGACGCCCCCATGTATAAGAGGCCCCCTATTTTGGGGGACTCAGATTTAAGAAAATGGGAGGAGATGTATCCGTGTATAAGACGCCCCCTAATTTTTGACATTATTTTTAAGGGGAAAAACCTAGTCTTATACATGGAAAAATATGGTAAGTTCTTAACCCAAAGTGCCACTGTAGTTTGATATTGGTGTGATCTTATCGTTGTTGTACCATAACCTTTGGTATTACATCTTACCCTTCATTATTTTCTCATTGTTACATCTTAACTTTTATGCTTGTTTTCTTAATTGTAAGTGTTTACTCAAACCCTGCTAGTGAGTCCACTTCTTTACAACATTCCTGTAAATACAACATATACTTTTTAAAGTCTCTATTGTCCTTGTCTCTTAGTTTCCCAGTTAGTTTTGCCATTTCGGCGTACACCAGTTTTTCTTTCGTTGGTATTGTCTCGTCTTTCCACAGTCATACTTTGCTTCCAATCAGCCCTCTTGCAGCTGAAGCCCTGCGACTTTCCGTACTACAAATGCTTTTTTTTAATTGTGCTACATCTCCTCTGTACGGCAATGATGTTCGTTGCACCGTAGAAGCACTGCAGAAGAAACTAAAGCAGGATAAACCCACCATTAATGCAATATTATTGGGCCTTAAGAACATGCTGGAAAAGTCACCTGCAGCGCGGAACAACAGTCCCAAGGGACCCTAACCAATGTATTATGGGCTGTACGGAAGCTTATGCCCTAATATATTTGTTACTCTTTAAGATGCCACGGGGACTCTCGCCTTATTTTTAGAAAGGTTATTTCAGGTTATTCTGCCTTGAGATGGTCTAATTGCTTTAACATGCCTTCCTGGTGCTTTTCCAGATCCACAAATAGGCCTCCCACATTGCACTAACCTTTCTTTAAATACCCCACAGTCGATTCCAATGGAGGTTGCCAACTTCTTCCTTTGAAGAAGTTGCTGTGCTTTTCAACAGTGCATGTGTATAACAAAAGAAAGCACCTGAAACTTTTTCTACTATAGCAGCAAAGGGGAACCTGTGGCTTTCTGTGTGTTGCAGGACCAACTCCTGCCAGACCAAGCCAACAATCAAGAGATGGCAGGAATTGTACTCCAGCAACATCTGAAGAGCTGCAAGTTCCCCCATCCCTGTCTATAGAAACAAAGTTAAGAGGCAGAGCCGTCTTTCCCATACGGCTTAGTGGTTCATTGCGCCAGGGCGCCGGCCTCTCAGGGGCGCCCCGGTGAGTGAGGGAGCTGCATGGCTTTCCCGGTGGCCTCCACTTTCCCTGCACACCCGCGAGCTGCTCCCCGTCAAACATACGGCTGGTGGACATGCAGCTTGCCTCCCAAGCCCCCACAGGGATTGCTCTCCCGAAGCGGCTGGGGAGAGTTGCGCGCACACACACCCCATGGCTCCCCCCCCAACTATCTATGGTAATTTGGGGGTGCTGAGCAGATATTTACACCCCGGCGCCGCATCTGCTAAAGATGGCCCTGTTAAGAGGCGTGAGCAACTCACAACTTCCAATGTATTTATAATAATGTATTTATACCCTGCCCATCTGGATGAGTTTCCCCAGCCACTCTGGACAGCTCCCAATTGAGTGTTAAAAACAATACAGCATTAAATATTAAAAACTTCCCTAAACAGGGCTGCCTTCAGATGTCTTTTAAAGATAAGATAGCTACTTATTTCCTTCACATCTGAAGGGAGGGTGTTCCACAGGGCGGGTGCCACTACTGAGAAGGCCCTCTGTCTGGTTCCCTGTAACCTCACTTCTCGCAATGAGGGAACCGCCAGAAGGCCCTCGGCGCTGGATCTGTGTCCAGGCTGAACGATGGGGCTGGAGACGCTCCTTCAGGTATAGGGATGAGAGGGGAATTCAACTCAGGATGCATTTAAAGGCAAACCACCACAATTTTCACTTTCTGTGGGATAACCAGCTTCGTATAACCAACATGCTTAAGTCTACTGAAGCCCTTTTGCCTCAGCATCCCTCGTTTGCTCTTATTCATGGCAAAACTAATCCAGACCAACCCTCAGATGCTTGCAGATGCTCCCCTAATCATGGAAGCTCTCCCTTTCTCGTTCCCATGGGAAACTATGTATCCTTAGGCAGACCTACAGTCATGGTTTTTAACATTAAGGAAGGGTTAAGGAATGGTTTACATGGCGTATTTGGGCACACAAAGTCCCACTTTTAACCTTCGTAACGCGTTATTAAAATGAGACCCCAGAGAGCTCTGCAGAGCAACCAGCAAGCAGCAGCAGGGAGACAACATTTTGACCAAACACACACAAAACAAAGGTTAAAAAAAAAAGCCGCTCTAATTTACGAGTACACCCTGTGATGTTTTAGAACGACATTATCTAATATCGTCCTAATAACATTACACAGGTCAGTGTAGATACACCTCTTACTGCTCTCTAGGAAACACCTATGTTTTGTGTGTGAGAGCATCCTTAGAATTCTGGTCCATTGAGGAAGAGAAAGTTCGATTAAATCAGGCTCCTGTTTTTTGGCACAGCAAGTCTGAAATAATATAGTTTAGCCGGGAACAGCAAATGCATTGGGGGACTTTGGGAAATGGCTGAAACCTTATTTCTTTTCGTTTCTTTTTTTCCCCTTTTGGTCAGTGTCTAAAAAAAGAAAGGGGGTGAAATAAAACCCTTTTGAGCTAATAAAGTAATTTTAAAATGATGGATTTCTCTCTCTCTCTTCTGTTCCTTTCCTTACTGGGGCCTAATGCATTTTTAATGCTTCTTGATGTAGCTATTAAGTTTGTAATTGAAGGAATGGGGAAGGAAGACCTGTGTAAGTTGGACTAAACCAGCTGGAGACTTCAGCTGAGGAATGGACAGATCTCCCAATTTCTGGATTTTTCGATTTTAAACTCAGTTCTTCCCAGTTCAACATAATTTTGCTATTTATTTGTTGTTGTTGTTTGAAAACCTGCAATAAAAATTCACACACAGTTCCAATCAAATCAATGAGCAGCATTTTTATGCCCAGTTTTGTATGCCCATTGCACCTCGGTTGTCAAACGTTTCAGAAGTCAAATGGTCTTCTGGAACACATTACGTTCAACAACTGAGGTACCCCTGTATTTTTATTATTATCAATTTCTATTGATTTATTAGTTGGTTTGTTCCTTGTAGAGGATGTTTTGTGTTTAATGTTTGATGTTTCATTGTGCTTTTATATATGTTGTAAGCTGCCCAGAGTGGCAGGGGAAACCCAGCCAGATGGGTGGGATATAAAAAAATAAATAAATTAAGTGACCTCCCCAGGGTGCGAGCCTGGGCAGTGGGTACTGGGGTCCTGGGCTGCCCAGGCTTGCAGCAGGAAGAAGAGACACCTGTGACTCTTCGTTCTTGAAAGACCTACATTGGCTCCCAGTACGTTTCCAAGCACAACTCAAAGCGTTGGTGCTGACCTTTAAAGCCCTAAACGGCCTCGGCCCAGTAGACCTGAAGGAGCGTCTCCATCCCTAACATTCTGCCCGGACACTGAGGTCCAGTGCCGAGGGCCTTCTGGTGGTTCCCTCGCTGCAAGAAGCCAAGTTACAGGGAACCAGGCAGAGGGCCTTCTCAGTAGTGGCACCCGCCCTGTGGTCCGCCCTCCCACCAGATGTCAAAGAGAACAACAACTACCAGACTTTTAGAAGACATCTGAAGGCAGCCCTGCTTAGGGAAGCTTTTAATGTTTGATGCATTATTGTACAGTGGTACCTCGGGTTACAGACGCTTCATGTTACAGACTCTGCTAACCCAGTAATAGTACCTCAGGTTAAGAACTTTGCTTCAGGATGAGAACGGAAATCTCGCAGCGGCAGGCCCCGTTAGCTAAAGTGGTGCTTCAGGTTAAGAACGGACCTCCAGAATGAATTAAGTTCTTAACCTGAGGTACCACTGTATTTTAATATTTTGTTGGAAGCCGCCCAGAGTGGCTGGGGAAGCCCAGCCAGATGGGCAGGGTAGAAATAATAAATATATATTATTATTATTATTATTATTATTATTATTATTATTATTATTAGCTAGACTCATCTCTGCCTCTTGGCCCTCCTTCTCCCCTACTTCAGCTTCATCCTCTGCTTCCAGACTCTCCCTGCTCACTAAGTCCTGTTACCTCTTCAGTTTCCAACACCTCTTCCCAGTCTTCTCCCTCTTCTGCCTCTGACCACTCATGGTCGTCCCACCACCATTCCCCAGGACCTGAGCCTTCTTCCCTGGATGGTTGTCCAGCTGGTTCCTCCCAGAACGCCTCTGCGTCCAACCGGTCCAGGACAGCACCCTGTTCCCTGCTAGCATTGTCTCTCAAGAGCCCTCCCTCCTGCTTTGCAGCTTCTAGAGAACAAGAAAGAGTTGCTCTTTAGTCGCACCATCTGGTGGCTTCTGTTTCTGTGGGTGAAGGCCCCCCTCTGCTAAGAGTTCCATGGCCTCCGGTGACCAATGGCCCCATTGTAAAGGGGGAACAATAGCAATGGCCTCCACCCCTAGTCCCACCCAATCGCGTCCCGTCCCCGCTGCAACAATGACAACAAACAACTTGTGTTAGAGCAACAATGCATATTGTTGTATCCCACACTTCCTTTACGACAGCAAAGGGGGGGGGGGACAAAGCTGGAATCCTGGCAGTACAGAAGCCTTTGTCCACATCCACTGATAGGCCAGGGCTGAAAGCGGAGGAGTTGGGAGATGGGTCAGGAGCACCAATCACAGGCCTCGTTGTAAACTGGGTGGGTGGTGGCATTCAGTCACAGGTCTTGACACAAATCAGGTGGGTGGTGGCATGTGGCTATTTGCTATAGTTAAAACCTTTGTGGAGCAGTGGTAAAATTCAAATTACAGGGCACTTCCAAGGAGAGTCCTGCAAAAGCCAGTGTGGTGTAGTGGTTAAGAGCAGTTGACTTGTAATCCGGTGAACCAGGTTCGATTCCCCACTCCTCCACATGCAGCTGCTGGGTGACCTTGGGCTCGTCACACTTCTCTGAAGTCTCTCAGTCTCACTCACCTCACAGAGTCTTTGTTGTGGGGGAGAGAGGGAAAAGGAGATTGTTAGCTGCTTTGAGACTCCATAAAGATAAAGGTAAAGGGACCCCTGACCATTAGGTCCAGTCATGACCGCCTCTGGGGTTGCAGCGCTCATCTCACTTTATTGGCCGAGGGAGCTGGAGTACAGCTTCCGGGTTATGTGGCCAGCATGACTAAGCCACTTCTGGCCAACCAGAGCAGCGCATGGAAACGCCGTTTGCCTTCCCGCCGGAGCGGTACCTATTTAGGCTTTGACTGGCTGGCTAAGCCAGGTGAGGGGAACCAATGGGTCTCAAACCCTCAGTGAGTTAGGGACTACCCCTGCATGCAAAGACAGGCTGTGGTTGATTGAGTAGACAAGACCAATAGCGGGTCCAGTGGTCCAGAAGGTGGTTTCTGCACGTGCTGTAGAGGGAAGTGAGGGGCAGATGGGGCTCGTCCACCTGGGAAGGAAACCCATCTAGAAGGAAAACTCTGGTGCTAAAGGTCCATGGCCTTGAGGCTAAACTCATTCGTGAGAAAGGCTTGGGAGTAAACCCAATGGGAAAATCTGTACCCTCTGCCTTGTGGGACATCTTCGGGAGAAGAAAAGGCTCAGGAGTAAACCCTATACAAATCCAGAGTGGGGTTCCTAAGACAGTTGGGTGGTGCCCTGTACGCCTCCTTCCGGCAACTCCTTCAGCCAAGCTGGGGCCAAACGTCTTGCTCTGCTCAGGGATGCTGGGAGGGGGTGACTTCTGGGCAGCCCAGGACCCCCATACACACTGCCCAGGCTTGCACTCCGGGGAGGTCACTTTGGTGCTGCTAACACAGTGCTTTGACTTCACCCCCGAAAGCAAACTCCATTGTCTCTCGAGAAGAAGAGTTTGGATTTGATATCCCGCCTTTCACTCCCCTTCAGGAGTCTCAAAGCGGCTAACAATCTCCTTTCCCTTCCTCCCCCACAACAAACACTCTGTGAGTTGAGTGGGGCTGAGAGACTTCAGAGAAGTGTGACTAGCCCAAGGTCACCCAGCAGCTGCATGTGGAGGAGCGGAGACGCGAACCCGGTTCACCAGATTACGAGACTACCGCTCTTAACCACTACACCACACTGGCTCTCTGAGACAGAAAAATGCCTAAAATTCTATTTTTACCGCCAGGGAAGTGCAGGAGGTGGGTTTTCTTTTAAAAATATTCATTAAAAATTGCATTTTAATATTATCCTTTCTCAGTAAACATGTTTGCATGTAGTTTTGATTAATAAACAAGTTTTTTGCTGTCTGGCATACCTCTCAGGGTTACAGTGAGAATAAAAACGGGATGATGGCAGGTACAGTGCCATCAGCAGCTTGGTGGAAAAGTGGGATCTACGATTGTGATAGCTAGTTAGCAAATTAAGCCTACAATCCCAGCTCCACTCACCTGGAAGCCCCGTCAAATTCAATAGGACTTATTTCTGAGCAGACATGGTTAATACTGTTTCACAGTGTAATCTTCTATGGTACAATGTAGAGGGGCAAACATATGTCAACAGCACCCTCTAGTGGTGAATGATGGGAAAGTTTGGGTATCACTTTCTTATAAGGATCAGAAAATTTCCCAGACAATGGCCAACAAGTATGGGAAACTGTGTTGCAGCACCTGATGGGATGAATAGCACCTGTGAGTGGAGACACAATGTGCATTTTTATGTCTACTCAGGTGCAAGAAGTGTAGTGGCAAATTCAGAAGTACAGGGTCCCTTCACCCTCTGTGGGATAACCAGTCTTGTATAAGCAATATGCTTAAATCTAATTAATGCATGAAGGGGTTAAAACCATAAAGTAAGCTGTCCTGTCAGGCCTAGCTATGTTACTTCCCCTTATCTTGGGAGTAAATAGGTAATCAGATCTGTCTACCTGAGAAGCTCAGCATGTGAAGAGTTTTGGGCTGGTTGCTCCAGCTCTGCTGTACGGCTCTCACTTTTGAGTTCATATATCAATAATCTAGGAACATTTACCACTTTGTAACTAAACTAAGTTCTACTGCCTCTGCAATTTTTCTGAAGCACATGAACATGACCTTTGAAGGCTTTGCAAGTAAACCAATTTTTAACTTAACATATATGCCACATTTTTCCTGTGATGAGTGAGGAGGGAAACTTTGGAAAGAAACTGTGGGGACATTTTGGAACTCACTTTGAGGGTCACATTTTAAAGGACTAGCAGCCTATATTTTCACAATTTACTTTGCTGCATACTTTGTGACTTTAAATCTCTGCTGGGGTTCCCACACCAAAGACTACTTGCCACAAACTTGGATCTTGGCATCCAGTAATGTATTTTGCACCAATACTCTCACAGCCACAACTCCTCACAGCCACTCCTCCTTCTACAATTATACAATAATCTTATAACTATGCAATAATTATTATAATTGCAATGTATCCCTAATTATAATTATGCAATAGTTATAATTAGGGATACATTGCAATGATCGGTGGAGATCTCCATGTGTTGCCTTTCAGCTAGATGTATTATTTTCCATGTACATACATAGGCAAATAATTTGGAGTGCTCCAATATCTTATTTTGGGGTGGCTTAAGCTGTGTTTTCGCCGAAGAATTGATGCTTTTGAATTCTGGTGCTGGAGGAGACTCTTGAGAGTCCCATGGACTGCAAGAAGATCAAACCTCTTCATTCTTAAGGAAATCAGCCCTGAGTGCTCACTGGAAGGACAGATCCTGAAGCTGAGGCTCCAATACTTTGGCCACCTCATGAGAAGAGAAGACTCCCTGGAAAAGACCCTGATGTTGGGAAAGATTGAGGGCACAAGGAGAAGGGGATGACAGAGGACGAGATGGTTGGATAGTGTTCTCGAAGCTACAAACATGAGTTTGACCAAACTGTGGGAGGCAGTAGAAGACAGGAGTGCCTGGCGTGCTCTGGTCCATGGGGTCGAGTCGGACACGACTAAACAACTCAACAACAACAAAGCTGTGTTTTCCTTGAAGAATTTAAAATGATGCAAGTAATTCCAGCCTGAACATCTGTGGCACAAAGGTATTGAGGTTACCGGGGGGTGGGGTGGCTGCAGTTAAAAATGGATCATTTCACAAAAGCATCAAATGGAATTTCTTGCACTTGGCCCGGTATGCATTTATTACATTCACCAGGAAGACAACTTTGGCATCGTTAAGCCACTTTGAGTAGACAAAAATGCTTAAAAATAAGCACAAAGCCCCTTACTTCTCTTTTGAAGCTGTGCTGCTATGAATAAAAGATTAATAGGGATATGGTACCTAATTCGGAAGGCATTCGTCAAAATGATGTGATAGCACTCTTAAAGTACCTTCTACAACCCCTCTCCCAACTCTGTGAAAAAGGCAAATGACACTTAATTCCTTGCTTTAAGGGATAAATTCAGCATGGATAAGAACTAGCAACCAGGCGAGAAGGAACTAGGACCCATCTCCACTCTGCATTTAATCTGCTGGTTAGCCTGAACTTTCTATTGCAATCCTCCCAACGTGTTTTTTAACCGCACCAAAAAATGTGGGAAAATGATAAAACAATGGCAATAGTGTATGACATTTTAAGTTCCACCAGGAATTTGGGAATAAGTCAGGAGACAGTGGGCTGCTCCTGCTTACGCATTCATGGTGGTTTTCTGCTCCTGCTGGTACCGAGGTGGTTATACAGTATTATTCCAATACCCTTTGCACCTGCAAATGTTTTGTGGCACACCTACTTGCTTTGCTCCCTATCCTGTGTCTTCCTGCCGAAATCCTGTAGCATTTTATACGACTGATGTTTTGGTTTAATTTGTTTATTGCCCTTATTTTGTCATGCAGCGGGACCCCTCCAGATAGCAGTAATGCAATTAACATGGGGGCAGTATTGCAGAACCAATAGAGCAAAATGATTTGTCAACAGTCCAGTGTAAATCCACCACTATTGCACTATTGTTGCATCCATGTCATGTTGCAAAAATGAACAGCAGCGTAAAAGCCCTTTGTACACTTGCCTTGACGGAATATAGATTTTAAACACTTGGGTTTAACAGTTTTCTGTAAGTTGTCCTGTAAACATGTAAGGCAGTCTGGAACTATTGCAAATCAGCATCAGCTCTGATCTAGGTGTGCAACTCATCACAGAATAATGACAACACATTATAGCAATGGACAAATCAAGGAGGCCTTAAACAAGCTGTTCTCTTCCCCCAGCTAGGAATTAATGCAAGATTTAAGAGTTGTGATGGTGAACAGCTTTAGAACAGTGTTTCTCCAGCTGTTTTTGGACTACAACTCCCATCATCCCTAGCTAGCAGGAACTGTGGTCGGGAATGATGGAAGTTGTAGTCCAAAATCAGCTGGAGAGGGACCCAAGTTCGAGAAACACTTATTTAGAGTAAGAACGCATCATCAAGGAAAGCTTGGCTGTTACTTTTATTTAAAGTGTTTTTAAGAAAAAAATCACAGAAGAAACTGGGTTGGGTGGCTTATTTTATTGAAAACCAATGACCAAGTTCGTTGTTATATACAGTCTTCCAATTCATAAAAGCATCCAGTCCTTTCCTAGATACAAAACCATTTTCCATCCCCACCGGAGAGCCTTTTTTGGAAAGGACCCAGGCGGGGTAGGGGAAGCGGAGGGAAAAAAGCAAGCAAGCTGCAGTGTAATCAACCCAGGTTCTCTCTGGCTCCACGTAGTTCCAGCTCATGTAACAAGGACATGAAAGTATTTTCAGGCTGAGGGCCACATTCCGTAGTGCGCAACCTTTGGTGGGCCACGTTCCAGGAGTGGGCAGGGCCAGAGGCAAATGCTGAATGTGAATTTTACCTACATACAATAGGCTAATTTCTAGACACACACACACACACACACCATTCACCATCCAGGCAAGCGAGAGGCATTATTTGGACATATTCCAGTCAGGCAAAAACCACTCAACAAGTGTGTGAGGTAAGGTCAGTTATGGGCGTGGCCAGGACAGAGGGGGCGTGGCCAGGACAGAGGGGGCACATGGGCTGCATTTAGCCCCTTGGCCTGAATTCCCTCTAGTGGGGAAGCGGCCATTTCGTTCATTGGGTGTTCAAAATGGAGTCACTCTCGCTTTATCAAACCAGGTTTTTATTGGAAAAAGTGGGGCGGGGTGGGGATATAAAAGTGGAGAAAAAGAGGCTGAAAATCCAAAACCATGCAGTTTTTAAAAAAAGTTTCACGGAAGCTTTGAAGGAAGAGGAGGTTGGGGGATATTTTCCGGAAAGGTACAACAGCAACATTAAAAATAAAGACGAGTGATAAAAATTATACAACACCTGCAATTCAAAAAACCTGCCACACGACACTTGCAGGGCTAACCCATGACAAAAGTGCAGCAGTTTGCCTTAGGAAGAGATGAAGGGAGGGGGAATTCAGGAGAAAAATGGAAAGTGATTCATCCTCTTTTTATTAAAAAATAATAATAAAACATTAAAAATGGTGAAGGCATGGGTTTTTCGGGACAGACAAAAGAACGAACTTGATCATACAACACCTATTTAATTTATGGAGGTTGCTAACACAATAGCCGGCTGGCTTTGGTGACTACAAGAAGGGAGGCTGGGCAAAGTAATAGGAGCCATGATGGCAATATACCACCTCCACTTTCAGTGACGGCATGGCTACTGAAGCCCAGGTGTGGAAAGACAACACAGCCAGTGAGGGCATTGTGTTGCCAGCGTGAAAGCAGGTGGCGCCACCTCTCCTCCCCCATTCCATATACCAGACGTGGGGAACCTTTGCTGAAATACAATTCCCATCAGCCCCGGCGAGGCCACTGATCCCAGGAGTGATCTCACTGATCTCAGCAACTGGAAGGCCAAAGGTAACTCCACACCCATCACATGCAGAAGCTACAGTTCCCAGGAGCTGTTTGGCAGCCAATCCTTCTTCCCCAAGGGACTCTGCGAGTTGAATGGGGTTCTCCTAACAGCTCTCAGCAGTTTCTGGCACTGTTTAAAGTAGGAGGGGGCTACTTCAAATGTGTAGAGCAAATGGGGCCAAACTTCAGCACCAGTGATGGAACTGCTTCCTCAACTGCCCCCAAAATCAGCTTGCTAGCTTAGGAGGCATGCAGGTACGACTCTGTAGCTGCTCCCAGCCAATCGGCAGATGTAGCCTGAGGCAGACACTTCACTCTGCCAAATGGCAGGACCAGCCCTAACAGGAGGCAAGGGCCCTTAGCTCCCCACTTGCAGGTTTCCCAGAGGGATCTAGCTGGTCAATGATGGAACTTCGGCCTGGTCTTGCTTGCATTCCTACGGTTCCAGAACCCTGGACCTTATTCCACAGAATTAGAAAAGTAGTTAAGGCAGAGAACTTTTAGAATCCAGGGATGCTTCTTAAAAAGGACGCATTAAAAATTAGGTGGCTTGTTTTTTCCCCTTTGAACCACAACACTTCACTAACACTCCCTTAAGGCTGGTTGGTCTAAGTGAAATTGCTGGTTGTTTTGCCACACCTATTCCCACCTGGGCATAATGCTGCATTTTCAAAATATAATTTATATGTACAAATATATTAGAAAGAAGGAAGATAATAATGGATATGACTTGCACATGTGTTTAGGAGAGGGGAGAGAGACGCAATCCACAGAAACCAAGTGGGGCTATAATAATATCACAGGTAAATGCTTCCCTTTTGTCGGTCGTGGGCAGGGCATTAGAGTACAACTTAGCAACAGGTGTCAACTGTGTTGGTAAGCACCTTTTCCGAGGATGAGGCAGATGAGCAAAAGGAGGCGGTTCCTAGCTCAGCGGTAGAGCACCTGGCTTTCGCATGCAGAAGGTCCCAGGTTCAGATCCCAGCATTTCCAGGTAGGAATGGAAATGGGCCCTGCCTGAGAAATCCCAGATAGTGACTGCCATTTAGCACACACAACACTGGACAACCTGACTCACAACTTCCCCATGTGCAGGCATTAGCTGGCACGACAGAAAAAGCAAGTCTGGTTGTCCTCGTGGTGGGGAAACCGACATGGATGCTTCTACCCTGCAAAGTGTCGCAGATGAAAAAGTGCGGATTTTTAAAAAAGTCTTATTAAGACTACAACTCCCATCATCGCCGACTGGCTGGGTGGTACTGAAGCTGGTTTGTGTGTGTGAACTTTGGGGAGGGGGGAAAGAGACAGCAGAGAAAGTGTCAACATGTCCCACCCCAATACATATAGACACGTTCAACTGCTCTTTCCATTAAAAAGGAAAGAAAGATCTGGGGATTTGTTAGATAAATCTGGACGTTAGATTCTTCCCTCCACTACGTTAAATATGGCTATGAACTGCCTGTCTGTCCTTGGAACTCTTTCTATAGCAGGAGTGGGAAACACATGGTGTTCAAAATGTTGCTTGACTAGCAATCCCATCAACCCCAGCAGAGAGCATGGCCAACAGGTGAGGGACGATGGGTATGGAAGTCCGACAACAGGATGCACCTGTGGTCTTAGATCAGCAGAGAGATGGCAGCTCAACTCAATCACTGCTTGCAGAGCAACTTTGGAGAGGGCGAGACTCTGCTTGTGTTTAAAGAGGGGTTTGTGTATGTGTGTGTCTACTGATTTTGCCACACAACTGTGACTGGACAGAGCATTTAGAAGAAACTGATAATATATTACATTTAGCTGTGGAAAACTAAAGGAGATGTCTGTTTAGGCCTAAGAAAAACGGCTGTTAGAATTAAATGAGTAAATGTTTGGGGGCGATAACAAAACTAGGAGTCGTGTTAAAAACAGAATTATAGGTGAGAGTCCTTCTCAGACTTCCACAGTGGAGAACATTTAAATAACTCTTCCATTCTGCTCTAAGAGCTAGTTTTCGACATACAGGGAGTAACTGGGGTGTGGGTTCAGTTCATAGATAACAGATCATAGAGTTGAAAGGGACCACCAGAGGCATCTAGTCCAACCTCCTGCAATGCAGGAATCTTTTGCCCAACGTGAGGCTCAAACCCACAACCCTGAGGTTAAGAGCCTCGTGATCTACTGAGCTTTTTTTTTTATTTTAATGCGATCTGCCGCTTGCAAGATGAAGTGACACCACCCAAAAAACAACCAGCCCCACAGGTCTGCTGGTTAACCTGCGACAGGTGACACTTCTGTGGCTGTTGTGATTTTGTATGCAGTTTCAGATGGGCTCAGATCTCTCCAAGCAAAAGTACACATGCTCATAGACACACAAACATACACACACACACACGTACACACAGCTGCATTTCGAAAAGGCGCCTGGTTTTAAAAGTAACACAACGTGCTTTTCTCAAAACCCACCCGAGGGAGAGTCGTCTTGAGCACCCTTCAAGCCTTAAGCAGATTGTGCGTGGCTACAGTTGGGACCGAAGACGTCTACGTGTCAAAAACGTGTCATTCATAGAGGCCTCTTGTTAAATAATAATAATAAAATCGCTCTCTAAGTCCAGCATGATGCCGAGAAAGGGGGTGGGAGGGAAGAGAAAAATTATTTTTTTGGGGGGTGGGGAGGGGAGGAAGCAGCGAAGACATTCATTCTCTTTTGTGCAAACCACAGTTGGTGCTATAAAAATCCTTATTCCGTTTTCTCTCCCCGCCAGGAGAAGGCAGGGCTGGTTCTTTTGTTCCGATGGCGAGGTTCCGTGGGACTTTTAGGAGTCCTCTCCCAGGATTTCTGTGACGAAGGAGACCATATCAGTCTCGAGGGTGTCGTGCATAGTGAAGAACGGGTGGGCCTGTTGGGAAAGGAGAACGGTTTCAGTTTGAGACGAGAGAAGAGGTCTCATCTTGCACAAGGAGCAAAGGAAGAGGCGGTCATAGCATCGTGGACTTTGAAGGCACCCCCAAAGGGTATCTGGTCCAGCCCCCTGCAATGCAGGAATCACAACTAAAGAGTCTCTGATACGATGGCCGTCCAAACTCTGTTTAAAATCCTCCAATGAAGGGCAGTCATTTCCTGGGTAGCTCAGTAGGTAGAGCATGAGACTCAATCTCAGAATCACAGATTTGAGGCCCACGTTGGGCAAAAGATTCCTGCATTGCAGGGGGTTGGACCTACAGCATCGCCTCTCCTGGTATGCCCCGCGGAGGACCTTAAGACCCACAAATGACAACATTTTGGAGGTCCCAAGTCGCAAGGTGGTTAGATTGGTCTCAACTAGGGCCCAGGGCCTTTTCAGTACTGGCCCCAACTTGGTGGAACGAGACCAGGGCCCTGCGGGACTTGACATCTTTCCGCAGGGCCTGCAAGACAGAGCTGTTCCGCCTGGCCTTTGGTTTGGACTCAAGTCTGACCCTTATGTTTCCCTTCCCTTATGGTTTTTGCTCTATGGGCTACTTTTAAAATGAGGCGGCATTTTAAATTGCATTTTAACCTGTATTTTAAATTGGTCCGTCCCCCCCCCCCAATTATGTTTTTACTGTAATTTTACTGTTGTTAGCTGCTCTGCACCTGGCTCTGGCCAGGGATGGTGGGGCATAAATAAAAGTATTATTATTATTATTATTATTATTATTATTATTATTATTATTAATGACTCGTGGTTCCTTCCAACTCTACAATTCTATTAATTCCTTGCTGGCACCACATAACCCTTAACCAAATTTGGAGAAGGAAGAAGAGACACTCACCATGAGTTCCACATAACTCAATCGTTCGGCAGGATTCTTCCTCAAACTAAGAGAATGAAAAACAAGGAAAGAAAATTCGTGAGAGTTAAGAGGTCGGTTGTACAAAACATTAAGAACTTTAGAGGAAAGCTGGATAGGTATTATGTTGCTATGAAGGAAGTAAACATAGAATGTAACTTTTTCATAGTAATGAAGCCATTGGTTTTATTTGTGTGGCATTTTAATATAGTCCTGAATACTCATCAGGTTGTTTCATGTAAACAGAGTTTTAGTTTTGTGGTATATGGTTATGTGTAATATATGTTTTGGTGATTAAATGCATCCTACCAACACCCAGAAGAAACTTGAGTGCTGTGTGAAGCTTTCATTCCTCCCAATCTATATTATCTCTGCATAACATTAACAAAGGTTTATGTTTGAAAAAGGAAAAAAACAATAGTTTGCATCATACATGTAGTTACTCATACATGGGGTTTTGGGGGGGGAATGGGGGGGCAGGTCCCAGTATTCTGCTCTTGTTGTAGGCAGCTTTTATGTTGCCTTTTAATTACACATTATAATTTCAATTTGCATACATTTCAGCTGCCCAAATTCATCAAGGACAGTCCCTATTTCCTCTCACCTGTTCCTACAAAATTGCTTTTGCTGCTTTTGCCTTCTGCAGAGCTGCAAGAGTGCAAATTTCTGGATTTGCCATACTTAAGGGTATCAGCTTGCTACCGTGTGACTCAGTAATATCAAAAGCAACACAATGGCCAGAAACAATTACTATAATATAGAAAACTTTACGGAATAACGCAGAACATTAAAATTATCAAACTGAAGTCTCTAGAAGTCCTTGAATAAGTCACGGTGCCAGATTTTACCCGGCAGAGATCAAGCTTATAAAGCTTTGTATGATCAGCAAATGTCCAAATCTGAACTCTGCTGAACAGTGTTTCCGGATAGCAACTACTGTTTCATTCAGTTCTTCATCAGTTTGATAATTTTGATGTTTTGCATTATTCCATAAAGTTTTCTATACTGTAAATGTTTCTGGCCATCATGTTGTTTTTGATATTGCTGAGTCACATTGTGCAACACAGGGGTTGTTTGTTTACTTATTGCTACCATGTGACTACAGGGGTAAATCTGGGCTGGGAGTGGGGGTGGTAAGAGTTGGCAGAAATGCCCTCGCTTCCAAGGCACAGGTGTGCCCATGCATCACCCACATGAACCCAGAGATGTTTATCCCAGGAATTTCACATGCTGGTGAAGTTCACTGCAAGCTGCTAATAACAGACGGTGGAAAAATGAAGTTCCTCTTCCTACAAATCACTCCAACAGCAAAGCTCAGGTGGTGAAGAAGCTGTATTGCACGCGTCCCTAAAACCACCAACAGCCAACGGGGTCCTAAACCAGATTAAAATGCCCGAGGGTAAAACCTACTTCAATAAAAACCAACTTGGGAGTTGCTGCCAGGGACATTCTGAATGGAAAGCTGGGGGTGTTTTGAAGCACTGTGCTCCAGGGAAATGGATCACCTCCACTGCAGTGCATTCTGGGAGACAAGATGGCGGCCTGGATGGGAAGGGCACCTACCACTGGGCTGTGAAGTCCACAAAGTTCTGTGAGAAATGCTCCGCAGGCAGCTGAGGCGAGGGCTCTTCCACCACTTGCTTCAGCTGCTGGAAAGGGGTGCCCCAGGATTCGTACGGGAATCGGAGAATGGCCATTTCAATCTGAGAGGGAGAGAGCGGAACAGAACATAAACAGAGAGCCCTTCCTGGTCAAACGGAACTTCTACCTGAGTCCAGTGTTTCTGCTTGCTGCAGTAGCCAACCAGAAAGCCTGAAGGCAAGTTTCATCGTTCTACGTCCCTGACATTTCTTAATTGGAGGTATCCTGTCTTGGAACAAGGAGGCTCCATTAGCCCAGTAGCCACTGATGAAACTCTCCCTGTGATTTTTCTTTTAATCCTCTTTTAAAGCTAAGTACACCAATACACAGGGACGCGGGTAGCGCTGTGGGTTAAACCACAGACGCTAGGACTTGCCACTCAGAAGGTCGACAGTTCAAATCCCCACAACGGGGCGAGCTCGCGCTGCTCGATCCCTGCTCCTGCCAACCTAGCAGTACAAAAGCACGTCAAAGTGCAAGTAGATAAATAGGTACCGCTCTGGCGGGAAGGTAAATGGCGTTTCCGTGCGCTGCTCTGGTTTGCCAGAAGTGGCTTCGTCATGCTGGCCACATGACCTGGAAGCTGTACGCCGGCTCCCTCGGTCATTAAAGTGAGATGAGCACCGCAACCCCAGACCTAATGGACCTAATGGTTAGGGGTCCCTTTACCTTTACACTAATACACACCCCTGCATCTGGTAGCAGGGAGTTCCATATGTCTATTCTAGATTGGGGAAAGCCCCACAACAAGGTGACAATATCTCATGCAATATATTTCATAGATCCTCAACAGTGTTCACGTGTTTCCTGACTGTTGAGTTCTTAAACCCACTCAATTACTGATCCCTTTACACACAGACACACTTCTGTGTAGATTTCTTACCAAGGTGATGCCCAGGCTCCAGACGTCCGATTTCACATTGTACCCCTGCTGGTTCAGCTCAGGGTTTATTCTCTCTGGCTGCAAAGGAAAGGTATCGAAAAGGGTTGGCACGGTCTGGTGGTTGAGCTACGGAAAGCTGGATTCAAGTCCCTGCCTAGCCACGAAAGCTCACCTTGAGCCAGGCCACGCCTTCACTCAGCCGCAAACTACCCTGCACGGCTGTTTTAAGGATAGAAAGGGGAGGCGAAGAACCATTCCCCCAAGTTCCTTGCAGGTAGGGTAAGATATAAATATACTGTTTGCACCTGCAGAAATCTTCAGGGCAGACAGACTGCACATTAAGTACAGTGCTACCTCGGGTTACGAACAGTCCTGCTTACAACTGCTTCGGGTTACGAACTCCACAAACCCGGAAGTAGGTGTCCTGGGTTGCGAACTTTGCCCTGGGATACGAACACAATCCGCTTCTGGGGCCACAGGAGGACTATGTAGGGAACGTGCGCCTTAGATTAAGAACGGACTTCCAGAACAAATTAAGTTCATAACCTGAGGTATCACTGTAGCTTCCTGCTGAAATCCTGTGGGGGTTTTTTTAATACAGTCATACCTCATGTTACGTTTGCTAAATGATACGTTTTTTCAGGTTGGGTCCCGCGGCGTCCCGGAAGTACCGGAAAGGGTTACTTCCGGGTTTCACCGCTCACACATGTGTAGAAGCGCTAAATTGTGCTTCACGCATGCGCACAAGCACCAAATTGCACCGCGCACCTGCGAAGATACGGCGCTTCAGGTTGCGGGCTTTTCATGTTGCGAACAGGCCTCCGGAACGGACACCGTTCGCAACCAGAGGTACCACTGCACTGCAAATATCCAGATACGTTTTGCTTTGCCACACAAGAGTTATCCTCCAGGCGGCAATTATGCCCATTCACATCGGGGGAAGCATCACAGAACAACTAACGAATTGGAATGACGTGTGGACAATCCGTATCACTCCTATCACTAAAACACTATTATGGGACCAATAGCAGAATATACCCTCCCACCCATTCACCCCAAAGAGGGCCTGGAAAGGGTCCTCAGCCAAGTGACACTCATTCTGTTGAAATGACCAATGGGGAGGAATTGGGCTCTTTGTGTGCGCTTTGAACATCATGGGGCATTTATTCTGGCACCGTTAAATGCACTTTTGGAGGGAAAGTTCCCTATTGTCAATGTAAACGTTTCTGTGAATCCAGAGAGGCAGACTAATAATAATTATTACTACAATTATAATTATAATAATTTTTATGCCACCCATCAGACTGGGTTGCCCCAGCTACTCTGGGTGGCTCCCAACAAATTATAAACCACAGTAGAACTTGACAACTCATGCACTTAAGCACCACTTCTCTTGCTGGGATATACGTAAGACCTGTACTTGAACTCACTTTACGGAAATTCCCAGGATGGTCAAATGCATTTTATGCTTTTTGGGGGGGTCCTTTCAGATAAGAACACATCCATCTCTTCCTTCCAGAGCAGCTAAAAATTGTGCATGTGAAACTCGCCAGAGTTCATTTGGGCCAACTTATAATTTTGTTTTCCATGCCTACCTGAGACTGTTATTCGTAATTTTATCAGTCTGGTTTCCCATTATTGATACAATTTATATTACCACCCTTTATCCGAAGATCCCAGGGCCTGGTGTTATTGTATAAACAGCTCAGGATCGCAATACCTCAAGGACCGCCTCTCCCCATATGAACCCACCTGGACCCTGCAGTCATCACCTGCAGCCCTTCTTTGTGTGCCTCCTCTGCAAGAGGTTCAGAGGGCAGCATAATGAGAGCGGGGCCTTTTCTGTGGTGGCTCCCCACTTGTGGGATGCTCTTCCTAGGGAAGCTTGTCTGGTGCCATCATTTAAACGCCAGACAAAAGCATTCCTCTTCTCCCAGGCCTTTGGGCTAATTAAACAATCTATAGCCTCTTATACTGGGGAGTGGTTATTGTTTACATTTGTTACCAGGTCATGTATTTTTGTGTTTTTATATTGTACACCACCCTGTGATCCTCAGATATAGGAAATAAACAAACCAACAAATAAATAATTGTGCATGTTTCTTCCTGACTGCTGATCACTGATCACAAAAAACTGATTGATTGAAGGGGGCGCGCAAGAGAAGGGCGGTGTGCCCCAAACAACTGATCAAAAACTCACCGCCATATAAGGTTTGCAACCAGCATCCAGGGTCTTCGCCACAGAATCTACCAAGTATCCACTGATCCCGAAGTCACACATTTTGACATGTCCCTGTTTATTGATAAGGACATTGGACGGCTTCACGTCTGTTAAGAGGAAGATGCACAAAGAGAGCAGTTAACGCTTCTTTCTCTGGATCGGCTAGGGAGACTTTCCTCCGTTATTTTTTTTTAATGAAAAACTGAGGTCCAGCTCCGAGGGCCTTCTGGCAGTTCCCTCACTGCGAGAAGTGAAGCTACAGGGAACCAGGCAGAGGGCCTTCTCGGTAGTGGTACCCGCCCTGTGGAACGCATCAGATGTCAAGGAAATAAACAACTATTTGACTTTTAGAAGACATCTGAAGGCAGCCCTGTTTAGGTAAGTTTTTAATGTCTGGTGTTTTATCATTTTTTATTGTTATTATTATCATTAATTCTGTTGGGAGCCACCCAGAGTGGCTGGGGAAACCCAGCCAGACGGGTGGGGTATAAATAATAAACTATTATTATATGCAAGATACAGATGCAAACATGACAAGGTGTGTCCAGTCAGGCAGAATGGAAACTAACTTTAGCGGCTCTGGAATGATTAATGGTGAAGCCACCTTCTATCAGCTCAGACTGTTCTCTGCCTCTACCTAGCTCAGTACTGGATATTGACTGGCAACAGCTTGGCAGGGTTCTGGGCAGGCAATCTTTCTATATTGTCTGCAACCAGGATCGTTCCAACAGGAGATGCTGTAGATGCCTTAGGATCTTCCACATCCCAAGAGGTGCTCTGCCTTTGAGCTCTACACCCCCTGCTCAGTCCTCGTAATGCACAAACTCCAATGCTTACCTCTGTGAATCACAGACAGCTTGCTATGCAAATGCTCCAGGGCTCGGACAATCTGGAGAAAGAGGAAGACAGAGAGAGAGAGAGAGAGGGAGAGAGAGAGAGAGATAGAGAGAGAGAGATGGGTGTAATTCTAGCTGCAGACCAGCTTTGGCCAACCAGGTGACCTGCCGTGCCTGGAGCGATCCAGCAGTAAAGCCTCTCCTCCTAACAGAGGGGAGGAGTTGTGAGCAGGAGTCAGTTCCCACGTCAGCAGGGGGGCGTATTCAGCCCCCTGCATCAGCTTACCTGGCTGCCGTGCCCGTAGGCCAGCCAATAGGGCTGGCTTGTGGGCAGGGTTTAGCCGCATTCAAGCAGCCGCGGCAGCTCCATCTTCTCATTCTGTGCCCCTTCCCACCCTCCTTTTAGATCATATTTATGTGTCTGCCCTTGCTATGGACTCAGGTTGGTTGCCCTGGTTGCCCAGGGGGCCTGGTAGGAATGTTTACCCATCTGGCAAATTGGAACCAGCCTCTTGATTTTTCACCTTCCTCATGGCAAACCGTCACAACTTTTCGGGTATTGGCGGTTAGGCCTTGGATCATGTGTTGTGTGTTGGAGGGCAGGTGTGGCCATCACCTACCCCTCCCCTTGTTGGGTATTCCATTAAAGGAATCCGGCGGTCGTGGATCCTGTCCGATGCCCTGCTGGTGGCTAGGGCCATGGCACGACCCCCGGTGACATCAGGGGAAGCTTCAGTTGTACAGTGGTACCTTGGGTAAAGCACTTAATTCGTTCCGGAGGTCCGTTCTTAACCTGAAACTGTTCTTAACCTGAAGCACCACTTTAGCTAATGGGGCCTCCTGCTGCCGCCCTGCAATTTCTGTTCTCATCCTGAAGCCAAGTTCTTAACCCAAGGTCCTAGAGGAGTCTGTAACCTGAAGCATATGTAACCTGAAGCGTATGTAACCCAAGGTACCACTGTATTTGCATCAACAAGCTCCTCCCACTGGTTGTTAACCTTCGGGTGACTCCCTGCTGAGCGGGGTGGAGTCATGTATAGACTGTTTGATCCAAAGCATAAAGCCAATAGCACTCACATGCCGTAACCAATAAAGTTGTGGCCTTCTTTAGCCCATTAACCTTAAATTCATGTGTCCCTGTGTCTTATTTATCTCTAAGCGGGTGGCGGGCCCTCGACTCACAAATCACGCTATGCAAGCTAGAGTTAACTCTATTAGCAAAAAACACAATCTGCAAAGGAGTATCAGGCCTAATGAGCACAGCAACTCATCTCCAATAAGTCTTGCCCCCATGAGACTGAAGGTCCCCCATTTCCCCACAGCTGCCTAAGTCCCCTCTTCTCCAAATAATCAGAGACTGCGCCTGCAGGTACCTCCCCTCTGCCCATTTCATGCCCCTTTATTTCTGGTTCTGGGAGGCAAGAAGGGAAGGGAGTTTGTTGCAGCAGGAGGGGGAGTACACATGCCACTTCACCAGCCTGAAATAAGCAGCTTGGGGAGACAGTCCTTGATATATAAGTTTAATTAATAAAAAGGGTTTTGCACGACTCCACCCTGATTTCAAAGAGAAGCTGGGGTCTCTCCATCTGTGTTGGCTGCTACATTCTGTGCTTAGCAATCATGCAGACTGCCCTCCCTGCCTCACTTGCTATGGGAGGGTGGGTCCCACAGCAACCTTCCTCAGAGAAAGAAGGTGCCACTCACAGACACGGTTATTTTCCCAAGTATGTCTTCGGGGATCGTCTTCTTCTTTTCCAGGACCCTCTTATAAAATTTATCCAGAGACGTGTCCATTAGCTCCATGCAGATCCACACATCACCCTGAAAAAGAAGGGAGTGAGAGGAGGAGGAGAAGAAGGGGTAGAGAGATGAATTGGTTGGCCTTTGTCAGAGGACTGAACCTTTAGCAGGTCCTGCCCTGTGGAACTCCCTGCCAATGGAAGGGCGTGGCAGGAGTCATCCCTCCTTTATTTCGAGACATGCCTTTGGAACTTGATTTTTCAAAAATGCGCTTTATTGAGAACGCTATTTGTTTAACCAATGTTATTACTTAAGTGTTACATTTTTTGTGCTGTATACCTGAAATAAATAAATACGTAAGACATCTGGGGGGCACCAGGTTGGCTTCCCCCTGCTTTTCAGCAAACGCTTCAGAGGTTGTGCTTGCTGTCTGAGGTGGCCGGCAAAAATGAAGAGGCTCTGGCCTCCCTGCTGCTCACTTACCTCTCTGAAAAGGGCTCCATAGAACGTGACAGTGTAAAAGCAGTCCACAGTCCTCATGGAAATGTCCAAGTCCATCACTAGCCTCTTCTGTTCCTGAGAGTTCACGGTGGCTCGGATTCTCTGCAGAGAGTGGAAAAGGACAAAGAAAATAACCATACTGTCAAGGCTTTGGGAAAACTATTCCTCCCCTGGTTGTTTTAAAGTCTGGAACGGATTAATCCATTTTGCATTACTTTCTATGGGAAAGCACACCTTGGTTTTGGAACGCTTTGGTTTTGGAACAGACTTCCGGAACGGATTAAGTTTGAGAACCAAGTTACCACTGTATTATAAAAGATGCAGGAGGAAATGACTAACAACAGGACCCACAAAGGGGAGGAGGGACATCCAGGAGATTCTTTGGAAATCTTGTTTTTATGATGTATGTTGGCTATGTAATTGTAAAACTTTAATCTGAAAAACCAAACAAATAAATATTTATATAGTACTGCAGCTCTTACCTTCACAGCCATTGTGGTGTCGCTCTGCGCATGATACACTTTCTCCACTACGCCGTAAGCGCCTCTTCCCAACTCTGAAATGCTCACCAAGTCGTCGGCCTCTACTTCGAAATTCTGTTGACCAGGCGAGAGAGAGAAAGACGCACAAAAAAATTGACAAAATAATACATTTAGCTTAGGATCGAGCCAATATTCGTATTGCTAACATCAGCCGGCAACCTTCTTTATCTCTCTCACAAACAAAATTTGTTGTTAAAGAAGTTAAACCTTGATGTGATTTGCCTCTGAGAAACACACATAGCAAGGTAACGTAGAAGAATATTGAAGAACAAAAGGACTTCTTTGGGAAAGGACTTTGTAACCTCAGGTGTAACAAAAAAAGGAAGGAGCTGTAATCTATATAAAACCGGACCCCAAACAATTATTTAAAGATGAACAAGGAAGAATTCTTGATAATCCAGATAACATCACAGGGAGAAAAAATGTTGTTAATCGGTGTGCATGCGCCAAACAAGTAAAAAAAACAAAAACAGAACAACATCAGCATCAACATACCTTCTCACCAACAGTAATGAAAGTCCTGGAATCCAAGTTTCTTGGAGGTCTGCAAGGAAATACAAAGGCTCTATTTAAAAGTCCAATCCAGTATTCACCACCTGGTGTCGATTTTCTGAAATTCTGCAATTTGGCTGCTGGTGAGTGTCAAACGGGTACACTCAGTAAAGTCACTAGGGCTCCAGCAAAACCGAGGGGCACATAAATGGGGAGGAGAATCTAAAGTGGAAGTGGGCAACTGTGCCCCTAACAAAGGTGATGTTGGACGCCAACTCCCATCAGCCCCAAGCCAGCATGCACAATGGTCAGGGCTTTATGAGAGAGATAAAGTCCAGGAGAGCCACAGACTCCTCTCTCCTTATGTAGACAAACTATGAGCTGGAGAGCTCCAGCTTTATTTGTTTTTATTTATTTATTTATTTATTCATTCAATTTATAAACCGCCCTTTATCAAAAACATCCCAGGGCGGCGTACAACACTAAAAACACATTAAAGGTAAAGGGACCCCTGACCATTAGGGCCAGTCATGGCCGACTCTGGGGTTGCAGCGCTCATCTCGCTTTATTGGCTGAGGGAGCCGGCGTACAGCTTCCGGGTCATATGGCCAGCATGACTAAGCCGCTTTTGGCGAACCAGAGCAGTGCACAGAACGCCATTTACCTTCCTGCTGGAGTGGTACCTATTGATCTATTTGCACTTTGACGTGCTTTTGAACTGCTAGGTTGGCAGGAGCAGGGACCGAGCAACGGGAGCTCACCCCGTCGTGGGGATTCGAACCGCTGACTTTCTGATCAGCAAGTCCTAGGCTCTGTGGTTTAACCCACAGCACCACCCATGTCCCTCTGAAAACACATTACAGAGCACCAATAATTAAAAATAATAATAAAAAGCATTACAGCAGACAGTATATTAGGAATTTACAAGAGAGCGAAGCAGCGGTTCTTACGTTGGTGGGACGGATGACTGCCTGTTTGCTGATGGCATGCTCAAGAGGGGCGGCCGTTTCTTCTTTGGCCCTGGAAAGAAAGAGGACACACACCCTCTTATCATCTTTTTTCATAGAACTGTAGAATTGGAAGGGACCCTAAGGGTCATCTAGTCCAACCCCTGCAATGCAGGAATCTTTTGCCCAACATGGGCCTCGAACGCAAGACCCTGAGATTAAAAGTCGTATGCTCTACCAACTGAGCTACCCCAGGTATTTTTAATAAAGCAAGAATCAGCAGGGGCATAGCAGTGCTGAAATGAGGTTGAGAAGACTCAGGTTCGAATTCACACTCCAACACAATGTTCGCTGGACTGGGTGACCATGGGAAAGTCACTATCTGACCTGCCTCACAGGGTTGTTTCAAGGGAGAGGGGGTAACTTGAGCTCTTTGGAAGGGAGAGGGAATTTTAAAAAATGTACACCCAAAATGTAATCAATTAAATCTTGATGTACCATGTTCAGAATAGGACCAGGTCCTAAACATCAATTCCAAGGTGATGACCTCTCAAGCAATATGCAAGACAAGGTCTTTTCAAGAGTGGCACCAAAACAATGGAACACATCTCCATGGAGAACCACCAGGGTGTTTCTCCTTAAGGAATCAGTTGAAAACTTCCCCTATGTCACTATACTTTAACCTGCAACTTTATATTAAAGGTAAAGGGACCCCTGACCATTAGGTCCAGTCGTGGCTGACTCTGGGGTTGTGGCGCTCATCTCTCTTTACTGGCTGAGGGAGCCGGCATACAGCTTCCGGGTCATGTGGCCAGCATGACTAAGCCGCTTCTGGCAAACCAGAGCAGCACACGGAAACGCCGTTTACCTTCCCGCTGGAGCGGTACCTATTTATCTACTTGCACTTTGACATGCTTTTGAAACTGCTAGGTTGGCAGGAGCAGACACCGAGCAACGGGAGCTCACCCTGTCGCTGGGATTCGAACCACGACCTTTTGATCAGCAAGTCCTAGGCTCTGTGGTTTAACCCACAGCGCTACCCACGTCTCAACTTTGTATTAAAAACCCTTTAATTAGAATCCTTGAATTTAGCCTTTTTCAGCTGTCTGCTTTGATGGCCTCCCTCCTCTCCTGGCTTCAGCTTCTGCCTCTGATTCTGGACTGCTCTCTGCCACAGACTCTCCCATCTCACGAAGCCCTGTTACCTTTCCAGCTTTCAACACCACCTCTTCCCAGTCTTCTCCCTCTACTTATCATTGCCCCACCACCAATCCCTGGGCTCTGAGCTCTATTCTCTTAAGAATTCCGAAGCTGGTTCCTCCCACCATTCCTCTGCTTCTAACCAGTCCATGACAGTCCATGGGTGGGGAGAAGAAAAAACACTGTGGAGACGAAGAAATGTTTCCAAAAGTTCAGGTGATCCCTTACCTCCTTTCCGCTTTTCCGAGGATCCTTTAGGATCTATGAGAAAGGAGAAAGAGAAAACAAACTAAGAGCCCAATTCTAGCCAAGCCGCTGTCCAGGTACTAAAGAATTCTAAACCCCCTGCAAGGCAGGAATCTTTTGCCCAACGTGGACCTCGAACCCACAACTCTGAAATTTGGAGTCTCATGCAAGAAGTGAGGTTACAGGGAACCAGGCAGAGGGCCTTCTCGGTAGTGGCCCCTGCCCTGTGGAATACCCTCCCATCAGATGTCTGGGGCAACCCAGTTAGGTGGGCAGCATATAGATCAGGCAAACTCAGCCCTCCAGATGTTTTGGGGCTACATGATCCCTACCTAACAGGACCAGTGGTCAGGGATGATGGGAGTTGTAGTCTCAAAACATCTGGAGGGCCAAGTTTGCCTATGCCTGATACAGATATTGAGTTGTTTTTGTTTTTATTATTTATTTTGTATTTTTTTCTACTGTGATTTTATGTTGTAACCGCCCTGAGACTTGCAGGTATGGGGCAGTATACAAATTTAATAAAGAATAAATTTATTATTATTATTGGGCTCTACCAACTGAGCTATCCCTCTTTGCTAGATGGACCAATGATCAATCCATCAATCTTTTTATTTGTATGCCACCTTTCCAAAGTTAAAACCATGCTCAAGGCACCTTACAACACATGTACTAACCATGAACATAAGCAAAAGCAGTCAGAAGCAAAACATCAGAACGTACACAACCAAATTGAACGATTTCCACATAAACCAATGATCTGATTTGGTACAAGGCCTGGATTTTGCCATTTAACTCCTAACCAGCACGAACCAGCTCTGGGCTGTGGGATGCACAGCACAGTGCCGAATTTCAATTCCCCAGGGTTCCTATCCTTGGGGAGCCAAGGGCAAACAAGCCTTTCTTGACCGCTAGAGGTCACTACATCTCCAAGCATTTGGAGGGGGGAAATGAAGCAACCAGTTTGGGACAACGCCGCCTTTTTCGAGAATCCGTTCAAGCTCTTCATTCAGAATGCGGTGGCGGCAGCAACCGCTCACAGGGGGTTATGATCGTTCAGGTCACCACGTTTCCGAGGCTGGATCCAGCTGGCCAGAACTGGTGTTAGCAGCAATCGTTGCTATCCTCAGGATAACTCGAGAGACGGTGCAAAATGCCCATCTTTTCCATGGGAAACTTTGATCTTTAACGGCTTGGGCACGAAGTGTGGGGTTCTTAAGGAGAGCTCTTCTGAATTTCCACGTAACAGCACCAGTGTTGCTGCGTGTTGAGTTATTCCTTGTTCATTTCTTGCAAAGAGGTCAAGATAGCATGCTTGTTTCTTCCTCCCTCCTCAATTAATCACCACAACAACCCTGTGAAGTAGGCTAGGCTGAGATGCAGTGACTTCCCCTTGTACAGTGGTACCTCGGGTTAAGTACTTAATTCGTTCAGGAGGTCCGTACTTAACCTGAAACTGTTCTTAACCTGAAGCACCACTTTAGCTAATGGGGCCTCCTGCTGCCATCGCGCCGCTGGAGCCAGATTTCTGTTCTTATCCTGAAGCAAAATTTCTGGGTTAGCGGAGTGTGTAACCTGAAGCGTATGCAATACTTCCACTGTATAGGGAAGTTTTTAATGTTTGGTGTCTTATTGTATTTTTAAAAAATAATTTGCTGGAAGCTGCCCAGAGTGGCGAGCTAGTCAGATGGGTGGCATATAAACAACAACAAAAACATTAAAAACAAAAACTATTACAGCTCCCCCAAAGTCACCCTGTGAGCTTCATGGCCAATATCAGTGGCTGACTCTGGTACTATGGCGCCCTGTGCAAGGTCAAAATTTGGCACACAGACATGCCCAGTCCTTGCTGGCCCTTGGCAAGATCTGTTGATGGCCCTTGACGCTCTGTCTGATTAACGCCTGGGCTCCCCCTGCTAGAAAGCTTTCGCCTGACACATTCCAAAATGCACACCCAACGTCAGTTCTGCAGGAGTAGGCTGCATAAAGAATGGAGGGAGGATTTGTAATAATTCTGGTAAAGAGAGGGGGGGCTTGCAGCTCCAGGATTGCAACAGCAGCTTCAACACAGATGGTGTGAGCTAAAGGGAAAATCTGTAGTCAAGAAGTGGAACATCTGCCTTGCATGTAGAACATGGGTAGGCAAACTAAGGCCCGGGGGCCGGATCCGGCCCAATCACCTTCTAAATCCGGCCCACGGACAGTCCAGGAATCAGCATGTTTTTACAGGAGTAGAATGTGTACTTTTATTTAAAATGCATCTCTGGGTTATTTGTGGGGCATAGGAATTCATTCATTATTATGTTTTCAAAATATAGTCCGGCCCCCCACAAGGTCTGAGAGACAGTGGACCGGCCCCCTGCTGAAAAACTTTGCTGACCCCTGATGTAGAAGGTCCCAATTTCATAGCACTTCCCGGCACAGTTAGAGAAGAGTCCCCCATCTGAAAGCATGGAAAGCCATTCCCAATCAGCACAGTTGTCTCACTTAGTAGAAGAAAACTTCCTGCGCTACCAACCACAGTCTAGGCTCCAAACCACAAATTGTGCCCCCAATATTCAGGCAGACCATAGCATCTATTGTTTCCGTTCCCCTGTGCCTCAAAAGTCCCCGAATCCTACCCCCAAACCAAAGCCTCTTGAGGCCGAAGCAACATCACAGTTTGTCAGTTCACATGCAACACCAAACCATGATCCACCTGAACCATGGTTTGAAAGGAAAAAAACAGCTTCAACAGCCATTCACAAACTATAGCTCTGTCAGCAAAAAATCAAGCATGCAAAAAATCACAGTTTCAGAGTCGAGTCTGAACAGTCTGAACAGTCTCAGGCTCAGCAGAGCATCCTGGATCTGCGGTTCTCCTGGAGTCGTGAAGATGTAGGATGGAGCTTGCAAAACTCAAAGAGATTGTGGGAAGGGTTAACTGGGGAGAGAGAAATTGTCCAACACCATCGCAAAAGAGCGCCAGTGATGACAGACTGGAACAGCAGGCAGCAGGACAATGGCCATTCATTACGGCCTTCATGAAGGAGGCGGCAGCGATGGCGTATCCTCCTATTTTCTGCTAGTGTGAAAGGACTGAGAGGAGCCATTAACTGCAACGGGCCTCTACTGCTCGGGACAGGTTTACATGGAAAAAATGTTCCGAAACACAAAATGGCCTCCATGCACTTTTCAAGACAGAGCTTTTTGGGTAGGGGGGAGGAGTGGACGGCCAATATTCAAGTTCTGCTTCTGGCCTCATCTGCACTAAACATCTGAAGCCGTTTCATGCCACTTTAAACCACCAAGTCTTCCCCCAAAGAATTATGGGAGCTGTAGTTTCTTAAGGGTACTGAGGGTTCTTAGGAGACCCTCGTTCTCCTCACAGAACAGAAATTCCCAGAGTTCCCTGGGAAGAGGGATCGACAGTTAAGCCACTCCGGGAACTAGCTCTGGGAGGAGACTAAAGGGGGGGGGGGAGTCCTCTCCTAACACCTCACTTAACAAATGGGGGAAGCCATGACTGTTTAAAGTGCTTTTACAGTCATACCTCGGAAGTCGAACGGAATCCGTTCTGGAAGTCCGTTCAACTTCCAAAACGTTCAGAAACCAAAGCACAGCTTCCGATAGGCTGCAGGAAGCTCTTGCAGCCCAGCAGAAGCTCCGTCGGACATTTGGGTTCCAAAGAACATTTGCAAACTGGAACAGTCACTTCTGGGTTTGCGGTGTTTGGGAGCCAAAACGTCTGAGTATCAAGGCTTTCGGGATCCAAGGAACGACTGTATAGTGCTTTAAATGTTCAGCAAAGATGGGGCCAAAAAGAGTTCAGATACATACATACACACACACACACACACACACACACACACAGTGGTACCTCGGTTTACAAACTTAATCCGTTCCAGAAGTCCATTCTTAAACTGAAACTGTTCTTAAACCGAGGCGCCCTTTCCCTAATGAGGCCTCCCGCCGCTGGTGCACTTCCACTGTTTGGATTCCGTTCTTAGACCGAAGTAAAGTTCTCAAACTGTTTCTGGCTTTGCGGAGTTTGTAAACCAAATTGTTCTTAAATAGGACTGTTCTTAAACCGAGGTACCACTGTACCCTGTTTCCCGTTGCAAACGGACAGCCAGAGCATGCATGGGGAGGCCTGTTCTAGCTGTCACCCTTTTCAAAGCTGGGGCTCACTTGCTCCCCAAACCTGGAAAACCTGGAACCAGCTACTTGGTGTGATGAGTCTGTTTTGACAACCAGCGGCTCCTGACCTTTCTCCAGCCCCAAAGTTCAGAGGAAGCCTGGGATCGCTCATCTTGAGAGAAGAGGCAGTCAGCCCACAAGACCTGAAAAGCAGAGCTGAAGCATGCAAAGGCCCAGTCTGTCTTCCCGTTTACCTACCCTGTCCCTGAGATCTAGTTGCAAGCTGGCAGGGAGGGGCAGAGGGCTCCACATGCCCGTCCGCCCATATTGTGCAAATTTCTTCCCAAGAGATGTGGCTTCATGCAAAAAATAATGGAACGCAGAAAATGTTCCTTTGCCCTAAACCAAGTGTGTAACCTGGACCCCAAAAGGCAAACAGATATGAATTAAAATATTTGATGGGTGGTGAGGGAAAACCCATTAAGCACATTTAATGTTACATTAAAAAAAAATTTGCAAAGCTTTATCTGGGAAGTAATTTTCTCCAAATACCTGGTAGTATAGTTTTTGATGCAAAGTAGCATTGTGTTCTTAAGACATATGAAAACTCAAGTGAATATTATTTATGAATAAATAAATAAGAATACCTGGAAGTATTTCAAGGAATGGCCTGTAGTTTCCTTACATTGTTTAAGGTAAGAAAACTATATAGGCCATGCCTTGAAATACTTCCGGGTATTCTTCTGTTTTTATCTCTAAACTTTCTTGAGTTTTCAGATGTTTTAAGGCGGGAACAAAGGCACCGGGGAAAAACATTAGCATTTGTAAATTTTAACACATCCCAAAAGCAGTGCACCCATACACACACACGAATTAATCGCAACTCTAAAACTGCCTGATGTTTGACTGGTGTTGCAGCTATTAATAATGTCTTTTAGAAAATGAAAAGCTTTCCAATTGATTTCTCTTCCTCCCCACCATGAAAAGTTCCCCAGCCATGTTACTACCCACCTCCCAAATTCAGGAAGATTTTAAAATGTAGGTTAGTGAGGGGTTGGCTAAGGTGTGGGGGGGGGGGAGAGAGAAAACTGCCAAGGGCTCAGCCGTAGACTGAATTACTGTGTGAACCGTCCCTTCGTCACCCATAAAATGAGTGACTGCAACAAGGCTGGTCTGCCTAGTGTCAGGCGCTATAAATCTTTTCATAGCTGAGGGGGTGTATGTTCCCCGCTGCTGCTTTCCAGCGAGTAGGTAAAAACCCTTAATCTTGCCCTCTGACTAGACGCCAATTTATTATTTTTTTTAAATGCCCATCTAGTAACAGTTTATTAGTGAACTCTGATCGCGGGGACTTCTGCAGAATTTAGAATGCTGCAGAAGGCAAAGGGGTAGAAATTTGAGACAGGCGACAAAAAGAGAGAATTGTTCAACATTTACCAAGCGCATTTTGCACCTGGCTATCCACCACTTGCAACCAAGTGAAGATGCCCAGGTGCCAAAATGTCACCTGACGTTTGGATCTTGCCTGTTTTCACAAGCAAATCCTGTAGAATTCAACCCATGATATTTTATCTGCACCATCGGAACAAAATTCAGGAACCAAAAAGTAGTGTTACTGAAAAATAGAACTTTCGAGCCGTCTGGCCCCCAAACGGCATCTAAGACCTTCGGTTTTGGCGACTGTAATCCCCGGTTTAAAGGAGCCATTTGGTGCCTAGTTTATATAGCCGGGTTTCTAACACTGAGAGAGACCCCATGCTAATGAGGGAAGGGGGGAAGCGTATTTCTAGGTCAGGCAATCCAAAACCCTGCATGAAGGAAACCCACAATTCTACAATCAGCATAAAATTAGGCCAATTGGCTTATTTTCCTTGAGGAACTTCTGCAGCAGTCTGCTATTTTTGCTCCTCTGCTTTCCCAAACTGTTAAACGAGAAGCAGCGCCAGCTTCTGAAGTCCTGCCACCCAGAAGTTCTTACTCAGATGCCTCCCTGGGATTCTGGGATTCCGGCAGCCATCGCCCCCATTCACTTTCAAGCACATCCTCGGATCCTTGAGGCCTAGAGACTTGCTCCCCGCTCCCCAAAGTGGAAGCTGTGGTGGATCAGGAAGCTGGAAAGCTGTGTCCACAAACTGCAGCCCACAACTTCTACCGAGAGTGTGACACACAAGGGAGGGAGTTCTGCTCATCGGTAGACGGGCACAGCTATCAGTGGAGAGGTCTCTCATAGGTGGCCAGATTCTTGGGTCCAAAATTTGCCCCCTTTCCTCCACAATCAGGGGTGCTAGTACCACGTCGCCAGTAAATCCTACTTCTTCAAGGATCCAGAGTCTAGTTCCAGATTATTATTATTATTCATTTATTTTATTATCTGCATCTTATCTAAAGGACCGCTGTAAACAGATGAAAACACTAGCAGGATTGCAATAACACCTGTAACGTGGCAAATATTACGGACAAAATGGGAGACATGTAACATGGAATACGAAATAAAAAGGATGACAATAGGACCCCATGGATACGTATTTTGTATTGTACTGTTATAATTCTGTATTTGTAAAACCAAATGAAAACATTTTTTTAAAAAAATAAAATTATTAGTTGCATCTTTTGCCACAGCAACTCAAAGCAACTTACAAAATTTTAATATTTTAAGCAAAAAACGAGCACATACATACATTAAAACCAGTATTTAAAAAATCTAAAAGACGCATGGGGTTTTTGGGGGGTGGGAAGCTATATTTAAATAATAAATAAATTTAAATAATAAATAAAATGATAAAAGATGAAACCAGGGCAGTTATACGCAATTCCTCTTTCAATACTGTTTGTGCCTGCAATGTTTTGGGATTGAACCTACTGCTTTGTTTGCAACTAATCCATTCCACATAACTTCCTACCAAAATACAGCATTTTTTTAATACCACTATTTTTTGAGGGTTGTCCCTCCAGATGGCAATAATGTATTAACACTGGGGAAGCATCACAGAAAAAATAAAGCAGAATGATACTGCATGGACGGTCCAATATATCAGTCCAATATATATCCACCACCAAAGAACTATCATTACATCACTGAAAAGTTGCAGAAAATGCTTGCAAAAAGACTCCACACATCTGGAGGGGTCCTACGTTAGAATAATCTCCCTGTAGGGCAGGGGTAAGCAAACTTTTTCAGCAGGGGGCCAGTCCACTGTCCCTCAGACCTTGTGGGGGGCTGGACTATATTTGGGGAGGGGGAAGAAAATGAACGAATCCCTATGCCCCACAAATAACCCAGAGATGCATTTTAAATAAAAGGACACATTCTACTCTTGTAAAAACACGCTGATTCCCGGACCGTCCATGGGCCGGATTTAGAAGGCGACTGGGCGAGATCCGGCCCCCGGGCCTCGGTTTGCCTACCCATGCTGTAGGGTGCTGGTTGGATGACAACCCCACCCCTCCACAGATCTTCAGGCTGCAGTTTACAGCAATCAGAAAAGCATCTTCAAACCCACCGCCTCAATGCCTGCGCCCTTGTTAACATTTTTATTTCCTCAGCGGCACCATTGCAACACCTCCGAGATTAAAGGATGGGTTGCAACCTCACGTTGCATTGCAATCTCCACCCTTCTGACGCACCAGCTTCCTGGAACACCTCAAGCCAGGAGCATGCATGAAAATATGCACATTTGGTGACCTGTTCCTAACCCAACAAGCTCTGCTGGAAATTCCGCCTTTCTGTTTTGGAGGCCTTGTCAACGTTTGCTGCGGCTACAGTTTCAGGGTTGCCTCTTTTGCTAAGGCTGCAGCGCAGTTCCCTCCACCTCTTGTATACCTCTTCATCACCGCACAAACACACACAGGGCAAAGAAAAGCTATAAATAGCACAAGGAGATTTACACTCAGCTGACACTTCGCCGAATACTTGTCAGAGCAAGCAGGAGGATGACAAACCAAAACGACGAGACAAGGAAAGAGAATTCCAGCTGGTCTAAAAATCCCCCCCCCCCAAAACCAGGAATTGCACATTAACTAAATGCCAGTTTGCAGGGAAGGGTTCTGTAAAGTACGAGGATAACAGGACCGCTCACTCGCCTAACCAAGGAGAATGCATACAGCTTAGGAGCCATCTTTCTGCCTAATGTGCTTTCAGGTGCTACAGGCAAGAAGCGGCAAGACTCTGTATACCAGCTGCAAGCGAAGAGACGGCTGTTGCACCCAAGAGTCCTGCTTGCGAACTTCCCAGAAACATCTGTTTAGGCACTGCAAGAGCAGGAAGCTGGATTAGGCGAGGCTCCTGCCTGATATGGCAGCCTCTTCTTATATTCTGATGCTCTTATACGGTATTAGACAAATGGACCAAAGCTAAGGCTGTATGCATTTTGGAGGGAGTCTGCCTCGAACTGCAGCTGCTGGAAATCGCCAAGTCCCAGGGGAGCGAAGCTGCAACTCAGATCCCCATTCGTGGGTTTTTCATTGGGACAGGACATCTTTTTGGCCACTGTGAAAACAGGGCACTGGACCAGAGAGAGCTGTCCTTAAATCCTCAAGGCCACTATGTGTTTGGTGCTGCTCCACGCATCTTGCAAAGTTCACTCGCACGGGCTTGCATGTTAGTTTGCAAACAGATTCCTAACTTGCAGGCTGCTTTTAACAATGCAGCAAGAAAACTAGTTTAATCACTTCATTACTGGCAATGTGCAGCCCAGACAGAGAGATGCACAAATTCTGGTGTAGCTTTGTTTATGGGGGGGAGGGTTCTCTCATTTTTTTTGGCTGGCATGGGTAGCCAAAACACATTCCTCCTAATACACGCAGCTAACAGCCGCTATAGCCAGTAGGAGAACCTGCGCTGTGCTAAAGAATGTGCCGCCACACCGGTTACGGGGAAAGAGAACAAGCAGTCCTTGCTCATACTTTTGTTGACCAACTAACCCTGTAAATAAAATCGAAAAGATAAAACTGCTGTTCTGCACAGTGTCATTCTTACCTTTAGGAATTACAGAGAAGCCAATTGTTGACATTTGACCTATTAGTGGACAAGCAAGCAGCACACTCACCTATCCTCAATATCTTGCCAAAACAATTGTTTTCCAAGGGGCGTGCTTTTAAATTATTTCACTTCCATTGCATTACCTTTTCTTTCACCCTGAGGCTTTCATCCAATTCCCCTAATGGAAACCCTTCATAAAAGGTAAAGGTAAAGGTACCCCTGCCCGTACGGGCCAGTCTTGACAGACTCTAGGGTTGTGCGCCCATCTCACTCAAGAGGCCGGGGGCCAGCGCTGTCCGGAGACACTTCCGGGTCACGTGGCCAGCGTGACATTGCTGCTCTGGCAAGCCAGAGCCACACACGAAAACGCCGTTTACCTTCCCGCCGGTAAGCGGTCCCTATTTATCTACTTGCATCCGGGGGTGCTTTCGAACTGCTAGGTTGGCAGGCGCTGGGACCGAGCAGCGGGAGCGCACCCCGCCGCGGGGATTCGAACCGCCCACCTTTCGATCGGCAAGCCCTAGGCGCTGAGGCTTTTACCCACAGTGCCACCCGGAAACCCTTCATAAACACATCCAAAATCACTTGGAGGATTAGGGTTGCTGGGTTTTTTTGTTTTTTTTTTAATGGTATGTTTGGGGCATCAACCACCAGCCCTCTCCTAAATCCTTGATTTGTTTGGTACCAAGTCTGGATTTTTGCTAGCCTTCCAGATGATCATTCCAACAATATCAAAGCTCCAGGAAGGAGCTTCTTGTTATATTCTGGGTTATCAATTCTACAGCAGACGACACACCGTGTTTCGCTTGGAATTCTCCCTGCCTTGCAGACCACGCATCAAGAGAGAATTGCGCATGTGCGTTCAGCGCATGAGCAGAGTGGAGCACAAAATGATCAACCAAAGCCATGCACATCCAAGAGAGCTGGGTAGAGATCCCTACTCAGGTACCAAGGTTTCACGGAGGATCTTGGCCCGTTCACACTATACCAGTCTAACCACAATCACAGGATGGGTTTAAGGGATAAAAACCCAGAAGGCTACTCTGAGCTCCTGGAAGACAAGAAGAATAAATACTGTAATAGTAATGCTGCAAACAGAGACCAATGTGCTGCAGTTTGAAGAACTCCTGTTCCGGGTTTAGAGGTCCGTCCCCCAAACAATCAAGAGGTATATACATTTTATGGAATAAATACATACATACATACATACATACATAGCCAGCCTGCATCTCTTCCAGAACACACATTCTAGCCCAAGAGAGCTCAGCATTCTGTAGTCACTGAGCATCTTCGGGGTTCACTGGACAATACTGTATTTTTTTGGGGGGGGGAGGTTTGCAGAACTCTAACTACTCCATCCCCATCGTTCTACCTGGACACTGAGGTCCAGCGCCAAGGGCCTTCTGGCGGTTCCCTCACTGCGAGAAGCCAAGTCACAGGGAACCAGGCAGAGGGCCTTCTCAGTAGTGGCACCCGCCCTGTGGAACACCCTCCCACCAGATGTCCAAGAGAACAACAACTACCAAATTACTGTATTTTAGTATTTTGTTGGAAGCCACCCAGAGTGGCTGGGGAAGCCCAACCAGATGCACAGGGCATAAATAATAAATTATTATTATTATTATTATTATTATTATTATTATTATTATTAACACAAAAGGGTTTTGGGGTACTTCAGCAAAGCTTGAATTTCCTGAGCACACGGGTAACCTGTTCCAACTTGGCTACAGTTCTGTTGGCACTCACCAGCCAAGTTCACTATTAGATGGAGATACACCTGGCGTCAAATACCGCGCTAAGTGCCAAGCTGACAAAACTTTTATTTGCCCAGACATTTCGGTATACAATGTCTTCAGCTGGCTTTATTCCTCCGAGTCTCCATCTGCACTATACTTTTAAAGCAGTATCATAGCACTTTCAGTGTTATGACTTGCCACCCCAAGAATACTGGGAGCTGTCATTTGCTAGGTTTTCTGGGTGTTGTTAGGAGATTCCCAGTGCCCCTTTGCAGAACCTACAATTCCTGGAGTTCCCTGGAGGGGAAAGGGCCTGAAAAATGATTGGCAAGTAAGTGCAGCTGGGCCAGGATCAGTGCAATATGCTCAAACCATCCTGCCCTCTGTGTGAGATAACCACTGGCGTAGTAAGTACACAAAGGGATGACCTGGAAAGCCTTAAATCCCACCTCTGCACAAACTGAATGGGTGGTCTTTGGCAAATCAGCAAGCCCTTCCCATGTGTTGACAACAGGATATATAAAACCACTGAGGTGGGTGGCTTTGAAAAGAGGAGTAAACCAATCATGGAGGGCAAAGTTATCAATGGCTACACAAGTCACGGATGGCTATACACGGTGGAATTTTTTTGCAGGGGGTGCTTAAAGGTATGCAGTACCGGCACCTATTTTTTGTTGTTGTTAAAAAGTGTGGCACTTACTATAACAATTTCATTGCGAGTAAAGGTAAAGGGACCCCTGACCATTAGGTCCAGTCGTGGCCGACTCTGAGGTTGCGGCGCTCATCTCGCTTTACTGGCCAAGGGAGCCGGCGGCGTACAGCTTCCGGGTCATGTGGCCAGCATGACTAAGCTGCTTCTGGCGAACCAGAGCAGCGCATGGAAACACCGTTTACCTTCCCACCGGAGCGGTACCTATTTATCTACTTGCACTTTGATGTGCTTTCAAACTTCTAGGTTGGCAGGAGCAGGGACTGAGCAACGGGAGCTCACCCCGTCGTGGGGATTCGAACCGCCGACCTTCTGATCGGCAAGTCCTAGGCTCTGTGGTTTAACCCACAGCGCCACCCGCGTCCCATTCATTGCGAGTACTGGCACCTATTTTTCTAGGGGGGGAGGATCACTGGCTACACCATGGGTAGGCAAACTAAGGCCCGGGGGCCAGATTCGGCCCAATCGCCTTCTAAATCCAGCCTCCGGACGGTCCAGGAATCAGCACGTTTTTACACAAGTAGAATGTGTCCTTTTATTTAAAATGCATCTCTGGGTTATTTGTGGGGCATAGGAATTCGTTCATTCCCCCCCAAAAAAAAAATATAGTCCGGCCCCCCACAAGGTCCGAAGGACAGTGGACCGGCCCCCTGATGAAAACGTTTGCTGACCCCTGGGCTACACTCTGTCTCTGGAAGAAGCAGTGGGTCTCAGAAGCAGCAATACTTCTGAATATCAGTTGCCGGAAACCACGCGAAGAGAGAGCGCTCTGGGGCTCAAATCCTGCTTGTGGTTTTGTGGCTGGCCACTGTGAGAACAGGATGCTGGACTTAGAGGAGCCACTGAAACTGATCCAAGCAAGCTGCTTGCATATTCTTACGTCTGCTTGCAAGGATTCCTGCCTGGTGCGCACTGCACAGATGTTGCCTCAAGAGGAAGGATAATAGGCTGAGAAGCAGGGTGCCTTTCCGCCTCCAGCCCTGCCCCTCCCCGTGCAAGAGATGCGGCAGAAATTCTGTGCATGTCTGCAAACTTTTCCTTTCTACAGCCAAACTTTTCTTTCAGCCAGCCACGAGAACTGGAAACTTGCTGAACGCGAAACCACCGCAGACATCAAGAGATGTTCCGATGGCATGCCTTAATCCGGCAGAGATTGCAAGAAAGTACACGGAGTCCTGAGCGAGCGGGGCAAAAGTTCGAGTTTCTTTCCCACCCCTCTCCAAAGAGGCCTTTCTGCACCATCAGGTCCCCTGGAGCACACAAAGATATATACATGTTGCGAACGCATGCATGGCAAGGCAAAAAAACACTGCTTTTGTGCACGTGCAGAGTGCATCGCCTTATACCCCAGAATTATAACCCCCCCAAGGTCCACAAACAAGTGGAGACTGCAGAACAAATAAATGGACCGAGCACATCTTGGTCTAGGAACAGAGAGCTTTTAGGTGCGTGCGCGCGCACGTTCTCTGTCGTTCACACACACACAAAACAACTATGGACATTGCAAGCTTTGCAAGCGCTTGGGGGGGGGTTGAGCCTCTAGCTGCCGCCCATCAGCCCGTCGCCGACCCCCGGAGAGCTTTCTCCTGCAAGGGCCAAGTGACCTTTTTGTTTGCAGAAGTTGCAACTGGGCGTGGGGGAGGGGAGGCGGACCAGAGAGGAAAAAGCAGCTCACTAAGAAAAGTCCTCTTTCCAAGTCGCAGAGGCCTGTGCAAAGGAAGAGAAAAAGGGGGGGGGGGTAAAAACTCAGCAGCTGCAGAGGCAAACCCAGAGAGTGTTACCTGTCAACTGCCAAAGCTAAAATCAGAACTTGGAAAGGGGAGCGGGGGGGGGCTTGCAAGGCAGCATGCAATGTTAAAATGCTCTGCAGAACAATAACCCGGCGCTGGGGGGGGGGGGTAAAGTTGTGCAACGGGGAAGCATTTCTGCGCAGACCCACACACACACACACAAAATGCACCACCCAACTCTTCCCCCCCCTGCAAAACTTTTTTTTTTTGCACGCTCATGATTGAACCAGGATGACATTTCAGCCGCCCCCACCCCCCCCCACCTTGCAAATCCCTTCCTCCGGCTGTTCCCGGCACCTCCCCGCAAAAGCATGCAAGTTTCCTGCGACTCTCCGCCGAGCACAGACCCTCCTTTGCAAAATAAAAAAATTAAAATTTGCAATTGCACACAGGGCATTTTAAGGAGCCTTGGGAGCAGCACGAACTGAATTGCAATCGACCTCTCTTAAGCCTTCCGCCACCCTTTTTCCGACAGTTGCAACACATCTACCTTGTTTTCTGTCCATGTTGGTTTCCCAGAAGTGAAAGAACAGCGAACGGCACGCCTCGGAGGGGCGATTTTGCGCCCTGCAGAAAAGCAACCCCGGGTCGGCTGCAAGAAGCGGCGGCTAGTCGGAAAAGCACGGGTGCATGCTCCCAAGTTCTTGCGGACTAGAACCTTTATCCGCCAATTGCTTCTTTTCGCCTCCTGCTCCCTTAAAAAAAATAAAACACTCTTCCTTCGTGCTCTCGGCGTGCAGAAAACCCGCAGCAGTGGAGGGAGGGAGGAAAGGTTTGCACAGAGTCAAAGCAATCCGGATTTTTATTTTTATTTTCCTTTTCCTCCCGCAGGCTAAAAAAAGAGACCCCGCGAGAGAGGCAGCAGGGAGGAGGGAGAACCAACTCCCGGCGGTAGTAAAGCGCAGCGCGATCTCTCCAGGCGGCAGCTGAGGTTGCCCCGTTCCGGGGGCTTCTCGGATTACAAGCGGAACGCAGCGCAAATTGCAAAAAAGAGCAGCGGCGGCAGGAGAGAGGAGAGAAAGAGAGAGGCCCGTGACGTCAAACAGGAAACTGGAAGGCCGCCAACTCGGGGAGGCAGCGGCCAGGCTGCCCGCGGGGGGCGGGCGAGGAAAAGCCCCGGCTCCCGGGAATCGGGGCGGAAGGGAGACGGCAGCTCTGGGACGGGACACGGAGGCTGCTCATTGCAGCCTCCTCCTGCTGCTGCTACTGCCGCTCGCCCAAAAAGGAGATTGATCCAGCAGCCCAAGCAAGACTTTTTGCATTGGAAACGCCGGCGCAGAATTCGAACCGGGGACCCTTTCTCTGCAAGCGCGGAAAGGGGGGCGAGCCGCACCCATGGGCAGCTGCCGCCCCTCCCTCCCTCCCAATCAGGCAAATAAATAAAAAATACTTAACCACAAGTATACACTGTAGCGGTGTTTTTTTTCCCCCTGAGGGACGCATACACCTAAACATGTTGCGAATCTAAAGTTTGGCCTCATTGAGGGGCAGTATTTCAGTATAAATAGGAAAATGAGAGTAAGTACCCCTAAACATTTTTTTTTAGGGGGGAGCACTGCACTGTAGAAAGATGGGCAGATTTTTCTAAGAAAAGTAAAAGAACTGTTGTGGAGACATTTCCTTCGGAATTGCTGAGTCTTGCCCTTCCCACCCCCCAATCCTGGCTACCTGCCCCCCACAAGATAAATCCTGGCTACGCCCATGCCAGCACCCCAATATTTCGCTCCCTGTCTGGTGGCTCACGGAAAGGCATGCCCCATTCATGTACAAAATTGTAACTGAATCAAACCAATGTGCAACCCAAAGTAGGCTTAGGAAATAATAAGATCATAGAGTTGGAAGGGACCCAGGCGGTCATCTAGCCCAACCCGCTGCAATGCAGGAATCCTTTTGCCCAAAGTGGGGCTCAAACCCACAACCCTAAAATTAAGAGTCTTGTGCTCTACAGACTGGGCTATCCCACTTACTAGAAATTAAATTTGTTAGTCGCTTTTTCTTGCCCCGAGGCAACTCTGGTTGCACAAAAAGTCCCCAAGCAGCTAATCACATAATAAAAACGCATTGTTGTTAATTATAACATTTTATTATTTAGCTATAATATTGAGTACTGTTTCTAAAAACCATGCCAATGTTGAATTCTAGTGTTTTAAAAACTGCTTTGAGGCTTCCTTGTTTTTTTTTAACAATCAGGTGGCATATAATTCTTATGAAATAAATGAGTTATGAAACAGCAGAAGCATCTACTAAGAACTGTAGGCAGACGGAAGAGTTATCTGAAAGTCGACTTCAGAGGAGATAGTTACCTCAGAGGAATAATACTTTAGAGAGATCAGGTTCAAGGTGGGGGCGTTTGTGAGTAATGTGCTGTTGTTTCTCGGCCGGAAAACTGCCCACTTTCCTAGAAATGTTCCTCTGTGCACAAAGGCAGAATCTGATTTTTATTTTTAGGTCAGGAGTGACTTCGATGACCCTTGTTTTTAGCTTAAGCCATCAGATAAATGCCAAATTGCTTGTAATACGAATGGAAGGGGGAAAAGTAATAAAAATGTGGATAGCAGATACCTTTATGATAAATAGATTTGAAAGAGTCATTCCTTCCTGGATAAGAGAAATGGGGATTTCCCCTTCAAAGATGGTGCTCAGCTGTTTGGCATTAAAGAATATGAAGAAGACCTGCAGAAGGGACCTGGAAAAGAGTTAAGAGCCTCGGACATAAGATCTCCAGGTTGATGGACTATATGGAATTGATTGAAAGGACTGGCAGAATCTGAAACCAGGGAAAGGAGATGGTGGAAGAAGATTGGAAAATTTAAAGTTTCTATATAGAAATACTGTAAATTAATGAGTGATAGAAAAATGGTGGAAAGAAATTTTATGGCCTTAGCAGAAATGTTATAAGGAGTTAAGCATATATAAGCATTTTAGTCTTAATGAAAAATAAGGTTAAAAATTATGTTAAGATATTTATAATATGATAGAAAATAGAGAAAGATGGAAAGGATTTGCTGAAACAATTAATAGAAGTGGAATACAAAAAGGGAGGTGAGAGGAAGTCAAGGAGACAAGGGAATGAAAGATAGAGTATGGAAAAGGTGTGATGTATGTTTTTAAATGGTTTTTGTTTTGTTTTGTTTAGGGTTAGGGTGGGTTAGGGTTTTGTTTAGCTTAGTTTAATGTGTTTAGTTTAATGTGTTTAGATTCTGTTTTGTATTGTTTATGTATTGTATTGTATTGTTTCTTTTTTTGTTTTTTCTCTTTTCTCTTTTTTCCTTTTCTTTTCCTTTTCTGTAATCTTTAAAAGTAATAAATATTATTTTTTTTAAAAAAAGATGGTGCTCAGCTGCAACACAGACATACACGAGCCAACAATCACACTTTGTCTCTCTAAAACAGTTTCCCCAAATATTTTGAGTAAAGGGTAAAGGGACCCCTGACCATTAGGTCCAGTCATGGCCGACTCTGGGGTTGCAGCGCTCATCTCGCTTTACTGGCCGAGGGAGCTTCCAGGTCCCTCAGCTTCCAGGTCATGTGGCCAGCATGACTAAGCCGCTTCTGGAGAACCAGAGCAGCGCACAGAAACACCGCTTACCTTCCCGCCGGAGCGGTACCTATTTATCTACTTGCACTTTTGACGTGCTTTTGAACTGCTAGGTTGGCAGGAGCGGGGACCGAGCAACGGGAGCTCACCCCGTCACGGGGATTCGAACCACCAACCTTCTGATCAGCAAGTCCTAGGCTCTGTGGTTTAACCCACAGCGCCACCCGCGTCCCCAGTAACAGTAGGAGGAGCCTATTGGACATGGGGTGGAGCCAAGAGAGAGAAACTGGTCAACGGAAGGTAGCTAGACACGAATTCTAGCACCTTCCGCTCAGATATTCCTTCCTGCCCTGAAACTTCAGATCAAATACAGAGGGTTGCATCTAAGTTTTACTTAGACTGGGCCCACTGAAATCGATAGATCACGTGCATTAATTTCAACGGGTCTTCTCGGGGTAAGACTAACACTGGAGACACTCCGAGACTTGGCAACCCTTGTGTGATTTCACACATTACATGGACAAACCTGGGTTTCAGAACTCCAGTGGGTACACACCCAAAGCAGGTCTGGCCTACAAGTTTATGTCCATAGGGTGCCATCATCCTTTCAGGGCCTGTGGGTACATTTGCAAACCAGAGGAGTTCCTGCGGGCCGAAACTCCCCTATCTCCCCATCTGTGGCATCACTGAAATTGCCCCTGCACCGTGGTTGGGCTTTTAAAATGAGTCTTTTATTGGCTAAAGGTGGCCTCATTCAAGCACAATTTCAGCAGGGATTGGGGGGCGGCGGAGAGAATGGAACCCTGTGGGCACGAAGGCAAACGTTTGTGTGCCCACAAGTGCCACACTGGCAACCCACATTTCAGTCCCTTGCAAGGCTCTGTGTGTACGCCCTTGGCAAACGTAGAATCATGGGATTGCAGAATTGGAGGGTCCCCAAAGATCATCTAGTCCAACCCCGCTGCAGTGCAGGAATCTCAACTTACACAGGCCTGCAAACTCCCGGCATTTGGCTTAAGAAGCACTGTGCATCTCTCCAAGATATCGAAGGGGAAGCCGATGACGGAAACAAAGGCTACCTCGTGTGTGTTTTTTAAAATAAACCAAATAATAACAGTAATATAATAATAGCACCGGTGAAAAGGTTTTGTTTGTGTTCCACTGTAGCTGGGTAGCTATGGAACTTCTTCGGGAGAGGGTGCCTCCTGGTGACAGCTCTCACCTATCCCGGTTGACGCCAAACTGCCAAGCCCGGCCTCCTTCACAGCAACCTGCGTCAGGAGCGAAACAAGAGATCCTCTTTTGGAACATGAGCAAGCCAGCTGTCAGGAGGAGAGTGGAATTGGTAACTCTATGCCAGTGTGCTTGCAGGGGTTTTGATTTTTTTCCGGGGAGGGGGAAGGAGGGCGGCCGGGAGGGAGGCAGAAAGGGAAGAGATTGGATGGACTTGTTTGAAGTCAGGCAGGCGGGCACGGGAGTAAAACACGACTCGGTGCAGGATCTGTGCAAGGAGCAGCATTTGTGCACTGTTATCGAACTGATGCACCATCCGCCACAAATGTACGATTATTGCATCAATACTGCAAATAAAAAAACTGTCTGGAGGGGCTCATAATGATTTAATAATGTACCTCTGCTCAGTGCGGGGTGGAGTGAGAGAGATTTTAAGTAAGCACTACAGCATGGTTGCAAAAGTTAGATCCTTTCCTCTGCACCAAAGTCCCAATCAAAACAGGGACCTCTCTGCAGCTGAGTTTTAGGAAGGGTGAGGGGAGACGTTGTTTGCTCCCAAGACAGATAAACCTCCCTCTTCTGCCCAGCTATTAAAGGTAGCAGAGGTCCAGTCCTGATTATTATTAACTAAGCTGCTAGACACCATATACTTAGTACGATTCCCAAATGCATCTACTCCTTTAAGGACAGATTCGAACACTCAATCCCTGACATGGTACTAAATAGATTCCCAGCTCGCTTTTGGGGGTAACTAGCCCCTCGTAAAGCAGATTACAGCATACTTGTAAAAGCAGAATGAATAAACAAACCATAAATAAATAGTTAAGGTGACGGCAGCAGAGAAAACCTCTGTTGAAAAGCACGGGGCATTGAAACTAACCACATGCAAAAAGGGAGGCCAGACGTTCTTCCAAAGAAAATGTGGAGTCGCTATAGAAGAGGCTCTGTCCTTGGTACTCACTCATCTCACAGCTTTCACCAGTAGGTAAAGGTAAAGGGACCCCTGACCATTAGGTTCAGTCGTGGCTGACTCAGGGGTTGCGGCGCTCATCTCGCTTTATTGGCCGAGGGAGCCGGCGTACAGCTTCCGGGTCATGTGGCCAGCATGACTAAGCCGCTTCTGACGAACCAGAGCAGTGCACGGAAACACTGTTTACCTCCCCGCTGGAGCAGTACCTATTTATCTACTTGCACTTTGACGTGCTTTTGAACTGCTAGGTTGGAAGCAGGGACCAAGCAACAGGAGCTCACCCCATTGCGAGGATTCGAACCGCCGACCTTCTGATCAGCAAGTCCTAGGCTCTGTGGTTTAACCCACAGCGCCACCCGCGTCCCCACCAGTAGATTACATAGCCTCAAATGCTGATTATAAAGCTCGAGCAAGCTCATATGAACTGACGCAGATCCTGCAATCATCACCTGAGGTCCTTCTTCATTTGCCCCATTCATGACCAGTCCGGATGGCAGCAATACAAAATCAGGCCTTTTCTACTGTGGCTCCCCATTTGTGGAAGGTTCTCCCCAGAGAGGCTCGCTTGGTCCCTTTCATTACACATCTTTAGGCGCCAGGCAAAAACATTCCCCTTCTCCCAGGCCTTTGCCTACCGTATTTTTTGCTCCATAAGACGCACCTGACCATAAGACGCACCTAGTTTTTACAGGAGGAATGCAAGAAAAAAATATTCTTTAAAGGGAGCGCTGAGCAGAGCCTGTATGCATCCCAGGCTCTGCTCAGAGCTCCCTTTCACGAGCCGCATGGAGAGCGTGTGCGGCGCTTCCAGGCTTTTCCCCGAGGAGGGAGAAGGGCAGCCCCGTCACTGACAGGCTGACCTTCTCCCTCCTCGGGGAAAAGCCCCCAAGAGCCGCACACACGCTCTGCGCAGCTCTTTAAAGGGAGCACGGCTTTTGGGGGCTTTTCCGGGCGGTGGGGGAAGGGACAGAGCCACACGCAGCGATCCCTCTTGCTGTTCTGGCTTCTGGGATAGCTGCACAGCCTGCATTCGCTCCATAAGACGCACACACATTTCCCCTTACTTTTTAGGAGGGAAAAAGTGTGTCTTATAGAGCGAAAAATGTGGTCATTAAACAATCTATGGCAGGCTTCCTCAACCTCGGCCCTCCAGGTGTTTTTGGCCTACAACTCCCATGATCTCTAGCTACCAGGACCAGTGGTCAGGGATGCTGGGAATTGTAGTCTCAAAACATCTGGGGGGGTGAGGTTGAAGAAGCCTGATCTATGGCCTTTTAAACTACGGAGGGAGCAGTGTTAGAAACTCAGGTATATAAGGTCATTGCCAAATGGCAGTGAACCCTGCACTCCTTGGGGAAAAAGGTGGGATATAAATACAATAAGCTCTTCTTGCTTACCTGTGTAGGAAAGCTGGTAACAGCCAGCCAGACGGAGATGTCGGCTGCCAACCTGACATCCCAGAGATCTCCATGTGCTCACAATTGGACCAGCACCAGTCAAAAAACGTGCCTGGCGCCTGGCTAATTTCAAACATTGGGAAGGGGTGTCGTTTTGCTTGTTACTATGTTATGTATTTTTGCATTTTTATATTGTAAACCACCCTGTGATGTAGAAATTTAAAAAATACATACGGTATATAAATCCTGCTGACCAAGTCAAGCGTTTCTGTTACCTGCTGGGAACAGAATGCAGTAAACGCAGAATTATTTTAAATTTTTAATAAATTTTAATAAATTTTATTGGAAATTTTATTTACAACATAACATAAACCCCCCACCCCCCAATATATTTCTGTATTGGGGGTGGGGGGGTACTGTCAACGCAGAATTAAACCCCGTCCTCCCACCCATAGGCTAATGTCACCGTGGTTGGGGAATGGCCTGGCAGGCCGAACTGGACCCCATTTTTGACCCACCAGCTGCAAACTCCATACACTGTATTAAGGGAAATTGCATGCATGCATGTATATTATATATATGACAAGCTTGCATATGTAAATGTATATATCTGGATAAATTTGAGACAAACACTGGTGAATTTTCATCAGGATTTTTTTTAAAAAAATCACTTAATGTGGAGAACTGAACTGAGGGAAAACGAGAAACCAAATTTGACAGATTCACCAACCTCACAGGGTTGTTGTGGTGAAGAAATGGGCAGAATCAGGCGTGCCACCTTGAGTTCTTTATGGGAAAGACGGAACACAAATGCAATAGTAACAACATAACGGAACAGAAACGCACACTGTCCTATTGCTTCCCAAGGGCTGGTAGGAAAACTGGTCATCGTTACCTGATCAAAGAGAAATCGAAGTTTCAGTGCGGCTGGAGAAACTTGTTCATCTCTCTCTCGCCCCCCTCCTAACTATCATTCCGAAGTGAGTCAGTCTAGGAAACAATAGGGCACCCAGTTGCTTTACCTTCAAATGAGCAGAGAGTTTCATCATCGGCAAAAAATGCCCCAATTACGTTACGTTAAGTTAAACCATATATGTTGAGTGAGGCTTGTGGGGGTGGGGAGAAGGACCGTGGCTGAGTTAACCGCAAAATTCTTGCATTATGAGGCTGTGCCTCTTCAGCCCCTCCATAATGGAACCCAGATGGGCTGCAGAGGCACAGATCTCCATATACAGAGAGGCACGCTGAGGTTTGCTCTTGCAGAAAGCCTAAGAAGTGGATAGCAACCTTCCCCGCAAGGCTGGCTCCATCGAACCATTTCTGCTGATTGGGTTTTAGAACCATGATCTCATAAGCCCCTAGAGAAAAGGGGCGGGGGAGACTGTTTTTTTTAATCCAACTCAGCAAAAAAATTCCAGCTCATGCAAGACTCAGGCACATGAGCTGACCTGGCACTAAACTCGAGATCCAGCGGGCTTGCAAGGCCGTGGGCACAGCAGATTCACCAGCTTAGAGGAAGAGAAACCAGGAAGGGGCTGGGTGAGAAGCAGCAATTGAGCCTTGGGGTTTTGAAGAACCGGTGGAGGGTTTTTGAGACAGACAGTAGATGTGTGGAAAGGAATTGCACACTCATGGCATGCTCTGTCAGATACAAGAAAAAGAAGCATCACAGGCAGAAGCAGGGGCGTAGCCTAGAGGCAGGCCCAAGACACAAATTTGCATATGCTAATGTATGTGAATAGATGCTAATTTAAAATCCAATCACAGCAAATTAAGATGCACAAGCTCTCTGCTTTGCAGCACAGCCACAAACCCCATAAGCAAATAATTATATCTCTTTTGGTTATGTTTTTAAAAGTTGCAGAGAGGAGAGAAGGGGATGGAGATATGGGGCCCAGATCGAAAAAACCCGGGGCTTAAGTCATTCTCCAACACCTGGGCAGAAGGATTCAGATTAGCCTCCTGACCACCAACATGCAGTATTTTTCAGCCTGCAGGGAGAAGGAACGTGAGGAGGCAAGGCTTTCCACCCTGCTCTGCATGTGTCACAACCAGCGCCGTTTCCCTTCGGCTGCAGTTCGGCTTCCTCCAAAAGCAACATAATTCACATTGGGTATATGCGGGTGGCGCTGTGGGTAAAACCTCAGCGCCTAGGACTTGCCGATCGCATGGTCGGCGGTTCGAATCCCCGCTGCAGGGTGCACTCCGGTCGTTCGGTCACAGCGCCTGCCAACCTAGCAGTTCGAAAGCACGTCAAGTGCAAGTAGATAAGTAGGTACTGCTCCGGCGGGAAGGTAAATGGTGTTTCCGTGCGCTGCTCTGGTTCGCCAGAAGTGGCTTATTCATGCTGGCCACATGACCCGGAAGCTCCCTTGGACAATAAAGCGAGATGAGCGCCGCAACTCCAGAGTCAGCCACGACTGGATCTAATGGTCAGGGGTCCCTTTACCTTTACCTTTACCTTATATACTCAACTTTGCATGCTTTCACTGAGTAGAGGGCAGGGTTGATTGTAACAGATGGAGAAGTTACACTTCGTTGTTTCCCAGTAAGCCCCCCAAGCTCTGCCCCTCTCCCTCCTGCATGAGACAACCATGAGAAACTTGCTGCATTGTGTAGCTTAGAATCAGATGCCATCCTTGTAAATACAAAGAAACTCAGTAAAGAACTTGTTCTTTTTTCTTTTTTAAAAAATAATTTTTACTGATTTTCTTTTCACATGTCAAATATCCAATATCCTTACTAAACATTCATTTTCCAATTTCCCCCCTCCCTGTTGACTTCCCTCAGCTTCCATTTCTGGTTTGTTACATCAAATGATACATTCTGCTGTTTGTATATAATACTATGTTATACTTCTTGTTCTCTGTAAATCAAATTGTAAATGTTTATTTAAATCCTGCCAACAAATCCATATTTTTTTGTTGTTTCTGCAAATATACTGTAAAGGGTTTCCATTCTTTTTCAAAATCACTATTGTCCTTTTCACGCAGTTTGTCCGTTAATGTTGCTAACTTGTAAAGAACCTGTTCTTTACCAGTGGGACCTTGGTGCAATCCATTTAGAAGAAGAAGAAGAGTTTGGATTTGATATCCCGCCTTTCACTCCCTTTAAGGAGTCTCAAAGCGGCTAACAATCTCCTTTCCCTTCCTCCCCCACAACAAACACTCTGTGAGGTGAGTGAGGCTGAGAGACTTCAGAGAAGTGTGACTGGCCCAAGGTCACCCAGCAGCTGCATGTGGAGGAGCAGAGACGCGAACCCGGTTCCCCAGATTACGAATCTACCGCTCTCAACCACTACACCACACTGGCTCTCACTCTTCTTTACTCTTCTTAAGCAATGGTAGTGAGGCGCGAATGAGACAAAATGGCCAAGGGACTGGGCAGATCCAGCTTCCAAACTATTAAAACTCTCCTATAAACTAACTGATTTTATTTATTTCTTTAGAAAGCCAAGGATTCATTATGCTGTTACATAATTAACTTCAGTCCGTTTTAATGGAAGGGAAACGTCAAAAACAATGCAGAAAGGTCACCGGCAATTGCGAGTGGGAAAATACTAGGAAAGGTAAAGATTAAGCAGCTCATCTCCCCGTTGCAGGACTGCTTTCCAGGACAACCAGTGATGATTGAGAAGGACCAGAGCTCAGAGGTGGAACATCAGCCTTGCATGCAGAACAACGTCCTAATGTTTGATCCCAGACATCTCCAGGCAGGGCAAGGTGAGGCCTCTGTCTGAAACCCTGGAGAGCTGCTCTCAGACGCTCCCAAGCCATATGGGCCAATGGCCTGCTACCAGGCAGCTTCCTATGTTCCTCCGAGCAAAAGAAACACAGTGAGATCCCAGTGTACTGTCTTTCCTCATGCAGGAAGTGTTCTAAATTAAATGTACAGTGGTACCTCGGGTTAAGTACTTAATTCGTTCCGGAGGTCCATTCTTAACCTGAAACTGTTCTTAACCTGAAGCACCACTTTAGCTAATGGGGCCTCCTGCTGCCTTGCCGCCAGAGCACGATTTCTGTTCTCATCCTGAAGCAAAGTTCTTAACCTGAAGCACTATTTCTGGCTTAGCGGAGTCTGTAACCTGAAGTGTATGAAACCTGAGGTACCACTGTAAAGATAAAGGGACCCCTGACCATTAGGTCCAGTCGTGACTGACTGGGGTTGCGGCGCTCATCTGCTTTATTGGCCGAGGGAGCCGGCGTACAGCTTCTGGGTCATGTGGCCAGCATGACTAAGCCGCTTCTGGCAAACCAGAGCAGCACACGGAAACGCCGTTTACCTTCCCGCTAGAGCGGTACCTGTTTATCTACTTGCACTTTGTCATGCTTTCGAACTGCTAGGTTGGCAGGGGCAGGGACCAAGCAACGGGAGCTCACCCCGTCACGGGGATTCAAACCGCCGACCTTCTGATCAGCAAGCCCTAGGCTCTGTGGTTTAACCCACAGCGCCACCCGCATGGTGGCACTCATGACCAAGTGAAGATGCTTGGGCGCCAGGATGGTGCCTGGTATCTCCATCATTTGGGGATCATTGGATCTGGGCTGTTTTCACACACTGATACCCCGCGTCCTGTAGAATTCTGTCTTATCTGCACAATCAGGAGTGTACGTCTGGAACTGAAATGCTTTTCGGAACAGTCACCGTTAAGAAAAAGAGGTCGGAATATTCCAATATATACATGCAGACTGCCCCTGGATCAGGTGACTTTTCTTCTATAAGTTCTCAAAAGTTCTTAACCTAGCTCAAGGCTGTCATCTGTCAGAGGTTTAACTGAGAATCAATCACAATCCGTCCATCATTTGAAAAATAAGACTTTGGAGCCGCCTTGCCCAAAAATGGAAACTAGACATTCAGTTTTGGCAACTGCAACCTTGGGTTTAAGGAGCCATTTAATAATAATAATTTATTATTTGTACCCTGCTCATCTGGCTGGGTTTCCCCAGCCACTCTGGGCGGCTTCCACAAAGACCAAAAATAAACTAAGATGTCACACATCAAAAACTTCCCTGAACAGGGCTGCCTCAAGATGTCTTCTGAATATCAGGTAGTTGTTTATTTCCTTGACATCTGCTGGGAGGGCGTTCCACAGAGCGGGTGCCACTACCAAGAAGGCCTCTGCCTGGTTCCCTGTAGCTTTGCTTCTCGCAATGAGGGAACCGCCAGAAGGCCCTCAGTGCTGGACCTCAGCGTCCGGGCAGAACGATGGGGGTGGAGACGCTCCTAGCTTATGTATCTGAGTTTCTAGGACTGCATGGGGGGAGTTTGACAGGGGTGGGAACATTCAGATGTGCAGCTCTCCCCCTTGCAATCTGAAGAGGTACAGTTCTTGCTTCCCACTGGCTTTTTACATTATTATTTTTTGGCACTGACTGTCCACATTCTTGTGCTCTGCAGGTCAGCTCTGAAATATGTGGTGCCCCGAGACACCGTCTGCCAGCAGCAGTGTGGCTGGCCTCGCAGAACGAACGCAGGCTGCACACTCAACTCTTCCTGCAAGGGAAGCGATTCTCAGAAGGAGGAGCGACTGGAAGAGAGGCCAGCATGACTCAGCGCCTTGCCGACAAGCCTGGAGCTCAGCCAGAGCTCACTTCTATCTAGGGCAGGGGGCCTTTGCAAGCTCCGAAGGTAGCACAAGGAGGAAGGCTGGAGGCAGAAAATGAAAATGCACCCCTTCAACACTGTCGCACCTCTTGCGCAGCTCAGTGCACAATAGAATAGGGGCTCAACCATGGCAGATGGCCATGCAGCCTCTGCTTAAAAGCCCCTTTGTTTTTGCATGTTGTTCTCCACTAACACTTGCATTCTTGTGCATATATTTTTATGCAAATTTTACACTAATAAGTGCATTCTTGTGCACAGCACGTGGCTGGAACGCTGCATGCATAATTCAGAGACGTGCAAATCTCAAGGAACTGCTGTGTTTCAGTTTGGGCAAATAAGGCAAGGCTCACCTTTAAATGCAAACCAATTCCAAATTATTTCTGCTTCCCAACTGATCATCACCCCCATCTCAAAGATTTCTGCCCAAGACAATCTAGTTTTAAATGGGATAGAGGGAAAGGAGGATTTTTTTAAAAGCATCATTGTAACTGAGATGGTAGTTTCCAAGATTACATGGAAATCTAGCTTTGCAGGTTTTCCCCCTCCACTATCCACAGTTATGACGAAGGAAATAAAAAGTCATTCAGTTTTATGGAAATTGAATTTCCCCACAGCAGGCTAGTCCCAGGCACAAAAGCACCCCATCCCTTGCCAGCTCAAGATCTCAAAGGCTGTGAATCAACCCTGCTGGAAGCAGCAGGGCAGGACTTTCAAGGCAGAGGTCTGGGGCCCCACCCAGAAGAACGGACAGGAAAGCCCCCAATCAGACCAGGGCTGCCTTGCCCCATTTTGAAGTGAGTGAAGGAATATACCGTATTTTTCGCTCGATAACACGCACCTGACCATAACACGCACATAGTTTTTAGAGGAGGAAAACAAGAAAAAAAAATTCTGAATGAAACAGTGGATGTATCATTTTTGTGCTTCATGCTGCGGCCACAGACATGTGATTTGACGGTGAGTTTGGGGTAGCCCAATGCAAAGATCCTGAGGATCCATGTGGATCCATGCTTTGTAACCACGTTTTTGCACCATTGCAGCCCCAGGCAACAGTGGGTGCGTGATTTTTTTGGTGCAGGCTGTAGCCATGGACATGCTATGTGATCTGATGGTGAATTTGGGGTGACCCAATGCAAAGATCCTGAGGATCCATGTGGATCCATGCTTTGTAACCACGTTTTTGTACCATTGCAGCCCCAGGCAACAGTGGGTGCGTGATTTTTTTGGTGCAGGCTGTAGCCATGGACATGCTATGTGATCTGATGGTGAATTTGGGGTGACCCAATGCAAAGATCCTGAGGATCCATGTGGATCCATGCTTTGTAACCACGTTTTTGCACCACTGCAGCCCCAGGCAACAGTGGGTGCGTGATTTTTTTGGTGCAGGCTGTAGCCATGGACATGCTATGTGATCTGATGGTGAATTTGGGGTGACCCATTGCAAAGATCCTGAGGATCCATGTGGATCCGTGCTTTGTAACCATGTTTTTGCACCATTGCAGCCCTGTTTTTGCATCAGATCATTGCTATGTGATCTGATGGTGAATTTGGGGTGACTCAATGCAAAGATCCTGAGGATCCATGTGGATCCGTGATTGGAACCACGTTTTAAGTAGGGAGGGAAGGAAAAACATAGAAGCGACAAGGAGAGGGGTGTGCAGAGAAGCAGCTGGCTAAGAATGCAGGAGAGGGGTTTTACCGGAGGGAGGAAAGGAAGGCAAAAGTTCCCCCCCCACAAGCCAACCAGCTCTCTCTCTCCCCCCCCCCCAACCTGCATGTTGCCTTCGAGTCCCAGACGCACGGAGAGGAATTAGAAGGACGCTCTGCTTTCCACTCTGCTTGCCTGGAGGGGAGGGGTTTTCTCTGCTCTTTGTTCCGTTTGAGGAAACACAGTAAGGAAACAGAAGCGGGTGGGCAGTAAGACCCTGAGGCAGAATGCAGGAAAGCAGCCTCCTTTCCTCCCTTCTCCGGACGATTTGATATTTGCCTGATTTTTGTCTTCACTCCCGCTTGTCAGCTCCAGGGACCACACATTCGCTCAATAACACGCACAGACATTTCCCCTTACTTTTTAGGAGAAAAAATCTGCGTGTAATAGAGGGAAAAATACGGTACTATCAGAAGCAGGGGTGTGTGTGACACATTGCACCCATTCAATGCAGCCTAAAAGTACCTAATATTTGCTTCTTCTTCTTTGGTGATCACTCATAGCTGAGTAAGATTGTCTTCCATAAACACAGTTTTAACAGTGAGTCCATAAGTGACTGGAGGCCAATTCTGGATCCACACATCCTTCCACAGTGGGGACATAGGTTTCCGGGCACGAGTTGATCACGGTGAGGGTTTGCCAAGCATGCCTTCCTCTTAGCAGGTTTCTCCCTTTCGTCCTGAGTTCAAGTGTCTTCAAAGCCCATAACAACAACAACAATTTATTATTTATACCCCGCCCATCCGGCTGGGTTTCCCCAGCCACTTTGGGCGGCTTCCAACAAAATATTAAAACACAGTGGTACCTCAGGTTTAGAACTTAATTAGTTCCGGAGGTCTGTTCTTAACCTGAGGTACCACTTTAGCTAATGGGGCCTCCTGCTGCCACCGCGCAATTTCTGTTCTCATCCTGAAGCAAAGTTCTTAACCCGAGGTACTATTTCTGGGTTAGCAGAGTCTGTAACCTGAAGCATCTCCCCATACACTCAGATCAACTTTAATATATAAAGCTCTTACCCGCTTAGGACCAGTTTATTGTGGAATTGCCTTTTCCCCTGTACACCTACTTGACAGCTTCAGTAAACAGAAGTCGCCCTGTTACACATATGATCTACATTTGTGAGAAACTGATCTTTAACTGTGGTAGCAGCTACACTTTGGAACTCCCTGCCGATTGAAATCAGGCACCTTTGCTGTATTCTTTCCAGCACCTGCTTAAAACTATTTTGTTTAGGCAAGCCTAATGCAGACATACAGATGTTGATGTGTTCTATTTAGATTACTGCCGATTTTAATTACTTTAAGCAACTGTAAACATTTAAACTGTTATTGATAATCTGAATATTTCTTGTAAACTGCCAGGAAGTTTTACTGCAATCATAAATAATGAAATATTGGAGGTCCTGTCCCCCTCTCCTGCCAGATTAAGTATAGCAGGTAGACAGAGAAGAAGGATGGTGCTGAGGCTCTAAAGTCTGCAGTCTCCCCAAGTAAGTCTGTCTTGCCTGTCATCATAAGACATTTTCCCCAGCTAATTAAAACCTGACTTTCAGGATGCCTTTGGGGAGGTTGGTATTGATCTGCTGCAGTGATTTTGCTGCATCATCAAGAACATGGGTAGGCAAACTAAGGCCTGGGGGCCGGATCCAGAATTGCCTTCTAAATCCCATGGACGGGAAACACAAGAATCAGTGAGTTTTTACATGAGTACAATGTGTCCCTTTATTTAAAATGCACCTCTGAGTTATTTGTGGGGCCTGCCTGGTGTTTTTACATGAGTAGAATGTGTGCTTTTATTTAAAATGCATCTCTGGGTTATTTGTGGGGCATAGGAATTCATTCATTACTATTTTTTCAAAATATAGTCCTAGCCCCCACAAGGTCTGAGGGACAGTGGACCGGCCCCCTGCTGAAAAAGTTTGCTGACCCCTGATCAAGAACATAGGATGTTGCTTTCTGTACCACATCGGTGTGGAACCTGCGACCCCCCAGATATTGCTGACACACAGTTCCCACCATCCCTGGCCCTTGGTCTTGCTGGTCGAAGCTGATGTGGAGCTGGAGGGCCACAAGGTTCCTGACCTCACTTATGCCAAGTCAGACTGCTGGTTTATCTTCCTCAGTAGTATTCAAGATTTCTCCAGGGGTCTCAGGCAACTGCCTTTCCCAACCCTTATCTAGGGACATGTTTTGCATCCAAAGACTGTGCTCTCAACTCACTACCATTAAGAAGCACGTTCAATGTGCAGGCCTTCTAGACCTGCAACTTACACCCACCAGGAGTGATGCCTTAACGGCTTCCACATGTGCTGCATCAGGAGCGGGGTGGATAAAAATTAATGGTTTAAAAAAATTTAAAAATCAATTGTTTTTCTGCTTTAAATTGGATTTTTTTTAACTTAAATTGGATTTTTAAAATAAAATGCTTTTGGAGGAAAAATCTTTCTAAAGATAGTTTTCTATTTAAGTTACATTATAGTCCATCAGGAAATAAGGATTTGTTTAAAGTTTTTCATGTGTGCTAAAACTCAGTCTAAGGTGTTTTTGTTAAACAAAATTGTTTAACCGCATCAGTTAACAAACAGGGATACATATGCTATAATGTTATTGTTTTAGTTAAATAAATTGTTTAAATTGTTAAGGAAATGATTATTTTTCTCATTCCAGTAAAGTACAGCAGAAAAGTTGTCCAAATATAAACAGTTAACTTATTAACCCTCACAATAATTTCATAATTATCTGTCTGTGTATTTCTAACAGTATAACCCAAATCAGTTGTTTTTTATATAACTGTAAAAACTAGTCTGAAAATTTTATTATTCCAAAAATGAAACCTTCCTCTGGTTGTAAATATTAAGATCATACCAGCAAGAATGAGTCTTTCTGTAAAAAAAAATGATTCTAAGCAACTCTTACTGACTAGTGATTTAAATCGTGATTTAAATTGATTTGATTAAAATCAAATCCACTCTGGCCAGGAGGATTTTGGGCATCACATGGCAGGACAGAGGCTCAGACAAGGATGTGCTCTTGCAAGCCCATGTTCCGCGACCTCTGCGCTGGCTTGCCATGCCCACAGAATGGAAGATGACAGGATCCCCAAGGATGTGCTCTACGGGGAGCTGGTTTCAGGCACCGGGGCCCATTGCCAGACCAACTCTATGTGTTACAAAGATGTCTGCAAACATGACACAAAGGCTGGCAAAACCAACCTGGCCATGTGGGAATCCCTCGCGGATGACTGCAGTGCCTGGAGACAAGCAGTCAAGTTGTGTATCCACAGCAGTGACCAGAGGAGGAATGACGGCTGGGAGGAGCTCAGAGAAGAAACGCCATGGTGCATCTGCAGCAACAAAACTGGGCACCTTCATCTGCCCCAGCTGCAACAAAACATGTCTCTCCTGTATCAGTCTCTACGGCCACAGCAGGCGCCGCGACTCTCTAACAGTTTGACTTTACTCCCAAAAGGCGCAAACCTCCATTGTCTCCCGAGACAGACAGATGCCAGGCAAACCTTGTGCTCTATGCCTGAGCCACCCATTCATTTCCCTAAGGTTTTTATTTATTGTTCCTGGGTTTAAACATGTTTTGCTGTTAAATGATTTGGGCTCTTGAATGGAAGAAAAGTAGAATTATTGTTTTTTAAATACATCAAGAAGTAAAAAAATAAATAATTGCAAAGGACCCCCCAAAAAACACCTTTAAAAAACCCCACTTTGTCATGAAGCGTCATTTATTTCTGTTCTTCTTTAGTACATTTCTATGCCACGTTTCATCCGAGGATCACAAGGCTGTTTACAACATAAAAACACAAAGATAATGCACGTATCATAGTAACAAATACTAACAAGGATAATTGGGTGACCTTGAGCTGTTACACTCAGCCTGACTGACCTTGCAGGGGCCCCTGTGAAAATTATGGTGGAGGAAAGGACTGATCGCACTGTCCTGAGCAGGTGGCATTTTTTAAAAATTGAATAATTGGAATGACTAGTACAGTGGTACCTCAGGTTAAGTACTTAATTCGTTCCGGAGGTCCGTTCTTAACCTGAAACTGTTCTTAACCTGAAGCAACACTTTAGCTAATGGGGCCTCCTGCTGCCGCCGCACCACCGGAGCATGATTTCTGTTCTCATCCTGAAACAAAGTTCTTAACCTGAGGTAAGATTTCTGGGTTCGCAGAGTCTGTAACCTGAAGTGTATGTAACCTGAGGTACCACTGTACAGAATACAACAGCAGAAACAGCAGCCAACAAGTCAACTCAAAGGCTATTTGGAAAAGGTCTTGATTGGTCTTTGAAAGGACTAAAGGGGAACATTCATACCAACATCCTTAAGGACTAGTTCCTTGTTTCCTAGGCTTAACAGAATGTTTCCATAAACCATTATTTTAAACCCACAGGTGTTTTGTGTGGTTTTTAAGCATATTTCAAGCCTGAACCACAATAGAGGATTGAATTCAGGAAATCTTGAACTGCACCAACATTCCTTTGCTTGTGTAAGAGAAACGCAAAATAAATAAAGCGGGGGCGGGGGGGGAATCATACAATTCTCCAGGGAGGAACTCAAGAACAGCGCAAACAAGAAGGGTGGCAGTAGTTAGCATCTGAAGATGAAAGAGAGAGAAACATTCCTCAGCTTCTTCCCGTGCAATTGTTACCAGCACAATTCAAGGAAAGGACGTTAACAAGGAAAACCCAACTTCTAACTGAAGCCTTGTCCATCCCAACCTAAAAAGGCTCAGCGAAATGTTGATTTTCTTGCCGATAAGGCGTTTAGCAGGCCTAGGTTCAAACACACCTGGAAAGTCTGTGGTTCCAGACATTACAGAATGGTTTGGAGACAGGGAGGAGAGGACGCACATGTCACCTCACGCTTCCTGTTCCCTTCATTTCTCAGTACAGTATATCCGACACGGACATTATGCATCTCTCCATGTGTTAGGAGCAGGTTTGCACACCAGGGATGGGGAAGATGCAGTCCTCCAGATGTTGCTACACTGCAGTTCCTATTAGCCCCGTTCAGCGTCACTAATGATCCAGGATGATGGGAGATGCAGTCCACAGGCACCCAAAGGAAGCACATGAGACAGGCTCTTGCTGTGTGTTGTCCCCACACATTACATCGTGTCCGAAACCACTTGTACATTTTTATTTTTAAATCAGGGTCTGTATGGTGCAGTATTGGGACGCGGGTGGCGCTGTGGGTTAAACCACAGAGCCTAGGACATGCCAATCAGAAGGTTGGCGGTTCGAATCCCCATGACGGGGTGAGCTCCTGTTGCTCGGTCCCTGCTCCTGCCAACCTAGCAGTTCGAAAGCACGTCAAAGTGCAAGTAGATAAATAGGTACCACTCTGGTGGGAAGGTAAACGGCGTTTCCGTGCGCTGCTCTGGTTTGCCAGAAGCGGCTTAGTCATGCTGGCCACATGACCCAGAAGTTGTATGCCAGCTCCCTCGGCCAATAAAGCGAGATGAGCGCTGCAACCCCAGAGTCGTCCACGACTCGACCTAATGGCCAGGGTTCCCTTTACCTTTTTATGGTGCAGTGGTTAGAGTGTTGCAGGACCTGAGAGACCAAGGTCCAAACCCACACCCAGCTTTGAAAGCTCACTGGGTGACCTTGGGCCCATCACAGTCCCTTAGCCTATAGTCTGCCTCGCAGGGCTGTTAAAAGGATGAAAAGAAGGGGGGAGAACCATGCACAATCTGGTGAGTCCTTGGAGAAATGGCGGGATATAAATGTAAATAAATGAATACTGTACTCTTGAATTTTCAATGCCTGTGACTGCTTGTATTGAGGGTTGTGGTTTGTCACACTGACCAACCTTAGCCCTGCCCACAAAAATTAGCCTTAGCCCTGCCCACAAAAATTTCCAAAGAGTCTAGTTTTCGGGCCTGACCCTTCATAAGGAGAGAGGTTAGGCTGGCCTCGACCAGAGCCAGGGCTTTTTCGGCTGTAGCTCCGATCTGGTGGAGCGCTCTGTCACAAGAGACTAGGGCCCTGCGGGACTTTCCGCAGGTCCTGCAAGACAGAGCTGTTCCACAGGCCTTTGGCCAAGGCACAGTCTGACCCCCTACTTTGGCAATCCTCACAGAACCTCTAGCCCAATGGTTGCCATTAACTTGATTGGAATTAATTTTATAATGAAATGATTTTATAATGTTTTATCGTTTTACTGTTGTTAGCCGCTCTGAACCCGGCTTCGGCTGGGGAGGGCGGGATATAAATATTATTATTATTATTATTACAAAAGCACCAATAATCTGAAGCAGTGAAAGAAAATTCAAGAGAATCACACCCGTGAGAAAGTTGCAAGTGCAATAACTTCCAGCCAAATGCTTGCAGATTTTACAGGCTGCAACACAGTTTCAGCCTCGAAAAAGGAAATGAAACAAAAATAACAGTTCCCCGCCCCCTGTCAATGCTGCCAGGAAGATAAGAGAGCAAGCCGCAGTTATGATCCCATTCACAATTGAGCCACCCACACAAAAAGCTCTCTCCACAGCAGCCGGCCTGACATCCTCTCTTTATATACTGTTGCTTTATTTGGCTTCTGCGAAACACCAGCCAATGAGGGAGGGCGTCAACAGGAAGTGTTGCTAGCTGACCGAGTTTGAATTAAATGGGCAACGCCGGGTGGAAAGCGAAAAAAATTCACCTAAAGGAAAGGAGAAGGGATACTTGTTTTAAAAAAGAAAAGCAGTGACTTGAGTCAATGCTTTCAACACTGTTTTAAAAATAAACCCAAAGCCACTACGTGGAGCTCTTGTACAAATGCACTCCAGAAATGCAAGGCTGTAACTAGTCAGCAAGGCAGCCTGGTCTACACAAGAGAGAACTCTGCTTGTGCGTCATGTCCAGAAGCTTTCCAGGAATCGCAGAGCATTGGGGACATTCATGGGGGATTGAGACAATCAGTGGCTGCTTGGCTAGTCAGCTTGGCTGCTTTGTACGCCCGGGATGAGAGGCAAAAATGCCACCAGATTCTGGGGGATGACAGCAGGAGGCAGTCATTGTACTAGTGACCTGTTTGCGAGTTTCCCACTAGGGTAGAAGAAGAAGAAGAGTTTGGATTTGATATCCCGCCTTTCACTCCCCTTCAGGAGTCTCAAAGCGGCTAATATTCTCCTTTCCCTTCCTCCCCCACAACAAACACTGTGAGGTGAGTGGGGCTGAGAGACTTCAAAGAAGTGTGACTGGCCCAAGGTCACCCAGCAGCTGCATGTGGAGGAGCGGAGACACAAACCCGGTTCCCCAGATTATGAGACTACCGCTCTTAACCACTACACCACACTGGTTCTCAAAGCCAAGGTAAACAAAGATGATGGAGTGGTTCAGAGGCAGAGAATCTGTAGCTCTCCAAATGATGTTCGAGTAATACTAACCCATTATATTTGTTTCGCTGCAAGCCAGAACAAAGGGGGAAAGGCATTCAGAGCCGAGTCGCGAAGTTGGCCAATGCAAACAGAGAACAAGGCAAGACAATGTTAATTTCCCTTGTGCAGCAGCAAAAAGAAAGCAAACTCCACTTGACGTAGCAAACTTTGCCGCGCACAACTTCCATCATCCCAGAGTCCTCTCCTGACCCATTATTAGCTCAAGAGATCTAGGTCTACATCTAAGAACCTCACGATCTAAGACAGTGGTTCTCAAAGGGTGTGGCAGGAGACAAGGGCAAGTGTGTTGGTGTTTAAGTGATCAATGTAACACTTAAACATTCCTGTGTCGTATATCATGCTGTGGTTGGACTTGACCCACAGAGGCGTACTCCATTGTCTCTTGAGACAGACGGATGCCAACAAAGCACAGTACAGTATAATATAAAAATGATTATTATAATTATTTTACTATTATGCTGTCTATTATGATTTTATTATTATTTAAATGAAGTACACTACACTAGGATCTTTTGATTGGTGAAGATCAGTACTGTATATAAATCAATTTATTATTAAATGTTATTTGCAGAATATGTAACTGCTTTGTTTTATGCTTTCTGGATGCCCCAGCTGCAATAGCTACTAGCCACAATGGCTGGATCCTGTCACAGAATTTTGTAGGGACTCTGAGGATCAGTCCAGCCTCCTGCAATGCAGGAATATGCAGTTGTTCCAAACAGGGATCAAACCTGCAGCCTTGGCATTATCAGCACCACGCTCTAACCAACTGAGCTATCAGGCAGTCTGCCTTGGAATACCAGCTGCTGGGAATTTCAAGTGGGAAAATGCTGTTCCACTCAGGTCTTGCTAGCAAGCATCTGGCTGCACAATGTGATCAAAGATGTTGGACTCGATGGGCCTTTAACCTTTCTCTCCAAGGAGCTCAGGGTGAAATGCACAACCCTCATTTCATCCGCACAACAACCCTGTGAGGTAGGTTAGGCTGAGAGGTCAACCCAGTGAGCTTCATGGCCGAGTGGGGATTGGAACCCTGGTCTCTCAGGTCCAACACTAACCACTACACCACACTGCCTCTCGTGCACAGCCCTGGCGGCACAAGATCCAGACCAGCACCTCCCAGAAGCAGCATGATTAGTCTTCAGGGTTCAGAATAACTTCCATTTTCATTGCGCAGAAAGGGGAAGGAAAAGCTGGCGGGTTTCAAGAGCTGTAGGCATACTTAAGAGGCTCAGGCACCTGATGGCTCTTTCGGCCCGTCCTTCCTGTCTTACTGGATAACCCCAACCCGCATTTCCTTCCACTATCTGCAGCCACCACCAGCCAGAAGGAACTTGCCCCATTCCCAGCACAGCCCCTTCAGCAAGCTGCACTATTAATTTATTGCCTCGCCAAGTTCCAAGACGGCACTGTTTGTTTCCCCAGAGATAATGTCTCCCACCACACAAACCTTCCCTCTCTTATGCATTGCATTCTATTAAAAGAATCACAACATGCTCCTAAGTGCAAGTATAATAATAATAATGAATAATAATAATTTATTATTTATACCCCGCCCAGTCTGCGGGCAGGTAGGGTCTCAGCCTGCGTACCAGATGGAGCTGATAAACAGCTGCCCTGGACACAGAATTAACCTGCGCCTCCATGGACAGCTGTGAATCCAGAATGACTCCCAGGCTGCGCACCTGGTCCTTCAGGGGCACAGTTACCCCATTCAGGACCAGGGAGTCCTCCACACGCGCCCGTCTCCTGTCCCCCAAAAACAGTACTTCTGTCTTGTCAGGATTCAACCTTGATCTGTTTATAAATGTAAAATGCAACACATTATGTGTATGTGGAGTATGTAACCGGAAAACTAATAAAGATTATTTGGGGTGGGGGGAAAAGAATCACAACATGACCCATTTTTTTACCTGGAAATGTAATGTACCAAATTTGTGGGGTCGCCAGGACCAGATTAAAAACGGCTGCTGCACTAGGTGCTCGTTTCCACGTTGCACACTCGTTGCAATGTCGGGAATCTCAGCTCTTGTGCAAAATCGGGGCTGGTTTACTTACAGCACAAGTTCAGGCATGTGAATGCATGCAACCTCCTTACAATGGTGCGATAGACACTTGGACACTCTCCCCCTTTATGCTTCAGCAATGCACCAGACCAATTTGAGTTAGGCTACCAGGACACAGTGGGACACTTCCACCTCGATGGACCTACAGGATTTGGCAGCGTCAACCAATTAATATCACAACATGAAAGATGCAACGGAGCAGAGTTTCTCCAAGCTGGGACAGTCTCTTGGCCAACTAGCGTTATGCAGTTGATGGCCGTTTCAAGCTGTCTGTTTGTGCATTAAAATATAATAACATTGAAGGAGCATCTCCAACCCCACGGTTCAGCCTGGACACAGAGGTCTAGCCCGGAGGGCCTTCTGGCGGTTCCCTCATTGCAAGAAGTGAAGTTACAAGGAACCTCTCAGCAGACACAAGAGGGTAATTAAAGGCATAATGAAGAGAGATACCTTCAAAGACACAAGGGCCCCCTTTCTTTAACTATGTTAATGACCAAAATCAAGACCTTGTTATACCAACAGATCAATATTCTCAGCGGAGCAGTTCCATTAACTAATCACACCCTCCCTGTGGAACACCTTCTCATCAGATGTCAAAAAATAAACGCCTGATTATTAGAAGACATCTGAAGGCAGTCCTGTAAAGGGTAGTTTTTATTGTGGTTTTATTGCAGGGGTAGGCAACCTAAGGCCCATGGGCCACAAGCGGAGCTACCCCCAAACTGAGCCGCTCGCTCAATGAGTCCCCGCGCGCTGTGCTAAACTGGCGCAGTGCAGCGTGGGGACTCACTTCCGCAGTGCCGGAAATTGCATCTGCACAGATGTGGACACCAGAAATCACGGGTAAACCTTGCCAATCCCTGTTTTATTGTGTTTTTAATATTTTGTTGCAAGCCACCCATAGCAGCCAGGGCAACCCAGTCAGATTGGTGGTGCACATCATCATCATCATCATCATCATTATTATTATTATTATTATTATTATTATTATTATTATTCTGGCATCAGTCAGGTCTTGTTAGTTCCCAATATCTCCTACTGCACCACATGATTCTACTCTCCAGATAGCTCAGCTGTGCAATGCCACATTAAAAAGCTCAAGCTGTTCAGTATTGTTGCTGCTGCTGCTTTTAAACAAAGGAAGAAATCTAATCCCCTCTAGCCAGTTCTACTATTTTCTACACAAGGAATGCATTTTGCCTGTTGGGTTTATAAATGCTGACCCACTCCAGGGAAGGGTGGGTAGGAGAGACAGGCCCCTCAAACAACTTGCAGGCACCAGGCTTAGAAATCTGAATTTATTAATTGCACTTAGTCCTCTCTTTTTTATCTCCAAAACGTGAACCGTGGGGGGGGGGATGTGAGTATTTAGTTGAGAAAAGGCGAATAAGAGCTGAGAGGGGGCACAAAATTTTGTCCTCGCTCAGAGAGCCACATTACCAACGTTCGCCCCTGAACCCAGACCTCCAACGCTTGAGGGAAGCGGAAACTGGACCAGTCAGGATCTATCCTTATACAGTGGTACCTCGGGTTACATACGCTTCAGCTTACAGACTCTGCTAACCCAGAAATAGTGCTTCAGGTTAAGAACTTTGCTTCAGGATAAGAACAGAAATCGGGCTCCTGTGGCGTGGCGGCAGCGGGAGGCCCCATTAGCTAAAGTGGTGCTTCAGGTTAAGAACAGTTTCAGGTTAAGTATGGACCTCCGGAACGAATTAAGTACTTAACCTGAGGTACTACTGTACTTGCACTGCAAACCCTGTCACAACTCAAGGCCACACCATTTCCCCTTTAAAAGGCAGAGCTGCTTGCTTCAAGGACCAGGAAGCCGGGCCCAGCCTACACACTTCTGCCGGTGAATCAGCTTCTTCATTCAGAAACATGATGGTGCTGACTCATAAGAGGGTTACACACCAATAGACAGGAAATGCAAATCCAGATTCTCTCTGGTTAAACACACACACACACACACACACACACACACACACACACACAGCTCAGCTCAACCCACAGGGACATGTTGTGGCGTCCCTCACTGAAACCCAGCAAGAATCCTGCACACCACCTCACCGGAAGGAAGAGCCCCCTCAGTTGTTGAAACCTCGGTGGGATACCTAATGCGAAAAGACAATAGATGAGCCCTCCTTGTTTAAAGCGGTATTGTAACACTTTAAACCAGGCCAAAGTCCTAATCCGGTGCACTGCTCTGTTTAATCCAGTCTATAATATAACCTGGGGTAAAATCCTTTAAAAAAGCTCAACAATATCAATCTTAAAAAAAAGCTCAACAACTTCAATCCTTAAAACTTAAATCCTTAACAACTCTGGTTGGCCCTCATGCATGTTCACTTCATCAAATCTGGCCCTCTTTGAAAAAAGTTTGGACACCCCAAAACTGTCATGGCTTCCTTCAGAGAATCCTGGGAGCAGTAGTTTGTTACGTTTAAACCGTCCATTCCTCTTCCCAGGGAATTCTGGGAACCTTGTGAGAAGAACAGGGGGTCAGCTAACAATCCTGCCTACTGTGGGCCCCCCGGCCTTCCGCCGTAAAAGCACCTACGGGCGCCAGCCACCACCGAGGGTAGCCCAGGCAGTTTGCTGCCATGAAAACGGCAAAGAATCAAAAAATTCAGAACGGGAAGCCTTTGCCGACCCCAATCGACCTCTTCAGAATCCATGCAGTGTTGACAAGTGTTACTGGGGAGGAGGGAAATGTGGGAGAGAAAGTTTGGAGGCGGGAAATGGTATGCAAAGCCTGCTGACCACAATCCTTTACACATTTCCTTGGGAGAAATTCCACTGCAATCCGCGGGGCTTTCTTCCACAGCAAACAAAGATAGGATGTTCAAGGCAAAAAAGGATGGGACAGGTCTGTCAAAGAAACTCCTGCTCGCATACCAGCCGAGGATTATTATGAACTGTAGACCTGCGAACTTTCCCCACATGCCCAGATTTTAATCTTCCTCACCCTCTTCCCTGACGGTTTATTTAAACATCCAGCCTGAAGAATTCTGTGGGATAAAAAGCAATATGAACAATGAAATACACAGACACACCTCTGCAACATTTTGGTTGGTCCAAATAAAGGAATTGCCCTAATGTAGTTATTGCACCATTCCCCCACCCCTTCAGAACAGAATATCCAGTTCTGGTGTTAACTACACTTTTATCCTGCAATATCTCCAAGGAGTTCAAGGTAGCATAAACAATTATTTCTCCACAGCCACCCCATTTACCCAGACATACACATGCACACACACCTCACACCCACTTTGTGAAGTAGGTTACGCTACAGAGCCAGGAAACCTATGGCATCTCCAAGCATTGTTGGATTGTACAATTCCCATCACCCCTAAGCCCAACCCAGACCAGGGCTCTAGCCACTACACCATGCTGCCTCTCACACCCTGTCTTTCTATAATAATAACCACCACCACCACCACCACCACCACCACCAAAGAATTGATGCTTTTGAATTCTGGTGCTGGAGGAGACTCTTGAGAGTCCCATGGACTGCAAGAAGATCGAACCTATCCATTCTGAAGGAAATCAGCCCTGAGTGCTCACTGGAAGGACAGATCCTGAAGCTGAGGCTCCAATACTTTGGCCACCTCATGAGAAGAGAAGACTCCCTGGAAAAGACCCTGATGGTGGGAAAGATGGAGGGCACAAGGAGAAGGGGACGACAGAGGACGAGATGGTTGGACAGTGTTCTCAAAGCTACAAACATGAGTCTGACCAAACTGCGGGAGGCAGTGGAGGACAGGAGTGCCTGGCGTGCTCTGGTCCATGGGGTCACAAAGAGTCGGACACGACTAAACAACAACCACCACCAAAGTACACAACGGAAACTTTCATCCTGACTCAAGCTCACTTCCTTTCCTCGAGGGCTTAATAAAGATGCGATGACCAACATTTATGCATCAGCTTAACCGGATTCAGAAGGAAGTGATTTTTATTCATTTATGGCAGTGATGCCCAGTGTGGAGGCCCCTCCGGAGTGCAACCATTGGCTATGCTAGCAGTGGCTGATGGGAACTGGAGTCCAACAACAACCAGAGGGTGTGAAATATTTGCTACGCCTGCTTTAAGACAGCTGTATATTATTATTCTTGCAAATATACCACAGCAGTTCACAATACGGTCCTAGGTTTTGGTCTGAAGATGCAAGAGGGCCTGCTGAAGCAAAGTAGGTCTGCTTCTGGTCAGTATCTGGGTGGCTGGCCATCTCAGAACAGGAGGCATGCCGATTTGAGTTCCAGGGTGGAAGAATGGTGGGACAGAAATTGCTGTTGACATCTGTTTGTCCCGGGCGCAAAGCTCATCAGTGTACAGTGGTGCCCCGCAAGACGAACGCCTCGCAAGACGGAAAACCCGCTAGACGAAAGGGTTTTCCGTTTTGGAGGCGCTTCGCAAAACGAATTTCCCTACGGGCTTCCTTCGCAAGACGAAAGCCCATAGGGAAATCTCCGGGACAGCGGGGAAGCGCAGCGCGTCTTCCCCACTGTCCTCGGACCTCCTCTGAAGGCTGGCGGTGGGGCGGAGAGACCTCCTCCCGCCGCCAGGCTTCGGAAGGCTGCTCCGAAGGCTGGCGGTGGGGCGGAGAGACCTCCTCCCGCCGCCAGGCTTCGGAAGGCTGCTCAATGCATTCCTGTGGGAAACCGTGCTTCGCAAGACGAAAAACTCGCAAGAAAGAACGAACTTGCGGAACGAATTAATTTCGTCTTGCGAGGCACCACTGTATATGGAAGGCAGCCCTGTACATATCAGGGAGTTTTAAATGTTTGACGTTTTATTACTTTTTATATTTTGCTGCAAGCCTCCCAGAGTAGCTGGGGAAAGCCAGCCAGATGGGCAGGGTATAAATAATAAAATTGTTGTTATTATTATTAAATTATTGTGGTGGTGCTGGGCTGCTCAAACATCAAGACACCCCCCACTTGGTCTTGCTGATGTGGTCCAAAAGAAAGCAGTGCATTTAAAGGGATATTATAATATGATGAATGCGCGAGCAGGATTTGAGTTATGAGCAAGAGAAAGATTTAGAAATTATTGTACTGTGATTAGGATACAAAAAAGGGAAGATGGGGTGCAGCAAAGAGGTGGGGGGGAATTGGAAAACAGGATAAGAAGTTGATAAAACAAAAGAAAGAATTGTAGTCGTACCTCGGTGTGACGCTAACATATGAGAGTGCTGAAAATGAAATAGTTAAATAGGTTACCCAATCAGAATCCAGGGGGGTGGAGTCAGAAGGACTATAAAACCAGCTCTGGGAGGGGCAAAGAGGGAGTTTGTTGGGAGTTGGGTGGTTGCATAGCTGTGAACCGTCCCTTATTTGGTGGGAAAGTCCCTTACCCCAGAGCTGTGTCCCGCAGCTGTCCCTTATTGATGATGTCCCTTAAATTTCCCAGGTTTCAAAGGAAGCAGCTCCTCTCCCTCCCTCCCTGCTAGCCAGGGAGGAGGGAGGCTCCAACTGTGTTGCTTGGCTGCGTTGCTCACCCAATAAGGAGTCTAAGAACGACTGGGGGGTGGAGCTTGCATGCCTTGTGCCAATCAAATCGGCCGCGTTGCCTGGGGACTCGCCTTTGCTCAGCGCTTCCCAGCGGAGAGGGGACGGTGGTTTTCCTTGCTGCATCCCCTTTGTCGGGTTGCTGCGCTGTGGGAACCACCACTTGAGGCTTTGTTTGGCTGCTGACTGGGCTTTCTGCCTTTGGCTGGGAGGGGCTCAGAAGTTGAACATACCTGTGCTTGGAAAATCCCTTATTTTGGCTGATGATCCCTTATTTTCGAGGCTGCTGGTCCCTTATTTTCAAATCTATGGGTGGGTGGTTGGAGTGGAAGTGAATTGGGATAGAGTCTGTGGGGAGGTTGAGTTAGTGTAGCGAAAGAAGCTGAGTTAGGAACAGTTAGGAGCTAGGAAGACAAGTAAATATCTGAGAGGTGCTTTAGTGAGTGAGAGCAAGTAGCGGAAGTTATAGGTCTGGATAGGCACCCCATGAATGTAATTGACCGATACCATTTATGAAACCACACGCTTGTTAAACTGCAATAAATAAACAGAAGTTTATGTTCCAATTTAACCCTGACTGGGCCTGGGTGGTGGCAGCGAGAAATAAAGTGGTGAAACGTCCAGGGACCCTGTGTGATCGCCACATTCGGTTACCCAATGCCTTGGGAGTCAAACGTTCCGGCTGCTGAAGGATCAAAAACCGGAAGCGAGTGTTCCCGTTTTCGAACGTTCTTTTGGAAGCTGAACATCTGACGGGGCTTCCACAGCTTCCGATTGGCTGCACAAGCTTCATAGAGCCAATCGGAAGCCGTGCTTTGAAAGTCGAACATTCCAGAAGTCGAACAGACTTCCAGAATGAATTCTGTTCAACTTCCGAGGTACAAATGCATTACATATTGGAATTATATGTGAAATCTGTGAGAATTGAATAAAACTCCACATATTTAAATGAAAAGGAAAGCAGAGCAATACATTTGGCATCAGCTTGGCTGCAGGAGTTGCCAAAAGGAGGTGAACAAAAATTAAAAATAGTATTTTGTAATATTATGCTGCTACATATCTAAAATACAGTGGTACCTCGGGTTACATATGCTTCAGGTTACAGACTCCGCTAACCCAGAAATAGTGCTTCAGGTTAAGAACTTTGCTTCAGGATAAGAACAGAAATCGGGCTCTGGCGGCGCAGCAGCAGCAGGAGGCCCCATTAGCTAAAGTGGTGCTTCAGGTTAAGAACAGTTTCAGGTTAAGAACGGACCTCCGGAATGAATTAAGTACTTAACCCAAGGTAACACTGTACTCCCCAAAAACACAATTAACACAAAACCACTTTCCAAATTCACCCCAAAACTTCCAGCAACTGTGTTGAAAATATAATTTCCCTCCGTAGGGCTCTGTAGTAAAGCATTTGCTATGCAGGCAGAAGGGGCCCAGGTTAAATCTCTGACATCTCCACATAGGGCTGGGAGAGACTCTTGCCTGAAACCCTTGAGGGCTCCTGCCAGTCAGTGTAGACAATACTGACCTACATGGACCAATGGTCTGACTCAGGTGTAAGGCAGCTTCCTATGTTTTGAAAAGATTATTCAAGTTCCTTGTCATCACGCTCACCTGTAAAGGCACCTGACAAGCCAGCGATGCCTTCCAGGCTCACTCACCTGCACAGGTGATAATTCCCCAGCATCCTTTCCACATGAGGTTAAGCAAACACACACACACGCAAGCAAGCAGCAGCACAAGATACAGTATGCAAAGCTAATAGATAATAGCTGTTGAAAGGACCATACTTTGATCACATCCAGTGATGTTGCTTCTCCAAGAAAATATTCTGCTGCTTTAAGTGATGAAGATCGGATACTTATAATAAAAAGAAGTTTGCTGTATTAATATATGAATCTATTAAAGGCTTTTAATCCTAATAGCCCAAAGTAGTGTTTTCTTATGGGTGAGCATCCAATAAAGTCCATTTTCAGTGCAATCCTATAAAAACTTCCATTAATTCCATTAACCTATTATTATTTATAGGACGCGGGTGGCGCTGTGGGTAAAACCTCAGCGCCTAGGACTTGCCGATCGCATGGTCGGCGGTTCAAATCCCCGCGGCGGGGTGCGCTCCCGTCGTTCGGTCCCAGCGCCTGCCAACCTAACAGTTCGAAAGCACCCCCGGGTGCAAGTAGATAAACAGGGACCGCTTACCAGCGGGAAGGTAAACGGCGTTCCGTGTGCTGCGCTGGCTCGCCAGATGCAGCGTGTCCCGCTGGCCACGTGACCCGGAAGTGTCTGCGGACAGCACTGGCTCCCGGCCTCTTGAGTGAGATGGGCGCACAACCCCAGAGTCTGGCAAGACTAGCCCGTACGGGCAGGGGTACCTTTACCTTTATTATTATTTATAATAATTATACTTGTTATATTTATTATCATCATCATCATTATTCCATTATTATTCCATTAACCCAATAATAACCCAATCCCATTAATGGGGCTTACTTCTGAGTAGAGACATATAGGAACGCATGGTAACTGACAACAATTCCCATCAGCCCCTTGGGCAACGGTCAGAAATATATTGATCCAGCAACACCAGGAAAGCCACAGGTTCCCCACCCCTGAACTAGGACTGACCATGGATTAGCTCACAGAAAGAGCACCCTGGCAGCCATCTTTTCTTTGACAACCTGTTGCATGCTTATGTGAGAAACAGCCCAGGTCGTTGCATGTCTTTATATGCTCGGTTAACACAAGGTCATGCAGGTGGCTTTTGTATGTGATGTTAATACAGTTGTACCTTGGTTTGTGAACGCCTTGTGAGTCAAACGCTTTGGCTCCCAAATGCCGCAGACCCAGAAATGAGTGTTCCTGTTTGCAAACGTTATTTGGAACCCGAATGTCCAACGCGGCTTCCAATTGGCTGCAAAAACTTCCTGCAGCCAATCGGAAGCTGCGGCTTGGTTTCCAAATGTTTTCCCCACTTACATGCATTTTGACGCACGTGTGACCGCATCTACGTGCAGAGCCAGGAAATATTTAAACAAATAGATTTAAATAGCAAAAATGGCGCAAAAAGAGCAGAAACAGCTTGCAATCCCATGAGCCTTTGCACCAACATTTGAGGACTGTGGAGAGCTAGAGCTTGGAGGGAATTGTTGTGGTGGAGTTTGGTGGGGGCTTTTGTGGATTTTGGACCGAGTTCGGCTTTTTAGATGGTGTTCCCCACTATATACGATTTCACGTATACGTGTGGTACCTGGGAATGTAACCCCCATCAGTGGGGAGACACCTGCATCAGGATTTCTGTCATTTAATTCTACTTGGGGCTCATCATGCTCTTCCACGACTGCTGATTTATGTATCTTTAATGGGACTGCCAGATCAGGAGCATCCCAGATCCTGAGATTTCAGGGCCCAAGCCTGAGACTTGGTGATGTCACAGGGACAGGCCCTGGAGATGGAGGTTAATTGGGAGAGGGGAGCAGAGGAGGACAGGTCTCCCAGAGGTTCTGCGCTATAATTTGCAGCCAAGTCCTGCCAGGCTAACGCTCGCAAACATGCATAATCTTCTTAATATTCTTTTAGTCTATCAAAGGCATTCTCACCCACCTGAAGATTCAAGCCGTCTACCTGTCAGGGGAAGGCAAACCTGGAGGCTGGTCAGAACTGGAGGTCTGGTAACCTGAATGTATAGTTTTTAATATATTGACCAAATATTCTATTGCTGCAAACCACTTTCTGTTCATTTTGCAGTTTGGCAAGTAAGATAAGCAGATACACACACCTTTAAAAAAATAAATGGCACAATGACCCTACAGCTTTCCATTTCCGACTTATTTAAAAACCCACATAATACAAAGTGGTTTTGGAGTCGTTTAGAGGGTTTGTTTTTTTAAAAATGGTCCAAATAAATTAGCCCACTTCATTAAGTGACTTCCTGTGTCACCTTTGGGCATTCTGACCCGCCAAAGAGATTTCTGCAAACGTGCCAAAAGGGAAGTGGGCGATGACAGGCCTCCAAGTATGTGCCGAAAGGATATTAAGGACTGATTTTTACAACACAGCAACCGCTTGCTTTTATCACACCAGCTTTTGAGGCATTTCCAAAAGCTTCTGGCTGTCTCCAGCAAAACTCTGTTCCACAAGACTGTAGCTCAGTGGTAGAACATTAAGTCCATTAATACAGGGATGAGGAAATTATGACCCTCCAGGTCAGAGCTTTCTAAACTTTTCGTGTTGGTGACACACTTTTTAGATGTGCATCATTTTGCAACACAATAATTCAGTTTTTCTAGCAAACTGGAGGTTAAACTAACCCCTTTCCAGCCCCGGGAGGAGTGCAGGGAGCGTGACACACCTAGAACACACTGACATGTCCTGACACACAGTTTGGAAAGCTCTGCTCCAGATGTTCCTGGACTCCAATTCCCATCAGCCCCAGGCAACATGGCCAATGGTCAGGGATTGTGGGAGCTGGAGTCCATCAACATCTGGAGAGGCCCGCAGGTTCCTCACCCTTGGACCAAAGTTACTTAGCCCAACCAGAAAAACAATGCCTGCCTGCCTGCACATACCTATGTTAGTCAGTGATGGACAACTGTCCTCCAATTTTCAAAATTCTCCCAGTTCATTTGCAGGCAAGGGATTCTTACCCACCGCAGGCAAATCAGGCAAGCAGCTATTTACGAGCCTGCCATAAAGCAAGTCTGGCAAATGAGAACACCGAAACGCAAAGAACATTTCGGTATCTAGCTCTCTCTCTCTCTCTCTCTCTCTCTCTCTCTCTCTCTCTCTCTCCTTGCCAGTTACGCAAGTAGTAATTACTCTATTATGCCTAACTATGCAAACAACGTGCGGGCCATACCCCAGTAGTCATTAACAGAGTACTTAAAAGGGTTCCCCGGCCTTTGATGTGGGGAATTAACAAATAACGAAGCATTCTTGTTCCAACTGTAATCCCAGAAAGGGACATTCCCTTGTATTTAAATTTTTTATTTTTATCTTAAGCAGAACACACATAGGCACACACAGCTCAGGTGTGCTGCCTGGTCAAAAGTGTCAAACACAATTCCATATTCATGCGCTTACAATTCCCACTGTGCTCAATGGGGTTTATTTGATGGGCACGGGATTGCAGGCCAGTATGTGTTTTTGGTACAATTAACTGCAATGTTAATTAACTGCAAACCAAGCTGTTTTCCAAATTTTGCTGCCTTCCCCTCTCCCACCCCACCCCCCAAAAAACTAGAATTAAACCACTTCAGGAGCCTTGGAAATTCTAGGTGCAGGAAAAGGATGCTGAACCTCAGTCCCAGGAAATAAATGACGCCCCCCCCAACCTGTTTCTCTGGCCCTTGGGACCCTCCCTCAGGCCATGCTCCAACCCGGACTAAAGGAATGAATAATCTAAATAATCTTATAGCATCTTGAAATGTCTGTCCATTTCATGTCCTCAGGACCAAAGCCCACACCTCCATTAGGACTGCCCACCACCCATCACATAAATGGCTGCTGGATGGCAAAATGCACCTGGCGCCTAACTAATTTTGGACACTGGGGCCATCTGAATAAGTCAGTCTCAGCCTGCCAAGGAGGGAGCCAGTCTAACCTCTCCTGGGAAGGAATTCCACCAAGTTGCGGCCACGGGAAAAGGCTCCCTTTCGTGCCACCGCCGACCATGCGCTTCCGATGCTCATGGGACTGACAGAAGGTGGTCGACCGAGGATCCTAGCACCCAGGCAGGTTCATATACAGTGGTACCTCGGGTTACATACGCTTCAGGTTACAGCCTCTGCTAACCCAGAAATAGTGCTTCAGGTTAAGAACTTTGCTTCAGGATGAGAACAGAAATCGTGCTCCAGCGGCACAATGGCAGCGGGAGGCCCCATTAGCTAAAGGGGTGCTTCAGGTTAAGAACAGTTTCAGGTTAAGTACAGACCTCCGGAACGAATTAAGTACTTAACCTGAGGCACCACTGTATAGGGAGGCACATTCTCTCAGGAAGCCTGGGCCCAAGTCATATAGGGCTTCAGACGTCATAACCAACACTTTGAATTGTGCAGTTGTTTTCATGACCTGGGGTAGCCCAGCTGGTACAGCACGAGACTCTTAATCTCAGGGTTGTGGGTTCAAGCCGCACAGTGGGCAAAAGATTCCAGCATTGCAGGGGGTTGGGTGAGGTTATCTACGTGCGCTCCCTTCCAGCTCTACAATTCTATGCGGTCTGGAAGAGGCGCCAGTCAGCAGCCGGGCTGGAGCATTTTGGGGCAGCTGAAGCTTCCAACTAAGAGGGGTTTGATAAAGATCTTGTCCAGTACGGGAAGACACGGGCCACAGACTCCACCTCTGCAGAGCCACAGGGGTACTTGTGTTCATGCTGGGGGCTTTTAAGGCATCTCCCTATATCCCTCATTGCCAGTGGCAAGAATTCAGACTGAATCTTGCCCTCTATCTCTGTACTGCTGCTAGCCACTGCATCCTGCAGCCACTGACTCCTAGCAGGAAAGGAGGCTGCCTAATACCAGATCAGACCAGATCAGGTCCAGCTACATCTATCGTCCACAACAGACACATCCAACTCTATAGAGACTGCGATCTACTCCCAGTATAATGTGATCTACTCATTGTCATTGCCCACAACTGTTGAGCTTTCCTTAGGGGAAGAGACCAGAGTTGAGCTTTTTGGGGGAAAGGTGTCAAGACCATCAATCACACAACAGTCCACGGACCTCACTCCTTCTCCCACTCTGCCGCCAACTAAGGGAGTTAAAGCTTTCACAGCAGCGCCAGGAGGGGCAGGATGCGTCGCCATTGCTCAGGAGCAACTAGGCAATCTTTTTTTTTAACTCCTGCAATCGACCTGGATAACCCTGGCGATCTACCTGTCGATCGTGGTCGCCCAGTTGGACATTGCTGGTCTACAATTACCAGCAACACCTCTCCAGGGATTCAGGCTGAAGAAGAAGAGTTTGGATTTGATATCCCGCCTTTCACTCCCTTTAAGGAGTCTCAAAGCGGCTAACATTCTCCTTTCCCTTCCTCCCCCACAACAAACGCTCTGTGAGGTGAGTGGGACTGAGAGACTTCAAAGGAGTGTGACTGGCCCAAGGTCACCCAGCAGCTGCATGTGGAGGAGCGGGGAATCGAACCCGGTTCCCCAGATTACGAGACTACCGCTCTAAACCACTACACCACACTGGCAGGCAACATTCCCAACCCTACCTGGCCAGGAACTGAACCTGTGACCTTCTGCATGCAAGGCGGAAGCTCTACCAGTGAGCTAGGACCTTTCCCCAGCAGGACTCTTATTCTGCCCTGCGTCCTCTGACGTGCGGCGAGGACCACAGGAGCTGTGCAATATCTTGCCCCTTAGACAGAGTTCAGGCAGTCGAGAACAAGCAGCCAGATCCCACGCAAAGAGGACCGAGATTTGGAAACAGAAACGTGAGCAAGTGTTCCAAAACAAAAGCATGACACTATCTGCCCATCCCACCAAGGCTGAGTTACAGCTCAGAGCTGCTGCATGACACAGAGTGAAGCTCACGCAGCCTGTGATGATAAGAGCAGAAATATGAAACATCTGTAGAAAGAACTGCCTGTGAAGCTCATAAGGGCAAGCAAGGCCTTCTGATTTCTCCATACGTTTGTACCTTATACCATCATTATGCCACCCAGCCTCTTAAGGAACTCAACTCACCCACTTTATCTTCACAACAACCCTGCAAGGCCAGGCACAAAGAGCCTTGCGGTGTGCCAATGCTCTAACCGCTGCACCACACTGCCCCTCATGTTTATATGCACAGATAAAGACAACACACACATTTATAAGATATGCATTACTTATAACACAAAACAGCATACACCACCTTGAGCTCCTTGAAGGAACTGGGGGAGATAAATGTAATAATTTACATGTTATAGAGAGGATTGTTTGGCTCCCTCTGTCAAGTTTCAGACAAGCTGTTTTTAATTTCACCAATAATTTAGCAACGTCTGTATTTTTATGCTTAACTGGTTTTTCAAACCCGGCTCTTAGGTTTAAGCCGTGAACTTGTTTCTTAGCCATCCGAGCTGTTTCATTAACATTTTATGCCTTTTTTCTTTCTTTTGTAAGCTACATCAAGTCTATTTCTCAAAGAAAGGCAGGATGCAAACTTCCAAATAAATAAATATCGCCCATACAAAATTTTATACAGAAGCACCTTTTCAAATTCCATTTCTTCACTATGTTGAATGACCCTCGCACACTAATGTGACCCCAAAATATATAACTCGGGGTAAGTTTGGGGTAGGGAGAAGGAAGGCTATGTGCCACCAATATTCCATGACGTTCTACAAGTCTTTAGCTGAATCAGTGCCCTGTTTATTTTCTTTATTCAAAAAGATGTCTAGCATCACTCCGCTTTTGAATAACTTACCAGAAAAGCGGTATTCCTTGTCCAATGCAACACACTGCGCAGAGCAGGGATTACACGACTAAACGACTAAACACTTTCACACTAGTGCAGTTTACAACACACACACAAAACAAAAAAGAATACATCCATCATAAAATACAATCCACTGTGTAATCCACTGTGGGTGCACACCTGGCACACCTGTTTGCACCCACAGTGGATTACAGAGACCTCGATACAATTTTGGACTGAAAAATACACTCAGATTTGACACCTAAAGCGGTGATTCCGATTCCGCACCAATCACGCTACTGGCAAGCCACCTTCCAGATATTACTGTACTACAAAACCATTAATAATCACCTAATTAATAGTACTGGCAAATTGCCTTTCAAAACTGTTCTCAAGACATTGCACTGGCATAATGAGGACGGAAAATAAAACGCATTCAAGGAAGTTCAGGGACAACCGATCTCATTCTCACCAATGAATTCAAAACTCGTTTTAAAAACGGTTAAACAAAACAGTAAGAGATAATAAAAAAGACAGTGTGACCACCTTTCGGTTTTAAAGAGGGCAAAATCAGGAAGATCCCGCTCTCGGAGCGCCAGAGCTATCGTTAGGCCAGATTTATAGTCACAAGATTATTTCATTCGACTTGTGCGCTCAAACATTTCGCATTTGGGAGAGATCAGCAAGAGCTCTTGCATTGCTTATCCTTGCAAAAAAAATTAATTTTTTTGGCGGTTTCGAGCGTTGTGCGTTTCCTGCCATCCGTTTCTGAACACCGAAGTTTGCATTGGGGTGGAGCGCGGGGGTGCGAGCAGTTGGCCTTTGCCTGGGGCGCAAAAGAGCCTCTTGCCACTCGCGCAACCCACGCGAGATCCCTCTCTTACCTTTCGGAAGGGACATGGCTCTCTCTCTGGCTGCGTGGATCGACGGAGGAGAGAGAGCGCTGCTTCCTGGCGGGTTCCGCCCGATGAAGATCCGGCTAGGCGCCCAGGTGAGGCAGCGGGAGACGTCGGGGCAGGGCGCGCGCCGGCAGCACCCAGGACATGTCCAAACAGCCTCGCAGCCTTCGCGGGGATCAAGCGCAACAGCCTCTGCAGGAGGGGCGGCGAGGCGTTTGCATAAAAGGAGCCCCGGCCCCGCCCAGGACCATCCGTTCTGCCCCCCGCATTGGCTGCCTTCTCTGAAGGGGGCGTGGTTGTGCTAGACCACGCCTCCTTCCCTGCTCTACCTTTTATACGCAGGTAGCCCTGCAGGGAATCCCAGTCACCGGCTGCTGCGCGGTGGAGAAGCTCTGATCTATGCACAAGGCGGAAGGCGCTCTGGGTGCCCCAGGAATCCTCATCACCTTCTTCCCCTGCAAGGGTTTTTTTTTTTTTTTAATTTCTGTACCACTTTATATTTTTAAGAAAAATCTCAAACCGGTTTAGGTAAAGGTAAAGGGACCCCTGACCATTAGGTCCAGTCGTGGCCGACTCTGGGGTTGCGGCGCTCATCTCACTTTATTGGCCGAGGGAGCCAGTGTACAGCTTCCGGGTCATGTGGCCAGCATGACTAAGCCACTTCTGGTGAACCAGAGCAGCGCACGGAAACGCCGTTTACCTTCCCGCCGGAGCAGTACCTATTTATCTACTTGCACTTTGATGTGCTTTCGAACTGCTAGGTTGGCAGGAGCAGGGACCGAGCAATGGGAGCTCACCCCATCGCAGGGATTCGAACCACCAATCTTCTGATCGGCAAGTCCTAGGCTCTGTGGTTTACAGCAAAGCAGTTTACAGCATATTAAATCAATAAAACATAAATAAAACAATCTGAAGAAAGTCAAATATAGAGCATACAGTCAAATCAACATAACAGAAAACTAAAATGTTATCTTAAAAGATTTCAAAATAAAAGTTGGTTTCCCTGCACTGGGTTACCACTGGCATGCTGTGTTTCAGCATCCGAGGTCTTGCTTCTTCTGCGCCCTTGCCCTCTGAGGTTTGGCAAGAGGCTGCCAGGAAAACAGGAAGCTAGCTGCTGCTACTAGCCTTCGTTGGCATAAGTTAAAACAGTAAAATCATCCAAAGTCATCCAAATGCTTTGATAATCCAAACACATACAATATATAAAAGACTAGATAGCCACCACTGAATAAATCAGGAAATGTTAGATTTAGCTTTAAAGATCTTGGCTAAGTATCCCGAAACAATCTTTGTAGTATCATCCCTCGACAAATATTGGATGACAGACTCTTTGTAAATCAATATTTTGAGCTGCAAAGCAGTCCCTAGGAGATCTCTGCGATGAGTGTCGAGAAGAGGGCAACCCCAAATTATGTGATGGTGTTTTCCTATTACAGGAACAGAATGTGTTCTGGGAGGGGATTTGTTTGTTTTTTTTAAAAAAAAACTCAGGAAGCTAGCTGTCTTGTTGCACCGAGTCAGAAAAATCCATAATTTTCATGTGGTCCGTGGAGGGGGTGTGGGTGGGGAAGTTTGGGAATTTAGGGAAATTTGTATTTAGGGAAAATGTATTATCTCCAGATGTATCACCATGGGGCACCATAAAAGCTAACTGCTGCAGAACTCAGCCACATTATAACCATGTGTATCCCATCCCATCCGGCTACAGCCAAATAATCCCAAAGTGCATTAAAACAGCCCATTAAGAGTTTCACCCAAATGTTTGTACGGTGCATCGTTCAACATAGAAGTGCTACATTGCTGTCGTCAGGAATCTGCCCCATGTGGTGAACCAGGGAACTACAAGTGGCAGCATTATCTGCGGAGAACCACCCAAGCTTGGAATCTGGAACTTCCAGAGCAGGATGAGTTATCAAAAGGGATTCTTGTTCCAGCTTAACATTGTGTGGCGGGCAAGAGTCACATCCACGCCACATGTTCCTTAGCACTTTTATGCCACATTAGCAGTCACAGGGAATCCTGGGAACTGTAGTTTGTTCAGGGTGCTGGGAATTGTAGGTCTGTGTTTTATTATTTATTAAAACAGTGTCCATAGATCTAAGGGCAGTCCGCAGAAGGGGGCACAACCAAGAGTCCTCACGCAGGTGCCTGCTTCCATGGAGATCCCTGCCCCATTCTGGAAATGGCAGCGGAGCAACTCAGGTTCATGATGAGCAGGTGTGGACCCCAGAATGAGGCAGGCGAGGGGCCCCAGCATAGCTCAGCCCAGTGCTCCTCTCTGAGGATGTTGGAGGGATTCCCTGCCAAAGGTTGCATTGGCTGGTTGGGCTCTCCCCTGTGCAGGCTCCAGTGGCGGTGAGCTCAGGTGGCGGTTGCAACTTGCCCACCCTGGGTCCCAGCAACCCATGCTATGCTGCTGCATCACCAGAGGCCACCCCTAGCTCTCAGTGTGGTGTAGTGGTTAAGAGCAGTGGACTCGTAATCTGGTGAACCGGGTTCGCTTCCCCGCTCCTCCACATGCAGCTGCTGGGTGACCTTGGGCTAGTCACACTTCTCTGAAGTCTCTCAGCCCCACTCACCTCACAGAGTGTTTGTTGTGGGGGAGGAAGGGAAAGGAGAATGTTAGCCGCTTTGAGACGCCTTAGGGTAGTGATAAAGCGGGATATCAAATCCAAACTTCTCTTCTTCTTCTTCTTCTTCTTCTTCTTCTTCTTCTTCTTCTTCTTCTTCATGTTTGGGCCCTGAAATCTCAAATCTCAGGGTTTGGTGTGCTCCTGAGCTGGCAACACCCTACACCAGGCATGGCCAAACATGGCCCTCCAGCTGTTTTGGGACTACAACTCCCATCATCCCTAGCTGACAGGACCAGTGGTCAGGGATGATGGGTATTGTAGTCCCAAAACAGCTGGAGGGCCAAGTTTGGCCATGCCTGCCCTACATACACTGGGGGGGGGGGAATAGGGATCCAAATGCAATCTGGCCTCTCTGTGTGTGTCTTAACTCCCTCTTATCTTGAAGGGTGGAATTGGGTAAGAAGGTGGACAGGAAAAGAGAAGCCTTATGAGAAGAATGAAAGGGCGGAGAGATGTTAGGACAGCGTGCGTGGGCGGAGAAGTTATTCATTTCAGTAGGAAAGGAAGGTGTGGAAAGGAAGCTGTTAGGCTGCTAATCTGTGCCATGGATTAAAGCACAGAATGAACTCAGGCTTGCTAGAGAGGTTAAAAGCAACAAAAAAGGCTTTTATGGGTATGTTCGTAGCAAAAGGAAGAATAAAGAAGCAGTGGGGTCACTCAGAGGAGAAGATGGTGAAATGCAAACAGGGGACACAGAAAGGGCTGAACTCCTCAATGCCTTCTCCGATAAAGAAAACAATGCCCGACCTGAAGAATTTGGAGCAAAGGATTCAGCAGAGGAAACACAGCCCAGAATAACTAAGGAGATAGTACAAGAATACTTGGCTAGTCTAGATGTATTCAAGTCTCCAGGGCCAGATGAACTGCATCCAAGAGTATTAAAAGAACTGGCAGATGTGATTTCAGAACCACTGGCAGTCATCTTTGAGAATTCCTGGAAAACAGGCGAAGTCCCGGCAGACTGGAGGAGGGCAAATGTTGTCCCTATTTTCAAAAAGGGGAAAAGAGAGGACCCAAATAATTACCGCCCAGTCAGTCTGACATCAATACCAGGGAAGATTCTGGAGCAGATCATTAAGCAAACAGTCTGTGAGCACCTAGAAAGAAATGCTGTGATCACCAATAGTCAGGTGCCCCATGATATTCTTGTAAAGAAGCTGGTAAAATGCGGTCTTGACTATGCTACCACTCAGTGGATTTGTAACTGGCTGACTGACCGAACCCAAAGGGTGCTCATCAATGGTTCCTCTTCATCCTGGAGAAGAGGGACTAGTGGGGTGCCACAGGGTTCTGTCTTGGGCCCGGTCTTATTCAACATCTTTATCAACGACTTGGATGATGGACTCAAGGGCATCCTGATCAAATTTGCAGATGACACCAAACTGGGAGGGGTGGCTAACACCCCAAAGGACAGGATCACACTTCAAAACGACCTTGACAGATTAGAGAACTGGGCCAAAACAAACAAGATGAATTTTAACAGGGAGAAATGTAAAGTATTGCACTTGGGCAAAAAAAATGAGAGGCACAAATACAAGATGGGTGACACCTGGCTTGAGAGCAGTACATGTGAAAAGGATCTAGGAGTCTTGGTTGACCACAAACTTGACATGAGCCAACAGTGTGACGCGGCAGCTAAAAAAGCCAATGCAATTCTGGGCTGCATCAATAGGAGTATAGCATCTAGATCAAGGGAAGTAATAGTGCCACTGTATTCTGCTCTGGTCAGACCTCACCTGGAGTACTGTGTCCAGTTCTGGGCGCCACAGTTCAAGAAGGACACTGACAAACTGGAACGTGTCCAGAGGAGGGCAACCAAAATGGTCAAAGGCCTGGAAACGATGCCTTATGAGGAACGGCTAAGGGAGCTGGGCATATTTAGCCTGGAGAAGAGGAGGTTAAGGGGTGATATGATAGCCATGTTCAAATATATAAAAGGATGTCACATAGAGGAGGGAGAAAGGTTGTTTTCTGCTGCTCCAGAGAAGCGGACACGGAGCAATGGATCCAAACTACAAGAAAGAAGATTCCACCTAAACATTAGGAAGAACTTCCTGACAGTAAGAGCTGTTCGACAGTGGAATTTGCTGCCAAGGAGTGTGGTGGAGTCTCCTTCTTTGGAGGTCTTTAAGCAGAGGCTTGACAACCATATGTCAGGAGTGCTCTGATGGTGTTTCCTGCTTGGCAGGGGGTTGGACTCGATGGCCCTTGTGGTCTCTTCCGATTCTATGATTCTATGATTCTAAAGGAGTACCCACCACCTGGGAGGAAACAATGAGAGATTGCAGGCCGCTCCCACCAATGTTAAATGTGTCTTTTGCACCTAACAGGCAAATACACTAATAATAATTATAAAAAGCCTCTGCTGCAGGGAAGGTTTGACATGTATCTGGACTGCAGCAAGTAAGCAGGTAGCAGGGGAGTTTAACCCATTTGCACCTTGCTGTGGTCCTGAGGAAGGTCCCTTCTCTGAAACTGAGGTATCTTTACTGGGAGGAATCCCCCACTTTGGTTCACTCCTGAGAATCCCACCACAACTTCCTGCAGCGAAAGGGCTAAGCATATAATATAGATAACATGGTAAAAGAGATGCCTCTTTTATTTACTTTATTGTTCATTTGTTGCAGTCCCATCCCACCCTTTTCCTCCAAGAACCACTGTACATTTAAAGCAGGCTTCCTCAACTTCAGCCCTCCACATGTTTTTGGCCTACAACTCCCATAATCCCTAGCTAGCAGGACCAGTGGTCAGGGATGGTGGAAATTGTAGTCTCAAAACATCCGAGTTTGAGAAAGCCTGCTTTAAAGCAATATTAGATCGCTTTAAATGGTAATGCCCCCCCCCCGAGTCCTGGGAACTGTAGTTTGTTAAGGGTGACTGAGCATTGTTAGGTCATGGGATTGCCATATCTTGAAGAACCGCCCTTGCTGCGCCCGTGCACCTCTTTGGCTGCCAATGGCCATGATGTGCAGAGCAACCCGAGCCCGAACCTGAGCCCTCCAAAACCCAGGACATTTCCATTGAAATGTAAACATCCACCCGGATGGGCATGTTGGCCCCCAATCAGAGGGTATGCCCAGGTTTTCCCAGACATATGGCAACCCTAGGAGACCCCTATCCCCCTCCCAGAGCTACAATTCCCTGAGTTCCCTGGCAAGAGGGATTGATCATTAAACCATTCTGGGAAGGGGAGTTAGGGGGTCTCCTAATGGCTCTCAGCCCCCCTTAACAGAACAGGGGTGGCCCACCAATTAGGCAAGGTGAGGTGACTGCCTTGGGCGGCAGGATCCACAGGGGCGGCAGAGCCAGCCTCCAAGGAACACATTGCCAGCTGCTGCCTCCACTGCTGTAAAAGCAGCATGACAACTGCCCCTCACTCCTTGGGGGCTGCTCAGCAGCCCCCGCCATTCCGCCTCTACAGCAGCCTCTTGGCAAATAGGTGCCGCTGTTCTCCTCCTGCCACGGGGAGTAAATGGCAGGGGCTGCCCTCTGGGGGCTGGGGGCGTGATTCCGAGCAAGCCCCTTCCTCACCACCCACAACACTTTTGATTCCCACTTCAACCATCAGGTAAAGCTGATTTTATTCTCGCCCTTGTTCCCGGTGTAGATCTTCATTCACCCCCTTGTTCCCTGGTGGGGTGCTATGCAGGTCATGGCTCACTCTGTTTCAGGGCCGAAAAACGGTGCACATGTTGGCAATTGCGTACATGTCAAACGTGTGCAAAGGGGGAGTTGCCTGTACAGTGGTACCTCGGGTTAAGTACTTAATTCGTTCCAGAGGTCCGTTCTTAACCTGAAACTGTTCTTAATCTGAAGCACCACTTTAGCTAATGGGGCCTCCCGCTGCTGACGCACCACGGGAGCATGATTTCTGTTCTCATTCTGAAGCAAAGTTCTTAACCTGAAGCACTATTTCTGGGTTAGCGGAGTCTGCAACCTGAAGTGTATATAACCTGAGGTACCACTGTACTGTGGTTCATTTCAGGCACCAAAGTGCCCTGGGCCAGCCTTGTTAACAAACTACACCTCCCAGGATTCTTTGAGGGAAGTCATGACTGTTTAAAGTGGAATGTTACTGTTTTGAAAGTATAGTTTGATGGGGTCTTCATTATGCTTTGGGCATGAGCCTGAGGGAAAGAATGTTCACCACCTGTGATGGATCCTAAGCTTAACTCACCAGCGGCATAGAAGTCTTGGGTGTTGCACAGATAGTGTCGTTTGATGGTTTAATCACAAGGTGGCATGGGACTTGTTTGAGCTGTGAGTTTCAAGACAGCCAAGGTGCTTCCTAGTGAGGCATTAGGTCAGCCTTCCTCAAACTTGGGTTCCCAGGTGTTTGTTGGACTACAACTCCCATCATTCCTGGCCAGCATGGCCAGCGGTCAGGGATGATGGGAGTTGTGGTTCAAGAACATCTGCAAACCCAGACTCAGAGGCCGAAGAGGAGGGCTGGAGAGGGGACAAGAGGCAGTGATGGGGCAGGATTCTCCCTGAAGAATCCAGGGAGTTCCAAGCAGGGAGACTGCTTGGGAAAGACCCTGGAGGGGAGGAGTCTTGCAGAGTGGGGGAAAGGCAGGGACCTTCAGTCCTTGCAACTGCTTCACTGGAGCAAGACCTACTGGGAAGAGATGCTAGGATCACTAGGCCTGCTCTGTGAAGAGTGAAGAGCACTGACACCATGTTTTTTATTGCTGGTCATGTGACTCTGGCTCCTGACACCCAGTCAGCTGATCAAGGAGGGCAGGTGTTGGCACCAGCCCAGGTTGCATTTGGACTTCTACTTAGGAAGCTGCCTTATACCAGGTCAACCAACTGGTTCCTCTAAGGTCAGTATTTTATGCAATGGCTCTCCAGAGTATTTTCCAGTCCTACCTGGAGATGCCAGGGACGAAACCATGGACCTTCTGCATGCAAAGCAGGTGTTCCAACATCATACTATGACCATCCCCAGAAAGGCTTTGATATGAGGCTTAGGTTATAAATAAGCTCTACGTTCCTACACTGCCAGCCTTTGAGTGTTTGTGTGTGACGACTCAGGAGAAGACAAAATTGCTCCTCCGTCTCCCCCTTCCACCCTGAGCTTGAAAAACATGCCCACACGTCATTCATGCTTCCTTGAGATGCAGCCAACAGAACCTTCCCTTGTTTGTGATTTAACAGGAGCAGGGAGAAGGTCAGGTGGCCTTGCAGGAAAAGGACTCGTAAATGAGCTGCATGAGTAAATAGCACGGCACATACTGGGTGGTTTTCATATTCCCCACCCACTTCCATTCCAGAAATTCTTTGCTGTCAAGGGCCCTCTCCAAAGAATGCACACAACAGACACACAATGAGAGGCAAGAGGCTGGCCGAGTGCCTCTTTAGGAAAGCGAGGCAGCAAGTGACTTGGCATGTGTACACATTAGCAGCTTAAAACACAGCGAGGTCGTCTGTCTGCTGTCCCCACCCCTGCATTTCAAGTTACATTTGCACTTGCTGTACCTAGGGCTGCCAGCCCTCCAGGTCTGAACTGAAGTCTTCAGGTCCACCTGGCTCCCTCCAGGTGGCAGGTGAAGGGCTTGAATCTCCAAGAGTGACTTTATTAAGAAAGTGGTGCATGCAGCTTGCAAGCTTCAGCCCAGAAACTGGCTACAAATTATAGCGTGTACACGCTGGGGGGTATGCCTTCCTCTGCTCCCCTCTCCCAATTAACCTCCGTCTCCAGGGCCCATCCCCATGACATCCCCAGGAGCTGCCCTTAGGACTCAGGTTTGGGCCCTGACCTGGGTACATTACCTGATTTGTTTCTTTGTGCCTGCAACTCCTCTGAAATCCTATTCTAGGAAGCTGTCGTTTGCACATGTGCAATGGGAGTCCAAACTGTACACACTTCAGCTTATCTGTGGCTTGCATTTTCAACTTGTGTTTAAGCTGGTTTGTGGGAAATTTCAACAAACCTGATCACTTCTCAGGAAATACAGGGTGCATATGGATTGTGCGGCTCACATCATGTGTACTCAGCTACAAACTCCAGTTGTGGGAGCATGCTGGAGTCAGAGTAAACAACAACAACAATTTATTTATACCCCGCCCATCTGGCTGGGTTTCCCCAGCCACTCTGGGCGGCTGCCAACAAAATATTAAAACACAATGGTCTGTTAAACATTAAAAGTTTCCCCAAACAGGGCTGCCTTCAGATGTCTTGTAAAAGTCTGGTAGTTGTTTTTCTCTTTGACATCTGGTGGGAGGGCGTTCCACAGGGCGGGTGCCACTACCGAGAAGGCCCTCTGCCTGTGACTTGGCTTATCGCAGTGAGGGAACCGCCAGAAGGCCCTTGGCGCTGGACCTCAGTGTCCGGGCAGAACAATGGGGGTGGAGATGCTCCTTCAGGTATACTGGACCGAGGCCGGTTAGGGCTTTAAAGGTCAGCACCAACACTTTGAATTGTGCTCGGAAACGTACTGGGAGCCAATGTAGATCTTTCAAGATATGTGCACATATCCTTGTAGTACCTAGAATAATGATGGTCCAACTTGTGACCAGTGGGCCAGATCCAGGCCCCAAAGCAATTAATACCAACAATAATAATCTGAACCCAGTTAGTTAATCATGGAGATCAAATTCACACCCTAAAGTTCAAACACTCCTACCGCTTTAACATGGCCATAGCTTCCCCCAGAGAATCCTGGGAATTCTGGTTAATTAAGGGTGCTGAGAATGGTAGCTCTGAGGTCACTAATAAACTGTCGGCTTATTTGGAGAAAGCCATGACTGTGTTAAAGTGGTATTAGAGTGTTGTAAATGTATGACATGGATATGAGTGGACATCCTACCTTTCTGTCAAAAACAAACCAAAGCTGATTAAAAGACGAGAGAACCAAAATGGAACAGATTAGATCTTATGGACATTTTCACTGTAAAGTCAGCAACAGCTAAAGCTTCATGAAAGATCATACAAAGATAAAAATTCACTAGCAACACATTTAAATAATATGAAATAGCTGTTCATAAACTATAAGTCAGCTGGATGTTGGTTGTTTTTTTTAAAAAAGAAGTCACCTACAGTGGTACCTCGGGTTACATACGCTTCAGGTTACAGACTCTGCTAACCCAGAAATAGTGCTTCAGGTTAAGAACTTTGCTTCAGGATGAGAACAGAAATTGTGCTCCGGCGGCGTGACAGCAGCAGGAGGCCCCATTAGCTAAAGTGGTGCTTCAGGTTAAGAACAGTTTCAGGTTAAGTACGGACCTCTGTAACAAATTAAGTACTTAACCCGAGGTACCACTGTACTATCTAAAAACAGAGGGGGAGACAAACTAGGATGGCTGCTCATGCATCACCCAAGAAGAAGACGACAAGAGACAACACCAATTTGCATTAAAAATACCTTTGTTAATTTGTGTACCACTTAATGGGAATCACAAGCAGGGAAAGCATTGTCACACTCAGATCCTGTTTGTGGGCTTCCAATCTGCATTCCCATCTTGTAGGCAGCTGAGAACTAGGTTGGCCTGGGGTGGGGAATATTTTTTTGGCTCTACAAGCTGAACCTGGCCTACCTGCTCTCTCCAGTTAACCTAAGAGGCTGTTTTCTGAAAACACACCTGGCTGTCCCATATGGAACATCAGATGCGAGGCAGGCCGTCCTGCAGCTGCAGAAAACTGGAATGAATTTGAAGCAGATGCAGGGGGAATTCCTGTGTTGTGAACACACTATGTATTTAAAGCACATTCAAGGCATGTTTCTTTCCCTCAAAGGATTCTGGGAACCTTGGTTTGTTAAGTTAGGTTGCTGGGAGTTGTAACTCTATGATGGGTAAACTACAGAGCCCAGAATTCTTTGAGGGAAAGAATGTGCTTTGCATGTGATTTAATCAGGATAGTTTCCTCCGTTTCCCAGTTAGCTACTATGACTCACGTCATTCATTTAATCCTAGGCGGAATCCACACAATGGGGCAAATTCAGAGGAAGGTTTCGTGCCAGTTCCATAAATGCCCTAAGCACTGAAATTTAATCTCTCCAATGGCAGCCTTCCCTAAACTGGTGCCAGCCATGCTTCCTGAGGGTTTGATGGAAGTTGTAGTCCAAAAGATACAGCACGCACCAAGTCTGACAAGATTGCTCTGTGGTCCGGTTCCTATTTGAAATATACTCTTTTTTTAAAAAAAAAAAGATATTTATTGAGTTTTTCCACCTTTATACATTAAAAAATCAAAAAAGAAAAAACACAAAAGTTAAAAACACATAAAGTTTACAATCCTTATTTTCAATAACATATTTCCCTGACTTCCCCACACCTCCCCTTCTTATATTCCAATTCAAATTGTTAATTCAACAAGTTATTGTCCCCAATTTTTGACCTTTTTATATTTAATTAATTAAAAAAAACAACCAATTTTAACTTATAAACATCAGTATTTAAACATCAGTGCTCATTCTTAAAACTTTTTTCTAAAGTCGACCCAAATTCCCTTCCACGAATTCCCCAATTTTCATACTAATAACAAAACAAAATAAAAAAAACAGATTATCATTCTGCACCCTTTGGATTCCCAAACCCCACCCCCCCTTTCCCGGTTTCAATCCCCAACAAATGTCCATCAGTCTTAGTCTACTATCAGCCTGGAGACCTCACGTCCAAGGCTCTTAATTCTCTCTCAATTCCTCTCTGCCGGTTTTTTTGGTAGTCCTTAATATTAAACACCAGATCTCGGAGAAGCTCTGTCCCGATAGGGTCCATATTTCTTCCAGCCAGACCTCCATACTTAAAAGTGGAGCCTGAATCTTGTTTCTTACTCCTTTTAAGTCCAAATGTCCCAAAAGCTCCAACTTTCACCTTAATCCAATTTGTAATCCATAGGTCTTCAGATCTCCACATAAGGAGATCTCTCCATTCTTCAATCTTCAATTCAAAACAGATTTTCATCATCCAGTACTTATTTTCCTTTGTAGCCATCATGTCAGGCCTCTGGCTCTCCTTTGTCATCTGCAACATTACATCTCCTCCTTCCTTTTCCTCAGAAACAACACATATCTCTTTCTCCACACTCTCAAATCTTTCAAGTTTCTCTTCTTGTCCAGCTGCATGGACTTCATGAGTCAAGTCCTTATCAAATTCAATGGATTTGTTTACTGTTAAGTCCAGAGTTGCAACATTTGTAGCCAAAACATCAATTTGGCCTTGTAACTTTCCCAAGAGAAGAAACACTCTGTCCAATTTAGCCTGAAATTTTCCTCCTTCAGCCATTCTTGTAATGTCCCAAAATCCCCTCTAGAGGGATTTTGGTTACTTTATCTTCCTTCCAGTTCAAATCCAAAAATCAAGTTAGTTTGTATCAGTTCTTCCTTGTTTTCAACAAAATATAACCAAATTGTAGCAAATATATCCAGCAGAGATAGCAGAAACAAAGTTCTCTTTTTCCTTCTTGACAGCTAATTTGACAGCTGTCAAACTCTTCTATATCTCCTCAACAGGCTCTCTCGCGGATCACTCCCGGGTCCGGGGGGGGGGGTGGCACTTCAGCTCTCAAAATTAGCTCTTATCCTCCAGTGAAATTACTTATACTGCCAAATCGTGAAATTAATGTCTTTTACCCAATAAAGAAGAAGAAATTCTCTCGACCTTAGTTAGCTAGTCCTTGCTTTAGATTATTTATAAGACGGGGAGACGGACTTCCTGTTTGCGCCTTCCCCGATCGTGCCTAATTCAAAAAAAAATTTTTCTTTACAAATCCAATTTCCGTATTACTCACGGGTTGTTGCTTTTAGAGTCCAATTGTTCACAAGAAGAAGTCAGCGCTCTCCGACCATGGCATGCGGCTTTACTCCGCAGGAGAAGCAGTCGACTCTCAGCACCGCGCCGCTCACCCTGTCCCCCGTTCCGAAGCCTTTAAAAAGGCTCCTTCGCGGGTCGGGGGGCGCAAATGGTGCCCGCCGAGTCACCAAGTTCACAGGCTTCAGCGCCTGTGATTTCTGAGGGTCCCCGCGTCGCCGCAGCGGCAAGACCCGGATCCTGCGGAGCCGATTCCCTCCGGAGCTCGGAGGGAATCCGCCATTAGCCGATGGCGCTAACCCGGAAGTCCCTATTTGAAATATACTCAGAGTCGCAAAGTGATTTCATGCTCTTTATTCAGCTCATAGTGGTGAGGAGGAATGAATGAAAGTCCCCTCAAAGTATCTGCTTTATATACATTATTTACACAATGGGCTGCACATGATTGGCTAATTCCGGAATTCTACTGTAAGCCAATCAGGTTGTGGATTCACTTCTATCTGGAGCATGATTGGGTAGTTCCTGCCAACCAATCATACTGCTGCATTGTTCTAGGACCAATCAGACTGCTGCATTCTGAATCCTATTGTTCTAGGACCAATCAGACTGCTGCAGTTTGGATCCTATTCAACTCAGTACATAACACTATTGTTATCTGAACCCAACAAAAATGGAAAGTTGCCCCCACCCCACCCAACAGAAAGAAACACAATCCAACTGAGATCTGAATATCAAAATTCCACAAGGTATATTCCACAGTATAAGTTGGTTATAGAAGGCAACTTTATAGTATGAATAAAAACTTGGCATGAGTTTTAAATGCTTGCTTAGAAAGAGAAAACCCAGATCAACCTAAATATAATTAAGCCAAATGCTTTCTTCTGTGATCTACAAACATATAAAATAGGATTAGGCAAATTCCTGGAGAAGAGGGCTATCTGTGGAACGGGCTCCACCAAAGGCAGTGGGTTCTCCTTCCTTAGAAGTTTTCAAACAGAGGCTGGGCCATCTCCCCGCCAGGGGTTCTTTAGCAGCGGTTCCTGCCTTGCAGGAAGAGAGGCCTTGGGGGAATTCCTTCCAACTGCATAATTATTTAACCTACACAACCAACACAACCCCTATGGAAGCACAAAGAAGACATTAGGCAGCCCAAGTTGGAAAGGGTGAGTTAGGGATTCTTCTCCCTCTTTTAAGATAACCTATACAGTGATACCTCAGGTTAAGTACTTAATTCGTTCCAGAGGTCTGTTCTTAACCTGAAACTGTTCTTAACCTGAAGCACCACTTTAGCTAATGGGGCCTCCTGCTGCTGCCATGCCGCTGCACGATTTCTGTTCTCATCCTGAAGCAAAGTTCTTAACCCAAGGTACTATTTCTGGGTTAGCAGAGTCCGTAACCTGAAGCGTCTGTAACCTGAAGTGTATGTAACCCAAGGTACCACTGTACTTTGAAACGTCCAGGAGTCAGATGTTTTTATATAAAATATATTATTAATAAACGAAATAAACCAATGATAAAGAGCATAAAGAATTGCTGTTACAGCACATTGAAAGCAGCATAAAGTTGGCCATTACAGTGGTACCTCGGGTTACAGACGCTTCAGGTTACAGACTCCGCTAACCCAGAAATAGTACCTCGGGTTAAGAACTTTGTTTCAGGATGAGAACAGAAATAGTGCTCCGGCAGCGCGGCGGCAGCGGGAGGCCCCATTAGCTAAAATGGTACCTCAGGTTAAGATCAGACCTCTGGAAGGAATTAAGTTCCTTACCTGAGGTACGACTGTACCTTGTTTCTCAAACGCCTTGGTACTCAAACAACTTGGAACCCAAACACTGCAAACACAGAAGTGTTCCAGTTTGCGAACTTTTAGAAGCCGAACGTGACGCTTCCGATTTGAGTGTTACACTGAGGTCTGTCTGTTTTTGCTATTTATTTTGCGTTTTTGTTTATGCGGCTCTTTTTGTTTTGTTTTTGTGACTGTGTGGAACCCAGTTCAGCTACCGATTGATTGTGTGACTGCAGCACATTGTTTATTGCTTTCATTTCATGGATCAATGGTCTCATTAAATAGTAAATTTCATGTTAAAATTGTTGTTTTAGGGGTTGTTTTTAAAAGTCTGGAATGGATTAATCCATTTTGCATAACTTTCTATGGGAAAGCGCGACTCGGTTTTGGAACACTTTGGAACAGACTTCCGGAATGGATTAAGTTTGAGAACCAAGGTACCACTGTAGTTGCAGACAGGAAGAACTGGCCCCAACTTGGTGGAACGCTCTGTCACAAGAGACCAGGGCCCTGCGGGACTTGACATCTTTCCACAGGACCTGCAAGACAGAGCAGTTCTGCCTGGCCTTTGTTTTGGACTCAGTCTGATCCTTATGTTTCCCTCCCCTTATGGTTTTAACTTTTAAAATGAGCTGCATTTTAAATTGCATTCTAACCTGTATTTTAAATTGTGTTTTTTTTCTCCCCCCCCCATTTCTCCTTTTTCTTTTTTTCCTATTATGTTTTTACTGAAATTTTATTGGTGTTAGCCGCCCTGAGCTATGGCTGGGGAAGGCAGTGTATAAATAATAATAATAATAAACAATATTATTAAATAATACTAAACAAACACGAGACAACCACGGAGAAGATCTGGAGGGGGGGCACACGCGCCCCGCTGAACAAGGGGCAGCGGTCCCTTTAAGAGTCGAATGGAATGTATCAAAACAAAAAAGGCCGAGCACCGATTGGACGGCCAGCTGGCACGTGAGTCCACAGCTGATTTCCTGGCTTTTTTTGTGTGGTTTTTATTTTTTTTTTGTTGCTGCTGCTGCTGCTGTGTGTCAGTTTCAGCAGGAGATTATGATGTCTCTCCCTGGTCACTGCCCTGCACTCTTTCTCCGCTGAAGTTGGCTTGCGGGGGGGGGGGGAGAGGCGGTGAAGGGGGAGGAAGACGCAGAACAAGAGGTGGAGGGGGCGGCAGCAGCAGATCCTGCCTAACTATTAATTGCTCCCCGCCGAACATTTCCCCTTTTCCTTTCTTTCTTTCTTTTGGACACATCTGGCTGGTTTGGCAGGAGCGCGCGGGGAGGGAGGGGGGCAGAGAAGGCAAGGGAGCAGCAGCAGCAGCAGCAGGGGCGGCCCTTCTTCGCAAGGCGCCCCCCGCGCGCCCACAAAAGAACCGAGCCCACGAAGAGCACGCCGAAGCGGGGCGCCGGAGGGAGGAGGCAGCCAGCCAAGCAGCCCGCGCCCGGGTCGGCCTGCTGTGCCCGCGCCACCATGGCCCAGGCAGGGCAGCTCAACATCCTGGAGCCCGGCTGCCCGATCCAGGTGGAGCACGACCGCAAGAGGAGGCAGTTCACCGTCAGGCTGAACGGTAAAGGCGAGACCAGGTGGAGGTGGCGGAAGAAGAAGGGGGCAGACAAGGGGAGCTTGGGGGGTAGGGGCTGGAGGTTGGCTCGTGCATGGCTCCCCTCCCTCCTTTCATTTGGCCCTATCGGATTTGCTGTGTGTGTCCCCCACCCCAAAAAATACCCCCCCCACCCCCGCGCAATCTTTTGTTTGGAATGTAGGGAGGCGATGGATGCGCTTGCAAAAAGGAAAAAAAAAAGCCTTACCCGCAATTCTCTTTGGAGAATTCAAAGCAAATCTCTGTGGTTTTTGTTCTTGCGGGGCTTAATTTTTATATATTAGTTTCTCTCTTTTTCCTTTACCCCCCTTATCTTTTTTATTTTTTAAAAAAAACTATTGCTGCAGTGTGAGGCTGGTTATGCAACAGATTAGTTATGGTGTCAACCTCTTAGCAACTGGATACAGGGAGATTGTGGGAAGGAGAAGGAGGTGGGGGAGAAGGGGCGACCCAGAAATTTTATTCCTGCTTTCCCTTCTCTTTCTCTCTCCCCCCCCCCCCCCGCCTGCCTTCTTCCCCTGTGTGAGCTGCGCTCTTTTGCTCCCCGTAAGCTGCTGCTACTGCTGTCTTGGTTACTCTCTGGTTGGTAGGGGAACACCTGTCCTCGCAGGATCTATTTTTAAATAAGCTGTGGAGGTTGATACCAGAAGCCCCCACGCCCTCCCCCTTCCGCCTCGCTCGGTGGTACAAACTTGCTTAATTTTTAGTTTGATTGCTGCCGCCTTCTCCCCTCCCTTTTCTCTCAATCTGCTAATTTTGAGTAAATCATGTGATGGGCAAGATTACTTTTATAAATCCGGTTCCCTACTTATTTTTGCTGCAGGGAACAGTACTTAGATTGTAAGCTGCATCTTAACAGCATGTGGGGCCTGATCCTATGCATAACTTATACCCTGCAGACTTTCCAAAGGGAGTTGCTTTCGAGTAATTTGCTGTGGTTGTCAGAGATTGGCTACGGCTGCAGTCCTGTTTTCTGTGGTGTGGCTTGAGAGGCCTAAAACACATGTAGTATAAAAAGCACCTCCCATGACCATATGCAGAGGGCATCCCCTTGTTTCCTAGCATCACAGCTGAGGCCTAAGGCTAGTTCAAGGCATGTTGCCATCTGAAGCAAAGTGGCAAATGGTAACACTAACACGAACCCTGCCGGAGTCTGGGGCTGCTCACAAACCATTCATGTACAGCATATGACTTCCCTCAAAGAGTCCTGGAAAGTGTAGTTTGTTAGTGGCGCCCACCTGAGAGGTGCTGGAACTGTGCTCCAGTTGAAAAAAAACACTGCCCTGGTCCATGACTGCAATATTACTAAGGGCAAGCCATGTCAAAAGTTTGTGTGTTTGTGTGTGTGTGTGAGAGAGAGAGAGAGAGAGAGAGAGAGAGAGAGAGACCCTTTTAACATTACTTTTTGCAAGGTCCATGCTGGGATTCTCAAATGGCTTAAGCATGCTTCATAGCTTTCCTGCTTGACCACTGAAGGGACAGATTACACAGGGCTCCCCAAACTTAGGTCTCCAGCTGTTTTTGGACTACAACTCCCACCATCCCTAGCTAGCAGGGCCAGCAGTGAGGGATGATGGGAATTGTAGTCCAAAACCATCTGGAGACCCTGGATTTAAGGGGTAGGCAACAAGCAAGGCAAGGGTACCAGACTTGGGCTGGGAGACCCCCTTGCCATAAACCTTGGAAAGAAGCTTCCAGTCAGAACAGAAAACACCGAGCTTAAATGAGCCAATATTCTGACTCTGCAGAAAGCAGTTTCCCTTGTTTTCATGAGAACTGCTGTTGCATTCAGGCTTGTTATGGGCGTCTGTATGAACAGGACACTGGACTAGAAATGCCTTTGGCCTGATCCTGCAGGGCTGTTATGTAGGCTCCTGTCTACCCATTTAATGGATCAACAACATAAAGGAATGCATATTTGCTCCCAAAGCCTGTTGCATTGACTTGCATCTTCAGCAATATGCTGGTGTTAGATATTATCAATGCTATTTTGAAAAGTTGCACGGAACGGTACAACACCATTGCCCATTCAGCAGATGGGTTATGTGAGCAATGCAAAAAAACAAGTCCATTAAATATTAAGGGGTGGGGAGTCGAAAATGATGAAGTATCTCCTCAGAGTACCATTTGGTTTCAAGATGGTTCTGTGTCAAGTTATAAGAGTGGATAAAAGTGTCTTGCTGATGAATACATAAAACTTAACACCCTGCCCAGTCAGAGATGTGCCTCTGATAGTCGTTTATGACCCACAAATGACCTGAAAGGAACACAGAAAATCTCTTCTCCTGTTTGTATAGGAGAATCTCCTGCAACAGATTCTTGCTCGCTGCAGGCGACCAGGCAGGTGGCTATTTCTGTTAACCTCAGCTGGAATATATACTGCATTGCATGGATAACTTTCTCTCAATGAGAATGCTTGTCTTTTCTAAATATATCAAGATATGTTCCATTTTTCCTCTTCTGCTTTTATTTTTAAGCTAAGAACCACCATTTTTGGGTTAAGGAAAAAGGAATCTAAGCGCTTGCTCGTAGTCAAATTGCAGGTTATATTAAAACGGGTAAACAATTTCAAAAATGATATACCCAATAGGAGACATTGTTCATAAGCTACTAAGAATAGTAACACAGAGATTTTGTTTTTCGCTAAGTACCACCACATGCTGTTTTTTCAGGCCTAACAATGGGTAAAAGTAAACCATCAAATGAATATTGCTGGGACGACTGAAGGGCTGCAAAGAAAACAGTGAAGCCAAACAGTCTCTTTAAATAGCACATGGTTAAAATAGTTTCATACTGATGGATTCCCGTAGGAAATCTGCCGAGCTGTAAATCAGTTCAGTTGCTCTTGTTGTTTTTAAAAAAGTTGTGTGAGTGAAAAGGTATTCTTGTAGTGGGCTTTAATTTTCTTTAGCTCCAAAAAGAGATCTCGAAAGGGTGTGCGGAACATGATAGGGAAATATTTATACAAGGGTAGAGAGTTTGGGGAGAAAAATGAGCGAGGAACAGATGTTAGTGTTCACTCTTTACAATGAAGGCAGGGTGTATAGGGAACACTGTTGAATAAGCTTGCAGCTGGTTTCAATAACATTTTCCACCAAGCACCTGAATGAAATGTGGAACTCTCTGCCACATGATGACCAAAGGAACAGCTGCATCCCCAGAAGGGCTATACAGGAGATCATGGTGCATTTTAAATATTCAGTATGTTCTATTGTTGGACTCCGTCACCTTTTAAAAGAATTATATTTCCTTTCTTCCCAAGAACTCAAAGTAGTGGTACAGCCCTGTGAAGTAGGCTAGTCTGGAAGAGGGACTGGAAGAGGGTACAAAGGGTGCTACCTAGCTATAGAACCAGTTTACTGGCCTTGCATTGAGGGCAGACAACTGCACCCTAAGGTAAAGGTAAAGGGACCCCTGACCATTAGGTCCAGTCGTGGCCGACTCTGGGGTTGCGGCGCTCATCTCGCTTTATTGGCCGAGGGAGCCGGTGTACAGCTTCCGGGTCATGTGGCCAGCATGACTAAGCCGCTTCTGGCAAACCAGAGCAGCGCACGGAAACGCCGTTTACCTTCCCGCCGGAGCGGTACCAATTTATCTACTTGCACTTTGATGTGCTTTCGAACTGCTAGGTGGGCAGGAGCAGGGACCGAGCAATGGGAGCTCACCCAGTCGCGGGGATTCGAACCGCCGACCTTCTGATAGGCAAGTCCTAGGCTCTGTGGTTTAACCCACATCACCACCCGCATCCCATCTGAACCCTAGACTTGCTCTAATGATCAGATGGTAACGCTAAACCTTGGCTTGCCTACTTCTCCTCTGGCACAGCTACAAGGAAATGATCAGAAACTTTTCATTTCCACTTTAGATGAACTGCAGTTTAGTATGTCATTGATCCCTAAACTTGATTAATCTTGACTGCAGTTAGTTGAAACAAGCCACTTTCACAAACTATGGCTTAAACCGCCTTCTTTCAATAATCTACCATTCAGGGTTTGTACGACACACTAAACTGCACTTAATCTGAAATGGAAGTGGAAGCTTAAGGTCGCCTCCTTGCAGTTACATCAGAAGAGGAGAGGGAGGAAAGTCAAACCCAGAGCTAACTGCAGATTGTCCACAGTTTAGCACTGCATCCAAACAAAGCCACTATTTATCCCCATTGTAACCTGGGAACTGTAGGGATCAGCACGACTGCAATAACACATGCATTAGAGTAAAGTCCACTGGTCAGTGGCGACTGCAGAGGTTCAGCTTGTAAGCACGCTAAGCTTTACCAAATGATCTTCACCAGCCAAAATGCAACCTTTAGTGTTTACTTGGAAATGCAAATGATCTTGGAAAGAAGTTCTAGGCTTTAAACCACTGGTATGAAGTGGGACTTTCATTCTCTGACTTTCTCCATTGCCAGCCTTCCCCAGCTCGGTGCCCCCAGCCAACAATAGTTGGGAAGGCTGCTCTGTGCTAACCCATCACAAACTTGAAAGCCTCATTATCGCCGCCTTCCCTTGCCAGAGCGCTACAAGTGGTCATAATTGCTCCTGCCCTGGAAAAAAAAAGTCTTGGAGCTGCACTCCCAAGCCACAACACAGCTGAACAATAGTTTGCGGGGAGAAGGTAGGAATCTCTCTAGCTTAGCCTTTTTTCAGATACGCAAGCTTTGTAGTTTTAGGAAACATTTTTCTGGGGATATATGCCATTGTGAGAGTTTCCTCCTTCCATCCAGATTCAGATCTACCGCCTTATCTATGTGAGACTTTGCCTGCACCAGCAGCAGAATCAGTTGGTGGGAGTTCTGAGAAGATAGAATGGGCTGGACTATGTCAAGTGAGCGTGTGTGTGTGTGTGTGTGTGTGTGTGTGTTAATTACACTTTTGATGCTCATCTACGTTTTTAAAAAACCACCTCTCCCTGCAACTGGGTAGCAAACAAAACAGAACCTTTCCCTGTGATGAGCTGTTTCTTTTTTTACTTGCGGAGCTTCTGCTTCTTTTTATTTACAGGGCGGGGGGCGAGAGTGTTCACATCACCCTAACCTGCAGTCGGTCCACTCAACTACTTGATCATCTGAGGCCCTTTTTTTGTGGGCCTCCTCCATGAGAGGCCTGGAAGCCAACAACACAAGAACAGGCCTTTTCTGTGGTGGCTCCCTGTTTGTGGAATGCTCTCCTCAGGGAGGGTCGCCCCGTGCCTTCATTACATATCTTCAGCCACCAGGCGAAAACATTTATCTATAACCAGGCCTTTCATTGATTAACATTCTATGGCTTTTTAAAGGTGTTTGTTTTTGTTTGATTATGTATATTTTGTGTTCTCATTTTGTATTTTTATGTTGTGAACCGCCCTGTGATCTTCAGATGGAAGGCGGTGCAGTCATACCTTGGGTTGAAGTAGCTTTGGGTTGAGTGTTTTCGGGTTGCGCTCCGCGCCGACCCGAAAGTAACGGAGTGCATTACTTCCAGGTTTCGCCGCTCGCACATGCGCAGACGCTCAAAATGACGTCATGCGCAGAAGCGGCAAATCACGACCGGTACACGCGCAGACGCGGGTTGTGTTCGCTTCAGGATGTTCGCTTCAGCCCGGACAGCCCCGTGGTTTTCCACGGATCTGAGGGCAATGAAACAATCGTTGAGACGGCTAGAGCGCCGGTGGCGGATAACTCATTCCGAATCTGACCGGACACAGGTTAGAGCTCAACGTCGAGCCTACCAAGTGGCGATAGCGACGGCGAAGAAGAATTTCTTCACCGCCTCTATTGCATCTGCAGAAAACAGCAGCAGGAGACTTTTTCAGGTGGTTCACAATTTAGCGGAACCACCTGCAACATCGGGGCCCAGTATGGGCCACATGTTCTCCTGCAATGATTTTGCAAAGTTTTTTGCAGATAAAATCGCTCAGATTCGGGAAGAAGTAGACTCCACCGTGGGAGCAGGGCCGGGGCGGGAGAGTGCTAGAGTTCTGTCTAGTCAAGTTGAGTGGGATCAATTCCAATCTGTTACCTCCGAGGATGTGGACAGGCTGCTTGGACGAGTGAAACCAACCACCTGTCTCCTGGATCCTTGCCCATCCTGGCTTATAAAAGCTAGCCGGGAAGGACTGGGCAATGGGCTTCGTGGGGTGGTGAATGCTTCCCTCCGTGAGGGAGCCTTCCCAGACCCGCTGAAAGAGGCGGTTATTAAACCGCTTCTTAAAAAACCATCTTTAGATGCGGCCACGATGGCCAACTATCGCCCAGTCTCAAATCTTCCATTCTTGGGCAAGGTGATTGAGCGAGCGGTTGCCGAACAACTCCAGGCACGCCTGGAAGAAGCGGACCATTTGGATCCCTTCCAGTCAGGATTCAGGCCTCATCATGGGACTGAAACTGCCTTGGTCGCACTGGTTGATGATCTCCGGCGGGCTAGAGACAAAGGTGAGAGCTGTTTCCTAGTTCTGCTGGATCTCTCAGCGGCGTTTGATACCATCGACCATAACATCCTTCTGGACCGTCTTGAGGGGCTGGGAGCTGGGGGCACTGTCATACAGTGGTTCCGCTCCTTCCTCCTGGGCCATGTTCAGAAAGTGGTGGTGGGGGATGAGTGTTCAGACCCCTGGGGTCTCACTTGTGGGGTGCCTCAGGGTTCTGTCCTCTCCCCCATGCTTTTCAACATTTACATGCAGCCGCTGGGAGAGATCATCAGGAGGTTTGGGCTGGGTGTTCATCAGTATGCGGATGATACCCAGCTCTACCTCTCTTTTAAATCAGAACCAGTGAGGGCGGTGAAGGTCCTGTGTGAGTGTCTGGAGGCGGTTGGAGGATGGATGGCGGCTAACAGATTGAGGTTGAATCCTGACAAGACAGAAGTACTGTTTTTGGGGGACAGGAGGCGGGCAGGTGTGGAGGATTCCCTGGTCCTGAATGGGGTAACTGTGCCCCTGAAGGACCAGGTGCGCAGCCTGGGAGTCATTTTGGACTCACAGCTGTCCATGGAGGCACAGGTCAATTCTGTGTCCAGGGCAGCTGTTTACCAGCTCCATCTGGTACGTAGGCTGAGACCCTATCTGCCTGCGGACTGTCTCGCCAGAGTGGTGCATGCTCTGGTTATCTCCCGCTTGGATTACTGCAATGCGCTCTACGTGGGGCTACCTTTGAAGGTGACTCGGAAACTACAATTAATCCAGAATGCAGCAGCTAGACTGGTGACTGGGGGCGGCCGCCGAGACCATATAACACCGGTCTTGAAAGACCTACATTGGCTCCCAGTACGTTTCCGAGCACAATTCAAAGTGTTGGTGCTGACCTTTAAAGCCCTAAACGGCCTCGGTCCAGTATACCTGAAGGAGCGTCTCCACCCCCATCATTCTGCCCGGACGCTGAGGTCCAGCGCCGAGGGCCTTCTGGCGGTTCCCTCATTGCGAGAAGCAAAGCTACAGGGAACCAGGCAGAGGGCCTTCTCGGTAGTGGCGCCCGCCCTGTGGAATGCCCTTCCAGCAGATGTCAAAGAGATAAACAACTACCTGACATTCAGAAGACATCTTAAGGCAGCCCTGTTCAGGGAAGTTTTTAATGTGTGATATTTTACTGTATTTTTGGTTTTTATGGAAGCCGCCCAGAGTGGCTGGGGAGGCCCAGCCAGATGGGCGGGGTATAAATAATAAATTATTATTATTATTATTATTATGTGAATGGGGCTCTGGAACAGATCCCGTTTGCATCCAGAGGTACCACGGTATGTTGGAAGCTTCCCAGAGTGGCTGGGGCAACCCAGTCACATGGGTGCAGGGTATAAATAAATTATTATTATTAATATTATTATTATTGAATAGGAGGTCCCTATTTTCATCAGAAATGGGTATGAATAACATGCTGCTTGTATTTCAGAGGGACTAGAGAGGATGTGCCCCATTTACCTTTTTTGCTGGTCTCCTTCGTGAGTGTGTTTTAGAAGGCTATTGGGTGTGTGTGAAATAATATGTCTAAAATTAAGGAAAGTGATAGATAGGGCTTGCAGGTTTTAATAGGAATCCTGCAACGTTTCTCCCCCATGATTCTTTGTGTTTGCTTTGTCATTGTGGCCTCTTCCAAACTTCCCCAGAAGATCTGAACGCATTTAATTCTTGGCACCGAAAACAAAAGCCTTCCCAGTAACTTTTCTCACTTACATGCAATAATTGTTGTTGCTGTTTTAAATTGCCCTGCCCAGTTTGCCTTCTCTGATTTGAATTGAAGGTGAATCCCAAAAAGGAAGAAGCTTTGCATTGTCAAACATGAGCTGGCCTGTTTGCCAAGCCAGTTCTCTGGCACTCCTGTGGTTTAAGCCCTCTCTCTGTGGTCTGTTTGACGCTCTCTTTCTCTCTAGTAACATGCCAGTTGCTCGAGTTTGAGGGAAAACAACCCCCTTCTAAACAAGAGTTTTGTCCTGAATCACAAGAAAGCAGCGGCGCTCTCGGAACAAACTGTTCCTTTTAATTCTGCAACCTGCCTGGCCTCTCTGTCTCTCTCCCTCTCTTTCTCTTTCTCTTTCTGTGGGCGCTTGTTCAAACAGCATTCATAGCCGTTTCCTGTTGCCTAGTCCGAAGGCCAAGAAGGAGTCTCCTTATCTGCATTACCTCGTTTGCCTGTTTAAAAAGTGTGAGAGACAGGAAGGGGTGGTATGTACACACCAGAGTGTTAGTGCGCGTGTGGGTTGCACAGATCCAACTTTCCCCATGTGCATTTAATTTTTGTGTGTTCCTTTGTGCACAATGGCATGCAATTGAACTCTTACCTCCATGTTTCCCATCCACGCTAGTTATTTCGGACCGCGACTAGGGGGTGAGGGGACTGGCTGGGCCAGACCAGCGGAGAGGCTCCTACATTTTGCTTATCATGCGCAGGCATTTGCACAAGGGTCCTTGCAAGCTGCCCTAGTCATCTGCCTGATTCTAAGAACGAAGGAGGTGGGGGAGCATTTATTTGCCCTGCACCAGAACTAGGGGCAACCGCCACTCAGCCAGCTTGCTGTAGTTTTTAGCACCTCCACAGGCGGCGAATGCTGCTGTTGCCAAATCAGCTTCTGGTTCAGGGCTGCCCCGAGTCACCCAGCAACTTTCTGTAACAACTTCATGGTGAGTTCTCTGAAACTTACAGTGGTACCTCTGAATGCGAACGGGATCCGTTCCGGAGCCCCGTTCGCATCCTGAGTAGAACGCAACCCGTGACTGCGCGGGTCGCGATTCGCCGCTTCTGCGCATGCACGTGATGTCATTTTGAGCGTCTGCGCATGCGCGAGCGGCAAAACCCAGAAGTAACTCACTCCGCTACTTCCGGGTCACCACGGAGCGTAACTTGAAAACGCTCAACCAGAAGCACGTTTAACCCGAGGTACAACTGTATTTTTCTTGGGAAAAAGCACTGGTCAGACCATTGGTCTGCACTGCCTGGCAGTGGCTCTGCGGGATTTCAGACAGGGAGACTTCCCTAGCCCCACCGAAAGGCGCTGGGGATTGAACCTGCGACCTTGTGCGTGCAAAGCAGACGCTTTGGCCCTGAGCTCCAGCTCTTGCCTCTTCCATATTGATTCGCCGTGAGCGCAGATTCCTAAAGCACAGCAGAGCTTAGCTAACCCACGGAAGCGATATTTGGAAATGCCGTGTCCCCAAAGAAACTTCGCCATGTGGCAGCCCCTTCACCATTGCAGTGGTTTCAGCCTGGCGACACTGAGCTGAATTGTGTGTCTGACACACTTGGCCTGTTGAGGCTGGAAAAGGCCTAGCTGACTAGTCATCCCTTGTTTGGGGTTGTACCAGCCTCTTCCACCTCCCAAGGACCCCCCTCCTGCCCAGCATCTTCCCAAGACTCAAAGCTGTGCCTGGGTGCTATTCAGCGCATGTATGAATTGGGGGCTTTTTATTCTGCCTGGGATGATTGACAGCTCTATGCGGGAGCGCATGCAGTCTGTGCACAGAGCCCTGCAACCCCTCCCCTCTGGCCTGACATGCTCCCATGCCTACAAGATTATGAGTCAATGCAAACCTTTCTTTCCTTTTTAATTGGAGTTTAGTCAGTCTTTACCCTGCCTCATGCGTCCTGTGCGTGAAATTTAAACTGCACAATCTCTGCGGTCTTTTGCACCAGCTGAAAGAAAACTCGGCCCCAGCCGCACTACAAATCTGAAACTGTGTCCTACCACTTTGAACAGTCATAGCTTCCCCCCAGAAGCATCCTGGGAGCTGCAGCTTGCAAGGGGTGCTGAGAGTTGAAAGGAAACTCCTATTCCTTTCACAGAGCTAGGGTTCCCAGAGGGGGTTGCAATCAATTCCACCAGTGTGGTGTAGTGGGTAAGAGCAGTGGACTCGTAATCTGGTGAACTGGGTTCGCATCTCCGCTCCTCCACATGCAGCTGCTGGGTGACCTTGGGCCAGTCACACTTCTTTGAAGTCTCTCAGCCTCACTCACCTCACAGAGTGTTTGTTGTGGGGGAGGAAGGGAAAGGAGATTGTGAGCTGCTTTGAGACTCCTTCGGGTAGTGATAAAGCGGGATATCAAATCCAAACTCCTCCTCCTCCTCTTCTTCTTCTTCTTCTTCTTCTTCTTCTTCTTCTTCTTCTCAAGAAGCTCTGAGAATTGTAGCTCTTACAGAGCCATAGCTGCTCAATTTAGACCAGGTGAATGGAACCTTTTTGCCCTCCAGATGTTGCCTCACCGAGCATGGCCAGGGATGATGGGACTTGTAGTTTAGCAATACCCAGAGGGCCAGATGTTCCCTACACCTGGTCTGGACATGACTGAGCTGGATAAGTGAATGGCCTGACTCAGTGGTTTCCTATCTGCAGATATCAGGCTTAGGAAGTAGAATCATAGTAGAGTTGGAAGGGTCATATAGCCCAACTCCTTGCAATGCAGGAATCTCAGAAGTCTGTTGTCTTTTTCTACAATAGTGTTAGAAGAGCACTCCGTTTTCGCAGTGGCCAACCAGTTGCCTATGTGAAGTGTGCGGTAAGACCTGAGTGCGAAAGCACCATCCCCACTTGAGACAGCAGACCTACTTGTGGGAGCCTGCCCCAGTTAAGACAGAAAGCAGCTTTGTTCAAACATGCTTATAAGTTGCCTTGATGTTGGCCTTCTTATTTTTTAAAAATATATTTTTTAAAGGAATTTTGCCTTGCCTTTCCGGCTCAAGAGCTTAAGCTACACATGGTGGCTAATGCAGGAAGTGAAAAATGCCTTCGTAACACGTGTACTTAACAACTAAGCAGGTGGATTGCGGAGAAAGTGTTTAGCAGAAGGAGAGACAGCAAAATCAATCCAGCGAAGCTGTGAGAGGGGGGAGTCTCTTTGGGCAGCCCAAGACATTACCATGCACACTACCCAGTCTTGCGCCCCAGAGAAGTGCTGCTAACCTCAGTGGCGTAGCGGCGTTTGCTGGTGCCCGGGGTATGTACAGCCCCGGAGGGTGAATGGACCCCGTTGCACTGGCCCAGCCCTTGTCCCCAGAGCCAAGCAGGCCTGTGCTATGCTGCTTGTCCATCCACATAGGGGGGAGCCTGGCTGGCCAACATGGCCCTTGGTGGGTGAATCTCCCCAATGCCCATGGAGAGGAATGCCAGATCGGGCTACACTGGGGTCACCCCTTGCCCACCTTCGTCTGTGTCCGCTCACTGTCTGAGCGAGGAGTGAGCGAGCGCTAGCTGGGCAGCCATTTAGCGAGGGGGCCAGGGATGCTGCAGCAGTCCCAGGCCAAGCTCCGGGCCCAGAGACCCCTGGTAGCAGGCAGGGCAAGAAAGGGATCCCTGTGTGGGGATGCCTGGTTTGCGCCCCTCCAAATTGTGTGCCTGGGGTCCTGGCCCCCCACACTATGCCCCTGCACTCCATTGTCCCTCAAAACAGACAGAGGCTAACAACAACAGTCCAACACTCGGACCAGAACACTGCACTCCTTCTCCCTCTCTCCAGATGTTCAGCTTCAACCCTTATCACCCCTTGCCAGCATGGCCAATAGTTGGTGCTGATGGGAGTTGCAGTTGAACAACAACTGGAGAGGTATGGGTTCCCCATTCTTGTTTTCCACAAATACTAATCAGCACCCCCCCCCCGGGACCGTTAAAATACGCAAGCTCCCCCCCGCCTGCAGCCTATCCTCTGTCCATTATGAAGACTGATTCTTTGCTAATGGGTAATACAGTTCTCCTGCCTTAGAGAATTATTGAGAAAATATAGTGGTAGTAATGTAATATGAATGTACTGAAGTGCTGTATAAATAGCGTTTAGTACTCTATAAAACTGACCCCAAGATAATGGAAGAAGACAGAAGATGCAATCGTAGAATTGTGGAGTTGGAAAGGACCCTGAGGGTCATCTTAGTCCAGAGATTTCCCAACTTCTGTTGGTGACACACTTTTTAGACATGCATCATTTCATGACACAGTAATTAAATTTCACTAGCAAACTGGAGGCTAAACGGACCCCTTTCCAGCCCCAGGAGGAGTGTTTGCGCAACACATCTACACGCTGCAGCTGAACACACTAATGGGTCGCGACACACAGTTTGGAAAGCTCTGACCTCGTCCAGCCCCCTGCAAGGCAGGAATACCCGGCTGTTCCATACGGGGATCGAACCTGCAGCCTTGGCATTATCAGCACCACGCTCTAACCAACTGAGCTATATAGGCATCCTGTGGAGGTCCATCCCGTACAATGTAGGAATAGAGCCTTTAGTGTTCAGTTGAGAGTGTATTAACTTATGGTCTGTGTGTGTGGTTTGGGAGCTGCACGGCCAGGGGAAAAACAATGTTGTCCAGGGTTGTAAAGACTGCGGATAGAATAATTGGATGCACTCCCCCTACCTTGGATCAAATGTGTGCTTCCAGGTGCCGTAAGAAAACTGCAGAGATAGCGCAGGATAGTGCACACCCCGGAAATGATCTCTTTCAGCATCTGCCTTCTGGAAGAAGGTACAGGGTTATAAAGACTAGGACCAGCCGCCTGAGAAACAGTTTCTACCCAAATGCAATTTTGGTTTTAAACGCAGTGTAAGGTAGTCTCTATGGGAGTATACTGTATTTAATTATGGGGTATCAGAGTTTTTAGGGGGCTAACCAGGCTGGGATAGCTGGGATAGCAGGCTTGTTGGTTTCTGAATGTCTGATGTAGATTTTCAATTTCGTTGTTCTGTATGGGACAATGACAATTAAGATTATTGTTTCGTATTGTATTGTGGTGGCACTTGCCCTTTTGGAATATTAGACAGGCACTACCTCTGTTGTCCTTTTGGGGCCTACCAAAGACCTTCTTCTTGCAACAAGGCGTTGAAGTTGAGATCTTTCCCAGCCTGCACCTGTGTTGGAATTGTTGTAAAGTTCTTTAAAATCTATTTCTACTGTTGTTTTATCCATTGTTCTTTACCACCCTGGGCTCCTTTGGGAGGAAGGGCAGGGTATAAATTTAAAATAACAGCAGCAACAACAAAAAGTCCAGCAGATTTTGGTTCTTGGTTTTGTTCCATATTTCTTTTAAGTGTGTGGATGCCATCTTTTCTCCTGCAGGTTGTCATGACAAAGCGGTCCTGTTGTACGAGTACGTGGGGAAAAGGATAGTGGACCTGCAACACACAGAAGTACCAGATGCCTACAGAGGAAGAGGAATAGCCAAACATCTGGCAAAGGTACGGGTTGCATATGGTGCTTCTACTTGCAGCTCCTTCCCAAAAGAGTACACATATTTGCATAAAACTTGCATCCCACAATAAGTTACACTTAGAGAAGACCCATAGAAACAAGTGAACCTGTTAATAATAATAATAATAATAATAATAATAATAATAATAATAATAATAATAATTTATTTATACCCCGCCCATCTGGCTGGGTTTGCCCAGCCACTCTGGGCGGCTCCCAACAGAATATTAAAAACACTATAAAACATCACACATCAAAAACATTCCCTAAACAGGGTTGCCTTCAGATGTCTTCTAAAAGTCAGATAGTTGCTTATCTCTTTGACATCTGATGGGAGGATGTTCCACAGGGCGGGCGCCACTAACAAGAAGGCCCTCTGCCTGGTTCCCTGTAACCTCACTTCTCGCAGGGAGGGAACCACCAGAAGGCCCTCGGAGCTGGACCTCAGCTTACGGGCTGAACCATGCGGGTGGAGACGTTCCTTCAGGTATACTGGGCTCACTGATTAATTTTGATAGGTCTAACTCCAAGTAGGACTAGCATTAGGTACAATCCAGAGCTTGTGGCAAGGAACCTGCAGCCATCCAGATATTGCTAGACTCCAACTCCCATCAGCCTCAGTTAGCATAGCCAGTGGTCAGGGATGGTGGAAACTGTAGTTCAACAGCATCTGGAGGGCTACAGGCTTGCCATCCCCGTAAGAGATGCAAATCTGGAAATAAATTGCCATAATTTAGAGAAAGCTTTAGGGGAAGACTGTGCTATCAGGTGAGCATGCAGGTTTGGGTGGGCAACCCCCAGGAGCCTTCTGGGGGGGTTCTTTAGTTTGTACTTGGACTAAACTACCACTGATGTTAAAGATACAGTTGTATTGCAGGATACACAGGGATTTGGTTCCAAGGGTGGTATCCACACATGAAAATCGCGCATAGCCAAAATTACCTTTTCCATGGCTGGCTGGCAAGGGGACGAAGCCTTGTGGGGAGGCCTCCCCAATGTCTCTGCTGCCTCCCCTCCTGGCAGAGAGCAGGAAGAGGGACGTAAGCAGAGACAGATGAAGGTAGAAGGGAGGAGCAGAGAGAGAGAGAGAGAGATGCAGGCCAAAGAAAAAGGCTGGAATGAAGCTTCAGATGAGCATGTGTGGTTGAAATTGTGCATGAAAAATTTACGTCGGCTGCGACTCAACTGTACCTTCAAACAGAGGACCATCCTCTGTAAAACAAGACTTGCGGCCACCCTGAGTACTTTTGTGTGTGTTAGTTGCTTCTCCTGGCAAACTTAATTCTGGGTTTGAAATTATTCAGAAAAGCACTAGAGCAGGCTTCCTCAACCTCGGCCCTCCAGATGTTTTGAGGCTACAGTTCCCATCATCCCTGACCACTGGTCCTGCTAACTAGCGATCATGGGAGTTGTAGGCCAAAAACATCTGGAGGGCCGAGGTTGAGGAAGCCTGGAGGTTTCCTTGGCCAGATCTGGAGATCTGGCATGGTGACAGGGTAGGTGGGGAGACACCGTAATTCGGCGGTCGGATGCATGCTTTGACTTGGAAAATTGGTGGGAAAAGGCACAGAAGGGTCAACGCTTTAGGTAGAGAGCTCTGACCCACATCTTAATACAGTGGTACCTTGGGTTACAGACGCTTCAGGTTACAGACTCCACTAACCCAGAAATACTACCTCGGGTTAAGAACTTTGCTTCAGGATAAGAACAGAAATCACACGGTGGCAGTGGGAAGCCCCATTAGCTAAAGTGGTACCTCAGGTTAAGAACAGTTTCAGGTTAAGAATGGACCTCCAGAACGAATTAAGTTCTTAACCCGAGATACCACTGTATTCATGAATGACGGAAATATTTGGGGTCTGGGGGGCAGGGGGCGAGCAACTTGTTGCAGTGTGGCTCCCCCCACCCTTGCAACTCTGGTGTGATTTATGCTCACAGAAGATCCCAGGATCAATCCCTGTGGTAGTATCTCCAGGTAGGCTTCCTTTCTCAGACCCTGGAGAATTGCTATTTGTCTGTATAGACAATAGTTAGCTAGAGCCAGTAATCTGGTTCTCTATAATGGGCTGTGGAAGGCTGCATCAGGTGGGTGTGATTTGGGGAAACCACACTTGCAGACCAAATTGGGATCTAGGCCAGGTCAAATTTAGCTCACAGGTCAAAAGTTCTCCGTCCCTATAACCAGGGTGGGGAACCGTTTTTCAGCTTGAGCACCACATTCTCTTCTGCAGAACCTTTGTGGGGGAGGGGGGCACATGCCAGGGGTGGGCGGGGCCAGGGGCAAAAGTGGGTGGAGCAATTTATACAAATTTATTCTGTACAGTAGTCTTCGTTCTTCACATACTCTATCTCTCTCCTCGTAAGCAAGAGGCATTATCAGAGTTGAAGGACACATTCCAGCTAGGTAAAAATGCTAAAGGAGGGTGTGGAGTGTGGTTGTGTGAAGGATTGTGGCTTGAGGAGAGTCCTGAGGGCCAGGCAGAGAGTAGAGGGGCCATATTTGCCCCTCCCCTGGGGCCTAGGGTTTCCCCTCGCTCCTGGGCAAGAAGGCAGCTTTGTGTGCTCAAGCCAGGTGGAAAATGGGCTTCGTTGTTATCTGGGGAGCTGGTTGGAGGGGAACCAAAATACAGCCAGGGAAGGCTCAATTGAATGCCGAGCTTGGAGGGTTGTGGGTGGGGGGGACAGGAGAAAGCCATATGCCCAATTACAGCCTGCTCTAATAAACCCTGACGAATGTCCGCGTTATCCTTCTGCACTGCTGCCTCCTCCTCTGTCCCCTCTTTAAGCCCTGCTTCTCTCGACGCTTGCCGGCTATTTTTAGCCCTCCTGTTTTCCAGAAGCGGAACCTGGTCTCTTTGGGAGTAGTAGCACCAGGGTGGGCAAGGCGTGGAGATGGAGAAGGCTCGGTTTTGCATATTTGATTGCCTGTGATTTGCCTCATTTCCATAACGAGGGTTGGCAGGCAGCAGATGTGACATGCTCTCCCTTCCTGATGTCCTCTCTTGATCTTCAGCGTGAGAACAAGAGATGCTCTCCCGAGGGATGGAAGGAAAAGAGGCTGCCCACGTCTGTTGACTGGCTCCTCTCTGTTCAATGGTAGCCTGATGTTGACAAATGTGAGGAGGTGAAAAAGCTGGTCGGAGAAGCTTTACCTGCCACATTTCTGCCTGTCAGATTGCTGTTTAAATGGTTTGTTGGTTTGTTTATTTTATTGCTTGCCCTGCGCTGGTAGGGAATTGCATTTGCATGAATGCACCGTGCTGGCAGTGCATAGTCTACCACCTTTCTAGGTATAGGGGCGAAATTTTATTTAGCTTGCATTTAAAGGCGAACCTACCTAATTCACACTTTGCAAAACAATACAGGCACAAAACCCCAACCCTCAAAATCTCTGTTTCTTCCAATTTTGCAGTGCAGTATTCCAGCCAATAAATATGAACAATTTTTTCATTTCGTTTTATTTATGGTTTTGGATATTATAACTTAAACTTTCTCTACCACACACACATGCGTACGTACGTATACACACACACACACACACACACACACACACACACACAGGTAAAATGTTCATGAAAATGCCTGTATCGATGAAACTTAACATCCAGAAATGCATTATATTGGGAAACTTTCTTTTTGCAAAAATGTGTATATTTGGCAAAATTGCATACAAAACTTTGTACGTAAGAAAACCTTACCGAAAGGTTGGTGAATTTTCATAAGGATCTTTTGTTAGAAAGAGGGGAGGGGAATTGCAAAGTGATACAGAAGTACAGTTGTACCTTGGTTTTTGAACAGCTTAGTTCCTGAATGTTTTGACTCCTGAATGTCGCAAACCTGGAAGTGACTGTTCGGTTTGCAAACTATTTTTGGAAGCTGAACGTCTGATAGGGCTTAGCCATGATTTGGTTTTTCAACGTTTTGGAAGTAGAATGGACTTCTGGAACGGATTCTGTTCAACTCCCAAGGTATGACTGTATTGAGAGAAATTTGTTTCAATTCATATTTTAAAGGTGAATCTAACTAATTCACCCTTTGGAATTCTGAATTTTGTAGTGCGGTTCTCCAGCCCAAGTAATGTGTACAAAAATATACATAGTAGAGTAGAACATGCACATATTACTGAAAATAACATACAAAAATGCATTATGTAAGGAAATGTGTTTTGCAAAAGAAAAATGTCTGCATTTGGTTACATTAGAACTAAAAGGCTGATGAATTTTCGTGAGGCTTATTCTTTTTTAAAAATAATCACAAATTGGTATGGAAATTAATTTAGGATTGGAAAAATGAAAAATGGAGCGAAACCAAAACTGACAAATTTCCCTGCTGGGTTCCCTTTCTACGTAGAACTTGGTTGAAAGCAACCTAACTTTAAAATGCGTCTGGAAACAAAGAAGAGAGTGAAAGCTAGAGGGGACCGGCATAATACGTTCGTAATGCCCGGTTCTGATTCATACAGAATGCCTGCTAGATTCTGTATAAGAGGACATTTCTAGACTATTTTCAAAGGTAGCTCCTTGTACAACAGTATTGCAGTACAGTCATACCTCGGGTTAAATGTGCTTCAGGTTGAGCATTTTCAGGTTACGCTCCACGGCAACCCGAAAGTAACGGAGCACATTACTTCTGGGTTTTGCTACTTGCGCATGCGCAGATGCTCAAAATGACATCATGCATGGAAGTGACGAATCACAACCTGCGCAGACATGGGTTGCGTTCGCTTCAGGGTGCGAACGGGGCTCCGGAACGGATCCCGTTCGCATCTATAGGTACCACTGTAATGCAGACAGAATGCTTAGCAGAGCATGAACTGCTGACCTTCAAGTAATCTGTACCCCATGAGGTTGGTATCTCAGGTGACCCTAAGTTTGTAAAAGGCTCTGAGTGCCACTAAAGCCACTTGTGTCTCTTGTTACAGTGATGGATCCAAGTGCGTCATCCAAGTGATGAACATGAGCTTTTCTGAAAGAGCATCCTTTTTGGCCCTAAGGTCTGAATGTGACAGTGGTTTGAGGGCTGGGTTTCTCCTCCCCTGGTGGTCTTCACCCTCTCACCAGCTTATACACACAATCTTGCACACACCTTTCACATGGGGAGGTTCAGCTCCCCTTATTCCTCAGCTGATTGGTACCAATGGTCTTCCGCAAGATGCTTCCAATAACTATCAGCTGGCCAGTGACGGGGAAGCAGTCTTTGGACCACATGGAAGTCTGCCGAGGGCCGCTTGTAGCTTGTAGGCCATGGATTGGCGACATGCCCTTCACAGCAAGGGCAGCTTCCTCCCAAACAAAGTAAATTGCCACTTATCTCGGCTGCCTTTGAAGGTGACTCGGAAACTACCACTAATCCAGAATGCAGCAGCCAGTCTGGGGACTGGGAACAATCGCCAGGACCATATACCAACCAGTCCTGAACAACTGGCTCCCAGTACGTTTCCTAGCACAATTCAAAGTGTTGGTGCTGACCTTTAAAGCCCTAAACGGCCTCGGCCCAGTATACCTGAAGGAGTGTCTCCACCCCCATCGGTCAGCCCGGACACTTAGGTCCAGCGCCGAGGGTCTTCTGGCAGTTCCCTCCCCGCAAGAAGTGAGGTTACAGGGAACCAGGCAGAGGGCCTTCTCAGTAGTGGCACCTGCCCTGTGGAATGCCCTCCCATCAGATGTCAAGGAGATAAACAACTGTTCGACTTTTAGAAGACATCTGAAGGCAGCCCTGTTTAGGGAAGTTTTTAATGTTTGATGTTTTATTGTGCTTTTAATATTTTACTGGGAGCCTACAGGGTATCCGGGGCAACCCAGTCAGATGATGATGATGATGATGATGATTAACCACCTCCTAATAGTGCCCCTGTCTTGTTGGCTTCATCCAGGCCAAACTACTGCAGCCAGGCATGGAGATCTAACCAGGCACCAGTTGTTTCTCTGCGATCTGAAGCATATATATATATATATATATATATATATATATATATATATATGCAGCGGAATCCCAGACCTCTTGATTCTCTCTTAGCTGCTCATTCCTGATTCCAGAGCGCTCCATTCTCTTGAATCCTCTGCATTTGAGCCTCCTTCACTTTTGCCTCCCCTCTCCCCCAGCTCCAGCATCCGTTCACTAAATTAGCTAATGATCCAGGAGAATTGTGCAGCGCTTATTACATCTGAGCGTTGGAAAAAGGGGGAAAGAAAAGCAACCTCTGCAACCTGCAATTTCTGGTAGAAGTGGCATTGGTTTGCAATTTTGATCCATGAAGCTCCCAGTAGGGATTTTCTTATTTCTGCCCACCCCTGACCGATTTGTGGGGGTTGGGGAGGGGAGTCCTGCTGTTCCTGCATGTGCAGCTTTTCTTCCTCTCCAGTGGTAATCCTGCTCCCTCCCTCCCTCCCCTTTGCAACAGACATAGGGGAGATGAGGACAATTTACAGCTTCCTTTGTCTGCATGAGGCCGTGATAAAGGGGGCCCAGTCTCTGCCAGGAGGAATTCCTGCCACATCTTAAAGAGATAGCTATTTCACAAACATCAAATCAGAGGTGGCACTCAGAGGCTTCCTTAGGCATCCAGACAATGGCTTTGTGTATCCCTGAGCAACTTTCTTAGCCAAGCTGCTTTTGTCTTTTTTGTTTGTTTTTAAATTCCCATACACAAGCTTGATAATATCGTCCCAGCATTTATCATCGTTATTACAGTGGTACCTCGGGTTAAGTACTTAATTCGTTCCAGAGGTCCGTTCTTAACCTGAAACTGTTCTTAACCTGAAGCACCACTTTAGCTAATGGGGCCTCCTCCTGCCACTGCGCCACCAGAGCATGATTTCTGTTCTCATCCTGAAGCAAAGTTCTTAACCCGAGGTACTATTTCTGGGTTAGCAGAGTGTGTAACCTGAAGCGTATGTAACCCGAGGTACCACTGTACTTGTTTTTCCACCCTTCACACCAAGGTCCCAGGGCAAGTTAGAAAGCTAAAGCATAGCTACATAAAAAGGCTCTAAGCATCTTAAAAAACCTTAGAAAACACGCACAAAGCATAACATCAGTGAAAAGGGGAGAAGGAGAACAATATTTAACAATAAAAACTTCTAAAAACCGTAGAAAGACCCGGTAAAACAGCAGCTGCTGTCTTTGTTGGGGCAATCCTAATTCCTTGAGGTCTAGTAGCATTGTCTTTTCAAATATGTTTCTGAAAGATTACTGGTTTTTATTTTATGATTTTAATGTATAGTACGTTATGCATATTTGTTATATTTATATTTTTAACCCACCCTGGGACCATTTGCTTGCAGGTGGGCTGTAAATGCAAAGGATTTTTGTATGCCTGCCCTCTAGGAACAGAAGGAACTCTTTATTTTGGTTCTCTGTTTCTCATTTTCCAATATGGAATTCAATTCTCCACATTCAATCTGCGCTATATATATTTTTAATCCTCATGAAAATTCACTAGCATTTTAGTGCAAATTTATCATAATGAACACATTTTTGTATGCAGTTCTGACTAATGTACACATTTTTGCAGGCAATTTCCCCTAATAAAATGCATTTTTAAAAAAATTATGCATGAAAATGTTCTTATGAACAGTTTCCCCTAATATATGCATTTAAAAAAAATACTCTTTGGTTAGAGAACCACATCGCAAAATTCGAAGAAGTGCAGATTTCTAATGATGACTGTATTTCAGATTCCTTCAGAAAGTGTGAATATGATAGACTTGGCTTTAAATGTAACCTGAATAAAATTCTTTCCCCCATCCCTATATACCCTCTTTGGCGGACCATAATTTACACGAGTTGTTATAGGCATTGCTTTAGAAGACACCAGTGGTACAATTATATGATCTTAGGCCACATCATATTCTATGATACTAAACAGTCATGTCTTCCCTAAAAGAATTTTGGGAGTTTTAGTTTCTTACGGGTGCTGTTAGAAGACTCTGGGAGGGAAATTGGAGTAGTCTAACAAACTACAGCTCCCAAAATTCTTTGAGGGAAGACACAACTGTGCTTTTTTGAGAGCTGCGCGAGTTTGTTTGTCCCCCCCCAAAAAACCCCACTTTTTTCAGGGGGAAATTGCAGCGTGAAATGATGTGAGATCAAACTCCAAATTTACCTCCATTCTCTCACGAGAGAAAATGGGATGTCCTAGTTTTTCTGGGACACTTGCAGGGTATGAAATGGGTTGGGGGTTTTTTGGTGGGTGGGGGGAGATACCACTTTCAAGATGATGTTTGCCACCTGCAGTTTTTGGGTTGGTTTGGTGGGGTGTTATTGGTTTGTTTGTATGTTCTTGTTTTTATCATGTATTTTGTGCTTTTACATTGTATTTTTTTATGTGAATCACCCTGAGATTTGCAGTACAGTGGTACCTCGGGTTAAGTACTTAATTCGTTCCGGAGGTCTGTACTTAACCTGAAACCGTTCTTAACCTGAAGCACCACTTTAGCTAATGGGGCCTCCTGCTGCTGCTGCGCCGCCGGAGCCCGATTTCTGTTCTTATCCTGAAGCAAAGTTCTTAACCTGAAGCACTATTTCTGGCTTAGTGGAGTGTGTAACCTGAAGCGTATGTAACCCGAGGTACCACTGTACACAAATTCAATAAATAATAATCACAATCTGCTTTGCATGCAGAAGGTCCCAGGTTCAGTCCCTGGCATCTCCAGGGCTGAGGGGCAACCCTGCCGGAAATCTTGGAGAGCCTTTGCCAGTCAGTGAAGACAATGAGCTAGATCAAGGGTAGACAAACTAAGGCCCAGGGGCCTGATCCGGCCCAATCACCTTCTAAATCCGGCCCGCGGATGGTCCAGGAATCAACGTGTTTTTACATGAGTAGAATGTGTCCTTTTATTTAAAATGCATCTCTGGGTTATTTGTGGGGTATAGGAATTTGTTCATTTCCCCCAAAAAATATAGTCCGGCCTCCCACAAGGTCTGAGGGACAGTGGACCCCTGCTGAAAAAGTTTGCTGACCCCTGAGCTAGATGGACTAATGGTCTGACTCAGTATAAAGCATTTTCCTAGGTTCCTGACATTAACATATTAAAATCTGCTGTCTGAATGAATCAATTAAAAATGTGTTTCTGATTAATGTTTTTTTAAAATAATAATAATAATAATAATAATAATAATAATAATAATAATAATAATAATACAGTGGTACCTCGGGTTAAGTACTTCATTCGTTCTGGAGGTCCGTTCTTAACCTGAAACTGTTCTTAACCTGAAGCACCACTTTAGCTAATGGGGCCTCCCGGTGCCTCTGCTGCACGATTTCTGTTCTCATCCTGAAGCAAAGTTCTTAACCTGAGGTAATATTTCTGGGTTAGTGGAGTCTGTAACCTGAAGCGTCTGTAACCCAAGGTACCACTGTAATAATAATAGTAATAAATCCATTTAACATTGCAGCCCTGGTTGAGACAATCAAGGTCATGAACATCAACAAAAAAATAAAAAGGATGGGGCAAACCAGCTTGTAATTTATATTACTGAAAATCAGTATGCACAGTAGGTCGGCACCTGTACGGACCACATATTCAACATGCACCTGCAACCTCTATATAGCTTACTTATTGCACTTTTAAGGTCACATCCTTACCATACGTTGAAAGCACTGGGCTTCTCCCAAAGAATCCTGGGAACTGTGGTTTAAGGGTGGTGGGAGCCGCTGATCAGGGGGGTAAACTACAGTACCCAGGATTCTTTGGGATGGGAGCCATGTACTTTAATTGTGTAGGGCAGGCATAGGCAAACTCAGCCCTCCAGATGTTTTGGGACTACAACTCCCATCATCCCTAGCTAACAGGACCAGTGGTCAGGGATGATGGGAGTTGTAGTCCCAAAACATCTGGAGGGCCGAGTATGCCTATGCCTGGTGTAGGGTATGGATGTGACCTCACTCTTTCTCCAAAAAGATGCTGCCTTGCTTGCAAAGCATTTTTAGTGGTACATCCGGACAGCCAAACCCTATTTAGCCAGAAATCAGTCAGAAATTTGGAACCTTACCTAGCAAACAGTCATGGGCCTTATTCAAAGCAGAAAACTCAGCTGCTACATTTGGATCTTGACAGCGCTTATGAGAGCTTGACGTTGCAAGATATTGATGGTGGTTCTTTTGCTTTCCTGTGTTTTCAGGCAGCCTTGGATTTTGTGGTTGAAGAGGACTTGAAAGCCCACCTGACGTGTTGGTACATCCAGAAATACGTCAAGGAGAACCCACTGCCTCAGTATCTGGAACGTTTACAGTCTTAACGCAGGAAGGCTGAAGAGCCTACACTCCTTAAGACATGAGTGAGCCTGGCGTCTCTAGACGGCCCAGTGCAGCTTTTGTTTGTGGGCTGACTTGGGACCCCTGAACTGCCCCTGCACATGCTCAAGAGTTCTTATTTTTGTAAAGACAAACGTGCAACTCCTCAACAATGCTTCCACCTGGCTCTTGCGATAGCTGGTCTCACCTGGATGTTTGTTGTTTACATCGGCCTCCTATCTTAAGGAAACCATCAGGTGTCAAACTAGGCCTTCGTTAGCATTGTGGCAATAGAGGGGTGGGCGAGCGGGGGTCACCTCCTAATTTTGGTTCTTCCTCCCGAAATAATAAGCATCAAGCAGAATGATCTGAGATCAGGCACCGCTTTCCTTGCCAACGCAGGGTTGGGAAAAGCTGGAAATCTACAACCCTGCAGAGGCGGCGGTCTTTTTTAAACATCCACTTAGGCCCTTAAGCACATTTTGCTATGTCGGGATGCCAACTCACAATGCAAAATAAACCGTGGCTGTCGCAGGGGTTGGACTTGGAAAGGAAGCAGGTTTTCGGTGCTAACTGCAATAAACACGATGCTTTAGAGACGCGAAAACTGTGTCACTCCGATGTGCTTCTGCAGACGTGAGCAATATGGACTGAGTGAGACAGTTAGCAAGTGTACATGGTGAATTTCGTTCCCCACAACAAGGGAAGGGCCTACCTGGGTGGCCACCCAGAGGCGAAAGGTGTAATTAAGCGATCCAGTTCGTTTGGGATGGAAGGCTGAAAAACTTGACTGCACATTGGAGAAGGAAAGGGCCTGTTGTTTTGTTTTCGTTCTGGGTTTTGGTGGGATTCTTCTTCCTCGCCCCCTTCCAGAGCTCTCCTCCTCAAGTGGCGGACGTTTCCTCTCACGGGAGAAGCAATAACAAGACTGAGAGTTTAACGAGTAGCAGCAGGAAGGAAGGAAATGGCAGGGCAGAGGAAACTGTGTGAGGCGAATGAATCCTGGGCATTTTAATAACAGGAAAGCCAGGCACGATCAGCAGCCACTTTTTAGGGTCCCAAATGGAGGCGAGCCAAGGAAAAAGCCGCGGCAAGTAAACCTCAGCTGACTTACTGACAGAAACGGACAGTGCAAAAAAACCCCACCAGGATTTGCTTGGCAGCCTTGGACATAAGCATGTGAAAGCTGTCAGAAAGAAAAGAGGAGGACTTGGCTTGTTCTCTGGCTTGCTCTAAGCAGCGTTTGTGTGGATGGAGAAGTAATTAACACTTGAACCTCATCTCCGCATGCCTGTGGGTTACATGATCGAAAATGGCAATACCATTTTTTCTCTCTAGTTTTTCAACACTTAATTTTGGCTTCCCCTTTCCATCATGTTGCCCAAACCCTGTCCCTCTGCTCTGAAGTCCTCGTGTGGAGACTTATACTCGACTTAAGAGCTGTTGTAGCTTTCTCAGCAAGGCGGGCTAGGCCAGGCTGCCATGGCGACGGCAGGCCGCAGGGGCTTCTCTGTTTGTTCCAGGCCTTTATCGCTTTGAAATGTCCCCCTCTCTTGCCCGGCTTGGTTCTTCAACAATATAGCTGGTGGGTTTGGTTGAAATAAGACCATGGGTCCCTGTGGTAACATTACTCCTTTCAACAGAAAGCTAGGTTGATTGGTGCTTATCTGTATTGTATTTAAAGCAGCAGAGAACCAGTTCTGGCATTTGTGGAGGGAAATCTGTTGTATTTCCACTCTCCTGACAACTTTCTCTCTCCCCCGCTCTTTGATGCACACCCCTGCCGACCCCTGCTGACATTTTTGGGTTGGAAAATGGGTAGACCTCTGCCCATTTCAGGGCCGAAGGGAGCTAAAGCAGATGGGCAGAGGAAGCCACCCGTTTCTTACCATTCTGTAACTACTGTCGCGTCCGCACCATATTTTTAAAGCACTTTTGTACCGCTTTCACAGTCACGTAGAATTCAGAAGATTCTCTAGGGGAAGCCGTGGCTGTTAAAAGGGGCATAAGAGTGCTTGAAATGTCCGGTGTGGATGTTGACCCTATCATGATTGCCAATCCCCTCTCCTGTTGTCTTGATCAGATCAACATTTCAATGCAGCACTCGTGCTAGGTATGCTGTCGGGTGTCATGTGGAAAGAACCAAGCGGTGAATGCAATCCTAGTCCCACTACTTTTTTTGTACACTGAGTGTGTGTGTGTGTGTGTGTGTGTGTGTGTGTGTGTGTGTGTAGGCAGGCATTTATGGCTGTCAGAAACACGGACTTGCATCTCCTGCTCATGTATACCACTGTTCAACGCAGGTAGAGTTTCTGCCTAGGATGACTGCAGTGAAGGGTCCTTCGTTTTGATTTCTTGAGAGAGCCTAGTGAGATCAAGGCCAGCCAACCCTGCCTTAAAAACAAGCTCAGTATTTTGATAGTGCTGCAGCTTCATCCTGAAGGTGCTACAACCATCATTTCAGTCTCTGATCCACCTGAGATGTGTTTTGATAGTATTTTATTACAACACCAAGGGTTTACTGCCGGGTCCACCCCCTTCTCTGTTCTCTGTGTTTTGATATTACGTTGAATAGCAGTGCTTGCCAGTTCCAAGCTGGAGTTTCCAGTTACTCATCCCTTGCCACCAAGAGATTTGCAGAAGCAACTGTGGTGGGGTGGAAACGATTTCTCTCCCTGTCTAGATCAGGGATTGAGAACCCATGACTCTCTGGATGTTGTTGGACTCCCAACTGCCTTCACCTCCAGCTGGCATGGCCAATGATCAGGAGTGGTGGAAGTTAGAGTCCAGCCACACCTGGACAGCCACAGGTTCCCCAGTTTGACTCTAGCTTATTTCTGTGATGGGGTATCTCCCTTGCAGCTTGCTAAGACAATTGCTACGGCTTGCTGCTGGAGAACAGAACAGAAGATGGAGACATCTCCCTTACTCATGTGTTGAAGGCACAAGCGATAAAGCTAATTGGGGAAACACAGACAATTGAACAACTCCCAAAACCACCAAATGGAATATCTATTTATGACTTGTCCTCCAGTGTTGTTTTCCACTCAGTGTGGATATATTTTCATTGCCCCCAACCCCTTACTATTCAATTAAAAGTGGTAAATAATGTGCCTTTCCTACTCAGGACCTCTTAAAATGATTTTTCTGTTGTTGTTTGTGTCTAACATTATCCTTCCCCCATTTGTCATATTATTAAGGAAACCTGACCCTATTGCATGGTATACAATAAAAATGTGTGGCTAAACCAATTGGCATTGACTTGTCTTGCTGGTATTTGATAGCGAACGACATGTAACTAAAGAGAAGAGGTAACTCGCGTGGATTAAATTGTGGGCATTAAAAAATGTAAAGGCAGTGTCTCTAGGAATACATTTCAAAACTTTAAAGTAGAGAGAGCCACCATAATGCTCTCCTGGTGGTTTGACTCCAGCTCTCAGCCCCAGGCAGCATGGCCAATGTTCTTGGAGGTTTAGACATATTCATGGAAGATAAGGCTATGCACTATGTCCAGTATCAAAGGTGTATGCTTCTGAATACCAGTACGGAGAGGACTGTTGTGGTCAGATCCTGCTGGTGGGCTTCCCATTTGCCACTTAGAACAAGATGCTGGACTCGATCTGCCTTGGGCCTGATCCTGCAGGGCTTTAATTATGGGCGCTTCCAGATTGACTCCTCTTCCTGCCATAGAGCCGCAGTTCCTGGAGTGGCTAAACAGTCAATCCCTCTTCCCAGGGAATTCTGGGAATTGTAGTCCTGTGAGGGGAATAGGTCTCCTAACAACTCTCGGCACCCTTAACAAACTACAGTTCCCAGGATTCTTTCAGGGAAGTCGTGATAATTTAAAGTAGCATGATACTGCTTTAAAAGTATTAACGCAGAAGGAGGCTTAGTCACTCGTGGTGAGTGAAGGTTATTTCTTGGCTTCACCTTGCTTTTAGAGATTACATACATGTTCTCAATATTGTGGAATGACTAGATACCAATATTTATCCTGGCAGATGTCCAGTTTTTGAGGGCCATTTCATATAAACCTTGCACAAGAGCCCAAAGCAATCTTGCTCAGCAGCCGTGGAATGCTGGCTGTTGAGGTATGGAAAATGTTGGGAGAGGGAATGTAATGGAGTGTTCTGGAAGAAGACATGCCCCTCCAAGCAAGAGCATTCTGTGCTGCAACTTTTTGTTGCAGATCCCACTTCTACATTCCAGAAAAACAAACAAGGATCAGTGAGGGCAGAGGCCAAAGAAGGAACAAACCGTTTATGACATTATCTTAATTTGCAAGAGATAACTTAGGTTGCTGATGGCTCATTTGTACACACAAGAATCACAAAAGATCCATCAGATTGTATCATTAGATTGTCACCTCAACTTTGAGGAGAGTCCATTTGCACATTATGCTCTGGTTATCAAGTGGATGAGCCCAAAGCACCCCTGAAATGACACGAACTTCTGTTCAGAGATGAACATGTGTTCCTGCTATGTCGCTGCTTGTTTGCATGAATTTTATCAAGACTGGACCTAGCTATGCACCCACTTTGGTCCAATTCTCACAGCTGTTGGGAAGAAGGGAGACTGCTCAGAACTGTTCCACACACCAGTCATAGCACCTCATGGTGACCATAACACACAAGATCTCAGGCAATATCTAAAAGCCATTTTGCAAATGCAGCTATGTGAAGCTCTGATTCAGATGCTCTAAAATGCCTTATGCAGCTGAATGGAGGAAGTAATGTTTACCCCAGTGTGACCACACTGGTCAGGCCACTTCCTGGTACTGATTTCTCCAAGTGTTTTTATTATTATTTAAATTAAAAATACAGGGTCTGCTGCAATCATGTGAATTGCTACCAAGAAGCAGCCCCAGTTAACCTGGCTGCTCAAAGTAAGACATTATGTTCTCAGTGGGGCAGCATCCATGAGTTCATTTATATGTAGGTTTTAGAGTAGGAAAAGGGAAATGCCAGGTGCTGTTGAACTACAACTCCCATCATTCCTGACCATTGACCATGCTACCTGGAGCTGATGGAAGTTGGAGTCTGACAACATCTAGAGGGCCAGAGGTTCTTCATTTCTGTTTCAGAGCATCTGATCTGGGTCAACATTGTCACCTTTCACTGTTGTGGGTGACTGTTTTTTAATGTTGTATGGGATGTTAATACGTTATATGAATTTTTCTCTTGGTATCACACATTTACGTAAATGTTTTTCACAGCAAGTCACTTGGAGATCTTTTTAGGTAACGAGCAACTAGCAAGTTTAATAAATAAAAGAATGGTGCCTAATAATTACACAGCATAGACCCACTGAAATTAATGGGCATGGCTATTTGGCTTAGGTCTATTCATTTCCATGGATCTATGCTGAGTAAAAGCTAGCTGGATGCAACCCAATATATAATTAAAACTAAAATGCAACCTGAAACCAACAATAACAGCAGCATGAAAATGCATAAAAGCAAATAAAACAGAAATTCAAAGGATCCAAACATATAATAATAATAATAAAAATAAATTTTTATTTATATCCTGCCCTCGCCAGCCGAAGCCGGGCTCAGAGCGGCTAACAACAGTAAAATGATACAACATTCTAAAATAATTTCATTATAAAATTAATTCAAATCAGATTAATGGCAACCATTGAGCTAGAGTTCTGTGAGGATTGCCAAAGGAGAGGGTCAGGCAGAAAGATGTCAAGTCCCGCAGGGCCCTAGTCTCTTGTGACAGAGCGTTCCACCAGATCGGAGCCACAGCTGAAAAAGCCCTGGCTCTGGTTGAGGCCAGCCTAACCTCTCTGTGGCCCGGGACCTCCAATATGTTGTTGTTAGCAGACCGTAAGTTCCTCTGTGGGACATACCAGGAGAGGCGGTCCCATATGTATGAGGGTCCTAGGCCATATAGGGCTTTAAAGGTTAAAACCAGCATCTTAAACCTGATCCTGTACTCCACCGGGAGCCAGTGCAGCTGGTATAGCACCGGGCGAATGTGATCTCGCAGCAAAGACCCCGTAAGGAGTCTCCCTGCAGCATTCTGCACCCGCTGGAGTTTCTGGGTCAGTCTCAAGGGCAGCCCCACGTAGAGCGAGTTACAATAATCCAGTCTGGAGGTGACCGTAGCGTGGATCATAGTGGCTAGGTCAGGGCGAGAGAGGTAAGGAGCCAACTGCTTAGCTTGGCGGAGATGAAAAAATGCCGCCTATAAAACCCTATAAAACAGGGTCCAGTCCGATAGGTCAAAAAGATGAGCCATGTAGCAGCAAAGGTTCAGTGGTAAGAATCCATTTTGCATGCAGAGGTTCCCTTCCTCTTCATTTAAGAAGCCTCACGTGCCAGGTGAAGTGAAAGATCTTTGAATGAGACCCTGGACAGCTCCTGCTAGTTGAAGGTCAGAGCAGACAATACTATCTAGCGATACACAGATGGAAAAATTAGAACGTAAGAAGAGCCCCATTGGATCAGGCCAAAGGCTGTCTAGTCCAGCACCCTGTTTTCACAGTAGCCAACTAGAAAATGTATAATGATCATTATAGGGACGCAGGTCTTATTTTTCAAATGATGGAAGGATTGTGATTGATTCTCAGTTAAACCTCTAACTAGTTCAGATGACAATCTTGAGCTAAGTTAAGAACTTTTGAGAACTTAAAGAGGAAAAGTCACCTGATTCAGGAGCAGTCTGCATATATATATATATATATATATATATATATATATATATATATGCCTATATATTGGCCTATTCCGACCTCTTTTTCTTAACGGTAACTGTTCTGAAAAGCATTTCAGTTCCAGACGTTCACTCCCGATTGTGCAGATAAAACAGAATTCTACAGGACACGGGGTATCAGTGTGTGAAAACAGCCCAGATCCAATAATCCCCAAATGGTGGAGATACCAGGCACCATCCTGGCGCCCAGGCATCTTCACTTGGTCACGAGTGCCATGATGCAGGTGGCACTGTGAGTTAAACCACAGAGCCTAGGACTTGCCAATCAGAAGGTTGGCAGTTTGAATCCCCGCAGCAGGGTGAGCTCCCGTTACTCAGTCCCTGCTCCTGCCAGCCTAGCAGTTCGAAAGCACGTCAAAGTGCAAGTAGATAAATAGGTATCGCTCCGGCGCGAAGGTAAATGGTGTTTCCGTGCGCTGCTCTGGTTCGCCAGAAGTGGCTTAGTCCTGCTGGCCACATGACCCGGAAGCTGAATGCCGGCTCCCTCGGCCAATAAAGCAAGATGAGCACCGCAACCTCAGTCAGCCACGACTGGACCTAATGGTCAGGGGTCCCTTTACTTTTACTAATGATCACTATGCGTTTATTTATGCTTCAACTTTCCCCCCAGATGGGGACTCGAGGCAGCTTACAGCCAAAATAAAGAACAGCTGAAAACTGGGGGGTGAGGAACAACAATTATTTAAAAACAATTCACACACATATGAATGAGATCTATTCAAAACATACAACAAAATCAGCATTGTACCAGCACCCAATTAGATGCCCCAATGAGAAGCCCAAAAGCAGAACCTTGAGCCCAGCAGCACTATTATCCACACTGGTGATTCCCAGCAGCTGGCTTTCAGAAGCATGCTGCCCGCCAATTGTAAATCCTGTAGTTTTAAGTACATAACCTTAAGGAAGCTTCTAGCATGGTGTGGGGTTTGGAGTGTCTGACTAGGCCCTGAGAGACCAGGGTTCAAATCCCCCGTCAGCCATGAAACTCACTGGGTGACCTTGGGCCAGTCTCAACCCACCTCACAGGGTTGTTGTGGATTTAAATGAGGAGGGGAGGGAACCATGTGTGCCGATTTTCTGCTGCTTGGAGGAAAAGGTGGAATATAACTGCAATCAACAAATAAATGTGTTCCTCTGTGTGACCCAAATGACCTTAACTATGGGACGCTGTAATCCCAGGAGTAAAACTCCTCTAAAAAATAAACAGAAATGGCTGCATTAAACCCAATGGGATCGGGGCAGCGAGGCCGTAAACAAAGCAGTTCCTTGGATGTAAATTCTATTACAATAAGTGGCAGCTGCTTTCAAGTAAACTCCTTGCAAAAAGGCTTCTTGGCGCAGCTGCAGGACACGAGCGTTCTGAAAGGCGAGGGCTGTGATTGGCCGTGTTCATAACAGGGGGCGGAGCACGCTCAGGACCCTCCTCCCTCCCTGCTCTCCTGTGTTGGTAAACGTTCTCCCTCAGACCCACGTGGCTTTGCGAGAGGCGACCGCATGGCTCTCGCGTCCCGCGGCTTCCTGGGAACTGTAGTTTCTCTCCCCTCCCCCTTTCCTAAAAGTTTCCTCCCAGCTCGTTCACATCGTGACTACATTTCCCATGCGTAGCCGCGCTGGATGGGGAGTCCGACCTCTCCCGCTAAACGCCGCCGCGCGAAGCACTCTGGGGCTTGTGGTTCGAGCGCGGAGCGGGAACCTTTCCCGCTTTTTTTTTTTTAATCCTCCCTTTCCCTGCCCCGCCTCTCCCCTCCGAATGGGAGCAAGCTCACCTCTCCACCACGCCGCCACACTAAAGAGGACTACGTTTCCCGGCAGGCTTCGGGACCCTTTCCCCCTCCCTCCCTCCCCCCTTCGCCTCACGGCGCGCGCCCTTCCCTCCCCCGCCCCCGCCTTTACTTTTGGCGGAGACATTTCCGAAGCGAGTCTCTCCAAGATGGCGGCATGGGGAAGGAGGCGCGCGGGCCCCGGCAGCTCCAGCGGAGGCGGCGCCGGCGCGAGGGAGAGGTGAGCGGCGGAGGCCCGGCTGGGGCGGCCTCCTCCCCGCCCCGGCTCCCGGCCTTCACGCCCTGGGCCTAGGGGAGCCGAAAGCTGCTTCTCCTCCCCTCACGCCCCCTCAGGCCCCTCAGCTTCTCTGAGGCCTCCTCTTGGCCTTGCAGGGGACGAAGCAGGGGCCAGGCCTCGAGACTCGCCAACGGCGGCGGAGGCAGCTTCCGGGGCGCCTCTGTGGGACGGGAGAGCCGGGAAGGAGGGTGCGGGTTGGCGTTGGGGATAAGAGAGGGGATGGCCGACTGGGAAGGAAGAGTGCTGCTGAAGGATTGCCCGAAGAAGCGGGGGTGCCGAGGTCATTGGGTTTAAGAGGCAGGAGGGGTCGCTCCGGGGTTGGGGGGGCTAGCGGGGTGGCAGAGGCGAGGGAGGGGAAACGAGGCTTCGGCCTGTGCGGCACAAGGCCTTGGCATAAGTAGGGCGAGGGGGCCACCCCCGGGAGAAGCCCGGGGCAGGAGGAGTTGGGGGCTGCAGGAGTTCACCCTTGGGGGAAAGGGGAGGGGAAGAATGGGGGCGCAGGGAGTGGGGCAAGAGGGTGGGCACGGGATGGATTAGGGGTTGCAGGGCTCCTGGAGGAGGTGCTGCCGAAAGAGAGGTCAAACGAATGTGTGTGTGTGATATAGGGGGGGGGGGCGCTGGAGGCACCAACGTGTGAAGCTTCTGTGAGCGAGGAGGAATCCAGTTGCCTCACAAGGTCTGGGTTCGGGGTGGGGGAAAGGTCGTGGCTCCATCAGGCTGTGGGAAAAGTAGGTATCCCCTCACCGCAACTTGGAGGCAGCAGGCCTGTGGCAAGGGAAGGTCAGTACACAAAGTCCCTTAACTTAACTCCGGGGTGTTTCACTCATCCCAGATGTTAGACCCGGAGGTGACAAGAGTAGCTTCTGCTTAGACTAAGAATATTCTTGGATGCTCTTAAAATCTATTTTTGAAGGCCGCAAATGCTCCCCCAAAGTCCTCTGAGAGTGACCTCTTGGTGCACAGCTGTTCCTGTTGGTTGAGTGATTTATGTTTTTAGGTGTTGCATTGTTATGGATTTGGAAGGTTAGGGAGCTGGTGGGGTGGAATTAAGCTGGTGGCTCCTGGCTGTGGCAGTTTCACCCCCTTTGGCCATCAGCTCTCACTTTACTTCTATGTAGATAATGGTAGGAGGTGAAACAAAGAATATTTACATAGTTTTCTTGTGGGGTTTCTCCCATTGCTCAAATTAACCCCCAAAGTTTTAACATATTGTACTTTTAGTTTTGAAGTTCAGTCTTTCGTTGTAAATATTCCCACTTTTAAGGGTAAGCTTCTAAAAGATTGGTATTTGCAACTCTCAGTTGAAACTATTGCTGTGTAACTCCTAATTATAATTTTGCATCTGGGTTTCAATGGTTTCAGCAAACTTCCCTAACTTCAGTTGTTACTTGTTGCATTCTCTCCCATGAAGGCAGAATGAGGATTTTTTCGTAATGGTCAGGGCATTTTAGACTACAGTGGAGAAAGGCATAATTCTTCTGAAGTATCAATGAAAAGATAAATACTTTCAGCTTTATTGTTAAAATGGTTGAAGCCAATAAGGAATAGATGGAATGAGCTCTTCCGTTGAAAAAGAGTTTAAGACTTCTAAGTCAATGTAATAAGAAAGTTACCCATATTGAACAGAGTGTTTGTGAATATGCTAGAGCAGTTAGAACCTGGACCAATCATGTTTAAGGCAGTTAGAGGCAACTGGGGTAAAGAAATGCTCTGTGTTGCATGTGAAGTCTGCAGAAGTGTTTTTCTGAGAGTCTGTTGCTTGGGAAGCTGATGTAGTCCAAAACATCTGGGAGGAATCAAGTTGGGGAATGCTGACTTAAACAACGGTTATGGATTGGCTGCAAACAAGTGTATGAAACTATGGTTTGAATAGCTCTGCAAATCTTGGCATTGTGCTAACCAAGGTTAAGTTTTAATCTGCAGTGACAAACTGGTAAAAGCAGGTTCTTTGTGCCTTTGCTTGGAGGATTAGAAGCTGGGCTTATTGGCACCTATACCTGCTCTCCAGAGACTGGGTTTAGCCCAACCAGCATCATTGTATGACTGAGTTCTCGATCAGAGTGAAGTCAACAAATCCCAGCGGGAACTAACCATAGCTAAGTGTTACCGGTATGTCTGCCATAGGTAATTGGAAAACAGTGTATGCTAGTTGGTAATGCGGCTCATAACAGGAGTTGACTAATATTCCTGTTTTTGTAAACAAGTAGATCATACCCAGAGTAGACCCATTTAAAAATGGTCATAACTAATTGAGTATTACTTACTTTGATGCAACCCATGGCAGGGATGATGGGTGTAGTTTTACATGCAGCTGACTCAAGAAATGTTCCAGTTCTTTGTTTCTGGCTGAAATAATTATTAACCCCCTTTGTATTATGGCTTCTACCCTTCTCTCCACTGAGAAGGTGGAAATGTATATGTCTGTTTTCTGCCCATCTTTTTTCAGTGTCCCCTTCTGAGTAACATCTGTGTGACTTTGGCTGCCGGGAATGTGTTTTGGACGCAGAACAGATCTAGTGTTCATCAAGTAACCACAGAATTCATGCAGCTTTCATGGTAGATGTATTTCCCTTCATTTGTCAGTAGGTTATACCTGCTTCCTGCTTCTTGGATTTCCCATCAATGAGCTTTTTTAAAAATATGCTTTCAGGCTATTTTGATGCTAGGCAGTTAGCTTAAAAGGGAGTCTTGTTGACATGAGAGGGTTAATGTTGGGTGAATAACTAATGAATAAAATATTGTCTGGCATGATGGAATATGGTCAAATTTAATAATATAGCAGATACCTCAAACCAGTCAGAGGCATCTCTTTGAGTTAGAATTCCAGTAAATTGTCTGTTCAGATGCTGCTCTTTGACAGGCTGCCTCTTATATTATGATGTTTGACTGTGGTTGAAATACTAATGAAGGCATGGGGCCTACTTTTTAGCTACATCACGCTGTCAGCTTTTTAGGGCTTCTCCCCTTCCCAGCTTTACAGGGGTAGTAGAGCACTTACTGCGCATGCAGAAGATCCCAGAATCAATACCCAGCATCTCCAGGTACGAGTTGGGGAAGTCTCTTGTCTGTAATCCTGGAGAGATGCTGCCAGTTAGACAGTACTGAACTAGATTGATAAACGGTCTGACTTTGTATAAAACAGATTGCTCGTTAGGGGCAGGTAACCAATGACAACTTCAACCAGCTGCTGTTTCTCCATCTCATCCCTCACCCTCATCATGATCTGGGGATAATAGACTACATCAGTTAGAGTAGTAATGGTTTCTTTAGATCAGGCGTTGGTCCACATTCCCTCAATGGGCACCTTTCCAGGGATCACATGCCACAGGAAGAGGCAAAAGTCGGCTGAGGATGGATGGAACTTTCTCCATTGTATAGCAGGCTTCATTCCAGTCAGGTTTCTACATACACTTCCCTCTCCATTCAGGGAAGCAAGGGCATTAGCACAGTTCAAGGGCGCATTCCAACCAAGCCAGGAGCATTCAAGAAAGTGCTGAGCAAGGCTAGGGAGGGGATGCAGCCTGGAAGAACCAATACAGGGGCCTGAGGTTCCCCACCTTTGGATTACGTAGTGTCATCGGCATATCTGGTACAGTATTCAGCCAAAATATGTAAGTGCATTTGGGACAGATACCTACAGTCAAAGAGGAAGGAGGGATGAATGTTGGCAAATGCAGTTGAATGTCTTAAACCTTTGTTATAGTTAGGAATGAGGATTAAGGGAGTAATCCAAATACTATGCAGAAGATATGGGTTTTGCAGAGGAGAGTGGAGGCACCACATTTGTTTGGGGTGGGAATTCCATGCCAGGGATGGAATAAAAAATGACCAGTCTTGGAAGTACTTGGAATGTTCAAAAGTGCTTACAAGCATGTATTTTTAAGCTTGTGTACTAATAGTGAACTTAATTCTCCGAGCAATGATCCTTATGAAACCAAAATGGCATCATTCACACACAAGATGGAGGTATTGGCAGCCATTTATTAGATTTATACAATGCAACTTCCGCCAAAGGAGCACATGACAGCAAACATATCAATACTAAATACAAGTAAAACTTGTAGAAACAGTTTGGAACAACCTTCTGAAAACCAGTTTAAAATGCCTAAAAGCAATTGTCTGCTCTCAAACTAATAATTTCAGGATTGCCAGGGACATGACTTTCAGTCATCAAAGGCCTGACTAAATAATGTTTTGAAATTTCTCTTAAAAATTAATAGTGAGGGAGACAGATGTGCCTCATTAGGGGGGTATTCCACAAACATGGGACATGCCACTGGCCAGGCACCTCCAAATAGCTGCAACACCAGCAGGTTCTCCCCGGTGATTGTACAGACTGAGCACTGTTCAAAACTCATCAGGCGCATTATGCGGGGTCCAGTTGCGACCACGTGGAGAACTTTGGCTGTTGGCGACTGACATCTCTGTCTGGCTGGTCCCTCCAGCTTTCTTAAGCAGGTGAGGAGAAGAGCTTGCTTATTGCATTTATCTCCCACTTTTTTCTGAAAGGAGTACATGTTTTACCTCCCTTCTCAGTTAATCCCTACAACCACCCCATGAGGTAGGTTAGGGGGCTGTGACTGGCTCAAGCTCACTCAGGGAGCATCATGACCAAGTGGGGATTTGAACCCTGATCTCCTAGGTTTTAGGTCCAACACACTAACCACTGCACCATACTGGCTTCCTAAAGTACTTCTGCTATGAGGCAGCTCTACAAATTACATAGGTAAATATGGGGAACGCCAAATTCACTTAAGAGAAGGATCTGGAATATTTTCCTTGAAGCTTGAATTTGTTATGTTCTTGATTGTTTTATTTGATGTTTTAATGTGTTGTAAACTGCTTTGACATTTTTTTTCTTTAAAATATAAAGTGGTATAGAAATGAAATTAATAACAATAATTAATCCCATTGCAAAAAAAGGGCACCTAGACACTCCATTGTGACACCATAACCTAGGTTTAAGGTGCTATTTGGCAATTAGCTTGTGTATCAGTGAGTTTCTAACGCTGGGCCTGAGATGGCTGATACTGTTTTAAAAAACCGTAAAGACAAGAGTGGGGAGTCTGCAAGGTGGGTCCCGTGAGGACTGGACATGTGCAGTGGCCATAGAGCACTGATTAATATCGGAGGGGTGGAAGTGAAAACTGGGAGGGAAGAATAGGATGGAGGAATACTCCACTGCAGCATTTTGTTGCAACCTCCACTTGTTCCGTCTGTTTCAGATATTCAGGCAGTGAGAGTGCCGTCGCATATATAGCCAGAGCGGTACCATCCACAAGGCAGAGGGAGGTGTCAGCAGGCTCGGAGGAACCTTGAGGTTTGCAGAAGTACAATAAACATTTAGAGAAACTAGCAATTTACTGTGATTATATGATCCTGTGATTGTTTTCTTGTGTGAAACACTAGGCGCACATTCAGCTGTGTGACTCTTCAAGTTGATCAAACACAGTGGACAACCTACTTTTATTCAGCTCTGAAGTTTTGGCTTTTCCATTCTGAGTGAAAATCTGCTGGGCCACTTCACATGCGTTGCTGTCCTTTCTTTTGTTTCATGCGCCCCTCTTCAACGCTCTCTTGAGCATGGCTTTGCATCAGGGGGCTGATATTAATGGTAATACCTAGACTACACTACAGTGTGTGTGGTTAGGCGTTCTGGGGTGGGCATCCTCTCCATTCAGCTCTGATCTCCAGTTACTGCCCTGTTGTTGCAGCTCTGAGGTTTCCCCAGCAATCTTGTCAAACCATGTACAGCCTTGGTGATACTGAATTCTTTAACCATGGTTAGCATTGAAAGAGTTTGATACACATAACACATGCTTGTCTTCGGCTGTGCCAGAAAGTGCTGACCCTAGCGATTAGACTTGGGACAAAGTGATCCAAGACCCCTACGGTGTGCGGCTCTTGGTATTTAATGGCATTTGAAAGATCATGCAATTATTCGGATGTACCCTTCTATATTTGACATACCATGTGACATAAACTTTGCCAGTCGGCAGTGCAAGAATTCCTCTCCTTCCAAGAACCACTTCTTTGTCCTCGTTTGATTTAAATAACATTTTATTTCATTTCTTAATAACTGACACGGAGAGAATTTGATATAAAAAATTGTCCAAAAGGCATTCAGAAATGCTTGCACTCTACAATGTTAATGGTAGTACTTTGGTTTTGGTATTCCCTTCCAAGGCATCTCTTGAACCTAGGCTTCTATCATTTAGGTGCTGGGTTAAAACTGTATTTTTACTTTGGCTTTTAATTGAATTATGACCTGCCTTTTTTTAACAGGCTGCTGGTTTTCATTGGCACAACTTTTTATTATTTTTATGACCTGCGTTTCAACTTTGTATTGTAAGCTGCTTTGAGCATATTTGATGGAAAGGTGAGATAGAATGTGGATTGTCAACTGATTGTTTAGTTGGTCTGCTGTGCAAATCACCAGTTGATTATTAAATGGGGATGTTACAGGTACCTCATATATGTGCCTTTTGTGACACAGAAGGTGTAAAAGTGTAAAGCTGTAAAGCAGTAGTTTAAAAACTGCTGCTCATTGTTGGGACGGAAGGTCACCTTAGTATTTCCGTTCATTGCCCATTACAGGAAGGCACGAAAATGACATCAGAGAACAAACATGTGCCTTCAGCTTGCATTGCAGTGGATTAAAATTTGCCCCCCACCAATTAACTAAAGGATTAGTTGAGTGATCAACCAATTACAGCTTGCAGCAGTACTATGTATGTGTGTGAATGTGAGGTTTTCAAATTCCTATACAGCTGAATGCAGGAATTTCTCCTGCTGTGGGTGTGTATACACTAAAGCTTGCAGTCTTGAAACATACATTTTTGCTATTGCTAGATCCTCCCTCTCCTGCCCCTGCCCCCCCGACCCCCTGCTGGGCTGTCTCAAATGTATGAAGAGGCAATTCTGTCCCAGCTGTAGGTTTATTTGTGCTGTACTTTATATGCAGGGTTCAGACTTAATCTCGGGGTTCTTGGGTGACAAGTGTACAGACTTTCATCTTCAATGTATTGAAGCCCATGGGTTTTCGCAACTGGTGAATACAGTGTTGTTGTTTTAAAAGGAATTCCTAATGAGGCTGTCACATGATGGATAGCCTCTATGGATTTCTCCACACGCTTCTCGAGATTCTAATCCTCGCTCTGATTTAGAGAGAGAATTGGGTGTGCTGAGCTTTTTTGCAACAGTGCTAAAATTTGCACCCCCCTCCCAGTGTCATCGGTGGGAACGTTATTCCAGGCAGACGCTAAACAAACTCCACACCACACAAAGCTTCCCTTTGTTTTGGATGAGAGGGTCTAGAAAAAGAATGTGTAGAGTACACAGCTGCTCCAAAGCTTTGTTCCATCCCATTTTGAACAAAGGTGTCCTTTGGCTATGTGGTCTGGAAAAAGCTTTCCCCTGCCGTGGTGGCTTTAAAATGGGCTAAGTTGATCTGCGTCTCAAGCACAATACTAGCAGGGTGCTTCAATCCCTGCTTGTTATAGAAAGAGGAGAGTACGTTTTAAAGTCCCTCTTCAAGAGATTGCTATTTACTGGCTTTTTGTTCAGAATAAATCCTAAAGAGGAGATGGGGGATGTGGCAGTCATATTCCTGGTCTTCAAAACTGAGGTACCTTTTAAAAGAGTCTACCCCCGTCCAAGTCAAGTAAACAAGATTGCTCCTTGAATCTTGTTTTGCATGGTGTACCTCACCGCAGCATCAAAAGTTTTAAAATTTCAAAGCAGCTTGAAATGTTTTGTCCAAATTCACTGATAGCCATTTTGCAGTGGGCTTTTCTTGGCTTCCCAGGAATGTGGAAACTATTTCAATAGCACCCCCCCAACAAGCACTTTTTGATTTAGTGTGTATTGATCTGCCCTGCTGATGTTCTCAGACATGCTTTCAGTAGCATCCAATATCTTAATCCTTGCTCATAGTCTGCTAATGAATACAGCAGTGTGTCCTGTTCTGGTTGATGACTTCTTAACATTGCCTCTCTTGCTGCTTGTGTTTCTGGAGTTCTGTTTTTACACTTGCTTTGGACCTTGCATATTGTGATTGGGAACTGGTTTTGCGAATACACATTAGGAAGGCCATCAAGGTGTATCAATTGTGGCTGTTCCTTTGAAACACGTGGGAGCAACAACAGGGAAATGACTGGATTTCCTTACCATGTATCTTGAAGGGGGAGGAGCCGTAGCCTTGTACATCTGGGGCAGAACAATCTAACCATAGGAGGCCAGAGTCATTTATGCAAGGGTAAATAATGCTGATGTAACTGACCCCTATTGCAAACTGTTCAGGGGTGGGGCTGAACCTAGCAATGGGAAAGGAAGAATTTAGAAATGGAGTTTGACTTAAACCACTGTTTTCATCAGTGTAATTTGTGCTGGGTTGCTAGGTAATATGACAGAGTCTGGAATAGAGGTAAATCTGCCTGAATGCTCCTTTTTTGAGACTAGTTCCAGCTGAGCTGGGTTGGAGGATGGACTGGTGCACCTCTGACTGAGCTAGAATGAGGGGCTTTACCTAGCTGAGCCCTGACTCAACTGGAGATCCACCTATCCCAAACTCCTGGCAGATCAGATCTTGGGTTTGGATTGCTCCCGAAGTGCATCTTGATGTGGGGAATCACTTCCCGAATGCAAAATATGTGTATGTTCAAGTCATTACACTAGTTCAATTCAACAGGACCTGCAGGAGAGCTGGCAGTGGCCACCCACCCACAGTGAGACGAGTAGAATAAAACAGCAAAACATTCATAGTAGAACACTGACAAGGGAGCAGGGAATGTGGTGCAATGTGGCGTTGGTAGCACTGTTTTGTGTGTTGGGAGTGAACCAAAGAGGATCTCCCCTTCATTTATTTGTCTTCCTCTAGTCACAGACCCGTGAAGGATCCATAAGCAAAACTGCAAAGTACTGCTGGTTCAGAAAATGTTCTGAATTTCTAAACTTGAAAGAGGTAGGATCTGTTTCCCCTTCCAGGCCCATTAATTTCTAGTGTGAGTGTGGATTGGTTAATTTCCAAGCTCCATGTAGCAAAATGGTCCCACTCTCCAGGTTGGTGTTTTGGAAATCTTCCTCAGGAAAGCTTTTTGCCTTCAGAAACTGGTCTCTGAAAAAGTAGGTACACCTTGCTTGCAGGAACAGTCCTGTGATGTTAATTCTTAATGTCAGCGGCCACCTGGTCAGTTTGGCCAGGTATACTGATAACACACACTGCTTTATATCACTAGAAAACGTGGTCAGTTTTGAGGAAAAGAGATAAAAGGATGAAGCTGATGTCTAGGGAGGGAAAGACAGTGAAAGTCAAGATCTGGTTGCCACTACTTGAGGGTTTAAAAGTATTGTTTTGTGTAGATTGTGTCCAGTAGCAATCCCTAGATCTTTATCATCACCAAAAGCAACACCAAAATTTTGTGAGAGATTTCTAAACTGCCCTACATCAAGGGGATCCCAGGAACTCAATATGGAAAATTGCCTGGAAAGGAGCTCAGCCAGACCCTGATATGGTGACCTGCCATCATTTTTGAAGCATTTGGTGCAGAAGTTCCTATCTAGCCCATGTGATTAAGGAATAAAGTTTGAAAACATGTGGCTAGTGCCTGCTGTGAAGGCTTAGTTACCAAAGGGATTTTTGGAGAAGTCTTCCCATCTTAACAGGTTTCTGTACCATGTACTATGACGAGTCTCCCAAATCAGTTGATAATTTTCATGAGCTCATGTTACCTGGCCCTCTAATGCCTGAGTTCATGTTGGAACAAGGCTAGGAATACTGTGACTCAAACAAATTTTGTATGGGTGTCCTTAAATTCGGAGCACAAGATGTTGATGTCCTCAGTGCACTATAACAGTAAAATAAGAACTGCAGAGCAACAGGTTTATGACCACCAAGTAAATAAGACCTGAACTGCTACTAGGCTAGTAAAAAAAGTGTGTGTGGTTTCTATGAAGGGGAGGTCAGTTCCTTCTCTGCTGGACCACTGTGGGTCGTCGCCCCCCCCCCATGCTGGTTGTAGAGCCTTTTCATCCTCTGCAGTTAGAACAGAAACCACGCAGAGGAGGATCAGTCATCCTTCCCTCTACTGCCAGGCTTGCTTGCCTAGAATTCTTAATTTGGCTACAGCCCCTAGGCAAGCTTATAGGTTGTACTGAGGGGGGGAAGGCAGGGAGCAAGGCCAGTTCACAACCCTCAAGTAACTCACTTGCCTTTCCTTCCGACAGGGTCACCTTGTCTGCCACGGACTGTTACATTGTTCACGAAATTTACAACGGCGAGAATGCTCAGGACCAGTTTGAATACGAGCTGGAACAGGCCTTAGAGGCTCAGTACAAATACATTGTGATTGAGCCCACGCGCATTGGGGACGAGACGGCCCGCTGGATCACTGTTGGGAACTGCCTACACAAGACGGCCGTGCTAGCGGGCACAGCCTGCCTCTTCACCCCCCTGGCTGTTCCCGTAGATTATTCCCATTACATCTCTTTGCCTGCTGGCGTCCTCAGCATAGCCTGCTGCACCCTCTATGGGATCTCTTGGCAATTCGACCCCTGCTGCAAGTACCAAGTGGAGTATAATGCCTATAAACTCTCTCGCCTGCCCCTGCATACACTCACCTCCTCCACTCCCGTGGTTCTGGTGAGGAAGGACGACCTGCACAGAAAGAGACTGCATAACACGATAGCACTCGCTGCCCTGGTGTACTGTGTAAAGAAGATTTATGAACTTTACGCCGTATGATTGCGGCAGAGGAAGGAGAAATCCGCAAAGACAAAAAAAAAGTGTATTAAGACTCCCACAGTGACATTCAACTTTTCTTCTTGAAGTGGTGCCTGGGAAGCAGTTTGGTTTATCCATATATTATTATTTTTTTGTTATTTTTAGAAGAAAAATAACATGTCACTGGGTGCATCAAGGGAATTTTCAGTTTTCTTACACCTCGGACATGGATCTGCCATGAAAAGGAACACTGTGGGAGCTGAAGTCAATAATGGAATGTCAATGAACGGAAAGATACCTAAGAGGGAGTCTGGGTTTTTTGTTTTCCCCCCAAGAAACCTTTAAGTATATTGTTTAATTGTATTCTACAGAACCAGCTCAAAGTTATCACTGACAATTCATTAAAGGATGAGAATTTCAAGTGGTTTGCTTTCTTTTGGTGCCAAAGTTGTTTCTAGAGGAATAACTCTTAAGGAAGGCTGTAATCATACTAACTCGTGAGTTTGAAGTGCAGCTTTTGGTTATGAGTAGATGGCCTCCTTGAGGAGGGTTCACTGTTTACAAGGTGCTTCCTTCGTCAGAGCAAGCCCTTGATGTTAACTTGCCCAATATTTGTACTGCTGGAACACAGAAACATAAGCCATGCCCTTTTGCGTGGGGCTTACCTGCCCTCAAAGCTTAGTAAGCCTTGCAGTGCAGGAAAGTCGCAGCAAAACTTAAAATGTTAACTAAGACAAGGCTGAACTTGCAAATTCTGCTGGATTTTACCTGGTGTTAAGATTATGCTGTTAGCATGCAAAGAACAATTCTTCCCTTCATTTAATTGTACAGGGATTAAATAACCTTTATAATGGACTTCAGCCTTGTAAAAAGTAGCACTTCAATGGCAAATTTAAATATCCTCCATAGCAGATTATAGTGTAACTGCCCTATTGTAAGCACTTCTCCAGAATTTATTTTTTATTCTGAATACTAATGCCCAGGGAAGCATGTGCTGTTTGAATGTCTCAGTACACTGTTAAATATCTCTTTCTCCCTTTTCTGTGTTTTATAACACTAAAACTTGCTTCTGAACGTTGTAAGCAAATGATCTTCCATAAACTGCCAGCCCCTATGACACGCTCACAAAAACTCATTTGGCGCCTGCAATTCCCCCCCCCCCCCAAGTACAAGTGAAATTGTAGGCAGACCACTTGCTCTTCTATAACAGGACTTCATTTCAATCATTATTGCATGCACCCTCTTTAAACTTTGCTGTTATCTGGCAGAAAAAATCCATGTTATGTTCTTCCCTCCCTAGCATCTAGTTCAACCTATCTTGGATCCTGCGCCTGGTACCCAGTGATGGGGAACTCAGGGATGAAGCCAGTGCTAGCCACACTTAAGAGTGGACCCATTGAAATGAATGGGCCTCCTCTGACTAACCTTGGTGACATAAGAGTGTAATGATAGTTGGGCATGAGGTACATTCTACTTGCCATTATGGATGGGGAACTTGAGGCAGAGCTGCCCTTTTTGCAGTATTTAGTCAAGTCCCCTGCTCCTTTTAACTTTTCAGTGAACTGTGGATTGTGTATAAGTCTTCATTTCCTAGTTGGAAACAAGAAGTCTTCCCTCTGATCACATTTTAACTGATAAATCCTAAAAGGACCCCTGGGTATTTTCGCAAGGCTCTGGGAAAGAGTAAGACTATTGTGACTTCCAGTACAAGCTTTGAACTTGCGAATGGAAGCATGTGAACATGCTCAGATCACGTACAGGTATATTCTCTTGCTTAGCGTGATAACTGCAACCTGACCTTTGTGCAATGTAGAGTGACCTTGGAATGGCATCCCACAAGGGCAAAGCCAGAACTCAGTGCTATCTTTAGCCCTTGGAATCCAGTACAGCAAGCAGAGAGCTTGCTGTTGCTTCTGTTCAGTAGGTCAGTTTGGCCAAGGGTTGAAATCCTGCAGCCTTCTGGTCACAGTATCTGTTGAGTGCACCAAGCAGATTCCTGTAGCTGTATTTGCTTGCTGGAGACCAGGATTATAACAGGCATTCTGCAAGTAACTAATGCAGTAATTCCCTCAAATTATAAACCAGAAGGGTGAAAAAAAGCACAAATATTATGTAAAGTGTTTTAGCTTCTGTTGGTACAAGCAATCACTAATGTTCATTTATTTACTCTCAAGGTTAAGAATTGTGAGAACCATCTTGTTAGTTCTATGGAGTTGTGTGATTGCTGCAAGGAAACTTTGTGTTACCTGCCTTATCAGAAGCATGGAAACTGCATCTGTCTACGAACAATTCTGCTTTCAGGAATCAGGCTTTTGAATTTGCCATTAGAGAATCAGTAAGACTGAATGGGGATGGAGGCTGGTACTACTATCAGGCAAGGATGTTCTTTGCGCACTAGAATCTACATTCAGATGAGCTGCAGAGCAAACAGTGTACGTAGTTCCTCTTTCATGTCTATTTTAATAGCAGTTAGCAACTCGGATCTGCCTAAGGAAGGTAAGCTGCAGCATCCCGCCCCCCTTATAACTTGGGGGAGGGGGGACAACAGCTTTCCGATACTTGGATGTGCTAGTAGTGCTGTACTTCCTACCCAGGACCTACTCTTGAGCTCAACAGGTGAGAATACCAAGCTAAGCTACTAGGAATAAGGGTAGTGGAGGTGGTAGCTTTTTAGTCCTGGCAAAAATGCAGTAAGTGCAGTTAGGCAATGCATGTGCAGCACAAGCTTATTTAATTTCAGCTGCCTGCATCCCTTCTCCCCACCCTGGCAGAAAGAAGCAGCCTGCAACCACTTAGGTTTTTAAAGAGAATGATATTGGAGGCAATGGTAGTCTTTCGTTCTCCCTCAATAAGTATTTTACATTCAGCTGATGAGAGCCTAGGCCAAAGGAAACATAAGCTGCCAGTAGCCTGTTGTCTTGTGGACAAGCCCAAATAAGATGAATGGGAGCTGTGGAGGTGTGCAGTTCCTGCTCATTTCAACACGCAGGAGAATTTTCCCGTGGCCTAACTCCTTGCAGATGAAGCCTTTTGTCCCAGGGAGCCAACAAAGCTGTAAGTGGTGAAAGCAGCTTTTCAGATGCCATCAGTGATGTACAAGCAGCGAAAGCCTGGCTCCGACTCTTCACTGCAAGCGAGAGATGCAACTTAAACAATCCTGAAGTTCATGCTTCCCACAGACCCTGGACACATCAGCTGGTAGCTTCTGGTTTTAAACCAATGGTTTAAAATGAACTCCAATTGGTTAAGAATCCTTGGGTTTCCTTTCTTTCCGGGCTCTAGATGCCATAAAGTGGAAGAAGAGCCTGGGACAGAGCGTTCGCATGTACACGGCCAGAGAAGGCATGAAGCCAGCAACCAGAACTTCCTTCTTCTTCTCCCCAACAGCACTCAGAACCACCTGAGCCACCTCTGCAGCTGCCTTGCCTTCAGAAGTTGACTTGTCCATTACTGAAAAGAACAACAAATTACTACCTCCCTCTAGAGATTATTTTCTGTTGGTGGATCCAGGAGGCTCAAGATTACAAATTAAGCCCATAGATCAAGAGATGTGCAGAGGTGAGACTCTGCAAACAAGTCTGTGACCATTGAACATGGGCCACTAAAGCCATTGAAGATTATCCAACTTCGTTAAATGTGCTAGTTTTTATATTGGGCCTTTTCAGTCAATGCCAAACTTTGAGAAACCGGGTTTTCCCCTTTCCCTCCACTGGCACTCCCTGTACGCCAACAGATACATATAATTTACACAAGCAAAGCTAGTCCTCACCTCCATACTGGGATCCATCTGCCATTACAGCATTAAGTGAGAGATTTGTCTGAATGTAGCCGGGGCTCACAACTGTGACGTCGACATCGTACTGCTCCACTTCTGCTCGTAGGCAGTCAAAGAAGGCTTGGGTGGCATGCTTAGAGGCAGCATCTAAAAACCCCGAAGGTGACACAATTTCAGTTTATTTCCAATCTGCAGCTTCCCAGTCAAAATGCATAGTTGCCTTTTGCACGAGGCATGTAACAGCGTAAATAGCTATTAGCTACCAGAACTGAATGCAGCCTATTCCAAGGCAGTAGGCTTTTGCTGGGGCAAGCAACAAGGGCGATTATGTCTGATTCTGCTCTGCTTACAAGCTTTCCAATGACATCTTGCCAGTGTTGGAGCACACAGGCCCTTGGTCCAGCCCAAGATGGGTAGACTTTAATAGTATGCCAGCTGCTGAAGAGCCAGTGTGGTGTAGTGGTTAAGAGCGGTAGTCTCCTAATCTGGGGAACCGGGTTCGTGTCTCCGTTTCTCCACATGCAGCTGCTGGGTGACCTTGGGCCAGTCATACTTCTCTGAAGTCTCTCAGCCCCACTCACCTCACAGAGTGTTTGTTGTGGGGGAGGAAGGGAAAGGAGAATGTTAGCCGCTTTGAGACTCCTTAAAGGGAGTGAAAGGCGGGATATCAAATCCAACTCCTCCTCTTCTTCTTCTTCTTCTTCTTCTTCTTCTTCTTCTTCTTCTTCTTCTTCTTAAAGGAAAATTTGGGAGGATCTTAAAGGGACTTTAAGAATTCCAAACCAAGTTGTAAACTGGCATGGGTCTCTGCAAGGATCTTCATAATCATGGGAAAGACTTAACTTCTGTTTTAGAGAGGGGAAAAGGAGTGATTTGCCCAGGTCAGCTCCAATGTGCTCTTTGCTGAATCACACAGGCTTATGCCAAACAAATGAAGCAAGAGCTTTTGAGCATGGTGTCTTTTTACAGGCTATGGACAATGGCACTACCCTGTTCCTTTTCCAATTTCTTATTTTAGGATTGGAGGGTTAGATTTCAATATATGCAGAGAAGTTCCAAGTCTGTTAGGTTAGCATGAATGCTATAATCAGATTCAGCACAACTACTTAGGCAGATTTTGATGGCAAAGTTTGCATTCTTATCGTAAATGTGATGTAGGGGGAGGAATACCTGGGTAAGGGCAGTGATTATCCAGAATGAAATTGGGCATTTTGGACCACACGATGCAAGACGTATGCTACCTTCTGGTGATGCAGAAGATACCAAAGCACCCCTCCAAAATGGGACCCTGCATTGCTGGCACCCGTAGAAATTGAGTTCTTTGTGCAGTAGGACTGGCCCTGTGGAAGTCACACCCAGCTCTGGAGACAAGCAAAGATGAAGATAGGGAGAGCAGAAACTATTCTTCCCAATGTTTGAGGTTCGCCTAAGCCAGTGTTTCTGAAACTTGAGTCACCTGCTTTTGCTGGACTACGACTCCCATCATCCCTGACCACTGGTCCTGCTAGCTAGGGATGATGGGAGTTGTAGTCCAACAAGAACAGGAGACCCGCGTTTGAGGAACACTGGCCTGAGGCTCCGCTCCCTTGAGCTCTATATGTGCTGTATCTACTATAATGTGTTGGCTGCCCCTTTCCGGTGAGCTGGTGGTTCCAGAGTAGCCAACCCCTCCCAAGCCTTGTGAAGAATACTTACAAGCTGAGCGGTAAGGAATGCCAATTTTGCCTTGAACGCTGCTGATGGCGACGATGTGGCCTTTTCTCCTCTTGATCATGGAAGGCAGAATTGCTAGAGAGAGGAGGGAGGGGGAGAGAATGAGAATGCAACTCCACAATCTTGCCATGAGAAATAATGTGTGCTTCGATCCAGGGAGACCAGGGTTTCTTCCTTATGCTGATACCTAGAATCGTGTGTATAAGTGTAACTGTCTTATGCAAATATATTTCAACTTCCTAATTTATCCTAGTCACAATTTCTTGGGGATTCCTAGAGGACCTTGAAGTTGCAATATTTGTAGAAATGCTTCCTGAAGAGAGAGGCAAAATAATCACACTGGGATCCAAAAGATGACCTTGCAGTTACTTCTTATCCAAGGCAGGATATGTTCCTACCCTGATGCTGAAAAACTATTTGGAACAAAGTTCCACTGATTTCAGTGAAAGAAATGAGTCCTTTTTTCTTAAGAAATCTCCTTGAACATAAAATAGGATGCACACTGGAGAAGGGTCAGCTGGCACAGGTGGGTCCCATTTTTACTTTCCCAGAAGCTCAGTAAGGAAGGTGCAAACAAAATTATTGTATCCCTGTATTATATAGACAAGCCTTTCTCAACCTTTGGTCCCCAGATGTTCTCAAACTACAACTCACATCATTCCTCTCCACAGGCCATGGTGGCTAAGGGATGAGAGTTGTAGTCCAAAAACATATAGGGACCCAGAGCTTTTAAAGGCAGACACAGACTATGAGCAAGGAATGTAAGACTCAATAGGGCTTGTGGGCCAACGTTTCCACCAAGCAACAGCTGAGGAGCTGCATCTACATTTTCCCCACCAGTGTAGTGTGTAACAGCCAATTCCCCAGACCTCTTTCAGTTTCCTGCTGCCCTCTAGGATTTTCTCCATGTAGAGAAATGCTACAAGGGCAGGGAGAGTTGCTTTGAAAGAGGGATCAGCAGCCAAAAGTCGACTGCCTGATGCTTGCCCGCTTTGCTTTTCTACAAGCTCTCCTCCAGCTCAGGAAGGTATTAAAATGGCAAGCAAGGACCATTTTAGCTTGAAAGTAAGCCTATGGTTTGTGTCACCATGGTCGTTTTCAATACTGTTGCATGAAGCACGTCCCACAGGCCATATGAAGAACTCCAGGGTGGAGGGAGAGCCAGACAAATGTAACTCCTTGTGCCTTGCAACCTAGCTGTAAGCCCTCTGAACAGCACTTAAGTGGTCTACATAGAATCATAGGACTGTAGAGTTGGAAGGGATCTCGAGGGTCATCTAGTCCAACCCCCTACAATGCAGGAAGCAAATCTAGAATACTGCAGAGGTGTAACTGCTAAAGAAGTGGGGCACAGTAACCACCGCAGGAAACGTTAGGATGTGTGCAGAAAGACACAGGAGGAGGCTGTTACAGTGTACCTTTTGTCAAAGCAATTGGGCCAAAGTAATTGGTTTCCATCACTTTCCTGTCCACTTCCACCAGGGTGTCCACAATTGTGCCGCGGTAACTGATTCCAGCATTGTTAATCAAGATGTCCACATGACCTGCACACTTCAAAATCTCCGCGGCAGCGCCAACGACTGCTTTGATGTCAGCGAGGTCAAAGACCACAGTGTGGTGTTTATGGGGCTGTTGAAAAAGAAAAGAAAAGAAAAAAACAGTTAATCGTATATGAACCTATTCAGCTGCAAGGTTCATCGGGTAGCCTTGGTGAAACCACGCTCTTAGCCTATCCTCTCTCACAGTGTGATACTGGGAAGATAAAATGGCATTATATACATGCCACAGGGATCTAGGGAAATGTTTATCAATCAATGCATGCTCTAGACATTTGAGGGAAGCCCCCTCCCAAAAAAATATTGGGGCGGGGGGAAAGGGCTTGGCACCCCTGTTACCAGCATGTTAGGAAGGAGCAACTGGCTTATATGGCTTAAAACAGGGCTGCTTCCAGGTTTTTGTTTGGGGTGGGGAGGGGATGGACCTTGGGCAAGGTGCTTTCAGGCCTAGTTAGCTTATCTCCTTAACACACAATACAGAGATATCAAGGACCAGGCTTGTTTTTAATGTGTGACATTTTAATGTATCTTTAATCTTTGTTGGAAGCCGCCCAGAGTGGCTGGGGAAACCCAGCCAGATGGGTGGGGTACAAATAAATTATTATTATTATTATTATTATTATTATTATTATTATTATTACAGAGATTGTTGCTCCTCTTGCTGCTTGCTTGCTTGCTCAAAGAACAGATCAGGCAGCGGCGGCAGCAAGGATGGGAGGCACCAGGGATTGGCAGTGGGACACAGGCTTCAGTGAGCATTCAATGATGCTGAGCCCTGATGCCGACCCTGGCTTTAAGAGGGTTAATTTGACCCAGCAGCACACAGAAACAAAACACATTGCAACCAACCATGCCCTGCACCCTCTGGACTCTTGCACTGCCAGCAAAACAAAATCCCTGTGTACATGATGCTGACACAAAAGCTCTGCAAATGTACCATGCAAAAGAATGACATTTTACTGTCTTCCCCTTTCCACCTCTCTCCCTCTCCACCTCTCCTCTTCCCACAACTCCATAAACCTGTGACCTGCGTGAAAAGCATCCCTGACCTACGGTCTCTCCACCTCCGTCTCTTCCTTCCCCCTCACCCCCTTGCTTACGTTCTTTGGGTGGCCAGCAGCAGTGGAGAGCTCCTGCAGAAGGTCTTGAAGTCTCTCTTTGCTCCTACCACACAGCACCAGTTCTGACCCAGCAGCATGGAAAGCTTTGGCACATTCTTGGCAAAAAGAGAGGGGGGGGGGACAGGGAAAAAAAAGCCTTTACACAACTCTTGTATGACCACACTTGGAATGCTCTTTTGGGTGAATGCACTTCAGAAAGGATACTGGTAGATCTAGAATCAGTGGAGAAAATGGCCAAATGATCAGGATTAAGTTAGAGACTACTTTGGTTAGGAAAAGAAGAACTCAAGTGGGCGGGGGGGGGGACATGATTGCAGTTTACAAAATTATGTATGCTGTATTGTGGGGAAATGGATTAAAGCTCCCCTTCCCAATCACTGTAAAACCCAGGCTCGGCCAATGAAGCTGACTTTGGATCAGTTACGGGGTGGGCGACCTGTAGCACAACAACATCTGAATAGCCACAGATCCCATAATTCTTTTCTTTATAGACACGTGTTTTGGTACATATCTGACACTTTGGCCTCAGCCCAATTTTATATTTAATTTCTTCATTCAAAGGTTCTGCTGGTAAATGAAAGGGGGAGGTGGTGAATTAAATAAAGCAGAATGCTGAGGGAAGCATACATGGATCTATGATCACATTTTAGATTCAGCATTTCAGTGAGATAGAATTGCCGTGAGAGAGACTGGTTTGTCAAAGGGCACCCAGTAAAATTTGAACACTGATCTCCTCGGCAGAAGACCTTTATCCAGAGTACTGCACTGTATCGCTGCTACTGCAGAACATAATTCCCCTTTATGTGCATGGGGGGGGGGGGGAGCCTTCTTCCTACAACTCCCATCTTCCCTGACCACTGGATAGGCTGCCTACAGCTGAATGAGAATTGCAGTACAAAAACATTGAGGGGAGAGACCAAGTTGGGGAAGGCTCTTTGAACCTGTGGGACCATTGAACGGCCTCAAAAACAGTCAGTGTTTCAACACTCTTGAAACTACTTGGGCATGAGCATCACAAGACTGGACTGGTGTCCATGGCAGGCCCAGAAGGCTGCACCACAAGAACAGGCCTTTGCGGTGGCTCCCTGCTTGTGGGATGTTCTCCCCAGGGGGACTCATCTGGCACCCTCACGACATCTCTTTAAGCACCAGGCAAAAACACTCCTCCCAGGCCTTTGGCTAAAGCTAGAGAGTTCCAGAAAGATATCTACTTCTGCTTCACTGACTATGCAAAAGCCTTTGACTGTGTCGACCACAGCAAACTGGCAAGTTCTTAAAGAAATGGGAGTGCCTGATCACCTCATCTGTCTCCTGAGAAATCTCTATGTGGGACAAGAAGCTACAGTTAGAACTGGATATGGAACAACTGATTGGTTCAAAATTGGGAAAGGAGTACGACAAGGCTGTATATTGTCTCCCTGGTTATTTAACTTATATGCAGAATTCATCATGCGAAAGGCTGGGCTGGATGAATCCCTAGCCGGAATTAAGATTGCTGGAAGAAATATCAACAACCTCAGATATGCAGATGACACAACCTTGATGGCAGAAAGTGAGGAGGAATTAAAGAACCTTTTATTGAGGGTGAAAGAGGAGAGCGCAAAATATGGTCTGAAGCTCAACATCAAAAAAACGAAGATCATGGCCACTGGTCCCATCACCTCCTGGCAAATAGAAGGAGAAGAAATGGAGGCAGTGAGAGATTTTACTTTCTTGGGCTCCATGATCACTGCAGATGGTGACAGCAGCCACGAAATTAAGAGACGCCTGCTTCTTGGGAGGAAAGCAATGACCAACCTAGACAGCATCTTTAAAAGTAGAGACATCACCTTGCCAACAAAGGTCCGTATAGTAAAAGCTATGGTTTTCCCAGTAGTGATGTATGGAAGTGAGAGCTGGACCATAAAGAAGGCTGATCGCCGAAGAATTGATGCTTTTGAATTATGGTGCTGGAGGAGACTCTTGAGAGTCCCATGGACTGCAAGAAGATCAAACGTATCCATTCTTAAGGAAATTAGCCCTGAGTGCTCACTGGAAGGACAGATCGTGAAGCTGAGGCTCCAATACTTTGGCCACCTCATGAGAAGAGAAGACTCCCTGGAAAAGCCCCTGATGTTGGGAAAGATGGAGGACACAAGGAGAAGGGGACGGCAGAGGATGAGATGGTTGGATAGTGTCTTCGAAGCTACAAACACGAGTCTGACCAAACTGCGGGAGGCAGTGGAAGACAGAAGTGCCTGGCGTGCTCTGGTCCATGGGGTCATGAAGAGTCGGACACGACTAAACAACTAAACAACAACAACAAATGGCCTTTTAAACGGTCGGTGTGTATGTGTTGAGGAGGTTATTGTTTTTGTTTGTTATCAGGGTATGGTTTTTATGTTTTCATATTGCAAACTGCCCTGTGTTCTTCGGTTGAAGGGCAGTATAGAGATTTAATAAACAACAATGATGATGATATTTACCATTTCCTAAAAAGGAAGAGAGAAATATTGTAATGAATAAATCAGCTAGAAGAACTGTTTTGGATAAGGACCACAGGTTCAAGATTGAGAACATGTTTAACATGTTTAGCATACCTAGAAAGGAATGCTGTGATCACCAATAGTCAGCATGGATTTCTGAAAAATAAGTCATGTCAGACTAACCTGATCTCGTTTTTTGACAGAATTACAACCCTGGTAGATGAAGGGAACGCAGTGGATGTAGCCTACCTTGATTGCAGCAAGGCATTTGACAAGGTGCCCCATGATATTCTTGTAAAGAAGCTGGTAAAATGCGGTCTTGACTATGCTACCACTCAGTGGATTTGTAACTGGCTGACTGACCGAACCCAAAGGGTGCTCATCAATGGTTCCTCTTCATCCTGGAGAAGAGTGACTAGTGGGGTGCCACAGGGTTCTGTCTTGGGCCCGGTCTTATTCAACATCTTTATCAACGACTTGGATGATGGACTCAAGGGCATCCTGATCAAATTTGCAGATGACACCAAACTGGGAGGGGTGGCTAACACCCCAGAGGACAGGATCACACTTCAAAACGACCTTGACAGATTAGAGAACTGGGCCAAAACAAACAAGATGAATTTTAACAGGGAGAAATGTAAAGTATTGCACTTGGGCAAAAAAAATGAGAGGCACAAATACAAGATGGGTGACACCTGGCTTGAGAGCAGTACATGTGAAAAGGATCTAGGAGTCTTGGTTGACCACAAACTTGACATGAGCCAACAGTGTGACGCGGCAGCTAAAAAAGCCAATGCAATTCTGGGCTGCATCAATAGGAGTATAGCATCTAGATCAAGGGAAGTAATAGTGCCACTGTATTCTGCTCTGGTCAGACCTCACCTGGAGTACTGTGTCCAGTTCTGGGCACCACAGTTCAAGAAGGACACTGACAAACTGGAACGTGTCCAGAGGAGGGCAACCAAAATGGCCAAAGGCCTGGAAACAATGCCTTATGAGGAACGGCTAAGGGAGCTGGGCATGTTTAGCCTGGAGAAGAGGAGGTTAAGGGGTGATATGATAGCCATGTTCAAATATATAAAAGGATGTCACATAGAGGAGGGAGAAAGGTTGTTTTCTGCTGCTCCAGAGAAGCGGACACGGAGCAATGGATCCAAACTACAAGAAAGAAGATTCCACCTAAACATTAGAAAGAACTTCCTGACAGTAAGAGCTGTTCGACAGTGGAATTTGCTGCCAAGGAGTGTGGTGGAGTCTCCTTCTTTGGAGGTCTTTAAGCAGAGGCTTGACAACCATATGTCAGGAGTGCTCTGATGGTGTTTCCTGCTTGGCAGGGGGTTGGACTCGATGGCCCTTGTGGTCTCTTCCAACTCTATGATTCTATGATTCTTCTATGATTCTATGCAGAAGGTCCCAGGATCAATCGCCAGTGAGCTGGGTTGGGAAAGAACCCCTTCCCTGCCCTGAGACTTTATAAAACCACTCCCAACAGAGAACAGATGACACTGAAGCCAATGGTGTAAGGCAGTTTCCTAGGTTCATTTCAACTGTGAGCCCTTTTCAGTTCTCATTGGGATCCTGTACGAATCTGTCAAACACATTGGGGGGGGGGCGATAACAGCTCAGTGGCCCAGAACTCATTTTCAACAAAGCAGGGCTCAATCCCTTTTGTTTCTAATTAAAAGTATCTCAGGCAACAGTAAGCCGCCTCGGTGGCTGCTCCCAGACTTTGGAACTACCCTCATAGAGAAATCAGACTGGCTCCCTCATTGCTGTCCTTCTGCCAGCAGGTGAATACTTTTTTGTTCCAACGGGCTTTTGGGAACTGGTTTTAAGGAAAGGGCTGGTACTGTGATATTTTTATTGCAATAATCTGTGTGTTTCAATGAATACCCCCATGTTTTTAGCTGTTTCAGTTTTAACTGCCTCGAGTCCCTGTCGAGGAAAAGGGCAGGGGGAAAACCAAATAAACAAAATCTGGAGACATAGCCGTGGAACAGATGAACTAGTACACTATGATGCATTAAGGTAGCTCTTCCTTCCCAAGAAGTCACAGCACCTTGAGGAGAAACCCATGCTCTAAGCTTGTGGCTGGACCAACGACCAAGCACACAGCTACGATAAGGCAGTGAGGACATTCCGTTCCCAAAGGGCTTTCAACGCTGTTCTGCAGAGAACAGGAAAGCACCTCCACCGGGGGCCATGCGTCAGTTGCTGGTGAATTAAGTTACAGAAGGCTGCATAACTATTTCCCTTTCCCCACCCATTTTAAGGATGTTCTCGGCTCATGGGCGAATTGACTGGAGTGGGGTGCCTGAGTTTGAATCACTGGCTGAGACTTGCCTCCAAGCTGGAAAAAAACAGGTTAGGGCAGGTGTTACCCAACTATACGGGCAGGTTCCCCATTTTTGCGTGGGAGTGACTGAAAATGCCATGGACTGAGAAAGTCCTCCCCACCAGGGAAGGTTTGGCATTGCTAGGTACTTTTCACAGGCCCCATGACTCATAGAACCAATAGCAGGCGTGGGGAACCTTTGGGTGTTGCTAAACTACCACTCCCATAATCCCTGGCAATTGGCCATGCTCGCTGAGATTGATGGAAGTTGAAGTATGTATAGAGTGACTTGGGGCAAATCAAGCTGGCAGGTGGCTGGGATTTCACCAGCACTGCACTTTACAGGGCACCTAGTCTCCCAGTCACCAAATTAAAGAAGGGTTTCCAGATGTTTTTGGACTACAACCCCATCATCCCTGACCACTGGTCCTGCTAGCTAGGGATGATGGGAGCTGTAGCCCAACAACAGCAGGAGACCCAAGTTTAGGAAACCTTGCATTAAAGTTTTACCCAAAAAATTGGGGGGGGGGGGGAGGACAGGGGATCTGAGGCCCAGCAAAGAAGACCTGGAGTTTGGAGGTCCTGATTCACCTCATGCCCTTGCCAATGCATGCTCCTGTGCTTCCAGTAAATTAACAAGGTGATGGAGATGGGGAACAAAGTAGCAGGGAATAAGTCAGAACAGACTGCCGGCTGGTCCTTAATGTTTCTGGGATGGAGCCACCTTCCACCCCAGAAACATGAAGGACCAGCCAGAAGGGCTAAATGATGAGGTGTTTCTGTATCGTGTGGAAGTCTCTATTGTTTTACTTAAGCCATGTGTTCTTTGGGAAGCAGCTATTGTTCTGGTGTTCTGCTTGCTGTGTGTGCGTATATGTAATATAAATGATACTGGGGAGTTTGGTGCTGCTTTGGGATTGCCACATTGCCACTAAGAAGCAAAGGTTGCCATGTAGACCCATACGAAAAATTCCCAAACACAGAAAAGGGCCACATCTGTATAAGGCCAATCAAAATGGCACAAGAGATTGAGGGAGCTTCTGAGTTTTCCAAGCCTTGGGCAGGTTAAGCAAAGTGGGGAAGGATAGAGAGAAAAACAGGCTGGTGTTACAGCCCTAAAATATGAATTGGTACATATTTAAATTGAGTATGAGTAAACTAGCAAATTGAACAGTTTAGATGCAATGCAGGTTTTGGGTTTCATCTAGGGATGAGGACACGCACAATGGCCAAGTCCCCATTTTTTGAACATTTGTAAAATCCAGAAGTTCTGTTGTGACTTGCCTCCCACCTGCTCAACCTGTATATTTGCTAAGAGATGCTACTGAAGAATAAAATTAAAAAACCAAGACTCCTCAGGTTCCCTCCTCCTTCACAAGGAATCTGATCCTGTAAGGCTAAGCTTGACCTTCGTGGTGTGAGATGAGAGTTTAGTAACACCCTATTTTCCGAGGAAACATTTTGAGTAATGTACAAGCTGTCCTGTACAAGCTGTTCTCCTCTCCATCTCCATGCCAAATGTCTCAGAAACCTACCTTTCCCTAGTCCAGAAGTTGCTCCTGTGATCACCACCACTGCATCCTTCAGGTAGGCTCTCACACGCATTCTCTGAAGCAGCCGGAAGAGCCCAAAAACCCCCAGGCTGCCAAAAAGCAGTGGAAGAATCATCACAGAGGTGAGATCCATCACTTTTCTTCTAGGGTTCGTCCTGGAGTTACAGGAAAGAAGCAGAGAACAAGAGCACATTACACAAACTGATCACAAACCACCTTCCACTCTCCTGTTTCCACACACAACAGATTCAATCCAACATAGCAGCTCCCCAGCCTCCAGGGCCTGTTTCACAACATGTAAAAATCAGTCTACAAGGGAGCAATTGGGCTGGGCTCAGCTGTGCAAATTGCCTTCTGGCCTCTTTTGTATTGGGACATTGCCTTCCACCTCTCTCTCAAATCACTGGCATGGAAATGAACAGAGTATGCTTTGTATCAGGGAGTCAAGGCAATTCCCCCACTTATGCTTGATAGATTTGCGCACAACCGTGCATATGCGCGGTGCCAGGAAATTATTAAATAATTCAATTCAAACCTGCAATCGCGGGAGAGAGCTGGACAGTTCTCGTGGAGACCCTCCCCAGAGCCCGAAGAGGACAGCAGTGAGGGCGGAGGGAGCCCCCAAGAGGCTGGAGGCTTTGTACATGCTGCTCAGCCTCCCCTCCTAACAGCTGATGTGTGGGGTTGCACAGCAAGAACAGCCGCTTTCCTGCATGACCTCTAGCCTCCTGCCAACCCCAGAGCTTCCATTCTAGTTGTGGATATCTTTGATCAGAGTATTTTTTGGTATGGGTTGAAGAGAGAGTGGCAGAGAAGGCATATAATGGGTGCTCCCCACTTTACATGGTTTCCTTTATGCGCGTGGGGGCCTGGAACATAACCCCCACATAAGTGGGGGGACGCCTGTATACAAGCTTTGTACCAGGGAGTCAATATTCAAATGCAAATATGCCAACTAAGTCAGGCTTGTAAATATAACCACCTGCCTGGTTGCCTGTGGCAAGTAAGAATTACCTCTAGGCAACCAGGCAGAAATAAAGACAGCTGGTTTCTGTTTCTCTCTCTCTCTGTGTGTGTGTGTGAGAGAGAGAGAGAGAGAGAGAGGTGTCTATCATATTCATCAGAACATCATGATCTGGAAGAACAGACACCAGACACAGAACAACCGCACTTTAAAAAACAGGACAGAAACCCACAGACCACAGGCATTGCCAAACAGAAGTAAACAGACTTCCAGGGGGCGGGGCTAACCAGATACCACAATGCTAGGCGTAATGGTGTTTCTTAAAGCAGTTTCAGAGAAAGGTGGATAGAGAAGCAAAATCACTTCTGTACCTCTTATCTTTATGAGCATTTCATATCACTTACAGTGGTACCTCGGGTTATATAAGCTTCAGGTTACATACGCTTCAGGTTACAGACTCCGTTAACCCAGAAATATTACCTCAGGTTAAGAACTTTGCTTTAGGATGAGAACAGAAATCGCGCTGCAGCAGCAGCACGGCGGCAACGGGAGGCCTCATTAGCTAAAGTGGTGCTTCAGGTTAAGAACAGTTTCAGGTTAAGAACGGACCTCCGGAACAAATTAAGTACTTAAACCGAGGTACCACTGTACATATGCGATTCATGACATTTACACAGGACCTGCAAGAAAACATTATAATACACCCTCACCATCTAGCAGAAGTGTTTCTGTCTGCCAGCTTTGCCCTACTCACACATGCTAGTGAAAGCTGTAAGGAGCTCAAGCAAGGCATTCATGCTGAGCTGGCAAAGTTGTGCTGGAGTAACACCTAGGAGATCAGGATTCAAACCCCCCACTTGGGGAGGAAGCTCACTGGGTGACCTTGGACCAGCGACCCAGCTGACCTCACAGGGTTGATGTGAGGACAGAATGGGAAGCAGCAGAACTATGTGTGCCTTGGGCTCCTTGCAGAAAAGGCGGACTACAAATGTAAAGATGAATGAATGAATTCCACTGCCCACCCCATTTCTTTTTCAACATATACTCAACATTTTGTGGCTACTCAGAAAGCTCAATCTCACTGAGCCGTTTTTTTAAATAAAAAAAACACACATTTATTCGTGTTTCTGCAAATGTTTGGGTTCTCCTAGCATGCTGATACCTTCTTCGTGTTTTGGCTCCAGTCCTGTGGGTACTCACTACCAGAGTTTGCAATTAAAGGGGTTATATTACCAATACATACTAGTCGGAAAAAAATATAATCAGATGATTCTCAGTCTTACCATAGATCAATGATCTACACATGTAGGGGAATGCCAAAAAAATATGAAACAAACTCCATTGAAAGCAGAAGAGCAGCAACATACACAAAACAGGCAAGGAGGGAAATAGCAAACCACCTTCTAGACAGCCGTGCCCAGGAGATAAAAGCCTCCGGATCCATAGCCAGATAAATTTCCTTACCACACTCTGGGTCTCTCATTTCTGGAGAAGGGTTTGCCCCAAATAAACATGGTGCCAGATTAAGGAGTTCCATTTCGCCGCTTTAGAAATTAATTTTCTACAGGGAGAGTATTCAATCAACATTATTGTAAAAAAAAGAAGAAAAAAAGGGAAGCATTCTGTTTAAAGTTGTTTATAAGGACACCCTGGGAACTAGCTTAAAAACCCACAAAGCAGTCTGGGATTGCCACTCATAAAACAAAGCTACTTCCATTTCACACTGTGTTGCACATCAAATCTCCCGGATGCCTCACCAAGTGAACAGTGTTGTGTTTTCTAAATTTTAGGATGGTGTGAGGAAATGAATAAGCTGGTTAAGGACAGCAGAAACCAACAAGGAAGATAGGAGTTGGTTTATTAGTACAAGATGTCAAGCAAAGTTCCCCAGCAAAGTTCAACTATTTCAAAAAGCCACCTATTTTGAGCACATGCTGAACTCTTCCTGATGAAATCACTGGGTCTCAGTAGCACTTAATGCTGATGGAATGGTGCTCATATCTATTCTGTAGGTATGCTGTGGTCTAAACCACTGAGCCTCTTGGGCTTTCCGATCAGAAGGTTGGCGATTCGAATCCACGCAACAGGGTGAGCTCCCGTTGCTCTGTCCCAGCTGCTGCTAGCCTAGCAATTCAAAAGCACGCCAGTGCAAGTAGATAAATAGGTACTGCTGTGGCGGGGAGGTAAACGGCATTTCCATGTGCTCTGGCACTTGTCACAGTGTCCCGTCGTGGCACCAGAAATGGTCAAATCATGCCGGCCACATGACCTGGGAAGCTGTCTGTGGACAAATGACGGTTCCCTCGGCCTGAAAGCAAGATGAGCTCCGCAACCCCATACAGTGGTACCTCAGGTTACAGACGCTTCAGGTTACAGACGCTTCAGGTTACAGACTCCGCTAACCCAGAAATAGTACCTCGGGTTAAGATCTTTGCTTCAGGATGAGAACAGAACGGCGGCAGGCCCCATTAGCTAAAGTGGTACCTCAGGTTAAGAACAGTTTCAGGTTAAGAACGGACCTCCAGAACGAATTAAGTTCTTAACCTGAGGTACCACTGTAGTAGCTTTTGACTGAACTTAACTGTCCAGGGGTCCTTGACCTTTTACCTTTACCTACCTACAGAATAGGTATCAGCACCTATTCCTCCAGAGGTGGGGGAACCGGATGTTGTTGGACTCTGCTTTTTTTCCAGAAAAAAGGTCCTGGAATGTACTTCTCTCAGAAGACCTACCCCAGAGCCCAAAGAGGATATCTTCGGGCTCCTGGGTGCAGTGAGTCTCCTCACCAGCCAGAGGCTTGTTGAAGTTGCTTTGGTGAGGCTAGCAGAGTCTTCTGAGCCTCAGCTAAACTTTTTTTAAAACTTCCCTACACAGGGCTGCCTTCAGTTATTTTAGGAAATTCAGCATTGGATGGGAGGGAGTTCCACAGGGCAGGGGCCACTACTGAGAAGACCCTCTGCCTGGTTCCCTGTAACTTCTCACAATGAGGGTACTGCTAGAAGGCCCTTGGAGCTTGACCTTAGTGTCCAGGCTGAATGATGGGGTGGAAACGCTCATTCAGGTATACAGGGCCGAGGCTGTTTAGGGCTTTAAAGCTCAGCACCAACACTTTGAGTTGTGCTCAGAAACATACTGGGAGCCAATATAGATCCTTTACATCCAGTGTTATATGGTCCCGGCAGCTGCTCCCAGTCACTAGTCTAGCTGCCACATTCTGGATTAGTTGTAGTTTCTGAGTCACTTTCAAAGGTAGTCCAACGTAGCACATGACAGCTATGGACTTATCCTGCTAGCATCAACCAACTATGCTTTAAAACATTCTTAAAGGGAGTCTTTGCAGGTGAAATTTAAAGTGGCTTGCTACAATTAGGTTTGCAAAGCAGAGCCCTCCCTTATAGACATTAGAAACCTAAATGTAGAAACACAATTGCCTCTCTGTTCTGCTTTGCAGAGAATGAGACACTTATAACAAATACCAAGAGAGGTTCGAAGAGGATTTGATTTGAGCTCATGTGTGTGAGAAGGGAGGGGAATGCCCTTAAGTAAAATGGTGCCGTTATAAAAATAAATGTAAGCAGCACAGCCTTGGGCCTTATTCTATTTGTGTAAAACACCACAAGGCCTTGTCGGGTCACCCCCCGCAGTGTGAAAAACACAGTGTGACCCCGCACACCCGCACACACCAGATCCTACCTTTCTGCACAGAGCTGCCTTCCCTGAAGTGTGCCCTATATCTGTATCAAACGTTTTGACAGAGGGTAGACAGATTTAAAAAAGGAAATGGCTGGCAGCCCAGCTTACACTTTTAGTCCAGCATTGGCACAAGTGATCAAGGTCGGCCTCCAAGAACAAGGCTCAGAAACACTCCACTGCATTTGAGATGGAGGAGGTCATTTAAGTTTAGAGAGAAGAATTGGAAAGATGAGCTCAGAGGCGCTTATTCCTCTCCTCCCCAGTAGCCTTTCTTTGATTTGCTATACAGTGGAACCTCGGATTGGGAACGTGATCCATGCAGGAGGCACGTTCGCCACCCGCAGCATTCGCAACCCGCAGTGCAGGGTCTGCGCACGCGCGGGTCATGATTCGGCACTTCTGCACATGTGCAAAGCGTGATTTAGCGCTAATGTGCAAGCGCCGAAACCCGGAAGTTACCCGTTACTCAGCTCCAGCACCTCTCAGGCAGGCACAAATGCCATCCTAAGAGAACAAGGGAGAAGTTCATGGTGAGCTCCGACACCTATTTTTCTAGAAAAATAGCACCTGCTTGTTAAATAACAAAATAGTATTTTAAAATTCAGAGAATTACCAAACTAGCTCATCCTTATTTTTGATTCTTCAGTGTCATAGTTGTCTCTATCCTGTTAAAACAATACCTACCAACACAGCACATCCTACCAGAACCACGATACACATCAGGATTTAACTGTCTACCACAGAATCAATAGATTTGTGCTGAAAATCACACTAGAATCTACAGAATTTCCAACAAACATACAGAGGATCAAGCAAGAAATAATTAAAAGAAGGGCTTCTAGAGAAGTTAATCCTAATGTAATTAGTAGGATCAGGCTGCCAAAAAGTGCTACAATATAACTCTTCTTTCTAATGGCAGTTCCAAGTCCTCCTACTCAAAACCACATCACCAACACAGAAGACGGAGGTATCAGCCAACTTGAGTCAACCTCAAGGTTTGCAAATGTTGTGGGTTAAACCACAGAGCCTAGGGCTTGCCAATCAGAAGGTCAGCGGTTCGAATCCCCACAACGGGGTGAGCTCCCGTTGCTCGGTACCTGCTCCTGCCAACCTAGCACTTCGAAAGCACGTTAAAGTGCAAGTAGATAAATAGGTACCGCTCCGGCGGGAAGGTAAACGGTGTTTCCGTGCGCTGCTCTGCTTCGCCAGAAGCGGCTTAGTCATGCTGGTCACATGACCCGAAAGCTGTCTGCGGACAAACGCCGGCTCCCTCGGCCAGTAAAGCGCCACAACCCCAGAGTTGGCCACGACTGGACCTAATGGTCAGGGGTCCCTTTATCTTTACCTAAAGAACCTTTAGGGGGAACTGTCAAAGAGGCAACACCAAAAAGCAGCCCCCTAAGAACACAATGGCACAGAATGCTGAGTGGAAGGAAAAACCCTGAAAATCAGGTGGGAGGGGAAATGGAGTGGCTGGAAAAAGAAGGCAACACATATATGTAAAGGATAGGAGGAGTCCTTCCCACCTGACATTGATTAAAACATCCCCAGGGACAGAAGTGAGTGCTGACAATGGGGGGGGGGATCGGGATCGAAGATTTTAATGTATTGAGGACTGGGCACAAGTTTGCACACCTCAATTCCCCAAAGAGAGAAAACACCCAATAAGGGCAATGAAAATTAAGCTTGCTGAATGGGCACATATCACAGAATGTTGTGTGTGTGTGTTGGGTGGGGAAAACCAGCAGCGAATGGAATGGAACAGCTGGAACCCTGAACAGAAGCGTTCCACATGGCTGCATTTTGTCGCAGAGTCCCACTCATCAATAACTATGTTTAAAATGAGGATTGTTATAACAACTAAGCTTACATTTTCCTGGGAGTACACCCCACTGGATTGACTGCCACAAAATGTATAGGACTGCACTGCCAAGGTTACCAAAAAAAGCTTGAAAACATACAGGCAGCCCCAAGTCGTAGTTCAAACCACACGTGAAGGTTGTAAAGCTGCAAAGAGTTCAAAAACACTTTGGAACACTTGCTTGTGGGTCTTTCTTCCCACTTCTCCTTAAATATTATTTTTATTTATTGCATTTCTACGCATTCTGCATTTGAGGATCAGGAGGTGGTTTACGGTATAGAAACACAGAAATACACAACACAGCAACAAACAAAAAACCAGCACCACCCAGTTCTAAAGGCCATGAGTTATCTGATTAGCCAAAGGCCTGAGAGATTACCGGCATAGCTCAGTCGCTAGAGCATGAGGCTGTTAATCTCAGGAGCTGAAGGTCTGAATCCCCAAGTTGGGCAAAGATTTCCTGCATTGCAGGGGGTTGGGCTAGATTACCCCTGTGGTCCTTTCCAACTCTACAGTTCTATATGGGCACAACCTGTCCTCCCAACATCCCAAGTCCCCCCCCCCTTCCCATTTTCTGCGCAATTCCATGGTGCCTCATGGAAAGGGCTAGCAGCCCTCCAGCGCCCTAGGTGGGTGGCCACTCTCACCGCTGCTTCGACATACAACTAGGCAGTGCCAGATTTACGTATAAGCTAACCAGGCATAGGCAAACTCGGCCCTCCCTCCAGATATTTTTGAGACTACAATTCCCATCACCCCTGACTACTTTTCCTGTTAGCTAGGTATGGTGGGAGTTGTAGTCCCAAAACATGTGGAGGGCCGAGTTTGCCTATACCTGAGCTAAACAAGCTATAGCTTAGGGCCCCACTCTCTTGGGGGGGCCCCAAATTTTTCAATATTAATATTTGTTGTTGTTGTTTAGTTGTGTCCGACTCTTTGTGACCCCATGGACCAAAGCATGCCAGGCACTCCTGTCTTCCACTGCCTCCTGCAGTTTGGTCAAACTCATGTTCCACTATTAATATACTGCTTCTTAATTATATTTCAGTTCAACAATTACTTTGATAAAATACATATTTTGTTATGTGCAATTGGCTTTAGATACCTATTAGGTCCATAAATTACCATATAGCATATATTCAACGCAAAAAAAACATTTGTTGTTGACAAAGGACAGCTGGACATATAAAGGGCCCCATTACCTTCAGTAGCTTAGGGCTTCATCAATCCTAAATCCGGCCCTGCGACTAGGAGAGCCTCAGTGGCCCCTTATCCCTTGCTCTGTTTATCCCACCCTTCCTCCACAAAGCAGCATGCAGGCTCCTTCCCCGCCCCTTCCCTCCTCTCCCAACAACCCTGTGAGGTAGGCCGGTCTGAGAGGCAGTGGCGGTTTGCTGCAGGCCTGTTTGGGACTTTGAACCCGGACGCCCTCGGACCTAGACATGACACCCCACCCAGCGGGACCGACGCCTGTGGGGACCCCCCACCCTCCCGTATTGACCGAACGGGGCCCAGAAAGCGAACCCCGCCCCGCGCGCGCGCGCCTCGCTTCCACCTTCAGCTTACTACCTGGCAACCACAGTCACCATAACGACGCACCCGGAAGCAGCTCCGCCACCTTTGCTCCGCCCGCCCAATCAAAACGCAGCTTCCCTTCAGGCGGAAGGCGGGGACTGGCAAGGGAAAGCGGCCAATAGGAAGCAAGCGCGCGGAGGGACGAGGTCAATAAATTATAATATACAAAAAAAGAGAACACAAACGGGAGAAGCCAGGGAAGGTCCCCCCGTGTTTAGCTTCCCTCCCGGAAACAGAGGCTCCACGTATAGAGTTCTGCCTCGAAGACACGGGAAAGAATCTTCTAAGAGGGAGGTTTTTTGCGGGGGACAGCTGAGCTTGTTAGGCGCAAATTGGCATCACTCTTTAGATGGGGTAGATCTCCACTGAGTGGTTCTTCATGGCCACCCAATAGCGCTCCGTAGGATCCAGACTTAAATTAGTACAGTATAGTACACACTGTAATCCTTTTGTGTGCCTGCGTGTGCAGATGCAGTTGCTTTAAAAAAAAACCCAACCTAAATCAATAATAAAATTCAAGTAATTGGAGGCAGCCAATATGCCCCCACCGAATTTTATCCTCACAACAACCCTGTGAGGTAGGTTAGGCAGAGAGATTGTGACTGGACCACGGTCACCCAGCAAATTTCATGGCTGAGTGAGGATTTGAACCGAGCATCTCCCAAGATCCTAGTCCAGCACTCCAACCACTGCACTCCACTGGCTCTGTGTGTGGGGTGTGTGTGTGGTTTGATCAGTTTTGTCTAGGGTTGTTGTGTAGTTGAATGATGATGATGGTTGTATTTTGTGTTTTCGTAATATTAATCACGTTTTTATGATGTAATCCGGTCACATTTTGATGCTATATTCTGACATTTTGTATAATACGATCTTAAACTACATTCCATTCAAAGTCCTTACAGTACAGTGGTACCTTGGGTTACAGACGCTTCAGGTTACAGACACTTCAGACTCTGCTAACCCAGAAATAGTACCTGGGGTTAAGAACTTTGCTTCCGGATGAGAACAGATATCGTGCGGCGGCAGCAGGAGGCCCCATTAGCTAGAGTGGTACCTCAGGTTAAGAACAGACCTCCAGAACGAATTAAGTTCTTAACTCGAGGTACCACTCTACTTACAGCAGTCTTCTGCGAATGACACAAATGTTGCAGTTTTCTTTGTTGTTGTTTGCATCCCTCTGTCTCGAGAGGCAATGGAGGGTGCCTTTGGGGGTGAAGTCAAACTGCTGCATTAGCAGCACTGAAGTGACTTCCCCGGGGTGCAAGCCTGGGCAGTGTGTGTGTGGGTCCTGGGCTGCCCAGAAGAGAGGACCCCACTCCCAGCCTCACTGATGTGGTCCAAAGGAAAGCAATTTGTTTGGCACCCACTTGGCTGCAGAAGTTTCTGGAACAAGGCATACAAGGCTCCATCCAGTTGTCTTAGGGACTCTGCTCCAGATTTGTGTAGGATTTACTCCTGCAGTTTTCTACTAATTAACTAATTAAACAATCCGTATGACCTTTTAAACTGAAGATTTATTGTCTTTGTTTGTTACTATGGTATATATTTTGTGATTTTATATTGTAAACCACCCTGTGGTCCTCAGATGAAAGGCGGCATAGAAATTAAATTGATAATAATAATTATATTATATAATTTCTATGTTTGTTTTTTAGAGATACTTAATCACGTGGTTTAAAATGCAGCATTCCTATGACAATTGTTAGTAGTAAAGATTGGTTCCAAATGTGGAATTTGTATTGTATACCTTATATTGATTCCTTTTTGTTTGTAAATGGTAGGGATTTCTGTTGAAACATGAAGTGGGGTGTAAATGAAGAAAAATAAATAAAATAAACAAGCCATGTTCCCTGACTTTCCCCCAAATTTTATCCATATCATGACCCTTTGCAACCTTCTAAGGACAGCAGCGCAAGCAGGGAGCATTATAGAATCATAGCATTGGAAAGGACCACAATGCAGCAATATTTTGCCCAACATGGGGCTCAAACCCATGACTGTCAGATTAAGAGTCTCATGCTCTACTGACTGAGCTATCCCAGCTTCTAGGCAGGGAGCATTATAAAAGGTAAGGGGCCCATGACCCAGTGAAAGCTAGCCAATCAGGACAAATGTGGTTGCCCCACTAACCTCCGTCTGCCCTGCCTGCCTTCCTACTTAACAACAGTTCAGTGGGTGACAGTGCCCGTCAGTTTCCTTTTCCTTAATCTTGGCGAATAAAATGCAGAAGTAGAACCATGTATGCCTCCTTAAACTCCTTGGATGAAACGTCAGATACAAATCTCTTTACACCCTTCATATCACTCCATCCACTCAATTCTCACTTCAATAAAATACTCTGAACATTGGACTAATTATCTGAATCACCAATAATTGTCCGCAGAAACATTAAGAGCCCCCCACACCTGAGCCCTACACAGGAATGAGCAGAATCTTTACTACAGGATTGTATTCCCCATCCTGCGGTTCTGTCAGATCACTGCAAGACCTGATATCCCACCTCTCATGGTCACCAGCGTCACATCTGCTGCTCAGCCTTGCTTAGCATCAATTAACTGCTGTCAGCCCAGCACTGCCACCTGCCTGTCTGTAAAGTTGAAACTGCAGCTCCCCCAGGGCATTCCTCCCACCTCCAGCTGGATGCTCCATATGGCAGCTAGCCTTGTGCTCATAGCTGCCTTGGGACTTGCACTGACTCAGGAGCAAACCTCTAGTTTCAAAGATGTTCACAATTAGAACTGGAAACTCTGCTAAAGCAAAGCAAAATATGCAGGGCATAAATCATCCAATACCTAAAATCCCTCAAGTGGGTTGGCTGCTCTCAAGCAGTATGATGGTGTAGTGGTTAGAGCTGTTGGACTAAGCCTGGGTAGACTCAGGATCAAATCCCTGCACAGCCATGATGCTCACTGGGTGACCTTGGACCAATGGCCTAAACCACTGAGCATCTTGGGCTTGCTGAACGGAAGGTCGGCAGTTCAAATCCGCGCAACGGAGTGAGTTCCCATTGTTCTGTCTCAGCTTCTGCCAATCTAGCAGTTCAAAAGCATACTAGTGCAAGTAGATAAATAGATACTGCTGCGGCGGGAAGGTAAATGGCGTTTCCGTGTGCTCTGGTACTCGTCACGGTGTCCCGTTGAGCCAAAGCAGTTTAGTCATGCTGGCCACATGACCCGGAAAGCTGTCTGTGAACAAACGTCGGCTCTCTTGGCCTGAAGCAAGATGAGCGCTGCAAGCCCATAGTCGCCTTTGACTGGACTTAACCGTCCAGGGGTCCTTTACCTTTACCTATCACACAGCCTAAACACTCACTTAAAAATGAAAATAACAAGGCAGCAGAAAGCATACAGTGGTACCTCAGGTTAAGAACTTAATTCGTTCCAGAGGTCCGTTCTTAACCTGAAACTGTTCTTAACCTGAAGTACCACTTTAGTTAATGGGGCCTCCCACTGCCACCACGCCACTGCTGTTCTCATCCTGAAGCAAAGTTCTTAACCCGAGGTAACATTTCTGGGTTAGCGGAGTCTGTAACCTGAAGTATTTGTAACCTGAAGCGTATGTAACCCAAGGTACCACTGTATTTTTTATGCAGCAACCCAATGTCAGAGCAGTAAGAGACACCAGCACTTGCCCCACCAGGGTTCAGCCACAACTGTGGGAGATGAAAACTAAACACGGCAAGATCAGCCATGCATTGGGAAACTGCGATTGACTACACCGCATCGTTGGTTGTGCAGACAGTGAAACAGACACATTCATAAGCATCACATTGATTATGTCTGTATGGTTGGGCTGCAGTTGTTGTGGTCTCTCCCATTTTCTCCACTGCACCATCATCATCACCTCACGCCATCTGAGCAAACGGAGCTCCTTTGACGGAGCTTGGAGAAGCTCCCCTTCATTCTTACAGCACCGCAGCGTTCCCCAGACAATTGCCGACGGATTTCCTGAGCTGCAGAAAATGCTCAGCCTTGCAGAGCGTTTCTCAAGGATTCCGCCCTTCCGCAACCTTCCTTTGCAGAGAGTACAGGCATCATCCGGGCGAGGAAGCGCGGCGCGCTTTGCCCATGAGATGGCGCTTTGGATCCGTGGTTCAACTGCAGCTATTTCTTCCCAGCGAGCCTTTAAAAATAAATAGATCTCGCTCTCTCCCCCTTCTGCCTCCCTCCACCATCCCTGTGGGGGGATACTTATTGATGCTAGAGAGAGAGGACAGGTATAATTGGATGCTACGGTGAGCTAGCAACCCACCCACACTTGCCCCCACCCCCCCACCCGCCAGCCTGCTTTTTAAAGCATGTATCGATGCTGTTTTGCTGCGGTACGGGATTGAATTCTTTCCATGTTTTTCTGTTCCCACAAGGAAACAGCTTCAAAGACGACGGCGGAGGGGGAGAAGAACCTCCCCCCCCCATCCCCAACCTCTGATGGTGGCAGCAGGCCTTTAAGGGAAGTTTAAAAATGCAGGAAGGCAACCATTGCCTCTTTCTTTGTGAAAGATTAAAGAAATTTAAACTAGCAGCTAGAGTTTTTTTTTTTTTGTATCTGCTTTTAAATTCAAGAGAGGAGTGCCTCTTCAAGGTCAATGTGCCTTCCTGTTTTGCAGTCTCCCTCCCCTTTGCAAGACTCCGCATTGATTTTCACGAATGCTTCCAGCAGGTAAAGGCGTTGGAATGGATTGCTGTCAACCATCCACGGATTTCAAGTCTCTTTTCCCTCCACAAAGAAGGCCATTAAAGTGTTTATTCCTCTCTCCAGGATCATTGTGGCAAGGAAATAAAAGTCTGGATTTGATTTTATTTTTTAATTTAACTAGCATATAAACACCAAGAAGATGATCCGAGACATAATCAGGCAAACATTGTTATACAAGGATGATGATTCACAAATGATGGAGAATGCGCCACTTATAGCACATGGGGGCCCCAAAGCACACCTGTTTCTGCTCAGCAAGGCTGTGGTTTCACCAGACACTTAAAGCACATTACTTCCTCCCAAGAACACTAGGAAATGTCGTTTCTTCAGGGTGCTGGGAATTGTAGTTCTGTGAAGAGTAAACTACAGTTCTGCAGATTGTGTGGGTGCCTGCTTTATATATGTACGTTGCATGTGCAGCCTAGCCCTTTACTCTAAAAGCGCCTTTCTTTCTTTCTTTGTTTGCATACTGAAGTGCATCTTGTACCTTCAGCACAGCCAGTGCTGGCCCTACCATTAGGATGCTGCCCCACGACCATCAGGCTCAGCTGGTCCCCACCTGCCTGCTTTCTTAATTTATTTGTTTCAAAGCGGTTTGCAACAAGAATAAAACTGGAAAATTATCGGCAAAACCAGTTTAAAACAACTATTTCAAACCTTTGTAAAAAACAAACAAACCAGCAATAATCTAAAACTGTAAATATTCTACGTATCTGGGTAGACTTGTCTAAACAAAAATGTTTTAAGCAGTTGTTGTACAGAGTATAGCAAAGGTGCCTGCCTGGTGTCAATAGGCAAGGAGTTCCAATGTGTAGGTGCTGCTGTGCTAAAAAAATATGATTTATTACAAATGCAGAACACTTATTATCCAGCACTTGTCACAGTGTCAGTTCAGGAGATTGAAGTGGTCGAATGGGTTTATACGGGGTAAGGCAAACTCGCCCTATCACACAGGTAAATTGATTCAGAGTTGTTAAGGGCTTTTTGTTGTTTAGTCAATTAGTTGTGTCTGACTCTTCGTGACCCCATGGACCAGAGCATGCCAGGCACTCCTGCCTTCCACTGCCTCCCGCAGTTTGGTCAAACTCATGTTGATCACTTCTATAATACTGTCCAACCATCTCGTCCTCTGTCAGCCCCTTCTTCTTGTGCCCTCAATCTTTCCCAACATCCAGGTCTTTTCCAGGGAGTCTTCTCTTCTCATGAGGTGGCCAAAGTATTGGAGTCTCAGCTTCAGGATCTGTCCTTCCAGTCAGCACTCAGGGCTGATTTCCTTCAGAATGGAGAGGTTTGATCTTCTTGCAGTCCATGGGACTCTCAAGAGTCTCCTCCAGCACCACAATTCAAAAGCATCAATTCTCCGGTAATCAGCCTTCTTTGTGGTCCAGCTCTCACTTCCATACATCACTACTGGGAAAACCATAGCTTTTAAAAAAATATAATCTTTATTAGTTCTACATACTCCATACCTCAATTACATATTATATTTAACTTTACAGTGAAGCCCTATCCCACACCCCTGAAAGGGTCCTGATTTGAGCAGGACACCCCACACAGACCGTTATAGTGTTTGTGCGTTGTGTATTGAGTGGCAAATAAAACAGCAATGAAATCACAGCACACCTGACCATAGCAAAGCTACCACAACAGCTTTAAAGAATGGTGGGGAACCTGTGGTCCTCTTGAAAGTGCTGGACTACAATTCCCATCATCCCTCACCACTGGCCATGGTTGGGATTGGAGTCCACTAACATCTGGAGGCCTCCTCATTCTAAGCGCACACACCCCATTTATTTTAAAGCGGCCATAAAGTAAGTTATGCAAAATCAAGTCCATCTAATATGATATAGAAATACATAGCAATGTAGATAAATAAAAATATACAGAATCAACCAAGTGCTTTATAAAGCACCAAAAATAATGCACAGAAGTGCTTGCAGATTTTGAAGGCGTTCAGCAGCATTTGCTATCTGGATAAACAAAGCAGAAAGGAAGCCAATGGAAATGGATGCATGCTAACAATAGGTTTTTACAAAAATAAAAATAAAAAAGACCTGATAGGGACATCAATTCAGAAATTGGCACCATGTAATCAGGGGGATAGTCCTTGGTACACAGGGACAGTTGGAGTGTTTGAGAGATTGGATTGAATTTACTTTCTGAATTAAAACACACACAGAGAAAGAGAGAGACCTGGATGTCTGGAGATTCCTCTTGAGCCCGGCATGAATTGCTGTGGTCCCCAAAGGACTGTGGAACCATGTGCTCAATTGCAGGCAGTGAAATCAAACCATGCATTAGCAAGTCCTTAATGGGTTTGCTCAGTGAAACCCAGCTCCCTTCATTAATCAGGAAAATCCTGAAAGCTAATGATTTAAATGCTGGGAATTAAGACTTACTGATTACTGGAGCTGGGGGGGGGGCGGTTGTTTGCCTCCCTGTGGAGATGGGGAGGGGGGAATAATTTTTGTGCAGGTGTGCAACATGATAGCCTGAGACTGCTCAGTGCAGGGACCCCTGATCCTCAGGTCGCTGTTTTAACCACATGTTTTGTATGCTCTCTTCTCTGTGTGGCTTTAAAAAAAAAAGGGAAGGGGAAAAAAAACCCTGATATTTATTCACATACTAGCATTTCACAGGTCTTTGACACATTTCCACAGGTAGTTTCAGAGCTGCATTTAGGTACCATAATTTGAGACCCTGAACATTTCTCCGATGAAAATAGGGATGTCCCATCCCATAATGATAATTTTACTATTTATACCCCACACATCTTACTGGGTTGCCCCAGCACTCTAGGCAGCTTCCAACATATATAAAAACACAATAAAACATTAAACATTTAAAAAACTTCCCTATACAGGATTGTCTTCAGACCATTCGGGGGTTGAATAACTCCATACCCTCCAACATTTCCCCAATGAAAATAGGGACATCCTAAGGAAAAGTGGGACATTCCAGGATCAAATCAGAAACCAGGATGGCTTCTCTAAATTAGGGATGTCCCTGGAAAATAGGGACGCTTAGAGGGCCTGGTCCTGTGCCTCTTTCATTGGTAATGCGTATCTTCTTTCAAACTTATTTCAAAATGCGGTAAGCAGGTGCTGCTGAGATTGGTGGTCTTACTGCTTGTTCCAGTGAATGGGGCCTGCTTTCTTGCCCCCAAATCCTGTTCTGACTACACCACTGGGAAATTCCAGGCTCCGTTAATGCTCCATGGCCTCAGATCCACAAAGTCCATTCAGTGCACATTGCTTTCCCCCAAATAATCCTGGGAATTGTAGCTGTGTGAGAGGGAAGCTACAGTTCCCAGGATTATTTTGGAGGAGTCATGTGCTTTAAATTGTTGTTGCTGTTGTTGTTATGGAATAGGACATCCCTATTTTCATTGGAGAAATGTTGGTGGGTATGGATGCTGCCATCGTCTCTCTCAGAAGCCCTTCTCTGTGTGCCCCACCCAAGGGTGGCTACACAAAAATAGGCCTTTCCTGTCATACTCTCCTCAGGGAAACGCAGCTGGCACCATCATTTTAAGTTTTCAAGCGCCAGGCTAAGACCATTACATTTTCTCTGGCCTTAATTAAGTGGGCCCCTATGATGGTACTCATTTCTTTAACAGGGTTGCAAAGACTTTCCCTTATTAATATGTTATTGCGTGAGCAGTTTATGTCTTTTTGCATCGTTTTAACTTCTCTGGTTTAAATCGTTTCACCTGTGGTATTTTATCTTGTTGAGCAGCTTTGAGACTTTTCCTTTTGCGTAAAGTGATTAATTAACACAATTAAATAATCACAATATACTATTTTTACTGCGCTGTGGGACAGGGTTTGGAATGCCCTCCTCAGGTGACGAGGTGTTTTGGATCAGATAGGCTGCCATCAGTATTGAGTTAAGAAGATCTAGCTCTGTAGCCAGAATCTGGTGTCTTGCATCGTTTGACGCTGTGTTTGATTCATGGGAGAAAAGGTGGAGTGGTATTCACAATACCTGCTCCCTGCCTCCAGTGTTAGACAAATCACGAAGGCTCCAGAGCTGTTTGTTCCTTTGAATAAAGAGTTAACTTCACAAACGTCGCATGAGCTTTTACTGACCTGCTTCCTCACAGAGAGGTCTTTGCAGCCAAACAGCACTTTCAACAAGCCGCATTTGCAGGGAAGAATTAGCTGGTCATTCCCACCCCACAACATCCTTGCACAGGTCGTTTCCCCCCTGTAGCACCATCAGGACAGGCTTTTGGGGAACGCGTGTCCAGGGCTCCACTCAGCAGAAGGAACACAAGGTCCCCCAAACGCAGCGAGGCCACGTTACCATCTAAAGAGCTCTTCCCTCAAGTAAAAGCGCTGAGTCCAGAGTCTAAGATTAAGTGTACCTCTGCCTCTCTCTACTCCAGCCAGCCTTACACCTGATTTGGGAGCCTAGCAGGAGTGTTGGGAAGGAACAGTCAACTGTAGAAGTGGTGAAAGAGGGAGGCAGAATTAATAAAAGCCGCTTCCATCTGCCTTGTTGTCTCTTAACGCACAGCTAATTTTTCAGTAGTTTCAGGATTTCTTCAGTAGGTTCCCCAAGGCCTAGTGGTGTCGATTTGCTGCCTCCCCAGATTCCCTCCGCCACCCCAACATTAGGCCTGCCTCAGCAAGGTAGAATCTTTTTCTGAGCCCAGGTGTAACTTCAACAAGCACAAACCTGCAGAGTCCAAAATAAACAGGAAGGAGGCTGCGATGTGACAATTAACTGCGTGACAAAAACATGCCACTGTTTCCCTCGTTTTTTGTTTTGACGGCTGTTCAGCAGTATTACGCTTGGCTTGATTGTACGGGTTTGAATGACAGGCAGGTATTTGCAGAAACACACCTCGGTGTATGGAAAGATTGTGGGTGAGGACCTGGAGCAATTCTGAAAGTAGAAGTCGCATGGACCTCTGCAACGCTCACAAGAAATAACGTACTTTGAAGGTGCAAGCTTATACTTGCCTGCTCAGAAATAAATCCTGGTGAGACGTACTTCCCAGAAATGTGTATTGAGTTTACAGCCTCAGCCACAACAAATATGGAACAGGGCAGCTATTGCCATGCAAAATAGGGAGTGGCTCTATCCTGGCTGGTACTCTTCTACCCTGTAAAAAAAAATTGAGCACACTTGCTCTTTACTAAATGCATGGTGGCAATCTATTCAGTTCATTGCAATCATTCTGTATTTTCCAGGAATGGTTGCTGCTGACATTTTTTATTAGCTTGCTCTCCTGCATTCAATAGCCAGCTGCTATACAGGTATTTAGCAGGTGAGGTGAGGGACTTGATTGGTGATCTCAGCGTACCCAAGGACAGCTGAAACAGATTGTTTATATTTATTTAAAGAATGTACAAACCATGCTTCATTAAAACATTGTGGTAGTGTACAAAGAGGAAATACCGTAAATAAAATCCAAAGCATAAAAACACTGTTGCATGCCACCCTAATCTCTGAGCAGTGCAAGATTCCAGGGGTTCCAGGCGCTTACCCCGGGTTCATGTTTCCTTTTGGCAATGAGGCACAGAGAAGACTGTGGTGTCTTTATACTATATGGTTTATTTACACGCACAGACAACCTGAGTCTGTGATGGAGGATTTCATAGCATCAACACCCCAAAGGTTCCTGTTTCTGCCCTAGCTGCAGCTTTGGATTCAAACAGAAATCAAATATTGTTCTTTGACCCTCTCTCAAACTTTCTGCTTTACTTCTAGATCACATCACTGCTACCTCTGCAATCTCTGGCTTTATCTCCACCTATTTGCTGCCTCCCACAGAGCCCCTTAATGGTTCATCACCCAGGCTATCACCTCACCAGGAAACTGGCTTGGCTTGATTAGATTTTAGCACTTGCTGGATCCAGGGATTAGAGGGGTCTAGCACTCACAAACTCATAACAATACACTAAATCCATCTGTACAGCCAACAGGAACAATGTACAACAGTGCTACTCTGAAAAAGTCTGGTTGATTAAAAATAAATTAAAGATTGAATTGTTGGTGCTATCCTAAATTCCAGAGCAAGCTTGTCCCAAAGTAGTTTGTTAAGGTTTGCTGGGAACTGTAACTCTGCGAAGGGTAAACTACAGAGCCCAGAATCCTGAGTGCTCTGGAAGTGTTTTAAAAGTATTGCTTGTACTCCGCTTCTCATCCTAGCCCACCTCTCAGTGTTATGAAAATAAAACAGCCCTATTTACACCACCTGTGGCATATGCCATTATTGGAGGGTAGCTGGCATACTAAGAAGTTGTACATGAAATGTGTGGAGGTGCCAAAGCACATCATTTTGTATGCTGAACGTCCAAGGAAAAATATGACCTCCAGTTAAGGCAGGGGTGGGATCCTCAGCCCCTACCCAGGTGCCTCTTTCCAGACCTTGGGACTTTCCCCAAGCCACATCCTTCACTGGCCCTGCTCTACACACTCCTTGAGGATTTTTGCAAGGCTGATCGGAAGTTTGGAACCGCTGACTTTTGTATGGCTGGCATCTAGTCTACTACACAAATTTTAGCATCACGTCTCTTGCTCCACTCACGTCTGTTGCTTCTTAACCCACTGGAATGTGGCCCTCAAATGGGAAAATGTTCACCACCCTGGCCTTTAAAGCACCCCCCCCAGTGGCAGGCTAGGGGGGGAAACCCACTCCTCCTTTACCTGAGATTCTGGACAGCCATGTCTAGCCAGGGGAGACAAGAGGGCTAGATGGATCAAAGGTCTGGTTCAGCAAAAGTGAGCTTTGTTTGTTTATATCACAGGGCTTTGAAACACAAGTGACATCTTATTAATCACACCCCCAAACCCTCAACCCACTGGAGGCCCCAAGCACTAACTTTGTGCTAGTCCATGAAGGCATGCCATCATAAAATTTGTGTTAAGTCTTTGAGATGCCTAAAATACTCTTTGCTGTTTGCTGCAATGCACTAAACACTCCTACCCCTGCGGAACAAGAACTCTGCTGCCTTATTAACTCCGAATGCACTCCTGTATTTTATAGGCAAACACACACATATACACACAGAATATAGAAACTATTATATGGGGGGCATGGTTCAGGAGGGCGGAGAAACGGCTCTTCACGCTACTGTATATGTTCACACCACCCGAAGAAAATCCTTTAGATTTTACAAATGCAAGGCACAGCGGCGGCGACAGGGAGGGAAGCCTCTACTCTTCCATTGCTCGTGTGAAGGAAGAGTTGCCCAGGAGAACGCAAAAACAGCACGTGGAGAACCACAAGGGAGGCGGCAGCAAGGTCAGCCGGGTGGAGGAAACGCAATTGCCCAGCAGGGCTTGCTCTGGCTGCACTGGTGTGTCGGCAAGCAGGGCTGAGGTTTGAATCTGCAGAACCGGAGCCGGGCAAGAAGAAAACGGGGCTTTTGACAAGGGCTAATTAAGCATCATCCTCATCATCCAGCTCAGCTCCTCCCTCCTTGCAAGGAATCACTGGGGTAACAGAGAAGCTGCAAAGTTAAGCGGATATGACAGCAGCGGCGCTGTGTCCCCCCCCCCATCCCGCACATCCTGCTTGCTGCCTGGGGGAAGGCGGCCCCTTTGCCCTGACATCGCTTCCCCAGCCAATCCGCAACCCGGTGACGTGAGAGCGGCGGGCGGCCCCTCCAATCCACAACCCCGCACCGCAGCATGTGCTCCTTTCCCCCCCTTGCCCTCCCCCTCCTTTTCGGTTTCCCAACTTCCTTTGTCAATCAACGGGGCCCGAGGGTGGGACGGGCCCAGGCGAACCCGCCTTTTCTTTCCCTCGCCTCCTCCCGCTGTAAGGGAAGGCGGCGGCGGCCAATGGGAAACGGCAGAGGGGAGGGACATAAGCCGACGGCTACCAATAGGGCCGCACCCGCCGGGCCTCCTTGCGGTTCATGGGCGAAGCGCTGTTCTCTCTCTCTCCCTCTCTCTCGTTTTTCTCTCTCTCCCTCTCTCCCCCCCCCCTCCGCACCCCCGCTCCTTTCCCAGTTGGTTTGTCCCGCTACGGGCCTGGCGGGGCTTCGATTGAGTTCGCTCCGTCTTTTGAGGAGAGGACCATTACACATCGCAGAAAAGGGGTGGGGGGGCGAGAAAGGGAATGAGATGAGAGAGAGAGATTTAAAGAGACACGAACCCCAGCGAGCTCGCGAGGCTGACTGACTTGAGGGGGAACCGGAGGCGAAGAACACACCCCTCCGAGCCGGCCGCCCAGCAGCGGCACCCGCGCCCCTCGCCGCCGCCGCCAGGGCTTCCCTCTCTCTCTCTCTCTCTCTCTCTCCCCCTCGTCCCCGCTCCTCCTTCTCCCGTGAGGCCTCCATGAGGTAGCGCGCGGCGGCGGCGGCGGGCAGCGAAGATTCTCCTCAGCCCGCCTCTCTTTGCCCTCATCTTTGTGGCGCTCTGCCTCCTCAGTGGCGTCGTCGGCGTCGGCGCTTTGTTCGGAGCAGCCGGGGGCGGGGCGGGGTTGAGGCGAAAGCGGCGGCGGCGGCGAGGAGGCGGCGAAGGAGGAGAAGAAGAGGCGCAGGAGGAGAGTGAAGAGGGAGGAAGAAGAGGAGGAATCCGAGGAGGAGGAGGAGGAGGAGGAAGAGGAGCCGCTCCCCTCCCCCCCGCCTCACGCCGCCCGCTCCCCTCCCCCTCCGCGCACCGCCACCACTGCAGTCGGCGGGGGCGGCGGAGGCCGCGCAGCAGCCCTGAGGGGGGTGGCGGCCCGCAGTCGCCCCCCTCAGCGACGAAGGAGCCGGACTGAGGAGACCCCTCCTTCCCCTCCCTGTCGTCCCCACCACCCCGACAATATCCCTCCCTCCCGTCCCGGCTCCCCTTCCCGGTCTTCGCTCCCACCCAGCTCCGATTTGGGATTCCCCCGCCTCAACCTCCCCCCCTTCGTCTGCTGCTGCTGCTGCTGCTGCTTCTTCCTGCTCCTCCCGTAGCCTAGCAGAAGCCGTGCCGGCGGGGCGGGCGGATTGATGTGGGGGGGTCTGACATGAGTCCGCCGGCCGCCGGGTGCTGCCATGTGACCGGCTTCAAGGTGGAGAACTGGAAGCAGAACCTGAGGGTGATCTACCAGTGCTTCGTGTGGAGCGGGTCGGCCGAGACCAGGAAGCGAAAGGTAAGGGGGAGTAAGCGGGTTTGGGGTAGGTGTGTGTGTGTGGAAAGAGCGACGGGCGCGCAAATGGCCATGCGAACCCCCAGCAGCAAAAGCGGGGCAGGCTCGGTCCAGGCAGATTCTCCCTTTAATTCTCGGTTGCTGCGATTCCCCGCTGGGGGGCAGGATTCCTCCCTCTAACTCCCCCTCCCCATTTCCAAAATATGCCTTTAGCTCTTCCCCCACGGGATCAGGGAGCTAGTCCCGCATCGCTTGTCAAAAATTTCTGCTCTGCCTTCCCTGCCCCTAAACCCGCTTTTATTCGGCCGTGGGGAGAGCAGGAGAAGGAATGCTCTTGGGGCTCCCAGTCCCCAGACGTCGAGGCTTTCAAATACGGGGGTGGCCGAAGCAGCCGCCGCCTCCTTTCCTGTTGTGGGTGTCGGAGGGCGTGAGGGTTTCCCGGAATCGGACAACTGCAGAGCACGCCTGGGAAGGGGAGGGATAGAGCAGGAGGGAGGGAGAAGCGAGAGCTGCCCAGACAGGGCAAAATAGCATGTCCGGCCTGCTTTTGTGCACTTGTGGGCTCCCCCCCCCCCGTGTGTGTGCGCGGGTAGGGGAGGCATTGCTGAAGTATTTTCTTCAGACTGCCTCTCTCAATCGTGGGCTGTGTTTGACACGGAAATAGCTGCCTTTTTTAAAAGTTAAGTGGAGGAACACCGAAAAAGGGGGAAGTGGCTTTCTGTAATCCTTGCCCCCAGCGGGTGGCTCTATCGAGCTGAGTTACTTATGAAGGATGGTTTGGAGGGGGTAGGAAAGGTGGGTGGGTGTAGGCTGCAGAAGGGAAGAGGAAGGGGTGGGGTTGGGGGAGTGGGATGGGCGTGGAGAGGTCGCCCTGCGGTTTGAGCAAGTTATTGGGGTAGAAGCTGTGACTGGACTTGGAGTTTCTAGGCAGGCAGAGGAAGCAAGTCCTGTTTCCAAGGAGACAAAAGGTGGAAATGATTCTGCACACCATTGATGCATGTGGATTTTTTTTTAAAAAAATAATCTTAAAAATCATATGGGACAGCATCTGAGTGTGTTGGGGGGGACCAAAGGTATATGTGAGGGAAAATGGAATTTATACAGATGGGAAGTGCTTCAGTCACATTTAATTTCACTGCATAGTTAGTCTAGAGGGAATTCAAACTAAATATACACTGTGAAGAAAAACTATCTCTGTTGCTTTCCTGATAATTCAGTTCTGTAAACATTTCTCTTACATATGTTTCCCCCTTCCTTCTTTCCCTCTCCACTAGTCTCCAACAGCTTTCTGAGTGGGTCTTACTCATAGTACCTCATGTAGAGGTTGATGAAATCAAGTTTTGCAAACTGAGAAACAACACAATCAGTAAATCAGTGGTACAAAACATATACAACTGGAAAATATGTTTTTATAAATTCTAGATGCCAAGTCAGTGCCAAACATCTATGTGTCAGGAATGAGCAAATTTCAGATTCTGATGTGCTTGGGTTAAATTTTTTTATGTCAACTGAATATAGTAATTTATGCCAGTGGTTTATATGAGAATGACATATGTTAGATTTGTGTAGTGTTATATGGAGGAGTATTTGAAGGGATATATGGGAAGGTTAGGTGGTTACTGTTGCTGATTTGGAGTCAGTGAGGCAGGCATTTCTCTTGGTTTGATGATGCAAGAAGAATCAGTGTACCTGTTTTTTCATGAAAATAACAGCCACTACAAGTGTGTGTTTCATACCTAATGATTACTTAGCTGTTTGTAGATTTTGCATTTTGGGAGTTTGTTGTTTTTATGCACCATTAGGCCCTAAAACCTGCCTGCAAATTACCAAGACTTGGTCTACATATGCAGCAGAATGGGATGATAGAGTGGACTGGACGACTTCAGACTGCAGGTTTTTGTGGGGAGGGGGTAGTTTTGCATGCCCCCCCAACCCTTTCCTGCTGATAGAAAACTAGTATCACAGGGGAAAATATATTAGCCCACATCTCTTTTTGCTGTTCTTTTATATAGGTAAAATTCATAATTCATATAGGTAAAATTCATAAATATGAATATTTGGTTGCGTTTCAAAGGGCTACAGTTCTTCTACCAGTTTTTCTACCTCTCATTGTGCTGCAGATTCAGATAATTGCATTTAGGATTGGGCCAGGCAATGCTTTGCACCTTTTGGGATGGTTCAAAAGAATGAGTTTCTAAATCTTACTACGTTTATTAACACTAATAATTTTTGAACTACTGTACTTTGACACTGTTGAGGGAAGCAATACAATAATGGTTCTTACTATAATGTTGGAGGCAGAGAACAATGTTAATGGCTGTTTTAGAGATCTTGCACAATATTTAATTTGAGCCTTTTTCTTTTTAAAACTGTCATAATTTAATAATTTTCTTCATTTGTAAGCTTAGGTACTAAAGCCAAACTTTTGGAATTTCAAGGAAGGTTGCCTTTTGTTGATTACACCCATAATTTCATCATGTGGGGTGGAGGGATAAAATACGTGTGCATTTGATGAAGAGGAAGCATTTTCTGCTCAAGTAGCCTGATAGCTAACCTGTTCTCTAGAAGGATGCTGCAGTGTTGGAGTCAGTAGATGTTTATTTTGGAGGCCATTCTTCGTAGGAGAGACTTCTACTGCTTTATTCTACTTTGTATGCAAAAATGGAAAGGAAAAATAGTGTAAATGGGTGCTGAGATGGTTGAACTCAGGCACTGAAGATTCAGTGATGGGAAAGGAAACATACAATTGCCAACATCTGTCTCCAGCAGTATTGATGGTATAAGATTCAGTAATTAAAAACAGTCCTTGTCAAAGGAACACAGCCTTGCAAAATTACATTTTACTCTATGGACTATCCAATAAATAACTGAAAGATTGTATCATCTGATTTTTTGATATCTGCTTCCCTGTTTTATTTCTTTCTAGGCTTTGCATCTTAAAAATCCAGATATCAATATAAACTGCAGGGGGCAGAAAGTGTCAATTTTTGCTTCCCTACTCGACTGCCAACATTGCTTATTGCCTTGGATTTTGAAAGGCTGTTTCTGTACTATGTTGCTACTTTTACTTTCAATTATTCTCCCCTGCTGCCACCAGTTAATGCAGCTTTGGTCTTAAATTCTTAACTCATTTTTTTATTACAGAGAAAGAAGGCTGTTTTCCGCATTAATTTTTGTACTACTGCAAGTTACTATGTCATAAAAACTGCAACGTGTATAATTTTTAACAATCTTCTTTGCAAGACAAGAGTTGAGTGCAGGTGACACTCAACTTATGCAGGGGTTACGTTCCAAGGATATTGTATAAAGCCAAAATCGTCAAAACACATTAGGTGCTATAGTGGGTGGGATTGCTATAGTATTTCGTGTCTGACAGTCATCCTCTTTTTAATTTTTAAAATTATTTTTGCCAAGCGCGTGAAACTGAATGTGCACAAGTTAAATGCATGTAAATTGAGAGTTGTTCGTAGCTTGAGAATCTGGAAACTGCTCAGATCTCAATCAAGACAGTTTTATTTCATATGTGTTTTGGGCCAGTAATATTTAATTAGAAATTAACAAGAATTGCTAAGTGGACATTTGGTGTATCTAACATAGTAAGATTGGTATGATTCTACAAGTTTTAGAAGTGAAAGGATTGCCTAACTAAAAGTACATAACAGCTACTGTAATTCAGTGGCCTGAATGTTAGATGAACTATGATTATCATTAGAAAATCTGCGAGGCTTGTTTAGAAGCTAGGCCTGTTTCTTTTAACAACCACTTCCTCTGACCTGTTGTGGCACTGCATCACCTTGGCTCTATGCAGAATTTAGATTTTTATTGACATTGGTATTGCACAGTTTAACTGCATATTATAAATATTATTTTGGATTAGTTATGGATATATCCTTATGAGACAAGAGTAGTAGTTCTGTTGCAGAGGTTGTGGAGGGGGCTTGCAGAAGCCAGAATAAATCATGGCTGTTGCTGGTATTTACTGTAGGGAAATGTGCATAGCTAAACTGCAATACAAAATGACATGAATAACAGCAGCTTTGTATATGTAGACTATGATTTTGACTTTACAACAGTAAAACAAAGTTTATATTAAATTATGCCAAACCTGAAATGGTTTTAAATGAAACTAATTGGTATGTGTACTGTTATGTACATGGTTTATTTTGTAATTACTTAAAAATGACAAAAACTAGTTGAGTTCAGACCACAATTCTGAATGATTCTAAAGCGTTCATTTAAAATGGAAATAAGCCTTCTACTTTCAACAGAATTTGATTCTGCAGAAGCTATTGTAACAATGGCTGTGTTCTTTTACCTACACCTGTCCAAGAACACTCCTTTGCCACCATTGCTACTTCTTCATTCTGTACATGATACACATGCATGTACTTGCTTCTTCTCTCACAGTGCTCCACCTTCTTGCCTAGCTTCCAGCTATTTCCATGTTGCCTTTCTTTCTCTTTACTTGACAAGTGATTTTCACAGTAGCTGTATAGTCATGCTTAGCTGGTTGGTGGTGTGGGTGTGATGGTATTCTGTGCTTTTTAGGACTTCAGTTCCTTTTCCTCACTGGAGTGCAAGAGGTGGGCCCACTTCCTCACATGTGCTTCCATCTTGAAATGTGTGAGGCAGCTGTATTATACATGCTTTCTTGTTAGATCTCTCTCTCTCTCTCTCTCTCTCTCTCTCTCTCTCTCACACACACACACACACACACAAACACAGCGAGAGAGAGAGAGAGAGAGAGAGAGAGAAAGAAACATACATATACGGGCAACTCCACATTTGCACGTGTTTGGCACTTGTGCGACTGCTGATGTGTGTGCCATTTTTCACACCAGAAGGGGGTGGGATGGGCTTATGTATGTCCCATGGATGTGTGTGGTGCCTCGGAACGCAAGCCCTGCATAAAAGGGGAGTTGCCTCTATATAATTCTTGTTTTATTACTGAATTTGGCTAGGCTTTACAGTTCACAATAATGAGAGCCAGTGTGGTGTAGTGGTTAAGAGCGGTAGTCTCGTAATCTGGGAAACCGGGTTCGCGTCTCCGCTCCTCCACATGCAGCTGCTGGGTGACCTTGGGCCAGTCACACTTCTTTGAAGTCTCTCAGCCCCACTCACCTCACAGAGTGTTTGTTGTGGGGGAGGAAGGGAAAGGAGAATGTTAGCCGCTTTGAGACTCCTTAAAGGGAGTGAAAGGCGGGATATCAAATCCAAACTCCTCTTCTTCTTCTTCTTCTTCTAAAAATCTGACTAGCTGAAGTCAAGAACAGGAAACTAACAGGTTCAGTTTTGTTGTAAGTGCAGTAGGAATGTAATTTGGGGGGGGGGCGTGAGGGAAATATTTGGCCAAGTGGTACGTATCTGATGGTTTGCGAGTTTACTGGAAAGGAATGAATTGGCACCAAAGTTTAATAAGAAGTGGCTAATATATTTTGAATCCTCTAATCCTGCATTGGAAATTTATTTTCTACCAGTGCAGATTTTTGAGGCTTACATTGCTGTTGGTACATCTTCATATCTTAAGGATTCTGAAGACTTGTTTCTGAATCGCTTTGTTATCAGAAGAGTGACGTAAATAGAACTGACTGGAAATGAGCAAGTTGAGTTAATTTGTCAAATCTGCCTATAACTTGCAGGACATGTCTGTTTTCATTCTGGAATGGGTGGTGAGTTTTGGTAATCTGCTTATGACAGATGTGACACTGTCCCTGATAGTGTAAAGAAATAATTCCTGGGGAGGCTTATTGTGTGCTTTGTACTTTCAGCACTGCAGGATGTTTTGGTTTCTTGTATTTCTGTAGCTGATGAAAAATAAGGTTAAAATGCCAGTTGATTGTTTACCTATTATTTGATGGAGCATCTGAGCGCCTGACAACTGTCAAATACAGTGGTACCTCGGGTTACAGACTTCATTCATTCTGGAGGTCCGTTCTTAACCTGAGGTACCACTTTAGCTAATGGGGCCTCCTGCTGCTGCCGGTGCGCGATTTCTGTTCTCATCCTGGGGCAAAGTTTGTAACCTGAGTTACTACTTACGGGTTAGCGGAGTTCGTAACCCAAAGCGTTTGTAACCCAAGGTACCACTGTACCCGTATGGAGGTAGCAATCTACCTTTTTTTAGTTGCAACATACTCTTGTCTGATAGTAAAGGCATAAATAAGTGCTCCTTTCTCCTTAGTGAAAGTTTTATTCAGGAACAGGTATTGTATTTTAAAAGCTCTTAACTTCTACCTCAAATGTTCTGTCTCTCCGTGGTTAGCTTTCATTTTAAACAACATTTTTTATTGTCCACAGATTGAAAACCTTTTTGGACCCCTGGGCACACTTGGATTTTAAGAGTGCCCTGGATACTCCTCAGTCTGGTTGTTTCTCGCGCCCCTTCCCAACAGAGAAAAAGAGAATGCATACACACTCTTTGCTTTTCCATGAGTATGGGTAAAAAACTAGTTCCAGTAGAATTTTCCTCTTTCCTCTTGAATTTGAAAGGTTTTAAACAGAATCTCCAAACACTACCATCAAATTAAAGCTTGCATATTTGCACTGCATAGTCAAAAAATAAAAACACAGAAGATCAGGATGGATTTTCATGAATTTTACATAGGATGACAATAGAAGCTCCAGCAAATTACAGATCCCACCTGTGCCCACTGAGGTGACATGTTTGGTGATGGTATTAAAAAGAGCCCTTGTAAAAATTGTGAGGATTCATAAGGATCTGTGTCTCTAATCTATGTTTTTGCACCATGGCAGTGCTGGAAAGCATAATATCCATGATTTTCAATGGAGATAGACGTGATCTGTGATTGGATGTGGGGGGTGGGGGTGGGAACTTGTGGATCTGGCCCCCAGGCCTTAGTTTGCCTACCCATGATTTAGGCTATACTATGGTTTGTTTCTGGATCCCTAGTCTTATAATCTTTTTAAATGTTAGGATAGAACCTATATACAGTGGTACTTCAGAAGTCAAACGGAATCTTTCGGAAGTCCGTTTGACTCACTTCTGAGTACAAGGTACAACTGTATTGGTAGTCTCACTGCACATTACCTAGCTTGAGGATTATGTATCACCCACTCTTATTCTTTGCTGTCTACTTAAATTTAGGGTAAAATCTAATGCTATTCTCACTCAGAGTAGGCCCCTTGAAATTAATGGATATGGCTAACTTAGGTCCATTAATTTCAATGAATCTGTTCTGAGTAGAGCTAAGCTACTACCCTTAATGTTTAACTTATAAACATCTAGTCATAATAAATTCAGATCCATGATATATTCAGCTGTTACTCTCTCCAGTAGTGAGCTTTGTAGAAGTACAACCCGCCCCTTTTTTAAATTTAGGAGCACTCTCTAAATTAATTTAGGATTAATTTGCCTTTCTTTTAATCTCCTTTTGCTTGGAAGAGCAAGGCCACCCAAAATGAATTAGTAGAAGGAAAAATTATATAAGTAAATAGATATGAGTGATAGGTACATCATTTAATTCCTTGGTTTTATTTTATTAAATAGGAGAATATACTTGGATTGCATTTTTATACTCTTTTAAAAGGAAAAGAATTTTCTTGAATTTAGTCTGATAGGAATAGTTCTCGTTGAAGTTCTCCAGCAGTTACTTGAGGCTTTTCTTTATATTTGATACTGTTATTTGAACAATTAAAGAGAAATTAGAATTTTGATGGCTAAAGTGGAAAGTTTAGCTCCACATAGATGTGACTTGAAATGTACTTTTTGTCTTGTTAGTATTTGTGTGTGACTTGCTGTAGGGCTAAACAATATATATTTCATTTTGGAAAGAGAAAAAGAGTAGGAACAAACAGGGACTGCTTCTTTCCTGTTCCACTAATGTTTCTGTTAGATCCTTTCATTTGTGACAATGGGGTACACTCCTGCTAGCTGCCACTTATTCCTCTTTTAAGCAACAAAGGAGAACACTCCAGAGGTATGAGAAATTGTCTGTCAATTGTTATGAGAGGCCTGGAGAGGAACACTTAAAATGCTAAAATGTGTTCCATAATTAACCACATTAAAGTCTAGAATCATTGTGGTGCTATGGCTGTGCACATTTCCTGGAGACTGGTTTCCTTCCAGGGTGTCTCACTTTAAAATAAAATAATTAATAGAATGAATGTCACAAGAAACAAAAATAAGCTATGTTTGTACACTAACATAGGCAGTACAAATTACTTTAGAAGACACCCTTCTGCTTTGAGCCTTGATTGTCTGCTTCATTTCCTATTTAAAAATATGCTTTAAAATGTCAGTATATAAATGATAGCTTCCTTGTTCAATGACTTGTATATGCAAATGTACCAATTATATGACTGCCAGACATGTAAGTATTTTCATACTAAAATTTATTGATGAGATTTTGTCCAGGGTCATGAGTCATGACTATAATGAGAGAACTGATTGTCCAGCAGTCATGGTGGTTGTAGAGTGCAAGTGTGTCTGTACAACATGCACTACTTAGGTACCATTGGAAGGAAGGAGACCCTAGTGGAAGGGGTATAGAGAGGAGAGAGGCAAAATCAATGGTTACTGAGAAGAATAAATGATAAGAAATATCTAGTCAGCTCCTATGCTATACAGTGGTACCTTGGGTTACAGACGCTTCAGGTTACAGACTCCGCTAACCCAGAAATAGTACCCCAGGTTAAGAACTTTGCTTCAGGATGAGAACAGAAATTGTGCTGCCACAGCGCGGCAGCAGCAGGAGGCCTCATTAGCTAAAGTGGTGCTTCAGGTTAAGAACTGTTTCAGGTTAAGAACGGACCTCCGGAACGAATTAAGTACATAGCCAGAGGTAGCACTATATAGTGAATCCGAAGCAGCTTCAAAAGCAGTTTGCATCCCTCTTTAGCATGCATGAGGCTTTGTCACGGCTGATAGCCATGTGCTCCGTTATAGCTGTTGTGTATCACTGTCTTAACTGGCATGCATCAAGGGGTGGGAAAAAGAAGTCAGGTTGTATGGCAACATATATCTCTTGGTTACTGGGTTGCAATCTGGAAAGTAAGAGTGGTTCCTGTTAACACAGAAGTTGGCTGTACATGTAGCATAATGTTTCACGGTTCAAAGAAATGAGAAAATCCTGCTATGTGTGCATGAACCATTGGGCATGCCTGAAGTAGTTTTAACTTTTAGTTATAAAGTTTTAGTTATAAAGACCTCCAAGGAGCTCAGGATGGTGTACACCTGATCACCACCTTTGGCAGGGGGTTGCTGGCTAGTGTGAAGTATCTCAGAAGCTGGACAAAGTAAGACAACGGATCAGAAAATGGCTAGTTGCTGAACCTGTTCAGATCCCCATCTCCACTATGAAGAAGCAAAAGGAAATACATTTATGGCAGTGCACTTCTTTTTTAAGTTTCATGCCTGAGAGAATAGTTGCAGTGATCACAAGCTTAGGTGGAGCTGCATTCCTTGACATGGGGGTTCTGAATATAAACAACTGATTCATAGGATAAGCATAGCAATTAGTAAGTGTCGGGATTAGTGATCTGTATTTCACCCCCGTTGGTCAGTGATATTACTGAGATACAATCACTTCAATGTATACATCTGCAGCAATTGTAAAGTGGTAAAAGGAGATGAGAGAATTGGAAGATGTATATGGAATAACACATCTGCATTGGTCCTGGGGCAGTCAGATCTACACCTAAAAAAAATTAAAGCCATATGATTCATTAATTCAAATAGCACATTCATGCCTCAGTCTAGGCATATTTTTAACTGTTTCCATGTACAAGTAAATGTGCTGTAATTCTGATGAATTGATTTGCTTCTGGCAATTTGAAAGGTGACTTGAGTTATGTGTAACTACCACTCGCAGGGCAGTTCCCTTAGCTATGTCCTGTACAAATAATTAAATATTCGCTCCCATTAAAGAACAGACATTAGTCCATAATCAAGCTTTGCTTTGAGTTCACATATAATATTTTGTTGATAAATGTGAACTTGTGAACTTTATTAATCAACATTAACCAACATTCTATTTAGGTAAGTTTCTCTCATCTGTTCTCTGGTTGCCTTGCCTGTGGTTTAATGGTGTTTGAAATTAACATTCCTCTGTCTAGGAATCTTGAGAATCATCAGTGATGTCAGTTCAGTTTTCAGAAACATTTCCCAGAAGTTACAGTAATATGTGAAGATTTTGAGATGTGGCATATCAAAGGTATCAGTCTCCAGAGTAGTTGGTACTCTTTCAGGCCGGAATAAAGTAGCCAGATACTATGTAAGGTAAAGGGACCCCTGACCATTAAGTCCAGTCGTGGCCGACTCTGGGGTTGCTGCACTCATCTCGCTTTATTGGCCAAGGGAGCCGGCGTACAGCTTCCGGGTCATGTGGCCAGCATGACTAAGCTGCTTCTGGCGAACCAGAGCAGCGCACGGAAACGCTGTTTACCTTCCCGCCGGAGTGGTACCTATTTATCTACTAGCACTTTGATGTGCTTTCGAACTGCTAGGTTGGCAGGAGCAGGGACCAAGCAATGGGAGCTCACCCCATTGCGGGGATTCGAACCGCCGACCTTCTGACTGGCAAGTCCTAGGCTCTGTGGTTTAACCCACAGTGCCAGCCGCGTCCCAGATACTCTGTAGTTTCTAGTATAAAAAGTTGAGAATTAAAGACTATCCTTACGACTTTGAGGAAACTCGAGGTCTCCCTAATTCAATCCTTGGCATTGCAACATTTCTGTTTCATCCCCATTGTTTACCTAGTTGCTACTTAAAATATCTTCAGTGGATGAGATTGCTAGGCAACCTGTTACATTGCCCAGTTCTGAAAGCAGTTACTAATAATTTATATTAAATCTACTTTTCTGTACACACTCTGGGGCCACTGATAGTACCAGCAAACATTGATCTTCATGGCAGCCTTTTAAATAATTGAAGATCGGATTTCACATCTCCCCTTGCCATCTCAAACTGCTTCTTTTGTGTGCCAAACCTACTTGCTTTCATCTACTTATATCATTTGTCCAGCATTCTATAGACTCTTTAATCAACCTCTTTGCTCCTCTGAATCTTCCCAATCTCTTTATTGATGTGGTATCAAAAAAGATGCATGTATCTAGCCTGTATATCAGGAATATTGTGAATTCTTTTCATTTTCAGAGTACAGTACTACTTCCTTTGTTGCGAGCTACACTGTTTAGTCCAGTCACTGTAGCAGAACCTTGCATCTAGAATACCTGATTCATTGTTTGTGGACTGTAGTACCATTATGAAAATGACTAGCAAGCTAAATTGTTGGCTTGCCATGCAGTACTCATAAATTCCTTCTTGGGCCCTTTGTAGTGTTTACCTTAGATTTTTTTGCTCTTTTTTGTGTGCAAAATATTAAGACTATAACAAAGAACATGCAAAGCTACATAGATGTGTTTTATGCATACAGTATTGTATAGAAGGGGAGAATGTCAAAACTTAGAAATATTCTTTTAGTAGAAATGTGCACTCTGGAAGCAGATGCAGTACAGTGGTACCTTGGGTTACAGGCGCTTCAGGTTACATACGCTTCAGGTTACAGACTCCGCTAACCCAGAAATAGTACCTCAGGTTAAGAACTTTGCTTCAGGATGAGAACAGAAATCGTGCTCTGACGGCGCGACAACAGCGGGAGGCCCCATTAGCTAAAGTGGTGCTTCAGGTTAAGGACAGTTTCAGGTTAAGAATGGACCTCCGGAACGCATTAAGTACTTAACCCGAGATACCACTGAATGTATATATAAATAAATATATATACATATAGACACTGTGTGTGTGTGTGTGTGTGTGTGTGTTTGGAAAGAGAGAGAGAAAGAATGCCTCTTTTGTGTTTGTTATTTTTATGCTTCAGGGCAACTGGAAAGGGGTGGGGTGGGGAGACCCAGTGAAGTCTGTTGCTCTCAGATATCTAGGGGAACCTGTAAACCATTGCTTGATACCAATTTGTCTGTTCCAGTCTTATCCCGAAAGTGAAATTATATTAGACAGGCTTGAAAAAATATTTCAAATCCTAGGTGCCTGCATGTTCATTCCTGCCATGGTGCTCCTTCGTTACAAATATTTGCTGCTTGCATGCTTAGAACTGTATTCACCATTGGTTAGAATTTGAGTAGACCTATTGGAATTAATGGATGCGACCAACTTAAGTACGCTAATTTTGGTGGGTCTACTCTGAGTAGAAATTAGTTTGCTTACAACCCTTAGTGTAGATCTGCTAATTGGAAAATTACTGCATTTTACTGCATTTGTTATACTTCATAATTCCTGCCAAGGGCTAAGATAATGGATGTCAAGGAAGAAAATTGCAGGAGGCAGGAGGGACTAAGGGTCGTTTGGAGGAGTGATACAGGCTACAGAAACTACACTTGGTGATTTGATGTTGAACCTTCAGTGTTCATTGATCATGCATTTGACAACTTTTCCCTCATATTGCTGCAGAGAAACTCTTTTTGAACAAGGATAGTCCCTCTTAAGCATGGTTTAGGTTCTCTAGCTTCTACAATGCATTAGGACCTTGTTGTATGGTGAGAGAGCCAGTATGGTGTAGTGGTTAAGAGCGGTAGTCTAGTAATCTGGGGAACCGGGTTCGTGTCTCCGCTCCTCCACATGCAGCTGCTGGGTGACCTTGGGCCAGTCACACTTCTCTCAGCCCCACTCACCCCACAGAGTGTTTGTTGTGGGGGAGGAAGGGAAAGGAGAATGTTAGCCGCTTTGAGACTCCTTAAAGGGAGTGAAAGGCGGGATATCAAATCCAAACTCTTCTCTTCTTCTTCTTCTGTTGCTCTTCAGATTTAACAGGGAAAATAGTAAGTGTACTTTATTGTCTTGCTTAGTTCTCCCCCCAATTCTGGATGTAAATAATTACTATTCATGATAGTAGTGGAACCTCTTTGGTCTTCTTTTTAAACTATGCTAGCATGTATTTACGTCCTAGTTTTGAAGCACCCACTTCTGATATTTGCTTTGCCATAGCTCTTGCTCTTGTAGAAAGGAACAGCCTGAAGGCTGCTGGACATTCTGTAAGCTGGCAATGACTCCAAGTAGACTGTCTGCCAGGCAAGGAAAGCCTGGTGCACAGCCATGCTCTGGCAGTAACCAACACTTTAATCCCCTGCCTTGTTCAGGGCAGTGAGGTGTAGACCAGCCAGCAGAGTTGGTTCTGTGCCACATGGCAGAGTCCTTCTGTAACTGTTCATGCTGCTGGTCTTGTCGCTTTGTGCTTCCACAGCCATACAAGCGTGCCAAATTGAACTCTTCTGTCTAGTAGTCCTTTCTACAACATGATGTTATAAACATTATTGCCTAACAAAGAAAGGTGAATCTGTATGTGTATGTGTAAGCATGGATTTAAAAAAACCACAACTGGTGGCTGAATAGGACTTGCTTAAGACTTGGCAAAGATTAACTGTTTCAGCTATGCTCCCAAAAGCAAAGGGAATCTCTTTTCACTTAAAGGCGATCAATCCCTCTGTTGGTACTCTTTGATGGGATGGTTTCTTTCCTGACTGTTTTAGAATTTGCTTCCTTAGATGGTCTAAATACTAGTTCTAGACTCCAGAATGCTTCAGTTTAGATACCTTAAGCATGCTGGTGCTTTTATTAACTACCCTTCTCCTTAAGGTCCCAGGGTGGGTTACAAGAATTTAAATACATCATGAAAAACGATTTAAAAACTACAGTTACAAAAAATACAGTCACAAAAATAAGATTATGCTTCGGTTGAAACCTTGTCATTTAAGGTACAGATGGGTGGGGTATAAATAATAAATAATAAATTATTATTATTATTATTATTATTATTATTATTATTATTATTAATGTATTTTGTATACCCTTTCTCAAAAGGTGGTCTGACCATTTAAACAACTATTCTGCCACACCTCTTTTCTTCTAGCATAGAAATTTCCTCTTTTGCCTTGGAACTGTTGGATTGCATCTCCTGCATCCAAATATATTCTCTTGCACCCCAGACATGACCAGATTAAAAATCACATTCCCCTGCTCAAATACAATAGATTTAATTCTGAAGAATATATGAGGGATAGTTGTACTAGATTTATAGTGAACATAGCCCGTTGTAACAATGTATTCCTGCCTCTTTCTGAGCTCCTTAAATGTTGACTTGCAGCCACAGCAAAATGGTTTATCTGTGGTAACAAGCTATTGAGGCAAAGTAACAATAGTATTTCCAGAATAAATATGGCACATATGTTAAATGAGTTAGTGCTCCTCTGTGAGTATCTTGACTGACCAATTTTTTTGGGGATATATATATATATATATATATGAATAAATGTCCAGTGAGTAGTAGAAGGAGAGACCTGCATTACCACAATCACATACACGTATTGGGGCACATGCAGTTCTTTCCCACCTTCCTTTTTTGAGGATGGATTGTTAAAATGTGCCACATGTTAATTTGTATGCAGGATGGGATGGTGCATGAGGGCATGCTACTTTACTACACGGATAAAGTCACTGCTCATACTCTGCTGTCATTCTTCCTTGCTGGCTATGGACTTCCTTCATCTTATTCCCCCAATGACTTGGCCTTGTTCTACCCTAGTTGAACAAGAACTGGCTCTGACAGCTGCTTTGTTGGGTCCCATCCCCCTGCCTTCTTTTAAAGACTAGTAGCTTCATTTTCTAGAAGCATGCCACCCTTCCCAGTGCATTCCTAAAAAGCATTTTTCAAGGAAAAATGTCAGACAGCAATGCAGATTTCTCACTTTCTTTGTGGACTAAATAGCAGGTGCCTTTACAGAAGGACTGCAGGCAGCTATTTTCTGCAGAATGCTGTTTTGAAAAGGGGGGAAGGAGAATTAAACCTATTTTAAAAGTTTATTCTATTGTATAGAATAATTTATGATAGTATACTATTATTTGTACTCTTATGTATCCCAGGATTTATTTATTGACCAACTGTTTGTGTTTTTTGTTTTTAAAAAAGACTTTATTATGAAGTTAAAATAACAATCCAGTAAGGAATATAGTAAAAACAAACAAACCAACATTAACTGCAGAATTGCCCATAAAAAGCATGTTTCTGTTGAGATACAGTAGTTGCAAAAGTCGACTGGCTTGGATTCCAGTTAGGAGTCAACATTAAGGTTTTTATTTCAGCTGCCAAGATAAAGTTGTTTTTTAAAAGCAAACACCTTGAAAAGATTCTGCTTACAGTGGTACCTTGGGTTAAGTACTTAATTCTTTCTAGAGGTCTGTTCTTAACCTGAAACTGTTCTTATCCTGAAGCAAAGTTCTTAACCTGAAGCATATGTAACCCGAGGTACCACTGTATTTAGTAAGTGGTGCCTTTCTTATGCCAGGTAGCCATGATGAAGGTGAGAGTTTAGGTTTTGGAACTTCAGGATGTAGCTTTTAATCAGCTTCCCCTTTTAACTCCTAGGTGAGTGAATATTTATTCTGATGATAACTTGCATCCAAGAAGCAAGTGAAATAATATTGGAAGCCTATACTGACATGGCACACTTACGAACAGTGATTATCCTATTCCTGATTGTAAGAATATACTTAGCTCACTTTGAGGGGAAAGTTGCCTTGCCATGGTCCTTGTCTTCGCCCCCTCCACATGCCTCAGGCAGATTAGGGTGATTGCATTAATGTAGCCAAATCTGGCCTTCAGATGCTGATTCCTAGGGGGAAAGTGTACTGTGTGTACAGTAGTTGGAATACAGAATCTACTAACCCACAAAGCTTACTGGATAAGCTCAAGGCAGTTGTCATGTCTGAGTTTTAACTGCTACATAGGGTGGCTTTGAGAATAAAATGAAAGAACCCTTAGGTAATCTGCCCTGAGCTCCTTAGAGAAGAGGTGAGATATAATACTATCTGAATCAGTGGGCCCAAGCATATATGCAAAATATTAGAAACTGCAAAAGTGAGATGCCCAAGCCTCTTCATAAGTTAGCTTCAAGTGAGAAATCTCCAGCTGAGGCAGTCAGACCCTTTCACTTCTAGGAGAAAATAGTTCATGAATTAAAGTTTCTGGACATGGCACCTCTTTCTTTGATCACCTTCTCAAAATTCACAATTCTTTCAGGGGAAATATTGGGTGATATCACTACAGCCTGATTGCTTGCTACATGCTTCCGATGCAGAAGGGTGAGGGTCTGCCTCCACGAAGACTTATCAGGTCAACATCTGCTTAGCTTCAGCACTTCTGCAAAATCAGATGACCTTGGACCATTCACTAGGTCCTGCTGGATTTAAATATATACTGAAAAAGAAACCTGAAGAATCTTACTATCTCATTTGCATAGGGTCAAAACGAGACACACACAACTTTCTGATGTAAAAAAAGAGTGCTACTGCTTTCATCGGCCACTTTGACTGAAATTCGGCTTGTTTTGACACAGAGAATTGACAGTCGTGCTCCCTGACACTGCTTCAAAAGAGTCCTTAAACTACTGTTCAAATGGTGGAAAACGCTAAGTGTGCCCTCTGCATTTTCTTGCTCGCTCTTCTCCTCTCCTACCCTTTTGCATCTAATAAGCTGTATGTTCATTTCTGAAGATGACTTGGCTTTTGCTTCCATCCGTGCAATGTAGTGTTGAACTGCATTTCCCTAGTGTGAGTAGCATTAATCCTACTGTTCACCAATGAAAAGCAGTGTTTTGTAAGTAGGCTGCATGATGTTAGATGCTGGCTTTTGTGGTCTTGGATGCTGAACAGATTTTAGAAGGCCTGTGCATTGTGTTAAATGTTCATGTGATGGTAGTGGTTGCTTTTTAAATGTACTATCTTTGAAATAGTTCGGTATATTAGGAATGTGGGCAAGTGTTTTTGTACATATGCGTAGTATTTTTTTAAAAGTCAAAACTTAATTGCTGTAGAAACACATTTGCTAGGAATTTTTCTTAGCCATTAATCCCAGCAGGCAGTTTGGGAGTTTGTATATTTGTTTTCAGTTAACTAAGCAATGCTTTGGCATTTAATGCAAAGTGTCCATAAATGAAAACACTATAATTTACTAATTTCTGGGGGTGGCATTATGTAATTACTGTCTAGTAGATAGGAAAATGTGGAGATAATACCAGCAGGGTATGAAGTGAAGCTAAACATAAAATATTTAACCTTTTGTTGTTTTGGCTAGTTTTTGCCAGTGTTTTAATTTTTCTCATGGAAACTCAATGAGAACCCCACTTAGTGCAGAACTTCTAACAATAAATGCATTAAATGAAGCTGCTGATAGTGTCTTTAGTCTCCAAAACTCCTTCGCTTCATACATTTATAGATTTCACATCTTGCAGGCGTTCCTTAAAAAAGGTTTTTAAAGGATTAAGTATTGCATTGTCCAGGGTACCAATGAGTGGCATGTATCTTATATGACTGTAGGTCCATCCTGGAAACACTCATTCTCTAATGTACTGATCAGCTGATGAATGAAGGATTCAATCCTGTTTTTTGGAGGAGTCTGCTTTGCCAGGGCATTCCCCACAGGGAACATGCTGGCAAAGCAGCATATAGCAGAATTGGACCCTGCTCATCAACTGATATCAACTGGTTGACAGGTGGGTGTGATTTGGGGGAAATGGTATTGTAGGTCCAATTAGTCCCTTGGTGAGCCAAGATTGGCTAGAGATTCCAAACCCCTGTGCTAAGCTAAATTAGGGCTTAGCTCAGTGCAGCACAGCAGCAGAATGACTGAGGAGGAGCAAAGTGGGTAGAGTCTCTCCAGGAGAGACAAAACAAAATGTTTTGATTTAGCATGACGTGAGAACCGGACCACTGGTAAGAATTGTGCATAATTTGACAACTTTAAGGACTGGAAAATTGGGAGACAATTAACTCCTAGACCAGTCTAAACTATATGCTGCATAAATAAATCATGTGGAGGATCTGTACTGCAGTGATCTTTCCTGCTAGCAGAATTGCAGTGATTCTGATGTGGACTTATACTTGAGTTTAACCTAAATCACACAGGACATTTTTTTTTTAAAGAAACTGACTCTGAGGGAGTTAACATTTCCCCCCCTTTTCTGACTTTCCCTCATGTTGCATAAATAAATCATGTTGTAGAGGATCTATATTGCAGCTATCTTCGCTGCTAGCAGGAATGAAGTGACTTTGATGTGGACTAATTAAGTTCACATTTTCTGTGGACAGCTTACAGTGCTTAAAACAAAACAGAAGGGAACTGAGGTCTACAGTTGCCTACATAAGAACCATTCAGTTGCTAAAGCTTTGATCTACATTTCCATTAAGTTTCTTTTTCAGAAAAGATTGTGCTTAAGAGTATTTTCAGCTTCATTAACTGCAAAGCCCGTAATTTGGGACCCCCTCCAAACCATTGGCAAAATTTTGCAGTCGTTTTTCAGCGCCCCCCCCCCCACTGATACTCAGAGAGTCATAGGTAGGCAACCCCAACCTTCGGCCCTCCATATGTTTTGGACTACAATTCCCATCATCCCTGACCACTGGTTCTGTTAGCTAGGGATCACGGAAGTTGTAGGCCAAAACATCTGGAGGGCTGCAGGCTGGGGCTCCTGGTCATAGGTATCACTGAAAAACCTGGTTCACTCCAAACTGGTGCCAAAGTTTTTCAATCATTTTGCATTTTGCAGCACCCCACAAAAAAGCCCAGTAATGCATCAAACTGGGGGTTCTAGTTAATGCCACTGTAGTTAACAACACTCAGATTCCCACACTGTCTGATTCACTCCAAACAGGTACCAAAGTTTTGCAATCATTTTTCAGCACCCCGAAAACTGTAACCCACTCTCTTTGTGGCCTTTCTGGTCTTTTCAAATCCAATGTTGCCCAATTGCCTGCAAAACTATTGGTTTTTTTAGGCACCCGTGCACACTCCCATCATCTCCTCTTAAAATAATGTCTTGAAATGTGTTATGTGTGATAAGATGTTGGATTCAACTTGAAAAGGCAAGAAAAGAACGTTAGAAAATGCAACCGAAATGCTAGCTTTATAATCATTGAAACTAACGGGAGAAAACCCCTGAGTGAATGCAACCGTAGCAATTTCAAATTCCTGGCCATTCAGTCACAGATCTTAAAATCATAAAACCTCAGAAACACAAGATCTTAAATTCAGAACAATCTCAGGATGGCACAGGACTCCAGTTGTCCTAAGAAGAATATCACCAAAATGATTGTTTATAGTTGTTTGTCGCAAACAACTCAATTTTATATATGTATACACATACAAAAAAAGTAGGTTCTGGCCAAGAAAACTTTGTCATAATAAAAACACCTCTTAAAGTCCCACAGCCTCATTGTTGTTGTTTATTTGTGGAGATTCAACAGTGGAACAGGAAGGGAGGTGCCGTCGCCCCACCTGTGCTGCACATCCATGCCCCCATCCTGGTGCCAGTTCCACTGGGTATCCTCCTCAGCCCTTGGCCTCTGTGGCCAGTCACCATCACCGCTGCACACACTGGCTCCCAGCAGGCAGGGGGTCTCGAGACAGGCCAGGCGGTGGTCCTGAGCAATTTCCAGGAGAGCATCTCTTTCATTTTTCCCCACATTCCCCCCCCCTTTACACAATTTCACTTATGTGCATGGGGGCCCAGAAGGCAATCTCCACATAAGTGGGGGGATTCCTGTATCTCTTCCTCTGCATTTTGGGGGGCACTGCAACACATGGTGCTTTCACTGGAAAACAATTCAAAACTTTGGGACTGGTTTGCAGTGAATAGGACAATGTCAGGTTTTTGGGTGATACCCAAACCAGGGGTCATAGTTATCAATTCCTAAGTTTGTGGGACACTGGAAAATGTGGGGTTCACACTGCAAAACAATTGCAAAACTTTGGCACCAGTTTGGAGGGGATCCCAAATTTTGGGGTTTGTAATTAATGAAACTAGTGTTACCCCAGGTTACCCCAAACATACATTTCTTTCTCTCTCTCCCTCCTCCCCAAATCCCTGGTAAGAATAAAATTTTCATTCACTGTGTGTTCCTACCTTGCAAATAACATCTTAGCTCCATGGGCAGCATTGAATAAGACACCCTGCACAATGTCAGGTAGGCAGGGCTGCTTAGCTAGGCTGCTTAGCTTGCCTGCTGCATTACTTCTCAAGTCACGTGTCCCTGAAGATTAGATCAATGCATTACCTAATAGAATGTTTAAAAACATTTTCACGATTTGCTGACACAGGGGAATGAATGAGGTAAAGTAATAGATTTTTATACTCTATCTTAGAACACACTACTGCGGTATTGGCAATCATCTTGTTCTCATGTGAAATTGGCTACTGCAGTGGTGCATTGCAGAAAACGGGGAAATCAGCATTCTGAAATATAAGTAGGGCTCTGTGTGTGTGTGTGTATATATATGATTGTATATATGTATTCCTGAAAAGAGAGAGATTTGCAATTTCTCATCTTCTCCTAGCTTGTAAAGAAAGAAGGTTCCTCGTACAGAGATGCAGCTGTTCAGCCATTATTTAGACATATGCTCACACATTGCCAAGGGTTCTTTATCCTAGAGGAGTTGGTTTATTATTTTTCTCATTGTTTTTATTAGTAAATAAAATGAAACCAAAAAGTCTTAAGAAACACTCATAATTTTACAGCTGGTTAAAAATAGCATAAGGTTGAACATTATTATTAAACTTATTACAAAACATTACAAAAAATCTTCCCCCCCCCATAATCAGACTGGTTTATATTAGGAATTGGTTTATTGAGCCACTGCACTAGAGAACTTTTTTGTGGAAATTTGAGCCATTGAAATTTACTCTTCTAAAGTAAATTTGCTACATTTGTGTTGACGAAAACCAATGTAAGAAACTTTATTTATGAAAAATTATAATGAAATATTTAAAAACCGTAAGCATACAACAATAATGGGCAGTAATTTCCTAAACTAAAACAAAAGTATATTATAATGAACAAAACTAAGCAAAGTACAAAACAGAATTAAAAATTAAATGTAGAGTCCAAGAAAGCTTTGGTAAACATAAGTTTCCGTTTCTCTTTATTTTACCCCATTCTGTGCCTTTGTGCTAGAAGGTTGGTTACATTTAGTATTGAGAACCTAGACATGAAATGTATTTTCTTCATATGCCTTCTGTATTTTGGTACCTTTTTTTTTTAGTATAGCTTATTGCTGTAGAACTTATATTCAACATGAAATGGGAAAGAGAGCTTCTAATCGTGGCAAATGTAGAAAACCTTCAGGTAAGCTCATAGGTCCATCAGTCTACTTTCACTATCTTCTCCATGCAGCAAAGACTTTGTCAGCTTCATTCCTGTCAAGGAAAGTGTTGAGTTCTTCTAGTAGGATACACTGGAATCTTATATCCAGCTGTTCACTGTAGGATAATACCCTTAGGTTTTATGTGAATATTTTTTATTTAAGAGCCCAGCATTTTCTAACCCTTTAATTCACATTAGTGGTACTCCCTGTATTCTGTACTCTTAAAAAAAAAATAAGAAAAATTTCTACACCAAATTCTAGTATAAATTAGCAATCAAAGTAAAGCCATATTGCTGGAGAGCTTTTCATGATATAAAGCTGTGAAAAACAAACTTGGTTCCTTGCCCTCCCATTAGGTGGTATTCTCAGGAAGGCTGGTGAATTCTTCATTCGGATTCTGTAAATTTTTCTATACAATCACAGAATTGGAGAATCTGGGTAGACCTTAGTATGGCAAAGTGTATTGGCCAGTATTGCTTTTCTGTTATTTCCCCCCATTATTTTCCTGATATTCTTGTGTTTATATTTATGTAAGAGTCCTACTTGTGGAGATTATATACTGTAGTAGCATCACATACTGTACAACCCAATTCCCAGCAGAAAAAAATAAGCATAATGACAGGGCTATCAGAAGCCCTCATGACTTTCTTATTAGGTGTTTTATCTACTAACCATTTACTTTCCCATCCTCCTTTCAATTAATACATTGTATTTGGAAAGTAGCTTTAAGTTTAGTAAGGTATGTTAAGTACTGTTGGAATTTTTAAAATTTATTTTTAATTATTGTGAATTTGCTTTGAGATACTTCATAGGAAGTATTCATAAATGAAATAAATCATAATCATTCAAATTTTCAGGCTGCTATCCTAAGTACACTTATGAGTAAGTCCCATTCAGTCAGTGGGCTTATTTCCAAAAAGATATGCATAGGATTGCTTTGCATATCATTTTGTTGTGGGTTAGATTACAGTTCAGTTGTACCACTTCATAACATGGGCCAGAAGAACTTGGTTATTTGGTGAAAGTTTATTCCTTTTCCTGAGATCATCTTCTGAGGCCCTCCTCCATGTGCCCCCTCCTCAAGAGGTTCGGATGGGGGCAACACAAGAATGAACCTTCTCTGCAGTGACTCCCTGTCTGTGGAATGCTCTCCCCAGGGAAGTTCACCTGGCACCTTCATTACACACCTTTAGGTGCCAGGCAAAAACGTTCCTTTTTAACCAGACCTTTGGTTGATCTGATTTACAACCCATGCCTCTTTAAAATGTTTTTTTTTGGGGGGGGGTTATTGAGTTGCTGTTTTTATTTTTATTAGGTATTTTGTGGTTTTATATCTTGATTTTATTCTGTGAACCACCCTGAGACGCCCCCGGGTCTACTCAATTTCCCACTCCTTGCAGGAGCTTTGGTTAACCAAGGAAATTCACATGACACTTAAAGCGAGGTCTGATAAGCACTGGCTGCAATATTGTACCAGGACATCTAGTTGGCATACAGTCATACCTCGGGTTAAATATGCTTCAGGTTGAGCATTTTCTAATTACGTTCTGCTCAAAATGACATCATGCGCAGAAGCGGCGAATCGTGGCATGTGCAGACACGGATTGTGTTCGCTTCAGGATGCGAACGGGGCTCCGGAACGGATCCTGTTTGCATCCAGAGGTACCACTGTATTTAAATTTCCTGGACAATGTTATTTGTCTCTTAGATCATGGTGGGGGGGAACTTCAGGCCCAGTGGCCAGATGCAGCCCTCCTAACTTCTGTTCAGCTCCTGAAACTTCCCCAGGCTACACCCTCTTCCAAGGCTACACTACCTCCTTCTGCTCTGCACTTTCCTCCACTGCTTTTGCCAGGCTGAGATGCTGCTGCTTCCTTGCCTGGATGGAGGGTGAAGAGATGTGGGTTGGTGTGTATAGAAACCTCTCACTTCCACAAGTCTGAAATGATCTCTGTTGTAGAAAGGTAAGAATCACATTTGTTGCTATGCCCACTTACGTATCTCACCCACCCACTTTTGCATCTGAGCCTGCCCATCCCTGGCATGTGGACCTTGGAAAGTTGCCCATGAGGGAATGTAGCCCTCTCTTTGGAAAAGGTCCCCCACCCCTACTCTAGATGGTTAAACCAGTAAACAACATTGCTATTTGTCAACAGCTGGAAAAATTAAGATCTCAGTCCCAAGTGCTATGTTACAGGCTTGCATAATTTCTTTAAACTTTAGTTTTGTGAGTTGCAATGCTGAATGTCATAAATAGCAGCCGTCTATATTTTTAACACTCCCGGCTAATGATTCATAAGCCACCTTGATGTTGCCATGTTCTATCTTTTCCCAAACTTCCTTGAGCTTTTGAAAAAGTCGTGATTTGAAAAAGAATTGCATCATTAGAACTGCACTTTGTTGTTAAGCCTGTTTACCCAGAAACTATTATCAGTAGGACTCCTAGCTTAAACGTGTTTAGGATTACAGAATACAGTTGAGGTCAGTGTCTGTCTAGTAATAAATCATTGTAAGTCTTGCAGTATTTTATATCAGAAGAGCTTTTTCTTTGATTAGAATAGGAACAGATTTGTTAGCGCTCTTTCGGGTGTTTGGTAACAAAACACACACGAAAGGGCTTCTGAGAACATGCTGCCTACTTGCCTCTTAGCTGTAGTCAGTGGTTGACCGAAGAACTACCTCCATCAGGATGCAATCTCTGCATCTGTGTTAGGTCTTCTTGAAAGGATGCTGGCCTCACACCAGTCAGGGACAAAGTCAACACATGTATTGGCATTTAGGCGGCGGGGCTAGCATTCATTTGAACAGGAGTTCTTGCTTCGCTGGGTGTTATTCCTTCCCTCTCTTTTCCCAGGAATAATTTTGGCAGTTAAATAGTTATCCAAGGCAGCTGACAGTTTGTCTAACCCAGCGTTCAAGCTGCTTTCTGACACATTGGTGCATATTGGCTCATAACTAACATTTGCCTAATTAAACTAGCTATGGCCTTTTAAAATGGGGGGGGGGAGTATTGTTTTTGTTTGTTACAATGGTATATATTTTTGTGTTTTTATTTTGCAAACCACCCTGTGATCCTCGGATGAAGGGCAGTATAGAAATTTGAATAAAAACATTTGTTTAGTACTTGCCTGCAAGTTTGAGAATTTGCTTTTTTATATATGTGAGGTCAGAATGGCTATTGCCTCTCTACTAATACGTTGGCTTCTTACTTGCCATTGACTAGTCTGCTGTGATGTCATAGAATGTTCCCAAACATTCTAATGTGAGTGGGCATTCTAATTCTTGGGCATTCTCAATATGGAAATGGTCTATTGTTCATTGAGAAATGTCAGGTTAGTAACATTTCTTTAGAATAAGCCCAACTTCTTCCTGCCTATACCTACTTAGCCCACCCTCCTTGGGAGTTCCTTTTCCTGTCCTTACTTCTCACATGGTTTTTTTTTTTTTTTTTTTTTACTTTTGAAGACTGCCAGGAACAAAATGATGTCACTTTCTGCTAGTCATTCTTGAGTGCCTGTAACAAAGTAGGTTCTTTTCTGTTACCTCATTGTGTTCTGTACAATCAAATTAGAAACCAAATTGTCAAAAGTTGTTGACATAGTGCCTTTCATCAGAGAGATGGCTCTTATTTTAGCCCTTTGTACCCAAGAATTACAGCTCTGTATTGATGCATTATGAAATTTGCAACTTTTATGTAAATAAGTGTTGGAATTGTATCTATGTTTAAAAATAATCCATAAAATAGATGGGTGGTTTTGGGTTTGTAAGAGGATCGGTTTTCCATTTAAAAAATATTGACGCTTTTTCATAATGCAATACAATGAAAAACAAATTAATCTAAATGAAAAAGAAAGGGGGGGAGTGCTCTCTCAAAGGTAGATCTTAACCCTTGTGTCACACAGAAAGGGGTGAACTCTCTCAGCTCACCTGGGCACTTCCCTTTCTTCTCCCGGCCTCCCACCCTGGGAGCTGTTGTAAGTGGATCTGTTTTCACCTCTCAGCTTGGATGCGATGCTTAAGTCAAAGTTGGACTTAAAGTGTTTTATCCAGCTAAGTTCTTCTCTGGGTAGATTCATTGGAATTAACAGACATTACTAACTTAGGTCCATTAGTTTAAATGAGTCTGCATTGAACAGAACTTGGTTGGCTGCAATGGTTAAATGGTTTTGGTTTTTTAATGGAGTGCTTAAATGGTTAACCTCCCACCTGAATTTAATACCTAACCATTTCCTAAAGTCTGTGTGTCTAGACCAGCATGCAATTTAAATTGGTACCTTCTGACTTCTGTACAAATCTTGGCAAATGGAATGGGGACAAAAGGGTTTTTGGTAGACATAGAATAATAAGTACAAACAAAACAAAACTCAGTTCCCAATATTTTAACGTATCCGGAAAGTAAAACTCGGGGGAAAGAGATGCAGATTGGAACTCTCACACTTCTCTGGGGCAAAGTAAACAGACTGTGACACAGCTGAGGAGACTAATCCTGAATTGAGTGCTGGGATCAAAACAAACAGAAAGCATGTCTAACCTCCACTGCAGTGATTTTTCTGTATGTACCCCTTTCTTTTCTCAGTAGGAATGAATGGTCATCATCCATGAATGGACTAAAATAAAAAGGATACTTGGGGATGGAGTTGCAGTGGGGGTTAAAACAAATCAACATCCCTGGCAGCAGGTGGCCAGGCCTTTGCTGGCAAACTATGTGTGTAATATATGTTTGTTGTACACGTGAAGACATCCTTTGTCCCCATCATACATATAAGAGACATTTTGCTAGTCTAAAATGTGTTGTGGTACTGCACAGTGGTGGGAACTCTCTCCTTATATTATCAAAAAAAGTCTTTCCTGTCTTTTCTCACATCTTTATAATAAGAGTTCAGTGCATCAGAGAGTATTTCTCCAGCAACTTTAGCTGCATAAATAAACAAATAAGCAAGTTATTCATCTGATGAGTTTTATCTGCTTAGCTATCCATTTTAGCAGTTTGCAAATCTTAATTGACTAAAGACATCTGATTGGCTAGCAGAAGGTTAACAGGATGTTGCACCACTTTCTAATAATCTCTAGCTGTTCTGATAGGTACCGTTTTGGATTGTATCTGTGCCATATTAAATAGGGATGGACCAACAGAGGTATGGGTTTATAAAAGTGTTTCATTAGCGGAAAAACATGCATAATAGCTGTCTGCATATCCCTTTTGGATGGAGAATTCAGTTCTAGCTATCAGTCTGGCTCATTTTAATACTGGAAAGTCGAAATAAATGTCACACATATGTTAGTACTTACAAACCTAATCAGAGAGTGGATGAACTTACACAATAAAGTATTTGCTATTTGTAATGAATATCATCTTTGTATTTCAGGCAAAGTCGTGCATCTGTCATATGTGTGGTGCCCATCTGAACAGACTTCATTCTTGCCTGTACTGTGTTTTCTTTGGCTGTTTTACAAAGAAACACATCCACGAGCACGCAAAGGCAAAGCGACACAACTTAGGTAAGCAATCTTTTTAGACTCCTGCAATAGCATTGCTTGTTTACTAATGCATGATTTTTACAATGTGGAAAACACTACATTTAGATCAGAACCCAGACAACTTGACTCTTCTGGTTATAGAGGATATTTCATATAGAGGTTTTTCTGGCTGATATGACTGGCACCTCTGTCGAAGCCCTAGCCAACCTCTGGAACACCCGAATGGCTTGGGCTATTGACACAATCGCCCCTGAGCACCCACTCCCACTTCATGGAGCCCGTTTGGCCCCCTGGTATACTCCAGAGCTTAGGGCTGGGAGACAGATTGAATGCAAGTGGAAGAAAGATCTGAATGAATGCAACTGAACTCTGGTAAGTGCTCATTATCGAGCCTACCTAGTGGCAGTGAAGGCCGCAAAGAAGGCATACTTTGCTGCCTCCATTGCATCCTCATTATGTCGTCCGGCAGAGCTTTTCTGGGTTGTATGGAGCCTTTTACAGGCTGGCCCAAAGGAGGTGGTAGAACCAACTGTATCTCGCTGTGACTTGTTTGCAAAGCATTTTGAGGATAAAATCGCTTGCATCCCACCAAGAACTTGACTGTGCTGTTACAGCAGGTGAATCTCATGGGGTGCCCAGAGCACAGTCTAGTCCTGTTGTGTTGGATGAGTTTCAGTTGATAAGGCTCGAGGATGTGGACAAGGTGCTTGGATCAGTCAGGGCGACCACTTGTGCTGTAGATCCTTGCCACTCTTGGCTAATAAAAACCAGCACGGACGGAACAGCTGGCTGGACCAGGGAGGTAATCAACGCCTCTTTTCAAGAGGGGGTGGTCCCTGCCTGTTTAAAAGAGGCAACGGTAAAATCACTTATTAAGAAACCTTCCCTGGATTTGGAAAACCTAACTAACTACCAACCAGTTGCTAATCTCCCTTTCTTGAGCAAAGTTCTGGAGCGAGTGGTTGCAGACCAGATCCAGGCGCTTTTGGAAGAAACAGATTTTCTGGATCTGTTTCAGCTGGGGTTTAGGCCCAGTTTTGGCACAGAAATTTCTTTGGTCACTCTGTATGATGACCCCTGCCTAGAGAGAGACAAGGGAAATGTGTCCCTGTTAATTCTTCTTGACCTCTCAGCGGCTTTCGATACCCTTGACCACGGTATTCTGCTGGAGTGACTGTCCGAACTAGGGGTGGGTGGCACCACTTTTCAGTGGTTCCAATCCTACTTGGATGGTCATTTCCAGAGGGTGTTGCTTAGGGAATGCTTAACAACAACAACAACAACAACAACCCACTCATTTTTTCTGGTAATTTACAGTCTGAAGTTACCCTACAATTATGGCCTTGATTAATTGAGACTAGGTAGCTAAAAATAAATAAGTCAAACACACACATACATACATACATACATACATATATATATAGAGAGAGAGAGAAAATAGCTAACTGCTTTCTAGTTAGTGGAAAGGAGAGTGGTATTTATGTTTTCCATTTTATTATGATGCAAAGCTCATTTGTAATCATGAAAGATGTTGGTGTAACCGAGTGTTACAGTTACAAAGCTGATCTCTTGATTTTAACAGAAAATGTTAGACACTTAATTCCATTGGATCTTGATATCTTTTAAATTTTATAATTTCCTGCCTAAAATCAAAAGGTCTTTGGTGGTTTATCCTGGAAAACCTTCATTTTTAAAATGCTTAAATCCCTTTTATTTATAAAGAAGTAAACATGTTCACCTAGCAGGACTTCCAGTTAGGCCTGCATTAATGTATGAGCTCTGTATTTGTGACTTGGATAGACAACCTCCTTGAAGGTGTTTTTGAGTGTTTTTAAAAACGAATTTTGATTGTCATGTATTTACTTCGTTAGTTAAAAACTTTCCATCTACTGCCTCACCTTCCCAGACTTGTCAGATGCTCAGCCTGGTAGGAGTCAGCAAACAGTATGTCATATTATCTTATCAATGTCTATGCAAATGCCCTATTATTTAAATAATTATTACATATAGTACTTCTTACTCTTACTATACATCTTGAAAAGGCTTAACTGAAACCACAAAGCTTGAATTACCTGTTCACTTAATTATCAATGCATAAAGTCAGACATTTTGCCCACATTTTGTGCATGGTTGCATGCATGACGTATCCTTTCTAAAGTACATTAGTTTTCAAACTTTTGATACTGAAGGAACTCCTAGTGATCCAGGCACCAGCTGAGATATTCTCAAGGACAAATTACAGTATCCAAATTAGCTGGGACCAATTGCTTGGTTGCAGTCCTCTGTCTTGAGACCCCTAAGAGCTACTGCCAGTTAGAGAATACAGGAAAATATTGGGAAAGGACCATAGCTCAGCAGTAGAGGATTTGCTTTGCATGCAGAAGGTCCTTGGTTCAGTTCCTGGCATCTCCAGGGAGGATTGGGAGAGGCCCTGTCAGAAACCCTGAAGAGCTGCTACCAGCCAGTACTGAACTAGATGGACTTAAGGGTCTGATTTGGTATAAGGCAGCTTCTTATGTTCTACATACTGGTCTAGAAAGAGCACGATCGGATCCAGTATACGAGAGCTGCATATATATCAAATGCAGTCAACTTGTAGTGGCTTGGAAAATAGCATGTGAGCTGTCACAATGAAACCATAATAGGAGGGCCAGAATTCTTAAAAGTTATGTGTGTGTTTCTTTTCACCAGCTAAGGAGTTTTTTCAGTTGCAGGAATTAGGAGCAGGCAGACTAGAGTGCACCTACCTGTTTTGGGAATGCTTGGGGAAGGGGTTCCCAGTGTTGCTTCATGATTATTATTTTTTATAGCGCTGCTGTTACCTTAAATGGGATCTTGCAGGCCCATTGGCCAGTGGCTCACCACCTTGACCTATACTCTGAGGGTAACGTGGGTTTCAGTATGAGAAAAATGAGGCTATTGCATGATCAGAGAAATCTTACTTGAATAAGTTCATTTTAAATTAGCATAAATTTACATATCATTAACATAAGTTTTGGAGAAAGGAAGCATACTTTTTAAAAAGATATTGTATATCACAGCAGGCATACATCTTGGAAAAGGCGTTCCTTCTTGTGTGAGAGTGAGGGGTGGGTGTCTCTTAAGATGGTCCTTGCCACACAGGTTTTTTTTAAAGAAATACTTTTTTAAAATGTAATGATTATTATTTAGTTGCTTGACAAATTGGTGGTGCCAACATACAGCAGCAAAGTGTGGGGATGCTTAGATCTGCAACCAAGTGGAATAAGAGTGACATACCTGTAACATTTTTGGTTGAGAGGATTATTGGAGGTAAAGGAAGCTATCCAATGGGAACTGGCCGTTAGCTTGTGTGTGGTCTACAATTAATTGCCTGGGATCTACTGTATATGGTAGTAATATAGATAAATCATCTATGCTTAAATTTAGAGTGCATATAAGTCTTAAAACTTACTCTAAAAATTCCTTCTGGCCAAGGTTACGAGTGGGGAAACTCTCTTTTAATGTGTGCTAGCCCTGAAATGTCAGATGAAAATATTCTTTACAGCAGTGCCTGAAACAGCACCGTTGGAATGCCATTTGATCACCCCCCCCAAAAAAAAACATGTTACATGCATACACATCTCAAAATGAACTGAAATTATTTTTGTAGCACTTAGTGACTTTGCTGAGCTTACATCAGTCTCCATGGAGACGAGCAGAACCTCAAGCTCCAGATAACAAATTGTGAAGCTTTAGCAGAAGCAGCTACATATATGCTGCAGAATGATGTATTTGCATGTACTAGGGGTGAAATCCACCCACAGCGTGTAACCCCTGAGCTTGAGGGCAAGGTTCCCTTCTCATTCAGTATTATGCATCTCCCTACTTTTCTCCAAAACTGAGATATAGTTAGAACTCTCTAACACCTTGATTTCTATGGCCTTTAAAAGCAACCTAAATTTGTCCTGTGTGTATAAGTCAGTACGGAGGTGCATATAGGAAGAACTGTGCCAAAGCATCTGTTACTGTTCCTCCTGGGCAGAAAGAACTTGGAGCCGTTTGCTGGTGCATATGCTTTGTAGGAGGTGAGTTGGTGGGTGGAGCTAGTCCACCCCCAAGCCCTTGATCAGTTGAAAATACGACTCTTGATTGAAAAAAGAATGCAAGTTGCGGACAAGGTAATTATAGGCTTCTGTATTCTACAGTGAGACCCTAGCCTGTGGCAGTCCTCTTCTTTGTGAGTCTCATTTTGTAGCCCTTGGCCTGCTGGACCACACTGCAATATTAATTCCTTGGATTTTCAAAGGCATAGCAGATAGAGGCAAAATTTTTGTTTTCTGAGAAGGAATGCATGTTTGATAGGACTGAAAAGATGGTCTCCACTCCAGCCACCTGCTACTTCTTCAGTGATGGTGGACAACTGGAGTGCTCCTTGAGCCGGGTTTACTGTGTACCGGATTTGCTATGCAGAAAATATCATAAATTAGGATTAAAATGGGAGTATGGAATCCTCATGCTTTGCATGAAAAATGTCTCTAATTCAGTCCCTGCTATCTCCAGAATAGCTAGTGGTGTGAGAGGCGCTTCTCCAAGACCCTGGAGAACTGCTGGGCTAGGTTGAGAAACAGTCTGACCTAGAATAGCTTTCGACTCAAGAGTTAGAAACAATAGAACTGGCTCCTGTTAGTTTCAGCTCCATAGTAATTGTCCTATGAACTGCCCGTAATGGCTAAATGAGATAAGAGACAACAAAAACTAATAACAGGGTATTTTACTTTGAATGTAGTCAAGGTGAATTAGTCATTAAAAATAACCAACTGAGATGAAATTCTGCAGGAGGTTCATGTTTTCTTTCTCTTCCTTTACATAGACTGCAAAGTGCCACAAGACCTATATAAGAGCTGCTGCCAAGATGCATGTTGTTTTTGTAAATACAGTGATTTGTGCATCTGTGCTTAATTTCTGAGCCATAGTTAGATCAATTCTATTGTATGGGAGGGTGAAAGTGGATATTCCAGTGTAGTTAACATACACATTTGTAAATAAGCAAATAATGAGTTTCTGGGTGCATCTGGAACCATAGATGGCTGAGAGAAGCAGAAATCGTAAATTAGTTCAACTTTCGGGGGGGGAGGGTACTAAGTTACATTTTCCAGAGGAACTGAAAGTCTGCAGCAATCAGTATTATGGACAAGGCAGTATTGTGATCTTTAAACACCTCCAGTTTCATTCTGTGGAGATTGACACTGCAGACCTCTTCTTTTTCAAATACCTTTTAATCAGGTTTGTATTGCTCACTTGGAAAGAGTTGGTTCTGATGTAGGTGACCCTCCTCCCAAAGAAGTGCATTGACTTCAAGTAATTTGAAGGACTTTAGGCATCCATTTGTTAACCTGTGGACTCTTGATCACAAAGGAATGCCTTTCTCCAGGTCCCTTGGTAGCTACCTGTCTGATCCCAGAAGACCGGTCACAGATACGTTTCTTATGTACCTCTTTGCCTCTGCATGCCTGGTAGGATTTACTCACTTGCCATCTTTCACAGGATGGCTTTAAATCTTTCTGTTCAGACTGATGAATTGTTGCTGCTGTTTCTGATTCATTCTTGGTGGAGCGACTGCTGGGGTGATTATAAATGGTTAGGTACATTTTTCTGGGGGAGGGACCAAGGCAAATGGAAGGTGTTTTTTTTTTTTTGTTCCTTACCAATGGAGATAGCAGCATGGTGTTTGATGATAGCCAGATACAAGTTTTGCTGTCAGCTTTCACTTCCACAAAGAAGTTGAAATGAAGGGATTGCCCCTCTTGTTTGCTTGAAAATTTGCTCTTCACACTTTAGAGAGACTGTTGGAGGGTTGTTTTCCTGTCCTGTGGGTCCAGTGCTTGGAAGCCACCATCTTACCCAAACCACCCTGCAGCCCTAATATGGGCACTGCGACTGCAAATGCCTCGCTTTCTTAATCATCTTTGGAACAGCATAACCTACAGCCTAAAAGAGTTTCTGCTTCTGTTAGTGAGAATCGCCACCTGGTGAGTTAACTTTCCATAATAAAAGGAGGAGAAGGAAAGAAAGCTACTGCTTATAGCATTGAGTAAAAGTGACAAAAAGCTGGATTTATGGTGTGAAATGAGAAAGTTTTAAATGGACAAGGGGAATCTCTGTGAAGCTTTAAGTGGATTATTTTTCATTTTCATTTTTTATTTGAAGAAAGTGTGTTTAAGAAATTGAAAGTTAGTTTGCCAACTGACACTATATCCATGGAAATGGAATTAACCTTGTGATGCTGCTGAAGTGATGGAAGCCGTTAAGGGACAGAAGCCCTAATAACTTCAGTGAAGCAGGAAAATAGCCTCCCCATTCAGAATAAGAAAAAAATAAGAAAAAAAGGCAGAAGGGGGGGGGGAAGAAGTAGAAAATAGGAGATCTTCAGGGTCCTTGCTTACTGTGGATGTTCTTAAGCAGATGATGACAGAGCAAACAATGTCTCTCAATGAAACAATATAGGCTTGGGGGGGGGAATAGATAAAAAATTGACAAGACTAAAAGAACAGTCAATGAAGTGAGGAATGAAATTAAACCAGAGATGAATGAAACGGAAAATGGAATCAGATATGACATAGAGGCTTTAGATGACAAGGAACTGGCAGGACTGAGAGCTGAAACTATGGCAAAACTAGAAGGGACAACTGATGAAATTGAAGAACCCACTATGCGTAACTATGAAGTTATGGATGGAGAAAGATCTGGATAATCTGACATTGATGGAATTGAGAGAGAGAAAGAGTTCTACGTACAATTTAGAGTAATCCCAGAGGATAAAGCTATTAAATCTCGGGGAGGGGGGGAATTCAGAAAAAGAATGGAAGGGACCACAAATGGAACAGTCATTAATAGATAACATGGGGAAAGCATGGCAGATATAACAGGAAATGGGAATTGAAGAGACAGAACTGGGTGTGAACAAATGGATACAAAAGAATTATGGAATATTATCTCAACATTTGATCACAGTGGAGAGACTCTTATATGTGCCAAGAGGGAAGCATTTACCATTTAATATGGAGGCATGGTTTCTGAAATTGTTGGAGGCAAAGTTGATACTTTTAATTAGAGAAAAACTATTGCTGACATTGAATTGGGAACCCCTTTTGGATTTTTTGTGCGAAAAGGAAAATGGACACAAATATGAACCAACCTAGACCCTGTGGTCATCTGAGGCCCTTCCTTGGGCGCCTTCCCCACGTAAGGTCTGGAGGGTGGCAGTGTGGGAACAGGCCTTACGCGCATTGAAATGCTCTCCCCGAGGAGGCCTGCATGGCACCTTCATTACATATCTTTAGGCACCAGACAAAAATGTTACTCTTCAACCGGCATGTGGCAAATTCTAGGGCTTATGAAATGTGTGTGAGAGAGAGGGGAGTTAATGGTTCATTTTGTTTTTGTTTTATTATGCATTTTGTGTTTTCATTTTGTATTTTTATGTTGTGAAGGGCAGTATACAGTAGATAGATAGATAGATAGATAGATAGATAGATAGATAGATGAACTCTTCTGCCAGAATGCAAGACAGTTTAGGCAGTTTTCAACAACCGAATCCTGAATCCCGAGGAAACTTCATTCCTATTTCAGATCCACCATCATCTGTGACTGTGTTTGACACCAAATGGTTAGATGTCCTACCACAGTAGCACAGTAGCACTTTGCTCTGTTGGAAAGCCAGTGTGGTTCAGTGACTAGATGTGGCAAATCCAGGTTCAAATCCCTGCCAACTATGAAACATCCTAGCAAGGGCACAGCCAGGATTTTTGCTGGAGGGATGGAGCCAAAGTTGGTAAAACTTTTTTTAGTAAAAACACCCCATATATAGAAAATTGTGGGGGCCATCCTACAATGGAGTACTTACAATAAGGGAGAAACAAAAGTCAGTTCCTAGGGGGAAGGATGAAGTTCAAATTCTTGCCCTCTTTGTAAGAGGGTAGAACAGAATATACAGAAGAACATAAAGTAGAAAAGAACCAGTATGTCCTTGTTTGGAGTTCACACCCATAATGTGCAGGATCTTTTCTGCTGTGTCCTTGGCTCTATATATCCTACCACAGGAGCTTATATTACATTGTCTAGAGAATGTGCACACCTAAGCCTTGCAAAAATCTGTCTTGCAGGAGGCACTATAGTCATTTTGAAAATCTGGACCCCTACCCCTTATTTGGGGACACGGGTGACGCTGTGGGTTAAACCACAGAGCCTAGGACTTGCTGATCAGAAGGTCGGCGGTTCGAATCCCCACGATGGGGTGAGGTGAGCTCCCGTTGCTCGGTCCCTGCTCCTGCCAACCTAGCAGTTCGAAAGCACACAGTGCAAGTAGATAAATAGGTACCGCTCCGGCAGGAAGGTAAACGGCATTTCCGTGTGCTGCTCTGGTTTGCCAGAAGTGGCTTAGTCATGCAGGCCACATGACCCGGAAGCTGTACGTTGGCTCCCTCGGCCAGTAAAGCGAGATGAGCACCGCAACCCCAGAGTCAGCCACGACTGGACCTAATGGTCAGGGGTCCCTTTACCTTTTACCCTTTATGTGAAAAAAAAAGTTGGACATTACAGTGCACATTGTTATAGAAGTGGGGCAGCCAACCAAAATATTGGCTGTTATTTCTGAGAGAGGAGCTGAGGCATGAGGAAATTCATGTTGCTAGTCTCAGCCAATAAATGGCTGGAATAATAGCTGCAGGTACAGCGATGTGTGAGAGCAGATGAGAGGGAATGTACAGGTGCAGTTTGTTAGTGATTGACTTGGCAATGTGTATCATGAGCCTCAAAGTTAGATTGCTTTCAAAGAATCTGTTAGCAAAGCTGTCTTGTCACATGTACTGCTAATGAAAAAGGTTTCTAAGGCTTGATGAAGGCTTTGGCCCCATAATCCTTAAACGTACTTGGGTAAAATCATCTTGCAAAATTGGTGTCAATTCAGAGATACTGAGTACTAAATAGGTCTTAATGGAAGAAGTTAAAGTAATTGCAAGCGAAAAAACAGCCTTTGTTCCACCTTTCCATCTTGTTTTGTTCCAACTTGTTTTGAAAATTCTTCATGAGGCAGGATTATAATAAAATGAGAGCCATAAATATCAATTTTCCCTTCAAATCTCAATATACTGCATATAACATACTGGAGGACTTTGTAATAATTGACTTCTGTTTTTAAATTTAAACTAATTGCAGAGGTTTCCTTGATTTAATATAAAGTTGTAGTATATAATATATATAAAGGGCTATGATAATTCACTTGAAAATATCTGACTATTTTAAAATATAACATTCAGATATCACTTTATGAGGCTCCTAACATCCACCCACCCTATTGCTATGGCAACAGTTAATTTGTATGTAACTGTTATATAAGCAAGAACCATATTCTATGCAACAGTTAAAACTGGCATTTTATTTTTTAAATCTACACTGATAATAAGCAAGAATGGTAGAAATAGGAACCATCTTTTGTAGGTTAGTTACTATAGTAATTTTTGAAGATTAAGATACATAATATCCCTAACTTACTTTGGTTAGACTTATAATGATTTCTAATGTTTAGAAGCAACAGCAGTGCACACTTGGAATGCCTGTAGTGGTACTTCTTTCAATGGTCTATTTTAAAGATAAAGTTTATGAAAGGTACCTGGCCACCATTGAAACACAGTGTATTGGCTTTGTTGGAAGAACAGCTTCTCTCAAAACGTGCTTTGGGAAATCTAATTTAAGATATTTTCAGATACTGCTCTGAATCTTTGCATACATTAAGTCCTTCAGAATTCAGGGCTGCTATACCTGAAGATTTGAAATTGGATATTTGTGGTTCACATTCTATTTCAAAACAAGATGAGAAAAAAGGAGCTTGGACTTGTATCTTGAGGTTCATTTAGCTCTTGTCACATGCAGGCATTGCATTTAAGTCAACCTGGTTTCTTCTGATGGAGGAGGCTTACTGTACCTCTGGCATGTGTGAATTAGATATAGTGGTACCTTGGTTTACAAACTTAATCCGTTCCGGAAGTCTATTCTTAAGCCAAAGCTGTTCTTGAAGCGAGGCGTGCTTTCCCTAATGAGGCCTCCCACCGCCGGTGCCCTTCCACCGTTCAGCTTCTGTTTATAGACCGAGGTAAAGTTCACTAACTGGAACACTTACTTCCAGTTTTGCAGAGTTTGTATACAGAATAGTTCGTTAACAGGGCTGTTGTAGACCGAGGTACCACTGCATCTGTTTTTAGCCATGTCAACTTAATTTTCAGCTGAGAAATAGGGCATTTATCTGTAAAATGAGACAGAACACACTGGCAGCCACCTGAACCCATGGGAGGTTTGAAATCCTGGTTCTCATCTTTTATGGGTCAGTGTGGCACCAATCTAAGCCAAATTAGGATGTGGAACTGATGCAAGATTTTTTTAAATGTGTCTTACATCAGTCAGAACTGAAATTTCTTAATGGATTTTTGTATATAATATCTGTAGAAAATGTAAATAGCTTGAGTTGTCTTTATTGGGAAGAGACTGATTTGGCTCTGTTTTTGGAGTTCAGTGCATCTTTAGAGGGCAACTTTGGAACCTCCATTTTCAGCAAGAAGTAAGTATTAGCAGATTAAAAACCAGCTGATTAATTAGATTGAATCTGTTTTGTGTAAGAATGCCCTGTAGGTTTTGAAGTTCATATAAGAACACTAAAGAAGTGTATGACTTCAAGAGCTGTTTGAAGATTGGGATAGCAAAATATTGTTGAGAATCTGATACGATTCACAGAGGAAGTTGCTCCCAGTACCATTCACCACAAGGAAGGAGCTTAAGGTCCAAATAGTTTTCTGTTGCAGAAGATCAGTAAAACAGTTCTGGACATAGTTTTTAGGCTTTTGCAGATACAGATACATACAAGTACAAAAAAAATCTCCCTTGCTCTAAATAAACTCAGCAATTCAAGACGTAACACCAAGCAAGGAACACCAACAGATTGATGAGTCACAGACTAAGTCTGCTGAACTGATATGCATTAATCACCCCCTTCTCATGTCCGGTTACTCTAACTGGGGTCGCTAAGATGGTGTGGCAGGGGGTGCTGGAGGTGTAAATGACTACCAGACTTTGAGAAGCTGGTCTCGCTGGATCAAGTTCATTAATTTTGTTGATTTAATTAAATTAAAGATTTTAAATTAGACTTTGAACAAATGTGCAGTTGTTACTGTTTTGAATTTAATTGTGTTGTTAATCTTCCTTAGTAGGTCATGCAAACCACTATTTTGAATAAAGCTTTTTATAGGGTGGGGTAGAAAGCACTGGGGATGAGTTTATTGGAACCAAGGGGAGTAGTAGCCAAAAAAGTTTGGGAAGCATTTTCTAGGTGGTGGACTATTCATTCTGCATTGTTCCAGAAATGTACACCTACATTGTTAGCTGTAAATATTTTGTTGACATCTGTGGACATGTGGGCACATTTAGAATATTTAGAACATTTGGAACAGAATACTGTGGGCAACAACTGCTCTGGTTGCTACACCCCTCCCCAGACTAAGAGAGAAAGAGAGCACACGTTTGAACAAATTATTTGCTTTTCCATAGTGTCTGGATGAAAGTTGTATCCAGTAGAATTAAAATGGATCTTCTTGCATTTGCTTGATTTTACATGAGTTTCCCACCCCAAACCACCACCCCGAACAGTGATGGACTGTACAGTAAAAAGCACAGATGTAGCGCTTGTCACCACCATAAAAACATTGGTCCAAGGCATGGGTGCTCATGGATTCTCTTAAATTTTACATAGGATAACAGCAAAACCACCAGCAAATTGCGGAATACATCTGTTGACGCAAGTGACATAAGATTTAATGGATAAGTGGCTTGGATCCATGTTTTTGCACCATGGCAACTCTGGAAAATAATGAATCTGTGTTTTTTACACATCAGTCAATAGAGATAGATGTGATTTGTGATTTATTTACCAAATTGAGAACCCTTAAAATGTTGAGAGGAATGTGCTGATGTTCATCTTAGAAAAAATATGCTTTGGGATATAGATTTTTGCCCACTTCAATCTCTCAGGCAGGAGAAGTACAGTAATTCTGTCACTAGCCTAGCTTTGATGCAGCTTTCTATAACTGAACATATTTCATATTTTTTTATATAACACTAGTGGACTGCCTTTTTTATTTGCAAGCTGTTTGTTTTCTGTATCTTAGTCCTTATTAGAGATTTGCCTGTATTTATATTTGAAAAGAAGGAATTTTTATCATGTTGTCCATGTTGAGTTCAAATCTGAAAGTCCATGGCAATGAATAACTTTAACTACCAGGAGAATCTGAGAAATATATTTTAAATGTTCATTCCTTAATTTGTCTGAGAGTACTTGTTTGTAGAAAAGGTTGTTGGCGTTAAAAGTGTCATGTGACATAGTAACATTTGGTATTTTTGTTCTTCCTTCCCCCTTTGGAGGTCATGGGATATGTGTGTAGATGCTATTATGGAAGCCAATGCCTACATTTTTAAATTTTAAATTTTTGTGTGTTTCTCTCTCCAACCCCCTTCCCAACCACCTTATGTTTCTGCAGCCATAGACCTTTTGTATGGGGGTATATACTGCTTTATGTGTCAAGATTACATATACGACAAAGATATGGAACAAATTGCCAAAGAAGAACAACGGAAGGCTTGGAAGCTACAAGGTTTGATTTTATTTAAGTATCTGCTGAAAGAATGCTCGCTTTCATTCTTAGTTATACCTGGCCCTCCCACCCATCAAAAGGTAGAAATCAATAATAGGGAAATGGGGTACCAATGCAAGTTGTAGGAGCAACAAATGTAGAGATTATTTATCTTCAGAGGCTAGACTGCTTAACATGCACACCTCATAAAATTTCAGCCAACCTACACTTTTAAAATTTACTTTCAATGAAGTAACCCCTTCTCTTGTGATTGTGCAAAGTTAAGGATAAGATAGAATAAATCTACTTTTAATCATAGCAGAAAAGAAATCTGTTCCCTTCCTACAAAGTGTCACCTCTATCCCTGCGTGATTATCTCATAGAATGTGCCAGCTTTATAAGCACACACTCTGTTTACACATATAGTATGTATATCTGTAACTATTTACACACAAGTATATGTACACACATTTGTTTTGTTATTCAGTTTGCTTTCCCTAATTTTTTCTTTTTTAGCCTTCACCCCAACAATGGTTTCTCACTACCAGTGTACAATGACAGGTAAGAAGTGTGACCTGGCGACGCATTTCACTAACAAGCGTCCCTTTGCTGATTATCTGCCATTTTAAGACAAGAATCATGGTTTACAATGCCGCTTTTTCATTTATAGATTGCTTTCTTGTTATTGAGAATGTGTATCAGGAGGTAAAGGGTGGTAAACTTTTGCATGAACTTTCTATGGTTGACCTACTCCAAAATATGCCTTTCATTTTTTGAGAGGAAAGCAAAACTAAACATTGTTCTGGCCAAATTGAATCATTTTTTAAAGAACCTCTGTGTCAATCTCCAATATTATGACTACTAATAATTTGAAGTAGTTCAGGCAGAGAAAGGGGTGGGGAAGAGTGGTGGATTTGAGAACAAGAAAATCATAGCATACAATGTTTCATGCAAAACTCATTTTAAGGTAACTAACAGTGCTGAAGAATACCCAACAATAAATATTTGTGAAGGTATTTTTTAACCTTGTGTTCTGTGTATGGTAATCAAATAACCTGTTAAATGTGTTAATATGCACTTGTCTTTGGCCCAAGAAGCAATTAAATTGAAAGAGCAAAACAGCTGCACTGGACAAAAAATATAAATTGGTCACTTGTAGTCTGGCATTGATAGCCCAACACAAAACATGCAGCCAGGTCTCATTAATGGTTGTGTGGCATACTTATAGTTGTAAATATTACTTAGAGTTCAGCTGATATCCTTCATGAGTCCCCAGGGTTGGGTGTGTTTAAAAACATACTGCAAAGGAAAGAGAAAATGTTGAGGTATATTGTTTGTTATCCTAGTATGGGAACAGCAGGCCAGTGTACCATATTTACGCAAATCTAATGCCCCATCGAATCTAATGCGTACCTCAGTTTTCAGAACCTTGAAGCCCAAAAAGTATTTGTTTAGTGCCATCAAATCTAATGCCCACCCTAAATTTTGCGACGTAATTTGGCCATAAAAGTGTGCTTTTCATTCAAGTAAATACTGTATTTCTATATTACTGGCTGCAAGATAGTAATAGTATTTTAAGAATTAGAATTGAAGCACATGAGAATGTAGAATGTTAGTGTAGTGGTAAAGAGTGTGATCTAATCATCTCAGCATAAGACTAGGGCTTCCATTAAGCTGCTGCCTCTCATCTTCAACACCTACCTTCAGTATAAGGATAATACTCATCTAATTTAAGGTTGTAATGATAAATTATAGAGGAAGCTTTTTATAGCCCATTAAGACTATTTGCCTAACTAACCCATAAGATGACCCAGTGGGCATCATTGCTTAGGTGGGATTTGAACCTAGGTCTCTCCAATCCAAGTCTTGCCCTTTATCAACTATGCTGAACTGGCTTTCCTAATACATTGGAACTGTTTGGAATGCTCACAGAGAGCTCTGTGAATGCTTTGTTACAATTAAGCAGTAAGAGCTGTTCAACAGTGCAACAGGCTGCCTTGAGGATGATGGCTGTCACTCGGTGGATGGGCATTTGCCATGGATTCTAGAGTCTCATCCTGCATTGCAGACCCTGCACTGAGCAGGGGTTCGGATTGGATGTCCTTCAAGGTCCCTTCCAACTGATTTTACGTTGCAAAATGACAGTTTTATATTCAAAGTGTGGTGTTTTTATCATTTAGAAGTAAAACCTTAGCAACACACAGTTATCTCTATATTCCTTTTAAATTCTGTAAATTTGTAGAACCAATCCCTGAATGCTTCAGTGGTTAACACTACTAAAAGTCTCTGTCTGAAGCAGCCACTGGCAATTGGAGAGTACTGGGCTTACAGTATTCTTTGATCATTTTCAGTCTGTCAGTTTCTGTGATTCTAGTTTTAGGTTAGTCACTACTGTTGTCGTTATATTAATGCGCCTAATTTTATGTCACAACAGACCATGTGCTGAAAAAGCAGTTGTATATCTCCTAAAATATTGGCATCAGCATTCTTGCTTATTTGAGTGGTACCTTGCTTGGTTTTAAGTGTTTCCCAAGAGAAATAGGAGACCACCTAAGGCGCCATTACAGTTGGCTTGCACTCTAAAACTGAACAAAACTCATTTTCTAAAGAGAACCTAGAAACCCAAACTGTTTTGCTCTAAATATTTGTCCATGTATATAACTGTGTGGTTATTTTTCTCTTCCTGAGCTGGCCAATTGTTTCTGTTAAGTAATTGGGCACTAATCCACACAAACGTGTATGCCTATTTCTGTTTGATTTGCCCTAATACATGCTTTCCTTACATACTGAATATTTGTTTATAATTTTTGTTCTGAAGCCTCTTTAACAGGCTGTACCAGGTTAACTCCTTCATGCTAACTGTAGCATAACTTAATATTAGATTTATAATGTTTTCAATTAGTTAAAGCAGCATTGGGTTGTGGGAGCAGATGAGTTTCTGTAATATATGTGCTGATGGACAATTTTAAATGCTGTAGTGAAGATAAGCAAGAAGCATCTGGCTAAGTAGTTGTGTTGTAGGTACATATTTGTAATGGTACCTCATTCATCATTGCAAATGCAGACAGTATAATGTACTGAAACACTGTAGCTGCTTAGCCCAATATTTAATGGGAATTAGTTTTGTGGGTCATATTTATTTTTCTTATTCTCTTCAATTGTTAGGAGAAAAAGATGTTGATGGGATGTATGCTTTGTTGAATTTCACATGAGAAACATTCCATTTATTGGAAGATCACTTATGTGGAGTTCTTTTTGGCCATATTCTCTGCCATAAAAATGGCACCCAATGTGGTGCACAAGTTAAATTAAAAAAACAACCATGAAAAAATATTGGAATAAAAATATTTAAAAAAACATTTTTTAAAAATGGAATATCAAATAACTATTACACTTCACAGCACATGATACATCAGGCTTCCTCAAACTTGGCCCTCCAGATGTTTTGAGACTACAATTCCCATCATCCCTGACCACTGGTCCTGCTAGCTAGGGATCATGGGAGTTGTAGGCCAAAAACATTTGGAGGGCCGAGTTTGAGGAAGCCTGCTATACATGCTTACCACCCGTTTTACCCTGGTCTTGCACAATGCATTTACTTGATTGCTTTCTGTACTACCACTATGAGCAATATGTATTCCACACAGAACAAGGTGAACTTTAGTTGGCTTTAAACCTCCTTTTTACAATAGTTCATTTCATAATAGTACCCAAATGCTTTTATGATTAACAGTAGCCAGTCTTGCACGTTTCTCCGTTGGGTTCCTTCTTAGATCATTATTGGTCCCTTAGTATCTCAAACTAAAAATCTTGTGCACGTGGTTCCTGCATCTAGTCCATTTTGCTAGCATCCTTTCTAAAGAACGATCTCTTCAAACTGCAGCTTTTCTTCCTCACAAGCATTATTGCTTTGTTGGAATGACAAATTTTCAGCTATAGCTCTTTGAGATAAGGATGGATGGTATTTATTTTTTGTTCTTGTTGAGAGATGATAACTTCCCTAATACATTAAAATCAGTGCATCTAAATATTATTCAGGAGCATGTAGATTAACTGAAGCCTGGAACCCAAAGAGCTGCTTAGACTCACCCAAGGGGTTCATGCTAGCCAGATTTCTCTTTGAATACTGATCACCAGAATGGCCTTTGAAACGTCTCTGTTTCAAAGCTGCTTTACCATCCATAGGGGACTATTCTTTGAGAAGGATGAGTCTAAAGCTGCCTTCAGGTCATATAACTTAATTTATGGTTCTTTGGGTCCTGACATATATTTGTGGAGATCCAGTCTGCAGTGACAGTTTCAAGGAAATAAAAGGTGTTCCTTGATATATACATCCCAAAATGTGTTTTCTTTCTTTCTTTCTTTCTTTCTTTCTTTCTTTCTTTCTTTCTTCTTTGGAAATACACTATTTGGTATCCCTTCTTACATATCTGATTCTATGTTATGTCTCTTAAACATAGGTGTGTAGCTTGTCTAAGAAGTTGGGTTGCTTTTTTGCTGTATTTGCCATTTTTTATTGAACAGAGCTGGACATAGTGGGGCTGTTTTTAACCCATTTGTATTTAGCTTCAATGAGTAGTTGTGCTGGCAGAATGACCTCTGTGAACCCAAAGAGAATGGTGGGTGCTCAAAACAAATTCCCACATGAAGGGCAATCTGTTGTTGTGATTTTAATTGAAGGTTTTTTCACCCATTGTTGTGGGTGGAGAGTAGAGAGAGAACTGTTACTTGGAAACGGGTAGGAATTCTATACAAGTAGCTGCCTTTGTGTGCTTTTAGTACATGTTTATGGGAACATAGTGTGAAGGTCAATTGCTGCCTTTCTGAACTATAGAGAAAAGCAAGCCTACTGTTGGGGTAATATGTATGGGGAATCCAGCTTAATGGATGGTACAGTTTACGTTGCAATGTACCCTTGTAGCTCTTTTTCAAGCAACCCTCTGAAGTACATATCTATTTCTCTTCATTACTCAGGTATTGGAGAGAAGTATTCAACGTGGGAGCCAACCAAACGAGAGTTAGAGCTGCTTCGACACAACCCCAAGCGGAGAAAAATAACTACAAACTGCACCATAGGTAAGCAAGAGTCTTCTGTTTCCATGCCATTCTACGGTACTGTGGTCAGTATCCATGTTTCAGAATAACATTTTTCCTTTTCAAGGTTTAAATGCATATCTATTTTCTATTGTTTTCTGACCTGCCCCATTAGTTTGACTGCACTTTGACTTCAGTCCTCTCCCCTGTCACTTAAAATACTTAAGACAATGAATCTTCATTGAAAGTCTTCAAAGCAGGAGACTTGAGTTCTATTTACTAATCGTAAGGAGCAAATGTGTGAAAATGTAATGACTCAATAGGAGAAAATCTAAAAAGCGTCTGGAGTTTTGCTTATCCTGTTTCAACTCCTGCAGTTTCCATTACAAGTGAGTTGTGCGGGTACAAATCACACAGCCAAATCAGAGCGTTTGCTTAACTTTACGACTGTAGACCATTAGCAAAGTGTAACATGTGGCTCTTTTTTCTGCTTCAGCTTGTGACAGACTTCAAAAGGAATTCTTCAGATTTTTGCATTTCTTCACTGATTATATAATTTGGTTATTTCATATTTCTATCCTTTAATCATTTGTATGTTCACTTTAGACCTAAAGAAGGGCTAATTTGAAAGGCAGGTATGACTAGAAGTTTCCAGGAAAAGAGGATTTGCATAAAACAATTTTACTTCTGGGCCCTTTTTAAATAATGGATGATCTGCCTGTCAGTCATTTGTGCCCTGTGTAGAATTGACTATAACTGTCTAAAGGTTTTGTGTGGTTGGGGAAGGGATTGCAATTACATGCCCCACCTAATAAGGCACACCTGACATTTTTTCAGGAGCCCAATTAATACAAAAATATCCCCAGTTTTCAGAGGGTAACAAAACTCATGGATTTGGGACTATTTGAGTTCAGAATGGAAACAGCTGGACGATCTAAGAGCAGGATAGGTGAGCAAAACCCTGCTTCTTCAGTGCATGTATCAGGGGTCAGCAAACTTTTTCTGCAGGGGGCCAGTTCATTGTCCCTCAGAACTTGTGGCGGGCCAGTGTGTGCCCGCATGCGCACATGCCTTCCTTCCCTCCGAGACAGAGCGGCTGAGATACCTCCACTCACCTTGTTCAGACTGCTGATGTGCCACTGCTGAGCAGCACAGAGGAGCCCTCCTCCTCCTCCCTCCTCGCAGGCTCTCTCCTCCCGCTTCTTCCTGCCCCTTCACTTCTCCTCCCTTCTCGGAGCTAGCGGTCAACAAGGTGCCGTGCCCTGCGCCTCGCCCCAATTGGAGCAGCAAGCCTCGGGAAGGGTTGCCATTCGCTGCTGGCTTGCATCAAACCGGCCAGTGGAGGGGAGGCCTGAGGTTGCTAAGGCTTCGGATTGGCCAGCGTCGTGGAAGTCTGAGCAACCTCAGAGGATGTTGGGAGATGTAGTCCCGGGAAAGCGCCTCTCTGCAGAGCTAAACTGGAGCTAAACCGGTGCGGCAACTGACCGAGCGGGCGGCAGGCTCCGCCGGCTGGATTTACGACCCTGGTGGGCCTTATCCAGGCCCCGGGCCTTAGTTTGCTGACCCATGATGTAGATTTAACATAACACTGTATAGAGCATGTTTGGAGAATCTTTGGCTGTCCAGATACTACTGAACTACAGTTTCCATCAGTCCCTACAAGCGTGGTCAGTGGTCTGGAATGACTGGGGTTGTATGAGAATATTTAACTGTCCTTGCTATCAGTGTTGCAGGAGCTAATGAACAATAACTTTCCTGTGCCTACTCCAAGCTATGAGTTGGCAGGGTGGTGGAGCAAAGGTCCAGTGGCAATAGCAACAGGCATCCCAAGCTTCGTTATGGCAATCTGGCTAGAACTCCACATGCACTGCAAAGTTACATGATGGTAAAGCGCAGGGTTGACTGGAGCTTCTGCCAAAAATGCAAAAGTGATTTTGGAGTGTGTGTTGGTGTGTCACTCCAGTATACACAATTTTGAAAAAATGCCCATTCATTTTTCATGAGTATTGTAGGTGATGCAGCTGTGTTCAATTATTGGTCCTTATTTTGTTTTCAATCACTTATCCTTTAATTTCTCTTTACAAGCTCTTTAAAAGTTAGCCCAGTCATTCTCAAACTATGGGATAAATTCAGGTTTCTTGAGATTGGATGTGTTCCTATGGTAAAGTCCCAAGGACAGATATGTCTTAAAGCAAGTAGTACCTTTATCACCAGCCAAGACCTGTCTAGATTGAGCACCCCTGGCAATGAACCTGCAGCACTAATCACATTTGGATTTGTGGGGCTGAGTGGGGCACTTGCTTGCCCCATCAACCTAGTGTTTTTTGGGAAGGAGGAGTTCCAAAAGAGCTGCTACTTCCTATGTATTTCTCTGTGTGTGGCTTTAACAGGGGAACACAGATACCCTGCTTTATTTTCCTTATGCCAGTGTGGCATTACTACCCTGAGCTACAGATTGCAGCAGCAAGCAGTTCTGTGCACAACTTGCACAAAAGTTAGCTATGCATTTACCTGTGAAAAGTCTGTTTAACAATCTACAGTCTTTGAGAGCTGTATAGCCCCATCAAAGCAGCTCACTTTGCAAGCTGCCTTGCACTGAGGGAATTTAACCCTCTACCGTCAGGTGGGATTAAATGCATCTAGACAACACTCGACAATATTTGAAAGAATTTTTCTTCCAGTCTTCATGCTCCACATAGTGCATAGCTATGCCATGTATTATTTCAGTGCCCCATCCTTTGTTTTATGGCAATTCAGTGCTTTTAATTCATTCATCTTTTGGGGGCAATTTGACTCCTATTGTGGAATGACCGACAAAGCTGAAACAACATGCACACAAGTTGCTAGGGTCAAAGTAGCAAAATGCTGTTTAAATTTATTTGTTTGTTGTCATGTCTGCAGATGTTTAACCTGTTTTTTCCTAGTCTCATGGGAAAGGAGCATGGGGCATGACAAGAAGTTTTTGTTTGTTTTCGTCATAGACCGATTACTCTGTCTTTTAACATTGCTACAAATGGCATTAGGCTCAACCATACCTCACAGGTTTATAAAAGCCCTTTATAGACCTAATTAAAAAAATAAATAAATTCCGAGTTAGAACCTTCCATGTTACCCAGCAAAAGTACCTCCTGTAAAATAATCCTAGTAATTTGGCGTTTGTGGTTATTGTCATTGCGGTTGCATCTGTAAACATTTGTAAGCAGCATGTACGCTGACCTCAGCCAAGTGCCTGACTTAATGGCGACTGAGTTGAGAACCATTGGGTGCCCAGTTTTCTATGTTCATGTCAAGATGAGGGTTACATTCAGCACTTCTAGGGCACAATGTCTCACTGGCATTTTTCAAAAGAATCAAAGTCCTCAGATAGGACTATCTGTTTCAACACTTGGCATTACATGTGAACCTGGGTTCGTGGTTTATTTTGGGGAGACAAATCTCAAACCTGGGCTTGTATGTCTCACTAAGCCAAATTATGACTTAGTTATAGGTGGCACAGCAGCAGCAGCAGAACCAGAGAGGAAGAAAATGGAAACTCACACGCTGGTTTGTTCTCATTAAACCATGATTTGGCTAAGTGTTATGTCCGAACAAGACCAGCTGTTATAGTTGTCTTTTTCTATCTTCAGCTACTTCTTCTATTTTTGCTCTTCTGTTTCTCACTTTAGCCATATTCTTCTCTCTCTCTCCTAACTTCCTTTTCTTCAGCCTTTCTCCTCTTACTCTACTTTTTTTTTTAACAGTATATCACCTTTGTTTATTTTTCATCACTTCAACTTTTGCTGACACCTACACATCTGCTTCATTCTGGTGGTTCATTGATGAAGATAGACTCTAAGGTTTATTCATCTATTTCCCAAGAAATAAGGGGCAAAGATAAGCATTTTCAGATATTCATGTCACTTTCTTTGTTGTTAATCTCCTTTTCTTCAGACCTACCCAACAGGGTGAATAAAATTTAATGATTTTTAAAAATAGTTTTTTATATCTAAAATTGGATTTTTTACCAAAGCTTTTTTCAAATACAAAGCTTCTCAAATACTAATTTGGTTAATATTAAATCTTGATTTAAACTTGTTAGCCTTTCTAAACTGAATCAATGCCTCTTCCAGATAGTTTCTCAAATATGAATATTTACAAACCATAGGTTTGATCTGATGAAAATTAGCTACTCTACTTTGCCCCTATCTTACTTTTACCTATCAGTCAAGTATATATTTCATTCTTGTTTTGCTGTTTTGGTTTTTGAGGGTGGGGGTGGACCAAGGCAGAGTGGAAAAGAAAGGAACAACACTAGAAAGAAGAAAAGATGAAATTTCCCAGTGTAAAGGTTCCTGTATTCATATAAGATTGTGAGAAACAGTGTCAATTGACATGATTTTGTGGTCAGATTTACACCATTGTACAAATATATGAAAAGACAGGAAGCATCGGTGGAAATGTGATTTAAATGAAACATCTTGTCATTTTAAATCAATCCTCCCTGCTAACCCGGTATCTCTTTTGGCTCCTTTCTGGTGTTACAATTCCTGTTCTTATTTGTCTGTATAATTGTGGGCAGGGCTTGCCTCTCTTTGTATAGTCCTTAGTTGCTGGCTCTTTATAAATAACACTGCACACTTTCAACCTATGTATATGGAAACAAGTTTCCCCTTGGCTTCATAATTGCTTTTGCCATACTGTGTTGATGTTTTGAAATGTCTGTTTCTAGAAGCCTATTGCATAAATAATGAAAAAGTTTCACATGTGTAACCTTGGGGTTGTGTGGCTACAATGTATTTCATTTCATTCCACTTTTAATTTGTATACCGCTTTTCCATATTGCTATACACAAGGTGGTTTACAACAAAATATACATCAAAGGTCACATAATAATCCGATCCAATAAAAAAATGCACCATAATAAAACATAGCTTTAAAATAAACAACTTATATAAAATAAAGTAACATTCAACAATCCATTAGAATATATTAGTAATGTACACAATAACATTGGCTCTCAAAATATCAGCAAATAATAATTAAATAGAAATTTAGAAAGTACAATAAATAATTATCAAACTATAATCAACAGAAATACAAGCAAGTCACAATGCATAAAATGCATGATGTAGGTTCAAAGAAATAGTTAACATATAATAGAAAACAGAAGCTCCATCCATACTGAATAGCAGGGATGGTGTGTGAAGCCATTCCTGTACCCCAAGAATGGTCAAGTTGTTTGGAGATGGTTTAACTGATTGCTGAAAGTTTTATTTTGAGATTTGCAGTTTACCACACTGTATTTTGCTGCCCTTAAAAGTATTTAGGGAGAGATTCACCTAACCAGCCCTCCCTTCTGTCCTACTCCTACGCCTTCCCAAATTGCCTCAGGTGTGTGTGTCAGGAAAACCCCAGAACAGTGCATGGAGGGAAAGGAGGATTGCTCCATCTGGCAACCTGCAATGTACGCGTAGATGGAAAAGTGCAACATTAAATTCTACCCTCAGTGCCTCTGAAAAGTCTTTTGACTCCATGAAAGCTTCTGTGCCATAGTGGGGGGGGGGGCTCCTGAAATTCAAAGCATTAGGGGAAATGACTGATCTTTATTTCTGAAGGCATGTTTTTTAATAATGTCTTCTACTGAGCCTTCAAATTTTGTCTGTGTCAAGATTTAAAAGTATCTAAAACTATGTGCCCAGAGAGTTGGGGGTTTAGGGCTACATTTGACAGGAAAAAAAATGATTTCTTCCACTAAAGTACTTTTCTTGAGTACCTGCTTCCAACCATTTCTCAGTGTATTATCTTACATACTGATTCATCAGCATTGCATACAGATACAATTTGCTGTTATTTGGACAGCCCCTCCACATGTTTTCGTTTGTATATATTGTTGGCTATTCAGACGACATGGCTTGCCTGCAGTAGGCATTAGTGAATCTGTTTTAATCCTTTTTGGTAAGAAATAATTGAGAAGAAATGCTTTCCTCCCCTTTACCTCATTATTTCTTTATCTGTCACATTCTAGACTTGTATATTTCTTTGTATAGACTCTATTATAGGTTTCCCAAAGGCGTATGAAATTTCACAGGTGGAGTGGTGGGGGCAGATGGTAGGTTGAAGGGGAGAGTTTCATCCTCCTTTGGCTAAACAGTCCTTCACCCATCCTCCTTTCTCTCCTGTGCTGCTGTACATTCTGCTGTTTGCTCTTTCCCTTACTGATGGGGGCGGGGAGAGTATTCAAGATGGCCCTTTTCCCTAGAGCCAGCTGTGTTCTGCAGAAGGGGTGTTGAAGTGGGACTGGGAAGGCAATGGTGGCAGAGGGTGTTTTCTGAATCTTCCCCCCACCCAACCCCCTGGCAAGCTATAGACAGTTTGTTTACGTCTGTCATGTTTGGTCTATCAGCTTCTTAAAAATATCTGCATGCCCTATTGTTCAATTTGGAAGAAAGTTTGCCGTTTCGAAATGTCCAGTAATACATTGATTAGCTTAAAATTTTGATTGATTACACTACCTGTGAATTATATTCGTCAAAGTGATTAAGAATACTGTGCTACACAGATATTTAAACATTTATGATTTTATTTTATGCACTCTTGTATCTGAAGAGAAGCCTGGGATTCTTATCTTCATACCTAATCTTATGGCATCATCTCTCTTCCCTTCCCTTCTCCATTATTATTTATTTACTTTCCCTTCTGTTTTGGGATTTTTGTTCTAGATGTATATGCTACTTAGGCCAGGTTCTTATGAACAGGAAATTACATGATCAACTTTTTATTACTTGAAACTGTTAACAAAGCCCATTTTGTATAACAGGTTTCCCCTATTCTTTATCCAAGAGCTGAATTCCTATGTCCTGCTTAGTTGCAGGCTCTGTGCATAAGTGTTTCTTAAATCTGAATTTTTGAATATCCCAGTATTGCAAGTCTGATTTCCCCCCCCATCAGCTGAAAGTATAGTAATTGTTACAGACTGAAGAGGCAATGTAAGAAATGATCACAATCCTTTTATTTTGTGAAGAGGGAGGTTTGAAGTGTAATTGTTCATATATTGCAGACAATCCAGTTACTGTCCACAAGAGCAACAGAACCCCAGAGGAAATTGCATTTCTCAATATTTTGTTGCAATGAAAATGCAAAGTATCTTACCAGATACAGAAAGGTAGCCGTGTTGGTCTGCCATAGTCAAAACAAAAAAAATTGTTTCCTTCCAGTAGCACCTTAAAGACCAACTAAGTTAGTTCTTGGTATGAGCTTTCGTGTGCATGCACAGATACTAGTGTATCTGAAGAAGTGTGCATGCACACGAAAGCTCATACCAAGAACTAACTTAGTTGGTCTTTAAGGTGCTACTGGAAGGAAAAAAATTTTTTTGTTTTATCTTATCAGAGATTGCTATCACTGCAAACCAAGAAAATTTAAATATTATTAGGAAATGCTTAAAAGAAATCAGGAAGTTATAAAGATTAAATGTCATAAGGAATGAGGTTGCATAAATGTACTCCGGGTGGCTTGTTGTTTAGTGCTTGTGACATTGATAGTACACCTCATCATCAAGTTTTATGCATGTACTGGTTGGTGTGGGTAGATTATCTCAGGAACACTCCTCTGGCAATCTACCTGCCCTATTTCATGCACACTCCTCCCTCTTCAGAGCATTCTTTTATTGTTACAGTTCATTTCTATACTTCCTATTGGTCAAAATGGCTCACAAAGGTTTACACCTTTGAAACAGAAAATTCAAAATACTGGACTTCCTTTAACCTTTCTTTCAAATTCTGTATGCCTGTTTCCTGCAAATTGATGCTTATTTACATGAGTAAAGGTAAGAGCTTCTCAGTAACCTTTTACTGTTCTTTGAAAGTGTCAACAAGCATGTGGATAGGAGTGATCCAGGCCAAAGACTGTACAGTCCTTGAACTTTCAAAAAGCTTTTGACAAAGTCTCTCACGCAAAGGCTTCTGAATAAACTTAGCAGTTGTGGATAAGAGGATGGGTCCTCTTATGGTTTCGTAACTGTTAAAGAACAGAAAGCAGAGAGTAGGGAGTAGGAAAAATGGACAAGTCTCACAATGTGTAGTAAGAAGTGAGGTTTCCCAGACATCTGTATCGGGGCCATTGCCTTTTAAATGATCTGGGGTTCAGGGAGTACAGTAAGATGGCCAAACTTGCTGTTAACACAGTTTTTCACGAGTTAACTGGAAATATATATTGGTTGTGGTGAATGGCATGAAAATGAGAACTGATGTGTGGCAAGTGGCGTGGGTGGTAAATTTTATGCTTGGGAAAGTTAGAAAAATGGTTCAGAAATAAAATTCTAATTTATGGCTTTATACAGATGTGACCATGGTTGGCATACAGTTCTGGTTGTCACATTGTAAGATGTTAAAATCTTAGAATTTGTAGAATGAGAGAATATTCAGAGAAGGCTGACACACTGTTCACAAATCTGAAGTACCTCTCCTGTGGTTTGGAGGTTGTTGTTGTTTGGTTTAGAAAGAAAGGCTAGTAAGAGGGGACATTATCAAGAATTATATCATTATGCATGATGTGGGGAAAAGTGAGTAAGGAGAAGGCTTTTTTCTTTTAACATTAGAACGTGGGGTCCTCCAATGAAATTAAAGGGCAGGGGAGGAGTTTCAGTAGAGACAAAAATATGTATTTCACATAATGCGTAGCTGTGTGGTTGATGCGTAGTTATCTACGCTGAGTTGCTCAAGTGTATTGGCAAGGCGGCTACAGCAACAGCTTGCCTCTCCAAAAGGGTATGGGAGAATGGGATGCTAATGATCAATACCCAGATGAATGTCTACCAGGCTTCTGTGTTGAGCACATTGCTTTATGGTACTGAGACGTGGGCAGCTCACACCTGCCAGGAGTGACGCCTGTAAGCCTTCCACATGTGCTGTGTCAGGAAGATTTGGGGCATCACATGGCAGGACACAGTCTCAAACAAAGATGTGCTCTCCCAAGCTCACATTCCTAGCATGTTTGCACTCCTGTCTCAGTGACGTCTACGCTGGCTTGGTCATTTACCCAAATGGAAGACATGCTCTGTGGGAGGCTGGCTTCAGGCACCAGGCCTGTTGGCAGACCAGCTCTGTGTTTCAAAGATGTCCGCAAATGTGACATGAAGTCTGGCAACATTAACTTCACCATGTGGGAATCCCCTTGCAGATGACGGCAGTGCCTGCAGATGATCAGTCAGGTTGTGTATCTGCAACAGTGACCAGAGGAGGAAAGACCGCTGGGAGGAGTGCAGAAAGAAGAGACACCTTGGTAAACCTGCACCAGCACAACCGGATACCTTCATTTGCTCTAGCTGCAACAAAACATGCCTGTCTTGTATCAGTCTCTACAGCCACACCAGGCCCTGTAACACTCCCAACGGTTTGACTTCACTCCCCAAAGGTGCACTCTTCCATTGTCTCCTGAGACGGATGAATGCCAACCGTAGTTACCTTACAGAATTTGATTTTAGATGATGTGGTGGCTACAAGTAGCTTAGATGGTTTTTTAAGCGGTTTGAACAGATTCATGAAGGATAATGCTATGGTCACGACTGCTTGCTGTTTTCTGGTTCAGATACCTCTGCACCAGTTTCTAGGGAGCTGTGAGAGAGGGCTGTTGTCCGCATGCCTTGCCTCTGGACTTACTAGAGGTCTCTAGCTAATTCTTCTAGAGCAGAGGTTTTCAACCTTTTTGAGTCCATGGCTCCCTTGACCAACTACATTCTTTCTGCGCCACCCCTGTGGGACTCAGGAGCCAGTTATGTCACCCCTTGCCTGCAGAGCCAGCAGCCCCGCACCCTTTTTCGAACACCCTTCCTTGTTGAGTGTTACCTCAGCCTCCTCTCCCCTCTCCTTGGGAGTCCTGGGCAGCAGCCACCACCACCCCTGGTCTCTGAGCTTCCCCACCCACCCCAAAGAGAGGTGTCTTCTCACACTGCCCCCCAGGGGCCTGGGAGGAGGATGCCCTCAGCCTTAGCGGCCTGACAGATACTGGAGAAAGTGATTGTGAGGCCAGCACCTTACCTTGGGAAGCAGCAATGGCAGCGGTGGACACTCAGCTCCCAGGCAGGCATTGCACACAGCAAGCACAAGAAAGGCGAGAACAGTGCCTTCCTGCCTGGCCTCCCATTAGTCTTTCCATTCCCAGCAGCAAGGGCTAGTGGGCTGGCTGGCTGGGCTCCCTCACCCGCTTACTTGCTTACTCCGAGGCTGCCTCAGCTCCTGGCAACCAGCACCTCTGGCCAGCCCCAGAGGCACCATTCACCTGGGGAGCTTGTAGCCAGGGCTGCTGCAAGGATCAGCTGTGCAAGCCTTTGGGAGGGCATAAGAGGAGAGGGGGAAGAAAAGAGGGACAGAGGCCAGCGTTGCCCATGGCACCCTGACCATCATTCAAGACATCCCAGGGTTGAAAACCCCTGTTGTAGGGAAAGGAAGCTGGACTAGATAAGCCTCTAAACAGGCAGGGACCGCCTTACAAGTATGGGGAGGAAACAAATACAGTGGTATCTCGGGTTAAGTACTTAATTCGTTCTGGAGGTCCGTACTTAACCTGAAACTGTTCTTAACCTGAAGCACCACTTTAGCTAATGGAGCTTCCTGCTGCTGCCGCGCCGCCGGAGCACAATTTCTTTTCTCATCCTGAAGCAAAGCTCTTAACCCGAAGCAATATTTCTGGGTTAGCGGAGTCTGTAACCTGAAGCGTATGTAACCCGAGGTACCACTGTATGTACATTCTTGTGAAGTACTAGCAAGGTATCTTTTCCCTGCATGTTAATGATTGGAAGCCATAGTATTCTGTGGCTTCTATAAACATTTGGTGATAGTATAGACAGGTTGTTTCCACACATGGTGTACTTTTATCTTTGCTTGCGTAGAGGAAATACAGGCATCTCCCCCCACCCCCACTTACGCAGAGGTTATGTTCCGGGTCCCTGCACACATAAGCAAAAATCGCGCAAGTGAGGAGCACAGCATAAAGCAACAAAACATAGCTGGTTAGCTGATATAAAACAAGCTTTATAGACATGGCTCTGAATGAACCCTGGCTTCCAGTCTAAGGCTTAATTGTTCTGTTGTGGCATACCAGACAGCCTCTGCATACTCTGAATCGGAAGACAGAAAATGTTTTGACTGGATCACTCTTGAATGTTTTCTAAAGTTGATTGAAACGGAATTATTATTTTTCTTCCTGTTTTCTTTCAACGTTCAAACTAATTTACAGCAGTAGTGATAGAAGCAGTGGAAGGAGGGAGGAAAATTCAGTTTCTTGTTGGTCTCCTAGCACAACTTACATTTTTGTACCATCTCCCTCCCTCCCTCCCTCTCCTCCATAAGATCAGTGCTCCTCAACAGACTGAGGTATTAGCTAGGGATCAGCCTGCCTCTGATTAGCATATGAAGTGACTTTGTGGCTGAAGACTCTACTGCATTAACAATAGGTGGCATTAGGTTCCCAAAGCACATGGGTAATTAGCTAGAGCCACCTGGGATTCCCATTTGCATTGTTGCCAGAAAAAAATAATTTTAAAAAGGCAGCGAGAAGAAACTTTTAGTTGTTGTTGTTTTACTTTAGCCCAAAAAAGAAGGAGAGAGAGAGAGAGAGGACGAAAAGGGAAGGAATTCAAATCCTTTTCAGGAAGAATGATGAGATCTGGGGGAGGTGCCACAGACAATGGCAACACAACAGTGGCAGGTGGCTTTTGCAGCTGTGTGACACTCGGGCCGCATGACCTGAGAGTGAAGCATGAGTGGAATAAATATTGCAATAGTTCTTCAGCATAAAGGTGGCACAGGCGGGGGGGGGGGGTGCAGAACAGTGGCCTGGAAATTACTTCTGGTTCTCTAGGCAGCAACCAGAAACACTGCTTCATCTTTCAGTATTGTATAAACTATGCATGAGCTTCTGTACACAAGGGCCTAAGTAGAGATGTGGGGAAGATGTGGAAGACTGCCTACTTTTAAAAGTAGAAAATGTGCTACTTTTTTGCCTGTTTATTTTGCTTTCCAATATCTAGCTCAGAGGTGAACTAGAGTAACGAACCATCAGTTTGGTTACAAATTTTAAAAGGGGTGGGCTAAGTGTTGGTTTTTTTTTTTACTGAAGTGGCAGTCTTAACAAGCATGGTTGAAAGTGGTTTTTGCTAACTCCAGTTTTGACTTAGAATACACATGTTGAGTCAAGAGTGGCATAAAATACTGCCTAAATATTTTTAATTTGCGTAGTATAGCTTAAATTTACTGGGAAATGAATAATTAGAGCTGTTCCCTAATTAAGCTTTTTAATTAACTGATTTGCTTTCAGATTGCTGAAATTTATATTTTATATCTACACATATGATGTAAGGATAATTAAGACCGATATTTTCCAGACCAAACTGCAGGCTTATTCATATTTCTGAAAACAGTTTGAGTTCCTTGCATAAACTGTCTTACAGCAGTATTAGCAAAATCACCCTCTCACAGGGGACTTTTGGTTATAAAATAAATGTAAAATTCACATTTAAAGCCCTATACCAGTAAATACTTCAAGTTTTTCCAGTAGAATCAACTAACAGAAAAAAACACCTTCCTTTTATTCGCCGAGAATGTTTTAAAATAGACCAGTTTTTTTTACAGCAGATACAAAGATCTAAACACTTCTCTTTTTGAAGTTGACAGCACCGTAACATTTTACTTTAAAAAAAGGCAGAAAGGTAGTTTTGTGCTTTCAGTTACCACTATCTCTTCGGTCTTTCTAATACTTGGGCCTTTGCTTGTCATCTTTGACTAATACAGTAATAATGAGAGAATTTAAAACCTTGATGTGTATTTTTTTCCTCCAAAAAAGAGAAGAAAAAGGCATGTATATAAATGGCCAGAAAGCTTTTCTGAAAGCAGCCTGCTCCAGGAGGCTCAATTGTACCAGCCATCTGTGAAAGAAGAATCACACAGCTGCTTCAGAGTTCTAAGAGGTTTGTTGCTTCTAGAAATCTGTGGTTGATGTTAAATTTTAGTCAAATCAAAGCTCCCAGATTTGCTGCCTAACGGGATGTGTCTAATCTGGTGATTTGGATGCAGTTCGCTTAGGTTTTCAATACCTAATGATGTTCATATGTCTGGTGTGATCATGCGCCTTAGTGACGCTACTTACAGATTTCCATTTAGGGGATTGGATGATAAATCAGAAGTTCAGAAATTAACTCTTCAAAAAGTTTGTGGCATAGATGCTAAGTTATATAGGATCTGTTGCTGTTCTGAATGTTTGCTTCCTCTCCCACCCCTGTTTTATGAAGAACTTCCAGCATTCCTTATATTATGGCATTTAGAACTGTGTAATGTAAAAAGAGACAGAATGCTTGCTTGTTGGTTTACAGTTTTACTGGTTCATTTTTTTGCTCTTGGCTACCTGTTTTCCTATATCTGATTTAGCCTCCAATGCATGCTTGTTATCAGGATTTTACTGTTTAGGAATGCAAAACACACTCATAACATTTGTTTGTATTTTAGTCAAGAGAGTTATGCTTATGTAACCATTGGCTTTTGTGGAAGTTTTGAATTATTTCTTTATTTGAGCACATACTGGATTGGTTTGGTTTTGAGACTTGGTTTTTCCTTTATACAGAATGTGAGCAGCAGTGGCTTTGTTTCCCACTTCCAGTTTTGGATTTGGGCATTTTTGGAAGCTGAGTTCTTGAGAGCATAGAAAGGGGGCATACATAAATAATGTGATATCCAGGTCCTGAGAATATCTGTAGTTCTTTTACATAAATGAACTTATAAATTCTGTTGCTGCAATTTTTTTGTTCATCACATTCATTTGTTCATCACATCCCCTAAAGCTTGGAACACAAGTAACAATCATGTTTATTTAAAACCCCACAAAATATATCTGTGATTCCGTTTGAAATCTAGTTAAATGAATAAAGACATTCTGGTGTACCTTCTCATGGATGAATGTTCAGTCTGCAAAATCTAGTCCAGAAGTACATATTTCAAAATGCTTTTTGAAATAAATACGTTTGCTAATCACAATGCATACCTTAATTCTGTAGTTGCAATGTACTCAGAATGAAAACTGCTCTCCTTTTTGTTGCATCTTCTTTTCCTTACTCCCGGGAAGTAAGCTGCTCCCTAGGAAAACAAATAGTGTAGCATCCACTTGCTTATACAATGTAATTTAGTTCTGGATCTTGCGACAGATTTTTATTTTGTGATGACTCATGTATGAACCATTTTTAGAATGTAGGAAACAGCCTATGACGTTCCATTCTTTCTCCATCTAACCCAGTACCATCCACTTTGACTGGTAGCAACTCTATAGGGCGTAAGGCAGGGATCTTTCCCATCACTTGATACTAGGCCCTATTAATTGAAGTTACTGGAGATTCAATGTGCAACCACCTGCACAGAAAGCATGTGCTCTGTGCCATCCAATGGGGTGGACTTTGGTAATATGGTGCCCTGAGCAAAGACAAAATTAAGTGCCCCCCATATATTTATTATTTTCACAATAAATTATTTTTTATTATTTTGCACCCTTTTGGCTCGGCGCCATGTGCTATTGTATAGTATAGGGCCACAGTATAGTATACCGTATTTTTCGCACCATAGGACGCACTTTTTCCCCTCCAAAAATGAAGGGGAAATGTGTGTGCGTCCTATGGTGCGAATGCAGGCTTTCGCTGAAGCCTGGAGAGCGAGAGGCATCGGTGCGCACCGACCCCTCTCGCTCTCCAGGCTTCAGGAAGCTATCCGCAAGCCTTGCAAGCCCGGCGGGAGTTCCCGCGGGCTCACAAGGCTTGCGGGCAGCAGCCTGCAGCCCCGGCGAGTGTCCGCAAGCCTTGCGCGCCCGGCGGGAGGTCCCGACGGGTGCGCGAGGCTTGGGGCGGCAGCCTGTCACCCGAAGCACGGGGAGTCCTCCCGAGGGCTCCCCGTGCTTCGGGCGAGTGTCCGCAAGCCTTGCGCGCCCAGCGGGAGGTCCCGACGGGCGCGCGAGGCTTGGGGCGGCAGCCTGTCACCCGAAGCACGGGGAGCCCTCCAGAGGGCTCCCCGTGCTTCGGGCGAGTGTCCGCAAGCCTTGCGCGCCCGGCGGGAGGTCCCGACGGGCGCGCGAGGCTTGGGGCGGCAGCCTGTCACCCGAAGCACGGGGAGCCCTCCAGAGGGCTCTCCGTGCTTCGGGCGAGTGTCCGCAAGCCTTGCGCGCCCGGCGGGAGGTCCCGACGGGCGCGCGAGGCCTGGGGCGGCAGCCTGTCACTCGAAGCACGGGGAGCCCTCCAGAGGGCTCCCCATGCTTCGGGTGAGTGTTCGCAAGGCTTGGGGCAGCAGCCGCGGCTGGGGGGGGGATAATTTTTTTTTATTCATTCCCCCCCCCCAAAAATGAGGTGCGTCCTATGGGCCGGTGCGCCCTATAGAACGAAAAATACGGTATATTGTATAGGGCCACAGGTCTCCTACCCCACCAAGAAGTAGGAATGCCACAGCCTCTCTGTAACCACCAAAAAGGCCCCATCTCTTGTGCTTGCATACCTGTTCTCACAAGTACATGGGATAGAGCAAGACCTCCAAGACAGGTAAGAGTGTTCATATGGGACTAAGCAGTTTCTGATATAATTTGGTTCTAAGCCATTCAAGGTTTTAAAGGCCAGCACCAGCAAACCCACAAACCAATGGCAGACGTTATTGAACGTTGACAGTGGAATGTGGGAGATGTTAATGTTTCAAATTGTTCAGAATAGCCTTGCAATGTTGAAAAAGAGAGTTAATGCCACCATCCACCTCTACTGCTGAGAGCAATTGCTGTCTGGCAGAAATACTACACAGTAAGTGGTCTGCTTGAAGGGTTCAGTTGATGATCCTTTTTAAATTGCTGCTCTAGGTTTACAATATACATCTCGGCAACCCATGGGCCATGTGTGACCCACAGAAATCTCCAGTTCAACCTGTGGAAGTACCCATGCTGCACTCTTGGCCAATTTCTCCTGTTGAATTTGCTTCCTCCCTGTTAAGGTTTACATTCCTCAAAGTCCGCTGGCATATACCAACCGCAACTTTCTCCCCACAGCTCCTGGCCCTTGGGGGCAAGAAGGTTTTCCCTCTCTGTATAATATGGTTGGATGTCTCGATTTATGCCAATCTTAATCCTTTAAAAATACACTAAATTCTCTTCAGGAGTGCATGTCTCATATTGTTGGAATCAAGTGGTTGATGAGATCTCTTTAGCTTCTTTCACTTTTGGATGTCTAATCTGAGTAGAAGAAATCCTACTCAGAAAGGACCAGCAAACTTGATTTACTCATACACATTTTGCAGAGCATGAAATTGAAGATTACAAGCATCAGATTCACTGAAGTAAAAAATGTCCTGCTGAAGGGAATTTTGCTTTGGCTGAAGGCCTGAAGACCGAGTGAGATTTAAACTTCATGAAATTTGTTTGTGAGAAAGTCTGATTTATTCAGCCACAACAGCATTTACCCTTTATAAGAAAACTTATGCATATACTTCACATAGAAAACAACTTAATCATATAACCCCTAGCAGCTAACTTGGGGATTTGAAAGTGAGGAGGAGTGTCTTTGTATGTTACAATGGGGTATAATTTAATCTGCAATCTGTTCCAATTATTTTCTTCCTAGAGGCATATGCTTGATGCCTTTAGCTGTACTTACTTTCTTTTAAAACAAATGAAATATTGATACATGACTGTTAACCTAACTAAAATATTCCTAAAGGGATGGATCTTACTAGATATTATGGGGGATTTTGGAAGCCGCACATGTGGTGGTGGTGGTGGTGGTACTCATGCATTCTGGAAACTGCTTGGGAAGCTTTCTGAAGATCTCCTCCCTCCTCCAGAGCTAAGGCATCACTGAAAGAATCTTGGCAGTTACATATGGCCATCGGTTATAAAGCCAACTTTTTGACGCAGATATTTTCACTTAACTGGTGAAACAACTGTGTGATAAATCAGTGAGTCACAGAGCTCTCTGTGTGTCTTCAATTATCTGTGCACCCAGGACAATGTTAACTGTACCACACCTGCCTTTTATTATGATTTTTAATGAGTCACTTGTTCAATGTGGGTGGGAGGAAAGGTATATCTCAAGTAAAGGATTACTCTGTACCTCAGAATCTAGTTGAAGCATCTCATCTCCTAGACAGTTCATATTATTCGGTCGTTGTTGTTGTCCCCCCACTTCTCATATATTTAGATGAGAATTAAAAGACTTAGGGTGTGCTTGCATATACTCTGTAGCCTCACTCCTCTGAAACCGCTGCTTCTCCTCCCAGCACAGTACTTAGCTGAGTCAGTAACAGGTATTTCTACTCATCAGTTGTGTGCAGATATGCCCAAACTGTGGCTAATGTGTATGAAGAAGTGATGGTCTGCAGATTGTTGTAAGTTACTTTTTAGGAAGGTCCTACATGCACATCCTAAGGGACGCGGGTGGCGCTGTGGTCTAAACCACTGAGCCTAGGGCTTGCCGATTGGAAGGTTGGTGGTTCGAATCCTTGCGACAGGGTGAGCTCCCATTGCTCAGTCCCAGCTCCTGCCAACCTAGCAGTTTGAAAGCACGTCAAAGTGCAAGTAAATAAATAGGTACCGCTTTAGCGGGAAGATAAACAGTGTTTCCATGCACTGCTCTGGTTTCACCAGAAGCGGCTTAGTCATGATGGCCACATGACCCGGAAAAACTGTCTGTGGCTCCCTCAGCCAGTAAAGCAAGATGAGCGCTGCAACCCCAGAATCGTTCGCGACTGGACTTAACTGTTAGGGGTCCTTTACCTTTGCCTTTTTACATGCAGTCAGCCATTTGGGCCGCTGTGAACTGCCAAATGAAAGGTTTGTGGTGGTGTTTTTTTGGTGGGGGAAAAAGTATGCTCTGTGTGGCAAGTGGGGACATGCCAGCCCACTTGTCTTAAATGGCAGCCTCCATACAGAGTGATTTGATGCAGCCCACAGAGCACCTGCCAAGTTGCATGCATCAGCTTTTCCATGGCTGACTTTCAAGAACCTTTGTGTGTATTGCAGGCAACCCTTCAGTGGTCTCTTCTACTCACTAGAGTAGGCCTGGGCGATATATCGGCGAGGCACAATACAACTTGTTCTTCCCTCTGCCTCTTTAAACTGCTTGGCTGAGGAGTGCGTACTGCCCTTGCTTCAGCCAAGCAGTTTTACCAAGCCCCTGACCCTCTGTTAAAGTGCTCCCCCCACTGCCTGCAGCTGAGAGAGCCTGGATCCAGCTCCTGCTTGCCCGCGTCAGGAGCAGGATTGTAGCTGCGCAGCTGGGGAGGTGCAGACTCCATTAGATCTTTCCCCCTGCCTTGCCCAGGCTGGCACATGCTTCCCTCATTCAGGGTCAGGTGGCCTCAGCCAGGCAGTGCAAGGGCTCTCTGATGCTGCTGCCAGGCCCAGTGCTTGCCAGCAGCCTCACCTTGTGAACTTCACCTGGAAGGGTGGGCTGCATCTTTCCTCCCTGGGTAAATGACCACCCCAGGAGAAAAGAGGCAGCACCCCCGCACGGGCAAAGGCAGTCAAACACACGGAGCCTGGCGAGTTCTGTGCACTTAGCTGTCACTGCCTGGTCCATCTTTGGGGAGTGGGGGGCAAGTGAGCCTCAGAAAGGAGCCCCGTGGTCCCTATAGCTTGCATGTGAGTGGCAAGGACATCGGGGCTCGCTCACCTGGGGGCAGGAGCCTTTCCGACCCTCCCTCCATCTGAGCAGCAGGTTGGGGCCAGCTGCATTGTTCCCCAGCCTGCAAGGCGCTGGGGTTAAAGTGCCTCAGTTCCCGCGGTGAGAGCTGAGGCAGTTTCACCCTGTGCATCTCTAGCTGAGGCAAGTGTGCAGCTTGCTTCAACATTGTGGTTTATCGCCAAAGCACAATGTTTGGTTGGTGATACATTGCAGTGTTGCAAATCTAACACTGACCAGCCCTACAGTCGAGTGTTCATGTTGCAACGTCAACTCCAGTATGATAACTTGCCCACAGTTTCTGCAGCTGGGCCCTTACATAGGCTTATGAGCTACAAGGTGTTACTAGCTAGGCCAGCCTTACCACATTTGGTCAAAAGGCTCAGAAGTGCTGGCTGATCAGTTACATAGATAATAGTTTATAGTAGCAGTTACCATTACGGTCTTTATGCAGTTGTATAGCTGTCTTTGACACTGGAATTTTTTGTTACGCAGGGTGCAGGCCTCCAAGGCATGCAGTGTTTTGATTTGTGTCCCTCTTTGAGCAACACCCAAACCATTCCTAAGCTGAGCTATGGTGCTCTTTGCAGCATTTACACATGGACGCCAAGTTAAGTGACAGCTACGCTGACACCTTGAGGCCTTTCCATGCAGCTTGTGAGTTGCTCCAGCATGGAGTAAAGAAGCTGGGGGCCAGGATGTTAAAGAAGAGGATAAACCGTTTGAATACTAGTTGTAGGCTTGCTCTATGTAGGCACACACATAGGACAATCTGTACTGTGCTGGGAATTTTGATAACCTAGTGATTTTTGGCAGTACGGTACACAAGGGATTTCTATGGAAGCTTCTTTATCTGCTTCTTGTGCTTTACATGTTTGAGGTTAGAGCGGGTGTGGGGAATCTTTGGCCCTCCATAATGTTGCTGAACTACAACTTCCATCAGCCCCAGCAAGCATGGCCAATGGTCAGGGATGATGGGTGTTGCAGTCCAGCAACATAAGGAGGGCCAAAGATTCCCCATGCCTGGGTTAGAGTGTATAGTGCAGCATAATCCAGGTTTTGGGGTTTAGGATTTAGTTTTAGGTTGCTTTCCAGGTTTGCATAGTTCAGCAAGTTTATCGTAGTCTTGTTCAGCCCTGAACAGATGGGGAAATTCTTGTTGTTTGCTACTGCAACAGGACTGCTTAATGTGTGGACACCTGCTCATAACCTGCACAGCTGATTAAGCTACCCATCTTGAGAAACCAAGGGTCAGGCCTGAGAGTGGATGGCTCCAGATTCTACTTCAAATATGCTTTTCTCTAGATATGAATTCCGTAGATGAATTCCCTACCTCCTTTTCCAGTTTAGATTGATGTATTTTATAGAACAGAATAATACGGTTTTGTAAACCATAGGTCTTTTGGATGATAAATTAAATTGCTGTCTGAAACAGTCACCCCTTGTAACCTCATTCAGTATGAGAAGACAAGACAAACCATTCTGGCCCCATGGAAGGAAAAGCAACGTGTTTATACAAATAAGTAACAATAGGCGAGAAAACAGAAAGCAGCCACCACACCCAGGGAACTTCAGAGAAAAAGAAGAGCTCTGTGCTGCACCAGGAAGAATTTTGAATCATGTAATATTCTCTATACTAGCAGGTTGGAGCATATAGGTAGCATTGTTGAAACAAGCAAAATGGTTCCATGGAAGTATCAGATAGAGCTGTCAGTAAAAGAAGCAAGCTAGTACATAGTCTGAACGCAGCAATAATTAGGAACTAGCTCACCAGTCCTGTTCAGATGGCAGCATAGAAGAGCACACGCTTTCTGGAGTTGAGGAGGAGGAGGAGTTGGGATTTTCCTCCAGCCCACCCCCATTCCCATTGTTGTTAAGGGTAGTGGAGACCCTTTCCTCTCCCCAACTTTGCACCACACTTTTCAATGCATATTGGCCTCACTTGACTGTAGTAGCTGAGGTATAGAGTGAGGCCATATCTGGGAGGGAGTGATTTAAGTTGCTGTTTGTATGATATAGCCCTAAATGGAGGTGGGTGAAAGAGATAGTTGTAAATTATGTTTAATGCTGCTAGGGATTTTTGTAGACCAGACATATGCTTTGCAACAAATGGTTGGCTGGGGATTAGCTGTGTTATCTGTATGGTTGGCAGGAACTCTTGAGAATGAGGTTTGTATGTGGGAAATTGCTAAGGATGTATTTGGGAGAGGTTACTCAGGTGAAGGAAGCATGGGTGCAGTTCTTATTTGAGTTACTTTGTCGCTAATAATGCTGTTTTGTGTAGTTTCACTGTATTTTTGTCTTTGATTTTTTTTCTGTGACATTTCTAAGTTTTTTCTGCTAATCATACTGCTTTAAATGTGTATTTTGTATTTGATCTTTATGTGCAATACTTTATTTTAATAATTCGTAATGTTCTATTTTATGTTTTCAACTGGATTGTAAACCACTTTGAGATTATTATTATTTAAATATAAAGCAGTATAGAAATGGATTAAATAAAATAAAGCTAGACATCCAGAAGGCCAACTGGCTCTCTCTTATCTCTCTCTTACCTTGAGTAACACAGGCTCCTCATTCTTTTCCTAAAACTGGGGACTCAAGGCAATGTTTCCCAGTCCCCATTAGCAGGAACAGTGGTACCTCGGGTTAAGAACTTAATTAGTTCTGGAGGTCTGTTCTTAACCTGAAACTGTACTTAACCTGAGGTACCACTTTAGCTAATGGGGCCTGCCGCTGAGACGCAATTTCTGTTCTCATCCTGAAGTAAAGTTCTTCCCACTGCCAAAGAGGGGAAAAAGTCATTGTGTTGACTCCGCCTTCTAGTTAACCCTTTCTCCCAGTTCCAGTATATTTTGTCGTAGATCTTGCTCATTTTGTGTCATAGTTGTGTTAATCTGTCTGCAACCACTACAGTCTTATTTGCACATGTACAGGTGAGGCCACCTGCCAATTCAAGACTGGTTTGGAAGTGCCTGATTTCTAGCAAAGGCACTTTTTGTATCTTTTGACATGCCTTTTTGGCTTTCGGGGTGGTTACTTCTGGCACTGTTGTGGAAGGGTTTGTCTCCATCTAGCTTTCTAGGTAACAAAATGTTCTAGCACTTCAGTTGTGATTCTGAACTAACCCTTTGCCTTGAAGAGTGACTCCTGTGCTCAGATTTCCTTGAGCATCTTGTGGGTTCTTAGTGAAGCACTTTACAGTGATCAGTGTTTTCAGTGGCACTTGAAGTTCTTAATAATCACCTAAGTATTCCCTCCCTAAATAAGTGCCTTGTTGCTGCTTGTTGTCAGAGAAAGGACTGGATTACCCTAATTACCTCTGCATTGACCCTGCCATTATTCTTAACCTTGCTACTGCCAATTGCACACTATCAGGATAAAGGAACTAGCCACGAATCTTTCTTCGCTCTAGATTCACTCTCCAGTGTGTTTCAGTGTAATAATAGAAGCACAACATATTCCTCAACTATTCTTGCACATTTAATATTTTAACCTGATTTTTTTTTCCAGGGGCAAGTCATTATTTGTTTGTGTTTCTGCCAAAACGGTTCCCTTTATCAAAGCTTGCAGACTCCCCACTCCATCTTTGTGGGTTTTTAAAAAACCAGTATCAACCCTCTCAGTTCCAGTGTTAGAAAATCGTCAATATATAAGCTAAGCACCAAATTGCACTTTAAACCTAGGTTATGGTTGCAACAATGGAATGTCTAGGCCCCCCTTTTTTGCAATGAGATTTATTATTATTATTAATTTCATTTCTATACCGCTTTATATTTTAAAGAAAAGAATTCAAAAGCAGCTTAGAACAAATTAAAACATCAAATAAAACAATCCCAAATAAAACAAATTCAAGCCTCCTCAAAATTATTTCACATTCTTCTCTAAGTGACATTTTGCTTTCCACATACTTATTTACCTGCTTAATTTATAGAGCTGCCCCAGGAAGCCAGTGTGGTGTAGTGGTTAGAATGTTGGACTTGGACCTGGGAGATCAGGGTTCAAATCCCCACTCAGTCATGACGCCCCCTGAGTGACCTTGGCCAGTCACAGCCTCCTAATCTACATCACAGGGTCATTGTAGGGATTAACTGAGGAAGGGCGTGAACCATGTACTTCTTGGAGAAAAAGGTGGACTATACATGCAATAAATAAGCTGTTCTGTATACCTGCTTAAGAAAGCTGGAGGGAGAAGCCAGAGGGAGATGTCAGTTGCCAATCTGGCATCCAGAGATCACCATATGGTCGCAATTGGAACTGTGACGGTCGCAAAACACATTGGCACCTGGGGGATTTCTAACACTGGCTGTAATTTAGTGGCATAGCACACAATTTGTATGCTGAAGATCCCAGTTTCAAACTGAATCATCTCTAACCAGTGTGCTCACAGGCTTCCTTGCAATATTACATGGATTTTGGGGGCACCTTTGAGTTGCAAAGGCCAGCATGGTTCTGGAGTGGCAGCGCTGCAAGGGATCCTGGGTCTTGTCTCTTGAATTGCATGCTGCATCCTCATCTCCTGGCTATCCGAGACAAAAATGCAAATCCTGTGCCCTTGGTGTCCATCAGGAATGCTTCTGAAGCATGGAGGCATGGAATGGAGCCTTAAATACTTGGTATACTTTTTATTTCTCAGATTTACTGAGGAAGGTGAAGAAGCTTATTCTTTTACACATTTTTTGTTGCGAACAGCCTAAGCAACGTTATGAAACCGTGTTGTCTAGCTGACTGCTTTTGCAGGCTCACCCTGCAGGCTCAGTCCAGTGCTGTTAAACTGCCTTGGGATTGATTTTAAATGAAGGCGCACAGTTAGATGCAAGGTCACTGCAGAGCTCCTCTAGTATTGATTTACAATGCTGCTGAGGGCTGCAAACTTTAACTGTCTCCACTGTTTCTAGCAGAAGGCTTTGTATGGGCTGGAATATGGGAACTTAATGCCTGCTGTATCTCCAAGCCACTTTCTACAGATTTTAGGACCTTTAATATTTTATCAGCCAAAGTGTAACCATCTTTTTAGCCTTGTTGCGTTGTTGCGAAGAATGGTGGAGTTGTTCATTACTTCATTCAACTGTGTACTTTATTGGTAAAGGTTGATTAAGGCCAGCGGTGGTTGTAAAAGGTAAAGGTAAAGGGACCCCTGACCATTAGGTCCAGTCGTGACCGACTCTGGGGTTGCGGCGCTCATCTCGCTTTATTGGCCGAGGGAGCCGGCGTACAGCTTCTGAGTCATGTGGCCAGCATGACTAAGCTGCTTCTGGCGAACCAGAGCAGCACACGGAAACCCCGTTTACCTTCCCGCTGAAGCGGTACCTGTTTATCTACTTACACTTTGATGTGCTTTCGAACTGCTAGGTTGGCAGGAGCAGGGACCGAGCAACGGGAGCTCACCCCATCGCAGGGATTCGAACCACCAATCTTCTGATCGGCAAGTCCTAGGCTCTGTGGTTTAACCCACAGCGCCACCTGCGTCCCTAGTGGTGGTTGTAGTGATTAAGAAAAAACTGTGACCCCCACAGCTCACTTCCAGTTGTTTAACCATGGTTAAGTCATCATGAACATCAGGTCTGTACTATAACCAAGGAAGAAGAAGGTGAAAATGTCTGACCACAAGAGAGAAATATGGAGGCAATGCATTGGTGGATTTCTTGTGTGATTGTGGATATCAGTGAAGAAGGAGCTGTCCAAAATGCTTAATACCTACCAGTCTGAATATAGCTGTTCTTGCTCTCCTCTGGTTCATGTTGCCATGTAATGTCTATATGTTTGGATGTCATGCCAATTCTGAGTGTTATTTAAACAGAATAATGCAGAGGAGGAAGAATAAAATTGATTGAACACAAAGGGAATTAGTAATGCAATGTTATATTTTGTCAGGGCCTTATGCACCAAAGTCAGCTGTGAAATTATTTTTTACGATAGGCCTTATTTTCCATAATACAGTCCTAAATTGTATAAACCCATGAGAAGCTTATGTGCTAATTACTATTCTAACATTGACTGTAGTTTTTTGGGAACATTTTAAAATCTAAACTGTTTACCAGGGATGCACAAAGTTTGGCTGACCTTGGTATCCAGCCAAAATTCAGGTTGCCATGACCCCGAGGGCAAAGTTTTGTCTTTGGCATAATGATCTTTGATGGTGCTGTAAAACACAGTGTAAGCTCACCAGCATGACAAGTGAATTTGTGGACCCACCAGTTCAACACAAATCTTTATAAACAAAAAATGGGTGTTGAGAAATAGAATCAATTGCATGAGGAATTTTTATAAAACAGCATACCTTTTTTTGTTCAATTTATTTCAATTAAAACCCACAAACACGTTCCCCTCCCCTTGCTATGTTGTACTCAGGACTGTGCCAGGGAGGTGTCATGTTTCGTACTTACTGCCCTGCTTATCTCAACTATGGGAAATTTATGAAACTGGGCATACTTGCACAAGTGGAGCAAAATGGTGGTGTTAATAAGGTAAACAGACCTATAATTACAGCCTTTAGTACATCACTAAATACACCTTGCATTCCCTGGAGGAAATAGCTTGAGCTTTTTAAGTCTCCGGACTGATGGTCCTGTGTGAAACTAAACAAATAATGAATTTGCAGAGGTAGCCATAATTCAAGGGCTAGAGTATCTCCATTGTATACAAAAGGTCCTAGGTCCAGTCCCCAGCTGGCAGAGTTTGGAAAGGCCACTGCCTGACACCCTGGAGAATCATCGTGAGTCAGAGTAGACAGTAATGACTTGGATAGACCAGTGGTCTGATTTGGTGTATGGCCGAAACTTTTGAATCCTTTACAGAAGCACAGAATTGCATCTTGCCAACAAGTGAAGGATGTATTCAAGTGACTAAAAATGATGCTCTTCCAGACTATTGCATGAATAACTCCGTAAATCAGAACATTTACAGATACATGGTAATTAATTTACAACTGCAGAGATGCACACAAGCACCAGCAAGCATTTTGTGGAGACCAGCCCTGATAGTGTATAAAGAAATGGAAATGGTAAGCAGTCATTACTCTGTTGTGGAATCATATTGGATGGACTACAAGTGGTGATGATGATTGTACTTGAACCAGACTGCCATAAAACATGTACCTGTCTTCAGTGTGTTAAGTGATCTATTGCCAGCTAAAATAAGGTAGCAAAGGTGAATGCGCAGGCAGTTATGTGACTATTATAGTCAGCTATAGCCCAGATTGTGAAATCTGATTTTCTTGAACTAGCTTTGAAATCTGAGAACAGAAGTCCTTCAGTTTTAAGGTGCATTGAATACTCTTCCCAGGCTTATGTATTGTGAAAAAGTGTTTTCTAACATTGATGGCTTCCTCTTTTTGCATACTTGGGGGACAACCTGAGAACATAGAAATGTATTAGTTTGTGAACTAATTGGGTGGAATTCAGTGTCACACTATTTAAATTGTTCTGCCAGTGCAATGCAAGTATTTCTGTTTGCCAGACAGAATTATCTCCCCTCTCTTCCCCCTGTACACTGTTCTGGTGGGGGGGGGGAGTTCTGATTCCCACCAGCCAATTCGGGAGGAGGCCCCGTTGTGCCAGCATAACTGGTTTTTCTGGCTCCCATTTAGCACAGCTATTCAGTTGAATCCAGCCCATAGAAATTGTTTAAGCCCTGATCATAACCCACTCAGTGCCTTCCACTACCTGCACAGAATGTTTCAGCCCTCTTAGCATCACTAGAGGATACCTGTGACTGAGAACAATGGCAGCAAACAAAGACTGACTTCCTCATAACTTGCATCTGGAATTACAGTTTCCAGTTATGGCACTCTCATGGGTGGTGTATAGCAAGCTTATTTACATGGTTTTGTCTACTCAGGCTGCAGGGGACATCAAATATCATCTTTAAAATCCTCTGACGGTTACTGTGATAGGCTGCACAGTGTGGTTAGTTTAATGGCGTAAGTATATTGCACAGACTGGTGCTGCACCAACACACACTTGCATTTTGTTTAATTACCAAGTTTTGCTTTGGCTTCCTTTCTTTCTGCTTCAGGAGTTCTATGTAAGGAGAGTTTCTGCCATTCCCACAACTGGCTGCCAGCATGAATTTTGACTATTTCTTCCCCAAGGTAAGGATGGTAGTCATTTTAAGAAGTCAGTTGTTCTGCTGTGTAATATTAAACTTAACTGAATATATGTTTTCTTCTCAGGTGAGGTCTCAAAGTGTGTGCTGTGCCTCCTCCACTTACTGATTCCTTATTGTAATCCAGGTTTGAACTCCTTCCCAAGTAAGTTCAAGATTTAGGATAGGATCCAACATTAGTCATGCTCTGAACAGACTCATTGAAATGAATGGAAATTGTCGACTTAGTTCCATTACTTTCAGTGGGTTTACTTAGAACAGCTTAGTTGGATACAACCTTTAATTCTAGATTCTTCTTTAAATATGAACTGATGAGATAAGATGGTGTCTAAAGCTTCTACTGTTTTTCTGTGTGCTACAGGCTACATTGTGACCAGTCTATCGGACTGCCATGTGACCACAAGAACCTCCATCAGAACCCTAGGTTCCTCCCTGCCATCCCACAAACAAACAAACAAACAAAAATGAACACCAGAAGAACTTCTGAAAGCAGGTCAACCGTTGCCACGGCGATCAGATTGTAACTGTGGACCTTCTATCACAGCATGTTTGAAGCAATGCATTTCAGTGGGCAGCAGCAGAGCCTAGATCTAGGTGGCCTTCACTGAAACAGCAGCTAAGCCATGGATTCATCGGGTGGCATCTTGGGCACATCTGTATTGCTTAGGGTTAACTTATTATGCTGTAACTGAATAATAACACAAGCAGCGAACATTTTGTGCAGGGGTTCCGTTCCTGGCCCTGTGAGCATCGGTGGGGCGCAAATAAGCCTGCCCCGCCCCGTTAATGTCCCTGTTCCGCCCTCTTCTGGGTCCGAAAGGACCTGCACATCGGCAGTTGCTTGTCGGGGCAGGGGCAAAAGTGTTGCCGCCTTTTGTGCCTTCCCTCACAAAGTTATTGTGAGAATTTAAAAAATTGAATATTATGAACTTAAATTAGATGTGGGGCAAACTAAACGTGTAAATTTAAATGAAATGATACCAAGGAGATCAACCAGTACTAAAGCAGATGTAGCCACCAGCATGTATAATAAAGCAATGTTCAATAAATATGTGCCAAAAACTATCAGTACAAGCTTTACTTAAGAGCACTTTACAACACTTCAAAATACGTAAGAAGTACATTTTACATTAAGGCTCTACTCCAATATTCTTCTGTACGGTACTGTGTTTGTTTGTGTAATCATGGGAAATGACTTGTCAAGGGAGATTTAGAAATCTTGGTGGTGATAAATGAAAGTGGGCTTGTGGTTTCTTGAAAGTCAACTTTAGTCTTGTCTTATTTTTAAGCGCTTATGGAGAAAACATGTAAATATGTGCTGTTTCCTGAGTACCGAAAATATGATGATTTCATGGGCTTTCAGACACGCATAAAACATGCTCTTTCTCTCTCTCACCTCAAGGTTGGCCTTATTTGACTTTTAACCTACAGTCCTCTTCCACATCATGCCATCACTTCCTGTTTCTTGAAGCTGCTGCTTCTAATTTGCCCTTTTCTCCTTTGCAAGAACAAGATTAGGGCAGAAGATGCTATAAAAACAGGAAGTGATTAAGCCGTCTGTATGGCAGAAAGGGAAAAGGACAGGCTCTGAAGCCTCACTGTCTTTGTAGGTGGGTCATAGGAGTCAGGGTTGTTGTGCTGTTGCCACATACTACATATGCACAAAGGTCTAGCTACCTCTAGCAAAGGCTGGGAGAATGTGGATAGGGTTTACACTGACTTTCTCATTTTGCATCAATCATTTGGTTTGTATGTCCTTTTTACTACTCCTGCAAATGTGCCAGATTTGGATAAATAATTTTTAATTGGCTTGTTTATTTTCTGGTTGAAGAATTTGGAATTGTTACAGAAATAGAATTCTGCAGTATTGCCTTCCCCCAGCTCTTTTTATTACATGAAACTTGTTGTACTAGACAGTTCTGTGCATCACACCCTTCATAAATTTACTTATTTGTGCATGCATGCAGAGATTTTTTCTTCACTATATACTATACCTCGGACCTTCTTTGTTTCAAAGGCACACAACACACACGAACTAAAATATACCTGCATTTGCAATGTTTGTACCATAAACCACAGTGAAGAATAAACCATTGTACAAGAGGTTATACTAGGTAATGGCTGGTCTTTGGGGATGAAGTAGTGTCTTGTCAGTTAGGTTGGAGAGGATGGCAATATTCTGCTAATGGCAATCTTTGGGGAAGATTTGAGTATCCATCGACTGATGCTCTGTATACAATCCAGCACGGTGATTTGCTGTCTTCAGTCTGCAGTAACCTAGCAACAAGCTACACACCCTCCTTGTGAAGAAAGCTAAAGGGCTCTTCAAACACATTATTGTGTATTGCAAGAGCCTTTAGTATTTTGAACAATCTCAGCAGTGCTATCACATTGTATCCTCATGGGCTGGTAGACATTTGTGAACCTGCAGCATCATAATCTCCACTCTAGAAGCAAAAACTAAGCTCACTAGAGCTGTTGCATTACGTAAGCAAGGATTGTCAATTCAAGGTGGAGGCATTAGCCAGAGTTCTTGCAGTACTTTGATCAATAGTTCAAAATACATAGAATTGACACAGATATAATAATACATAAAGTTGTATGAGAGAGAAATTGCCGTTCATTTTTCCTTCCTTCCTTCCTTCCTTCCTTCCTTCCTTCCTTCCTTCCTTCCTTCTTAAAGAGCGAGTTGTAGATATAGATGAAATCCAAACACACCATTCCCTTTGTTATGTGGGTACCAGCTTCCCTTTCTTGAAACTTTCTGGGTATCACAGGACAGAGGCAGTCGGAGGGCAAAGTTCTGGATTTGAATTGATCTCTTTGATACCCTGTCTCTTAACCCAGCTGCAAGGTATAGGAAAGCACTTCCACACTAGAGAAGGTGGCAAGTTCCATTTCTCAACTACAACTGTTCACAACTGAATATTGCCATGGTCCTTTTAAAAAAGCAGAACAAGTGAATATATGTTTGATATGTTTATGCCAGGATTTGACATCCACTTGGTGATCTCCATTTCTATAAGCATGGTTGGATTTACAAGATATGACTGCAGTTCCAAGATACTATTGGGTGTAATCCACCGCTCACATCACCTACTCCACAATAAGCCAGTGGATACCTACGGATGCAGTTCAATAACATAATATAGCCTTATGCCTGCAGCCACTGAATGTTCTTGGTGATCCTCTCACGGCAGCAAACTGATACATATTCTTCTAGCAATTCAAGCAGTTTGTAGTTTTACTGTTTTTGTTTCTTTTGGGTGTTAATGGTGGGAGGGGGCACAACTGCTTCCTGGTGTGTGTGTGTGTGTGTGTGTGTGTGTGTGTAAGTGTAAGTGTAAGTGTAAGAAAGAAAGGGGACAGGGTTCTTGAGCCGGGAGGCAGAGGACTGACAAAATTTCAAAAAGCAAATAAACCCATCACTTCAATATAAGATGCAATTTGTTCTGCATCAAGTTCATAGTGCTGGTGCCAGTGGGGGTTAAGGATGGGAGCACAGCAGTAAGCCTCCTGTAGAACCGTGTAGCCTTGTTGCCTCTTCGTAGACTGTCTCCAGCTATTTGTAGAGGGACCAAAGCTTCACTTTCATTATTGTTCACATTGGGTAGCATCCACTCTTTTGCACAACAGTGAGGGGCAAAGCAAACGTGTACCTTCTTTTTATCAGCTCATTTTTAGCAGGAGAGTCTGTTTCTAGATTAATTAGCCCAGTGCAAGATATAGCTGCAATAATGTTTTTCAGGTTTTACAGTATTTGAAAGTATTTTAATGTGCGTAACTGTGCGTGTAGCCGTGATACATGAGGCATACACATTTTGTGAAATGTTTTGTTTTATATAGATGTCTTGCTTGCTGTATCTCAAAGACTTGATTATAAGAGCATTAAAAGTCACTTTCAAAGAGGAGGAAACAAATTCTCCCTTGTGGAATGGACCATATCACTGGGTACATCATCAGCCTTGATTCTTAAAAAATCATGATTTGCAGCTGTGTGTTGAATGTGGCGATTTTAAAAATCAGTTAACTTAAGCAAACTACAATTTTGTAAACCAGAACAATTAACAAAATCTCCCCTTTTTGCTTGTTTTAATAGGTCTAAGAGGGCTAATCAATCTTGGGAACACATGTTTTATGAACTGTATTGTCCAAGCACTTACCCACACTCCACTACTGCGAGATTTCTTCCTCTCTGACAGACACAAATGTGAAATGCAAAGCCCCAGCTCATGTCTGGTCTGTGAAATGTCTACACTTTTTCAGGAGGTGAGTCATCCTTTCCGCTTATAACTTGTACATAGACACATTTGTAACACACGGCAACATTACTTTTTAAATTTTGGGTTCAGATTAGGTTCTAAGACAAACTGCGGGTTGCTTTAGTTATAGTTGCGGACCTAAACTGTGGTTTAAGCTTTGTAACCTCTTGAGGCAGTGCAGTCAGTGGCCATCGCTATAGTTTGTCTACTGATTTAACAAACTGGTTAGCATAAATCGTAATTCTTTTTAAAATATATACTTTATTGAAAGATAAAAAGTACATAATTACAAGTGCACAGAGTAAGATAAGATGCAAAAAGGAAGAATAAGAAATAGCACCCATGTAGAAAACAAATAGCACAAATCTTAATTCAAAAACGCATTTGAAAACATGGTTTGTAATTTGTTTTACTAGCTGATCACAAAGCAGAGTTTGTCAGTTCAGAAATCATGCTAAACCATATTTTACCATTATTTATTTAAAACATTTCTACTTCTCTCTTCAGCTGAAAAGACTTCCAGAGCAGCTTACACACAATTAACAAAAGCAAGATAGTCCTTGCCTGCAGGCTGGCAATCTAAAAGACATGACATAAAAAGAAAAGGGGATGAGGAGGGAAAAGGAAAAAAGAAATCTTAGGCAAGGCAATAGTTCTTAAAGAGTAGTTCTTACAAATGATGAGATGGAATGAAAGCTTTTCAGGGAGCTGAAGAGCCAAATATAGCTGGTGTCTCAGCAGAGCCTATGAAGTAAACCTTCTTCTCATCTCTTGGTGTGCCTGCAGCCTGATAGAATGGCTGCTGCCAGGTGACAATCAAGGAAGTGAATGCCAAATGGAGCTGTTCTGTTGTGTTGTCTGTCTATTGTGGTAGAGTGTTAATATGGTTAGAATTGCATAAAAACTGAATAGGGTTTACATTGCGATGAATACTTAGAACATCTAAGTATTGTTTCATTAGCTTCTTGCCATAGGAGAGAAATATGAATATATTTATGAGTGTGCATGTATGTAGATGATGGGTGATTTAGTCTTCTAATACAAGAATGCAGTTCTGGAAATGTGGTGTTTCTTTTCATAGGACATCTTGGTGTACAGTTAGAAATGGACTTTTTGCACCTCAGATTGCTGCCCATCCTTAACCATGTCTTTCATATTCAGACATACTGCTTAACCATGGCTGCTCTTTGTGGCCTCAGTGTGCAGGTACACGCATGGGTTTCTGTGACCGCACAAGGCCTCATTCAGAAACTTTTAAAGAAGGCTATCTGTAACATAGGGCAGCCTAAACAAATAATAATAATGTAGAATTTGTTCATCAAATCAAATGAAACAGAAATCATGTAGTGCCCTTTTCCTGCAGCCTCTTGTCACCAAATAAATTAATTTAGTGGCTTGTTCCCAAGGGAGCTTTAGTTAGTTCAAAATGTTCTTTTTTGACAGTCCGTCTCTGAAATAAAGATGTATGAGGAACTAGAATAAATACAAGCATTTGATGGCAGTGTGGAAGACTTTTCGGCTTATTTTCCATCCATATTTGTGTGGTTATGCCAAGAAACTTTGGCTCCCTGCTTCACCATGTTTCTTAGTCAGATATATCCCTAAACCATAGCCAAGGTGAGAAGGTGAAACCCTCTCTCCTAAATGCAGGGCATTTCCACAGCCCTCCACTGCTGTTTGACGCTGCAGCCACGCTGACAAGCAACACACAAGAGAGAGAAATGTCCTCTTTAGGCAGCTGCCATTCTGAAAATGGAGACTGGATAAAGATGATAGATGTAAACAGTGATTCCTAAAAGGAAGCTTTGAGAAATTAAGCCTAAGATTGGAGTATAGAATCTTCCAAGGTCTTAATCCTGCTGGGCACGCTGTACTCTGTAGTTTATATGGTGAGACAGTGTTGGGCTCTTGCTACACACAAGCTTACCAGGTTATTGCTTGATTACCTTGGGATAAAAATCTTGGTGTGCTATATGTGTGTGTGTTAGCAGTTCTTTGGCACCCATCCCCACTCTCTTTTCACCTTTCATTTGGCTCTCTTTTCTAGTATTGAACTGCTTTTCCACATCAAAGGGTAGAATCTATTTTTGCCTCTTTGTCTGCTTACTGTTATTCATTGAAAATATTGTACATGAAGAACTGCATCCAAGCTGAAGTCCTGGGGCGGGGGGGGGGGCCCTAAAGGAATGTAGAGGCACTATTGCTGCACCTACAGCATGGCTTGTGCTCAGATACAGGTTAGGTACATTTTCATCCTCTGCATGGTAATAGCCAGTGGTTAGCGCAGGCTGCTTCTTCAGATTCCTTTTCATCCTAATGAAGCACTAAATAATATAAAAAGGGTAGCTGCAGTGAAGTAATTATGGAAAGTGCTACTGGGTAGAGTGACCGGATAGTGCCAAGGCTAATTGTAAGAAGTGACAAATTTTATTGCTGCAGTTCCCTGAATTATGTTGTCACAGCAGCAGTGTCAGCAGATTTCAGTTACCACACCCGGGCTCTAGTCCCTTGGTGACATTCTCGTTGGCATCTCAGAGTTGCCTATTGATCCTCTTATGAAAAAAAGTGCTTGTGCATTGTTGCATTGCTGCAGTGTAGTTTCATGCCAAAAATACGGGTAGCTGTGCAAGAAAACAAACTTTCCTTCTTAATTGAATTGCATATAAGGTTATATACAACAAGCTGTTACTTCCCCATCTATCCCTCTCTAAAGATGGCTGAGCAAGATGTCTACTGCCTGCTATTATTATTATTAGTAGTAGTAGTAGTAGTAGTAATTCAATTTATATGCTACCCTTTATCCAAAGATCCCAGGGCGGTGCACAACAATAAGAACATAATTTACAGTCCCAGTAATGAACAGAACCACATTCACCACAAGAAAACTTGAATAATGTAGAAAGGTGTGCATGCTGTATGTCAGTTGCAGATGTATTAATTTTATGGCTTGAAGGCTGTAAAATGGATGGGGAACCTTTTTGACTGCATGGGCCAGACCCTTATCAGGATTGGCCCTGCAGGCTAAATTTGACAGGTGGTAGGATTGCCCACATGTCAATCACCTGATGTGGTGCCAGGTGATTTGACACTTTGAAAGCCCGAAGGCAGCATGGCACACCTAAAGCAGAGTTGTTGTTGTTGTTGATGTTGTTGTTTTTAAAAAGGACAACAACTTCATTTTACCAGGGGATTCAGTGCAAGCCCTTTCATCATCTTTGTAGATGTTTGCATTGAAACCCCTGCTAAAAATGAAGGGGTTGTGCTCCATTTTAGCAGTGTTACTGTGCAAGACCCTTCCTGATCAAAGAACTGACCTGTACAACCAAACTGAGCAGGGTTTAACCACAACTCATCAGCTGATGATTGGGATGGGGATGGTTTGATGCTTCTACATTGGCTGTGCACAGCATTCTGTCATGGGGCATTGGTGCGCACAGTCAACATAGATTTGAATGCCACGCCCCCAAACCATCAGCGGATATTACCCACCCATTGGAGTAATGTCTGCAGTTTTTTTTTGGGGGGGGGGAGAAATGCCTTGCCAGCTGCCTTTTCCCATGAAGATGGAACTCTCTTGCAGAGCTCTTCATTGCTTATTTGATTGGGTACTTTCTTCAACCTTGCCCTTAGTTCTAGGGCAGCCATGAATTCTGTACCAGATAAAAAAATGCAGAGTAAAGGCTAGCTCTGACTTGACATTGCATATCCATGTGATAAAGAAACCCAAGATTGTATTTGTTACAGGGATGAAATAAGATACTATATCAGAAATGGTTTAGGTAACCTAAAACATTTCTGATATGGTGGTAAATTGCTTGGGATGGTGGGTTAGATACGGACACAGAGGTTAAAATTCTGAACTCGCTTACCATTGAATACAATAGTTAATCAAAGATGGAAGTGAAAGCTTCTGAACTTACCTTTTCAGCTGCAAAAAGGCTTGGACAGATGCTAGGCACATTCTCATACCACTAAACAATGCTTTATTATTGCATTCAAACCATCCCAATGAAAAATATTTGACCATTTGTTATATTCTTTTCCCGAGCAGTTCTACTCTGGGCACCGATCTCCTCACATTCCATATAGGTTATTGCACCTGGTATGGACGCATGCACGGCATTTAGCAGGGTACGAGCAACAGGATGCACACGAGTTCCTCATTGCTGCGTTAGATGTGCTACATCGACACTGCAAAGGTAAGGCTTTCTCCTGGCAGTTTTTCCCATTATGGCCTCTTCTCAAATGAGAGCAATTTCAGCACTAACCAGGTTTCCTTCTCCATCTAGTATATGAGAAGCATTTCCCTTTTTACACTTTAATTGCAGATGTAATAATACAATTTTCAGTTGGATCCATCTGGCCACATCATGTGGGGCACATAGAGCTTTTAAAACCGGTCTACCTCACATAGTTGAACCTCTTCAGTTTTTACCTTTGTAGATATATTAGGGCATGGGTAGGCAACCTAAGGCCCGTGGGCCGGATGCGGCCCAGTCACCTTCTCAATTCGGCCTGCAGATGGTCCAGGAATCAGCGTGTTTTTACTTGAGTAGAATGTGTCCTTTTATTTAAAATGCATCTCTGGGTTATTTGTGGGGCCTGCCTGGTGTTTTTACATGAGTAGAATGTGTGCTTTTATTTAAAATGCATCTCTGGGTTATTTGTGGGGCATAGGAATTCGTTCATTATTATTTTTTCTAAAATATAGTCCGGCCCACCACATGGTCTGAGGGACGGTGGACCGGCCCATGGCTGAAAAAGGTTGCTGACCCCTATATTAGGGCATATGGAGCAGCATTTTCCTTTAAGTGATAATTTTCTTTCAGTTGAATAATACACCTTTTTGCTGTTGCTGCTGCTTTACATATTGACAGGTGCAAGTAGGTGGTAATTTCATTTCCCCCCCTTTCTTGCCAGATGCCATGGGAAGCCCAGTGAGTGGGTAATACCTTTCTGTGTTGCTGTGAACAAGCTTACAAAATAGTCTTTTGAGACCCCCTAGTTGCTGAACCTAATTGACTTGGGTAATTGAAAAGGGAGCAATCTTATCCTCCTGTGGGCAGAAATGGCTGTCTATTAAGCATATCCAGCAGGGATGTTGCCTGATGGACAGTGAAAATGTGAAGAGGCCATTTGTTGGCTTCTGTCTGAGAACCAGAAATCCTAAAAAGAAGGAAATGCTTTTCAGATGCAAGGATTAAGTCTTGTTTCTTTGCACTGAAGCAGAATCAAAGTGATCCTCTTAGATAATTAATAGAAGCAATAATTAAATTTTAAAATTATATAAAATCATTACAAAACAAGAGAAATCAAAGCAGCAAGGTGATACTGCGAAGCTTTTTTCTTTCTATTCCACTCCACAACTGAGTCAGCAATGTAACTTTGCATGACTTCTTTTTAAAAATGAACAGAGAACCTATTGTGTGTTAATAAGAATTCAGCGGACTGTGTCTTCTGGCTGAAAGTTAAATCCCTTTTGATTGACAGTTGTTCCATAGTAAAATAGTTCACTTGTTAAATGCTGTGCAAATTTAGTAATTCACCACTAAAAACAATGTATTCCAAGCTGGTCTTGGCCCTTCTTACAAATCAGTGGGATTTCTAGCTTCCCCAGTTCCAATGATATGGGGGCAGGTAACAATACTTTTAAAAAAAGGTTAAAAGCAAAATATAGCCCATTGTCAAGCAGAGAGTTTAACTCTATCCATCCTAAATCAGCCTAATGCAAAAATATCTTCTTACAAAACTTGATTTTGTCTTCCTGCTATTGTGTCTTATGTAGATGCATTTTTAATGTTGGCTAATGGAGTATTCACTGTGGTTGACTTTGGTGGCAGTGGGTTACTCTGATAGAATTTGAAGATAAGTCTATTTTTAAAAATCTGTTTACCTGCTTAGTGCTTTCAACTGGTTATTTCTGGTTTAATATATTGCAACCCACTTGCAGCCAGAGGAGATATGCTTTTTCAAACTATATAAGAGATTGGAAGTGGGTCATGGTATTGTCTTTTTTCCTCTCTCCAATAAAGCTACCTTAATGCCAGTTTGTAGATACTGTGTCACAGGTAATAGTTATGGCTAGATTGGTTCCCTGATGATCTAGGATTGTTAACAAAGTTCATCTCTTGGTCAAGCTTTGCACCTGACTAGGTTTACCTGCAGTTTAAGTCAGTTTAAACATATCCCTTACCCCTCCTGGCTTTAACAGTGATTAGATGATACTTTGCTCTTATCTGTGGTTGAAAGAATCCCACTTGACTAGAACATGAAATAAGAAACTTAGCCTTGGCTCTTACATTAGAACTTGCCTTTAGCTTATTGAACACGGTAGGGTAACCAATTATTCTACAGAATTTATACTATGTTTAAAGCTGCTGATGCTTTCTTTTCTTGCTTAGCCGTACTTTGGCAATTTCACTTAGGTAGTGCGTATATGATTGCATGTGTGGTTTTCTTAAGTGGAAATGACCATTTTGTGAGGAAATGCTTGTTGTTTCTAGAAGTACATTTGTCGCTCACTGGTCCTCTTAAGTGGGGTTAAGTAGTCATTTTCACTAACCACCTCGGCAGTGCGGCCTATTCTGAAATCAGTGCTTGAATTAGGCCAAGTCAAGCCATTCTTCTGGTTAATAATAATAGATTATCCTCCCACACTACTATGGGCTCTGTCAGAGTACATTTTGGATTAACTGACTCTCCACTCTGCATTGATTGAACTCAGTGCAACAGGAACAATAATATAGAGGTAACTTTCACACTTGGTGGGTTTTTTCCTTTCTTTCCATATTCTGCATGCACCCATTTCCTTTCACCTTGGCTTTCTATAATAGCAAAGAGGCTAAGAACTTTCTATACGTGCTATTGCTGGTATGTGGAGCCCTTTATGCACACCTGCCTATATACATTACGTAGGCATTTGTTTCAAAGTCTGTTCCATTTTATTTTATTTTGTTCAGGTGACGATAATGGGAAGAAAGCCAACAACCCCAACCACTGTAACTGCATCATAGACCAAATTTTCACAGGTGGACTACAGTCCGATGTCACTTGTCAAGTCTGCCAGTAAGTATAATGAGTTAATTAATCTCATTTTAAGATACAGAATAACTCACTTGATGTTAAAACAAAAATTTTTTTTCCTTCCAGTAGCACCTTAAAGACCAACTAAGTTAGTTCTTGGTATGAGCTTTCGTGTGCATGCACACTTCTTCAGAAGTGTGCATGCACACGAAATGCATGCACACGAAAGCTCATACCAAGAACTAACTTAGTTGGTCTTTAAGGTGCTACTGGAAGGGAAAAAAAATTTTGTTTTGACTATGGCAGACCAACACGGCTACCTTTCTGTCACTTGATGTTGAAATGATGAACATGGAAAACACAAGATGACATAGCCAACTCTCTTTTATGAAAGAATGTGTGCTTCACACTCCTCTAGTTTAAAGAAAGAAGATCTCTTCTCGCCCGCCCCCTACCGCCCTGGGGTCCAGACTGGAACTGCCAGAATTCTGTACCACTAAACCCCGTGGACTACTTGTTCTAAGTGATCGTATTCCCACTGCCAGTATATCTCATGGAGTGGCTATTGCTGTAAATTCCACAAAATTCTATGCCCTTTAATATGTTCTTAAAGGTCCATTTAAAGAAAGTTGACAATAAAAGAAGCTGTTTTGATGGAGGTGCTTTCTGTAGTCTGAGCACCCTCCAGAGGTGAAGTACTATCTCTCCCTACCCCCACCCCCCTCCCAAGTAAACAAAGCCTTGAAGTAAGGGCTGTTCCACACATTCAATTTTGAGATTAGAGTCGCCTAATTTTTACAGTTTAATTGTCTTGTTGAACACATTCTTGTATGTCAGTATCAAATGATACATACTTTTAAGAAGGAACAATTTTTCAGAATCCATTGACTTACAGGATTGTTAATATTTTTTATCATATGTGTGCTCATTCACATTCACTTTTGTCATGTGAATCATTCAAAGTCCTTTACTGCTTAAAAAATGGATGTGCCAACCATTCCTATGTATCATTTTTGCCCAAACTGTTGCTTAGTTTATCCATTTGATTGCAGTCTCTCCTCTTCCTCCCTAGTGGTGTTTCCACGACGATAGACCCATTCTGGGACATCAGTTTGGACTTGCCAGGTTCTTCTACCCCGTTTTGGCCTCTGAGCCCAGGCAGCGATGGCAGTGTGGTGAATGGGGAGAGCCACGTGTCAGGAACCACGACCCTCACAGACTGCTTGCGAAGGTACAAACTGTGGCAGACGGCCTTTAGCAAGGAGCAATCTTAACTCCCCCTCCTGCTGTCTGCAGACCAGCAGTTTTCGGGCAAATGGCCAAGGAGCAAAACAGCACCTCAGCTGCAGTTATTAACTGCTGAATCATCTTGCAGAGCAGTTCGGTTCACTTGCAGAAAAAGAAACCAGGACAAATCTAAGCATGTAGCATAAACTGACAAACTGGTAGGTAACCAAGACTCAAGTGGTCCCACCTGATGACCACTAGTTAGTTTCCCCGTGGATAGGCTTCAGCACTGCTGATCACACATTGTTGTAAGTATAAACTGCGGAAAATATGGCTTCATTTGGCACAAAATATGCTCCTCTTGGAATAATCGGCAGAGATGCAGATGGCTAAAGGAGACTTAGAGCTTGATCTCTCCTCTTCCAGACATTTTTAATGTAGATTCTGTTGAACTATGGACTTCACTATATCTGAGAATCAGGGGCACACCTTGACATAGGAATATTGCTCCTGCTCCCCACAAGACTTCCAACCACTCCTTTACATTCTTGTTGTCGGGACAGAAACAGAGTCTCTCAAGGGACAGGGAGGGGTTTATGATACTGGGGAGGAGGAATAGGTGGGCAAAACAGCCAGTTTTCCCAGTAGCCTTTGGGCAAAGAATCTAGTACTGTCTCCTTCCTTTTCTCTTCTGTACCTCTTCTTCAGTTCTTGTAGTGTGGAACAGCTAGATACGAGAGAAGTTTCCAGGCAGCTAATTCACCACTAAAGAGCAGAGGTCCAAATGACAGAGTTCATTGTGATACTGCACGCAGTGGGGAAAACTGAGTTTTAAGATTTTTATGGCAAAAGAAAATTATTTATGTTAAATTGCCTTACATTTGATAAATGGCCAGGCTGAAGGAACTTGATCCTCACAGAGATCGTATGTGAGGAAATACACAGAATCTCCTCCTCCCCACCAAAAAAGCACATTTCTATAAATGGAACAGGATTTTTAATTCTGTCAGCTAGGGAAAGCAGGGTGTGTGTGGTGGGTGATGTAATAGCAAATGCAGGGTTCCCTTCCCACCTCTAATTACAAAGATTTAATGGAAGTGGGTTTTCCAATTCCTAGGTAGGAATCAACCCTAAAAGGGGGGGGGGGCAAAGTCAGCCAGATATAGGGTGTATATTTCTGCCATCTTGCCCTCAAAGCTGGGGTAGGGAACATTTTTCAGTCCATGGGCATCTTTCAACCATGGCCCACCCTTGGGTGGGGGGCACCTGTCAGTGCTGAGAGTGGCCAAAGTGGGTGCTTGCACATGGACATACCAACCCCCCACCCCCCAGCTGATACGTGCAGATCAGCTGTGAAGTAGGGTGTTAATTACCTTTTTTAACCTTCACCTTATTTACCTCCCTCTCTCATGTGATGAGCAAGGAGGAGGAATTTTTCATTCCATAGCAGCTCTGGACCAAGCAGAAAATTTATACCTCTCTACCCAGCACTACAGAGGAATGAATCATGGGTTGTGCCTGCTTGATTCTGCATTCATTATGACACAGACACCACCAGAAAGTTGGGCCACTGGGGAAGGCTTGGTGAGCTCTATGAGGCCCATTGGCGAGAGGATTCCTGCCACTATTCTGGATGAACTTAAGCAATAACAGGCAACATGTGGCTAATAATGTTATAACAACATACAGTGGTACCTCTGGTTACGTACTTAATTCGTTCCGCAGGTCCGTTCTTAACCTGAAACTGCTCTTAACCTGAAGCACCACTTTAGCTAATGGGGCCTGCCGCGCTGCGGCGGCACGATTTCTGTTCTCATCCTGAAGCAAAGTTCTTAACCTGAAGTACTATTTCTGGGTTAGCGGAGTCTGTAACCTGAAGCGTATGTAACCCAAGGTACCACTGTATATATCAACCTGTAAAAGAAATCAATATTCTGTGAACAAAATTAGAGAAGGTAGTCAGTCAATATCACTAAGGCAAACAAGCCTTTCAATAGTCCCAATTCTGCAGTCATGTGATAATAGAAGCTCAAAGTGTAGATGACTGCGGGAGAGAAAAGATAGGACTCATATTCCATAGCCCTCTTTGGAACAACCAGAAGCCTATCAAAATAAATAAGTCCATATTGCTTGCAAGCAATGTTTCTGTCATTCCGATAGCCTTAAAGTCTAGTAGTAATGATCAACTACAGTTATTGGGAAAAGCTTGAAATGTATTGAAGAAGGGAGCAGCAAAATCTGTCTACCAAGATAGTCTTTAGATTTTAGCTCAACAATGCAGTCCAGCGTTGCAGCTGACAGCTTCCAGAACAATTAAAAGAGGAAGAACCATCCTAGTTTATTCCTTCCTTTAGGATTGCCAAGTCATTCATAAAGAACTATGAAATGTATGAAGAGGATAAAACCAGCAGGACCCATAACTTCACCTACCTTTTTGGATGCTGCCCATTGATTGCTTTGTTACGGAAAAAGAAAACATTGCTTCACCTTGCCTGACATAAGCTGCTTCTCTGTACATGTAAATGTAACGAAGACCAGCATATGAGGAGAGTCCAGCAAGAAGCAAGTTTTGTTCTGGTTTCAGAGTAGCCACACTATTCCAGCCATCCTGATGATTGTACCATTGAACAATGGAGCTGAGAAATTAATCCAGGCCTAGACTATAGAATTTGTTAATCAGCTATTCTCCATCCCTTTTTGAGAAGCCACCTACTGCTCAAGGAGATTCAAAAGGTCCTTGCCAAAGAATTTGTCCAGCAACATACATGAATTTGTAGGCAATACTGCATGGAGTTTCTTGATCTCCAAATAAGGTGGTGGGTCAGAGGAGCCTTACATGTCTTAGCAAGTTCAGCATGGTTACAATCCAGGAAATTCTTCCCACTGTGTTCCGCAGCTTTCCATTTCAATAATGAGAGTGAGGAGGTGTTTCCATATATCTCCTTGGCTTAGTCCTGACATCATATTATTATTCATAGCTCGGGTTGAATGCTGCAGAAGTCCTTCTGTTTAGGCTTTCCGCATCAAGACATCACTAAGCAGTTCTCTGCTGTAGCTACAGGAAAGTCACTCCAAAGAGATGCTCCACTGCTGTATGATGGTGATTTTCTGCTTTATTCACTACTTGTGTTAGCAAACAAATATCCATACTTTCCCCTTCTCCAGGTCCCTGCTCACTCGTCAGGATTCTCAAGTGCACATTCCAAAACAAGTCATCAGATTAGTCAGTTCTATGAAATACTTGGTCCTCAGTTCTCCTCCTTCATAATAGCTAAGAACATAAGAACAGGCCTTCTGGATAAGATTTAGGCTCCATCTAGTCCAGTATCCAATGCCCAACAATGGCTGTTGGGATGCCTCTGGAAAGCAGGCTTGAAGGCAACAGCTTTCCCCATTGTATTCCCCTGGCATCTGCTATTCAGAGGTACACTGCATCTGAACATGTGAGATTCTATTTAGTTGTCATGACTTAAAACCATATCTATACCTTTTAAGAGATCATCTGCCCTTTTAAACAGGTATCTATGCCACTATCATTACCACGTCCTATGGCAGTGGACATCAGAACTTTGTTATATAGAGGAGCACTTCCTTAATTTTTTAAATAAATAATTGCACACATTCTATTATGCCCCATCTTAATAATTTTTCCCAAACTTAACCCCCCTCCCCAAATGCTTTAGTCGTTGCTTAGAAGGAGGTTCTCAAACTCCTAGTCATGTTAGTTACTCCCCCCCCCTTTTCCAGTATCCTTTTGAGAATGGGTGACCAATGCTGTACACAGTATTCCAAATGCACCCGCACCAAATACTTTTATAACAGCATTGTGATGCTGGCCACATCATCATTAGGCTTCACATGAAGCCACTTCAGCATTGGCTAGAGCAGTGGTTTTCATCCAGTGTGCCGTGGCACCCTGGGGTGCCTTGAATGATGGTCAGGGGTGCTGTGGGCAACACTGGCCTCTGTCCCTCTTTCCTTCCCTCTCTCCTCTAATGCCCACTCAGATCTCTGCCTCTCAAAGGCTTGCACAGCTGTTTGTTGTAGCAGCCCTGCTGCTGCCACTGCTACCTCCCAAGTTGAGGTCCTGGCCTCACATTCACCTTTGGCCAGTCTCTGTTGGGCCACTAACGCTGGGGGCATCCTCTGCCCAGGCCCCTGTGGGGCAGCATGAGGAGGCACCTTTCTATTGGGAGGGGGGCAGCTCAGAGACCAGGGGTGGCAGCAGCGGTTGCCCGGAGGGTTCCCAGGTAGAGAGGAGGCTGAGGGAACGCTCCACAAGGGAGGGTGTTTGAAAAAGGGTGAGAGGCTGCCAACTCTGCATGCAAAGGCTGACATAACTGGGCTCCTGAGCCCCACAGGGGTGCCGCATAAAGAAGGCAGTTAGTCAAGGGAACCATGGACTCAAAAAGGTTGAAAACCTCTGGGCTAGAGAATGCAAGGAATACCAAGTTCTAGCTGGGTAAAACTAAAAACCTTGGCATTCTATACCTGCTTACCTTCAAAGTAATGTGTTTCTTAATGTTCAGCTGAGTACACCTGGTAACTTTTGGACAAAGCAAGTTCCATAAGACTGGTTCATGCATAACATGAAACCACTGCTTAGCTCTATGTAGACATGCCTTAGTAAGTCCGAGGGAAGTGCCAGGCTTGCACATGGAAACCTTCCTGCCACCTCCTCCTGTGCAGCCAGAAGGACAGCTACTGAGATCACTTTCCATTTCAAAGATCTCATTGTTACCCATGAACCAGGAATCATGGGTTAAAACAGACAGAGGTTAGATGCTACCGTCATACCATAAGTTATCATACTGACTTGTTTGTTATTAACCAGGAGGCTTGAATCACATGAAACACTAAGCCAACATCTTTGAAAACTCATCAGAAGTTGTCCTCTCAGCTGTGCAGGAAGAGGAGAAATGAGGGAGGAGCTTGCAAGCCCAATGCTTTGCTCAGGCTTTTCGATACTCCTTCACATAGCACTAAATCATGTGTTACCTCAAAACTGCACTAGCACGTTGCCTAAAAATGGTAATTTTATTATATCCATCAAGTCGTTTGCTGCAGGTTCATGGGTTAACCTCATTCTCAAGTTCCACGGTGGATTGGGTGAACACATTTCATTATTTGGGACAGTTACTTCAGAACAGACGTACAAGTGATCAGTTTAGAGAAGGTGTTTCAGGCTTTAAGTGCACCTTGTCGCAGTTGCAAAATCAGAAGAGTTAAAAATAAATAAATCCACCCATATAGAAAGGGGCTCTAGCCTGGTCATCTTGACATATAAAGGGAAGGAGGAACATTCAGTGTGAGAGGCCCCCTCTCTAGTCTGAAATGATACATTGCAGATGCAGGCTTTTTATTAAATTTGTATACTGCCTTTCACCCATAGATCTCAGGGTGGTTCACAACATAAAAATACAAGATAAAAAACACAAAATATATAATAAAAACAAAAACAAACGAATAATCCCCCCCCCCACTGTTTCATTGAGAGACGGGACTGCATCTGAGTGGTGTCTTACAGTTTGGACATTATAAAGGCTTGTGTGAGAAACCAAGTTTCAGGGAACCAGGCAGAGGGCCTTCTCGGTAGTGGCACCCACCCTGTGGAACGCCCTTCCACCAGATGTCAAAGAGAAAAACAACTACTAGACTTTTAGAAGACATCTGAAGGCAGCCCTGTTTAGGGAAGCTTTTAATGTTTAATAGACTATTGTAGTTTAATATTCTCTTGGAAGCTGCCCAGAGTGGCTGGGGGAATCCAGCCAGATGGGCGGGGTATAAATTATTATTATTATTATTATTATTATATATTATATGTGCTTCTTTAAAGAATGAGTCAGGAAAAGTAACAACCAAAGTAGCCTGGTTATGAGGTCGGGAATTAAAATTTCAGCAGGGGGTTGGACTCGATGGCCCTTGTGGTCTCTTCCAACTCTATGATTCTATGATTCTAAATTCCAGACAAGGTAGATAAAGTTTGTTGTTGTTGTTTTAAAAGATATTTATTGAAATTTTCCACTTTAATACATTAAAAAAATCAAAAAACAAAAAACAAAAAAAGTTAAAAACACATAAAGTTTACAATCCTTATTTTTCTATAACATATTTCCCTGACTTCCCCACACCACCCCTTCTTATATTCCAATTCAAATTGTTAGTTCAACAAGTTCTTATCCCCAATTTTTAACCTTTTTCTGTTTAGTTCATTTTAAAAAAGCCAATTTTACCTTATAAACATCAATATTTATACATCAATTCTCATTCTTAAAACTTTTTTCTAAAGTCGACCCAAATTCCCTTCCACGACTTCCCCAATTTTCATACAAATAGCAAAACAAAATAAAAGCAAAAACAGATTGTAATTATGCACCCTTTGGATCCCCAAACTCCATCCCCCCCCTTTCCCGGTTTCAATCCCCAACAGATGTCCATCAGTCTTGATCTACTATCAGCCTGGAGATCTCACGTCCGAGGCTCTTAATTCTCTCTCAATTCCTCTCTGCCGGTTTTTTTGATAGTCCTTAATATTAAACACCAGATCTCGGAGAAGCTCTAGCCAAATGGGATCCATATTTCTTCCAGCCAGACCTCCATACTTAAAAGTGAAGCCTGAATCTTGTTTCTTACTCCTTTCAAGTCCAAATGTCCCCAAAGCTCCAACTTCCACCTTAATCAGATTTGTAATCCTTGGATCTTCAGATCTCCACATAAGGAGATCTCTCCATTCTTCAATCTCCAATTCAAACCAGATTTTCAACATCAAGTTCTTATTTTCCTTTGTAGCCATCATGTCAGGCCTCTGGCTCTCCTTTGTCATCTGCAGCATTACAGCTCCTCCTTCCTTTTCCTCAGGAACAACATATATCTCTTTCTCCACACTCTCAAAGTTCTCAAGTTTCTCTTCTTGTCCAGCTGCATAAACTTCCTGAGTCAAGTCCTTATCAAATTCAATGAATTTATTTACTGTTAAGTCCAGAGTTGCAACATTTGTAGCCAAAACATCAATTTGGCCATGTAACTTTCCCAAGAGAACAAAAACTCTGTCCAATTTAGCTTGTATTTTCCCTCCTTCGGCCATTCTTGTAATGTCCCAAAACCCCCTCTAGAGGGATTTTGGTTACTTAATATTCATTCCAGTTCAAATCCAAAAGTCAAGTTAGTTTGTATCAGTTCTTCCTTATTTTCAACAAATTATAACCAAATTGTAACAGATATAACCAACAGAGACAACAGAAACAAAGTTCTCTTTTTCAGCTTTGACAGCTAATTTGACAGCTGTCAAACTCTTCAATACCTCTTCAACAGGCTCTCTCGCGGATCACTCCCGGGTCCGGGGGGGTGGCACTTCAGCTCCCAAAATTAGCTCTTATCCTCCAGTAAAATTACTTATACTGCCAAATCGTGAAATTAATGTCTTTTATCCAACAAACAAGAAAAAAATTCTCTCGACCTTAGTTAGCTGATCCTTACTTAAGATTATTTACAAGACGGGGAGACGGACTTCCTGTTTGCGCCTTCCCCGATCGTGCCTAATTCAAAAAAATTTTTTTCTTTGTAAATCCAATTTCCGTGCTACTCACGGGTTGTTGCTTTTAAAGTCCAATTGTTCACAAGAAGAAGTCAGCGCTCTCCGACCATGGCATGCGGCTTCACTCCGCAGGAGAAGCAGTCGACTCTCAGCACCGCGCCGCTCACCCCGTCCCCCATTCCGAAGCCTTTAAAAAGGCTCCTTCGCGGGTCGGGGGGCGCAAATGGTGCCCACCGAGTCACCAAGTTCACAGGCTTCACCGCCTGTGATTTCTGAGGGTCCCCGCGTCGCCGCCGCGGCAGGACCCAACTCCTGCGGAGCCGATTCCCTCCGGAGCTCGGAGGGAATCCGCCATTAGCCGATGGCGCTAACCCGGATAAAGTTTGGTAATACTAAGCATATTTTAAAATATACTTAGATTAAAAGAAAGGTAATTGTTGCATCTCTTTAGGAAAGAGTTTGCGTACATATGAGATACAGATGGCTTCTTTCTGGATAAGGAAGAAGGCTTTGTGAATGTAATTTTATCATGTTTGTCACAGGGTGTTTTAAACATCACAGAAACCAGATGAAGGAAATTAAGTAGTGGAGACTTTATAGATGTGAGAAGGCAAAGGTTGTTTTAAGAAGAAGGTCATTGAGTGGAAAGTCTAAAGGAAAAAAACCCAGATGTAATCAACACCCATGTAGGAATTGTCAAGATTGTGTTTTAGTAACTACAGACTCCTTGAGCAACTGTATTTGTAAACAGATTGGTTTAGTTCTCTGTTTATTGCACTGTGAGTAAGTGGAAAAAATTGCAAGCATGTTGTCTTGGGTTTGTAGATTAGACCATGAAAAAGAAGCTCGAGATGAAATTTTGAAACAATTTCCCATGCTTATATGCATTATCTCTTCTTCCAGAGCACCCCTTCTCAAACACTTGTCTCTTTTGCAGGGCTGGGAGTTGGGATAGAATCCCGTAGTTTTGCCATGTAACAGAACACAAGCTATTCCATCATTAGCTTTGCATCACAGTTATTGCAGTAATGGGCAAGGAGAAAAAATAGACCAAGCCATGTAAGAAGCATCAAAGCCAGTTTTTGCGGATGACCAACGGCTGGTCTCCCCTTCCTCATGGTAGCCACATGGTGATAAACATCCAAATTGGAGGCTGAACCAAAACTGAATCCATGTGGTTTTAAAATTGTGGTTTCATGAGTGTTAGCAGTGTGGGTAAATGTCTCCATAAATAAACCTTTTCATAAGGTTGTACAAAGGTCTTTGATATCAATAATTTCCCCCAATTCTTTCTAAAACACTAGTCTTAGTAGCAGGTCATATGCCAAGAGCCAGTTACGTACTGGGGAACAGGATTTGAGGGCTTTTTGGAAAATTGCTGAGAAACCAAGAGCTGAAAGTGCTACCTATTCTTTTTATGGATGACCAAGTGCTAGCCTTTCTTTGATCACGGTGGCCCATTTGCTGTAAGCATCCATATTGACAGTCCTATGCATTCTTACTTGTGAGTAAGCCAGTTAATCTGGTAGGACCTACTTCTGAATAAACGTGCCTGCGATTGTGCTTCAGATGTAAGTGGAAACTCGAGGTGCAATAGAAATGATTTACTGGTGCTGGTCGTTCACTCTTTTCTTAAAATATTTGTTTAGGTTTACGAGGCCAGAACATCTAGGAAGCAGTGCCAAAATCAAATGTAGTGGTTGCCATAGCTACCAGGAATCTACCAAACAACTCACTATGAAGAAATTACCCATTGTGGCCTGTTTTCATCTCAAAGTAAGTTACCAAATCATGATTTCAGATAGAGAATCCTGCCCTTATAGGCTTGATAGATTTTTGGGATGTGCCAAAGACATATGAGTCTACATGTAAGAACCTCAAGATCTAAGGCAATAGTTCTCAGTGGATGTGGCAGGAGAGGATGGCAAGTGTGGGAAAATTCAAGGACAATCAGACATTTAAGCATTTCGGTGTAGTACAGTATATGGTATCCAAAAAATTTTTTTTTATTTGCAGAGTATGGATAGATATGTTTTCAAAATGAGAGCAGGTGCAACTGAGGAGAATCCTAGTTGTGTTTTCCAATGTATCTCTAATAAAACATTCCGTGTGGAGCAAGCAAATCTTTATTCTAAAAGAGTGGCCTAGGAAAAAAAGTTTTGAGAACCACTGATCTGATATAAAAGTCTAGTCCATCCAAGACTCTGCAAGCTCAAGTCTCAGAGCCCTCTCCAAGAACAGGTGGAAAATTGGACGTGCAGCATTGTTGGAATCTGGCCTTCTGTTGTTGCTGGGTCAAAAGAGCTGCATCTTTTGACTGCTGTAATCAAAGGTTTCCAGCAGCTGGCTGTAAAATCCCTGGAGTGGAGTAACCACTTTTGGTCCAGTCTCAGATCCAAAGGACCCTACCGGGCAGAGGTTTTTGCTACTGGAACTATGCTCTCTGCCTTTCATTGTGTGATTTATGGAAATGACATTCATGCAGAATTGGGTGTTGACAAGGATGTTGGTCTGTTAAGCATTTAATGTACACCTCGCAAGGTATATGCTTTTAAAACATTCTTAACAGACCTGTGATGGGCCTCAAGTAGCTTGCCAGCATTTCCCAATACTGTAATAAGAATGTCCTGATTTTGTCATAGGATTAAGAGGAAATGCTTGTGATAGCAGATTCCACAGTAGGGAACCTGCCTTTGTATTTTAATTTTTTGCACTTTCAGGTGTATTCATAGTTGTGCAGACACCTAGTTCCCGCTTGACCCAAAGTACAGAGAAGTCTGGTTTCAAACTGAAACCGTATTCGTAGATCTGTGCTGAATAGCAGAGGAGGATCTCTTGCCACAAGCTATTGTGCCATCCTTTCCAAAATTAAGATTTAATATTTCGTGCATCGAAACAGCATTCAGACACTGGTGAAAGTAATTTTGCTAAATTCCACCAGCTGTTTAATTATGAAACTGTAAGTTATTTGTAGCTTAACTAATGATAACAAAGTCATTATGAGGGGCATATGTTCTGACAGTGTTAATAATGCTGTGAAAAAAGATGAGGAGAAGTGCAAAAGGATATCTAGTCCATGTGATTCTTCTTTTTTAAACAGCCTGATCTGTTGCTAGGGAATTGTTATGGTGCTGTAAGCTGAGAATAATTAACAAAGAGTGTAAATAGGACAGGAGTTCCGAGAAATGGAGAGAGGTGCCACCTTCTTAAAGAACAATTCATTCATCTTTTTGCTCCCTGCACTCATTCTTCTGTGGCATTCTGCTTAAATGATGATGAAAGTGTGGCGCTTATCACACTTCCCATTGTCTCAGAAATTAATCTCTCCTTGTCTCTTTCCACCTTCCTTTTCTGTTTATTTCTTGTCAGGATGTGGCACTTCAGTATGGAGTATTCTTTGTTTTTCTTTCCCTTTTTTGGCTGCGGTTTTTCCCTTCCTGATACTGAAGTAAGCCTTTAATTATAAGCCAATACAGACACACTGGGTAGCACCTGGGCTATTGTCTATTAAAATTCAACCCCTGTCAAAAATCAAATGGTGCCATTTATTTATTTATTTAGAACTATATACTCTGCTTTCCCATTGCAGTATCCACAGGAACACTATTATTTTATTTTATTTATTATACCCCGTCCATCTACACTCTGAGCAGCATATGTAAAAACATAGTAAAACATCAAGAATTAAAAACTTCCCGATAGCAATTAAACTTTCAAAATCAGAGATGGGAACAATTGATGAAAACCTAAAGAACCAGATCAGCTTATTAAAACTACTCAACCCAATAGGTTGAATGCCTTTCAGAATAAAATAACCTTGAGCAGACAGCAGAAGGTCAAGAGAGAAGGAGCCAACTGAACTTTTCAGGGAAGAGAATTCCATAATTTGGGCACAGTCACACAGAAGACCCTCCCGTGTGTTCCAGCCAAACATGCCTTTGCTGTTGTTGGGGTGTGGAAAAGGGCTTCCCCTGCAGATCTTAGAGTGAGCAGAGTCATAAGGGAGTAGCTGATCCTTTTAAGTATCCTTTGTCCAGTTCAAGGCTTTAAAATCTAGGATTTTGAATTGTACCCAGAAACAAATTGGAAACCAAAGCAGTTGCAGGTCACTTGAGTGTTGCTTGTTCCCAAGGGCTGATACTCAACAAGACTCCTGCTGCCTCACTCTGGACCAGCTGATCTTTCTGTAGAATTTTCAAAAGCAAAGATCATTGCAGTAATCCCACCTGCTCATTAATATTCATAACGGGAAAAGCATCTACACAAACGTGTGAATGGCAGACCAACCGTCTGTTCTATTCCCAAGACTCGTATTATGAAGCCGGTGCTGCTCTTGTCACTGGCGGAGGGGCAGGGGGAGCGCATCGCCCCCGGCACTATCGGGGAGGGGGGTACTATTGCGGCCGCCCCCTCGGACACGCGCCGTGCACCCCCCACCGTGCCGGGCACCACGCCCCCGGGACACACACCAGCCATGCCCCCGCCTGCTCTCCGCCCCCGGTGCCAGAGCATGCAGCTTCGCCACTGGCTCTCATCTCCTCGACCTGTGTATCTGAGATGAAACAGATGCTTGATTACAGTGAAAGACTTCTTACCAGCTTGTTGAATGGGTGAAACTTGGATTGCTGGCCCTGGCACTTGATAAACGATAAATTCAAATTATTGTCATTATTGACCTAATGATTGAGATCTTAAAGATGTATCATCTTTCCTTGCATGCTAAAGGTTGTGTATTGCAAGTCTGTACGCTTTGTTGCACAGCCTTGAATTGTACATAGGCCGTTGTGTTTTGTTATCATCCGTCACAATTCCTGCTGGAAAGAGACTACAGAAACATGATGCTAATAGAATGCAGCTTGCTCATTTGATCTCACCTTTTCAGTAGTTTACTCCTACTGTCCGCTGGATTGACTTGGGTAGAAAGAAATGATACTATCCAGTGAGATGTGCTTACATAAGTCATGCTTAATTTCTTTATTCTAGCGGTTTGAACACTCAGCCAAACTGAGACGAAAGATCACTACATATGTCTCCTTTCCGCTGGAGCTGGACATGACGCCTTTCATGGCCTCCAGGTATGTTCCAGGGCCTGTTCTTGTGAGAATGCATTCTTGTGTGGGGAGACGGCTTAAAAAGAGTTTGGGAACCCCTTCTGTGGAAAAGCACGCAGAAAGAAATGAGTAAATGTCGCTTTCCGGTTGGAAACTAGTTGCAGCACGATTTGGTTACTGGGGTTTTTATGGTGGTGAAATTTAAACTTATTTCAAAACTTGATTAAGTGAAAGTACTCCTGAACTGAAAGGAGTCTCATTCAGCTCCCCCCCCCCCCCCGTTTCCTTAAGGCATAGATGTCATTCAGGTCATTTAAATAAAATATCAGTACCTAAACTTCCACTTGTGGAATACCTGGTTTAGCTTTAATCCTAATTAACTAAGATATATTCTCTCTTCCTTGATGCTTCTGTTTGCTGGAATACTTTAGGGAGAGGCATGTTCACAAATTACTCCTGCCATACAAGCTCAGGCTAATAAGTTGTTAGACACGTCAAAATATACTTGCCCATAGGAAGTGAAAGTTAAACTCTTTTTAGTGGCAGCTGACACTTGTTGTCTACTACTGACAATTTCAAAGCCATTTCCTGCAGAAGTGGGTAGAAACCTTGCATTTTAAAACTAGTCAGTGTTTCGATACTTAAGTTCACATCAGTCTTTGGGTTCCTATTCCTATTTTACAAAAATAAGATTTCACATGTTAGCTAACATATCTATCGTAAGTTCGAAATTATTGGTTTCTCCACCCCTTACACAGGGAGCTTTATTAATCAGTTTCACTGGTGAAACAGAGTAATCCAATTGCCATAGTCGAAAACATAAAATATGCTAATGAACAAGAGCAAGTGTGGTTCAGCAGTGTAAAGAGAGCTAATGCAATTAAGGTTTTCTTTTCAGTGAAGAATTGGATTAATTTTCTCTTCCTTTCAGTTTTGGGATTTACACAGAAGTATCCTTAGTCTTAGATTGTCATGAAATCTGTCATGGATGATCTGAACACAAAGGGCTTCCCAGGGCTCCTTTCTTTAGCAAAGCATCAAATATAGGACATCATTGTGATTGGATAATGAGAGAGGCATGTTTGGAGTGGATAGAGCCATCCATTGGCCATCCCGCTGCACTGCTTTTACCTATCATAAAAGAAGAAATATACATGAGTGTAAATTGGTCAAAACTATATTTTCCACCCTTACAGCATCTGTCATTTCCAGACAGTACAAACCACATCCAACTCCGTGATTCTATGGTAATAACAGAGCACCCTGGGAACCTATTGAGGCCTATATTGACCACAAGGGTGGCTAGTGTGTGGACCGCCAGATGCAGCTCCCATCATCCATGACCTTTGCCATGCTGGCTTGTCCTGATGGGAATTGTAATCCAACATCTACAGATCTTCCCAAATGCCCTGGGGGAAACCCACTGTGTGCTTTTTAGAATTTAACTTCAGGACGCTTCCATGTGACTCCAGTCCACATTCTGGATATGGAGCAGTCCTTCCCCTTCCCTCAAAGATAAGAAGGGGACATGACCTGTAAAAAAAGGCTGTACTTTGGCCTCAAGCATTTTAGCTTCCAGACACACATATCCTCATCAGACGGTTCGTTATATGTCAGGTGCATTTCACTTGCCTGTGCTTGCTTTTTTAATAAAAATAAAATCATTACGTTGATTAGTTTTTACATAGGCAGCCTGAAATCTGGTATTGTCCCTTTGAAAACTACCATGGGACAGTGGCATGAATTTCTATCCCCTGTCTGTAAAAGTTTTGATTTTTTCTTTCTTTTTTGAAGCAGTGTTAGCCTTTTTAGTGTGTCCCATCTTCTCCATCAGCAAGTGGTTTATAAGTCAACATACTGGCTGGGGCGGATGGGAACTATAATCTAGAGGTCACCAGGTAGGCAAAGGCTGTTCTAGGGTCTTAGCCTTCACTATCCATCTCAGTTTTGTAAGGCGAAAGCTTTGGTGAGCAGAGCAAGCGTTGGAAGCATATGGGCACATTATGATTTCTCCCCCTGCCCTGCCGATTAAGAGGCGGCTTTATTCTGATTGGCTGAGATCACTGTGGGCCCAGGAGTAGACTTGATTCCCACCCTGGTAGTGCTCCTTTGTTTCCTCTGTATAGGGAGCCCCCCTGTTTATGCACATTCAATACACACAGTATACGCACATTGCAGTGAACCTGGAAGTGACCCAGAAACGTCATAAAGATGTCTGTGAAACATCACTAAAAGGGCAGAACAGGGGCGGGGTGGGGGCGTAGCTGAGTGTTTGCAGGCTTTTTCAATGGGTTTCAATTATATGTGATTTCACCAACGTGTGCAGTACCTTGGAACGGAACCCCCGCATAAACAGGGGGCGGCTGCCTGTATAGGGAAATGATTTCTCATTCATTCCGGGGGTGGGAGTAAAGTATTGCCCATATGTAGCACAATGCCCTCGACCCTAAGTTGTGCAACCCTCAATGGCAGAGATCATACAGAAAGGTGTAACACACACGCACACAAACACACACACACACACACACACACAGAGAGAGGGAGAGAGGGAGAGGGGAGAGAGGGAGAGGTGGAGAGAGGTGTACAGGTCCCTGCAGTACACAAACCCTCCCACACAGCCCACCAGTCACAATAGGTGTTTTTTTATTAGTACTGCAAACACCAAGTTCTGTTGCTACATGGGTAGGTGATGCCAGTTCCAGATGGCAGTTTATATTAAGCCCCCTGCCTCCTCCTTCTGAGAAGCATCTTCATAAGTATGAACAAAGATTTTTTTAACCCTCTTATATGATGTACGCCTTATAAATACAAATCAATGTTTGGAATCTACTCTGTTGAGAGAAACCAAGGAACTATTTACAACCCTTTGTCTTTTTAAATGATTCTGAATATTTGTGTGTGTTTTTGTTTTTTGCTGTAGTAAAGAGAGCAGAATGAATGGGCAGTACCAGCAGCCGGCAGATAGTCTAAACAATGATAATAAGTAAGTAGTATTGAATTCTGTGGCTCTCCCTCTTGGATGAGATGGACTAAATTGGTTGAAGTGGAATAGAAATCTGTTCTGTGTCCTGCAGAGGTGTAGAAAGGCGTGGGTCTGTTGAGCATGTAGTATTATATACCAGCCCTGATAATAAAAATCCAAGAGCTAGGTCTTATGCTTCAGTTTGCTTCTGTTCCTCTTCCGTTTGCCTCCTCTGCCATTGCCAGCTACCAAATCCCACAGTCTGCTCCAAATCCTTCGGTCAGCTATCCAATTTTAGCATCTGTACTGTATCTGCCTCTACCACCATTGCCTACCCACTAGCCCAGGGGTCAGCAAACTTTTTCAGCAGGGGGCTGGTCCACTGTCCCTCAGACCTTGTGGGGGGGGCGGACTATATTTTGGGGGAAAAATAAAAAATGATGTAAGAGCCCCACGAGCCCCGGTGGCTTCTTACCTGTGTCTTGCGAGCGGCAGGGGCTGGCGGCAGCAGAGGGACGGTGAGCAGTGCGCAAAAGGGCTCCAGAGAGGGGCTGCTTAAAATAGTGGCCCCTTGAGCGTTACTGCTGCTGGCACCAACAAAGCCCAGGCCCCTTCCTCCTCTAGGCAGGGCGGGGAGAAGCCAGGAGGAGGGAGGGAGGAGGCGGCGGTGGCGCTGTGTGAGGAAGAGGGAAAGAACCCGTGCACTGGCGATCCACGCGACAATTCCCGGATCATCCGCGGGCCGGATCCAGAAGGCAATTGGGCCTGATCTGGCCTTCGGGCCTTAGTTTGTCTACCCATGCACTAGCCCAATGACTGGCCTACTCCTTTAAAGCAAGGGTTTGCACTGTTAGCCACCAGAGCAATGCAACTGCTATTCCCAGATTTAAAAGGTGAAAGGAAAGCAGTGTAAATGGGTAGATAGCAGCAGGAGAGACTGGTATCTGCAAGTGACAGGCTAAGCTGGGTGCATCGTTATACTTCTTTGTGTAAAATGAATCTTGGCCTCTGTGCTTACCTAGCTGTGCATTGTAGCCAATGTTAATCCCACTCGGAACCAACTCATTTTAAGCCCATTATCAACAATGCAAAGAGGTGAATGCTTTTGATACAGGATGTGAGGTTGTGCTCTTTGGAGAACCTTATTACAAATAAGCATTATATGTCTTGCTTAGAATTCACCTCACAGGTTGCCTCTCATAGCGTGGGGGGGGGGGCTGTGAAAAATAATTAACTTAAAATATGTGCCGCGTCAGTTTATTAATGTTCGTTAGAAGCCATAGCAAGAAATAGCACCTCATTCTTTAGGGGCAATATTCCTCTTAATTGCTATATGTTGGGAGCAATCCAGGCATCAATGTTGGTGGGTCCAGTGCAGCCAGGTGAGCAAAATGCTGATTTTCAGCCAGGTAGGCAGTCCGGGATGTGAAACCAGACAAGCACATAGCTTAGTCTGACAATAGCTTGGCCTTCTCTCTGGAGATGATTTGGTATATTATTGTGGAATTCTAGGCCCAAGTAAAACTCCTTGCGTCATAAGAGAATCTCTGCAGCAGCTCCCATTTCTGGTAACTGCAGAGGGTGAGATGCTTGAGTCCATTTACTTCAGCCCATAGTTGAAGACCCAGACCCCTTACACAATGGAGACCTTGTGCCTCCATGTCCTGTTTTCTGCGTTTCCCAGAGTCATTCAGTTGGCCACTGTAGAGAGTGAGTGCTGTGTGACCTAATTTTGCATGGATTAACAAGTCAGTGCTGAAGTCTTCTAATATGTATTGCTTACAAGGAGACTTTTGAGAGTTACATTCCATATCATATCCCTTATTAATAGTTGTTCTTATAGTTTTGGTTTTAAACACTGTTGGCATTTCCCAAAGTTCTGGGTGCAGAGCACAGGAAGCACCCTTATGGATATGCCCCGCTTTTGCAAGTATTTTATAAAGACTCAAGTAACATTGATTGAAATAGCTGCTGCATTTCCTCTTGACCTAATTGCTTTCTCCCAACTTGTTTTGCCCCCAGGTATTCCTTGTTTGCAGTAGTTAATCACCAAGGAACCCTGGAGAGCGGGCACTATACCAGCTTCATCCGGCAACACAAGGACCAGTGGTTCAAATGTGACGACGCCATCATCACCAAGGCTAGCATTAAGGATGTACTAGACAGCGAAGGGTACGTTTTGAGCAAAACACAGAGGAGGGCAGCCTCCTGTTTAAGCCATAAAATGCCAGTTTCAATCATTTCCTTTTCGGTACGTTCATGAAGTGTAAAGTGCAGCAGACTCCAGATGAGGAGAAATGGAGAGGAACATGTGCAAGTCAGATTTCAGACTGACCTTTTGGATACATTCACAAGGGACAGGCAGCGGGGATTCTAGCACCTTTCCCTTACATATGTTGTCTTGGGTTGAGCTTGTTTTGTCCAGCAGAATCCAGACTGCATACTTGACAGAACTTAAAAGGTTGTGCTCGGGGAACCTAATAAAGGTCCCTATATATAAACTCTGCAATTAGTCAAGAATGCAGAAGCCACGCCCCCAGCTGCCAAAAGTCATACACCGCCTCCTTTTGTTTATAAGATTCTAATGCACATTGATCACATATGTTTGCAAGCTTGTCTTTGCAGCTGATGTCAATAGACATTGTATTTTTGTGTGTGTTTGGCTTTTTAAAAAATTAAAGCTGAAAGCTGCACTTTGCAGACCTGTGACATACAAAGCCCTCTGTACAAGACACCCAGGGGTTGCCACTCTCCATGTCACATCCAGGGCCTATAACTGGTTTGGCATATGATTCTTGCCACCATCCATAGCTAGGTGTTGTTAAGGCTGCAATATATTGTGATGTTCTTTATCACTATAGAGCTGCATTCTATTTTGGGGGGTGGATTGGGGGTGTGGAGAAGCATGACAGTTTGAAATCCGGAGTTGCCTCCGCTTCTGGCATTCCACGCTCTTGGCTATGATAAGATTGATCCCATCATCCTGTTCTTGTTTTCTTAATTACACCTGACATTTTCTCCCCACTGCTTACTTAAAGGGTAGATGTGTGAGCTTGCAAGTTTAAAAAAAGAATTCATTTGAAATCTTGGGAAGGGAACGGTCTCCTCCGAAGAAAGGCATTTTTTACTCTCTCGGTAGCTCTCAAAGTGAATCCTTGAGCTGGTTTTTAATTCAGAAATGTTAGAGGTTTGAGAAATGCTGGTTATTTATCCAGAGTGAAACTTAACTGTAGAGACCAGAAGCCTGATGGCCACAATGTTAACCATCTGGGTGCCCCCTACTGGCTTAGCATCATCATTTGTGTAGCTCTGACCTCGTCCTGTAGGCCTCCTTTCTGGGTACCAAACTAGACCAGTCTCTGCATTAAGCAGTCTAGTGCAGATCCAGACTAGAATGGGCACATACCATGATGAGTCATTGGCTTTAAATTATTTAGAGATTCACAGTATGACCACGAAAGAGAGCTAGCGGTCCTGCCTCCCTGGAATAATTCCTGCCTTGTGAGAAGTAGTCCTGCTTTTAACATGGCTGAGAGAGAGAAAGAGAGAGAGCTGTATGGGAATGTCAGTCAGTCAGCTGCTGCAGACAGCATTAAAATGGTGCCTTGTCCTTCCTCTTTTTGTCATCTTCCTGCAGATATTTGCTGTTCTATCACAAACAGTTCCTGGAGTACGAGTAGCCTTCTTCAGCAGCTCAAGAGAGAAATGAAAGGAAGTGAAATGAATGGCAGCCTTCTGAAAAGACACACAAACCTACCTGAAATGAAAAGACACCCATTCGACATCTAGCACTGAGCTGCGACAGGACCTGCTTGCCGCTGGCTCGTGGCCTAGAGGAGTAAGAAACGAACAATGTCCATCGTGTACGCAGTCCTGCAGGGACAGAAGAGGGGGGGAATGTAAAAGAGGCTACAGTCAGTGACTTTGAAAGAAGAAATATAATAACGCAAAGATTGCTCTGGGTGGGGAAAATAGGAGCAGAGGAATCCAGGCGCTGGCACATCTCCCTCCGTTCCTCCAAAATGTGTGTGGGAAGGCCGGGGGGTGTACTCTCATCTCCATAAAGCATCTTCTCCATTGGTGCTTCAGCTCCAACTGACCAATCATACAACAGTTATAATTAAAAAAAAAAAAGTCCAAGCCCATTTTTTTTATGCCTATGGGTCTGAAAGCAGTAAAATGGAGGAGAATTGGGACGACGCAATGATATGGACTTTGCAAGTACCTTTTTATTTGTGAATTTTAGTTATTAAATAAATACAGTATGAAATTACCGGGCTCTTTGTTTTTCGGCAAGCATTAAAAGGAAGTCCGGATATGCGGAACCGAAGTCGCGATGCTAAGCGAGGCTTCCCAGCATGCCTCCTCCTGCTGCTGCTACTGCACAGGTAACCTTCTGACACCTTGGGACTGCTCATCAAAAGTGTCAGCACTGATTCTTTTTCTGTCTGAGCCCCCCCTTTTTTTGTTTTCTATAAATAGCTATTTTCTTAATTTCCACACCCTTTTGTTCACCCTCCCCACGAGAATGAAATTCATATTTGCAACCATCAGTAAAATGAATGAATTGGCGTGTTTATACTGTAAAAGTGGTCTTGATTGTTTATTTTTTTGTGGGGGGCGGGGAACCTGCGAATTAAGTTGGAATTCTCTGGACGGTGTTGTTGTTGGGTGTTTTTCCACCCTCTCAAAGAAATACTGCACTCGGGAGACACTTGGAATCGAAAAACCTGCCAACTGCTAACTCTGGTAACTGGGTGCCACTGTTGCAATTAATTTTCAACTATTGGACACCTCTGCCTCAACACCAGACACTAAGTAAACAAAGGATTTCCCCACTTGCTCTGCTTTTATTGGTCCCTTATCTCTCAGATATATTAATTTTCTCATACATCACTCCCATTCTGTATAAAAAGCCTCCTGGCTTTGTCATTACCTCCCAAAAGCCCAGGAGCTTGCTTGCTTCTGCCTTGTCACAAATGTGTTTATGTTCTTCCCCCCACCCTCTGCTTCCTTCTCCCCCCTACTTACTGTCTAGACACTGGCTGGGAGTCCACATGGGCTGTATATTTTATAACCCAGAGGTGGGGCTGCGTTTGATTTGCTGCTTATGGATAAAGGGGCTTTCTTGCCTAGTAAAAAAAACAAAAACACCCTGCTTTTGGTGTGGGTGGGTGTGGTTTTTTTAAAAAAAGAAAGATCTGTACACAATAGCGAGAGTGAATGATTTTGTAACCTCTTTTCCGTTTACAACCACTTTCGCATTTCTGTGATTAAAGAAACACTTTTAAAGGGCCCGCTGATAGTGCCAGCTAAATTTCTATAAAAATCTCCTAACTTTTTATTTTGAAGGCTGCTTCCTACTTTTAAAACAACAAGCCCATCATTTATACAAAGCCTTTGGGGGGGGGGAACCATTCAGCATTCAGAGATTGTCACCAAATTCAGCAGTCTTCTAGCACATGTAGAACAAGCGTTCTGTGTATTAAGACCAACTTCCCCACCCTGGTGCCCTCCAGCTGTTTTTAGACTACAACTCCCATCAGCTCCTGCCAGCACAAATGCTGACTTAAGCTGATGGGTGTTGTAGTGCAAAAACCAGATGAAGGGTGTGGAAGTTTGGACGAGATGGATCCTGGATCCCATAACATTTGGTGGGATAGAAAGCGTAGTAAATTCATTGATGGGGCTTTTGCATGTTCCCTCCAAAATGGAATCCTGCGGCACACGGAGAAGCAGAGCAGTCCTGTGCGATGAGAGCAGATCTTTGGCACGAGCTGGAAGTACACAAGGATTCCTCTAGGAAGAGGTGAGTACAACTCGGGTGTCTCAGACCAATGCAAGACACTTGCTTCCATTCTCATGAGTGTCTGGCCTGTGCTTGTCTCTTGGGGTTTTTACATGTCAACGTGCTCTTGGAAGATGAATTAAAAAAGAGAACAAGGGGATTTCTTGTGCTGCTTTTCCTATTTCCAGTTCTGAAGATAAAGTAAGATTGGTACTTCCATTCAAAGTTAGATCGTGTCCTTGTCCAAGTTTTTAAAGCCCTGTTCTGGGGAGCCCTGTGCTACTTATGAAAGATTACCAGGAGCCCCTCATGTGAAGTTCTGGGGCTATTTTCAAGTGCATATCACCGTTTGATATGTACAGATTACGTAGAAATCCCAAAAGATACCCTGACATAGAGAGCTGGCTGATTATTGTAATGTTGCCCTCCTCATTCCTTTTCAATAATGCAGCAAGCTTGCAGTGGAAGAGGAGTTGGCCTACTGCTTCCTGCCCAACACTGGAGCTCAAGCTGCATTAAAGTGAGAGGAAAAAATAGAGGTATGGCACCCCCTTGTGGTTGAATGATACATAGGATCTCTCTCCACTTCCAAGCTCTCTATATTTACTGTCAGATGTCAAAACAATTGATTTTTTAAATCATTGCTTAGGCAGAAATTGATGTGATCATTAACCCCTGCATGCATCCTTAATGCTTGCAGTGTAATAACCAGGAATAGGTAAAGGTAAAGGGACCCCTGACCATTAGGTCCAGTCGTGGCCGACTCTGGCGTTGCAGCGCTCATCTCGCTTTACTGGCCGAGGGAGCTTCCAGGTCCCTCAGCTTCCAGGTCATGTGGCCAGCATGACTAAGCCGCTTTTGGTGAACCAGAGCAGCACACGGAAACACCGTTTACCTTCCCGCCGGAGCGGTACCTATTTATCTCCTTGCACTTTGACGTGCTTTTGAACTGCTAGGTTGGCAGGAGCAGGGGCCGAGCAACGGGAGCTCACCCCGCCGCGGGGATTCGAACCGCCGACCTTCTGATCGGCAAGTCCTAGGCTCTGTGGTTTAACCGACAGCGCCACCCGCGTCCCTTAATAACCAAGAATAACCAGCTGCAAATACCTTCCCGCCGCAGCAGTACCTATTTATCTACTTGCACTGGCATGCTTTCGAACTGCTGGGTTGGCAGGAGCTGGGACAGAGCAATGGGAGCTCACCCTGTTCAAACCGCCAACCTTCTGATCGGCAAGCCCAAGAGGCTCAGTGGTTTAGACCACAGCGCCACCCACATCCCATAAGACGGCTTGCCAGCAGGACACTTGACAAGGATCTAGGAGTCTTAGTTGACCACAAGCTTAACTGAGTCAACAGTGTGATGAAACAGCAAAGAAAGCGAATGCTATTCTAGACTGCATCAACAGGAATATACAGTATTTACGCAAATCTGATGTGCACCTCAATTTTCAAAGCCTTGAAACCAAAAAAGTATTTGCTTGCATCATCAAATCTAATGTGCACCCTGAAGCAGTTTGGCCAAAAAAAGTGCACATTATTCAAGTAAATACGGTAGTTTCCTGATCAAGGGAAGTAACAATGCCACTCTATTCTGCCTTGGTTAGACCACACCTGAAGTACTGAATCCAGTTCTGGGCACCACAATTTACTAAGGTTATGTACAAGCTGGAATGTGTGCAGAGGAGGGCAAGCAAGATGATCAAGGGTCTGGAAACCAAGCTTTATGAGGAATGGTTGAGGGAGCTGGATATGTTTAGCCTGGAGGGAGGAGATACGGTAGCCATCTTCAAATAACTAATGGGCTGTCAAATGGAAGATGGAGCAAGCTTGTTTTCTCCTCTGGAGGATAGGTCCTGATCCAATGGATAAAAGTTGCAAGGAAGGAGATTCTGACTAAAGATCAGGAAGAACTTTCTGACAGTACGAGCTGTTTGACAGTGGAATGAACTCCCTTTGAAGGTTGTGGACTCCTTCCTTGGAGGTTTTTAAGCAGAGGTTGGGTGGCCACCTGTCATGTACGCTTCAGCTGAGATTCCTGCATTGCAGGGGGTTGGACTAGATGACCCTCGGGATCCCTTACAACTCAACAATTCCATGATTCTAGGATGCCACATTCCACTTCCCAGGGCTACAAGTTCTAGAATTCCCTGCAAAGAAGGATTGATTGTCAAACTACCCTGGAAACCATAGTTCTAGGAGGGGAATAGCGGTCTCTCCTAACAACTCTGTAGTCTTACCTCCTGGAATCCTTTAAAAAGCCATAGCTCTTTAAAGTGGTTTGATGCTGCTTTAAATGTATGGTGCGAGTGTGACCCAAATGTCAAACATAACATGGAAGAAGGAGAACTATTTGTCATCTTCCAATGGGTCACTTTAGCGAGATCACCCAAAAAAACCACAACACCCTTAAAATATATTGTGCAATCCCCCTTTTTTATAAGCATGTTTTAATTAATTTGAGGTTACCTTTTGGCCTTTTATGTTCCAACTCTTCTGTTTCGGTTGTGCTTTTCAAATGCAGGTGGTGGGGAAGAGACGTGGTTTAGCTCAGTCTCTTCCAACTCCCTCCCCCCCCCCCAGTTTATCATTATTTTGAAAGCACTCCTTGACAACAAGCCATGCCCATTTGAAATTCGGACAATACAGGCTGCATTGTCTCTTTTAGCATCGTGGGCTTCTCCTTCCAGCCTGCCGCACAGTGAGCGCTGGAAGAAAGAGTTGCCATCCTAACATCCGCTCACATGCATGGGCAGTGCTATTGCTCCGGTTGCCTGGTAACCAGGGGGAGGCCTGGCCGAGGGCGAGCGGATGCTGAATTAAATAGCATCTCGGGTCGGTCGGTCTCAACGCTACTTTCTGCTTGCTGTCAGGGGCAGGCTGGGAATGTGCTTTATTTACAACTGATGGATCAACTTGTCTTTGTTCTGCTGGGGAGCATTTCAGTCCAAAGAAACCATACGTAGCTGGTGGTGCGCTGGTGGTGACTGGGGCGTGGCCCGCTTTCGACCATAAAAACCACTCCTGTTTACTATAATGAACTTCCAAGTATTGGAAGCAATTTACATGTGTTGACACGTTCAGTCTCAATATATGTGGATGGGTTTGTGTTTGCTGGGGCTCCTACCCCAGTCAAGAAAGGAAGCTATAGAAGACTGGATCGATTGGGGGGGGGGGCAAGCATTTAACCCTTTGCTTTCCAGCTGTGTGTTCATTCTAAATCTCCCTGGGGTGCGGGGTTGGGACAGAGTGATGCAGGGATCCACCAATTTCCTTGCCGTGGCTGGAACCAGCTCTCCACACACACCCCTCTCCTAGAACTTGCAGAGAAATGAAGAAGGCACAGATGCAGCCTGAGACTCTGTGTGAAAGACCCTGGAGAGGAGGATTCCTAGTTGATGCTGAGAAAGCAAGGGGTCTTTGGTCCTCTCGACTGCCATGTGGGAGCAAGACCTACTGGGAAGAGTTGGTGAGCTCGCTAGGCCTTCGCTATTTTCGGTTTCTTGAATCAAGAGTTGACTTCACTGAGACCATGTTTTTCTTTGACTTTGGCTCCTGACAATTAAAATAATAATCTCCCATCAGCCCCAGCCAATATGGACAGGGAGGGTGGGAGCAATTGTGCTAAAACACCTGAAAGATTACAAGTTTCCCATTTCTGTTTTGTTTTTGTTTTTAAATAATTTTTGTTAACAGGCCAATCACATCACACTAATTCCAAATCACAATAATTCAGAATTACACAGCCAAATTTTTAACTTTTTTGTTGGGGGTACTCATGCTTCCAGCTCCGAAAGGGATCCATCATCTCTCTTGCTGCTGCTTTAATTACACAGTTCTGTCAAAATAATATTCACAGTTCTGTTCAATCTTCTCTTTGTTGTTTTCCTCATCTTCTTATTGTTATCATATATTCCTTTCTTTGTGATCTCTGATAATCTCCACAAGCGGGTTGAAGACAAACGTTGTTATATTCTGTGTGGATTTTACACTCATCCAAGAGCCATAAAAGGAGACAGACGCCATTTCAACACCTCCGTACAAAACATTCCGACAGTCTGTCCTGATCTCCCCAGGCCCCCCTCAAGTTTCCCATTTCTGGGGGGGACCGCTCCTTCCCCAGTGGCTGGGAATACTAGATACTGAGAACCATAGAGTGGGGTTGCACTCATGACCTGCTTGCAGACTTTCAATGGAGGCATCAGGCTGGCCACTGAGAACAGGCTGCCGGACTAAATAGGCCTTTGGCCTGATTCAGCAGGGATCTTCTCAATGTTCCTACGTCTCTGTACTTCATAAGCTGCTTTTTGGAGGGCAAGGAAAGGCATTTGCTTGCTAAGCTATACTCATCTGCCTCTGACATGACGTTTTTGCTCTACCTCCGCAGCTGCTTTCCACCGCCTCTCGAAAAAGCGTTTGAGATTGTTGAGCCTTTGCAGTGATCGTAGCTCTCTACACTCACAAAACATTTCAAATAGGCATGCCTAATTGAGCCCCAGTGCAAAGTGTTGTGCAACCATTTCCCTGGGAATCCGCCTATCCAGTAGGTTTCTTAGGCTTTTGCACGAAATCTAGGGAGATGTAGACCAAGGGATGCCCGAGTACAGTAAAGCCTTCCATGGCAAAATGACTCTGAGCTGATGTACTTTTCAGGATGGCGAAAAGCCTGCCATGTAGCTGTGATGGGATTTATTAGCAGTCCTATTGAAGCTGGCTCATTTCATGCCACTCTTTAGGGAAGGTAAAAAAAAAAATGCCTTTCAGCTGCATGGCTAAGCATGCAGGATTTGCAAGTGAGTGCCATTGAAATCATAGAATCGTGCAAGGAACCCCAAGGGTGTTATCAACTGGTTGGACGCCGAGGAACCAGCTGGGGAACCCCCAAGGGTAGAAGGCTCAGAGTCTGGGGATTGGTGGTGGGATGTTAATGAGTGGTCAGAGGGAGAAGACGGGGATGAGGTGGTGTCAAAAGCTGAAGAGCTAACAGGGTTTAGTGAGATGGGAGAGTCTGTGGCAGAGAGAACTCCAGATGTAGAAATGGAAGCGGAAGCAGGAAAGGAGGGAGAGCAAGAGGCAGAGATGAGTCTGGCTGGCGAGGAAGCCAAGTTCCCCTCTTCCCTGGTCTCGCAGAACCAAGAGAGGCATGAAGTGGGAAGAGCAAAGGCAGGCATGCCTGCAGAGTCTCAGATTGCTTGGGGAAATGATTAAATTAGGAGGGGAACCATGTACACTACTTCTTTGAGGACAAAGTGGTGTGTAAAATAAACACTGTAGGCATATCTGATTTTTATATACCTGTGAATGATTGCTGTGGTACGTATTGCAGAAAGTAAGGCATGTTTATTAGAGATCGGGGTCAGTAGAAACGTGATCTTTCATTCAAGCGCTCTCAACACTTGTCCTATTCCTGTGAACAGACAAAGAATTAGGCTTTCTTCACTAGCTGCTGGTTTTTGTTTTTGTTTTGAAAGAAAGGCAATGAAGGGCTTTCCCCCTGGGATGTCATGCACACTGCTGATCTAGAACATGTGCAGAGAGCGAGAGCAGGGAAAGACTTCCTAACTGTTAATGTAAATAGCAGGTATGTCAAGAGAGAAGACTAGGCTGCAAAACTCTTATTCCTGAAGCCCTGGCTTTCTATATGCAGGGAGGTCTTTCCAAGGGGGGTAGAATTCAGACATGCAAATCGCTGCCACCTGCAGTCCTGAAGTGGCTGAGTCCAGGAATTGTTTTACCTGCCGGATTCTGCAGATTGTGTAAGGAGGCATTCCCAGGGGAATTGTGTGGAGGAAGAACCTGGAAAATTCACACAGCTTTGCTCTAGTGTGGAGGGGCAGCTGTGGTCCTGCAGTATCTCATTGCCCCGTATCTCAGTTCACCTGCATCTTTTCTTGCGAGGGAGAGCAGATAATTTGGAAGTGACCATCTTCAGGGGCAGGAATGGTTCCCATACTCCCTGTGCCAGCAGTCCCTGCCACGGCGGGACTCCCTTCCATCCCGGCTTGGTAAGTCCTGTGACACGCCCTGGTTTCTTGAATGGCAGGGCTTGCTTCAGGGAAGCAGAAGCCGCAGGTTTCAATGGGCTCTGGTGTCTGGCTGCCGCTGGATCCGCTCCCCACGCTCCCTGCTTCCATTAGATGCTCTGAAAAATAAGCCCATGTGCATTAAAGTGGGAGTCTTCCCAGAAGCTGCCAGTGTGGTGTAGCAGGCAGTATTGGGTAAGGAGCATAGAGACACGAGTTCATATCTCAACTCAGCCATGAAAATCACTGCATGAGGTTTGGGCCTTTATTTATCCAGGCCAAGTGTTCCTACTTTCCAGGGACAGTCCCAGATTTACAGAAGCCATCCTGGTTTCTGGTTTTATCCCGGAATGTTCCACTTTTCCTTAGGACGTCCCTATTTTGCATCAGAGAAATATTGGAGGTTATGGGTCCCTGTTTCATTGGAGAAATTTTTGGGGGGTCCCTATTTTCATCGGAGAAATTTTGGAGGGTATGTAGTTATGCCAAGGAAATAACTAACTATACAACCTTTAGAAGACATCTGAAGGCAGCCCTGTACAGGGAAGGTTTTTTAAAAAATGTTTAATGTTTTATTATGTTTTTATATATGTTGGGAGATGTCCAGAGTGGCTGGAGCAACCCTGTCAGATGGGTGGGGTATTGATGATGATGATGATGATGATGATGATGATGATGTTATTAAATAGGACGTCCCTATTTTCATTGGAGAAATGTTGGAGGGCATGTTTATCCATTATATTTAGAATCCATCCAGAAGGCAATAAAGCTGGGCATTTGCTGAGGCCTCCACACCAAAAGAAGCACAACAGAGTGGAATGGATGACACAGTGCACAAAGCGTATCTGAGGAGGCTGGAAAAGGCGTGAGAGAATTATTGGGTTGCTGTGAGGTTTGGGGGGCAGAATAGAATCTTGCACACCGTCCTGAGCTTAAGAGGCAGAACAGTGTGCGCTAAACAATACCTTTCACTGCTTGGGGTACATCTGTTGGTTTTATGCCAGTTTTAACTGCTTTGCATGCCCTCCCAAGTGTCCCTATTTTCCAGGAACAGGCCAGGAATTACAAAAGCCATCCGTGCTTCTGATTTGATCCTGAAATTGCCCCTATTTCCCCCACCAATTTCTTTCCAGCCTGGGAGAGCCCTTGCCCCTTCACAGAACTACTCCACAGGGAAGCAAAAATTAATGTCAAAGCCTAACCTTGTAGAGTACATACTAGTGTAATTTTTTTTTTAGCTGCACAGCTGGGACCTGTAATAAAATGTTGCAGCGTGAAGGCTCTTTTTTGAGGGGGGGTTCCTTCCCTTTCTTGCGCTGCTGCAAACCAGGGGGTTCCACCAGTCCCCAAACTCCCTCTTGTGCACGAGCAATGCTGTTTTGACTACATAAACAATGGCACCCCCAGCCTGAGCATTAGAAATAGGTGGATTGGTACTTTCCTCTGTTTTTCTCCCCATCACTGTAATTTTAAAAAGTAAGAAAATAAAAGTGGAGAGGAGATAAAGGGGTGGTTGTTGCGGCGACCTGTGGCATAGCCTACTTGTGGAATCTTTCCTTCCAGTTGAAGACCAATGTGGTACAGCACTTGAGAGTGTCAGACTGGGATCTGGGAGACCAGGGTTCAAGTCCCCACTCAGCCACAAAGGTCATGGGCTGATCTTGGGCCAGTCATTATCTCTCGAGACTAACCTACCCCTCAATCTTGCGGGAATATGATTGGCAAGGGACAGGGGGAGAGAGAACCATGAATGCTCCCTTGAGCTCCCTCAAGGAGCTGTGAATGCAGTAAATAGCAATGCCATAGATAAAAGACAAATGCAGCAGGAGGACTTCCGGGTTAGCGCCATTGACTAATGGCGGATTCCCTCTGAGCTCCGGAGGGAATCGGCTCCGCAGGAGTTGGGTCCTGCCGCGGCGGCAACGCGGGGACCCTCAGAAATCACAGGCGCTGAAGCCTGTGAACCTGGTGACTCGGCGGCCACCATTTGCGCCCCCCCGACCCGCGAAGGAGCCTTTTTAAAGGCTTCGGAACGGGGGACGGGGCAAGCGGCGCGGTGCTGAGAGTCGACTGCTTCTCCTGGGGAGTGAAGCCGCATGCCATGGTCGGAGAGCGCTGACTTCTTCTTGTGAACAATTGGACTTTAAAAGCAACAACCCGTGAGTAGTACAGAAATTGGATTTGCAAAGAAAAAAATTTTTTTAATTAGGCACGATCAGGGAAGGCGCAAACAGGAAGTCCATCTCCCCGTCTTGTAAATAATTTAAAGCAAGGACTAGTTAACTAAGGTCGAGAGAACTTCTTCTTCTTTATTGGGTAAAAGACATTAATTTCACGATTTGGCAGTATAAGTAATTTTACTGGAGGATAAGAGCTAATTTTGGGAGCTGAAGTGCCACCCCCCCGGACCCGGGAGTGATCCACGAGAGAGCCTGTTGAGGAGATATAGAAGAGTTTGACAGCTGTCAAATTAGCTGTCAAGAAGGAAAAAGAGAACTTTGTTTCTGCTGTCTCTGCTGGATATATTTGTTACAATTTGGTTATATTTTGTTGAAAACAAGGAAGAACTGATACAAACTAACTTGATTTTTGGATTTGAACTGGAAGGAAGATTAAGTAACCAAAATCCCTCTAGAGGGGGTTTTGGGACATTACAAGAATGGCTGAAGGAGGAAAAATTCAAGCTAAATTGGACAGAGTTTTTCTTCTCTTGGGAAAGTTACAAGGCCAAATTGATGTTTTGGCTACCAATGTTGCAACTCTGGACTTAACAGTAAACAAATTCATTGAATTTGATAAGGATTTGACTCAGGAAGTTCATGCAGCTGGACAAGAAGAGAAACTTGAGAGATTTGAGAATGTGGAGAAAGAGATATATGTTGTTTCTGAGGAAAAGGAAGGAGGAGATGTAATGTTACAGATGACAAAGGAGAGCCAGAGGCCTGACATGATGGTTACAAAGGAAAATAAGTACTGGATGATGAAAATCTGGTCTGAATTGGAGATTGAAGAATGGAGAGATCTCCTTATGGGGAGATCTGAAGACCTATGGATTACAAATTTGATTAAGGTGGAAGTTGGAGCTTTCGGGACATTTGGACTTAAAAGGAGTAAGAAACAAGATTCGGGCTCCACTTTTAAGTATGGAGGTCTGGCTGGAAGAAACATGGACCCTATTTGGACAGAGCTTCTCCGAGATCTGGTGTTTAATACTAAGGACTACCAAAAAAACCGGCAGAGAGGAATTGAGAGAGAATTAAGAGCCTCGGACGTGAGGTCTCTAGGCTGATAGTAGACTAAGACTGATGGACATTTGTTGGGGATCGAAACCGGGAAAGGGGGGGTGGAGTTTGGGAATCCAAAGGGTGTATAATTACAATCTGTTTTATTTTTATTTTATTTTGTTATTTGTATGAAAATTGGGGAATTCGTGGAAGGGAAATTGGGTCGACGTTAGAAAAAAGTTTTAAGAATGAGCACTGATGTACAAATATTGATGTTTATAAGTTAAAATTGGTTTTTCTAAAATGAATTAAATATAAAAAGGTCAAAAATTGGGGATAAGAACTTGTTGAACTAACAATTTGAATTGGAATATAAGAAGGGGAGGTGTGGGGAAGTCAGGGAAATATGTTATTGAAAATACGGATTGTAAACTTTATGTGTTTTTAACTTTTTTGTTTTTTGTTTTTTGATTTTTTAATGTATTAAGGTAGAAAATCTCAATAAATATCTTAAAAAAAAAAAGACAAATGCATCGGGGGGGAAAGGCCTCTATGAGGCTGAAAATATAAATGAGAAGAGACAATGGCATGGTGCTAGGATTGCCAAGCCTCCAGGCTTCACCCAAAGTCTCAAGGTTTGCCTGGCTTCTTCCAGGTGGCATGTGGAGGGCTGGCATCAGAGTGCGTTTAATAATTAGTATTAAGAAGACTGTGTATGTGTATGCATATTGCAAGCTTCTGCCGAGCAGGAACCGACTGTGAATCATAGCACAGAAAGTCTGGGTGTGTGTTGACCGCCTTCTTCCATTTCCCCCTCCCAATTAACCTCCATCTCCAAGGTGCACTGATGTGACACCACCGGAGGCTGCTTCTAGATCTCAGGTTTGTGCACTGAAATCTCGGGGTCTGGGATGCTCCTGGCCTGGCAACCCTACACAAGGCAAGCCACCACTGAGTGAGGAATCCAGCAGCCTACGAAGCTTGAATTTTGCTTTGGGAAAGGTTCCAAGTCCTGGTGGCAAAGACACACTTGGAAATTGTAGACCAGGGAGGTCTGAGGAGATGGGGTGTGGGTTAGGGAAGATTTTTGGTGGTGAGTGTGTGCTTTGGAGATGGGAGTGTGGGGCTTCCATTATCTTCATAGTTTCCTGCAAAGTCCCCCTGGCCTAGCAGAAGCAGGAAACAAGCAAGCATGTTTTTAAGTGGGTTAAATAATTTATACAGTTTTTCTTGGCACAGGAGAGTGAGTGTGTGTGTTTTTTTAGGGCTGTCCTCTATTGAAAGAGATTTGTTTGATTTCTCATAGGCACTTGATCACTTAATCTAGTGAAATACAGAAATCCACATATGGGTAAACAATTATAAGGGGGGGGAGAACCAAATTATTATAAGTGGGGGAGGGTGTTAGTGCCTGCCAGAACAAATGAAAGCAATATCTATCCTGTGTATGTCACTTTTTTTGGCAAATATTTAACGTTTCAAAAAATTAAATTAATGCCAACTTTTCTATTAATCAAATAGATTAATTTACTGTGGGTTGCATCCTTAGACCAGGACAGTTTACTGTGGCATAAACACAACCTTTGATAAAGCAGAATGCTGAGATCTGAAAGTAGACTGTGCTCCTTTAGACTTCAGTGGGGAATTGTAGTTTTTAACATTCTTCAGACAAACCTCGCTGCAGTTAAGAGTTCTAACTCAGCCAACTTTACGCTCTGCTTTTCCTCTTGCGGGGAAAGCTTACAAAATAAAATAGGAGGAGCATATACCAATGTGATCGCCACACCTACTTATCTAAAGCGTACAGTCCTCCCCACCACCTGATTTATTTTATTTTATTTTATTTTATTTTATTTTATATCTTGACAAGTAATAATCATAAATAAATAAGAATAAAAATGTGCACCCCACCACTGAGACCATTCCATTGTAACAATCCAACCTCCCAAAATTTCAACACCTCTTGCGATGGTTTAACCCCTTTCCGTTTTAACAGTACAAATTCTACAAATGCCTCCATATCTCCTCAAAATCATTCCTCCTGCATATTCCACCGTCTTACCTTAATGGCACATGTTAATTTATCGTTAATAGCTATATCCCACATCTCTATACTATTCTTCCATTTTATATTCTGCTGCCCCTTCTACTTCCTTGCTATAATAACTTGTGCAGCTGTCAATAAATTTGTGAGTGAGTCCTTCATCGCCTCCCACCGCCTGATTCTGATGCATCTGTAGATCTAACCCGATTCTATGCTGGACAATGTGGATTCTGCGTTTGGGGTGGGTTGAGAAATCTGAACTCAAATGATAGCAAGCATTTACCTTTGGGGCTGTCATTTCCTTTCCGGCAAGCGATGGTACCGGCTTGGCAGATCGCCGCATCCACCCATTTCCTAAAGTGAACCCAAGTCAACAGTAAGGAGAAGAGCAGAGTACACAGGCAGATGCCCAAGACCATGTAGATGACCATCCGCTGGTCACACGCACTGTCCATCTTGCACTGGACACCCTGGAGAGCAGCCACTGCTGGTAAGGTGGGTACAGCATCCTCTGAAAGTCAATGGAGGGGCAACAAGGTCAACAACTGCTCATCTAGCAGGAATCCTCCATGGAGCTTTGGTGAACATCCTGTGCACAATGCCTAACACAGGGATCAGGAACCTTTACCAGCCCAAGGGCCACATTCTGTGCTGGGAAACCTTCTGAGAGCCACATGCCAGTGGTGGACAGGGCCAGAGGCAAAAGCTAAATCTTACTTTGTACACACACATTACACTATTCCCCACCCCACCCCCAATCTGCCTGGTGAGTTGGCACATCTGCCGTACACGCTATACCTTTAAAGTCTTCCCTCAAAGAATTCTGGGCACTGTAGTTTCCCCCTCACAGAGTTACGATTCCCAGCAACCCTTAACAAACTACAGTGCCCAGAATTCTTTGAGGGGAAGGATGTGCCTCAAATGTGCTTTAAAGCCATAGCGTACACTGGATCTTCGCAGCAGCATAGAATTCTGTCCTTTGTCCTCCAACGTTTTGGTTTATACAGGCATGCTCTGACACAAAAGCTCTGTAACCTAATTCTGGAGTGTTGCGTCTGGGCGGGGCGGGAAGGAGTTGAGCTGTATTTACACTCTGAGAGGGAACGCTCTCTCTATATGCTTGGAGGTATCATCTGGGGCTGAGAATCCAGTGAGGAAAACCCTGCTTTCCAGCTCTAATGTGGCCCATTCATCCCAGGCGCTTACTTTTGCAAAAAGGGTTGCATTCCCTGGGGTGCTGCCCACAGAGACTAACACAACGGAAGCACTGCCTCAGGAGCCAGTCATAGTAGAAGCCCTCATGTTTGCTGCAGTCCATGGAACCTGAGGAGAGGGAGACAAAACAGGGTTTGCATCCATTGTATTAAATAAATAACGAGCAAGATGCTCCAGTCACGAGTCAGCATTTTCTCCGGTCCAATCTTGGGCCCGCCTGCAGTTCATTGGCTACCAGCTCATGTTGCCATGGGAACAGCAGCATCCTTGAGGCTGGCGAAAGCTGGAAGAGGAATTGCTCTCCTCTCGCCACTGAACTGCTGGAGCATCTGGCTTGCCAGCCGGTTCACCTTATTCCGCGAAGCTTTTTGCACCTATTGCCAGCTGTTAAATCAGCCTGCATCCACCAAGCATGGCTGACACGCCCTTCAGATGTTGCAAAGCGCTGGTTGTCAGAAATAAGTGCTGATAAATAGGGATCGTGATTATTTTTATGGGCTTCATAAATTAGCTCATTATAATATTTTGTTGTGACGGGGATGGGGGAGTCTGTGGCACTCCCAATGCGGTTAGACTCCAGCTGCTGTCAACCCCAGCCTTCGTGGTCAGGGATGATAATAGTTGTAGTTCAAAATACCCGGAGAGTCGCAGATTCAACATCCCTCTTCGTAAATGAGGTCCGTAACCCATGCCAATTCCAATTAGGGTTGGAGCTATATTCAATTAGCCATTAGACCGATTGATTAAAACCTTTTCAAACAAAGAAAATATGCTTCTTGCTCTGGAAATTATTATTGAATTGCATTTATAGCCCACCTTTCCTTCAAGGGGGGGTGCGTGGTTCTTCGCCGCCTCCTTGAATCTTACAAAAACCCTGTGAGGCTGATTAGGCTGAGATGTTAGGCTGGTTAGTGACTGATCCAAGGTTGATGTCATGGACTGGCTGGGTACTGAGGAGTAGTGGGAGTGATCAACTGGAGAACCATCCAGGGAAGAAGGCTCAGATCCCAGAGATTGGTGGTGTGACGACAATGAGTGGTCACAGGGAGAAGACTGGGAGGATGAGGTATTGGAAACTGAAGAGGTAACAGGGTTTAGTGAGCTGGGGGAGCCTGTGACAGAGCAAAGTCCAGAAGCAGAAGCTGACTCAGGAGAGTAGGCCAAGAGTCAGAGATGAATCAGGCTGGAGAAGAGTTATGGGTGTCTCCCGCTCCTGCTGCAACAAGCTCCCTTTGGGAAGTATGTTGACCAAGGCTGAGTACCAGTGGGAACATCTGGTGGACTCTGGAAGAGGACTCTGATGAAAACACTCCCTCTCCAACACTAGAGCTTCTTTCCTACTTGGTGGAGCTCCCTATTTGAAGGGCTGTCCAGTCCAAGTCTGGCCAAAAGATAAATACTAGAGTTGTCAAATCAGGAGCATCCCAAACCCTGAGGTTTCACATCCCAAACCTCTGAGCTAGGGTGGCCCCTGGTGATGTCACAGGATGGGCCCTGGAGATGGAAGTTAATGGGGGGGGCACTTCCCCACCTCCAAGTATGCTACAATTTGTAGCTGGCTCCTGCTGGGCTTTGTAAGCTTGCAAGCTGCATGTAAGTCTTCTTGATAATATGTATTATTATTAAAGGGACTTTTGTCCACCTGGAGATTCACCTCCATCTGACATCTACAGGGGGCCAGGCACACCTGGAGACTTCAGGTCAGACTGGAGGTCTGGCAACACCAATAAATACCCTTTAGAAAGGAGGGCAAGGGCCCTTTCATCTTCCCATCAAAGATTAGTAGCACCTGAACAGCAGGCTGTGCAAAACACACAGCTCACTTGGCTGCCCATTTCCCCAGGACAGAAAAATGCAATATTAAATCATAGTCACACATTTTTCATAGAATCATAGAATCATAGAGTTGGAAGAGACCACAAGGGCCATCGAGTCCAACCCCCTGCCAAGCAGGAAACACCATCAGAGCACTCCTGACATATGGTTGTCAAGCCTCTGCTTAAAGACCTCCAAAGAAGGAGACTCCACCACACTCCTTGGCAGCAAATTCCACTGTCGAACAGCTCTTACTGTCAGGAAGTTCTTCCTAATGTTTAGGTGGAATCTTCTTTCTTGTAGTTTGGATCCATTGCTCCGTGTCCGCTTCTCTGGAGCAGCAGAAAACAACCTTTCTCCCTCCTCTATGTGACATCCTTTTATATATTTGAACATGGCTATCATATCACCCCTTAACCTCCTCTTCTCCAGGCTAAACATGCCCAGCTCCCTTAGCCGTTCCTCATAAGGCATCGTTTCCAGGCCTTTGACCATTTTGGTTGCCCTCCTCTGGACACGTTCCAGTTTGTCAGTGTCCTTCTTGAACTGTGGTGCCCAGAACTGGACACAGTACTCCAGGTGAGGTCTGACCAGAGCAGAATACAGTGGCACTATTACTTCCCTTGATCTAGATGCTATACTCCTATTGATGCAGCCCAGAATTGCATTGGCTTTTTTAGCTGCCGCGTCACACTGTTGGCTTATGTCAAGTTTGTGGTCAACCAAGACTCCTAGATCCTTTTCACATGTACTGCTCTCAAACCAGGTGTCACCCATCTTGTATTTGTGCCTCTCATTTTTTTTGCCCAAGTGCAATACTTTACATTTCTCCCTGTTAAAATTCATCTTGTTTGTTTTGGCCCAGTTCTCTAATCTGTCAAGGTCGTTTTGAAGTGTGATCCTGTCCTCTGGGGTGTTAGCCACCCCTCCCAGTTTGGTGTCATCTGCAAATTTGATCAGGATGCCCTTGAGTCCATCATCCAAGTCGTTGATAAAGATGTTGAATAAGACCGGGCCCAAGACAGAACCCTGTGGCACCCCACTAGTCACTCTTCTCCAGGATGAAGAGGAACCATTGATGAGCACCCTTTGGGTTCGGTCAGTCAGCCAGTTACAAATCCACTGAGTGGTAGCATAGTCAAGACCGCATTTTACCAGCTTCTTTACAAGAATATCATGGGGCACCTTGTCAAATGCCTTGCTGAAATCAAAGTAGGCTACATCCACTGCGTTCCCTTCATCTACCAGGCTTGTAATTCTGTCAAAAAACGAGATCAGGTTAGTCTGACATGACTTATTTTTCAGAAATCCATGCTGACTATTGGTGATCACAGCATTCCTTTCTAGGTGCTCACAGACTGTTTGCTTAATGATCTGCTCCAGAATCTTCCCTGGTATTGATGTCAGACTGACTGGGCGGTAATTATTTGGGTCCTCTCTTTTCCCCTTTTTGAAAATAGGGACAACATTTGCCCTCCTCCAGTCTGCCAGGACTTCGCCTGTTCTCCAGGAATTCTCAAAGATGACTGCCAGTGGTTCTGAAATCAGATCTGCCAGTTCTTTTAATACTCTTGGATGCAGTTCATCTGGCCCTGGAGACTTGAATACATCTAGACTAGCCAAGTATTCTTGTACTATCTCCTTAGTTATTCTGGGCTGTGTTTCCTCTGCTGAATCATTTGCTCCAAATTCTTCAGGTCAGGCATTGTTTTCTTTATCAGAGAAGACTGAGGCAAAGAAAGCATTGAGGAGTTCAGCCCTTTCTGTGTCCCCTGTTTGCATTTCACCATCTTCTCCTCTGAGTGACCCCACTGTTTCTTTGTTCTTCCTTTTGCTATGAACATACCCATAAAAGCCTTTTTTGTTGCTTTTAACCTCTCTAGCAAGCCTGAGTTCATTCTGTGCTTTAGCTTTTCTGACTTTGTGTCTACACGTGCTGGCTATTTGTTTGAATTCCTCTTTGGTGGTTTCCCCCCTTTTCCATTTTTTGTACACATCCTTTTTTAATCTTAACTCAGTTAAAAGTTCTTTAGATAGCCACCCTGGCTTCTTTAGGCACCTTCCATGTTTCTGTCTCATTAGTATTGCCTGAAGTTGTGCTTTTACTATCTCCCTCTTAACAAACTCCCAGCCATCATGAACTCCCTTTCCTTTTAGTATTACTGTCCATGGGATCTCACCCAGCACTTCCCTAAGTTTTATGAAGTCGGCTTTCTTAAAGTCGAGAAATTGAGTCCTAGTATGCTTGGCTGCTCCTTTCCGCTGTATAGTAAACTTCAGAAGAGCATGATCACTCGCGCCTAATGATCCTTCCACTTCTACCCCACTAACCAGGTCATCAACATTGGTTAGGACCAGATCTAAAATGGCTGTTCCTCTTGTTGCTTCTCCCACTTTCTGGACAATGAAATTGTCTGCAAGGCCAGTGAGGAATTTGTTTGACCTTATGCTCTTGGCTGAGTTTGACATCCAACAAATATCCGGGTAATTGAAGTCCCCCATTACTACTATCTCCCTTCCTTTTGCATGCTTGGCCATCTGTTCCAGGAAGGCATCATCTATGTCCTCCGTTTGGCTTGGGGATCTATAGTAAACTCCCACAATGAGGTCACTGTTATTCTTCTCTCCCTTAATTTTGACCCAAATGCTCTCACTTTGGCTTTGAGGTTCTAAATCTTGGATCTCTTCACAGGTATACACATCCCTGACATATAACGCCACTCTTCCTCCTTTCTTGTCTGGTCTGTTTCTCTGAAATAGATTGTATCTCTCCATTTTCATTTAAGCTTACAAATTAACATATTCAATTTTTGTGCAAATTTTATGCAAATGAACATCCTCTTTTTTTTCTCTCTTTTTTTTACAAAAAAAATTATACCACCATTTTTCCAGGAAAGCGAGCCAGGAGCCGGGAGAGGTTATCTTTCTCTGGGACCATCAAGGGCTATTTCTGAGCTGCCATTGCAATGGGAATGCAGCAATTGATGTCAGCGGATCTGATTCCAGGATCTGGGAGCAGCATGGTTGAAAAGAGGCACGCAAATATTGCAACTTAAAAATAAAATAAAACAGCACATGTTCCCAGGACACTCACTGCAGGCATCGGCACATCCTTGAAATGGGCGCGGGTGACATGTGACATTGCAGGATACGCACTTTTGCAAGAGCTCGTCCAAGAACTCATCCTTTGCACACAGCATGGCAACCCAGGAAGACTGTAGAAATAGAGAGGGGTAGAGTGAAAATCTCACTGAAGGGGCAATGGCGCCAGGCTCACTCTCTGCAAAAGAGGAACTGGGGGACCACAAAGAAGGGTACCAGGGGTGGGCTTCTCTTAGCCCACAATCTCACCATACACTGGTACCTCGGGTTAAGTACTTAATTCGTTCCGGAGGTCCGTTCTTAACCTGAAACTGTTCTTAGCCTGAAGTACCACTTTAGCTAATGGGGCCTCCTGCTGCCGCCACACGATTTCTGTTCTCATCCTGAAGCAAAGTTCTTAACCCTGAGGTAATATTTCTGGATTAGCAGAGTCTGTAACCTGAAGCATATGTAACCCGAGGTACCACTGTACATTTAAAGCAGTATCATATCACTTTAAACAGTCATAGCTTCCCCCCAAATAATTCTGGGGTTGTGGCTTGTTAAGGGTGCCAAGAGTCATTAGGAAACTCTTCTCTCCCTCCTCGGAGCTACAATTGCCAAAGTGGATTAACAATCAACCCCTCTTCACAGGGAATTCTGAGAACTGTAGCTCTAGGGAGGGGAACAGGGGCCTTGTAAAATGTCTCAGAACCCTTAATGAACTACTGATCCCAGAATTCCTTGGGGGAAGCCATGGCTGTTTAAAGTTGCGTGGTACTGTTATAAAGGCATGTCATGAATGTGGCCTTAGTTCTCTCTTCTTCTTTTTTACAATCTTAAATTTCAATCTCCAGCATCCTTTTCTCACAGTGGCCAACATAGGAGCTAACTCCTAGGGGCTGAGGTCCCTTTGCTTCCTTGCCCATAACCATAGCTATCAACTTTTCCCTTTTCTTGCGAGGAATCCTATTCGGAATAAGGGAATTTCCCTTAAAAAGGGGGGAAAGTTGACAGCTATGCCATGAACTATCTGAGGGGCCTTGGACCCCCAAAGTTGATGGGCACTGGCATTCAAATGCTGTGTGTGTGTATGTGTGTGCGTGTCTTGTGGTTGATCATGTGGTGACGGGCTTAACTGGGGCCCCCAACGTTTTGTTCAAGTTGGCACCCCTGCTGGCCAGCCACATGCCCATGGACAGCCTAAAAGCAGGACCTGAACCTCTCTTCCCCCCCTCCCAGCTGTTTCCAGTCACTGGCATTCATAAGCATCTTCCCAAGCAGCTCTTGATACTATTCATGGGTTTGCCTAAGCCTGTTTCAAATCCATCCAACTTGGTGACCCATCACTGCTTCTTTTGGGAGCAAATTCTGTAGTTTAACTCTGTGGTTTGTGAAGAAGGAATCACTGAAGAGTTGGAAGGGAGCCTGAGGGTTATCCAGCCCAACGCCATGCAATGCAGGAATTTCTGTTGTCTGTCCTGCGTCTTCCAACATTCTGCTTCTTTGGGTCCCCAAAGGTCTAGCATTTCGAGGGAGAAGAACTACTTCTCTGTGCTATGTATAATTGTATGTGCTTCTATCATGCCCAAAATGCTATAATCTGTCCTCACAGGGGAGTCGTTTCATCCTCCTTTGGGGGAGGTAAAGGTAAAGGATCATTAGGTCCAGTCATGAACAACTCTGGGGTTGCAGCACTCATCTCGCTTTACTGGCCAAGAGAGCCGACGTTTGTCTGCAGACAGTTTCTCTGGGTCATGTGGCCAGCATGACTAAGCCGCTTCTGGCGAGCCAGAGCAGCGCACGGAAATGCCGTTTACCTTCCCGCTGGAGTGGTACCTATTTATCTACTTGCACTTTGACGTGCTTTCGAACTGCTAAGTTGGCAGGAGCTGGGACCGAGCAACAGGAGCTCACCCCGTTGCAGGGATTCAAACTGCCGACTTTCCAACTGGCAAGCCCTAGGCTCAGTGGTTTAGACCACAGCGCCACCCGCATCCCAAGGCTCCATACCGGAGGTAGAGCCCAGAACCTATGACAGGCAGAACCAACGAATTCCCCATCGTCATCCTTGCTTATTTCTACAAGGGGCAATGCTGAGACTTAGCTGACTTAGTTTATAATGAAGAATGGAAACCCTTTTTGGAATACCTGAGAAAGAACTGTACTCAAATGAATTTTGAAAGGGGTTGAATTATGAGCAGCAGATTAAGAATGGCAATAAGTGTAACAGAGGAAATATGTTATTAGATATAGTTTGACATAAAATGCAGCAGATTATGGGTGGAAACAAAAACACCACAGTAAGGTAAGGGTGGGAAGCCACCCTACTTATTTTGAAATAAAAATGTATGCTGAATTTGAAGTTAATGTGTTTTAAGTTTTCAAAATGGAATAAAACGTATTAGAAATGAGGGGAGAGACTTAGCTGATACTACGATCCTCTGGAGTGGTTGCAAGTAAGAGGGTTGACTGAGGCTGGTGGGGCAGTGCCCCCCCCATCTGCCCCAATGGTCAAACCACCCCTGAATGCTGGACAATACATTGAGGCCAGTGAAAAAGGATTGTGGCAAAGGAAAGGGATGCCTTTTTTTAACCTAATTTCCCAAGGAGAGTCTTTGGACTCCATTCTAGAATCATAGAATCATAGAATTGGAAGAGACCACAAGGGCCATCGAGTCCAACCCCCTGCCAAGCAGGAAACACCATCAGAGCACTCCTGACATATGGTTGTCAAGCCTCTGCTTAAAGACCTCCAAAGAAGGAGACTCCACCACACTCCTTGGCAGCAAATTCCACTGTCAAACAGCTCTTACTGTCAGGAAGTTCTTCCTAATGTTTAGGTGGAATCTTCTTTCTTGTAGTTTGGATCCATTGCTCCGTGTCCGCTTCTCTGGAGCAGCAGAAAACAACCTTTCTCCCTCCTCTATGTGACATCCTTTTATATATTTGAACATGGCTATCATATCATCCCTTAGCCTCCTCTTCTCCAGGCTAAACATGCCCAGCTCCCTTAGCCGTTCCTCATAAGGCATCGTTTCCAGGCCTTTGACTATTTTGGTTGCCCTCCTTTGGACACGTTCCAGTTTGTCAGTGTCCTTCTTGAACTGTGGTGCCCAGAACTGGACACAGTACTCCAGGTGAGGTCTGACCAGAGCAGAATACAGTGGCACTATTACTTCCCTTGATCTAGTTGTTTGCCCTACATGTACCTTTGGAAAACCAAAAATTTATACAAGACGCAGCAATGGTTATATTTTCTCTCTTTCGAACAGTTGAGCCTGCATCAGATGGCCTATCCAAGCTCATTCTCCAGCGGTGCTTTCATTGAAAAACTGGCACTGTTAACTGTCTCTGCACTGTGACAATTTCAGCTTCAATACGCCCTCCTGTGGTCGGATCTGGTTGTTGCCATGGCAGGGCAACGCTTTCTTCTGTGGCAAATGCCAGAATGTGATTAAGGATGTGTGGCTCTGGCTATTTCCATTCTGTGCTGCCATTCCCTCCCCACCCCCCACGATATACATTTAAAGCAGCAGCATATCACCTTAAAGCAGGGTTGCCGTATTTCAAGAAGAGGCTAATATCTATCTGATATTATCAGATGGAGAAGCCATGTGATGCAGGCTCTGACAACCTCGAAAGTTGTTGAGCTTTATTTAGGAACACCCCAAAATTGTTGAGCTTTTTTTTTTTAGACTAACCCCAAAGTTGTTGAGCTATTTTAAACAAAAATGCCAAAAAACCTGCAATTTTTCGATTGACTTGCCTAAGATCCAGGACAATGTGTCACCTTCCCTCCCGGACGTCAATTCCACCTTTGAAAGCCCGGACGTATGGCGGTCCTGTTTAAAGAGTCAGGGGATATCTGGCATTCCTTTTCGTGGAAACGACCCTACAGGTAGAAAACAAACATAGAGGCAGGGTGGTATCCAGCCTCCTTCAGGAAGGGCAACGTGTTAGGAGCCATGACTTTTCAGAAGTTTGAACCGTCTGTGCGCCAATCTCCCGTGAGAAAGAGGGCTGCTGTGTCTGTCAGTGATTTTTCAGCACCAAAGACTTTGTTTTTGTCTTCTCAGACCTTTTAGCATCTCTAATATCTTTTAACACAATTGATGTCATCCCCCCCCCTTCCGGAATTACAGAATTACGACAACTCTACCAGTTTTAGGTTTTAGCATATGTTTTGTTATGCTATATCTATCTATCTATCTATCTATCTATCTATCTATCTATCTATCTGGTTGGCCGCCAAGGTTTGATTTGTGAAATAAATTGGAGTTCTTGTTATTAAAAACTCTGTTAGAGTTTGTAATCTCTATTTGAGTTTGTAATCCTTGTCAGAATACATACTTTTGAATGGATTACCGTAGTTTTTATTACAACTGACTATTAATTTGCAAGTAGGAACCACTCCCACTATTAAAACTTACATTGGCCTGAGTTCTTGGTGTGCTTTTTTAAAGGTTTGATTTGTGCCTGCTGATATATGTTGGCTTTTATGAGTGAATTTTATTATTTGCTATAGCTGGGTTGGTTTCTAAACTAGATGGCATGCTATTTAAATTTATCTATTTCACTCGGTAAGCTGCCTAGAGAATTATTATTACTATTATTATTATTATTATTATTATTATTATTATTATTATTATGGCAACTCATGAAGGAATAAACATGGAGAGGCTTTCAAAAACGGCATTTCCCAACACCAATGGCTGTTGGTGTCCATTGGAACTGATGGGGCAGAAGGCAGGGAGGTCAAAAGGAGGGCAGCCAGAGCCAATGACAGGCAGGGCCAAGTAAATCTAGATTCATCCCCTCTCTACCTCTCAGCTGAGTTATGCAAGGGCAATGCTGAGTTTGAGGAGGAGGAACAAACTGATAGCACAAACACACCCTAAGAAAGCACCCTCCAACACTCCTCCAATGAAAATAGGGACTTCCTATTCCATAATAATAAGAAGAAGTAATAATAATAATAATTTTACTATTTATACCCCGCCCATCTGACTGGGTTGCCCAAGACACTCTGGGCTGCTTCCAACATATATAAAAACATAATAAAATATGAAACATTGAAAAAACTTCCCTATACAGGGCTGCCTTCAGATAAGTTGGGGGTCGGATAACTCCACACCCTCCAGTATTTCTCTGATGAAAATAGGGACATCCTAAGGAAAAGTGGGATGCCATGGGATCAAATCAGAAATTGGGACAGCTTCTGTAAATCCAGGACTGTTCCTGGAAAATAGGGAGCCTTGGAGGGTTTGGGGGAAGTGGGTACTGGCTAAGGCCAGACTGAGGTTGCCCTATTTATCCTAATGGACCAGCCTCCACAGCAGCCTAAAGTGAGCCAATCTACCTCAGGATTCAATCTCCTCACCCTCCCTTGCAGGTGTGGCCCTCCAGAGATTGCTGGGCTACAATTCCCACCAGCCCCTGCAAGCATGGCCAATGGCCAGGGATGATGGGAGTTGTAATTCAAGCAACATCTTGAAAGGCCAATGGTTCCCCACAAACGGTTCTCTTGCCTGTTTTTCACCAGGCTTTATAGATGCTGGCTCTTTTTTTCTTTTAAGTTTTGTGCTGACAGAGTCCATACAATTAAGCAGGCTGAGGTGGCAGATGGGGTGGGGCACAAGTTGAATTTTCCACCTCAGGTACTGACAGCTGGGCTGTCTCTGGGTTTTGGTACTGACTTTCACAATGGCGTGGCTGTTTTCAAGCTGCGTTCTGGTGAACTCTGTGGTTCCTCAACGAAAACCGTAGTAACAGTGCTCCGGCTTCCCTGAAAGCCAGGCAGCCTGCCATTGTCCATCTCCACATGCAATGCAGCCCCACAGAGCGGTAGTGACTGCGTTCGTGGCCACACTCCAACTAGACCAACAGGCCTAGTCAGGGAATGGAGAATGAACCCTTAAAATATGCTCTCCCTACCCACCACCACGATCATAGCTGTCAACTTTTCCCTTTTCTTGCAAGGAATCCTATTCGGAATAAGGGAATTTCCCTTTTAAAAAAGAGAAATGTTGACAGCTATGACCACAATCCTTTGTACTGCACAAGGGGTTCCTGAGATTCCCCAGCAAACAAGCCAGAAAGTTCCCATAAGGTGGCAGTTTTGAAAGCTACTGGTTTAGTGACTTGGGCCATATCCCCACAGTACATTTAAAGCACTCTCATGCCATTTCAACAGTCAAAGCTTTCCCCCAAAGAATCCTGGGAACCATAGCTGTCAACTTACAGATTTGAAAATAAAGGACCAGCAGCCTTGAAAATAAGGGATCAGCAGCCAAAATAAGGGATTTTGCTCAGCTTATGCACGTTGGGGTTGCTGTCGTCCTGGCATGAGGAGTTCCATCGGCCCTTCCCCACCCGAGAGAGAGGGAGGGAGGAAGAGAGACTCTCGCCCGTGAGCCCAGCATGAGGCGGTTGCGGCGCCCTTCTGCGTCCCTCCCCATCCCCTCTTCTTCCTCCTCCCTCAGACCGCCTCCTCAGCCACCTCCGGCTTCCCCTGGCAGCGCGGTGGAAGTCTCGCAAGAGAGAGACTGCCTGCCCGCCTGCCGCCACCCATCTCCTCACGACACGCCCCTGAGGGGGAAAAGGGAGAGACGGAGACGAAGCAGCTCATGCGCGCTCTCTCTCTCAGCGGAGGACCCCGAGCCGCTGCTTCCCTTCCGAACTGGGCGAGCATGAAACCCGGGAAATTTAAGGGACATCATCAATCCGGGACAGCAGTGGGACACAGCGCTGGGATAAGGAAGTTTCCCGCCAAATAAGGGACGGTTGACAGCTATGCTGGGAACTGTTGCTAAGGCTGCCAAGAGTTGTTAGGAGACCCCTCTTCCCCTCACAGATTCCCAGAGTTCCCTGGGAAGCAGGATGGGCTGCTAAACCACTCTGATAACTTGTAGCTCTGTGAGGGGAATAGGAGTCTCCTAACAACTCTCTCTCAACCCTAAATGAACTACAGTTCCCATCATTTTTTCAGTGTGGGAAGCCATGGCTTTTAAAGTGATATATGAATGCATCAGAAGTTAATGGCGTGCATGTGACCTTAGCGTGCTTCCACACGGCAGCTGTTGCAGACTTGGTACGGCTCATGCATGCAGGGTTTTTGAAATGTCCGCACCCTGCTGGTGTCATTCCATACTTCTTCCTCCATGTAAACTGGTGTTGCTGTTTCCATGTTGTTTGGTTTATTACTTATTATTACAGGGCATTGCAAGGATGGTGTGCATCCATGAACAGCACCAAGTCCATAATGCAGAGTGCCCTAAGGCTCTCTTGGAGAGCAGTGGGGAACCTCTGGTCTTCCAGAAGTTACTGAACTACAAATCCTATCAGTCCTAGCGAGCATGGGCAATGGCGAGGGATGATGGGAGCTGTAGTTCAGAACATCTGGAGAGCCAAACACACAGCTGCTCCATTACGTGGATTTATTTTTCACTGTTAGCGACGTTGCACATTGGAAGAGATGGCCTATGCATTTTAGGCTCCATCTGCACTATGCATTTAAAGCAGTATCAGACCACATCATGGGTTCCCCTGAAGAATTCTGGGAACTGTATCTTGTTAGGAGTGCTAACAGTTCTCAGAATCCCCTTGGAAGAGGAGTTGGTGTTTAAATCTCTCTGGGAATTGCAGTTCTGTGAGGGAAACTGGGGTCTGCTAACATCTCTCAGCACCCTTAACAATCCACAGTTCCCTAGATTATTTGGGTGAAGCCATGACTGTTGAAAGCGGTATGATACCACTTTAAATGTATAGCGTAGATGTGGCCTTTAAAACTTAATAAACCTAAACATTGTCTGTGCAACACTGATACTTTATTCACAAGGCATATTGAATAAGAATAATCTTATTATTTATACCCTGCCCATCTGGCTGGGTTTCCCCAGCCACTCTGGGTGGCTTCCAGCACATGTAAAAACACAATAAAACTTCAAACATTTAGAACTGCCAATAGTAATAATAATTTTACATAGCCTCCATTTGAAGCAGGGATGGGATGTTGCTGGACTCCAACTCCCATCATCACACTGGCCATGACCATGGTGGCTGAGGCTGGTGGGAGCTGGAGCCCAACGCTCTCAGGAGGAATCCTGGCTCAATGCCATTTCACAAGAAGCCTTGTCATACGTGCGGAAAGAACACGGCTCTGCTTGTCTTTTGCTAAGACTGCATAACTATTGCATCTGCCGGGTTCAGGCGGAATCCCAGGTTTGTAAGGTTTGTAAAGGGGAGGGAAAGAAAATTGTCACAAGAGAGCCACTCTTTGAGGTTTGCACGAGGCTCCTGTCATCTTGAATACAACATGGTTGGCTGCCTGGACGTCGCTTTGTGCTGTTTTTTCTTTTTCTTTTTGGGGACAGAAAGCTCTCAACAAGTCACTCTCAGAATTAGGTCTGACTGAAACCAAAAGCTGTGTAGCTTTGGGTTCTTTCTGACTTGCCAGGGTTGTTTGTATTCTGTATGTTAAGGCATGCTAACTATCCTGACTCTCTGTGGCTGCTGAGGTTATTAAGGGCTTGGAATTTCCACAGCTCATGTGAATTTTAGAGTCGGGAGACCCAAAAGGATTTCCCCTGCCACTTTTCATTTCCTTACGTCACAGCTTGCGATAGCTATGCCTGCAGCGTGCTCTGGGTTTTCTCAACCAATATGGATTGGGTCCAGAGTAGGGATGGATGGACCCATCCGCTCCAGTTTTATCATTTTTTTCCAGTTTTAAATTGAGTCTTCCCCATTTCTACACCATTTCATGATTCTCCCCCCCCCCAAAAAAAAGCTTATGAAAATTCACCAGCATTTTAGTGTGAATTTCTTATAATATACACGTCAGTATGCAATTATGCAGATTTTTGGAAAATACTTTTCCCTAATAGAATGCATTTTTCTTTGCTGTTTTCAGTAATATGTGCATTTTTAAATGCACGATTTACCTTATCAAATGCATTTTTGTACAAATTATTTGGCTAGAGAACTACGCTGCAAAACTTGGAGAAGAGCAGGTTTCGAAGGGTGGTTGTGCTTCCGTTTGCATATTGTTTTGGTAGGTGTGAATTAAGTAGCTTTGCCTATAAATGTGAACCTCATAAAAACTCTCCGCCTGTCCAGGAGGAAAGGATAAGCAAATGGACCACAACGAATGGTCAGGAAGAGGCTGGCCCATACCCAGAGGGGGAAGATCCACTGAGGGCCTTTTGCCCAAGTCCTCCAAGCTTGTAGCACTTGTTCTGCCATCCCCAAAGGCCCAGGAAAGCTGCCTTATACTCTCTCAGAGCATTGATACCTCCATCTCAATGTTTCCCAAACTTGGGTCTCCTGCTGTTTTTGGACTACAATTCCCATCATCCCTAGCTAGCAGGACCAGTGGTCAGGGATGATGGGAATTGTAGTTAAAAAAAACAGCTGGAGATCTAAGTTTAGGAAACATGGCTCTAGCTCAACACTGTGTACAATGACTGGCAAAAGTTCTCCAGAGTTTCTTGCAGGGAGTCTCTCCCCACCCTACCAGGAGATGCCTCTTACCTGGAGATACCACTGGCATACCCACCAAGTGCCCTGGAAAAAATGGGACATCTGTTTGTTTGCCTGGGATAAAGGGCGCCATTTTGGGTGCTGTGCCCTCACACACTCTTCTTGTGCTTCGCTCTTGCCCCTCAAAAGTGCTTTTGGGGAGGGAGAGCAAGGTGTGGGTCACGTGACACACTCAGGAGTGCATCCTGGAAGATGTGTGTCTCTGTTTTGGGTCCCCAAAATTGGGACGATATGCATTGGGGACCTTCAGCTGCTCTTCCACTGAGCTATGCCTGTTCCCCTGCTGATCCTGAACTAAATTTGTGATACAGGTCTCAGCACTGGTTGCAGATATTGTAAGACCCCTTGGACAAAGCACCCTTTGCGGGACCCCCTCCTTCTTCCTTATTCCTCCAACAACCTGATTTCTAGCAAGGCAGATGGCCGCTACATAAGTCGTCATCGCTCTTCTTTCTCACCACTGCTTTTTCCTGGGCCGGAGTGAGAGGCCGGTGAACGAGCCAGCAGGTTTCGGCGTATACCGGGGGAGCAGGTCCAGGGGTCTCTTGGCAGTGGGCCCCCTAACTGTGGTAGGGCCCCCTCAGCAGATGCCCAACCTTGCAAAACTTTGGCGCCAGCCCTGATATAGAAAAAGCCATGCTTGGTGAAATTCTCATTCCTAGATAGCTCTCAGGGGTCCCAGAGTTGTGTCCAGGCCTGGGCCTGGCAAATAGGGCAAGCTGGTCCATTAGGACGAATGAGTCACTGACCCGCCAATCTCAGCCAGCCCCACTCATCTGCCTTCCTACTCCTATTCATCATTCAGTCTTGGCCATGCCTCCCTCCCAGACCCTCGCGACCACGTAGGAAAAGGAAGGGACTTGCGTTTACTTACACTTCCCCACCTTCCTGGTCTGCTCAGAGGTTCTCCCAGCTGTAGGTCATCTCTCCTTTGAGCCCTGAGCGTAGTCACTCTGGTCCTTGACAGAGAGATTTATTATTAGTGCTTGATTTGATTAGCCTCTCTGCTGTTTGTTTCCTGGGGGGTTTCCCTTGTATTCTTTTGATGCAAATGAACCCCACAATGAATCTCTTGAAATGGTAGGAGGCCCTTTTTCTTAGCTGTCCAAAGGGGATAGAGAAACTCCTTGTCACACCTTTTTTCTGAAGACAGCGGATACAGCTTAGTTTGTGAATACCTAGGGATGTGAGTTGCCAGTTTGAACCCTGCCAGGGGTCGTGGACCTATAAGAAGGGGCAGATTCTTCCAAATATGGCTCTCCCCCCCACCCCATTGCTATACACGTACTATTCCCAATTTAGTGTTTTTTTAATCTGAGAGATTGATCACTGTTTTCCAATACTAACTGTTGGTTCAGGTTTTTTTCACTGTCACATTGGGCCTAAAGCTGGGGAGATGGACTAAGGGTGGGAGAGAAATTAATTTTGTCTGCATTTTAATGAGAAACTGCATCATTCATACTTTACAAATTTGCACTAGGCAACCTAAAACACAGTTCACACTCCTCTGAATTTTGCAAAGCCATTCTCCAACTCAACAAAGTTTACAAAAAAAGCATAGAATGGGGGAAATGTACATAAAAGGCATATATGGGGGGGGACATACACAAATTCATTATATTGGGGGGAATTGCTTGCAGAAGTGTGTATATTAGTCAAAACTGATGGTTTTTTTAAATTCTCATGCAAATTCATCAACATTTTAGCAAAAATTTCTCCTAATAAAATACATTCCCCCTAATAGACACATTTTTGCAAAACACTTTTTTCCTAATTTTTATATCTTCCCTAATGCAATGCATTTTTGCATCGTTACTAATATATGCATTTTTATGCACAATTTATTTCAGTCCATGCATTTTTGTACATGCTACTTGACCAGAGAACTGCACTGCAAAATTCAGAGGAGTGCAAATGTCAAAGGATGGCTGCACTTTGGTTCTCCTTTGTTGCTTTGGAAAGTGCAAATAAGTTTGCCTTTAAATGGGAACTGTACCGAAATTCTCTCTTGTCTCTCATTCCCCACCAACTTTCTTCAGAGGCATGCTTCCTCCGAGCACAGAAGTGGCAGCTTATAGCGATCATGACTAGTAGCCATTTTTAGCCTCATCCTCTTTTGTTGGCGGCCATCTCCACAAGTCTTGGAAGCGGATTCTACAGTTTTATAACTATGGTTCAAACAGGGATACAAAGAGTCTTCAGCAATGTGTATCAGTGGAAGGGGCGATACTTGCGAGTTATCTTTCCCAGTGCCTTTTTTCCTTAAAAAAATGTTTAGGGCTACTTCCATTTTCCTACTCATATTGAAATACTGCCCCTCAATGAGGCCAAACTTAGATTCACAAAATGTTTAGGGGTATGTGTACCCCTGCGTCCCCCCATAAAAAAGCACTGGTCTTTCCTATGAGCACGGGGGTTCTGCAGCAAGCACGCCCCTGTTTTTCACTTCTGGGAGGGTGCTTCTTCCTTGCACATTCTGGTTTTCTGCTTCAGCTGTTTCTGAGATTTAGGTCACCTTAATGACACGCATCGGGCGGCCGAGCGTCCAGAAGACATGAAACCAAACACCCATCTTTCTGTTCCGACTTGTACTGCTGCTTGTTGTGACATGAATAATTAAGGCCTTCTCCCGCCCGCCCTGCCCTGAAAGGTGTTTCATGGGAAATATCCCTTGCATCTTTGATTTCGTGTGAGAAGCATCAGCAAGCGAGGAGGAGAACTTCGGTGCAAAGCAGCAGCAGCAGCAGCAGCCTTGCTCTACGATTCAGCTGGGCTGTTGACTACGCAGTGTTTTTTTGGCGAGGGTGTGAAGGGAGATGCATCCTCTTAGGCTGCGAAACTGTCATCTGCAGGGGTGCCCCAGATTTCTTTTCTCCATTTTAGCTTTGCACGTAGCCACTCTAAGCCTAGTTTACCTACATAGCACAATGGTGGGGCAGAGGGCCAAAATGCAGAATGGACTGTACCACTTCAGACAGTTGTTAGGGAATGGCTTTTCTGAAAGTTCTGCTTTGTCAAAAACTCCTTGCAAACAGAAAACCAGCACAGCAGGGAAAGAACTGGGGCTGGAGCCTTTCTCCTTGATGTGCTCGCTTTCTACTTGTGGGAATTTATTAACTTTATTTTACACAGGGGCATGTACAACTGAAGTCCACCACAGTCATTCTACCACATCATTCTTATCTCATTCTTTCACCTGTGTAGACCAGGTCTTACACCTAAGCAGGGAGTAAGAGGAGAGAGTTTCCTGCACTGCAAAATCCTTTTTATTTCCAGTCTTAGTACATCCACCACCCACAGTTCAACCTGCAACTTCCCATTTTCTAATCCTATGCAAAGATAAGGTATAAGGCTTCCCGCCTCTTCAGATATCCATTAATTTGTTTAACTGGGGGGGGGGGAGCAGGTTACACAACTTCACATAGTGTATGTTCACTCCATAACATTTTTAGCTGAATCTGAATACTTGGTTTTTGCTTGTTTATGAAGAGTTTTTGAGTCACTTTGGATTATGTGGGTGCTATGGTGTGTCACCCAGTTAAAGAAATCTTAGCCAACTAATTGTGTGGCGTTTGCTTCATTTTAATTAAAATTATTTGCATATGAATAAAAATAACAGTCATGAGGAAAGTTGTGCCTCATCCTAGAGAGGTTGGCAACACGAGAAACAGGCCCTTTCTGTGGTGGCTCCTTGACTGTGGAATGCTCTCCCCAGAGAGGCTCACCTGACACCATCACTACATGTCTTTAGGCGCCAGGCAAAAACATTCCTCTTTACCCAGGGCTTTAGCCATTTAAAAAATCTATGGCCTGCTAAAGCTAGGGGGACCAGGAGGCTGTTATTATGATCATTTTATTAGTATGCTATCTGTTGTTATGCTTTTTATTATAGATGTTCCATGAAATGCGCTCTTAATGTTGTGGATCACTCTGGGATCTTTCGATGAAGTGCAGTACATATGGTAAATACCATTCCCAGTGTGTGGGGTGAGAGCTGTGGTCATTCAAAGAGCACTCTCTGCATGCCCAGAGGCGACCTCTTTATTACTTCTTCACCTATAATCCTTCCCCCCATTCGCTTTCCTCACAGGGGTGGTTCCAGATTTCTTCTCAGGTTCCGAGCTCCAGCCGTGGAACCAGGTTCTGGTGCCTCACCTCCAGCCGGTGTGACACCTCAGCTTGCAACAAGCCCTGTTCACTCAGCACTCAGTCACCAAGGAGGAAGAAAACCACGATGCAACACTGCATCATGGGAATCGGTTCGCAGGCGCCAAAGCGCTTCTGTCAGCCATGAAGGCCCGAGGCCTCCGCAGGAGAGAGAAGACCTAGCAGTATTCTGACTCAACCGAGGAAGGCAACCAACCGTGTCAGGGAAGCCAGTGCTCTATAAATTGTCAACCGAAACCCCCAGAGCATTGAGGCAGCCCCCCAGAGGGGATGGAAACTCCTGCGGCTGAAATTCACCCAGTCAAGCAGGCAGCAAAGAAAAAAGCCAGTCAGAAATATGATGTGATTCCGGCTTCCAATGTCACTTACAAGAAGTGGGCCTCGTTCCTCCTTACAGGGCAAAGCGGGAAAACCTAGAGAAAAAGCCATGTTGCAAAGAACTGCTTGTTTGTTATCATATGTGCCAACTGCGTGGGGCAGCCCGTTTCCTCTCTGGGAAACAAGGGGGACAAACTAGCTGCGATGTTCATCATGTTGTTTGTGTCGCTATTTCCCCCCTCGCTTTTTTTAATGTTATTTTACAAAAAGATGCTGCGCTGTAGAGGACCCCAAGCAGGACCATGTTGGTGAGGAGGGGAGGGTTAAGTCACCCCTCCGTGACATGTCCCAGTCTGGCTTGACCCTCTCCCTACACACCAGCAGTGCAATATGCCAAATTTAGTTTGGCTCTCATACAGTGGACGCTTGGGTTGTGAACGTGATCCGTGCAGGATGCAAGTTCGCAACCCGCAGCGTTCACAACCCGCAGTGGAGCGTCTGCGGATGCACAGGTTGCGATTTGGTGCTTTTGGGCATGTGCAAAGCGTGATTTAGCACTTCTGCACATGCGCGACTGCCGAAACCTGAAAGTAACCCGTTCTGATACTTCCAGGTTTCGGCGGTCCGTAACCTGAAAAAACGCAACCTGAAGCATCTGTAACCCGAGGTATGACTGTATTGCCCTTACTGTCTTCTCTGGAAGGGGGAATTTCAGACCTGAGAGCCAAATGTGAACCCCCTGGCCTTTCTATTTGGTCCTATGGATTTCCCCCAGCTGTGCCTGTTTACCAGGCCTGCTTCCCACTTCCACTGAGTGGTTTTTGTTGTGGTTGTAGTTCTGGCGGGAGTGTGTCCTTGTACTGATCATGCCTCTTGCTTGCATAGACGCAGGACAGAGAGGGGTGTGTGTAGTGTCTACAGAAACTGGCCCAGAGGTGAGATTCGCAGTCACTGTTCCATCCATTTTGGCCCAACTGTTTTGTTAATTTGTTCCAACTACACTTCACACAAGAATACATGTTCGAGGAGTGAATTGCGTTTGGCTGCAATCTTCTTTGGAACCGGTGGGATTTACTTCTGAGTAGACATGTTTTGGTATCGCACAGTTAGTCTCAAACACATGTAGAGGATAGTTCCATTGTGGCACTTTAAAAACTAGCAGGTGTCAGGGCCAGAGTCAGACACACGAAAGAAGCAGAGCTTCCTTGTCAGTGAAGTTAACTCTTTATTCAAAGAAATGGCATACTGTACAAGACCTTACTTGGAAAATCAATACAACCCAGGTGGTTAGGAAAGCCCAACAGAGACTCCATCTCCTCAGAGTATTGTGAAAGAATGATGTCAATCAACATTTGATGATCTCCTTCTACCGCTCCACAATAGAAAGTGTCCTTTCATACTGCATCACGGTGTGGTACGCTGGTTTGACATCATCTGGTTTGACATCATCTGACAGGAAGTGCCTACAGAGGGTGGTGAATACAGCACAAGATATCCGCTGCATATCAGCACGTGAATCCGCTGGATGAAATAGCGGAAGAACGTTGCCTCAGGAGTGTGAGGAAAATTCTCAGGGATGATTCACACCCTGGCCGGCACTTTCTGGATCTCCTGCCCTCTGGCAGAAGATATAGAAGCATGATTAGTCGCACCAACAGGGCAAAGAACAGCTTCTATCCGTGGGCTGTTAGGCTGCTGAATGAAAAGATAACAACAGGGCAACTGACTTTCGGGTTTGGTGGGTGTGCGTCAGTAAACGAGGGGAATTAAGACTAAGAGAGCTGAGTGGGGGGTGCTCGTGTAATCTCACTGTATACAAGTTGTACAAGTGACAATAAAGTATTTCAATTTCAATACAACTCAGCAACCCTTCCTAGCAGCTCCTGCCCCTATGGACTGAGGTTCTCTGCCTCCCACCCTCCCTAACGCTCCTCTCCCAGATGTTTCCTAAGCAGTCTCACGTTGCATCTGCACACCTCTGGTCTGCTCTCATTACTCTTCAATTTATTGGAGATCAGGGGTGGAGCTTGTCGCAGCAGGAGAGGGAGACTCCCTGGATTCCCCAGCTGCCGCTTGACCCCCCTCCTCTGCTTCAGCCTCGGAGTCTGAACTGCTCTCTGTCACAGCCTCTTCCTGCTCACTAATCCCTGTTGCCCCTTCAGCATCCAGCTCCTCCTCCCAGTCTTCTCCCCCTGACCTCTCCTTAGTGTCCCACCACCAATCCCTGGGCTCTGAGCCTTCCTCCTCTAGGGTTTCCCTTGGGGGTTCCCTGGTTGTGCCTCTCACCACTCCTCTTCATCCAGCCAGTCCCTGACAGCAGGTGTATTGAGCGATTTATGATGTCATATGCCTGCTGTAATAACTGTGATCTCTCTGCTCCATGCCGCCGCCCCCCCCCCCGCGCTTTTCAATGCTACTGATTATCTGCAGGGCCAAACTACAAATGGTTGACTGACCACCAGTGCGATCCTGAACATTTTCTGCTCTGCATTTCCACTGGATATAATGGATCCTACACAGAATAGACTTGTTGAAGGCCATGAACATGCCTAAGTTAGGTGCATCAATGCATCTGAGAAATAAATTAGCTGGATACAACCCATTTACAGAGCATGGTTCCACCCCACAGGAATCTTGGGAACCATAGGGTGCTGGAGAACTATGTTTCCCAGGATTCTTTGAAGGGAAAACATGTGCTTTAAGGGCAGGTCATTATTAGACATTTAAAGCACATTAAATGTGCATAACTCTCCCCAAAGAATCCTGGGAACCCCAGCTTGCATAGGCTGCTGGGAACTGTGGTTCTGCACAGGGAAAACCTGCAATTCCCAGTACTCTTCGGTGGGGATGTCATGTGATTTAAATGTACAGTACAGGTACAGCAGGTGTGTGTGTGTGTATATATATATATATATATATATATAGCATCCAACAAGTAGATCGTGATCTACTGGTAGATCACTGGACATCTGTGGTAGATCACTGGTAGATCACTGACTCCCCCCAAAGAAGCTCAACAACTTTGTCTCCCCTAAAAAAAGCTCAACATTATTGCCTTGCACCCCCATAAAACGGGGCTTTCCTCCTCCCTAAAAAAACTTTGACCTGAACCCCTAAAAAACGGAGCTTTCCTTCCTAATAAAAGCTCAACCCCCCCCAAAAAAATACAGGGCTTTCCTTCCTAAAAAAAGAGCTCAACAACTTTGACCTGAACCCAAAAAAGGGGATAGATCATTGCGAGTTTTTAACTCTGAGTTGATCGCAGTCTCTTGGGAGTTGGCCACCCCGATATATAGGATCGCACGGGGGCGTCGGATAGCGCCACCCGCACCTGGAGATAACAGAACTCTCCTGTGCGTGCGCTGCGCCTTTAATATTTACGGTTCTCCTCCCCCTGGAAGTACAGTACCGCCAACACCAAGCCGGGCTCCTCCGCAGTGGCTTTTCGTCCTCTTAGGATGGATGAATTGAAGATGTAAGCCTGCCCGACTGGGGACTATGCCTAGCTGGGGGTGTCTCCTGGTCAACCGTAAGGGAGAGGAAAAGGGGCCACCTCCTGCCTTTTGGGGGGGGGGAAAGAGCCAGGATTTGCCCCACCCCCAGGAAAAGGACCCCTTCCCAGGGTAATAATATTATTGCAGGAGACCTTCTTATGGTTACTAGGGCTTTACGCGCTAGATCTTCCCAACTAAGTCCATACTCAGGAGTAGACCCACTGAAGTCAATGGACGGAAGCTGGGCGTGAAGGGCCAGGGCTTTCAATGGGTCTACTCTTGAGTAGAAGCTTAGTCTGAGGCGCAACCCACGGATCTCCTTTTCTCGCCCATTGCATCGCTCAGGAAGCGAGCGGTGGGGAGCAAGGAGTACCGAATCTCACCCAAAGGTGTACATCTCCAGGCCGCCTAAAACTGAGAGGTTTGGTTGAGTGAAAACGAAATAAAACGTGTACGGAGGGACTACCCTGCTTGGGACCTCTATAATAATTGTGTGGATGGTTTATTATCCCAGCAATCCCCATCCTGTCTTCTGAACACCGTATGATTATTTATAATTTCCTACTATTCCTGCACAGAAATAAGTATAATTGGTGTCACCACTCGCTGTCATTCCCTCACTTCCAAAATAAAAATTTAATTTTGGGGCATAAATGCACAGTTTACCTGGGAGTAGATGTCATTGAACTGGGTGAGTCCTACACCTGAGTAACTAACTGTGCTTAGCACTGCACTGTTAGAAGGTTTTTATTTTACTTTTTGAAGTGGCGTTTTGGCAAAGCTGTAAGTTAACGTACAACCAGGGTAATAAACCGATATTAAAAGTATCTCGCACATATCTGCCTGTCTAGATATGATAATATCTGGGGGTTTGTGCAAGGAAACCACAGGTATTTTCCTTTTTTGAATGAAGGGAAATCCTGTGGACCTCTTTCACTTGCTGTGGCAAAGATCTTTGCTTTTTATAGCAGAATGGTGAAATGGTTTTGTCCACAACATGCTTCATCCAAACACAGCAGGGGGGCGAGCAGCCGAGAAGGCAGAGATGATATTTTTCCTTCAGGTAAATAATTGGCTTATAACAGGGATGCAGCAAAAGTTAGCAGTGCAGGTGTCTCTCCCCCAACAATATCTTCAGAGATTTTAAATAGGATATAGTTCAGTTGGTGGACCATGAGACTCTTAATGTCAGGGTCATGGGTTTGAGCCCCGGGCAGAAGATTCCTGCATTGCAGGGGGTTGGACTAGATGACCCTCTTGGTCCCTTCCAACCCTACAATTCTATGCTTCTCCGTGTCTTATGTCATGAGTGCCGAAAAGAAACATGCAGCAAAGTCTGAAAAAAGTGTGCTTGTAATGCAATAATAAATGCAGATGGAAGGCTGTGCCCTTTGTATCTGAAGTATTCAGATTTATCCAAAAATCACAGCCAAACTTCAAAGATGAATTCCCCAAATACTGGAACCCAAACAATCCCTGTGTGCCAATGAGCAGCTTTGCGTTTTTATTGTTTGCACTCCACGCCAAGGCCTGGTTACTCCAAAGTAAGTCCCACAGATTTCAGTGGAATTTACTTCCATGTAAGCACGCCTGGCCATTGCTGTATTATCCCCACAAGAGGTGTGAGGTAGAATTCTATTTAACTGCACCAACTGCCTCCTTTTAAACTGAAACATTCTGAAGCAACATGATGCAAAAGCAGTTCTCTGTTGCAGCAGCCTATGGGGAGAAGAGACTTATTGGCATATGTAATACGATTGGCTACCTTTTACACCAGATTCTTCATTGGAAGATGCTCGTGACCACTTCGGTCTATGGTCCCAGGAGTCTAAGAAGCGGTTGTTATTACCTTGGGGTGACTAAGAGAGATTTATTTATTCATAACAAAATTTACATATCGCTTGATTGTAAGAAAACCTCTGTGTGGTTTTCAAAAAAACGCAGCCACGTTGGGGGTTAGTAATGACTACCGTTCACCAACCCACCCTCTTCCTATTAAGTAAAACGAAAGCAAAATACAGCCCCACAGCTGATATATTTTGTTTATTTCATACAATGATTTCCACCCAAGACCACAAGGGGGTATATATGCTTACTTCCTTTTTATCCTTGCGACAACCCTGCGAGGTTGGAGAGGCTGAGAGATCATTGTTGCTCCTTCACTCCCTTACCAGGGTGGCAATGGGTGGCGTGACTGAGAAAAGCAGCTACATAACGAATGAACTAGGCTATGGGTTCCTTCTATGCCCTTTCAAGCATCCTTTTTAGTGCTCATTCGTGATTATTTGGGTTCCTAATACTTTTGGGATGGTCACGTATGACCCCACCCATACAGTGATAACATACTAGCATTGTGGAAGTGTCACAGAGCGAACGTAAATAGAATAATTCCACCACCAGTGCTTCATTTTACTATGTGAAGAACATGTTGCAGAAAACACCAAAATTTTAATGCTTGATTTTATCTAGATCTTGCCAGATTGAACGCAATCTAAAAAAGAGCCCTGTCCAATGTAGGAACTCATTTCAAACACCTAACTGGACGGCACAGCGTTTACACAATTAGCAACTGAGATAATGACTTTCTGAAGTAAATTGCAGGCAAGGGAGCCCTGATCTGCATTGGGACCCTGCTACTTCGGAGGGCGGGGGGGGGGGCGCAGAGGGGCTTTAAACCTTTGCTTCTTGCAAATGTTCAAACCTTTAAACCTTTGTCTCTGGTTGGAAATGAAGCAGTATGGCCACCCCAAACTTTTTGCAAGTGTGGATTGCATGAAAAACAGAAGTGTGTATGACCCCAGTTAATAGCACTGTGAACACAAATGATCATGAATGTGTGATAAAAAGGCATGGAGTGAGGCCATAGATACAGAGGAGCAATATCCTGATCTCACCATGGCTAACCAGATTCCCCGTAGGAATACCAAAACAGAAGTCCGCTTTTGTTGTCTTGCTGTTAATCCCCATGCTACGGGAATATAATTTAAAAATACGCGGACATCTCCAAATATCAAGGGTTTTGCTAATGCAAAGTTGATGCTGACAACTTTGGACCAAATATAATTTATCACTGGAGAAGCCCGCCTCATATGCCTCAGTGAGGCATTCTCAGAAATGCTGAGAAGTGTATCACTTTTCATAACATCACAGCGTGTTTGTTTTTAATTTTCATTACCGAAGTTGAGGACTATAGGGCAAACAGCAGGATACCAGTGGGGTATTGATAACAGAACGCCAAAAAGTTAAACATTCAGTCCCCAGATGTTATTGGACTACAACTCCCATCATCCCTGAGCTCTGGACTTGCTAGCTGGGGTGATGGGAGTTGTAGTTCAACAACATCTGGGGACCCACAGGTTGAGAAAGGCTGATCTAGTCCAACCCTCTGCGGTGCAGGAATCTTAAACCCATGGCACTGTGATTAAGAGTCTTATGCTCTACCAATGGCGCTGTTATTCCTGTAGCAACAGCAGCAACAAAATTGGTCTTTGTGCTCTTTCAACAGGTTATGAGAAGGAGATACTGTTGCTCCTACCTTGGTGGAGTTTTGTAATACCAGATCCGGTGGATCCCTGAGCACTCCCTTAATGCGCAATGGAGAAATCTCAGCAGAAAGACCGAAAAAACCGCAAATCCTCTAAACAAGATGCCCAGCCTGCTGAACAGAAGCTTGACACCGGTAACCGAGGGCTGAAGAAAGTGAGCAACAAGACCGTGATAACAGGAGGTGCTGGCTATTTTGGCTTTAGCCTTGGCCGCGCCCTTGCCAAATCAGGAACCAGTGTGATTCTCTATGACATTAACCAACCCCTCTGGGAAATTCCAAAAGGAGTAGTACTCGTACAGGTATTTATCATTTAGTATTATGATCGTAACACCCCACTTTTCTTTTCCATAAGCAACACATCATGTAGAGAGAGATTATTACCTGCTGTCAGGTGTAAGGCAGGTAAAGTGTGGTTGTGGGGGAAGGGTTTGCAAGCACCAGTGATCCGTGGCACCTGCTGCAATGGGGGTGGGTGGGGTAGGTGACTATGATCTCTGCAAGATCGGGGGGGGCGTGTCCAATCCTGCCTGTTTTGAACTTTCCAAGGACCAGGAAAACCCTCATTTAAAGGGGGGAAGTTCCAGGACAACACAATGAGATGGGAAGGACAACCTGTGGCTATCCCTATATTAATGAGACAGGCAAGTGCAAATCCAGAATTCTCCAGTATGGACAAACGCTCTCTCTTTCTGCACAGATACCCGTTGGATTTGCTTTGCAGTCCTTACATCAGAGGGATGGATGATGGTGTGTGAGGCCTCCTCCAACTCTTATGATGGCATGATTTGCACAGTATGTCTCCTGACCCTTTGCAATGACAGAGAAGATCTGCATGATCAAAGAACTGGGTCCTTGCCCTCTCTTCCCTGTTGCTGGTGGCCTTAGAGTGTGTATCTTGGCTTCTCAGCATCCTTTGTTGTCTGTTGCTGACCCCCCACTCAGGAGTATGTGATCTCTGTGTTCTAGGCAGACGTGAGGCACTATGACCCGCTCTATGCAGCCTGCGAAGGGGCAGACTGTGTCATTCACGCAGCCGCGTACGGAATGACAGGATTAGAACAAGTGAGTCGGCTTCTCTTCGTCTTGAGTTTCTGCAAGGAATCAACCCCTTTCATGTGGCTTTTCCAGATTGTGTTGAACAGATTTTCAGAAAATTTCCCGCTGTCCTAAATCAAACAGAGATCGGTTGGTAGTTTTTTCCAGGGCCCGCCCCTTTCAGAAAGGAAAATAAAACACACTAGACTCTCAGGCAAAGAAGCCCTGAGTGGATGCAGACAGTCTGGGATAGCTCAGTCTGTAGAGCATGAGACTCTTAATCTCAGGGTCGCGGGTCCAATCCCCACATTTGGCAAAAGAATCCTGCACTGCAGGGGGTTGGACTAGATGACCCTCTGTCAAGGAGCTGTCAGGCGAGCACAGGTCATCCACAAGTCAGGAAAGAACTTGAGACACAGAATGCAATTAGCTTTTAATTCACAGGAAGGAAGCAACACAGCAGCGTTCCTCTGGCTTGCCTCACCTAGCTTCTTCCCCTCTTACTCCTCTCGCTGGAGAGCCAGTGTGGTGTAAGAGCAGTGGACTCGTAATCTGGTGAACTGGGTTCGCTTCCCCGCTCCTCCACATGCCGCTGCAGGGTGACCTTGGGCCAGTCACACTTCTCTGAAGTCTCTCAGCCTCACCTCACAGGGTGTTTGTTGGGGGGGAGGAAGGGAAAGGAGAATGTGAGCCGCTTTGAGACTCCTTCGGGTAGTGATAAAGCGGGATATCAAATCCAAACTCTTCCAGATCCTGCCCAAGCAGATGTAAAATGCGGCAAGGGGGCGGGCTCCTCCTCTGGGCCTGTCTGGCCTGTTGCTGACCATTGTGCAGGACTCTCCTCAAGTGGGGAGTCTGGGGAGGAGAGCCAGTTTCTTGGCAGCAGAGGCAGCCTCGGACTCTTCTCTCTCTGAGTCTCACGCTGAGACTCTCAGCACCTAGGGCTGTCTTGGAAAACCTTCCTTCTCCTGACACACACACACACCCCCGATCACTCAGCCCTCCTGCATCTAGCACCTCCCAGCTTGACACTCCTGCACACTGGCCCCCTATGTCCCACCACCACTGTCCTGGGTCTAAGTTGTCATCTTCAGTGTCCTCCCCGGAGGGGTCTCTTAGACAGGTGGTGCCCAACGCTCTTCCTCGTCCGGCCAGACCCTGACACCCTCATGGTCCCTTCCAATTCTATGATGCTTTGAAAAAAGATGCCTGAGTGATGCTGAATTAGATCACAGACATTAAGCAAAGGCAACAGTAAGAATATGTACATTTTTTAAAGAAGAGAAATGTTTTATTTTCAGTAAACAATGTACTGAGAGGGGAGAGTAAGTAAATTATCATTTGTTGTTCCGCATCCACTTTTGGCCCCACCTAGAAACATGTGACCTATGGAGGACTATAAAAGGTTCCCTGTGCTTGATTTCACCCAAGAGTAACTAGCGGTTCTCCAGGGTCTTGGGCAAAGACTCCTTCCCATCATTTGTGGTCTGAACCTTCTAACTGAAGATGCCAAGGAACGTACCTGGGACCTTTGGCAGGTACACAGCCTCTGAGGAATAGCCCTTCTTGACCGCTTTTTTCAGATGATTTTTTTTGTGTGTGTGTGAAATTCAACTTTTACAAGCTGGCCTTCTTGCTGCCTAGGGAGCAAGCCAGGCCAATCCTTCAGAGACCAAAACAAGCTAAAGCAATTCATTTTGCTTTGATTGCAGCAGCTGGTGCGACATTAAACCTCTTCCTGCTTTTCCTAGATGCACAAGAGACATATTCGGTCTGTCAATGTCGGAGGAACCAGTGTCGTCATTGAAGGTGCGTACAGCCTCAGTGCTTTGTTTTGGATGAGCCCGGGCTGAGGATGGTCGGCTTGTTTACATACCACATCTGCCACAAATAAATCTGTGCTCAAAAGCAGTTCGCACAAAAGCCAGTCTAAATACAACGGTAAAGAATAATAATAGTAGTAATTTATTATTTATATGCTGTCCATCTGACTGGGTTGCCCCAGCCACTCTGGGCAGCTTCCATCACATTAAAACATAGTAAGACCTAAGACATTCAAAACTTCCCTACCTTCAGATGTCTTCAGATGTCTTCTAAAAGTCAGATAGTTGTTTATTTCCTTGACATCTGATGGGAGGGCGTTTCATAGGGTGGGCGCCACTACCCAGAAGGCCCTCTGCCTGCTTCCCTGTAACCTCACTTCTCACTATGAGGGAACTGCCAGAAGGCCCTCGGAGCTGGACCTCAGTGTCCAGGTTGAACGATGGGGGTGCAGACACTCCTTCAGGTATACAGGGCCAAAGCAGTCTAAGGTTTTAAAGGTCAGCACTGACACTTTGGATTGTGCTCGGAAAAGTACTGGGAACTAATGTAGATCCTTCAGGACTGGTGTTATAGGGTCCCGACGGCTGCTCCCAGTCATCAATCTGGCAGCTGCATTTTGTCTTAGTTGTGGTTTCTGAGTCACCTTCAAAGGTAGCCCCACGTAGAGCACATTGCAGTAGTCCAAGTTGGAGCTAACTAGAGCATGTACTACTGTGGCAAGACAGTGTGTGGGCAGGTAGGGTCTCAGCCTGCATACCAAATGGAGCTGGTAGACAGCTGCCCTGGACAAAGAACACAATAAGACAAATAACATCACTGCAACATAATGCAATAAACCCCCAAGAATCAACAATTAATAATTAATTTAGCAAGGATAAACATTTAAGAAGTAAGTATACAGCTTACTAATAGTTCAGGCTAAAGTATTCATTAAGCAATTCCCTTCTGCAGGCTCCTAGGGCTGGAGGGGGAAGCGAAACTAATCACCCCCTGATAGCAAACTCAGAGTCTTCCCACCACCACGGTTCTTTCTCTAGAAAGAGCTCCCTTTTGAAGGCTCCTAGGGACGCAGGTGGCGCTGTGGGTTAAACCACAGAGCCTAGGACTTGCCGATCAGAAGGTCGGCGGTTCGAATCCCCGCGACGGGGTGAGCTCCCGTTGCTCGGTCCCTGCTCCTGCCCACCTAGCAGTTCGAAATCACCTCAAAGTGCAAGTAGATAAATAGGTACCACTCTGGCGGGAAGGTAAACGGTGTTTCCGTGCGTTGCTCTGGTTCGTCAGAAGTGGCTTAGTCATGCTGGCCACATGACCCGGAAGCTGTACGCCGGCTCCCTCGGCCAGTAAAGCGAGATGAGCGCCGCAACCCCAGAGTCGGCCACGACTGGACCTAATGGTCAGGGGTCCCTTTACCTTTAGCTAGGGCTGGAGGATGCTGTAATGTGAGCTGGGGCAGAATCATTTGTTGGCTGCTGTTGCTTGCAGCCATCCTGAGATACCAGCCCTTTCCCTCAGGAAAGCTGATTTCCATTTGCCTCCTTCCCTCAACGAAGTGCTTTGTGTTTCCTATGTCTCTGCAGTCTGCAAGCGACGAAGCGTCCCCAGGCTGGTCTACACAAGCAGCATCAATGTGGTGTTTGGCGGGCAAACCCTTATTGACGTCGACGAGCAGAGTGTGCCTTATTTTCCTTTAGCAGAGGTATTGGGGCTGCTCCCCGTTTTAGCATTTGGCTGCACCCGATGGTGTGGGGGACAAGAGAGAGGAGGGCCGAGTTGTTGTTTTAAATGACCTCCCCACAACACAAGGGAAATTACGTGTTGTTTTTTTCCCAGCCTGTTGCTTTGGATCCAAAGTGTAGGGGTGGATCCGAAGAACTGGCGGAGCCTGGTCTATTAGCCCTCGGTCTGCCCCCCCCCCACCTCCCTGCCTTCTTGCTTAGAAGCTCATAGATAAACTATGGTACTTTAGGGGCTGTGATGGCCACTAATTTGGGTGGCTTTAAAAGAGGATTAGACTGTGATGGCCTGGGACTCGGGCTCGGGACCAGAGGAGACGCAGTCTGCACCGGATCCTTGCCTCAGGCATCATCTGAATCAAGTCTGGGGCCTGATCCTGATGAGTCCCAGTCTGCACAGGTTCCCCTGCAACAAACACCAGCTGGGCCGAGTCAGGGGCCTGAGCCTGTCCTGGCTCCAGATGCAGGGATTACCTCGTTGCCTTCAGCTGGGCCATCAGTTACAGCTGCTCCACTACCAGTTGGGTCAGGGGAGGCTGAGGTGGCCCCTGGGTCTAGTAACCCACCAACATCTCCTGAGCTGCAGAGACTGAGGTCTGAGAGAAGGAGAGACAAGTACTCGCAGAAGGAGTGCTCGCCTTCGGGCAAAACAGGGAGGTGAGTTGCTGGGGGACCAGGACCGGCCGCGACCCCAACAAAGATAAAAGGCTGTCGGACCCCGCCCCAGGTAGCGGGAGCAACACTGCTGTATGCTAGATGCTGCCGGAGATCCTGTACCTGTCCTTGCCTGGTTTTCTGCCTCGTGTCCTGCCTTGGCCCTGTCAGACTGTCTCCCAGCGGAACCTTCGGATTCTGGACTGGACCTGGACCACGTTTCATGGGTTACCCCCGGGCCCAGCACATAGACAAATTCCCAGAGTACCAGCCTATCAAGGACTACTAGCCATAACAGCTCTGCTCTGCCTCCACGGTCAGAGGCAGCAGCGCTTCTGAATACCATTTGCTGGAAACCAGAGGAGGGGAGAGGGCTCTTGTGCTTGGGTCCTGCTTGTAGGTTTTCCCCAAGCATCTGGTTGGCCACCGTGAGAACAGGATGCTGGACTAGATGGGCCATTGGCCTGATCCAGAAGGTCTTAGAACCAGTCATGGTGTGCCCCTGCCTGTCTGTCGTTGGGTTTGGCTACTGCTAGTCTCCTTGCCTTCTGTCCTACCAGTCTTAGTGGGCACCTGCCTCTTTTTCCTCCTCCTCCTCCTCCTCCTCCTCTCTTCCCCACCAGCCAGTGGTGTATGATGGGTTGCCAGTGCCCAGGGACACGTGGAGGGGTTGGTTGGATGGGAGGGAAATGGATGCTTGCGCATCCAGCTGCTTAAAAGCGTCCACAATCACCCAAGAGATTGCAGCCGCTGAGATAAGGAAAAAGAGTTCTTCCATTGTCTGGAGAGGTTGCTTCCCAGTTTGCATAGAGAAGCCATTTTCAACGGAGCCCAGTGATAGGAGCGTGCAGCTGGACTGAGGCAGCGCTGGGTGTTGAAAGTGTCCAGGGAAGCAATTTTGCAACCACCCCTGTGCTACAACACTGCCACCAGCTCTTGCTCCTGCTACTTCATCTCTAGACTTAGGTTACCACTAGAGACCCTTGGGCACGCTGGGATTAAGAACAGCCCTATATTTTTCTCCGTATGGTCCATGTAGGGTTACACCCCATGCTTTGGGGAAATTGAATTGCATCTTCTCACAGGTCTGTTAGGAGTAAGACACGTGGAATTCTTTTCACATGACATCACTTTCCCTACTGGTGTCCCATACTCCTGTAGGGCAGACTGACTGCCTCCCCACATTATTTTCACTCTTTTTAATAAATAAATGTTATTACAGTCTTGGTTAAATCCTAAGGGAGAAAGTGTTCCCCAGATTCAGGCAGAAATAAACCCCTTCCATCCATCTTCTAAGTTGGCACATAGAGGTGTTCTATGTGGTCCTCCTGCAATTGTGGAAGACCCTCTGCTGGGGATTTACCCATAACCCCGTGGTAAGACTTGGAGCTGTGATTAAAATCTCATTATACGGGCTGTTCTTTGGCACCGGGGATGTAGATGGTGACTGACTGAGTGGGAGAAAAACGTATTACTTGTTCAAGTAGATCTGTTGGCTTACGTGCTTTGGTATTTGCTAAATAATCCCAACTAATTCATTTGATTTCTTTTTAGCAAATGAACGAGTATTCCAGAACCAAATCAATTGCAGAACAGATGGTTCTAGGAGCAAACGGAGTGTCTTTACCAGGTACTTTTCTGTGATCTTAGCCTGTGGCAACCTTGGGAGGGAAATGATTTTATTGTATCCCCAGAGTCGAGCAGCGATTAAGGTTCAGACTCAAGAGGCTCCAGCTATGAAGTTATTCCAGGTTCGCATCTCTGGCCCTGCTCTTGGAGACTGAGAGACCGCAGAGCCTGGGGTTGGCAGGCAGGAGTCCGCAGAGGACACTCCCATGCCACCAAGGCCTGTAGGCTCAGAGCCAGGACCTCCGTGGACACCTGCCCTTGAACCTGAAGAAGCCAGTGCCTCCCATTGCACCTCACTGGTCCAGCAGCACAGAGAGGGATGCTCACCTTCAGGATAGAAGGTTGCCCCTTTAAGACTCCAAAGCTATCCATCAGAGGAGCCTAGAAGCAGGGAGGAGGAGGAGTCGGGAGATGCTGAAACCTCTGGCCTCTCTTGTCCCATGTGGTCTAGCATCAGTTTCTTCAATTGACGTGTTTGGAATCAGCCAACGGCTTCTTGTCCTGTTTCCTAGGAGGTGGCAAGCTGCACACCTGTGCTCTTCGACCGCCCGGCATCTATGGGCCAGAAGAACAAAGGCATTTTCCCCGGATGGCCGTACGTATTGTGACTTGCTCAGAACACTCTTCTGTGAATGTGGGGGGAAACACTACCAAATGAACCTACACGGACCCTGAGGTCATCTTCTGAGGCCCTCCTTCGTGTGCCTCCTCCTCGAGAGGTCCGGGGGGTGGCAACACGAGAACGGGACCTTCTCTGCAGTGGCTCCCCATCTGTGCAATGCTCTCCCCAGGGAAGTTTGCCTGGCGCCTTCATTGTACACCTTTAGGCGCCAGGCAAAAATGTTCCTTTTTAACCAGGCCTTTGGTTGATTAGATTTACATCCTATGCCCCTTTAAAATGTGGGGTTTGGCGGGGAGGGGCTATTGGGTTGTTGTTTTTATTTTTATTAGGTATTTTGTGGTTTTCTATCTTGATTTTATTCTGTGAACCACCCTGAGACGCCCCCGGGTATAGGGCTGTATATAAATTCAATTAATAATAATAATAATAATAATAATAATAATAATAATAATACCACCATGGGATGAGACCAGTTACAGTTAGGTAGCAGAGAAAACAAGCCACGCAAGGAAAAGTTGAAACAGCTGGATATGTTTGGCCTGGAGGCGAGAAGACCAAGGGTGGGGTGGGGGCAATGAATAGTGCTCCTCAAACACAAGAAGGGTTGGCACATTGAGAAAAGCAAAGACATGCCCTGGGTTTACTCTGCTTGGAATACAGTGGTACCTCAGGTTACATATGCTTCAGGTTACATACGCTTCAGGTTACAGACTCCGCTAGCCCAGAAATAGTGCTTCAGGTTAAGAACTTTGCTTCAGGATGAGAACAGAAATTGTGCTCCGGCGGCAGCAGGAGGCCCCATTAGCTAAAGTGGTTCTTCAGGTTGAGAACAGTTTCAGGTTAAGTACTGACCTCCGGAATGAATTAAGTACGGTACTTAACCTGAGGTACCACTGTACCTGAATAGGGCTTGCTTTAAAAATCTCCTGTTCTTCAGCTCAGGAGAGCCAGTGACAATTCTGCATCACATCTCGTTTGCCCCTCGTTGTAACTGGCAACGTTATGTTTCAATCATACCTTCCAACAGTTGAATATTCAAAGAGGGATGTTTGTCTTCACATTTGGGGGACCAGAGACCCGGATGAACTGGGTTCATGTCAAGAATCTCGTGCAAGCTCACATCCTCGCCATGGACGCTCTCACACCTGAGAAGAACTATATAGCTGTGAGTATATCGTTACATGTGCTCCAGTTTTTCAGGTGCCGAACGTTCTGGGGATGTGCAGAGCGTTTCCTTGGCGTGAGGCACCTGGAGGGCTGTGGCATTTTTGGGATAATTGATTTACTAAGCAGCTTTTCGGCAGAAGTTGCTATGTAACGCTAAGAAACCCACAAAAACACCAGTGTGGTTTTGAAATCAGTGGTTAATATCAGTGAAGCACCAAAAGATTCAAGTCCACCATGTTGATTCAAAATGACTTCCAGGTGTATCCAAACATAGATGATGATGATGATGATGATGATGATGATGATGATGATGATGATGATAATTTATTATTTATACCCCACCCATCTATCTGGATTTTCCCAGCCACTCTGGGTGGCTTCCAACAAAATATAAAAATACAATAGTCTGTCAAACATTAAAAGCTTCCCTAGATAAAAACCTGTTCCTTGCTGTCATGCAAAATTTGGCTATAGTATCTTGGGAAGTGTCCAACTCCCTAGAAAACAGATGTTCCAATATATATATTAAGTTTACTATATGGCTCACTGCTATAACTAATTTCCCCCATGAACTTTCCCTGACCCTGAGGTCATAATCTGAGATTCTTCTCTGTAGCCCACCTCCAAGGAAGGTCTGAAGCATGCGGCTAAGAGAGCAGGACCTTTCTATAGCATCCTGCCATTTATGGAATGCTGTCCCAAGGGAGGCCCACCTGAATCCACCCTTGTCCTCATTTTGGCGCCAGGCAAAGCACAGGCATTTGGATAGCACCAGTGACATGACGTTGCACTGTTAAATCTGTTTTTGATACGTTTTGCCTGAGTTTATTGTTGTATTTATACTTTGGCTATATATCAAACCATCAGGGTTTTTGTTACTGTTTTGTTTTGGTGGGCAATAAATTTAATGCACCTAAACCTTCGGAGCTTCCAGGAAATCATACAGTTCTCGGTTGAGCACAAAAGGTGTCCAGGTAGGTTGTTTTCCTTCCTAAGGCTGCAGGGAAACCGTACATGTAAAGTTCATTGCCAATGTGTGCCTTGCATGATCACTGGCCATGCTGGAGAGTTTAATGTCCAACAATGTCTGTATGGCCACAAGTTCCCCATGTCTGTTCTGATCTCTTTCCCCTGTGTTCTTTGTAGGCTGGCCAGGCATATTTCATCAACGATGGCGAGAAGGTCAACCTTATTGAGTGGTTAACCCCACTGGTGAGTGCAAGAGCTGTTTGTTATAGACACAATTGTGCTCAAAACCTCTTAAGCCTATTGGCTGTGGTGGTTGTGACGGATGGGAGTTCGAGTCCAGTATCATCTGTTGGGCTTCAGTTTCTCCGTTTCTTTTTTAATGTGCCTCAAGTCTCATATGGCCTGATGTGATGCAATAATTAATAAAGGCAGCTGCATAGTGTTGGGGGGGGAAATCAGGTGAGTATAGGGGAGGACCTCCTTACAAACCATAGATGACTATGTATAATGCAAACCTTTGCTGAGTATTTTACCAGTGAAAATTTCCAGACACAGAAGTTTTTTTTTGTAAGAAATTCAGTAACAGGAGTTTTAATTTGTTTTGGTCTTAATTTTGGACTTAATTTTAACCTCTGTATTTTAAATTATGGTTGTGATCTGTGAGTGTTTTATTGTTTTATCTTTCTCGAAAACTGCTTTGAAGTTTTCCTACAATCAAACAGTACAGAAATGTTATGGAATGGATAGATCGATAAATGAACAGCTGCATTCAAAGCTGTCTGGTTTCAGTATTTCAATGTTTCTTTCAGTTTAAAGGATTGGGTTGCAGCAAGCCATGGATACGTATTCCTGTTCTTTTTGCTTATTTTTCAGGTAAAATATTTCCAGTTGTTTGCTCAACAGTTGTTTGGGGTTTGCTTGTTTTTACAGTAGTTCAGACAAAACCTTGGGTTTGCACTCGGAGTGAACTAGGAATTTTATCTTGCAACAAACCATGGCTTGAAAAGCTGGCTTGTTGAACCGGCCATTGTGGTAAACCATAATGCTTAAACTGAGATGTTTGGAAGCAGAAGCTAAACTCTGCAGAAATCCTTCTCCCAATCACAAAAGATCTGAGTTTCTGAAGCTCTACAGCCATTGTTTAGCATTATGTGCAGATAAGCCCATTGCACTATATCGGCGCCCATCTCAACTGAGACCTGAGGGGGCAGAGGTTAATGTTCTCCGTGCACACACACCCCTGGCCACAACTGCATTGTCTTGTGGGAAGGATGGGGGAAAGTTTCTGTGGGGAACTTCACTCCTATGCAGGTGTTGAGGAGGGGAGGAATTTTGATCAGGACAACAGCAAGTGAAGAGAAGGATCAACCTTTCACAACCCGGCCTCAGCCCAGATTGTGGCTGCCCATGGTAACAACTGTCTGAAACCCAAATGTTACATTACATATTTTAATTTAATGTATAATTTAACCCAACCTTTTTGGAGCTGCAGGCACAGGGAATCTTATTAAGGAGACAAATAACAACCCCGATGCCAAAGAACAGTTTAATTGCAGCTCTTTTTAGCAATATAAACAAATAAGTTGCTAAAGTTTGACTCGAGAAATGCAGTCAGGGCTCAGCGGCAGAGTGTGTGATTTGCGTGTGGAAGGTCCCTGGGTTCAATCCCTGGTATCTGCAGGCAGGTATTGGAAATATGTCTGTCTGAATGGAGCATTGCTACCTGCCTGTCCTGAGCTAGACAGACCCAAGCATTTGACTCACAGCTTTGTGCATGCACTGCTATTTCAAGCGACCATTGTATTTATCAAGTGCTTTTTTTTTCTTTGTACAGCTGTGGCAATGGAACACTTCCACAACATGTTAATGCCCATTGTTGAAATCACACCTTTGGTCACCAGAAATGAGGTAACGCATGCCTACGTTATTACGTGCTGGTTTTGTTTCATAGAATCAGGAGTGTAGAGTTGGAAGGGACCATCAGGGTCATCTAGTCCAACCCCCTGCAACGCAGGAATCTTTTGCCCAACGCGGGGCTCAAACCTACAATACTGAGATTAAGAGTCTCATGCTCTACTGACTGAGCCATTTGTTGTAGTAACTTATACTCTACCCTTCAAGCAAATTACCAGGGCGGATTACAAAATAGAAAAGCACAAGAAAACAAACTTAAAAACATACCAAAAGCCCTTGTAGTGCAGAGGGAGCTTTGCAATCTGGCTGGCTGGCTTTTTCCCGCACAAAGAGCCCATTTTACAGGTGGAGAAATCTCCCAGGTCACGTCCCAACATTCTAACCATTACGCCACACTTCTTTCCCCTTCTAATTTTTCCTTCGTCTTTACTCTGTTGTTACTCTTGGCTTGCATGACATACGTCTGATGTTCTTAATGGTATTATGAATTGGCATGCTGCCATATACATTTTTGTTGTTGTTCGTGTTGGCAGAAATTCTAAAATAAACTATTGTGCTTTTCAAAAAGAGGGTTTAGCAGAGTCGTGGATGAGAAAGCTATCACTGGCTACATATCACAAAAGCTATGTCCATAGCTGTCAACTTACAGATTTGAAAATAAGGGATCAGCAGCCAAAATAAGGGATCGACAATTACTTTGATAAAATACCTATTTTGTTGCATGCAAATGGTTTTAGATACCTATTAGGTCCATAAATTATCATATAGCATATATTCAACGCAAAAAAACAGCAACAATTTGTTGTTGACAAAGCAAGCTGGACATAGAAAGGGCCCCATTACCTTCAGTAGCTTATTTAAGAGACATCGTCAATAAGGGACAGCAGCGGGACATGGCGCTGGAATAAGGGACTGTCCCGCCAAATAAGGGACGCTTGACAGCTATGGCTATGTCCTGCCTTCATTGGATGCCTCTTAATATCACCTGCTGGGAGTCGCAAGTGGGGAGAGGGCTGTTGTTCTCAGCTCCTGCTTCTGGGCTTCCCATAGGTATCTGGTTGCCCACGGTGAGAACAGGATGCCAAGACTAGGTCGGCCTTTGACCTGATACAGCCGGTGCCTTCTTAGGTTCTTAGGAAAAACATCATTTTAAATGTGCGATGGAAACGATGATGGGATGAAGGGAATTGTGGTGCAGCGGCATCTGGAGGGCACTGAATCTGGGAAGCCCACCCCAGACCAGGTACCCTCCATTGTCGTTTGCTCTCATGTTGTTTCAAAACAGTTTTTAAAAGAAACCCAACTCCTTTGCTTTCGCTTTGCAGGTGTACAACATTGCTTACACGAACACGTTCAAAATAGATAAAGCCCGGCAACAGCTCGGCTACGCCCCAAAAAAGTACTTGTTTGCAGACTGCGTGGATCATTTTTTGAAAACCAGGCCCCACAAGAAGAATTATTTCATGCTGAAAAGCTTCATGGTGATAGCCCTGTTCATTGCCCTGATCATCCTGGCAGTTTACCGTCAAGAAGTTTGGGAATTTGTTCACAAGAACTGGGGGAAGTATCGGCATCTTGTCGTGCGATAAACCAGCCGTTCTCAGGCACAGGGTCGGCCGGGGGAACATTGCCCTTGGATCGCATGGTCTGTTTTTCTTAGCTCTAAAGTAGTAGGCAGGCAGGTACATTAAGTGGAATAAGAAACATACAAGGTGGCTAACAAACAGAAAGCCAAAATGGCCACCGAAAATCACACTCAGGAGACTCGCGCAAGGGGAGAGGGTGTCGTTTTTATATCAGCGGCGTCTGCATTCAGTTGGTTCCTCGTCTTTCGTCAAACTGGAGAAGAGAGGGGGTCTTTCAAAGGCTGCGTACAAATAATCCTCCACAGACACATCAGGACGGCCTCTTGCCTCTCCAGGTCATGATGAGAAATGAAGGTGAGAAAGAGATCCAGGAAAACAGTGCCAACAGCGAACCATTTTGCACGGCACCGGATGTCTCCCACCAACTTTGCAGCACAAGCTGAAAATAAAACCACACCTGAAAACCTGCCTGTGTTTCTCCAAGGGCCGAAGCCAACAAAACAGGCCTGTGGAAAAGCAGGTCCACTGGTCTCGCCATGTTTACATATAATATGTGGTTGGAGAAGGCAGTGGTCTGTCCTTTACATGTGAATAAGCAGGGGAAGGTTTCTCTGTGTTGTTTGAAAAGGGATGGGGAGGGGGGGGGAACCTGTGGCCTTCGAAATGTCGTTGGACTACAACTTCCATTGGCCCTGTGATGTAGTGAATTGAGCAGAATGGAAGGCAAGAGGTGGGGGGTGGGGGGCAGGCCGAATTTTGGCCTTGGCCAAGGTGAAATTTGAAAGACCAAAGACAATCCCTGGAGGTTGTCGTTCCAACACCACCTGGAAGGCATTACAGTAAAGAGGGGAGCGCATCTGCCTCACCCATCTATTCTTGTTTCTTTTTATGTGTTGTCTCCTCCGGTTGCTCGTTTTAACGGATCAATTTATAAGCCCCGCCTTTCAAGAATCAAGGTCCTTTCCAGCATTAAATGCTACATTTAATAACACTGGTCTAATCATCAAAAATACAACATGAACTCAGACCAGGCCATACCATCTCATCCCTTAGCCATAGTCTGTTTCCGTTAAGTCAAGGTAAAATATTAGGGTTTCAAAATATATTGGGATGGGGCCTGCCTAATGCTGTGTGTTAGCATTGCCCAATTGTGGGGCCACTGCCAAAAAGGCTCTGGCCGATGTGTATGTCAGCTGAACTCCCTTTGATGATGGGCATCTGAACAAGCCTTTGGATACAGGTCTGGAGTTACGGGCAGGCGTCTATGGATGTAGGTGAACCTTTAATTTCAAGGTCACTGCCAGTATTTAAAAATGGGCCTGGAAGTGCACCAGTAACCAGTGCAACTGGTACAAAATTAGTGCAATATGCCTTGCCTGCCTGCTTTAGGGTATTAACTTGGTACTGCAGTATCTTCAAGTTAACGGGGGGGGGGGCGTATTTTTTGTTTTAAAACACCGTATTTACTTGAATGTAATGCACACCTTTTTGGGCCAAATTATGTTGCGAAAATTAGGGTGCACATTAGATTTGATGGCACCAGCCAGCAAATCCTATTTTGTTTCAAGGTTTTTGAAAATTTGATGGCGCATTCAATTTGCGTAAATACAGTAGATGTGATTGGGTAGGATATGGCAAATCCATAAATTGGATTGTGTTCCATTGAAATACGTAGACTAACAATCTTATGGTATATAATTGTAGAGTTTGAAGGGACCCTAAGGGTCATCCAGCCCACCCCGCCCCCTGCAATGCAGGAATCCTGCCTCCTGCTGTCCCTAGGTGAGCTCTAATTCAGCAGGGCTTACTTCCAAGTAGGGATGGGGAAGAAATTCGGTTCGGTTTCCATTCAAAGATGGATTTATCAATATCACCCTTTCCGAAGCAATACAAAATTCATGCATTGTATTCAGGGAAACTGATTGCAAAAATGTGTGGTTTAGTCAAAAACCCACATACGAACAAAAAGCGGTATTTTTAGGAGAAATTTGCACTAAAACCCTTAAATGTTTTGGGTTTTTTTTTAATTAAATAAGAAATTGCTGTAGAAATAAGGAGAACTGAGGACTGGGGAAATGAGCAACGGAGAGAATCGAAAGCGACAACCGAAATGGGCATGTCGTTCCATTCCTGCATGGTTTTGCAGTTCGTATATATTTAGTTCACCGTCTTTCGCTCTTCTCCCCATTGAAAACGCGTGGTTTTTGTCTAGGCAATGAATGGGCTGATATGCATGTCAGGCCTGTTTTAGAACAGCGAGAGAGAGCAGTATTTTCAGTCCCCGGGGGGAAACGACGAAATAAAAAACGAAGTATAAAGGGAATTTCACCCGTCAACCTTGCGAGTGTGGGTCTCTCAGCCGCGTTCCTTAAGGGCATTGCAGTGATCGCAATTGCATTGCAAACGGCAGCTTATCCCGATCCCGAAACCCGCCCTAGCTAGAGAGAGAAACCGGGATTTTAGAGAGCAGCAAAATCTTTCAAGATCACCTTTCCAAACAACGGGGAGCAAATTACCGAGATTTCGGGTGGAAGAGAGAAGGGAAAAAATAAAAAGATTATCTTGGCAGCGGTGGGATTCGAACCCACGCCATCGAAATGACTGGAGCCTAAATCCAGCGCCTTAGACCACTCGGCCACGCTACCATCCGATTGCAGAGAGGCTCTGAACGGCATATAAAGGACGTCGGGAAATTCTTGCAGCGTTACTTCCGGCTTGCTTCCTTTTTTTTCTTCCCCGTTCAATGCAATAGGAAGGGAGCTTCGCAGCAAATATTCCCCTGCAACTCTCTGTTGCTCGCCGCCGCCCTTCCTGCCAGATAAGATGGTTTCCCCGCTGCTCCGAGCAGAAAAGCAAAAAAAAAAAAAAAAAGGGAACCACCGTGCAGACTCATTGCACTGCCATGTCCTGCCAGGTTGTGGATTTATTTAAGTGAGCAAGGAAATAAAATGCGAGCTCTCCGACACGGTTTGCTCCCTGCTCCGAAAGTATATATATATATTTAAAAAATGGGTCTGGAGATTAGGATTGCTCTGCCTTAACTGCGCCCTAGAAGGCAACCCCAGGCGCCCAAAAATACAGTAAATAATGGCGTCTCTCGCACCGAACTGCAAACGTGGACCTGATTATTTTGCAAGGGTTGCTGTTGTTGCACATTGTGGGCACGGGGTGGCGCTGGTGCTCCAGCATTTTCCTCCAGGGTCGCAGAGTTAAGAGGAAAACGTCCACTAGAGACTATCCTTTGCTTCATCCTGTTTTCTTGCCCTAGTTAATTAACTTGCCACAAGTCCCAGTGAAGGGACAGGGAAGGTATTCCCTGTATTTTATATTTAAGTAAATTGTTCTGCTCTGATAAATTCTTTTCTAAATTGCTCTGTTAAAATTGCATATTATCCTGCTTTGCTGAATTGGGAAGAGGCCCACTTCCTCTTTCTGCCGGCTAGCAGACAGCGAGCAGCGGCTTTGCAAGCTGGGAGCTACTTCCTCTTTCTGCTGGCTAGCAGGGAAGCCCATTTCCTGTTTTTTCTCTCAGCTAAGTAGAAACTGCAGTACTCTCTGCACATGCTCTCTGATGCAGTAATGCAAGAGAAGAACACACGAACAAGGGAAGGAGGGGCGTTTAGATAGCCATATGCCATATAAGGAAGTAAGCTAAAACTTGCCAGCTGATTGGAGAAGGTTTTGGGGAAGCTTGGGGGAGGGAAGGGTGTTTTCAAGGTATAAGAAAGTTTGCAAATGTGAAATTGGGCGTAGCCAGTCTTTGGAGAGGACTCCACTGGCTGCCTCTGCGCAGATCTCAATAAATCTCTTTTCTCTGACCAAGAAGTCTCTGGAATTGTTTTTCCCCTCTGGCCACGGGGTTGGCGGACCGCTGGACCTCCGGGTACTGCTAATCTAAGGCTTCATTTTGGGGGCTCGTGTCCGGGATGGGTCCCCACCCCACGAAAGGTGGACCGAGGGGCCAGACTCGACCGGGTGAGCAACCAGGACCAGGGCTCGCAATCTCCAGCGCGCACCCTGCCAGTTCGTAGGGGGAGATCGCCACGCTGTGCCTGAGCCGAGACACCCAGTCGAGAGAGAAAAGAGGACGGCCGAAGGAGGGGTCCGCAGCGGAACAGGTAAGCCCAAGGGAAAGGGCGTGGTAGGAAGCCCGATCAGCTTCCTCTGGCTGTGAGCAGTAGAGTGCCGCCAGAAAAGGGATAAAGGGTCTGGCTGTGAGCAGTAGAGTGCCGCCAGAAAAGGAACAAAGGAACTGGCCGTGGCAATAAGGTGCCGCCCCGCCAGACAGGGACGGGAAAAGGGAAAAGGGGAAACAGAGGTGGCAGTAGAGTGCCGCCAGTAAGGTTGGGGAAAGGGGAAACAGAGGGAAAATTATTTTGGTGTGTTTTGTGTGTTGCATGTTGGAATTATATTGGGGTGTGTTTTGTGTGTTGCATGTCAGATACTCCAGCGGCTGAATTGTCAAGTGTGGGCCGGGGCTTAGCGTCCCCTTGGCCGAGCGATTGCAGGGCTGTGCATTTCTTAGCAACGCGAGTTCGCCAAGTCACAGTCTGTAGTGGTTGGTGTGTGAAAGGATCTTAAGCCCGGTTAGGAGCGGAGTATCTGAAAAAAAAAAAAAAAAGGGGGTCTGGGGCAAGCCAACGTAGTCCTCTGAAATGCTTTTTAACCAACTGGAAAGCAGCTACGAAGCATGATGATTGGGTTCAAATTGAGAAGAGAGAGGATGTGAGGTTGATTGGCCCACCCAAGGAACTAATTGGCCCTTGGAGGGCAGATTTAATTTGCAACTAATCAACCCACTATATCAAAATATCTTGAACGTCCACCCAGACCAGATCCCTTATATTCCTACCTGGAAAATCAATGTAGAAAAGAATCCACCGTGGCTGAAAGCCTGCCGAGGCGACGCCCCACAAAATACAATTTGTGCAGTCTGACCGGCAGGGAAGTCAGAAAAGCCTCCGGTGATATCAGAGCCGGAAGGAGAGGAAGGAGAAGAGGGGGAAGTCATTAAACCGCCGCCACCCTATGCTCCACCAACTGCCCCTCTAGCGAATCCCCCAGGCCCAGGGCCCCAGGACCAGGGAGGAGCCGGCCCTCAGCCTGAACCCTCCAAGGTTGATGAATTAGAGAGCAAAGAGGAAGAGGATGATGAGGAGTTTATGAAGGGACTAATTGAGTTAGCAAAGAAAGGAAAAAATGTGGACACAGTATCAGACAATTGAGATTGCAACAGTATGTACAACCCTATGCGAAAGAAGTGGATGTTAGTTCCCATTTGTTGGCAGCAGCAGGATGTTTCCCAACACAAGGGAAGTAATGGCAGAAGGAATGGATAGAAGCAGCAACCAGGGCGTCCCTCTATAAGTCCCATAAGGCACAGAAAAAGGGTGGGACTGCAATGATGCCTCTATGCAGAGTGTATGACCCACCAGCCCCCCAGGACAGGGTGGGGAAGCACCACCATGCACTTATACAGTCCAACATGTGCCTTTTTCAAGTGCTGATGTGTGCAATTGGAGAAATTAGAACCCTACCTTTGAGGAGAACCCAGATGATATTGCCAACGCCCCATTATAAAGGCTGCCTTTGTAGCTCAGGCAGCGTCCAATATTCGCCAAAAGAAAAAATCCAGAAGCATGAGGGGTGCATCGGCTATGGGCTGGAATAGATGTTGAAGTTAGCTCAAACCACTTACAATCAGAGAGATGAGGAAGCCCAGAGGAAAAAAAAAAAAAAGGAGAAGTATCAAACAAGGAAGTTGATGGCATTACAGGCCACCACACCCACCCCTCAGGAAAGAGGAAGTGCCCGGGGAGGAGGGCGAAGCCGTCTGGGGAGGAATCAGTGCGCCATCTGCCGACAGGAAGGGCACTGGAAGAGAGAATGCCCTATTCTATTATTAGGAAGAGATTTGTTGGTAAAGTTGCAAGCCCAAATTACTTTTAAGCCATCGGGAGAAGCCACATTGTCCAATATGTCACTTGGGGAACTGGTTGTGGAGGCACCCCTGAGGGAGTACTGGCACCTCATGATGGTAAAAGAAGAGGAGGGACCCATCCCCGCCAGTATTCTGGAACAAGTGAACCCCCTAGGAATGGCAAAGAATGTCCCACCAATAATCGTGAAGCCCAAGCCATTTGTCAATCCTGTTGCAGTAAATAAGTATCCCATCCCACGAAGGGCGACTGAAGGGGTGTAGGTGCATCTAGAGCGACTGCTCCAACATAGGATCTTGAGGCAATGCCAATCACAGTGAAACACCCCTTTGTTACCAGTGAAGAAAGGAAGCAGGCTATTATCCTGATACCAGAGGCAAAGAACTGCAGAGAACTCTGTGGCTTTCTGGGGTCTGCAGGATTTTGTAGGATATGGATATTTAATTACAGCATCATTGCCAAGCCTCTACATGAGTCAACCAGAGGAACTGAGAGAGACCCCTTTGTTTGAAACACAGAACAACAGCAAGCCTTCGTGGATTTGAAGAGGGCACTACAGCAAGCCCCAGCGCTTGGCATCCCAAACCCTGAGAAACCCTTTATTCTATTCGTGGATGAGGACCAAGGGACGGGGAAAGGGGTTTTGTGCCAAAAATTGGGAAGCTGGCAACAGCCAATGACATGAAGGGTACCTGAGCGCCTGACGCCTACAGAGCAAGGTTTACCGCCGTGTATGAGAACAGTTGTGGCAGTAGCCACCCTACTGAACAAAGCAGACAAATTTACTTTTGGCCAAGACACTGTTTGTGTGACCCCGCATGCAGCCCCAGCTCTGCTTGACATGAAGGGTACCTATTTTCTCTCCCAAGCGAAGATGAGAAAGTGCCAGATGTTACTGCTGCATCCGCGTTTGAAGTTTCAGGTCACCACCGCCCTCAACTCAGCTACCCTGTTGCCAGGAGAAGGTGAGGAGCAGATGCACGATTGCATTGAAGTAATGGATGAAGAATATTTTAGCAGGCCTGACCTCAAAGATGAAGCAAACCCCCACTGGCCTTCATGGTTTGTGGATGGAAGCAGCTTTGTTAAGGCTGGACAGCGAAAAGCAGGCTATGCAGTGGTAGCCTTGGAAGACCAAGTGATCGAAGCGCAGCCACTCCCGCCTGGAACGTCGGCCCAGCTGGCATAAATAACAGCGCTCACCAGAGCCCTGACCCTAGCAAAGGGACAGAAGATAAACATTTATACTCTAAGTATGCCTTTCTGACTTTACATGCCCATGGAGCCTTATGGAAGGAAAGAGGTTTGCTTACCTCCAGAGGAAACCAGGTGGCCCACCCACAAGCCTTATTGAACTTTCTGGATGCTGTATGGGAGCCCAAGGCAGTGGCAGTTATCCATTGTTATGGACACAAAACTGGACTAGGAGAAGTGGCCAGAGGAAACCGACTAGCAGACAGGGTGGCCAAGGAAGCAGCCCGGGAACCAGCTCCCGCGTCAGTTATTGGAGCACTGGTCCCTGGAAGGATCTTGAACACCGCTGATAAGCCAATATACACCAAAAAGGAAAGGGACACTGCAGATGCCCAGGGGCTGACTATGTCCAAAGAAGGATGGTACCTTACTCATGATGACAGAATATGGATTCCAGAGTCCCTTTCTCAGCAGATTACTCAGAGATACCATGAGTCCACCTACATGGGACCAGATGCCACAACCAGACAGCTGAAGCAGTGCTTCTATATAGCCCACCTTTATCAACTGGCAGCCCAGATCTCCAGGAAATGCCTGCTGTGTCAAAAGAATAATCCTAGAACCGGACCCTTGGCTCCCCCGGGGATTCAGCATAGTGGAACTGCACCCATGGAAGACCTTGTTGTGGATTTCACTGAATTGCCCCGCTGTGGACTATACCGCTACCTGTTCGTGGCGATCTGCACGTATATAGAATGGGTTGAAGCCTGGCCCACCAGAACTGAAAAGGCATTTGAAGTAACCAGGTGCCTGCTTAGGGAGATCATTCCCCGCTATGGACTACCTAGGTCAATAGGATCTGACAATGGACCAGCCTTTGTCCACTCAGTTTTGCAATAACCCCCCATGCTAGTCAAAATGTGCAGTTTAATAATTATGTGCAGTAATTCTCCCGAGATTTTTTCTCTTTCTTAACAGGTGGACCCAGGCCCACTGCTGTTACCTCACCCCTTGGGTCCACCACACTTAAGTGAAGAAGGCTATTTTAGATTGGACAGTTACACCAAATCCTGATGATCCTCTGAAGCTAACCATCTCCAGAAGAGCGCCAGACGACTGGACAAGTGGATGGGAGGGACGCCCGCGGGCAGCGTCCCCAACGTAGAGACTTTTTTCCCCAGCAAAATTTAAGGCACCGCCAGGACTTTTGATATTGGGGCCAGAACTCTTTGATATAGTCACTCCGTATGTCAGGCCTCTGCAAGGGTGGATATATTCCTGTGGGTATATGTTAATATATGTAGAGGGAGAAGCCCCTTTCGGATACAGTATGTTGGGAGGAAATCATGAGAGTATTTAGCATCCACAAGGACAGGTGGGAAAATTGGTTAAGATAATAGGCTCCTCCTCAGAGAGGTGGGACACAACCTCCCAAAAAGCAAGGCAGCTGATAGAGCACGAGTATCAGTGGGCCCTTCAGCAATAAAATAGATATGTCCTAGATAATATTTCAGTCACCATTGATCACATGGAAACAATGATAGCCAGGAACCCGCTGAAAACTACAGGAGGTGATCTATGGGGTTGGTTATATTCCTGGCTGCCTCATGGCAGTTGGCTCAGGCATATTGTGGTATTATTAGCAGGGCCGCTGTTAATCCTTCTGCTTTTTTTTTTTTTTGCTTCTGTATATCCTGCTTCGTGCAATGCTTACAAGGTGTGATGCAAAAAGAATCATGGCCCTTATTGCTCTTCCCCAGGATTATAAACCCGAGAGACCAGGACGAACCTAGGAGATAGGTTGTCCCAAAAGAAGAGGAGGGAATGAAGGGACAGGGAAGGTATTCCCTGTATTTTATATTTAAGTAAATTGTTCTGCTCTGATAAATTCTTTTCTAAATTGCTCTGTTAAAATTGCATATTATCCTGCTTTGCTGAATTGGGAAGAGGCCCACTTCCTCTTTCTGCCGGCTAGCAGACAGCGAGCAGCGGCTTTGCAAGCTGGGAGCTACTTCCTCTTTCTGCTGGCTAGCAGGGAAGCCCATTTCCTGTTTTTTCTCTCAGCTAAGTAGAAACTGCAGTACTCTCTGCACATGCTCTCTGATGCAGTAATGCAAGAGAAGAACACACGAACAAGGGAAGGAGGGGCGTTTAGATAGCCATATGCCATATAAGGAAGTAAGCTAAAACTTGCCAGCTGATTGGAGAAGGTTTTGGGGAAGCTTGGGGGAGGGAAGGGTGTTTTCAAGGTATAAGAAAGTTTGCAAATGTGAAATTGGGCGTAGCCAGTCTTTGGAGAGGACTCCACTGGCTGCCTCTGCGCAGATCTCAATAAATCTCTTTTCTCTGACCAAGAAGTCTCTGGAATTGTTTTTCCCCTCTGGCCACGGGGTTGGCGGACCGCTGGACCTCCGGGTACTGCTAATCTAACCAGAAGCTTTCATGCTAATTTCTAAAGGAAGCTGGCCGTGTGTAGATAAAGTGGGAACCAAGGAAAAGACAGTGCTGCTCTTATTTTCCCCCACCCTCTGCTCCAAATAGGCATGCAAGCGTATTGCAGTTTGCATTTGCTCCCATACAAATGAGTGGGTCTTTATTATTTATTCCCCCCAAATATTTTTTTTCCTGGGGTGGATGAGGGTGAACAATTGAGGCTATATGTCATGGGTAGGCAGACTAAGGCCGAGGGACTGGATCCTGCCCAATTGCCTTCTAAATCCAGCCCGCAGGATTTAGCTCTATTTTTACATGAGTAGAATATGTCCTTTTACAGTATTTAAAATGCATCTCTGGATTATTTGTGGGGCATCGGAATTCGTTCTTTTTTTTCCTCCAAAATATAATCCGGCCCCCCACAAGGTCTGAGGGACAGTGGACCGGCCCCCTGCTGAAAAGGTTTCCTGACCCCTGCTATATGTCCAGATAATAACAGTTGTACTAGCATGTATGAATAAATTGTTGGTTTGCTACAGTCACAGACCAACAGGATTAAATGCACAATTAAAACCATCCATCTCCTTAAAACAGTTTAAAACAGATATATGAAAATATGCTCGCTTGCTCTTTCTTAAATGAAGCCAGCAAGACAAAATTATCCTCATCTGCACTGAAGTCAGAAGCTTGCTTATTTATTTATTTATTTATTTATGGCAAACCTTAAGCAAAACAACACCGATCTACAGAAGAATAAGATATTCCTGGGAGTTTTCTTAATGGGGGAGAATCAGCACATTATACACTGAAAGCACTCAGAACAAAAAAAACTGTAGACTTGGAAGGGTCCCAAGGGTCATCTAGTCCAACCCCCTGCAATGATGGAATCGCAGCTAAACAATTCCTGATAGATGATGGCCATTCAACTTTTAAAAACCTCCAAAGAAAACCTTGCACCCACAATAAAATACTTCTGGGAACTAGACTTTCTGGGTGGTGGAAATTGTAGCTCTGGGGAGGAGTAAACTACAGTTCCCTAGGATTCCTTGGGCGGGAATGTTTTTCAAAGGCACCTTTCTATACCCAAGTATTAAGTGAAGCCTTATTTACCTAGGGATCCATCAGCCACGCCATCCCCGGACCTTGGAGGGAACAAAAGTACCAGGAAAGCAAAATCTTCTTTGGAGAAAAAGAGTTTATTGAAATCTGTGTACAAAGACATTTTGTACACAGAGACAACCAGTTGGATAGCTCCTGAAAATACACTGGCTGTAAATACATGGCATTTGGCAGGCATTCTTATACTGTAGGTACACATTTCTCCACCAATCACCAATTGCCAACCTATAGGTACACCTCCCTTCCACCAATCACCAATTGCCAACCTATAGGTACACCTTCCTTCCACCAATCACCAATTGCCAACCTATAGGTACACCTTAGGAGGATAATCACGTTAAGCACGTTCCTTACCCATTTCCCTGTCTTTTGAGCCTACGTGGCTCCTCTTATTCTTTACTTGACCAGTGTCACAAGCCAAACCTGCTTAAGCAATCTTTATTGGAATCTAAAGCCAAAGCTTGCTCAGGCAATCTATATTGCAAACTTGACCAGTGTCACAAGCCAAACCTGCTTAAGCAATCTTTATTGGAATCTATATTGTGACAGAGCTAAACCGTCCCTTCCTTCATTCCCTCCTCTTCTTTTGGACAGCCTTCTGGCTCGTCCAAGGCAATAGGCTGGTATTCACGCATCAAAGCTATCACTCGGGGACCCATCATGCGCGACATTGTTTTGTGCACCATATTTTGCAAGCATTGCACCAAGCAGGGAATACAGAAGCAAAGAAGCAATAAAAATAAAATTGGTCCTAAGAGCATAAAAAAACATTCCTCTGAGCCACCCATTTGGCAAAAACTTATCTAGCCAAGACATATTCCATCCTTCCCACATTTGTACAGGGACGTGTGCCACCTTCTCAATACTTGCGGCTAGATTACGGATGGCTTCACCATGATCTGAAATATTGAAGCAGCATGCTCCCCCAGTCAGGTTGAGGGCAGCACAAAATCCTCCTTGTTTGGCCAGAATAAAGTCCATTCCCAAACGCAGCTGGAGGACAGCAGTGCGGGTCTCATCCAGCTGGGTAGCAACAAGGCGAAGGGCGGTGGCCGTTGCATTGGCCACAATCTCTACTACTGCCTGGAGTCGGATTATGCGATTTAGATTGTACATGGGCTCTCTGGCACCTGCTACTAACTCATCAGGGTTCCAGGAGGCCGGATCATAGTGGGCAATTATTCGCTCAGGTGGCCATTCATCCTTTCCCCACGTCTGCTTGCTCCCTGAGGCTATATTCATGATATCAACAGATCTGTGATTGCGATGGGGAAATAAGGTGGTAGGGAGCAGCCACATGGGGGGTAAAAGGAAGGCTGGATAACAATTGCCCCACCAACCGTTGGGGAGGTGGTGGAAAGCCTTTGTCCCACAAATCCAATATACAGGATCCTTGTTCTGGGTGGCCATATGGTCACCCATAGAACTAAAAGCTAAAAGATTTAAATTGGTGCAGGCTCCGCCACACTCAGTGGTATCAGTGGGGTTACACGTACACTTGCATGAGGAGCGCCCAGTAAAAGTTATATTGTGTCCAAGGGTGGCATTTTTGGTCTGGTTGACACAGAACCATCCGGGAATCCGATAAACCCGGAGGGGATAGGGATGATTCCAGTATGGGCCCCACTGGAATTTACTTCCAGTATACTGGATTCGGGTCCGATTAAGAGGCAACGGAAGCAGGGGCATGCCCCCAGCCGCATCCAGAGGTCCCAAGGCACAAACAAGGCAACGGGTCCTATTCTCCTCCTTAGCTACCATTTCTGCCGTTTGCAGCCAGCGGTTGTAAGGGTTGTGGATGCCCCGCGTGACCATGATACGGGTAATGTTTACCTGGGAGATCCAGGACCCTACTTCCCCCTGGGCCAGAGCGCAGGCGGGTTCCCCAACTAGGAAGAGAAGGAGAACTGTCAGTGGGATGGAGGAGGGACGCTTCTTCCCGCAAATTCTATGGCGCTCGTGCCAGCAAAAAAAGAGAGAGAGACATCCACGTGACAAGGGCAGTTGAGATAACTCCCACCCACTAACGCCAAGAATGCCAGGGCTCTTCCCACCACAGATCAGTCATGGTATGGGTCTGGAAGGGGGGTTGGGGTTACCCGGACGCTCGAGTTGGTTAGGGAAACAAGGTCGGGGATACCTCCAAGTGTCAAACCCTATGGTGTGGAGATAAAACCCCTCAATCCCCGGGGGATGATGGTACCCCTGATGGGTGGAGGATAACCTTGCCCCCCAAGGAGAGGGTACCCACGGTGGATGGGCCACTACACACCCACACGAATAGGTAGCCGCCTGTAAACTGCAAATGCTTGGTGTCAAAATCCCCACTGCTTCCTCCTCACACCATATAATGCATACTAAAGTTCGTTCAGGGTTCTGGACGTTATCAGGGGACAAAGGCTGCAAGGCTGGAACGTTGGAGGTGCTCCCGGCGGGCGCCCCTCCCATCCAATTATTCAGCTGTGCGTAGAGATATCAGCTTCCGGTGTGATATCAGCAGAGCGGTCGTCTGCCAGGCGTCTGGCGATAGTCAGCCGGAGGGAGTTCTCTGGATCTGGTGTAACTGTCCAGTCTGAAATAGCTTTCTTCACTCGAGTATGGTGGACCCACGGGGTGATGCCAGCAACCTTCACAGCAGTAGGTGTAGAAAGTAGCACAGTGTATGGTCCCTTCCAGCAAGGCTGTAGGGGGGGCTCGCTGCCAGTCTTTCACCCACACTTTATCACCTGGCTCGAACTGATGGAACCGTTCAGTTAACACACATGAGGTGCGAGCCTGGGTCCACCTGTTGAAACAGGAGAGAACTTGGGAGAGTGACTGTACATAGTTATTCAATTGCATATCTTGGTTAGCATATGGAGTTAACATTCCAGTCTTGTGGCCATAGCAATGGATAACTGCCACTGCCTCGGGCTCCCATACAGCATCCAGAAGGTTCAATAGAGCTTGTGGGTGGGCCACCTGGTTTCCTCTGGAGGTAAGCAAACCTCTTTCTTTCCATAAGGCTCCATGGGCATGTAAAGTCAGGAATGCATACTTAGAATCTGTATAAATGTTTATCTTCTGTCCCTTTGCCAGGCTCAGGGCTCTGGTAAGCGCAGTTAGCTCTGCCAGCTGGGCCGATGTTCCAGGCGGGGAGTGACTTTGCTTCGATCACCTGGTCTTCCAGGGCTACCACTGCATAGCCTGCTTTCCGCTGTCCAGTCTCAACAAAGCTGCTTGACTAATCTTTCTACAAACTCTTCATCCTCATCATCCTCTTCTCCTTCTGACTCATCAGTCTTGGGTTTGGGCTGGGGACCAGCTCCTCCCAGTGCCTGGGGACCTGGGCCTGGTGGAATTGCCTGAGGGGCAGTTGGTGGAGCATAGGGTGGAGGTGGTTTAATAATTCCTCCCTCCTCATCTTCTGGGTCTAGTATCACTGGGGGCCTTTCTGACTTCCCTGCCGGTCGAACTGCACAAACTGTACTTTGTGGGGCGTTGCCTCGGCAGGCTTTCAACCATGATGGGTTCTTTTCTACATTGGTTTTCCAAGTAGAAATGTAGGGGATCTGGTCTGGGTGGACGTTCAAGATATTTTGATACAGTGGGTTGATTAGTTGCAAATTAAGACTGCCCTCCGATGGCCAATTAGTTTGTTGGGGCCAATCAACTTCACACAATGTCCTCATCCTCTGTCTTCTCAATTTCCCCAATCATCATGCTTTGTGGCTGCTTTCCAGTTGTTTAAAAAAAAAAAACATTCCAGAGGACTATATTGGCTTGCCCCAGACCCCATTTTTTTTCTTTTTTTTTTTTTTTTTTTTTTCTTCAGATACTCTGCTCCTAACAGGTTGTAAATTCTTTCACACTCCACACACTACAGCCCTACAATCGCTCGGCCAAGGGGGACACTAAGCCCTGGCCCACACTTGACAATTCAGTCACTAGAGTATCTGACATGCAACATACAACATACAAAGCACATCAATATAGTTTCAACATGTAACACACTAAACACACCAAAATAATTTCAGCATGCAATACACAAAACACACCAAAGTAATTTTCCCTCCTTCTTCTGTTCCAAATTTTTGCTGGTGGCACTCTCCTGCACAACCAGTCCCCCCCCTTTTTTTTTTTTCCTGGTGGCTGGCACTCTACTGCGCAACCAATCCCCTTTATTCCTGGTGGCCCACCTGCCACGCCCTTTTTTCCCTTCCTGGCTGCACTCTACTGCATAACCAGGTGAGGCTGATCAGGCCTCGCCCTTTCCGTCGGGCTGCCCTTTCCGTCGGGCTTACCTTTTCCGCTGCGGATTCCCTTCCCCTCGGCGCCGTCCTCTTTGTTTTTCTCCCTCAACAAGATGTCTCCACTGCAGGACAGTGTGGCTGGCTCCCCCCACGAAACAGGCGGGGTGCGCACGGGAGCCTGCAAACGCTGCTGAGCTGTTCACCTTGGTTGAGCCTGGCCCTCCGGTCCATATTTGGGGAGGGGGCTTATCCCGGACCAGCCCCCAAAGAAATGAAGCCTTATTTACCTAGGGATCCATCAGCCACGCCATCCCCGGACCTTGGAGGGAACAAAAGTACCAGGAAAGCAAAATCTTCTTTGGAGAAAAAGAGTTTATTGAAATCTGTGTACAAAGACATTTTGTACACAGAGACAACCAGTTGGATAGCTCCTGAAAATACACTGGCTGTAAATACATGGCATTTGGCAGGCATTCTTATACTGTAGGTACACATTTCTCCACCAATCACCAATTGCCAACCTATAGGTACACCTCCCTTCCACCAATCACCAATTGCCAACCTATAGGTACACCTTCCTTCCACCAATCACCAATTGCCAACCTATAGGTACACCTTAGGAGGATAATCACGTTAAGCACGTTCCTTACCCATTTCCCTGTCTTTTGAGCCTACGTGGCTCCTCTTATTCTTTACTTGACCAGTGTCACAAGCCAAACCTGCTTAAGCAATCTTTATTGGAATCTAAAGCCAAAGCTTGCTCAGGCAATCTATATTGCAAACTTGACCAGTGTCACAAGCCAAACCTGCTTAAGCAATCTTTATTGGAATCTATATTGTGACAGAGCTAAACCGTCCCTTCCTTCATTAAGGACATGGTCAACAGACTCTATTGCTCCACATTTGAAGCAAATTTGCTCAAATAATTCCGGGCGCTGTCATTTGTTAAGGGTTGGTGAGGGGGGAAACTACAGTTCCCAGAATTTTTTTGAAAGAACATGCTCCGAATGTGCTTTAAAGGTGTGGTGTATACACAATGACAGATATGAAATGGACATTAGTCAATCAGAAGAGAGTGAGGGTGATAAAGGAAGAATATGACAGTTTAACTGGCAGATAGGGCCTGGCTAGCGAAACAGCAAGAGGTGCTTAGGGGTCTGTCTGGCAGGATAAAGCTGTTTATAATTTCCTGAGGAAAATGACCTAGAAAGGGGCTAGAGGCAAATTAACTGCAGATAGCCATTCTATTAATATTATTATTAATCTATTTTTCCCTGACAGGGACTCAAAGTGGCTAGGAAGCAATAGATTTAACAGCAGCCGTTCAGTTGTGGGGAATTATAAGTGAAACTCTTGTTTAAACTCAAAACAGTGTTTCTGACAGAAAATGACCACGCATTCATGAAACTATTTTTGGCCGCTATCTCATGAAGAACATCAAAGCGGTTTACAACAAAAGCACACAAAAACTGCACAGTAAAAAAAAAGTCTGACAGTGTATGCGGTGAGGGGAACCCACATCAGTCAACTATTGTGGAAAAGATGTTCATATTCTTAATTTCCTGACTAGGCCTGGTGGAATCATGCCTTTAAAAGTGAGGCTGTCTAGTTTTATCCCTCACCGGGTATTAATAAAATTACAATTGTCATAAAATAAATCATTTTTTAAAGGCAGTTCTTGTTGCCATCTGTGCCTCAGCTTCAATTTTCAATTTTCAAAATTCACCTGGTTCAGGGAATAAGTGGTCACTGGGAACTTCAACATCAAAGAATCTTCGCTGTGGGTTTATATCCTGCTCTACCACATAAACTTATTTAATACTGTACATTTATGCCCCACCTTTCTTTCAGGGACCTCAAGGGGTCTACATACTCCCCCCCTCCCCGTTTGACCCTCACAACAGCCCTGTGAGGGATGGACATAGCCAAAGGGGGGGCAGTTGTACCCCTAAATCAATACAAAGCAATGCAAATCTTAGGTTCCCCCCCAAAAAAACCCTGGCTACGCCCCTGCTGTGAGGTAGGCTAGGCTAAGCTACAGTGACTGCCCCAAGGTTTCCCAAGCAAACATCACGGCCCAGTGGGGATTTGAACCAGGCCCAAGTCCAGCGCTCTAACCATTATGCCACACTGTGGAATCCCCGGTTTCTTGGTTGCTACTGACAGGGTGCGGCGACCAGGGCTGCAACCAATGCCGGATATATGTATAAACTAAACAAGCTATAGCTTAGGGCCCCACTCTCTGTTCGAATTCCATGATTGCAGTCATCGGATTGTTGTCTTTCACATGACGGTATATGTTTTGACCCCACAGAGTGGGAAGTGATGGAGACAGGATGTTTGTGCTACTGTGTTCCGTGAAGTGGGACTATTGTCCTTTGCCCTTTTTCTCTTTGCTGTCTGATGCTAGAGAGGGTGCCATGTTGCAGTGCTCCGTGTGTGTTTATATGTAAATAAGTAGATTAGCCAAAATGCTGAGTTGCTGAGGTCTGTCACGCGCATGATGCGCAAACTCTGTGGATCCCTAAGTGTGCCGGTGTTGGTTGGCATTGGTCACTGTGATGTTTGGGCTGAAGAAAGTTTATGAAGCTCCTAAATGATCAACCAGGAGGGAGGGAACATGCCAGTCTGGCATGTGTCTCTGCCAGGGTCCTACTCGAGTGTAGGCTGAACTCCTGACACTCTCTTGGGAGCCCCCAAAAAATTTAAAGGGGGGAAAAACTGGATGTACATTTCCAAAATATAAGATAAAAACAAATAAAATAAAACCTACATACAGCAACAGTGTTTTGTGTTGTGTAGGCTCCTATGATGTAATTAGGTCCATAAATTACTATATAGCATATATTCAACGCAAAAAAAAATTGTTGTTGACAAAGGACAGCTGGCCATATAAAGGGCCCCATTACCTTCAATAGTTTAGGGCCTCATCAGACCTAAATCCGGCCCTGGCTGCAACCACCCTAGACTGTGCTGCCCTGCTACCCAGCTCCGACTAGGCACCTCGTCTCGCGCTTTAAACGCGCGCTCGATGCGCTTTAAACCCGCTCTGCATGCGGACGCCCAGAAGCCCCGCCCGGCTCTGCTTCTGGGCTTGGAGACCCGCCTCTTCCCTCATTCCTTCCCTCCCTCCTGCTCCAGCTCCTCCTCCTGCTCCAGCCCGGGGTGAGAACGAGGCGTGCCGTCGGATCCCTCGCTGCGTAGGGAGAGTTCAGCAGGGAGGCTGCAGGCGCCGCGCTCCGGAACGTGCTCGGTGCGCCCCAGTCCCGTCCCCGGGGGAAGCAGCAAAGCAGCAGCAGCAGCCGGCGCGCGCGGCTTTTGCACGTCGCCTCTGCTCCTGGCACGCTTGCAAAAGCCTGGCCTGCCTCTCTGGAGGCGACTAGCTGGGCCGTCCTTCTGCAGAAAAGAGAGCGAGAGGGGTTGGCGAGGTGGAAAGCAAGCAGGAAGCTTTGCTGTTTTGCAAAGGTGTGGATCTGCGTGGAAAGGTAGGCCCGGGGCTTGCAATTGTTCCTGTCGTTTGTTTGGGGTGGGCAAAGCAAGGAAAAGCATTGGCATGGGCCTCGTGTGTATTTGCGTGGGTTTAGGTCAGCTTGGGTGCATAGGGGACGCTTGTGTTTGCAAGGCCGCCTTTGCAGACGGCCCAAAGCTCTGGCTAGCGGCAATCGTGGTAGCCCGGGGAGGTTTCTCTTCCTGCCCCTCCTTAGGAGCGGTTAGATGTAAGCAGCGCCCGGGCTGACCCTCCTGTCATCCCCCCCTCCCGCCTTCTTTTGCTGACACGTCTGAATTCGAGAGCTTTCCTGGGAGCGTCCGCGCTGCTGACCTCAGTGCTGGCGACTGGGGTGTAGGTAGGGTTGCATCAACACACAACTGTGCTCTGTGTGACTGTGGGGGTTGCGAGCGGCCGCGTGGACAGAAACAACCGTCTATTGTGTTCCTGGCTGCACAGTGGGCATTTTGTTTTATTTGCCTCTCGTGATTCGTTCTGTCAATCATCGGGATCAGGAAGGGTTTGGGTGAGTTTGCGCATGTGTGCGTTGAGTTTTTTAATTTTCTAAAAACCAAGATCGTGATCAGCTAGTGAGTGTTTTTATGAACCGATCTCCAAATGCATTGTCATTTAATGAGAACAGATTGAGGCGGGGCGGGGGGAGGACAGCTCCTCCAGAGTATCTGTTGGTTGAATATGTCTCCTGATTTGTTTGCAGGGAAGTTAGACGAAGTTGGCTGAATATTGAGCGTTTGTCCTCATCTGTTTGCGGGGAGGTCTGATGAGAATGCATCAAGCCTTATCCCACGCTTTCCAGTGAAACTAAGAAGCTGCCTTCTACTGGGTCAGAAAATTGATCCATCTAGTTCAGTATTATCTCCACTGACAGGCAAGGGATACCCCTAGCTCTCCTTATTGGAGAAACTGATCTTTTGGGGAAGCTGATTTCTCTTGTACAAGATCTCCAATTTTAATTGCACAATTCAAATTTGCTGCAAAGTGATTGAATTGCACCCGAAAACAGCAAGAGTTTGGAAACACCTTTGGTTGCGTGTGTCCTTCTGTAGAGTTCCTGGGTTCTCTTTTCCTTTAGATCTGACAGAACACCATATTTGGGTGGCGGAAGGAATTCTGCCCCCGATTAGACCGCAATCCTAGGCACAACAACTCAGAAGTAAGACCCATCAAATTAGGAATTAGTTATATGATTGCCACTTTACAGCACAATCCTAGGCATGGCTACTTAAAAACAAGTCCCAGTGTGTTCAGTAGGGCTTAGTCCCAGGTAAGTGTGAGCAGGATTGCAGCGTTAGTTACTTTGTTTTGAAATTAATATACTGTATACTGCTTTATTCGGCTATTCGTCTCTGGTGGTTGACTGGCGATCCTTGACTACTCGTTTCTGTTTAAAGGAAGGGATTTTCTCTTGTGGCAGAGAATGTGCTTTGCATATGGAAGGTCCCAGGATTTTACCCTCAGCCTTTCTAGGTAGGAATGGGAGTGAGCCTGGACAGTTGCTGCCAATTGGTTTAGACAGCACTGAGTTAGATGCACCAGTCTTCGAATTGGGTACCCTGGACTGATCTGTGAGGAAGGCTGATACTTTTCTTCAGGGATGGGCTCAATTTTCACGTATCACCAAACCATGGCTAAGCGTGAACCAGTGAGTGTGTGAATGCACAAAGCAAAAACTGTTGCTGCTTTCAACCTCTGCCTCCTGCTGTTGCTACACTACCTGTAGATAAGCCATGGTTTGGTATAGCGTTGTATCCAAACCTCCCAGCAAACCACAAACTCTGACCAAGATTTGTTCTTGGGGGAGACAAACCACGAGCCTGGGTTTGGATGTAATCATAAGCCAAACTATGGCTGAGCTCCACGTAACGCAGCAACAGCATCCCCGGGGGAGTGAAGCAGGCAGGATTTCCCCCAACTACGTGGGCGTTATCCCTCGTTCACGCCTGACCATGTGTTGCGTTTCTGCTTCATGTGAACAGGGGCTATGGACTCTCCGTTTCCCCTTCCCCCCTTAACATCTGTGTTAAAACCGCTGTGATGTTGACAGACCCTAGCTGTAGCTGCAGCAGATTAGGAAAAGGCTGAGCAGGCAGAAAGTCATTTTGTTCAAGATTCAGCTATCCCAGTATAAATGCTCCCAAAAGACAGGACGTTCGGTGCCTAAATGATGGGTAGCGTTCTGCTAGGGTGCTTTGCAATAAGGAAGCAGCCATTATCTTTTAAGAAGGCTGCATAACTGCTTGAGGAAGGGAAAAGGGTGAAGGCTTTGGAGTCGTGCTGGAAATAAGGGGAATGAATGCTGGTTTCCCCCCACAATGCCAGCACCACAAATTAACACAGAACATGGTTGGGAAACCCAAATGAGGCCTTCCAGGCCTCTCCCCGCCCTGCCCCCAGCCCTTGAAATTCTCCCCAGGACAAACTCCACATTTTTACCCCCATGTAACATGTGTCAGTGGATTCTGGTGATGCCCCTTGCTTGTCTGGAGAGAGAATAGGGGAACTAGCCTGCTGTTAGGATGGCCAAATCAGGAACACCCTAGACCCTGAGATTTCAGAGTACAAACCTGAGACCCAGGGGTGGTCCTGGCCCCCGGTGATGTCAGAGGAGTAGGGTCTGGAGACAGAGGTTAATTGGGAGAAAGGAGTGGACAAAATGCTTGCGCTGCAATTTGCAGCTGACTCTTGGTGGGTTGAAGCTTGCAAGTTGCGTGCGCAATCTGATAGGTAATTAAAGACACTCTGGTGGACCTGCAGATTTAAGCTTTCCACCTGGAGGGGGGCCAGGCAGACTTGGAGACATCAGGTCTGACCTGCAGGTCTGGCAACCCTGCTTACTGTACTAGGGTATTTGTCTGAGGGGCATCACTGTAGGACACCAGAGTGTGTCATTAGTATGGTGTTTGTGTAGTGGAACAGCGTTTTAGAAACTGCAGCACCGCAGTCCTGTACATGTTTACCTGAAAATAAGTCTGGCTGAGCTTTCTCCCTGGTGAGTGTGTTCCGCTGAACACACTGGGACTTCTCCTGTGAGTAAACATGCTTAAGCTCACAGTGCAAAAGAGCATTTACAGTAGGACGTTGCTGGGTTTTAATGCACCCAGTGTTACGTAATGGAATTAAACATTCTGTAGTTGAACAAAGGCAGGGATGATTCTGATACCCAGGAATAGCCATTTGTGTTTTTCCAAAGTAGGAAATGCTCACCGGCATAAATGACAACGAGATTGCAGCCTGCTTCCTTTTCTAAGCAGAGAATGTTCCTGGACTGTTGGATTGCAGGTTGTTGATGTAATGTCATGGCAATCAAAGGCACACAGTCAGCAGATCTGCTTATTGACAAGCTTGGATATGTTCACATAGTTATGGGGATCTGAACATGGAACAGATGGAGGAAAGGGGGATACTTTTTTCTCCCCCCCCCAAAAAAATGGCTGCACAGTACCAACCTCCTGCACGGTTAAATGTTATGCAATCGTTGCCGTGCCAACACACCAAAGTGTTGCAAAAATAAATAAGAAAATAAACATTTGACTTCATATGTAGATATCTCATCATGTCCTACATTACTTGATCAGATTATAGCTTCATGGGGACTGAATCAACATACCTATCTGGGTTTTAATTCAAAGAAAACCATACTTTGGGCTTACAACTTATGACCTGCATCACGTACAAAGATGAATACGAATTTGAATTTTCTGCATGGTTTGTGCAGAGCCTACTTTTCATTCAAACGTTGCATGATTCCTTCACTTTCTGGGTGTTAAAACCCAAGAGATTGTTGTGTTTCCTAAAGCTCAATGCACACTGGGTACAAGCCCTAAAGAAGAAGTAAAAATAAATTTCCAAGATACAAAATGGGTGGGGAATTGTTTCCGACAGTATTTGTTGGAATGCTGTGTAAAATAACCGCTGCTGTTTTCAACATAAGGTAGCAGGCTCTGGAAACCTCGTGGGACAAAGACAGCGTTCTGACTTACACTGTGAGCGCAGGCAGGAGGAAATGGAAATTACGGCCATAATCATCATTATAATAATTGATTCTGTGGTTTGGGAGAGAAAGTAGTTGTTGTCTCTGCAGATTTACTACTGAATAAATTTTGAAAGTAGCATTAAAAGTATTCTGTAATGCTATTTTCCTCTCTCCCTGCTAGTAATTCAGTCAATCAGTAAATCTTTATTATTACAAGTAATTATTATTTTGTTGCTATTGCTGAATTTAGAGCCCTGTTGCACTGTTCAGGGTGCAGATTTATACACACCTAACGTGGGCACAAGCCCCTGAGTGCACAGGCAGAAGATAGCAGTCTTGTATGCTTTTCTGTACTCTGTTAGATATGGGTGTTTTACTGCGTTGCATTCCTGCATTGCAGGGGGTTGGAATAGATGGCTTTTGGGTGTACCTTGCATTTCCTTAGCACAATTATAGCTTTGCAGCTCTGATCCTGGCAAGTAACAAAATGCACTTTCTAAATTCCATACCGAATCAGTAACCCGTTGAGACAGCAATCCTAGGCACCTTGGAGTAAGTCCTAGTGGACTCGATACGACTTTTTTCCTGAGCAGACATGCCTAGGGTTGTCTTGAGCTGCTGGTTCTTGTGCCCTTCCCAAACTTGCATACTTTCTCAAGATCGCAGGCAACATTTGGAGATTACACAGTGTTTCCAGAGAGTGCTGAGAAACAGTTTTGGACAAGACAGTTCTGGGAACCAATGCTTCTGGCCGGGTGGGGTTTTTAATATGTAGGTAAAAGGTGTTATTTTAATGCAGTGATGGTGAAGCCATGGCTATCCGGACATTATTGGACTCCAGATCCCTTCAGTTCTAGCCAGTATGACCAACAGTCATGGATGATGAGCCATGTTGTGTATGTTGTATGATAGTCTACCCTACATCTGGAAGGCTATAGGTTCCCTATGCTGGTTCTAAAGAAATGTGGGTTTTGAGTTAGAGGAGAAGCTGCATAAATCCCGCTTGCTTTCAGCCTGATCTCTAGATGTGTCTGGGTTTGTTTTTATATATAAAAAAAATCATAGAGTTGGAAAGGTACCCCATGCAATACAGGAATTGCAGCTAAGGTATTGTAATTGGTTTTAGGATTTATGCTGTCTTTGTAAGTTGCTTTGAGTCACTTCCATGAGTAAAGCGATGGAAAAAAAGATAGTCTCACCTTTGCATATTTGGAAGTAGGAATGGGGTAGAATTCAGTTCACACTTACACGTATTTACAGGCAAAATTGTAACTCTGAAGGGTAAACTATGGAGCCCAGAATGACACCTGCAGAATGGCAAAAGCAGGAAGTGTACAATTTCCAAATATCGCAGCAGGAAACCTAGTTGTTGGTCATGGCCCTCAAGACCTAATTTGGGCTTATCAGCTGACAGTCTAGGGGACCTGTCCCAGAACACCTTCCTCAGTTCTGAGACGCAATTTTAAACTTTGGAAGAAAAGTGGTATATAAATGTAGTCAGTAAATAAATAGGCTCTGTGTACACAACAGGCAGAAACTGATAACGGGAGCAGAAGTCAGCATTCTAAGAATTTCACCTTTTACTATTCAAGTTTTTAGTCCTTATGTTTTTTGAAATTCAGGAAAGGGACAAAAATGTGGCAAAAAGGAGCATATTCAATTAAGTTTCATCTCTCATTATCTGTATCTCTTGGAGAATTCACAGAATTTTGGGGAAGCAGAATTTGGATTATCTTTTTTTGCGGGACGCGGGAAGCACAGAATATATACATAGCACCATGATGAAATATCAGGTTGACCATCAACAATAAGAACCTTCTTGGAGCTGCCAAAACAACTCCAGCTTGAGCACAGGGCAAGTTGCCATTCCTTTTAGATGAACCTTTTAAATAAAAGGTCTCTGTCCTCTTATTGGCACAAGGTAGTGAGACTGGCCTCATTGACAGGCTCGTTGAGATCTCGAGCAGCAGAATGACTGGGGGTGGCAGGAAAAGAGTCTGCTCATTTGGCACCTGTACGTGGCTGCCTCCTTAAAACAGAGAAAGCACAGGATGTTCTCCTGGAAGCAAACTGCTCCTGCATGCCAGGAAGATAAGGCCTGGAATTGAATCTGTTTCAGAAGCATGTTCAGTACTGCTGTTAGTGCAGCATTAGTGCTCAAGCTTAGAGCACAAGAGAAGTGCATTTGAATATTCTCTGCGCGAGATTTCCAGTTAATAATAATAATAATAATAATAATAATAATAATAATAATAAAAAATAATATTGGTCTCCAGGGTTGTTGTTGTTGTTGTTTTGTGTAACACTCTGAATAATTCTCGTTCTGGTTTTCGTAATCTTTCATCATTCATGTAGTTGTGTGGCTTGGTTTAAGGCCAGACATCAAACCAAACAGACTTGTTCCTGTGGAAACAAGGAATGCCACAGAAGGTTACTTATTACTTTATTGAAGGGGTCAGCAACCTTTTTCAGTATATATACTATATACTATATACGGACTATATTTTTTTTTGGGGGGGGGGGGAATGAACGAATTCCCATGCCCCACAAATAACCCAGAGATGCATTTTAAATAAAAGCACACATTCTACTCACGTAAAAACACACTGATTCCTGGACCGTCCACAGGCCAGATTGAGAAGGCGATTGGGCTGCATCCGGCCCACGGGCCTTAGGTTCAGTGACTTTCTTGTTCAGTGACAATTGTTAATTGTAAAATGTAATTCTGGCCCAAGCTTAAAGAGGTGCCATTTATACAATTAGCAATTGCTTGGGTGACTTTTTAACAGTAAGCAGGGGAGGCTGATTTGAATCAGGTGGCAGGAAAGGATTAAAACCCCTTTGTGCCCCCCCCCCCGCCGTCAGGAAAGTCTTGGTTAGTATTTTAAATGAAAAAGTAATTGTTGTGTGAGAGCCAATATGGTATAGTGGTTAGCGGGTTGGACTAGGACCTGGGAGACCAGTGTTCAAGTCCTCCCTCACTGGGTTACCTTGGGCCAGTCACAGTCTCTCAGCCTAACCTACTTCACAGGGTTGTTTGTAAGGATATGCCACCTTGAGCTCTTTGCCAGAAAGGTGGGGCAAAAATGAATAAATACATATAAATCCATCCATGCAATTGCTAAATGTCTTCTCTATGTGTTCAATGCTGGGGTCCTTCATTGGGACAGGATCAGTCCAGCCATGGCGGCAAATGAGGCAGTTGTCTAGGTGGCTTCCCGCTTTTCAGATGTTGGGGGGGGGATAAATTGGTGCCATCGGTTGTTTAGCTTGATATTTTCTGCTCAGATTGAACAGCCTCATTGAAAGTTGTGCTGCTTTTCCACAGAGAATCACATATGCACTTGCCTTTCACTGGGAAAATACCATCTCTAATTTTAGCTTGTGTCTTACTTTAGAAGAGGTCAGAGGAGCATTGCACTGTGTCTGATGGTGAGATTTGTGCAGGCCAGCTCTTAGTAGTGGTGGCTAACGGGGCATTTTTCTCCTTTACCTACAGGGTTATAGTTTTTACAACCGCTGGTACTTCTGTGTGGCCTTCTGCCCCACTCCATTCCTGCCACGTGAGGAGGCTTGCGTTCAACTTCTGCTGCCGGAAGTTGATCCACCATAGGTAAGTGCCTTTCCTTCTTATTGACTTTAAATGTAGGGTGAATTCACTGCGTGGATCTTCAGCAAACTAGTCTCTGTGCCTGGGTTTCCGCATCTGAGATAAAATGGAAAGCTCTCTTTAAGGCAGTACCTTGCTTTTGCACCAAGCAACCTGGGAGTCATTGATGATTTGTTATTTAGTGTGGCAGCACCTGCACTTTGGAACTCCCTGAGATCAAGCAGGGTCATTCACTGTGCTCTTTTTGGCGCCTCCTAAAAAAAATTTGTGCTTTGACAAGGCGACCCAGATGTTTAGAAAGCTGAGGTAATTCTAATCTGTTTTAGTATTTTAACTTTTGTATGCCTTAAAGTACGGTTGTGTGTGCAAGAGCATTAAGGTATAAGAACATAAAAATAAGATAATAATTAAGCAGAAGCAGTAAATATTTAAAGAACCAGAAGGGGAAGTTGAGGGAAGTCACGAGAAGGGGGGGGCGCTTCTTTTTTCTTTTGTATGATAAATGTTGCATTGTGTTGTCTGATTGAATATAAAACTGTAAAAATTCAATAAAATTTCATTTAAAAATAAAATAAATTATGTTTGTGGATTTTTCTCCATGTTAGCATTTTATCTTTTTGTGAACCATTTTTAGGTTGTTGTTTTTTTACATCCGAGTGCTGTGTAAATGTTACAAAGCAAGTTAGTAAATAGATAGATTAAAACAATTAATAATTCCGCCTTTCATTTCTAGAAGAAATACCAGTTGCTAATCAGAGACACAGTATGGAATCAGTTTGAGGATATGTCTTTGTTGTTTGTTCAGATATGTTTCATGTGTAGAGTACTGATGGTCTTCAACAAAATGTGCTTCTGTAGCCAGCCAGCCAGCTATAACCCTCTCCACAATACTCCATTGATTCCATTCCCTTTCCACCTAGTGTTCCATTCACCACTCAAGACAGTTTTATGTACCCACTGAGCATGCCCAGCCCTCATCGGACTGTTTGGGGAAGTCACCCTCCTGTTAGATTCCTCCCCTCCCTCCCCCCGGCTAATAATTTATTGTACTTCTGAAAATCTTGGGGTTTCCACCTAGGGGTTTTTTTATGTCTGTAGGTGGTGGCATTTTGGCTGTGCAAATTTTGGCATGTGCAGCCTAGACATGGGAAATAGAGGGAGCGATTTACCCTCAGACTAGGTTTGATGAGTTTGAAATGTCTTGGATAAACACCCACCAAAGTGCTGGCACTAATTGGACCAGTTGCTCAGCTGGAAAGAGTTGCAGCGAGGTCCCTTCCCAAGAGAGTTGGATTGAGAAATTTCTGGATGCATTGCACAATTTAGCCTTTTGCAAGTAAGCATTTAAGCTCCACCCACCCCAAATCTTCCCCAACCTTTTTAAAAACGAGTCCTGCTCAGAAACAATGATGATGAGATGTATTATTTACCAGGCGCCATACAGAAGGTAGAATTACATCACCCTGCCCTCAGGCTTGCAATCTCATAAAAGGAGAGTGAAACAAAGGCATGGAACCGGAGGGGGAGGAAACCAGATCAAAAGTTAGCTAGAAAAAAGGCTAAGGGAAGTCTTGTGTTTTTAAACGATGGAAGCACGCCTCTACGGTCTATGTGGAATTCATCTAAGACACAACTATATCCATAGAGAAGGGCTGTAGCTCAGCTGTGGGTCATCTGCTTTTGTACGCAGGAAGTCCCAGGTATGTCCAGTTAAGGGGCTGGGAGAGGATCCTGCCTGATGCCCTGGAAAGCCACTGCCAGGTGGTGTGTAGAGCATGGGTAGGCAAACTAAGGCCCGGGGGCTGGATCCAGCCCAATCGCCTTCTAAATCCGGCCTGCGGACGGTCTGGGAATCAGCGTGTTTTTACATGAGTAGAATGTGTCCTTTTATTTAAAATGCATTTCTGGGTTATTTGTGGGGCCTGCCTGGTGTTTTTACAGGTAAGCAGCCACCGGGGCTTGTCCGGTGCTGTGGAGAAGGGAGGGGAGAGTCGGTTGAGGGGGTGGCTTATAGTCCGGCCCCCCACAAGGTCTGAGGGACAGTGGATCAGCCCCCTGCTGAAAAAGTTTGCTGTCCCCTGCTTTAGGGGAAGCTGTGACACTTTGAAGTGGTATAACACTGCTTTAAATTAACAATGTGGATGTGGCCAGGGTGCTTTTTTCAAGCCAGGAGGTAGGAGACAAATTCCATGCATACGGCCTGCATCGTCTCTGGTTGGTGGGTGAGGCTAGGCATGTCTTCTCCATTGCTGAGATGTAGCAGTTGGATGGCTCCCTGCTTCCTGCCAACCTCTGCTTCAGCCCTCTGCCTCCCAGGAAGGTGAACTGCTACCCCACCTGGGAATACAGGCCTCAACAAGAAGACACTTCATATTTATCCATGATCTGGGATATTTCTCCAGGTTAGGATGGAGCGCCACAAGCCTCAGCTTGCAGGTAACTTCACCTGTTCTCCCCCACATAATGAATGAAGAAACGGCAGCAAAGAGAAACGAGAGATCTCCGTTGGCTCAGGAACTGCACTCTGCGATAAAAGCAACATTCAAACCGTCTCATCGTTTTATTAACCACCACGGGAACCGCCCAAACCTTTAAAGGAACGCCACAAACAGAATGCAGCTGTTTTCAAACACTAGGCTGATTTCATAAACTCCTTTCCTCAGCGTAATTTTAAAAAGGCATATATTGGCGTGCGAACCTCTCCCAGCCCAAAGGCTGCCTCGCCTCATTATTTTCAATGGGTCTACTCAGAGAGGAACTTAGCTGGATGCAACTCAGTGGGGTGTGAAAAACGGCATCATTTTTCTTCCAATTAATGCTAACCTGGTACACCTGGAACAGGGCAGCCTACCTTTCCATACCACGTGGGTCACAAGAATACTTTGACATGGAACCCACGGGACGCACACTGCCTTGTGGGGATGAGCAAGGCCAAAATAGGACGTTCCCCCCTCCCCCAGTCCTCATGCTACCTTCCCAGGGCTGGTTAAGTGAGGGAGCGGTCTTTGGGAAGCAGGCCGTGACAGGATTCTAGAGCCCTCCTGTCTCCTTCCCAAAGCCCACCACCTTGTTTACCTGGCTTTGGGAAGGCAGGACAAGGGCTGCAGGCGGGGGCAATCAAATGTTGCCAAAGGCCACCCAAAAAAGATATTGAGGGCCATATGTGGCCCTCAGGCTATGTGTTGGACTGCCCTGGTCTAGAGCATCAGCTACTACAGAGTGCGTGTAGAGCTACAGACAGACACATAGGAAGCTGCCTCCTACAAAGTCATTGGTCTATCCAGCTCAGTATTGTCTAGACTCTACCAGGAGTCAGCAAACTTTTTCAGCAGGGGGCTGGTCCACTGTCCCTCAGACCTTGTGGGGGGCCGGACTATAAGCCACCCCCCCAACCGACTCTCCCCTCCCTTCTCCACAGCACCAGACGAGCCCCGGTGGCTGCTTACCTGTGTCTTGCGAGCAGCAGGGGCTGGCGGCACAAAAGGGTTCCGGAGAGGGGCTGCTTAGAATGGCGGCCACTCGAGCGCTGCTGCTGCTGCTGGCACCAACAAAGCCCAGCCCCCTTCCTCCTCTAGACAGGGCGAGGAGAAGCCAGGAGGAGGGAGGGAGGCGGCGGCAAGGGAGGGAGAGGGGGGGGAAATGCAGGTGCTGGTGATCCATGCGGCAATTCCCAGGCCATCCACGGGCCGGATCCAGAAGGCAATTGGGCCTGATCTGGCCCGTGGGCCTTAGTTTACTGACCCATACTCTAAAGCAGGCATTTCCAACAGGTAGATCGTGATCTACTGGTAGATCACTGGACGTCTGTGGTAGATCACTGGCTCTCCCCAAAGAAGCTCAAGAACTTTGGCTCCCCTAAAAAAAGCTCAAAAACATAGACCTGAACCCCCCAAAACAGGGCTTTCCTTCCAAAAAAAAAACCAAACCCCTTTCAGAGCTGCAGTTCCCAGGGTTCCCTGCGAAGAGGGATTGATTCTTAAATCACTCTGGGAATTGGTGCCATGGGAGGGGAATAGGATAAGGTTACTAGACGTCCCCGTTTCCCGGTACAGTCCCCATGCAGAATCCATTGAAGTTGCAAAGTGTCCCTGGATTCATTGGGAAAAAAAATCTGGTAACCTTAGAATAGGAGTCTCCTAAGAACTCTCAGCATCGTGTTGGCCTTCAGGGCCATTTTCACCAAACTGTAGCCACTCGCCCCCACACCTGGTGCCATATGCGAGGTCAGGTATGGAGCAGTTACTGCTGTGGCTTCAAAGGAGGAATAGGGAGCTTGAAGTGAGCTCCTGATGGTTCATTTCCTGGAGGAAGGCATGTTCCCACAGTGCCTTACCATGGAATGGGAATTCGTTTCCGTTGAAACCACTGCTAAAATGGAGATACGTAGAATGTTGTGTGTTTTAATTGGTTGTTAGTTTATAATTGATTTTAATTAAATGTCTTAAATAGCTGTTTCTAACATATTTAGTTAGTTATTTAAGTTCTTACATTACATCATCGGACACTGTCATATTACATCACAAAACTTATTATACTATAATTTTCAACCTGTATGTATACTTTATATACATAAAGAAACAAAGATTATTGTATATTTCTTTACATTTTATCTAATACATTACCATATCAATATGTATCCTTGGTCTTGTTTCTCAACTCAGTCTCTCTCCAACGTCAATCAAATGCTTGCATAGATAGTGAACCATTACTGTTATTTTTGAACATATATCTTATATCTATCCCACTGTTTCTAACTTTTTACTGATGATTTTGTTTTATTCTTTTTTTGCAAACCGCTTTCAGGTTTACTCAGGGTTTGTTTTGTTTTTACAACCAAGCGGCATGTCACTTTTATTAAATGAACAAATGTAAAGCCTAAAGATTCCTACATACTGACCCATCCCCCCCCCCGTTAATTCAGATATTGATCTCCCACCTTTCCCTTCCTTAGGTTCCTTCATTTGTAATACTGGCTACTTCAGCCCCCACCCGAGCAAAGCCACTCTCCCACCAGTATGGCGGAAGAAGACCTTATCTTTCACATGGAATGCTTCGATAACACCAAGCCAGCGAAAGCAGTCTCTGGGAATTACCACGACACCGATAGCGAGGATGAAGATAATTACTATATCTGCCCGATAACAGATGACCCTGTTGCAAACAAGGCAGCTGGTGACAAAGTCAGCAACTACTACACCAACTTGATGAAAAATGAGCTGTATTCATCCAGCGCTTCTCCTAGGAGTTCTTTTGACATCAAGGTTAGTCCGCACCAGTCTCTCTCTTTCCTGGCATTTCCTGGGCTGGCATGAGGTCAAAACTTTCTTCCCCTGCTTTGTTTCTTGTAACTAACTACTGTGATGTCCAACTTGTGCTCAATTTACCCAGACCTGTAACTGCTCTCAAGACAATGGCCCACCCCTTTAGACCAGTTTGCAGTTTGCTCATTTCCTGTGCGTAGACCGAAGTGTGAAGCGGTAAACATTCGGCACAGAGCAGGCTTGTGTGTTTGTAAATATGCAGAAGACACAGGTTGTGGACCTGCAGTTGATCATGGCCACAATTGTTGGCAAAGTCTGTTAAATAACGCAGACAGAGCACAAAGAGAAAATAAATCCTGGTAATACTTTGCTGAGGCAACTGAACGGAAGGCAATGTATAATTTGAAGAGAAAGGAACAGACATGTGCTGTCTTTCTCACTCTCCCCAGGCCTTGTACATAGCAGGGAGGTGTCCAAGCAAGCATACAAAGGAAAACTCCCTCAGAACTACACAGCCTATCAAGGCAGTGTGCCACAGCAAAACATCATGCCACCTGAACTGCAGCCCTTGTTGAGCTGGCTTTGGTCCTAAGGCCTCCATTATTATAATAATTATTGGCAACTCTCCATTTTCAATTATAATTACTTTCCATGGTAACAATGTATTACGTACTCTTCAGTCGTTGCTCTCTGTGTGGGATGTGAGACAACAAAAAGCTACAAAAGTCACAATAAATAAAAGCATAACTAGTTGCAGCAAGCTGTTTCATAAAAGCAGCATAAACAAAAGGTAAAGCCAAAAGGTATTGGCAGGTAAAATGGGTTTTCACCTGGTACACCTGGCAAACCTCTCAGGGAAGCTGTTTTCCCAGCTAGGGTGCCATAGCTGAAAAGGCCCTGCCTTCCACTGCCATCTCTCTTCCTTCTGATGTTAGAAGGACATGGGACAAGTTTACTGTGTTTACCTCTGAAAAACACCACTCTGTGTGCAGCAAACATAATTGCCCTGTGACTCATTTGAAAACTCTGGCCCTTGCCGTTAGCTTCCATATAACTATTTCACAATGGGATGTTGTCACTGATGTTTCTTAAGAAGTAGCACTCTGGGCCCTAAGTTAGATGTCTGTCAGTGAAAGGCTGTTAGGAAGCAGAGGAGAGGAACACCAGTTGAAAGAGAAGTGAGCAGGACTGTATTCTAGACGATCATAGAATTGTAGAGTTGGAATGGATCCCAAAGGACATCTGGTCACAATCCCCTGCAGTGCAGCATGCGATCCCCCATCCAATTTGAAACCATACTGGACCCAGTCTGCATTGGTGGATCAGATGAAAGGTAGCGTAGAAAAACTGGCTTTCAAAAACTTTCACCAAGCACAATGGATGTGTCGATTGTCTTGAAAAGCGACTTTCATTTAAATGCTATTTCGCTCTGTTCTACATGCTTACTGTAATTGTTTCTCATGTATGTCCTTTAGAATGGCACTCAGCAGCATTCTAAGCATGGCTCTGCCGTTGACCATAGCCGGGTAGGTCAAAAACGAATGTGGTAACATTTTAAAATAAATTTCTTGTTTGAGGTGGGCGAGTGGTTTAAAACCCAGATCCCACCATTTCCAGAAAAATCATATGCAGTTTTATGCACATTTCTCTTAATAAACACAGTTTTGTATGCAGTTTCCCCTCACATAAGCATTTTCACTAATACGCACATTTTGTGCACAGGATTGGGCTGAGTGTCTTGGAGAATGAAACAGCCATTTGTCTGGAGTTGTAATGTTCATCTGCATCCTTTACATACTAACATGCCTTTTGCTTCATGTGGTGAGCTGGGATTTTTGGTTCATTTTCAAGCGGCTTTTGCTTCTCAGTTTGATTATATGTAGCTTGTTTTGTGTTCTTCCCCCCTTACTTTTTCCTCAAGAGCATGTTTGAGTTTGACTGTATCACTGGGACATTAAAAAATAAGAAGAGGAATGCATGAGCAGATCCAAAGAAAGAATATGTCTGGCTGAGATTAGCGGTCAAAGGGCTCCCACCAGCTGAGACAGGGACGTACTCCCAAAATATTTTGTTGTAAAAGAAAATAACTTTGCATTAAAAGAAAAACACGAGTTCAGTCTTGGCTCTCATGTTGATTATCATTTGTTGAGCAAATTAAGTTACTTTGGATAGTCAGAGAATATTAAAAATACATTAAAGAACCGCAGAAAGAGGGGGAAGGAAGTTTTGAAATGTTGAAATGACTGTAAAATTATTGAAATGTATAAGATTGAAAATCATAAATAAAATATGTTTTTTAAAAATAAAATTTTAAAAGCAAAATGCATCCAGCGGAGGGCCATTGGCCTGAACCAGTAAATCCTTACACATATTTACCTCCCCCCTCCTTGATGTCATATATATATATATGATGTGATGTCAGAGTAGTGCAGGCAGGTGTGGTTTTTCCAAAACTGGTCCATATGTAGAGGCAGGCCCACGAGACTTGTGTCCGCAGACAAATATCCTTTATCCTGCACCGTTTTCGGGCTCTCTCTGCTTCCCTTTGCAAGACTGAGGTCCAAATGTACGATGGGAGATCAATGATTGTGCATTATCTCTGACGGCCTTTTGTGAATAACTCAACACTTTCCAACTTCTGCAGCAAGCCTGGAAGCACGCCATTGAGAAAGCCAAGCACATGCCTGACCCATGGGCGGAATTTCATCTGGAGGACATTGAAACGGAAAACGCAACACGTTACAGGTTTGTAGGCACTTCTGCTTCTATTACTGATGTTGCATGTGGGGGGGGCTTGGGGGGGGATAAGGGCACATCCACCAATGGGGGCACAGATTTCATACAAGATCTTGCCTATTTGGGGTGAGATCTTGCCCCAAATCACATGAGATTTGTTTTTATTTTTTTCCTCTACAAAATCTTGTGCGATTTCGGGCAAGATCTCGCCCCAAATGTGTACAATGTTGCCCGAAATTGGTGCCGATTTGCAGCATCACTTCTCTGCTGTTGGCAGAGGTCGCAGGCCAGGCGGGAGACCTGCAGGCGGGCAGCCTGAGGCAGTGACTTCACCCTGCCCAACGGCTGAGCCGGCACTTGCAGGGCAGGGCTATGTGTCAAAGGGGTTTGCTTCTTTTTCAAAATAGTCCACCTTGAAGCATCTTGAAGCAGAGGCAAATATTAATGTCTCTCTCTCCCCCTGAGTATGGACATTTTAGTGGCACCCTAGGAGGAAAAATATGTGATCAGGAAGATGTTGAGAGGCTTGCTGCTGATTGATGTGCAAATAAGTTAAACAAAATGGGCAATAACCACATTACTCCTTTTAATTAGTTGTTGTATTTATGGCTCTTGTCTGTATGCCCTGATAAGTTCTTGCTTGCGGGTGTTCTGTTCTATTTCACATTTTATTATTAACTTCCATTGCAGGTTTATAAAATAAATACCAACCAACAATTTAGGTAACCTTTATCTGAACCAGAGTTAAGCTGGTAATCCGGAGTCCGTGTGGCTTGTCCATTACTGCCCCCTGCCTCATCCCTTGTAAACATGTCTTGCACGTATCCTGATTTTTGATTCTCCAGATCTTATCTTTTTCTTCTTTGTCCCAAGCTACAATTGTGAGCTCATTGGTGTTGTCTTAGGAATTAAATCTTCATAAGGAAGAAAGCTTCCAACATGCTTTTATGCAAAGCTATAAATAGTTGGGCCTCTTAGAAACGCGCTGTGCCGTTCTTAAAATAGTGTTTGCTTTCTCTCGGGTGTGCGTGCTCCTCTGCTATGCACAGCCAGAATGTAAACCTTTAAAAAAGGACCAGTGCAGCAGACGTGCGCAGAGCAGAACTGACCTTTGACTTGTGTGCGTTCCTGCTGGGCAGACAAGCTCATCGGAACATGCTGTACATAATGCACATCTGAAGTGTGCATTTGCTGGGTGTGAAATGAGTGCAACTAAGCATGTTATGGCAGGATTACATGAGGAAAGGTGGAACAAAACTGTCAGAAATAGATCGTTGCTCAACACAGTTCAATTATTATAGCTCTCTTTTCCTATTAAAAAGATCTTGAATCGCAGTCTCTGCAGAAAAAGACAGATAATATTTGAAATACATTGGCTGATAAATGGTCTCCTGCGCGACTTTAAGGAAAGTGTTGGAAACACCCTTCTTCCCAGGTCAAGTCAGTCCTTTGCTTAATCTGATACCTCCTTTCCATTATAAACGAAAACCTCAGGAAAACCAGTCATGGAGCTATATGGAAATTTGTAATTCCTCCATAAAATATTATAACCACATGAAAACACTTTTGTTTCGACAAGGTTTTCCAGCTGGATGAAAAAGTATCCACCTTAGGTGTTTATTCTGTACTGTTTTTCAAACTTCCATTGTTTCATACTGTATTTTAAACTACTTTATGTTGCAACCCTCAATGCCACCCCCCCTGCCGCCACCAAATGCTGTCCCAAGAGTTCCCCCAACCCTTGGATCAGATTTGGGAATGGGGGCAAGGGCTGTGGAAGGAAGGGGGAATAATAGAAAATTGCCTTCTAGTGCCCCTTCATGGAGGTCTCCACAGGATAAAGGAGCTTCTTTGAATGGTTGCAATTGGGGGAAAAACAATGGCTAAAATGTTTTGATTTGAAAGACAGTTAAATTGATCTTTTAATCGACGATACCTGATGGATGCTTATTTTTATGTTTCATCACAAATATTGTGCATGTGTGTTTTAAATTCTATTTTCCCTCTCTGGTATTTGGGGGGGTGTTATTGGGTTGTTCTTGTTTTTATTTTGATTGTATATTTTGTGTTTTTATATTGTGATTTTATCCTGTGAACCTCCATGAGACCTGTGGGCATAGGGCGGTATATAAATGTTAATAATAATAAATTTGTGGTATGAGACTCGCATGAAAGGTAATTCACAAGTTAATGACACAGACCAGTTCCTCCAGTTTCACATGCGCTTCATGTGTGTTGCATAGCATGTAGTGATAAGCAACATGTGAATCCACATGTACAGAATTGCACATAAGCCAGTTTGTGGCTGCCTCCACACCATACATTTAAAAGCTAATTTAAAGCGCACGCACGCACACACACATCCTTGAAACTATAGTTTTTACCCTTCACAGAGCTACAATTCTCAGCTCCCTTAACAAACCAGAGTTTCCAGGATTCTTAAGGGGGTGAGAATGTGCTTTAAATGTGCTCACAGAGGCCTGGTCTCAGCATGTCTGGTGGTGTTTGCTGTGCTGATCCTTTAAAGGAAAAAATAATCCACATTCTTGTACTTACAAGGGAAAGAAGAAACTATTTCAAGTATTGTGCAGTGCGCGCTCCCAAACCCATATGCACAGTCACATGTGGCTCTGCAGAAGTTTTAAGGACAGAAAGAGACAGCATTTCTCCCTAGCCGGTGCCAAAGATATGCAGATGATGGCTATCTGTCTCTGTTTCAGCTGAACGTGAAGCCCGCAGTGAAACAATCACACAACTAAAGCAAGGATGTTGTTCTCCCCTTCACGGTTGGAGGGAGGTGGGGGGGAGGGAACCCCTAAAATCTTTGTTTCTTGTTCAACCAAACAGTGATTAAGGGTGTTGAAAGTGGGCAGTGGTTTGTATAGCCAAATATTGTTTTCTTTCTCAGCTCCCATCCGTTGAATTTTATTTCACTGAGAGGAAAACAGAATTGCATTCTTCCCTTCAGAGTTGTTGTTATACAGTGGTACCTCGGGTTAAGTACTTAATTTGTTCTGAAGGTCTGTACTTAACCTGAAGCTGTTCTTAACCTGAAGCCTCCTGCTGCCACCGCGCCACTGGAGCACAATTTCTGTTCTCATCCTGAAGCAAAGTTATTAACCTGAAGCACTATTTCTGGGTTAGCAGAGTCTGTAACCTGAAGCGTATGTAACCCGAGGTACCACTGTATATATTTATTCGCTGATTTACTTGTAAAAATGAGTCAAAGTGATTTACAAACACAACAGGAATACTAAAACCAATTATGATAAACAGAATCAACAAAAATCTAACAAACACGTCTATTTGTTTTATCCTGTTCCAACCAAAGAGGCCACAAATACTTACAAATGCTGCAAACAAGGGGGTGGAAACCTGGGTAAAACTCCTCCCCAGCTCCTAAAACTAGCCAAAGAGGGTTTCCAGGCAAGCCCGGGGGGGGGTTGGCATTCCACAAGCAGGGAGCCACCACCAAAAAGCCCCTTCTTGTGTTGCCATAAATCTCCTTTGAAGGGGGAACATGGAGAAGGGCCTCAAATGATGATCGCAAATATTTTTCTGTCACTTAAAAAAAACTGATGTTTTTCATTTTTGTGTATGTGTGTGTTTAAATTGCTAAATGTTGTTTCTGTGAGGCTCCTTCAAAGGGCTTGTTTTTTGTCTTGAAATATAGCGTAATAAACAAACAAGCAGCGAACGATTCGTTATTACTTCTACTTTGGCCCCTACCTCCAGAAGGTTATCTTCCAAAGTATATATGTATATATTAATATGTAAACACGCATAACTCCCTTGGGTGGGGTACACAGATAATATCCCAATAGGCCAAATGACTTGGTAGAAAGTGAAATAGCAGTTTTGCTAGGCAGCCTGCCAAGGAAAAATTGCTGCTCCTGCCCTTAAAACAGTGGCGTGTGACTGTACCTAAGGGCATGTCTGAATTATTTGCCCCTTGTGTATTTAATCCCATTTTCATTTGTCCCTCTATGTTTCTGTACAGTACTGCTCTCTGCTTATTCACACTAGCAGGCCAGCCGCCAACAGACAGCACTCTCAGGGAATTGCTAGGACTCCAGCCTCTAGGCTAACCCACGACTGACTCATGTCTTTAGCATTTCTTTCTGTCTCCCAGACCTTCCAGCCAGCTTTGTTTGGGAGACGTGAGACAAGAGCAGGGACATTTCTCTTCCACTATCTGTGGGTTTCCCAAGAAGTGGCTGGTTGAACACTGTAGAAAGTAGGATACTGGATTCTGTCAGCCATCAATCTGACCCATGAGGGCTCTTCTTGTGTTCTTAATTTTTGTTGACTACTGTAATTCGCTCTACGTGGGGCTGCCCTTGAAACTGTCCCACAAACTCCAGCAGGTGCAGAATGCTGCAGCGAGGCTCCTCACGGGGTCCCTGCCATGGGAGCATATTCACCTAGTGCTTTATCAGTTGCACTGGCTCCCGGTGGAGTATAGGGTCATGTTCAAGGTGCTGGTCTTGACCTTTAAAGCCCTTTGTGGCTTAGGGCCCTCATACCTACAGGACCGCCTCTCCTAGCATGTCCCGCAGAGGACCTTAAGTTCCATGAATAACCATAGTTTAGAGGTCCTGGGTCCTAAGGAAGTCAGACTATCCTCCACCAGGGCCAGGGCCTTTTCAGTGATGGCTCCAACCTGGTGGAATGCTCTGTCCCATGAGACTAGGGCCCTTCAGCATTTAACCTCCTTCTGTTGGGCCTGTAAGACAGAGCTATTCCGCCTGGCCTTTAATTTGAATTGAGCCTGATCTTTTATTTCCCTTCTCTTCCCTCCCCCTCCTCTTTTATGAAGATCACCCACTCTGAGACCCCACAGCTAATTCTCCCCTGAGCTCCTCGCTGGCCCAAGTAGGACCAATTCAGCCAGCTAGCCCTGAGGATTATCTAATTGATTTTTGAATTTTATTGTTATTCATGTTTTTATACCCTATTTTATGCTGCTTTTATAATTAAGTGTTTTAAAGTGTTTTAAATTTGTTGTTAGCCACCCTGAGCCCAGTTTTTGAACTGGGAAGGGCGGGGTATAAATAAAAAATTATTATTATTATTATTATTATTATTATTATTAATTTCCCACAATGCCCCTGATGTAGCATCATACTGGGGCACTGTGGGAAATTGAAAAGTGAAAAGCAGACTCTGCATTTAAAGCCTGGCAGTGTGGTTAAAACAAATAATAGTTTCTTTTTCTTCCTTGGTGATTTTTAACTACCAGACCCATGTTGTTTCTTACTTGGCAGATACAATGCTGTTACTGGAGAGTGGGTCGAGGATGAGGTTCTGATCAAAATGGCTTCACAGGTGAGAACTTTGCAAATTCTTGGCTTCCGTTCCCACCTGCCTTAATGGAGGCAGCCCCACGACGGCGGGGGATTGTCGGCGAGTTTATTTATTTATGGCATTTTAAAAGTCCTGCTCTTCCTCCAGGATACATAGTAGCCCCCTTGCTTTATCCTCAAAACAGCCCTGCAAGGTTAGATTAGGTGAAGAGTTAGTGATTGGCCCAAGGTTACCTGGTGAGCATTATGGCTGAGTGAAGACACGCGCCTGAGTCTCCCCTACTCCTTTTCTAGTCATTTAACCTCCACAGTGTTGTGTAATGGTTAGAGTGTTGGACTAGGATCAGGGAGACCCAGGTTCGAATTCCCTCTTGGCCATATGGAGCTTGGGCCAGTCACTATCTCTTAGCCTAACCTACCTCACAGGGTTGTGAGGATAACATGGGAAGGAAGAGAAATGTGTATACCGCTTTGAGCTCCTTGGAGGAAAAGTGTGGAATAAATCCAATAAATAAATAAATGCGAGTTTGTACTGAGCCTGTTGTTGCTTCAGACTGCTCCATTCTGAAAATACTTTTCCACAGAAAACATTTATATTCAACAGGGAGTTTGCCCCTTTTTGGCCGGGAAGGGCAGTAGTCTCCTGTCTCTCACCTGCTGAGTCTATTTCCAAGTCTCAGTACTTGACCTGCAAATTCCCTCTGGACCTTTATTGCTTGGAGTGAATCTTCACATTACCTGCTTTGACAGGGATGCTTAACCCTTCCCACACCGGCTAATTTTCTCAAGCAAATAAATGCCTACCCATGATTTTTCCTCTCAGATCACCTTCCCATCTCAGAGCCCATTTAAGGGTGAAAGTGAATTAATAACATCTGGGAATTAATAGCATCTTGAAGGGGATACTTGCTGGGAAGAATTGGATGGGGGGACACTTGCTGCTTCCTTCCCACCAATTCTAGCCTGCAGCTCAACCTCCAAAGCAATTACAAAGCTTCTGCTTGTGAGCTACGATAAAAAATAAGTGTACCCCTTCTAGGGCTTAACTCACACTTAAGATAAAAGGCGCTGTCTACATATTACAGAATGCTATGAAAAGAGGCCATTAACTCCCACTTTAGCTTTTTCTTGCCCTCCCAGTAAATTTAAAATACAGTAAAGTAACCTATTTCAGGGTTTGTTTGTTTTTTTGCTTGATGAGCCTGTTTTCACATCATTTGATTTTTATATTGCTCTTTCATTATGGGTTGGGCTGTTCTTTACTGTTGCAAATGGCTGCTCTGAGTAATATGAGTGCATTAGAAGGGCAGGAATCAGGATATAAATATTTGAATACACATGTAAGGAAAACATTGACTTGGAGAGTGTATTTCCAGTACAGATGCTTTAGCTGTTGTGACAGTTCTCTGCATTCTCAAAAGGATGCCTGCAGCTCATAGGATTTTCTTTCAGTTACTGGGAGTACAGGCAGAATTTTTCAAATACAAATAACCTTTGGATGAGTAACGATTGATCATATTTATACTGATTTTCAGCCTTTTGGCCGTGGAGCAATGCGGGAATGCTTCAGAACGTAAGTATATCTCTGCTTATAAATATTCTTGGGCTGTATTTTGTAGGATGGGAGATTGAGCCTAAAAGCCATGAAAAGAAAACAATCAGGGCCAGAGAGAGAGAGAGAGAGATGTGGGGCCACATTTGGCCCTAGATCTGAGATTTCGCATTCTTGCCCTACAGGCTATGGGGTGAGAACCCAACAAATATAAGAATGTCACCTTATTGCAGAAATTATCCTGGCTCCCATGCTATCATGTTTTCAAAGAGCATTAAGTTCAATTTTTTCTCCTATTCCTTGTTCTCTCTTGGTCTTTGGTCTTGCAGGAAAAAGTTATCTAATTTTTTACACACTCATAACTGGAAAGGTGCCTTCAACTATGTTGCCAAGAGATACATAGAAACCGTGAACAGGGATGTCTACTTTGAGGACGTGCGACTCCAAATGGAGGCCAAGCTGTGGGGAGAAGAGTATAACCGTCACAAGCCCCCCAAGCAGGTACTTTGTTCTAAGTTAGTGAGCAAAACACCCCCCACCACCACTCAGGGGAGGCAAACAGTTCATTGAGTTTCTGAATTAATGCCGGTTAATTACGACGAATAAATCCATGACCATTTCACTGGCAGCTTAATGTAAGTTGAATTCTGTGGCGATCACACACAGGGCCCCTGGACGTTTGACGGTCTATTGACCCTGTGCCGCCACTGCGATTGCTTTTTCCGCTGCCACCACCCCGTATCTCACGGGGACACACGGAGTCCAGTCAGTTGTTAACATAAACAAATAATCAAGTTTATTTTTAGATGCAGGAACAAGCTTATGGTTTCAGTTTGTTTTTCTTGACAGTTTCTTCATCTTAGTTCCTAACAACTCCAAACTGATTATTCCATCTATCTATCTGACTCCGCCTAACAATTCCTCTCACTCTCTCACAATACAACTCTACCAACCCACACCTAATCCTCCCTCTTCCTTCTTCAACACCCAAACATTAACTCTCAACTCAACTGACTCAACTGACTTTCAAAACCTCCCACTCTAACTTTTATTCCCCCCTTGCATTCTCACTGGCCAATCACATCACACCTATTTTAACCCTTTCCTTATGACCCATCCGAGGAGGCAAACGCCACAAATTCCAAAAAAAGCATTCAGTGGAACTTGCTGTGATTTGTCTTCCACAATGGAGTGTGTGACACCGGCAACGTTCCTGATGGACTGGGCACAAGGAGTAATTTATAACTGGCTGCAATTTCCTCTGTTCTTTAAATAGAAATGTGAATTGTTTTCAAGTGAAGGCACTTAGCTGTTTGTCACACCCTTCTGCCCAAATGCCATAACGCACACCAGCAATTCTACTCTGATTTCAGGAAACGGATCCTCAGCATTTACCTGCATACGTTTATCCTGGGAACTATAAGTCCCGTCAGGGGAAAAGGCAGGGTATAAATAAATACCGGTATATTACAATAATAATAGCAAGTTTGCCCCTCACAGAACTACAGTTCCCAACACCCACAACAAACTTCAGTTCCTACAATTCTTTGGGGGGAGTGTGCTTTGAATATACTTTGGAAATATGGTGTTTATGCTGCAGCCCGTGTTCCTTCATAGCCTCCTTTTTTGGCCAGAGTTTACCATTTGACGTGAACTGTTTCTTCAAAACTTCCTTGCTTCCTTCCTCAGGTGGACATAGTCCAGACCTGTATCATTGAAATGAAGAACAGACCTGGCAAGCCTCTGTTCCACCTGGAACATTACATAGAGGGCAAATACATCAAGTACAACTCAAACTCAGGATTTGTGCGAGACGACAACATCCGCCTCACCCCGCAGGTGAGACTTTCTTGGTAACTGGATTAGTTTTAGTGAGCTAGCTGTGGGACTTTTCGGCCTGAGCTGGCTGTCACCAGAGTCAGTCCAGAAGCAGACGCCCGGCCCCAAGTGTCCAGGCAGGGGGTCAAGATTCGAGGCAGTGATTGGAAAAGTCGAGCAGCAGCTTATGCTCTGTCCTCAAAAAAGAAGACCAGTGTCGCTCTGAGATAAGGGCTTTACAGGGACCAAAGGACAGGGATTGGCCCCACTGAGGTCACCTCACTGAGTGACCCAGCCAGCAAGCTGTTCCTGCAGTGTAGATGGCGCTCACACTTTTATGGCTATCCCTGCTTTGACTTCCTGTCTCTGAACTGGAGACTATCTACATGAACACTCCCTGATGCTTGATATGCCTGTTACATGGGGCTCTGTGACATTGCTGCCCTTGTAATGCTTTTTTGCTGAGTTATTCTAGCTTGCCAATCTAATACCCCTTAAGCTTTTATGGCTCGAGCTTTCAAGGTTCCGTTACTTTTTAGTTAGGAAAATGGGAATACCTTGATATCTGCTTAATGAAGGGAGGAGCTCCAAGTCTGCCTTCTGCCTTAAGTTGTCTTGGAGCTGGTCCAGATGTTATACTCGTACCTTGGTAGCTTCTGAAAAGTTGGGAACTGTGTGGCCAAGCCTTTGTGTGGGAAGTAATTAGTGTGCAGAAGTTCCTAATCCAAGAGATGAGCCTGTTTTTCCATTGTGCTGTGGCCTCTAATTTTTGGGTGGTTGAGCCTCTGTAGGTTGCTGGTTGTGTGTACAGCTTCCCGGGTGGAAGTTCCATATTTATGTGGATCAAGAGCTGTAGCTCAGTGGTGGAGCACCTGCTCTGCATAGTTCAGTCCCCAGCATCTCTTGATACCACTGGGAGAGACGCTTATCTGAATTCCTGCAGAGCCACTCTATTCAGCATAGATTAGGTGTTCCCAAACTGAGGTCCACAGACAAGCTTCATTCAGGTGGTTCACGGCGTGTCCGTGAATTTGTGGCTGAAGACGGGAGACAGCGCATCCATCCCTTGAAATATTCCTATTGGCTTCCAATTGCATTTTTATTGCTTCTTCTATTTCCTGTATTGTATCTTACTGTATTTCAATTTGCGTTCTGCAGAATCCAAATTGAAACACAGTAAAATGCAATGCATGAGAAATAAACGAAGCAATGAAAATGCAATTACAAATCACATGGCATCTAGCACAGAGCATTGCAATTGCTGCAGGCAGGCAGAAAATCAGTAAGTGGTCCGTCAAGAACCTCCGCAATTCTCAAGTGATTGGGGGGTGCGTGTGTGGAAGTGAGAACTTTGAGAACGGCTGGGGTAGACAATGCTGAACTAAATGGACCAGTTGGTCTGACTAGATATAAGGCAGCTTCCTATGTTGCTAAGCTTACAATTTCCTGCAGGCTTTTAGCCATTTCACGTTTGAACGCTCGGGACACCAGCTGATTGTCGTTGACATCCAAGGAGTCGGAGATCTTTACACAGACCCTCAGATCCACACAGAGAGTGGCACAGACTTTGGCGATGGCAACCTAGGTAAAACCTGGCCTGTCGTTTTTGTAGCCTTGGTAGTTTGTTAGTGAAGCGACTCATAGAATCATGGAATTGTAGATTTGGAAGGGTCCCTGAGGGTCATCTAGTCCAACCCCGAAATGCTGATGGGCTTTGGGGCCGATGCTGAGGCAAACTGCCCCTTACGTTGCAGCCATTGGGCAAGGAGCCCTAATAATGTGGCTCCTTGTGGCTTATTTCCCTTGAAATAAAATTCCATAACCCTGTTTAAACATGCCATTATTCATGTGCAACATTTTGAAGTCCCAAGGTGTTTTGACAACAGTGAGAGATGCCTGTTTCTGCACAATTTCAGGGGGAGATTTAGAGCTTTGCATGCTGAAATTCTTCTTTGGATACCCTCAGGTGTGCGAGGGATGGCCTTGTTCTTTCATTCTCATTCCTGCAACAAGATTTGCAAAAGCATGGGACTGACACCTTTTGACCTCTCCACCAAAGAGAAAGATGCCTTATTTCGAAGTAATAAATTGCTTGTAAGTGCTCCCTCTTGTATCACTAAACTGTGACCCATTTTTGCTATCATATCCAGGTCTGCTTCTACATCTAGACAGCTAAGCAGCATCTAATCACTGCTGTTCCATTTGAGCTGGAAATGGAGCGTATAAATTAAAATGATGCCTCTGGTTATTCAAGAAGCAGTTTTGTTGCCCCCCCCCCCCGCCATGGTCCTGGCTCTGCTGTTCGCATTGGAAGGAAAGCTTTCATTTCTACAAGTGGGGTCTTTCTTCCCAAAGCATATAGCATCCAACTGAGATTGGGACAATTCTACCCCTTTGTCCTTAAGGGGTAAAATTCCTCTTACTCCAGGCACAGAACTTGCTATTTTCTATTTTTTTAACCCATTCTCACAATTTCTAATTGCATAAATCAGGACACATCCACATTGTACGTGGCTTTCCCAAAATAATCCCCAAACACTGTGGTTTGTTAAAGGTGCTGGGAATCCTAGCTCCATGGGGAAGGAACTACATTTCCCAGGATTCTTTGGGGGTGGGGGAAGCCATGTGTTTTAAGTATATTGTGTGGATGTGATGCATCGAGTCTAGTTTGGGCCCTGGGTCTGTTTCAGATGTTTTCCTTCATTGTCCCCAGTCTACGTCTTCCCTTGAAATGGCTGGTGAGGACAGGGCAGCTCTTTATGACTGCATAACAGCAGCATTTCCCATTCTGACTGGGGCTGATGGGAGTTGTAGTCCACAATACTCAGAGGGCACCAAGTTGGAAAAGGCTTCGTCGGGCCCGCCATGCCTAGAACATGTCACTGGATCGTGGCTTATCTCTTCAGATGTTGTGAAGAGAAAACAGGAACCTGATATCTGAGGCACTTCATGTGGAGTTTTGTTTTATTTTGCCAAGGAAAACGCTCAGACCGTTCTGCGAGGAACAGAAGAAAAATGTGGCAGCAGCCGTGTCAGAACCGTCTCTGGCAGCAGGCCTCCTCTGCTTTTCCGTTTGTCTGAAAACTCTGGAGATGAGAGCATGAGCGATGTGGCCTTCGACTCGTTGCCCTCTTCACCTTCTTCAGCGACACCCCACAGCCACAAAACTGAACATCTGCGTAAGTGGCGTATAGGGTTGTCGGACGATTCTGGCTCACTCAGCATTTAGGGATGGGCCTACCCATTTTGGCCACCCCCAGACCATGCACGGATCGGAACAAATGCATGTGGATTTCCCTCCTATATTCTACGAACCGATACATGCATGCGTTGCAAAAACACAACTGATATACTTACAAGCTGTGCCTCCTTTATTTTTAAAACATTTTACAGCTGCTTGGAGCAGTTGGTAGCTTCAGTGTATTCACATGGTAAAACAATCTTTTATAATGCTCCCAGGAATCCAGTGTATGTCTTAAATAAAGGGAAGGTTCTATATTTCATAGAATCATAGAACTGTAGAGTTCAAAGGGACCACAAGGGCTGTCTAATCCAAACCTGCAATGCAGGAACCTCTCTTTTATTTAGACACCCCACTGCTGGTTTTCTCTCCCTTTACTTTTTAATTTGTATTTTATTATGTATTTCCAACTGTTCTAATTGTATTTATGTAACTTTTTTGTTTCTACCTTGTGCAGGTAGCATTGACATTTGTGTTGTAAACTTCAGTTTGCCCTTCTGCTTTTCCCTGAGAAAACCCACAATTTAGTGCTGAATAGGAATAAACGGCAAGCAGGTTTTCCACAGAAAATAGTTGGTTTTCTGAGGGTGAGCAGCAGGGCAAAGGCAGAACCGCCCAGCTCTGTGCTTTCTAGGCATGGGACGAGTGTGGTCTTTCGACAAAAGGCAGTATATAATTTTTTAAAATTTATTTCTAAAGTGCAGGGGAAGTGTATGGAGAAAAAGATGGCTGCCCTCTGTGTGCCTTTGGGGGCTGACACCTCCCCCCCTCCCCGTACCAGATCCCTGGTGGCCTTATTGGAACACTGAATGAAAAAACACCACCACCAATGACTGCTCCTTTTGGCAGGGAGTTTAATTTGAGCCTAAACAGGCTTTGGGCATATCCCCTTTTCTATCGGTGATGCACAGTGCAGGTTGCCAATCGGTTGTACCTTGGTCCTGTTTTAGGTCTAGTTTTTCTGGCCCTGAGGCGTTTTGTGAATCAAGACTATTGCCATTGAATTAATGCGTAACATTTTGCCCCCCAGACTGGCCGGTATTCAATGAAGTGGATAACTTGGTTCATGATGGCCTTGACAATCAGCGGGTAAGTGCCAAAGTAGATGTGATTGTGGCAGTTGTGTGTGTGTGTGTGTGTGTGTGTGTGTGTGTGTGTGTGTAACGTCACATAGACACCTTGTGGGCCTTTATGAGACCAGGATGCTGGTCTAGATAGGCTTTTGACCTGATCTAGCCGGGCTGCTCTGATGTTCTTAAGAGCTGCCCCAGCCGCACAGAAAGAGTGAGATAGGAATCTGATTTTAAAAGCAAAGAGGTGTGCACCTGAGGAGTGCAGTATCGTCATCTCACCTTTCATTTTGTCCCCCCAGCCCCTCTCCCCAAGTGCTTTTCTTCCAACCAGAGCTACTCTTTCTGTGGCAGGGATTGCTAGCCTTTTTTGGGCCCATGGCCACACATGCAAACTGGATAAACTGTTGTGTGCATCGTTTGCCTGCTTCCAACACGCACTCATGCCCTGCAACCATGCACACACATGCAGACTCATCTCCCACCACCATTTATGCTTGGAAAAAGTGTTTTTGCTACTCTCCCCCCAATCCTAATTTACTGCCGGAGGGTGGAGGGTGGGTAGAAATATCTTCCTGAAGAATGCAGCTGGTGAGGCAAGATACAGTCATACCTCGAGTTGAATGTGCTTCGGGTTGAGTGCATTCGAGTTGCGCTCCGCGGCAACCCGGAAGTTGCTGCGGGTTTCGCCGCATGCGCAGATGCTCAAAATGATGCACGCGCGGTAGCGGCGAAACACGACCTGTGCACACACCGTCGCACCTTGCGTTCCATTCAGGATGCGAACGGGGCTCCAGAATGGATCCCGTTCACATCCCGAGGTACCACTGTATAATCTTTATAATCCTGAATTCAGCAAGGTGGAGTGGGGTAGGTGCCTGCATGCCCTAGGGACAACCTCTGAGAACACATGTGAACTCACAAGCCCCACAGTGGTGACCCCTTTTCAATGTGATTTCATCAGTTCTCATGTATTTAAACATGGGTGTTGGTTTGCCATGTCCAGTTTGAGCCCAACATTCCATGCAGAGGGCCTGTATAAGCTTTATCTGTTTCAATTTAAATATGAGCTCAAAGACACTGTACTCCATACAGTGTTTAGGCTTTTAAAAGTATTTATTTTAGTTTTCTGTGGCTGATTTCAGTTTCAAAACGTAATAAAAGCAAAAAACAAATGTAATGTAAGACCCTCACTCTTGTTCCATGCAATTGTAAAATGCCACAAAACTCTCCTAGTCAGGAAGGAGAAGGATGTTGAACAATTTCAGAAAAAGGAGCGGAAATGGCTCGTGTTCGCATATTTAGCTCGTGTCCGGAAAGGAAATCAATACGGTGAATATGATCGGTATTTGCTGCCGCTGTTGCTTTCAGCCAGCAAATGATATTAATTGATTATGCCTCCCTTGCATTGGGTTTCCTTTGCACGGAAATGAACGGGGTGGTATAACATAATTACATAAATTATGAAAGTTATTTTGCCACAACAAACAGTGAGGCTGACCTGTGGTGGAACGGAAACTGTTGCATGTAACGAATACAGTGTGGAATGGAAGATAATGCCATCTTGCATCCCTGCTCTAGAGCAGACGTCGTATCTCTGGTGGGCATTCATTTCAGTATAGACTTAGCAATCTGTAGTATAGACAAGCAGGGATCTTTATTACCTGCTTCTATACACACACACACACACACACACACACACACTCTTTCCCAGTCATCTTGATTTTCCATCATTGTGCCACTAGTTCTGCGAGCTAGTTAGGAATACTCTTTTCATGTCTAGTTTGTTGTGTTGAGAAAACAAGGTGCAAAGCTGCTATATGACTGTCCTGGAAGGAAATAGCCGAATTTATAAAGCAGGAGTATTTGTACTGCCTTTGCACATTGAGAGTTCAGAGAAAGTACTGGTATTATATCCTGTTATTTCTCTGTAGGACTCTGAAAATGGAGGTGACAGTGGATACCCCAGCGAAAAGAGGAGTGAACAAGAAGACATGGATCACCGAGAAAAAGTAACGCCTTTTCCCTCCAGAGTGAATAAGCCTTCCCCTTGCCACCTCATCCTGTTTTGTATTATATAACCCATATATAATTTGCTGCTTGTTTTTCATTCTGTGAATTTGAATTGTGAGCAGAAGCTCACAGCACGCAACTGGGAGGGTATCAAGCTGTAATTTAAGGGCACTGTGACTTGTAGGTCTGGAAAAGGTAAACTGAAGTTCCCAGTATTATTTGTGGGAAGTCAAGTGTGCTTAAATGCATAGTGTGATTGCAGCCTACATGAAAGAAACGCCATGTTGTGACAGGTGCCTGTCTCCTCTATCCACCTCTCTTTTTCCTGACCTTAACATCAGAGGAAAGAGGACAGGAGGAGTGTGGCAAAAATGAGGGGGCAGACTTCTCTGCTCACCTATGGGCAACTGCTAGTCACCCCAGGTGAGGTAGGAAGGGACACACTTCATGTCTCTTCCAGCTATTGTTATAAGAACCAGTGCTTTTCCCCCTAGAAAAATAGGTCGGTACCATGACGTTGTTACAGTAAGTGCCCCACTTTTTAACAACAACAAAAAAGAGGTGCCAGTACTTTGTACCCTTGAGTAACCCCTGAAAAAAAGCACTGATAAGAACTAACATCATTTTTACTCATTTTCTGCTTCCCTATTTGAAATATTTAACTTTACTCATATTGAAATGAATGCATCACTCCAAAATCTTGGGAAAGGGAATTGTTTCCTAACGCTGCAAAGGTTCTCAGCAAAATGTGAGTCATATTCTGTACCTTTCTTTTCTTTTAACATTAATGTAGGGGCATTCCAATTGCAACCGGAGACATGAACCTGACGAAGACAGTTTGGGCAGCTCTGCACGGGTAAGTAAAACATAAAATATCTTCAGGCAATAGCTGATTGCTGTGGTTTGGTCCTTAAATATCATATGCTTATCCAAGCTTTTCTTGGAGTAATATTTCACCCTGACTTTTTAATTCTTTTTCCTCCCTAATTAGAGAAATGCTGTTGTAAATAAATCCTCTGTGACCATTAAAACCAGTCTCCAGAGCAAACTGGTGATTCTGCATGAATATTTCAGTTACATGCTGTTATTTGCTTTAACTTTTTCCCCGCTGTTTGGTTTTGTTTTCATTCTGTTCTGCTGTTGCTGCTCTGTCCACACTGTTTGAATGTTTCTCTACAAAAGGCTCCAGATCTTGGAGTACGCAAAAGTCTCTCATTACTGCTGCTCTTTTTATTCCATATTTCCTTCTATTATTATTGTTAATTCAAATGAAACTTCTTTTGATGCGTTCATTCATTCATCCTTACTGATGATTTTCAACAGCAATTTTTTAAAAAACCTACCAGCTCATTCTAAAATAAAAGAAAGATAAGCTAGTTGAAGCTTAGGATTGCCATATTTCAAAAAGTACATTTCCTGACACCTGCAAAATTGTTTAGCTTTTTGGGGAAAACCTCCCCCCAAAATAGTAATTCTAAGCTTCTGGAACTGTTTCTGCTGCTTTTTCCCATCACGTTGCCATACATCTGGGTTTTCCCTGACATTTTGCTGATTCGGCGAAATTCTCCCATGACATCATTTATACACCCCCCTAACCAGGACGTGTCAGGAATTTTCCTGACGTATGGCAAGCCTAGCTGAAGAGTTCTCGTTAGCTGCAAATCTCTCTGAAACAAAGGTATTGTTTCTAGCTGTAAGAAGCAGCTAGAGGGTGCTAGCCAAAGAGAAGTCTTAATTAAAATACAGATTCATTTGTATTTAACTGCCAGAAGAATTGTGAACAATTTAAAATGGCTGAAAATAGGCATTTGCATTTCATTGGCGGAAGTTTCCAGGCATCTGTACTGATGGGGACAGATGGACACATTGAAATTACCACGTTATCGCCAAGCCGCAGTCTGAGACTTAAAGAGAACAGCATGCTGTTATCTAGCCTCCCTTTCCCTGCTTATCTGCAGCATTTAAAGAGAGATTGTTTCAATTGTTACTGTCCTGTTCCTGCTTTCCTCAACCTGGTTCCCTTCAGGTGCTTTTGACTGCAATTTCCACCAGCCCTAGGCAGCATGGCCTTCGATGGTGGCAGTTGTATTCCAAAACATCCAGAGGGCAGGAATGTTTGGGGAAGGCTGATCTGAGGGCTTAAGCATGTGCCTTGGTGTGCCCCCCCCAAAAATTTCTACATAATGCATTTCCTGCATTGCAGGGTATTGGTCTCGATGACGCTTGGGATCTCTTCCTGGAAATGGTTCCTTGCCTTTCAGGCTGCTGTGGTTTTAAGGCTATTATTTATTCCAATTATTATTATTAATTTCTCACTATTCCTGACCCAGGACGTGGGTGGTGCTGTGGGTTAAACCACAGAGCCTAGGACTTGCCGATCAGAAGGTCGGCGGTTCGAATCCCCGCGACGGAGTGAGCTCCCATTGCTCGGTCCCTGCTCCTGCCAACCTAGCAGTTCGAAAGCACGTCAAAGTGCAAGTAGATAAATAGGTACTGCTGCAGCGGGAAGGTGAACGCCGTTTCCGTGTGCTGTTCTGGTTCGCCAGAAGCGGCTTAGTCATGCTGGCCACATGACCAGGAAGCTGTACGCTGGCTCCCTCGGCCAATAAAGCGAGATGAGCGCCGCAACCCCAGAGTCGGTCACGACTGGACCTAATGGTCGGGGTCCCTTTACCTTTTTTATTCCTGACCCACCTGTGTTTTAGTCAGTTTTCACTAGGGATCAAGCCTTTAATGAGACAAACCCTTCATTCTAGAACTCCCTGCCAGAGAAGTTTGGCAGGAACCACCCCTCCCATCCTTTAGACATCTTTTGAAAACTTTTTTGTGTGCAGACAGGCATTTACAACATTTTTTTCTTTTAACCAATCAGTATATTTTTAATGCTGTGAAGCGCCCTGAGATCTATGGATGAAGGGCAGTAGACAAATCTAAACAACAATAAAAATAGAGATGAATATATATATATATATATATATATATATATATATATATATATATATATAAAATTTTATGCAAGTGTGGGTTATGAATCCACAAAGAAGAAGGACCACAAATATGCCTGGGGTACTGGTGGCGAAAGCTTCTAAGGACACTTTCCAGGCCTCTGGTTGCGTAGTGCAGCATTAAACCAGGAGTTTGTGGGTGTGACCTGCCTGTTCTCCAAAGTTGCTAGAAATTCTGGTTGCGGGCAGAGAGTTAGGTGTTGATGTTGCTTTCACCCCTTTGCTGCCGTGCACATTTCTGTTTTGAAAAGCTCAACTATAAAGGTTTGCTGCTCAAAACTCATGGCACAAGAGGGATCTATCCGTTGGCGCTGTTTGTTTAGATAGGGCAGCACACGCTCTCTCTTTTTCCTTTTCTTTTTCTTCCATCTTTTTCTTTTTACGTTTCAAACTCAAGTCACGATGCATTCGCCCTGTTTTAGGTCAGTGTGGAGAAATGGAATCTCTACAACGCTTCCAGAGTTCACATTCACAGACCCTCCTGTGTGGCGGTGGAAGTGCAGAGACTCAATGCCTTGGAGCTTGAGAAGAAAATTGGGAAGTCCATCCTTGGGAAGGTTTGATCACCACACAGTCTCTTGCATCCGGCAGGCACCAAGTATCACCTGAGCCCGATGGCTCACTCTGCAGAGGGTTTTCACATAAATTGCTTGTCTCCTTAAGTAAAGAGGACCAGCCTGGTTCTAGGGCCAGAAAAAGGAATAAACTTGTAATCTGTGCATCAACTAATACTTAATTTTCCATTGACAGTGCGTTTAAACTTGCTGGGTGACTATGGAGTTGTTAGCATTGCCAGGGATAGGACAATTTAGAGAAAGGGCGTGAGAGAAAGGAGTTAAACACCTCCCTCTTAGAGCCGCAATCTTCCAAGCTGCTCAGTGAGACTAAAAATTAGTAAAGCAAAACAAAAAAAGTTTAGTTTGGCCTTAATACTCAGTGTATTTTAAAATGGGGTTTCAGAGTTTTTAGGGGTTTTTGAATGTTTTATGTAGTTTTGTGGTAGTTTTATGTAGTTTTTATGTAGTTTTATATAGTTTTTATGTAGTTTTATGTAGTTTTTATGTAGTTTTATGTAGTTTTTCAGTTTCATTGTTCTGCATGGGACAATAACAATAAAGATATTGTATTGTATGAGCTGCTGATATTTCCTCAGGGGCAGCAAATGGCTAGGAGATTTATTTTTCCCCTGGGGAGTGCTTCATAGTATTTTTGAGGAGGCTTAGTATTGGCACCCGGCACCCATGGGCAGCTGTTCATCCAAATTGCTGCCTTTTGAGGACTGCATTCCGGGGGAGCAAGAGGATCTGTGCAGGGCACCAACAATGAAGCCGTGTCTGTCCGTACAGCCTCACTTGCAGTGCAGAAGTGACTTTGAAAGCATTCAAAATGTGCTGTTCCTTCCTCTGGTTAGCACGTCTGTTCCTCTGAGACAAGCTAAATACATGGTGGCGTTAGGTGAGATAGAGCATGCATTTGGAGGCCGCTCCACACATCACTCTTTCTCCAGCTTGAATAGGAGGGAGGGGGGAAATATTATCCCAGGCAGTACTAAGATCGTCCTGTGAATCCACTTCCAGGAATTTACCTTGCTGGCTTTTAAGGTTAAGAAATTGCTTCAGGGTTTCACGGAACAATGCCCAGTGAGTGTTCTAGGTGCTTCTGGTGTGGCGGCATTGCTAACACAACACGGTGTGGATGTGCTCAGCCCCCTAGATGGGAGACCACTATCAGTTCCATGTAAGAGCAGACATAACATACGTAATCATAAAACAATTCCTTGAAAACGTTTTGCGGAACTGAGCAGGCCATCGGGTTATTCTTTATTGAGTCATCTTCCTTTCTGATTTCTTCCATTCTCTTGATGTCTCTGTCTCACAGGTGCACTTGGCCATGGTTCGTTATCACGAAGCGGGCCGTTTCTGTGAGAAAGACCAGGAGTGGGATGAGGAATCGGCCATTTTTCACCTGGAGCATGCAGCTGACTGTGGAGAGCTGGAAGCCATTGTTGGCTTAGGGCTCATGTACTCCCAGCTGCCCCATCACATTCTCTCTGAGGTCACACTAGAGGTAAGCGAGGCAGTGCTTAAAGTTGCCAAAACCTGGAGAGGAAACAGGGCTCCTCTGGATTCGTGTTTCAGCATAAATGCAGAAACAATGGGATTTTGGATATTGTAACAGCAGCTTTTCTGCATCAGCAGGAGATTGAACCAGGTGGCCTTTGGGGACACTTCTGACTCTTGTGAATCACATTTGTCTGTACACCTTAAAATGTGAAGTGTTAATGAGACCAACACATGTACTGTGGTACATTTGGGTAATTTTAGAGGGTCTCAAGAGGGGAGGGGCTCTTTAGATGCTAATGCATAGTAGTGCATTTATTTCAAAATATTGTTGAGGGGGACCCTTGTGCTCGTTGAGCTGGGCTCTGGACGTTGTTCCAGAGCCTGACCTTGGCAGAGCTGCTGCCCATGTATCTTACAAATACTGTTGCTGAGCCCTGATTTGTTGCCCAGGAGGCAGTTTGCTCTTCATTGTGTGTGGAAGGCTCCCTGTCCCCTCAAATGGAAACGATGCCAACATCCTTCCTCTTGTTAGCTGTCACATTCAGCATTCCACAAAGGCAGCGTCTCTTCCTGAGAGCCAGTGTGGTGTAGTGGTTAAGAGCGGTAGTCTCGTAATCTGGGGGACCGGGTTCGCGTCTCCGCTCCTCCACATGCAGCTGCTGGGTGACCTTGGGCCAGTCACACTTCTGTGAAGTCTCTCAGCCCCACTCACCTCACAGAGTGTTTGTTGTGGGGGAGGAAGGGAAAGGAGAATGTTAGCCGCTTTGAGACTCCTTAAAGGAAGTGAAAGGCGGGATATCAAATCCAAACTCTTCCTCTTCTTCTTCTTCCTGGCAACCTGATACCCAGCTGCAGTACAGTAAGACAGAACAACTCTCCCCCCATCTCTTATTTATCTGTGGTATGCACAGAGGATATTTGGTGAGATGGGGTGGGGGTTGAGCTGGGAAGAGGGCTTGTGGGGAGGAGCTAGGAGTAAGAAACTGGTTGAGCTTTTCCCTGAGCCTTCTGCACGTTCCTACCACTGCAGGGTGGGGAAAACTTTATGGGCTCCTGACCTTATGGGTCCTGCAGTTCTCCACTCTGTCCTACCACGACCCATCCGTTCCATATCTTTAATTAAGATGATAATACACAATGTTCCAAGGGATGCGGGTGGCGCTTTGGGTTAAACCACAGAGCCTAGGACTTGCCGATCAAAAGGTCGGCGGTTCGAATCCCCGTGATGGGGTGAGCTCCCGTTGCTCGGTCCCATCTCCTGCCAACCTAGCAGTTCAAAAGCACGTCAACGTGCAGGTAGATAAATAGGTACCACTCCGGCGGGAAGGTAAACAGCATTTCTGTGTGCTGCTCTGGTTTGCCAGAAGCAGCTTAATCATGCTGGCCACAGGACCCGGAAGCTGTACGCCGGCTCCCTTGGCCAATAAAGCGAGATGAGCGCCGCAACCCCAGAGTCGGCCACGACTTGACCTAATGGTCAGGCGTCCCTTTACCTTTACCTTACACAATGTTCCAGTAGATTAAGATCCCATACAAAAATCTCTTGACAATAGTTCAGCTTTTTCTATAAGCAGATATGGCAACTGTGATAATTGATGGTTATCCTCTTTTTGCTTTTACAGGACATCAAGGAAAATAGAAGCAAAGGGTTTGATTATTTACACAGAGCATCAGAAGCAGGAGACCGTCCTTCCATGATTCTTGTTGCTAGAGCATTTGATACAGGCATGAACCTTCCTCCTGACAGGTACTATTTTGTTAAGGGTCTCTGACAAGTGGCAGGTGTGTGTGTTGATTCTTAGGAATTGTAGCTTTATAAAGGGAATAGTGGTCTCCTAACAACTCTCAGCACCCTTAACAAGCTACAACTCCCATCATTCTTTGCGGGAAGCCATGACAGTTTAAAGTGGTAACATAGTGCATTTAATGTATGCTGCCATTCTTTTCTCACTCTCCCATTCTGCCACGTTTTTCTCCTTTTGGCCACCACTTCTTTTCCCTCTCTCTTATTGCCACCTTCCTCCCTCCCTCTCTGTGCCATCTCCATTTTAACCCACATGAAATAGGCCGAAGCCTGCATGAAATTAGGGCACTCTTCTGTGGCCAGATTGCCCACCCCTGTTGCAGAGTTTGGTGGATCGAATAACAAGACTCAGCAGGATGCAAGATCAAATCTTTAAGCAGCTCCAGATGTATATCCCTCCCCCCCAAATTATCCTTGGAGTTTTCCATGATTGATTTGTTGTTCAATTACTCAGATGCCGGGACTGGAAGGAAGCCATACATTGGTACAATTCGGCATTGAACATGACAGATTACGACGAAGGAGGGGAATACGATGGGACCCAGGATGAGCCCCGGTATCTACTCCTGGCAAGGGAAGCCGAGATGTTGATGACTGGAGGGTTTCATCTAGACAAGGACCCACAGAAATCAGGTACAGTTCTGGCTCCCCCCCCCCTTTTTCTTTTTTTAACTTACTGTGTTTCATCTGTGCGTGTCTTAATCTTTATAAGCTGCCTTGAATCCAATTTTTCGAGACTTACACTTCTCTGAATTCTGCAGTGCAGTTCTCCAGTGAGGGAATGTGTACAAAAATGCATATACTGGGGGAGCGTTTGCATAGAAATGCACATGTCAGTGAAAATAATGTACAAAAATGCTTTCGTATTTGTTTTGTAAAAATGTGTGTGTGAGGCAAAATTGCATGCATGTGAACGTTTGTAGAAATTTGCGTTCATTTGCATGCATTCAAATTTCAAGAGGATTTTTTTTTAAATCTTGAAATGATGTGGAAACGGGGAGAAGTAAACTTAGGATTGAAAAAAATGAAAAACAGAGGCAACCCGCAACTGACAGATCCATGCATTCCTATTTGGAGCTGCCTTTCATGTGATCCTTCATCCTGTTTTCTTTAAAAATAATAATTTTATAATAGTACAGAAGGAACATTAAAACAAACAAACTGATATAAACACACAAAACATTCCAAAGATCACATTGAGAAAAGGAATACACAGGTGAACCACACATCCTCATTACACAATTTGAAAAGTACACATTTATAAATTCCAAATGTGTAGCATCAATTGCAACAGTGAAGTTAACAACGACCTTCTTTAAACCTTGGAGAAATTCTGGAACATGATATCTAAATAAAGAAAATCTAGAGTATCGAGATAAAGTTCAGGATAACATACCTCTCCGAAAAGAAAAGTGAACAGGAGGTTCTTCTGGTGAGGAATTAATGAAAGAAATGGAAACTACTCATCATAAAATTTATCTCGGCTACAGTTGTCTCTGACTACTCAGCAATGTTGTGTTAGTTTGCCTACAAGCGCAGCCTTCCAAAGCCTTTCATACCAGTTTTGCATAGTTAACAAACGATGGCTTCTCTGTAAGAGTGGCATCTCCACCTAGGCTGCTTCCAGGAAACAGATTATTGATGACTTAAATTGACAGATCCGTCCATCTCTTAACTGGAGAGACATCCTTCATGTGATTCTCCATCCATTTTTCTTAGGTGAGCTGTTTACTGAAGCTGCGGAAGCTGCTATGCAAGCCATGAAGGGGAGATTGGCCAACCAGTACTACCAGAAAGCAGAAGAGGCCTGGGCCATGATGGAGGAATGAAACTTGAACCAAGGCTGTGTCCGTGTGTGTCCGTGTGTGCGCGCGCATATCAGTATAGATGCTTTTTTTAAAGACTCTTCTTTTGTGCAAGGTGCACGGGGGGTGGGAGGAAATTTCAAAAAAGGTTTTTTTATGTGGTGTTAACTGATACTTGTGTTTTTCATATGACGATTTTTCTAACTCTGTTGGAACAGAAATACAAAGCAGGAGCGGTGAAATGTACTGTTACTGACATTCAGAGATGCAATATCAGTTGCTGTTGATAATTTTGTACAATTGGTCCAACCAGGGAAGCCTGTCTCTTCATTTGGAAGAAATAAAGCAGACATCCACTTTTATGGTAGGCACAATAGAAAGTTGCTTCATGTTTTACTTCCCTCTTCTATCTCTGCCTCCCTCTATTAGGAAATGCAGATATTTTTGCATTTGGGTCTCTTTTGTTAGAAATGCATGCTTGTTATTGGTTCAAGATTTGATCCTCCAGTCTAGGACATAATAGATGTGAGGAACTGGGGAAGGTGACCCTTCTATCCCCACAGTTCTTGACTCTATGGTGATGGGGAGGAAGGCAGCCTGGAACCCCCTTCCTTTGAACTTGGAAGAAGCTGTAAATTAGGAATACATCCAAGGGTGATACTTTCTTCATCGTACAACCACTGTTGCCTGTTAATCATGGAGCCAGGGTGGTGGTAGACTCCTTGGTCTGTTGCCACATGGAGCAAACCCTTCCCAATTTCCTGCAGTCTGCTGATTTTGTTTTTCCCCCTGCTCAAGCTTTTAAAATTCTTTGAAAAGAAAAACTCTGAGAGGTGATTCTCTCCAATCTCATCCTGTTCTGTGCTTTAGGAGCCAATTCAAATATTCAAGAGGTCCGTGAGGAACAATCCTCTTACAGAAATGTTCCACCTCAGTGTTTACATTTGAAAGTGCTGTGTAAGTCTCCCTGCAAACTGAGCTAGAAGCTTTCAGCCTGGTTCATAATCCTTTCATGACTTTGAAGAGTAAGGAAATTTTGATGTGATGTTTTGATCAATCAGGCAAATTATATTCCACATTTCGTTTTGAGGAGATGCAGCCTTGTGAGCGAGGATCCGTACCATATGCCTTTCTGTATGTTTGAATAAGTTCTTAATGAACAATGGAAAGACACTGAAGAACTGGAAGGAGAAACAAAATTCTGCTCATGACATGTTGTTGCCAGGTTGTTGTTTTTGTTCATTGTAATAACTCATCTATCCTGAGAAAGGGACCTGGTAAAAATGGAATCCTGGGGTTTCATGTCTTAGTGCAATTTAACACGATGGCTTTCTTGACTCTCAGCCTTTACAGTAAAACTGGGATACTGTTAAAGTCAAGCTGTCAAAAAAACCAAACTTTGATGGCAGGTGTCACTTAATAATCCTTGGAGGTGTACAGTGCAGAAAAGAGCTAATGCCTCCTCATATTCCTCAATTGGCTTTCCAGCACAGATGACAAGGACATCAAAATAAAGTAAATATAAATCAAGGGTGGTGAAAATGGAAGTAGCAACAGGTGTGACACTTACCTGTTGTACAGCAGACTACATGTCAGCCACACAAAATCCAGCTACACACACACACACACACACACACACACACAAAACCCAAACACATTTCTCTATCCAGGCAAGCAAGGCACATATTATCACAGTTGAAGGACACATTCTAACAAGGCAAAAGCACTAAATGATGTGGAGAAGATGAGGTGGGTGTATCCTGGGAGGTGGGGGTGGACACACAGCATGGGGAGAATTCGTAGGACCAGGCAAAGCAATCCAGATGGTCACATTTGGCCCCTAGCCTCAAGATTCCCCACTCCGGGTGTAAATGAATGCAATGGTAGCAAATAAGGTGCTATTTTTGCATATCCTGATGGAAATGAAAGTGTTCGGACATGGCTTCCTCATTAGAGCCCTTTCAGAGGAATTGCTTTTCTGCAATTAGCAGGAAGTGAAATTAAAAGGAGATCCAGTATAGCAATAAGCACTATTATTGTATAGCAATGTCCTTCTCCATAGTCAAGAGCCATCTAATGTTTACTCACAAGTGAGTCCCTTTTCAGCAAAAGGCCTTCTGTAGTGTTAATTAAAAGCTCCTCACAGGTTTAGCCATCTTACTGCTTCATGTTCAGTGAACAGGAATTAGTAATGAATTTCCCCTTTAATTAGCTTCTCTGGTTTTCTCCTATTTTGTGTGTGTGTGATTTTATAGCATAATAGCACTTTAATATCAATGAGATTACTTTGCTATGTTAGCTACCACTGCCACCCTCCACAGAACACACCTGGCTAAATGAGGAGCAATTGGGGTACAGTTTGTTACTAATCCACCAGTTGTGCTGAACAGGATGTAATAAAACAGGCAGAGCCTGCACAACTTCCAGTTAAATGCACATTTGTCCTTAAAATGCATTGCTTGTGCACACTTGGACAGGATTTTATTTTATTAGTAATATATATATATAATATTATATATAACAGTAAATACAGTGAGCTCCCCATGAAAAAGTAAGTGAAGAAGGGATGGCTATTTCAGAGAAAAGTTTTGAAGCAACCAAAAATGATCTTATGTGGGCTTTCTTGGAAGTAAACCCCACTGAACTTGGAGGGTAAGGTAAACGGTGTTTCCGTGCGCTGCTCTGGTTCGCCAGAAGCAGCTTAGTCATGGTGGCCACATGACCCGGAAGCTGTCTGTGGACGAACACCGGCTCCCTCGGCCTATAGAGCGAGATGAGCACGCAACCCTAGAGTTGTCCGCGACTGGACCTAACGGTCAGGGGTACCTTTACCTTTAATCATAGATAGGATTGGGTTGCAACAACTTTTCTGACCTCACTCTGCAATACAGTCCTTGCTTGTTTGTCTATGCAAATAATGGTTTTGTGCTTTCTTCTATGGTAGCATCACTTTTTCCTGCCCGCTTTATCATCATTAGTGACATCTCCATTCCCAGTGAAGTTCTCAGAAGCCTCTAGCCTAATTCTGAATTTTGATGGTGAATCTCTATCTAGACTTCAAACTACATGCTTTAATGTTCATGCATTTATTTATTTATTTTAAAAAACACCTATATATAGAAAACTAGATATCAGGGAGAAGGCTAGAACTAGGACCTAGCATCTAGATTTCTACATTCAGAGTAATTTTTTATTTTGTATAGAGGAGCACTCAGTCATGTGATCCCCCACCTGCAATCCAAAGTTGTAGACTCCTGACTGCATCTACTGCATATAACTATTGGGCCTCTGGCTCTCCATTCCTTAAGAAAACATTTTTGATGTGACAGCCAGACTTTCAATTAAGTAGCAGACTGTTAATCATTAGTTAATTAACTTTGTTGCCTTTGTACTAAGCCACTCAAGAGATGAAAGCAATTTCTAATAACATCTGCTACTTCACTGCAGAAATGGAAGACCTATTAGTAAGTTCCCCATCTCAGATTTTCATTACGCACCTTAATTTGCCATGTCCACTCTCTTTGGAGATTTCACTTGTTTCCTGATTTAGTAACCTAAAAATCCTGAAATCACCTTCCAGCTGCCACCAGCGCTTCGCTTTTGAGATATTCTCCTTCTGGGTTTGATCTTCTTTAGGGCATATTCCACAGCAAGAATTGCTGGAAGGTACTTGATGGTTACGGATAAGCACTCAGAACTTGTTAAAGATTTTGCTGAGCTTTGTTGCAAAGGATAAGAGGCTTGAGTTCCTGTATCATGTTTACATTGCCTGACGGAAAGGAAGAAGCACAAAAATGTTGTGATAGGTACATTTTCAATAAATTTATGAGGAAGAATCTTATCCAAAGCTTGTGTCTTTATTTTGGGACTCTTTGTGTCAGGAATGTCGACTTCATTATTGATCCCATGTGTAATTGCACATACACAATAAAAACCATATAAGGATTTGAAATTACGGACCATCAGCTGACTATTACAGAAAACATTTTTATTGTCTGCATGATGGTATGGAAAAGTTTTCAGCAAACAGTTAAAGGTGCCTGCTGTATCACTTAACTGGAAGAGCATTCTACAAGACTGGGCCAAAGAAATGAAAGGTTGGTGTTGCCAAATGAGCCTCATCAACTCAAAAGAAAAATCAGTGATGCTCCTGCAGATAATCTTGATGGCTGTGCTGGGATATTTGGGTTCAGATGGTGCCTAACGTACTTACGTCGTTCAGGGTTTTGTAAACCTTGAACCTTGCTTAGGGGTAGATGGATAGCCACTGTAGATGTTTCAACAAAGGTGTTGGCCATGTGCCTCCATCAGCAGTCTGGCTTCCACATTCTGCACCAGCTAGAGCTGCTGGACCAGATCCAAGGGCAGCCCCATGTAGAGTGCATGGCAGTGCGATGCTCATGCGCTCTGTGGGTTTCCCACAGGAATCCGGTTGGCTTTTGTGAGAAGAGAATGCTGGACTTAACAGTCCATTGAATTGCACCAGCAGGGTGCTATTTCATTCATTCAAGTTAGTATATTTCTAATCTGCCAGTCTCTGGGCAGGATACAATAGAGTTAAAAACCACCCCTGGTGACCTAGGCTTGGACAGGACATTGTTGTGGGGTGGCTAAGAGTTGGGGAGAAGTTATATTAAGGCAAACATAACAAATCCATGCATTCCAAAACAACACAAACTAAAACGGCCATCCTTTGAAGTTTGCACTTCACTGAATTCTGCAATGCAGTTCTCCAGCCAAATAATGTGTACAAAAATGCTTATACTGGAGTAAAGTGTCCATAAAAATGCATATAAGTAATTTACAAAAGTGCATTGTATTAGGGGAAATTCCTTTGCCAAAAAATGAATATATGAGAAGAAATTAGCACTAACGTTTGCATTTTCATGTGGACTTTTAAAAATTGTAAACTTACATGGAAATGTGGAGAACTGAAAACCGTAAAAATGAGAGAGAACAAAACTGGCAAATTAACCCATCCTTGTTGTTTAGTCGTGTCCGACTCTTCGTGACCCCATGGACCAGAGCACGCCAGGCACTCCTGTCCTCCACTGCCTTCCGCAGTTTGGTCAAACTCATGCTGGTAGCTTTGAGAACAGTATCCAACCATCTCGTCCTCTGTCGTCCCCTTCTCCTTGTGCCCTCCATCTTTCCCAACATCAGGGTCTTTTCCAGGGAGTCTTCTCTTCTCATGAGGTGGCCAAAGTATTGGAGTCTCAGCTTCAGGATCTGTCCTTCCAGTGAACACTCAGGGCTGATTTCCTTCAGAATGGAGAGGTTTGATCTTCTTGCAGTCCATGGGACTCTCAAGAGTCTCCTCCAGCACCATAATTCAAAACCCATCCTTAAGGTCCCCTTAAAAGGCCCTGTCACGGGTCTCTGCCAACTGGGCAGCCCTGGTGGTAGCACAACCAAGGCCTCACCTGTTGTTGTATGTGTATAATGCCCATAATTCCAGGATGCAGGAAAGAAACACTTCCCACCGTTCCAACCTAGTTTGTCATCTCGCCTATCATAAGCTTGAGCAATAAATGCAAGTCACTACGTAGCATGCATTTTCATTCGTCAACCCTTCATCAAATCAAATGAACTGGGCTGCCACAGGGCTGAAAGCACTTTCTGAAGAAAATGTGATCTTCATGCTTCGAATCATAGAATTGTAGCGTTGGAAGGGACCCAATAGTCATCTAGAGCAACCCCCAGCAATGTAGAAATCTCAACTAAAGCAATCATGACAAATGGCATGTACCCAGATGAAATGCACCCAGAATCTTTTACAATTTTCTAGAAATTAACATTTTAAAATTGTGTGAGAACCCTGGAGATTATTTATTTATTAGACTTTTAAAGTTGCTAGTTACCTGAAGTTCTTCAAGCAACTAACAATGCATTAAAAATATAAATATGCTAAACCAGGGGCCAGCAAACTTTTTCAGCAGGGGGCCACTGTCCCTCAGACCTTGTGAGGGGCCGGACTATATTTTGGCGGGGTATGTGTGTGTGTGTCTGAACAAATTCCTATGCCCCACAAATAACCCAGAGATGCATTTAAAATAAAAGGGCACATTCTACTCATGTAAAAACACGCTGATTCCCAGACCGTCCGTGGGCTGGATTTAGAAGGCGATTGGGCCTTAGTTTGTCTCCCCATGCGCTAAAAAACCATCAAAACAAAAATTATCCTGTAACAGTTGTTATAAGAATTCTAAGGTCTTATATACCGGTATATAAAATAGATGCTCATAAATGTACCAAGCAATCACATACAAATATGTAAACCACATGTCTGAAACCCACAGAAAAGTCCTGAAACCATTTTCTCTCTCCCAAAATGACCTCAAATATTTCTTTGCAAGGTCGAAAGAAATGGGGAAAACCCTCCCCATTGTCTCTGTGCCCGCAAATCTTGTCTTAAGGGCACATTTAAGGCATGAATAGGGTGAGCCTGTGACCTGGATTCAGGAATTAAGTACAGTAGTTATAATAAAGAGAGTGGCCAAAACCCAGATAATGCAATCAGGTAACCTGCCAGACAGGAGATAAACAACACACTCAGGATTCTGTTTTAGACCAACCGACCACCTCCTGTGATGTATGATGCATTGGGGGAGGTGGTCCAGAGTTTAAGGGTGGGCACACCTTTGTTCTGGGTTGCTCCTCTTTCCTGTTTGTGGTGAGTGAGGACCCTGATGGAACAGTTTAATAAGGATCAGGTTTACTAGCTGCTTTGCTTCTCAATGTTCTCTGGTTGGTCACTGTTATTTTCTCCTACCAATAGAGAACCAACAAAATGACTCTATATGGGCTCTTGGGTACCCCATAAGGGAAAAGGAGCAGGTTTTTTCTCATAACACAGCCATGGGAAGTTTGGGCAGCACCCTAGTAACAAAACATCATAATTGTAGTCTATCGAAAGCCTGGTGCTGAAAAGATGTCAACAAAGGCACTAGGCACACGCTGCTCAAAAAACCCTTTTCACCTGGCATTGAGCCAATGGAATTCTTTGTTCAGAACTCATACATTTCTGCTGTCTCATGGCCCAGAAGTCGTGTTTTCTCCGTATGTTTGCACAACACCAGGCCACAATATCTTTCCTTAATGTTCTGAAAGTCTGCTAACCTTGCCATTTTATTATTTTCTGCACTTATGTGTAATTTTCTGCACAATCTGCAGCCTCTCTCTGTTTCACAGGGCTGTAGCCATAAAGAAACAAGGCAGAGTCCTGGCTCCCTCAGAGATTCTCTAGGCCTCCTTGAAGAATTTTCAGCTTTCAGTGTTAAAATAGCAAGTTTTTAGATCTTTTACCTGAGAGATATAAAAGAAACCATGTGCACAGTATTCTATGTGATACCTCATTAAGACATGGGTGGATAATGTTTTTGTCAAACCGAGGGCCGCATTCCCTTTTGGCAACCTGCTGAGGGCCATATGGCTGTAGCCAGCAGAGCAGCAAATGTAAATTTCTACACACAGACCTTTTTATCTTCCATTCAACACCCAGGGCGGAGAAGCAAAGCCAGTGAGGCAGAAGAGGAGATGACTTGGGGAACATTCTGAGGGCCAAATAGAGGGGCCTGGAGGGCCGCATTTGGTCCCTGGGCCCGAGAATCCCCCAGGCTCCACTAAGTAGCAAAATGTTTACAGGGCAATCCTTCCATGTCTACTCAGAAGTAGGTCCCATTCATTTCAATGGAGATTACGCCCTGGTACCTGGGCATAGGATTGCAGCCTTTAAAGACCACTAAACATTTTAGGTTAACTGTTATTGAAATACTCGCTGTTCTTTAGTCGCACCTTCTCCCTTAAGCTGGCCCTCACCTCAACATAGAGGCTACAGCCTTTTTGCGTCTCTATGACAACAGTGGCGGACAGAATCTTCCCCATCTGTAGAAATTAAATTGTGGGGGCTTGTTTTTTTAGACATGGAGTGAGGAGTGCAGGATCCCCTCTGCACCTTAATTCCCTGAAATTACTCTCCTTAGTACTTTTCTTCTGATCCAAACTGCAAACCAAGGAGTGATGTTGGCTGATGGGGCACAAAAGCTTGCAGAGAGAGGGGCTGTGGCAGTGCCAGATTGCCAAATGGGCAAAGTAGGCACCAGTCTATGGGTCCCATGCCTTTTAGGGGCCCCGCAACAAGAGACGAAAATAATATTGATTTGATCTTGAAAGAAAATTACAATCATGCTTTCTTAGTTCATTGTTATTCCACTAGACCAGGGGTCTGCAACCTTTAAGACAAAAAGAGCCACTTGGACCCCTTTCTGAAGGAAAAAAAACTGGGAGCCGCAAAACTCGTCATTATAAAAATAACTTTTTTGTCACTTTTTTATTATTTCTTTGTTTGACCCCTCAGAATTACTCCTCCTCATAGAAATAAACGTTAAATTAACAAGTTACCTTTTTGTGTGTGTGTGTTCTTCACTCCCCTTCAAAACAGTGACCAGCGTACATGCCCCCTTTCAATGCAGTGACCAGCATACATGCCCCTTACAATGTAGCGGGAGGGCGGGCAGGAAGGTGACGTCGGGACGGTGCGTGACTAACGCATGCACCGCCCCCATGCGACATCACAGCCAGTACAGCGCCCGCCACAGTGGGGAGTGTCGGGGCACACAATGCGCCTCCTCCCCTCGCTAGTATCCACCCCGGAGCCGCGGCAAAGGTGTAAAAGAGCCACATGCGGCTCCGGAGCCGCGGGTTGCAGACCCCTGCACTAGACCATCACGCCCCCCCCACCGAGATTTCGACTGCCATGGGGCCTCCACAGGGTTTAATCCGGGACTGGGCTGTGGAGAAAAAAGTGGCATAGGGAGAGTTCAGGGGCCTAGAGAATCCTGGGAACTATAGTTTACCCCCCACAGAGCTACACTCCTCGGCACCCTCAGCAAACTACAGTTCCCAGGATTCTTTGCAGGAAGCCATGTGCTTTAAATGCACATTGGATGTGCTACAGAGGTGCGGCTTGGGTGTGAACTTGGAAACGTCATTATTTAAACTTTTCTGGCAACCAGATGGTCCCTGGGAAGACCCTCAAGGTGAGGATGAAGACAAGATATTTGCTCCCACCGTCAACTGGTATTCCAAGGTACACTGCCTCTGAATCTGCAGGTTCTATTTAGCGACCGTGGCTGATGAGAAAATCGGGTGCTGGGTCAGAGCCGAGGACCAGCTGGGTCAGGATCCTGCCTCTCACAAATGCCTTTGGGAAGTCCACACAAGCAGGGGAATGAAGGCAAATTGTTGTTCTCCCCATCAACTGGTATTCAGAGATATACTGCCTCTGAATATGGACGCTCCATTTAGCCTTCATGATCGATGGAATCTTTCCCCAAAGAGTTAGCTGGTAGCCTAATTCTGATTATAGAGTTGCTTTCCCTCCTCCAAGCTGACCAGCCACACAAATATAATAATAATAATAATAATAATAATAATAATAATAATAATAATAATAATATTTCCATAGCATAACCATTATTTTCAATGCACCTATTATTATTCCACACACTGTGCTATCTGCACAAATACAGCTCTGTCTCGTTTCAGACCTTGATGGGGAAAGAAAATAAATTTATTATTATTTAAACAGGGATGACTAAGATACGGAAGGCTGACTCAAATCTTGATGGAGAATAATAATAATAATAATAATAATAATAATAAAAAACAGGGCCAGGTAAGATATGGAAGGTGAACTTGGGATCTGGATGGAGAAGGAAAATTAAATTACAGTATTGGTATCATGATAATCATGATGGCAATTATTTAAACAGGGATGTCTACAGCATGGAAGGTTGACAGATCTTGATGGGAGAAATAAATGTATGATTATTATTAAAACAGGGTTAGGGTTAGGTTCCAAGTATATGGAAGGCCGACTCGGATTCTAAAGGGGAAGAAAAACTAACTCAAAGCATTAGTATTATGGTGATTACTGTCATTTAAAAAAAGAGGAATAAAATACGGAAAGTCGAGCTATACACCTTGATGGAGAGGGAAAACCAAAATTAATTACTTTTATTCCAACAGGCATGAATAAAACGAAGAAAACAAAACCATAAACTTTTAATATTATTATTCAAACAGGGATGAGTAAGAAGATATGGAAGCCGGTCTCTCCCATCTCGGTAGCGTGGCCGAGCGGTCTAAGGCGCTGGATTAAGGCTCCAGTCTCTTCGGGGGCGTGGGTTCGAATCCCACCGCTGCCAGTACGCTTTTGCTCGCTTCTTTTTATTCAAGGCAACCTCTCCGTGACGAGGCGGCGGCGGCGAAGAAGAAGCCTGCGCACACAGCGCCCCCTGGCGCCCGCGTCCTAGCAGCGCCGCTTCCCCGGCGAGCATTATGGGTAAGAGGAGGAGCCGAGGTGTGTTTCCCCCCCCTCCCACGTGCCTGCCGGAGATACACCAACATGGCTGCTGGCTGAGAATTCCCCCCGCCGGACCTGCAGGCACGTTGCCGCGAGGAGGAGGAGGAGGAGGAGGGGGCCGGCAAAGGCAGCCTCTCCCCTCCACCCCTTGGAGCCACGAGGTAGGAGAAGCAGCAGCGGCGAAATGCCTCCCCATTCCCGGACTTTTGCAAGCTTCTGGGGTTGGTTGGTTGGTTGCATGCTGCTCTTTTTTGCAAGGCCCGGGTCGTGTGGATCCTCCTCTCCCTTCCTCCTCCCCCCCCACTCTCTCTCTCTCCCCCCCTGTTGCAAATCTTGGGAGTGGGGGGAGCAGGAGGGGAAAGTAAGGGGGGGGAGACACGCGCTAGCCCTGCAATCTTTGCCTAGCAAAGTGGGTGGGCCCTATAATCTAAGGGGGCATTTCAAAGGGGGGGGAGTGAATTGCATATGTGGCGAGGGGGCCTTCACGCTCCTTTTCCTTCTCTCCGGCAAAAGTTACAAGGCCAGGGGTTCGAGATCCGAGCGCTCCCCATCTCTCTCCGCACCTCCCCCCAACCCCCCCAAATAAGCAGCCTCCCTGAATATGTGTGAGCTCCTCAAAGCCTTCCCATTGCTGCATAGTTGCATCAGCCACACTCCTTCCCAGCAAGGAAAATAAATAAAATAAATAATGAATGAATGCTTTGAGTGAGTTTTTCAGGCTCTCCTTCCTGAAGTCTTCCCTGGGAAAATTCTCTCCTGATCAGGGAGAGAGTTGTTTAGGCTGGGGCAAAAATCCGTTTCCTCCTTCTCTGCTGCATGGTTACATCAGGGTGACTTGACTTGGGAGGTTTAGTCACTGCCAAGAAAAGGAGTTTGTTTTGGTTTTTTTAAATGAGCAGGTGCCAATGGACACCTTGCTTCTTTTCCCCAGACCAGCGGGGTAGGGAGTTATTAGTAAAATAGAATAACCTCAGTTTCCCTCTGCCACGAGATCTATCTTACATTGCAAACTTATTGAGATCACCTGATAGCTCTGAGAGAAAATAATTGTCGTCCAGTTCAGCTTGAGCTTTGCAGTCATGGTGGGAGATTAATATATGTGGAAGGGTTCTTAGATAAATGACATTGGGGTGGCTGTTTTTCACCTTATCCTTGGCTGCTGCTCTTTTACCTTTAGGAGTTGAATGTGGGTTTTGAGTGTTCAATGCTAAATTACTTTAGAGCAGGGAGTGGCACTCTGTACTTGGGCCCAGCCTTGCACTGACAATGAATGAGCTTTACCAGGGAGTTCTTGGTGACTCACTGACCATCTGACCTGCCCTGGCTCCTGAGTTGGCTTCTATTTATTACGCTGCCCTAACACAATATTGGATGATGGCTGTCCAAATAGATTCCTCTGCTAGGGTTGCCAACTCTCCCCACCCCTTACAGTCCCTGGTTGCTTCTGTGCCTATAGCAGCACTTTGCTCAGCAAAGCTTTGTGGCAAAGCTTTCACAGGCTGCTGCCAAGAAATTAATCCGCTCTGAATTCTGCAGATTGAGCAGCTGACCTTAGCAGGTAATTAAAATATATACATATTATTTTTATAAAAATACAAGTACTGAATAAAAAACAACAGCCCTGTCCCTACCAATGCAGCAGCAATGCTACACTTCCATGAGGGTTAAGTCTTACCTCAACCCAATAATATTTATTATTTTTTACGCTTTTACCCCACCTTTTCTTCAGGTGGTATCCATGGTTCTCTTCCTTCCTAATTTATCCCACAACAACCCTGTGAGGTTGGTTAGGCTGCGAGACTGTGACTGGTCCAAGGTCACCCAGCGAGTTTCATGGCTGTGCAGGGATTTGAACTCTGGTCTCCCTGGTCCAGGACATGGGTGGTGCTGTGGGTTAAACCACAGAGCCTAGGGCTTGCTGATCAGAAGGTCGGCGGTTCGAATCCCTGCGACAGGGTGAGCTCCCGTTGTTCGGTCCCTGCTCCTGCCAACCTAGCAGTTCGAAAGCACGTCAAAGTGCAAGTAGATAAATAGGTATCGCTCCAGCAGGAAGGTAAACGGCATTTCCGTGCGCTGCTCTGGTTTGCCAGAAGCGGCTTAGTCATGCTGGCCACATGACCCGGAAGCTGTATGCCGGCTCCCTCGTCCAATAAAGCGAGATGAGCGCCGCAACCCCAGAGTCAGCCACAACTGGACCTAATGGTCAGGGGTCCCTTTACCTTTACTCCCAGGTCCAACACTCTAACCACTACACCACTTTGCCAGGGGTTGGGGGAGGTGTTGCTGGGTAGTCTGCCATGTTCATATATGTTAAAAAAAAAAGACAAACAATTCCTCTCCCCAAGTCATTGTCCTATCCTCTTGCATCCCTGAACTGACTTCTCAGCTCTTCTGCTATGGCAGCTCATTAGCAGGTAAATATTATTCTCATTATTTGTTTACAGCATGTAGACAAACTTTACCACTCACGAAGTTCTGCACATCAAGCTGCTGTTATGCCAAGTTTGCTAACAAATGAGAAAAAAAGAGTCCTGGCTTAACTGAATTTTGTTGATTTCTCTTTCTTCTTTTCCAGTTCTCTCGAAACAGTAGAAGCAACACCACTTTTCTTTCCATGCTACTATGGCAAATGAAGAAGATGACCCAATTATACAGGAGGTAAATAGATACATGTCTTCCATTTGCATTGGCTTTAGGACAGATTAAAGAATATTGTATGTTTCCTCTTGGGGTTTTCAGCTTTGTGGTGGTTTTGGCCATGGAAATCGGTGGCGAGTAATTGGTTCAGGTTGGGCTCCATGATGATGCACTTAAATATGGTGCTGAGCCTGAGTGGCTGCCAGAGAGGGTTGTATCGTTCTTGGGGATGATTTTGTAAACTTCTATGTGCTAAATAAAATGTAACATGCCTTTTTTTAAAAATCCACCCTCCTCCTTTTGTTAGATTGATGTGTACCTGGCCAAAAGTCTGTCAGAGAAGCTGTATCTGTTCCAGGTATGTTAATTGTCGAATTCACCTGTTTAAAGGGGAAATGAACTAAAGCAGGGGGCAAGGAATCTGTTCTCCTTCAGATGTTAGACTTCAGCCAGTGCTGCCTCATTGGGGGGGCGGAGGCAGTGGTGTCTTCCCAGCAACAGCAGTGCTGGATTTGCTAGGATGGAGAGAGGTGAGGCAGCAGTATTGAAGTCAGGGGAGCTTCAGGGCAGTGGCCCCACAGGTGTGCAGACACCTGTCGGAGCCCCAGTGACAACCTGGAGGTTCCCCAAGCTTCCTGTGACTTTACCTGACCCCACTGACCCCCACCCCATGAGTCACTCCTGACTCCAACAGTTGTCACTTCAAACCAAGCATGGCCAAGTGATCGGAGTCGAGTTGTCATTCAACATCTGGAGAGTGAGAGATACAGGCGAGGTCCGGGCAACAAGGCCAAATACTCCCAACTAAAGATATAAAGGCTAGTTTCTAACAGTGAGGAGAAGGGTGCCAGCACATCTCAAATCCTACAAATATAGGGTTGTACCCATTGCGGCTATTGTGCTCACAGGGCTTCTCCCTCTGCTCATCTCCCCTAGAGGCAAAATTTGCTCCAGAAGGCTGGGGGGGGACCCCCAAAATGAAATTGGCGAGAGAAAGGGGAAGCCCCCTTATGAAGCATTGGATTTCAGCTAGAAATCATGGTTCATTGGGAGGAGACTGCATCTTCTCACCCCCCCCCATGTGAATGCCCCCATTGAGAGGTTTCCCCCATTCTTGCACCAAACGTGGTGGCTTGTTTTCGCCTTAACAGCAGCAACATCTTTGTGTTTTCATAGTATCCCGTTCGCCCAGCTTCGATGACGTATGATGACGTAACTCATCTTTCGGCAAAGATAAAACCAAAGCAGCAAAAGGTTTGGGCCTATTCTCTTTTTTTGGAAAAAGTTGTTTAATAACCAAATCGAGCCGGCTTACAGTTGTTACAGATTTTAATCAGACACTTTGTGTTTTGGTTCATCTTTCCCTAATTATTCTGCTCTGCTTATTAATTGCCAATGTACTGTTGATCTACTGGTGCTTAGGTGGAGCTGGAAATGGCCATTGACACTTTGAACCCCAATTACTGCCGCAGCAAAGGAGAGCAGATTGCGCTCAACGTCGATGGCACCTGTACAGATGAAACCAGCACGTATTCCTCGTAAGTACTACCATTTTTGCTGTAGATCAAGGAGCTGGGTTTTGACTCTACTACTGCTTGGCCAGCAGAGTGAGGCAGTGGAGATGTGCTGGGCCTGTAACCGAGACCCCAAAGCCCTAAAACGTCCATCGCTGGCATCTCCTAGGAGAGACTCCTTGTCTGCAAAACCTGGGCACCAGCTGCGTGCCAGTGTTGGTGATATTGAGGTAGATGGACCGCTGGGTCTGGCTTTGGGCATAAAGCTGCTTCCTGAATATAAGATCCTGAGTGTTCTGGGGGACGGCAGAGGATCTGCTTTGCAGGTGCAGTCCCTGGTGCCTCCAGAGAAGGCTGTGGAAAGCCTGAAACCCTGGAGAGTGGCTGCCAGTCAGAGTAGACAACACTGAGCTGTATGGACCAATGGCCTGACCCATACTAAGGCTGATTTCCCTGTTAAAATAAAAATGTGTATATAGCCTGAAAGCTGAGCAATGGAGCAATTTGTTTTGCAGCTGCTCAACCTGTGGCTCTTTTATCAAGTGTAAAAAGATACACCTGGGTTCTTTCCCGCTTCTGAACACAGAGCATCCTTCCACCCATTCTACACATCATTGTTTTCTCTAATAGAGTCGCTTTCAATCGTCATCCTCTATCTGAATCTTTGGATCCAAACTTAATTACTTAAACGTAGGTCTCTCTTTCTCCCCCTCCTCCCTTTTCTCTCTCTGTCTTGGAGTGCATTTCTATAGTAGACATACTGGTTTAGCAGCCACCCCTCTTCCCTAAAGAACTCTTTTTATTGTTTGTATATGTGTGATAGAGATCTCAAAATAGCAGCTGGCATTGACAACCCCCCAGCTTTCCAGGGTGGAGAAGCCAGGTTTAGATAGAAAGATCATGATTGTGTCTGCTTATCTTATCTTATCCCCGAACTTGACTTCATATTCTGGTTTGAAGTCAGGAATTTAAACCACAGTTTCCTCGTTCAAGTTTCAATGTAAACAATGGATTGAGAAACTCAGGAAGCATAGAATTGCGATACTTGGGGAGAAAGTTCATGGGCCCAATGCTCATTCCCAATCTGAAAGACCATGGCTTATCGGTTATGTCAGAACTTTCCAAACTTTTCATGTCAGTGACACACATTTTAGGTGTGCATCATTTTGCGACACCGTAATTCAGTTTTAGGGACGCGGGTGGCGCTGTGGGTAAAAGCCTCAGCGCCTAGGGCTTGCCGATCGAAAGGTCGGCGGTTCGAATCCCCGCGGCGGGGTGCGCTCCCGCTGCTCGGTCCCAGCGCCTGCCAACCTAGCAGTTCGAAAGCACCCCCGGGTGCAAGTAGATAAATAGGGACCGCTTACCAGCGGGAAGGTAAACGGCGTTCCGTGTGCTGCGCTGGCTCGCCAGATGCAGCTTTGTCACGCTGGCCACGTGACCCAGAAGTGTCTGCGGACAGCACTGGCCCCTGGCCTCTTGAGTGAGATGGGCGCACAACCCCAGAGTCTGTCAAGACTGGCCCATACGGGCAGGGGTACCTTTACCTTTACCTTTTAATTCAGTTTTACTAGCAAACTAACCCCTTTCCAGCCCCAGGAGGAGAATGGGGAGCGTTCACGTGACACAGCTACACACTGCAGCCATCACACTAATGTGTGGCGACACACAGTTTGGAAAGCTCTGAGTTATGTACAGTGGTACCTTGGGTTACATACGCTTCAGGTTACAGACTCCGCTAACCCAGAAATAGTGCTTCAGGTTAAGAACTTTGCTTCAGGATGAGAACAGAAATCGGGCTCTGGCGGCGCAGTGGCAGCTGGAGGTCCCATTAGCTAAAGTGGTGCTTCAGGTTAAGAACAGTTTCAGGTTAAGTACAGACCTCCGGAACGAATTAAGTACTTAACCCGAGGTACCACTGTAATTTACAGGTTGTTAACATCTGAACTGGGCCTTGGATTACAATCCTGCGCATGTTTGGGGGCAAACTCTGCAGGCCTTCCTTCTGAGCAGACATGCAGTGCATAACTAGAATGTATACATTTGTACTGTGGACATTTCCCCTGTTTCTCCTTAAAAAGCAGTGAATGGAGTCTGATCCTGGGCTGTGACCTGCTAGTAGAATACCACTGCTCTGGTAGATATAATTGAGGTAACTTCCTGTCCTTGCAGGAAGATGATGGACAAGCAAACGTTCTCCTCCTCACAGACGACCAGTAACATATCGCGATATGCTGCTGCAATCTACAGAAAAGGTTACTTTTTAAATTTAGCTTTTATTAAGTATTTTCTTGTGTAACAAACAAGCAAAGAAAGAAAAGTAGAAAAGGTGACACTTGAATTCTCAAGACTTGTACCAATTTTGGTAGAAGGGATGGGGAACCTGTGGCCTTCCAAGTGGTTTGTTGGACTCTAAAACGCTATTAGCTTCAGCCAACCTGGCCATAATGGGAGTTTGCCAGTGAGCTTCCAGCCCCAATTCAAGGTGTTTGTACTAGAGCCATATATGCCTTGGGATCCAAGTATTTAAAAGAGCGCTTTCCTCAGCATCAACCATCTTGATACTACAGTTGGCAAGTGAGGCCTTGGTGGTGGTGGCACCATTGGTTGACCTGTGGCAGGGCTTTTTCGGTGGTGGCTCCCCAATTGTGGAATGCCCTCCCTAGTGAGGTGCATCTGCCTACATCCTTATTAGCTTTCAGGAGGTATCTGAAAATCTTCCTGTTGATGCAGGCATTGGGAGGCTGAAGTATATTGTTCCTGGCAAATCTGAGATCACCGGATGTTTTTAACTATGACTGCTTTTATTATATTTTTAAAAGATTTTTATTGGTTTGGCATATGCTTTTAGAATCTTTTAAAACTGTGATTGTTCTTAGAATGTTTTTGTCTTTCAGCTGGCTCCTTTTAGGAAGATGGGCGTGATATGAACAAACAAATTTACTAAATAATTGAAATAAAGAAATTTGCTGAATAAATACTAGTCCATATGCCCCTGAAGGGCCACAGATTCCTCACCATTCCTTTAACAATTCAAATACTTAAGCACCCATTCATATATATATGGATTTTTAAAATGTCTGGATTCTGTTAATGGGATGATTGGCAACAGTATTTTCATCATGCCGCCTGCATGCTCCGGGGTGTGGCTCTGCCTACTTCTTTCTTCCCCGGAAAGTGAAAATGGCTGTGAAAATGCCCATCTTTTCCCTCCAGGTGAGCTCCACCTTACGCCTCTCCATGGAATCCTGCAAATGAGGCCGAGTTTCACCTACTTGGACAAAGCAGATGCCAAATACAGAGAGCGAGAAGCTGCTAATGAGCGTGAGTGGCTTGCTAGGCTTTCTCTGTCCACTGGCTAGTCAGACATGGGCCTTTCTCAGCGGTGGCTGCCAGCCGAGATGGCTTTAAAAGGAGGATCAGAAAAATTCGTGGAGGGAAAGGGCTTGGCGACAGCCATGATGGCTGTTCCTCCTCCTCAGTCAGGAGGCAGCTGCGCTTCTGAATACCAGTTGCTGGAAGCTGCAGGGGCAGAGCGTACTGTTGTGCTTGAATCCCGCTTGCAAGTTTCCCTGCAAGGAGTCTACTTGACCCCTGGGAGAACAGGATGCTGGGCCATTGGTCTGATCCAGCAGGCTCCTCTTTTAGGGTGCAAACAGCTACAGTCTTGGACGGCTCCAAAAGTGTGTTTGTGGAGGATCATCCCATCAAGGGAAAACTCAGTGATGAATATATATTGCACACAGAGCTGGAAGCTACATACGAAAGAACAAATTGTCGTTACCATTGTTACTAAGGTTTATATTGTGTCCTTGCTCTCAGGGGAGGGTGGGTGGCTATTGCTTTTGTGTTAATAATAATAATAATAATAATAATTTATTATTTGTACCCCGCCCATCTGGCTGGGTTTCCCCAGCCACTCTGGGCGGCTTCCAACAAATATTAAAAATACATTAAAATGTCACACATTAAAAACTTCCCTGAACAGGGCTGCCTTCAGATGTCTTCTAAATGTTAGGTAGTTGTTTATCTCTTTGACACCTCATGGGAGGGTGTTCCACAGGGCGGGCACCGCTACCGAGAAGGCCCTCTGCCTGGTTCCCTGTAGCTTTGCTTCTCGCAATGAGGGAACCGCCAGAAGGCCCTCAGCGCTGGACCTCAGCGTCTGGGCAGAATGATGGGGGTGGAGACGCTCCTTCAGGTCTACTTCTTTTGGATCTCCCAGAAACAGCAAATTGGTCCCTATAGGGAAGCAAAAACGCTAGATTAGATAGGCCTGTGGTCTGATCCAAGAGGGCTCTTATATCAGGGGTGGGTATCTTCAGACTCGGGGGCCAGGTGTGACGCTGTATGCTCTCGAGATTCTCCTCAGGCCTCAACTCTCACATGCCCCTGCTTTGAACCCCCAAGCATATTTGTCTGGTTGGGGCATATTCTGGCTTGTTGGGGTGGAAGATGTGAAGAGGGATGTGTGAATGTGTGTTGCCTACTATATACCAAAGTCAACATTTACATTTGCTGCTTTGCCCTTTCTTGGCCTCTGATCCTTCCCACCACCAGCATGTGGCCCTCAGGAGGCCGTTCAGAATGGAAAGCGGCCCTCGGGCTGAAACTTAAGTCCCCCCACCCCTGTCGTGAGGTTCCCCTGGCAACTCCAGAAAACGTAATGGCATCTATCTTGGAGATCGCACATCCCTGCCTGGAGAAATGTTGGCTGTCAAGGCATTTTAATAGTGATTTTCACGCTCCCTTCCCCCTTGTTAACAGCTGGCGATTCTTCCCAGGATGAAGCAGAAGAAGACGTCAAGCAGATCACGGTAGGCCCAAACTCCCTATTTAGCAGCACTTCAGAATCTGTAGCCTAGAAATGTATGCAGGAAGCTGCTTTGTACCAGCTTGGACTATTTGTTTATCTAACCCAGTAATGCCTTCTCTGACTGGCAGCTTCTTTAACTGGAGAAGCTGGGGACTGAAGCTGCGACATTCTGCCACAGAGCTAAGGCCTCTGTCTTTTTAAACTCCCTGTGTTTCTTTAACCAAGAGTGGCAAAACTACAACTCTTCCAGATGTAAGGAACATAGGAACCTGCCTTATGCCATGTCAGACCATTGGTTCATCAAGCTCAGGAGTGCCTACACTGGCTGGCAGCAGCTCTCCAGGGTTTGGGGCAGGGGATATTCCTAGCCTTACCTGGAGATGCCGGGGATTGAACCAGGGACCTTCCGCATGCAAGACAGATGGTCTACTGCTGAGCTGAAGACCTTCGCCTTGCTCTTCCACTACAACTCTCATAATCCCTGGCCCTTGGGCCATGCTGTCTGGGACCGAGTCCACTAGTGACTGGAGGCTACAGCTTCCTTGCTTTAAGGCTGTGCTTCTCAAACTTGGGTCCTCAGCTGCTGTTGGACTACAACTCCCATCATCCCAAGCTAGCTGGAACAGTGGTCAGGGATGATGGGAGTTGTAGTCCAACAACAGCTAGGAGACCCAAGTTTGAGAAACACTGCTAAGGAATGCAGTTGGCGGGGGGGGGGGCATTAAACCCAACCTTTCAAACCTATTTCCTTGATTAGTTGAGTCTCATCTACCCTTTACAGTGGTACCTCGGGTTACATACGCTTCAAGTTACAGCCGCTAACCCAGAAATAGTGCTTCAGGTTAAGAACTTTGCTTCAGGATGAGAACAGAAATCGTCCTCCGGCAGCGCGGCAGCAGCAGGAGGCCCCATTAGCTAAAGTAATGCTTCAGGTTAAGAACAGTTTCAGGTTAAGAACGGACCTCCGGAATGAATTAAGTTCTTAACACGAGGTACCACTGTACTATCAGTCACATCTCTTTTTCTAACTTCCTGGCCTCCCACAAGTCTTCTTCTGCCTCTCCCTTCGCCAGAGAGCCATCTTGAGTATGCTAGGACAGTGTCCTTCTAGACCAGCCTTTCTCAACCTGTCGGTCCCCAGATGTTGTTGAACTACAACTCCCACCACCCCAGCTAGCAAGGCCAGAGCTCAGGGATGATGGGAGTTGTAGTCCAACAACATCTGGGGACCCACAGGTTGAGAACCGCTGCTCTAGACAATGTCCTTCAGCACCATCCCCAGATGTTGTTGGACTATGACTCCCATCGTTCACAGCAATTGTAGCCCACAGCCAGGGATCATGGGAGTTGTCGTCCAAACAGCGCTTGCGGACGCAGCGTTGAAAAACGCTGGTCTAGGAAATCTCCTTGGGCTCCCCCCCTCCAGCTGTGTGCTTCCTAACATGTGCATGCCCACATACATGCACAGAGACACATCTCCACCCCCTCTGCTTCCTTATCCTCTTCACACTCGAGCATAGAGTCCTATATCTCTGGGCGTCACCGCTTCAGACAAGGAAGTGAGGGATCTCGTAATGCCGCTCAGTGCCTTTCGCCCTGCACATAGAAAACTTGGTGTGATGCCTCGGTCTGCATAAAAGGACTGTGAAAGAATCTGGAAATAATTCATAGGTGAGAACAGCGTAGGAAAGCAGAGGCAAGTCGTGTCCATATCAGCCATGAGGAACCCTTTTCCTTCCAGAAAACAGGAGTAATAACAGGTGGAGCTGTGAAAAAGTGAAAGCAGTGGCTCCGGCCGCAGCTGCAATGCCAGTAATTTTGGTTGGCGTTCTTATTTTTTTAATTGTATGTTCTTTATTGAAGAATAAAAGTCACAGAATTACAAGTGCACAGAGTAAGTGAAGACACAAAGAAGAAGAAGAAACAAGAAATAGTGCCCATGTAGAAAACCAAACAGAATGAAAAAGAAAAAATATATTGTGCACATTACAAAAAGGGGGGGGATTGCTATTGTAGTTCACCAGACCTCATGGTATTTATAAAAATGAATTTCAAATATTGTTAGTCATGTTGATTGTCTTTATCACCTTCTGCCAGAATTTTTTTCCATGTAGGACATTGTACAAATAAATGTTTTAGGGAAGAATTATCCCAGTTGCAGCTAGATGTCTTAGAGACATCCCTTTCAAAAACAAGCTTTCTGGCTTCAGTGCATTTTTTATTCCTTGCGTAGCACTGTGGACTCAGAGAGGATTTCCATACATGGGATTGGGGGGTTGGACTAGGTTTCTTCTGCCTGACATTTTTGGTGCTTGGATCCTGTGGCTAATTGTGGGGAAATGACACCTTTTCCAGGTCAGGTTTTCCCGCCCCGAGTCGGAGCAGGCCCGGCAACGTCGGGTTCAGTCTTACGAGTTCCTGCAGAAGAGGCAGGCGGAGGAGCACTGGGCTCACTTGCATTACTACGGTTTAAAGGTAGGCGTGTAGGCACATGTACTTGTGTTTCTGCTGCAAAAGTGGATATGCTAAATATGCACAGTGAGTTTTACATTTTACGCTGCCCCCTTTCCAATAAACAGAGCTGCAGTTGCATGCAGTCGGGTCTCAGGCCTCGATCGATTGAAGGCCACTGGACTAGACTAACTCTCAGGGTCCCTGTGATACTGGCAACCTGTTCCTGTGAAAGTTTACTTCTCTGTTTGGGGCAGCTGCATATTCCTGCATTGCAGAGGGTTGAACTAGATGACTCTCAGGCTCCCTTCCAACTCTATGATTATGTTGTCTTTTCGGCACCTGCTAAAGATGTCCTCCTTTCAACAAACCACCTAAGGTATTTATTCCAGCTGGTATAAGTCTCAGACATGAGCTGGTTTTACGTAGGCGCTGTCGTCGTTTTGAATTGTTTTTACATATGCAAATGTTTTAGCTGCTTTTATTTATTTTTCCCCCGTTCTAAATTTATTTATTCAAAGATGTATAAAAATACACATCCATTGCAAAGTATATATTTTTTTATAACATGCTGAGATAAAACAGCTACTTAGTCTAAAAGGGAACAAAGTCAGAAGGAGGAAAAGACAAGGAAAGTTTAAAGCTAAAGAAAGGGAAAGCGAGAGAAAAGGAAAAGAAAGAAAAAAACTAAAGATAAAGAAGAATGTTATACTGTAACTGTTTTATATTGTGACATGGATTGCTTCAAGATGGGAAGCCATTAATAAGTGAAATAAATATAAAATATAGTGCGTTTTCTTGAATACAGAGATTAGTTCCAAGGAAGCCTAAGTAATACTTCTACAGTGTTTTTTCCCTCTCCCCCTTTTTATAGTCCCTTTTGGTGGTGATTTGGGGAGAGGGGACTAAAGACTGGATAGCCAGGGCAGTGCTTCTCACGCTATATTATGTGATGGACTGACATCCCCCCCCACCACACAATTGTGCCAAGGGACCAGTTCACTTGGTAGACCATGAGAGTCTTAATCTCTGGGTTGCGGGTTTCAGCCCCACGTTGGGCAAAACCATTCCTGCATTGCAGGGGCTTGGACTATATTACCCTCACGGTCCCTTCCAGCTCTACAGTTCTATGACTTCCATGATCTTTGAAACATTCCACCAAACCTGGACTGTGGTGGAGTTACTGCAACCAAAAGCCGGTGGCTCGTGGACCAGCACTGGAGTAAGAGTTGTGTGACACAGGAAGTGTCCATATACTTCTGGTTTTCTCAGTGCATCCAACAGGACTTGAAATTTGTGGGGGAAAGCTTTGCTTTCAAAACCCTTACAAGTCTGTCTTACAGCAATTTGAGGGGAATGCCAGCTATTCTGTTTCATATTATACGGGAGAAATGTGGAGATTAAGCACAGCGGGGGTCTGAGCAGTTGTTCAGAGTAGCCCTTAAGCCTCTAAGCATTGCTTGGAATCTGTACCCCATAATGAATCTTGGGCTTCTCACCCCTGCTTCCCCAGGACAGCCGTTCCGAACACGAGCGCCAGTATTTGTTTAGTCAAGGTCACGGCATGGCTGGGAACACGGAATTAATTAAATCTCCAAGGTAAAGGTCTTTCTTTTAATTCCTCAAATTGATTCGTTGGGGGCAGTTCTGAAGTCGGGGGCTCGCAAGTGCACTTTTAATGCATTTTTTATTAGCATGGGAAATGGCATGCCTACAGTCCCCCTCCCCCCTGCATTTAATAAATTCCAGGCCTGACAAAAAGCTTGTATACGTAGACTTTCTGCCGGCTTTTCCACCTCTGCAAAGTTAAATGGCCAATTCACAATGCCTTGGGCCTCATTCTGCCACTGCTACCATCTCCCCAGATGATGTTTGCTGCTGTTGCTTTCTCACAGCTGTTCCCCTAGGCCTCAAATGAGCTGTGCTGGCAGGTTTCGTGTTCCTTGTGTGTGGGAAGGCAAAATGGAAGATGAGTTTCTTTTTTAAAAAAATGTATTTTTATTAAAGATTTTCTTGATTTACAAAGGTATGTGCAATGTCTCTCGGGAGACGAGTTTCTGAATGAAGATTCCCTAGACTGGGGGGGGGGGGGCTAGTCAACCTGGTGCCCTTCAGATATTTCTGACCACAATTCCCATCAGCCCTCGTCATCTGCCACCCCAACAAGGGATCATGGGAGTTGTTGTCCAGGCCGCCATGTTGGCTATCCCTTCTCTAGGCAAGCAATATGACCTATTCTTTCTCTTTCCCGCAGTGAGTACTTGATGATGCTGGTGCCTCCCAGTGTGGAAGATGAAAAGTAAGTAAGCCAAGGGCCACATTCTGTTCTGACCCATCTTCCAGGGGCCACATGCCAGGAGTGGGCGGGGCCTGTGGCAAAAGTGGGCGGGGCAGCAAATGCAAATTTTGCTTTCTACCCAGGCATTCTTCACATCCAGGGGAGCAAGAGGCATTAGAGTTTTCAGGGACACTTTCTAGGCAGGCAAAACAAATCAGGCAAAGGGGGCGTTTCTGTGAAGCTGACCTGTTCCCATTTGTAATAACCATGGTCGCATCTCCTGCTCCCACATCCCGTCCCGCCCCCCCCCCCAAATCTGGGCTGATTGGTTTCTCCCAAGCCAATATGGTGTAGCTGTTAAGAGTGGGGGACCAGGGTTCAAGTCCCCACTTGGCCATGCAGCTAACTGGGTAACCTGTAACCAATTGCTCGGCGTAACCTACTTTGCAGGGTTGTCGCGAGGGTGGAAAGGGGAGGGGGAGAGCCACGTATGTCGCCTTGAGCTCCTTGGATTAGAAATGAAATAAAACTCTTACTGAAATGGGGAAGGCAGCTTTCCATAAATCGCCAAACCTCAGTTATCTGTGGTGGTTTCCCAAATCGTACCTTTCTTTCCTTACGTAGGGACAAGCCTGTAGCCCCAAGTAATGTGCTTTCCATGGCTCAACTGAGGACTCTGCCCCTTGCGGACCAGATCAAGATCTTGATGAGAAACGGTATGCTGTTTGACATTACGCAACTCAGACAGCCTCTGTGAACTCTTTTGACTTCCTGCGTTACCAGCCCCTCCTGCTCCCTCTTCCTGGTTAATGGATGCAGCCTGCCATATTAAACAGGGAGACACCGGGCCCCGCCTGAAATACATAGTTAAAGCAGTATCTTGCTGCTAGAAGCAGTCATGGCTCCCCTCCCACAGCAAAGAATATTGGGAACTGTAGTTTGTTAAGGGTGCTGAGAGTTGCTAGGAGACTCCTATTCTCCTGGCAGAGCTAGAATTTCCATTCCTTTTCCCAGGAATTGTTGCTCTGTGAAGGGGAATAAGGGTCTCCCAACAACTCTCGGCATTCTTGACAAACTACAGCTCCCAGGATTGACTGGGGGAAGCTGGGATAGCTCAGGCAGTAAGAGCATGAGACTCTTCTCAGCGCTGTGGGTTCGCGCCCCATGTCGGGCAAAAGATTTCTGCATTGCCGGGGGTTCTTTCAACTCTTCAGGTCTATGATTCTAGGATGGTTTAAAGTGGTCTGATGATGCTTTAAATGTACTAGGGCAGATGGGCCGTATTTCACTGCTTGCAATTATTTGCTCTCTTATCCTATGAACGTTTAACTTCAACCAGAGATTGGAAAGCCTGCAGACATCCAGATAATTGCTAGACTCCAGCTCCCATCAGCCCCAGCTGGCATGGCCAAGGACAATGGGATTTGCAGTCCAGCAACGTCTAGAAGGCCACCGGGACTCTGTCCTTGACTTAGGTATTTGAATCTCTAAGGATTATTTGCATTTTCTGCTTTCCCCCCTTCTGCAGTGAAGGTCATCGCTTTTGCAAACCTGATGAGCCTCTTGGCTTCTGGGACGGATCCTACAGCAGCCTTGCGGTGCATACAGCAGGTGGCGCTGTTGGTGCAGGGAAACTGGGTTGTGAAAAGGTAAAAATGCCTTTTGTTCTTGAGGGACTCACCCCTTGCAAAGAACGCCAGTCTGTTGTTCGAATTACGGCAGCTCTTATTCTTGTTGCTGCTGTTTTGTTTACAGTGATATAAACACAATAGCACACAATGCAAAGCGTGACAGTTTGTTAATGTGAGACAAGGGTGTATTGCTTGTGTACCCATTGCATATTTTCAAGCTGGCTCCTTGTTGGATACAAGCCATGCACCTGAGCCATGCGGGATCATAAACAGTGACTCCCGGCACCCAAAGATCTCAGGGATCAGGCAGGGATATAAGCAATCAGGTGACTTTTGAAGTATCCTGGACCAAAGTTGTTAATGGCCTTGTTAAGTGAATGCAAGAATCTTGGAACCTCATGCAAGAGTTGTACTATTGTATCAGAATTCTCCTTGGGAGTTTCTGATCAGAGGGAACCGCTTGTACGTAGACCTTAGAACCACTTCTTCCTCCTCCTCTTCTTTTCTTTTCAAATTTAGTTTTAAAGTTATTTACTACACCGTCATTGCACACAACTGCATTGCACACACCTTTCTGGTTCTTTCAAAACCCTGGCAAATAGAAACCGGTCGTGTCACATGCACTTCTATGTAGCTTTCACTATTGTGAAATTCTTTCCGGCTTTAATATATACAAAGCGTTTTGGTTTCTCCTTGGAATGCCTTTAGCTGGTGGCTTGCAATCCCAGGCAACGTTTCAAGGTGCCATTGGATGGGTGCCCGGAATTTCTGTACATGTGTTATTACTGGGTCGCACTGTGGTGTCCTGCGGCTAATAAATGGTTTGTCTTCAACAGCGATGTCCTCTATCCGAAAGATACCTCCAGCCCGCACAGTGGAGTCCCGGCAGAAGTGCTCTGCAGAGGGAGGGATTTTGTTGTGAGTATTAAAAAAAACAAGAAAGTCAAATATTCCTTTTGCTGCAACAGCATTGCAAAAAAGTTTAGGAAATCCGTTTGCCCACTTGAACATTTATTTTCTCAAGTCCAGAAACCCTTAGAAGCCACCCAACACAAAGTGTGTGTTCTCTACCAACCCTGCGCTTGTTTTGTTTTTTAAGTGTTCACAGGCTTTGGGGGAGTGGGCAGGGGTTGTTGGTCCCTCCCACACCTCCATACATGGCTCACTCCTTGTCCAACTTTCACTCGGCACTTTGGCAGGTGCGTGCCAGATTGAAATGTATGTTTGCCCTGGCAAGCACACCTGTGGGTTCCTGCTTGTGGTAATCATTTGAGGTTTAAAAAGTGGAGGGGGGAAGAGCTTAGGATGGAACCCAACACAGCAAAACCATTGTTCTGTCGGCACAAGGATTTCTGCTTGTTCAACAGAACATTTGCCCCCCCGCCCTTGTTGGTGTGCCCCCTTCAATCTATCTGTCCAAAAATTTCCCCCAACCCTCCGGAGCAGCATTGGGTGGGAGGAAGGTGTCTTGTTGCGTAAGAGGAAATCCTTAAATTGGTGGGACTGGTTAGTAGAATAATGCCCTTTTCCTTAACCGTTTTTTGCCCAGGGGAGGCCTTTACTTGCTTCCAGACTGGAGATTCAGTACATCAGGTTCAACAGCAGTTCCCTCATATTAACAGTTGTGCTTTTTTTAAGATTGCGGCTGTATTCACACTGGAGAACGGCCTCTTTTTAATACGATGGTGTCCTTCTCTCCCCTTCCCATGGCGTTTTCCCTCCTCAGATGTGGAAGTTTACACAAGACCGCTGGGTAGTTCGGAAGGAAGTAGCGACAGTTACAAAAGTGAGTTCCTTTTATAATTCTTTTGCTTCGTTCGGGACACTCATCTTGGTTCAACCTTCTGTTTTCAATCCAGGGCTTTGATAACTTCTTTCAAACCATTCAGTATATGGTGAGCCTCCTGCCCCATAGCAGAGTGGCGAAAGGGGCCTACAGTTTTATAGGGGAGAGCTAGAAAGAATTGGGCCTTGCTGATCTCCCCCTTGCTATGGTCTGAGGAGAAAGCTGTTCTCTGGGTCTTGAACCTCCTTGCCAAGATGTCTTCCCCCAAAAGGGAACAAAAAAATCCACAGAAAATTTGCAACCTTGACAAATCACACAGATCACGCACGCTTGTTGCTAAAGCGTTTTGTCATGCACTCTCAAATACGCAGCATTATTATTATTTTTAAATCATCAGGCCTAGGCAAACTCGGCCCCCCCCAGATGTTTTGGGACTACAATTCCCATCATCCCTGACCACTGGTCCTGTTAGCTAGGGATCATGGGATTTGTAGTACCAAAACATCTGGAGGGCCGAGTTTGCCTATGCCTGATTCAAAACAATCTGCTGCATCTTTTGGTACTGTGTCATCAGGGTTGACCCTTCCAAAACATCAACTTCGCTGCTACCGGTAAATATCCAGTTGATGGTTTAAAAGGAACAGTCGGGTTTTCCCCTTGCAGTGAATTCTTGTCACGTCCCTACCGCAGGTGTGCAGGAAGGGTCCCTTAATTTTGCACGCACACACCACAACGCCACGGGGTAGGAATCGGATTAATATGCATGAGGCTTAGAGGAGCATGTTTCCACTTCTGAATAGTTTCCAGTGCATTTTCATTATTTAATTTTTTGTTGGAATTTTATTTACAACATAACACAAACCCCCCACCACCACACCGATCCACCCTCATTAAACGTGAACATAACATACAGTGGACATAACATACAATGATACAAACAACCAAATAAAAGACTTCCTTTTATCTGGCCTCCTTATTTACTTCTTATAAACCGTTTCCTTTATGAATTATTATTAAGATTTTTCTAATTATAACTTAAATATCCACAAAGTCTCCTGCATTTTCCTTAAATGAAGCGGCAATTGCTTTGTAGGGGAATTTTGCCTTTCCATTTGTAGATATGCTAGTTTTACGCCCTAAGCATAGGGATTGCACAGGCAAGTTGGAGCTGGTTTATCTATCGGACTTAATGCCTTCTCTGAGTTTCGGCTTCTTGGAGGTGCAGTTTAGCCTCCCATGTTTTTCTTGCAGGGCCACACCCTGGCGCTTTGTGTGGCCGCCGATCTCGTTTACAAAGGCTTTTGGTTTCTCCTAAGCAGCTGGTTACATATATCTATTGCTTCGTTTGTGCAGCTCGGCCCAGAAGATGTGAAAGATTTCTTGGAGCACATGTCTTTCCTGAGGATAAACAGGGGCTGGGAATTCAAGCTCCGTTACGATGAGGATTTTGTCCAGAAGCACCCAGATGTGGTCCAGAGGCAGCAGATGCTCTGGATGGGCATCCAGGCCAAGTAAATGGTTTGCTTTTCCTTGGGGGTGGGAACAAAACCGAGATGCTTCATGCTACCTGTTGCAGTACAGTTACGTAAATGGAGGCCGGTTGCTTAGACGGATTTAAGGGTTTATTTTCTGGATCCTATTACATACGCCTGCTTGGGCCTGATCTTATTTACAGCACATGGTGCCAGCAAAATACCTCAGTAACTTGTAAGACCATCTGCGCACTCCCCAAGTTATATTCAGAGACTCATAGTGTTATTGCCAAAAGAGAATAGGGTAAATTGCACATGGTATACTCATCGATCTTTGAATTGGAAAGATTGGTCCAGTATACCTGAAGGAGCGTCTCCACCCCCATCGTTCTGCACCGACACAGGTCCAGTGCCGAGGGCCTTCTGGCAGTTCCCTCCCTGCGAGAAGCCCAGTTACAGGGAACCAGGTGGAGGGCCTTCCCGATAGTGGTGCCCACCTTGTGGAATGCCCTCCCATCAGATGTCAAAGAGATGAACTACCACCAGACTTTTAGAAGACATCCGAAGGCAGTTCTGTTTAGGGAAGCTTTTAATGTTTAACAGACCAGTGTATTTTAATACTTTGTTAGAAGCCGCCCAGAGTGGCTGGGGAAATGGGCGGGAAAATAAATACTAAATTATTAGTATAGTTGTTATTATTATTTGCTGAGCAACACAGCTGGGTTGCTCAGACTTTCTGTGACATCACAGCAGCTAAGCCAGTGGCAACTCCAAGAGCCATGGCACTTTCACTTTACCAAACCCCATTGGTGAACATTCTGAGGATAAGCAAGACAGGCAGAGATGTCGGGCCTTGCAAGACCTCAAGGACCGTCTCTCTCTCCCCTGCCCCCCTCCCCACGAACCAACCTGGAACCTGTGTTGTTTGAGGCTCTCTTCTCCATGCTCCCCTCCAAGGGAGTTGGGGAGTGTGGCAACATGAGGACAAGGCCTTTCCAGTGGTGGCTTCCTCCTTGTACAATGCTCTCCTGTGGAAGGCAAGCCTGGCACCATCCATCCTATATAAGTGCCATACAAAAACATGTCTTTTCACTAATGCTTTGTGGTCGTTAATTAGAGGGTATTAGGTATACCTGTGTCCTCCCCACCTTTTACTGGGGGTGGCTTGTGTTAGACCCACCTTTTTATATACATTATGGATACGTTTTTAGATTCTGTTTCATTTTGGTTTTAATGTTTGCACCATTTTTCAAATCACTTTTGGTATCTTCCTGTGAAAAAAGTGGCTCTAATAAACGCAAGAAACATAAGCAGCAATAACCAGGTTGGATTCCGTGAATACAGACACTCGTCTTCCTTTCCACATCATCGCCAGTCTTCGCAGTTTGCAAAACGTTGCCCCAGAGATCTCTTTGGCTTTGTCGACCTGGTGACCACCAGGTCAATGCAGTCTGCTCTAGCACACCTTGGCTGTTCCCTTATTGAAAGGCTAGTGCATTTGCAAAGCTAAGCAGGGTCCAGTATGGTGTCAAATTGGATGGGGGACCATGTGTTGATTCCTGCATTACAGGGGGTTGGACTAGATGGCCCTTGGGGTCCCTTCTACCTCTGTGATTTTGTGTGGTTCTTTTTGGACTCCAGTGCTGAGAACCATAGAATTTTAGTGTTGGGAGGAATCCTGAAATTCACCCAGTAGTCCACTGTGCTGCTCGAGCAAGAATCTGCCACATTGCTGACAGATGCTTAAATACCTCCAGCAGGAGAGACCCGACCACCTCCTGTGGCAGACTCTTCCGCTGGCCGGTGGATCTTACTGTGTTAAGAAATCCCACCTAATCTTGAGCTGCGATCCCGGCAATTACCACCCATTGACTCCAGACCTGCCCTCTGGAGCAACAGAAAACAAGTCTCCACCAACATCTACATGGCAAACCCTTTGGTTTTCTTTGCTAAGCAACTCCTTCAGGCTGCAAAAGTATGATCGGTTTTTAAATGCATTCCTCCATTTGTATTCTCCCCCACATGTAGAAAGCTAGCACATCAGTGCTGGGCCTGAAACCTTTCTTCCTAGACCCTTTTTTTGCAGGCTGATGTGGTTCTGTGCAGGAAGGGACATTGCTGTGTGGCTTGGCTATATGTCACAACTCCACAAAGATGTATTTCATTGGGTGCTTGACATTTTCTGGGTTTTTCCTTGAACTGTATGGCGGCGGGATAAGTTGTTAATGTTCGTGATCTGGGTGTAGCTGTTCACAAAGCACTGAAATGCTTCTCCCACTCAATTTCAGGTTGGAGAAAGTCTACAACTTGGCCAAGGAACACGTGGCACCAAAGAAACAAGCTGCGCAAGCAGGTGAGCCAACTTGATTGTTTTTATTTTATTGCATTTATATCCCCACTTTTTCTCCCAAGGAGCTCAGGGTGGCGTCTGTGCTTCTCCACCTCCGTCATGCAGTCTTCACAACAGTTCTGTGAGGTAGGATAGGCTGAGAGTGAGTGACTGGCCCATGGTCACCCAGTGAGGGGGGATTTGAACTCTGGTCTCCCAGGTCCCAGTCCAACCATAATGCCACACTGGGAACCAGAGGGTTTGATGCAGATTTTGTAGGTCGATAAGCTCTGTGGACATCTAATGGCTTTTCTGTAAATGGTGATACGCTCTGGTGTCTCCCCCCCCCTTTTTTCCCCTTAACATTAGGGCTAAGCGATATCTGGTTTTCAACATCACAATATATCACCAGCCCAAACATTGCGATATATCAATATATCACCATGTCTGAAATAAGGGTGGAAGTATGTGGAGGTGAACGTGGGCTTGAATTCTCCAAAGGACCGTGTGTGTGTGTGTGTGAGAGAGAGAGAGAGAGAGAGAGAGAGAATGAATAATTCTGGTTTTTTTATCAAATTTATACCCCACCCTTCCAAACAAGTGATAAAACAATAAACATATTTTTTTGGGTGGGGGGAACCAACCTAAAGAAAGCATATAAAAAAAATCCTATAGAGATCGAGACTGAGAAAGATTTCAGCTTTAAAGGCTTGTTGAAAGAGCGGGAACACAAAAGAGACAGCTCGGACAGCTCCTCAAGGGGATTGCATTCTAAGGGGCAGGTGTCACCACACTAAAAGCCCAACTCCTGCATTGTGCAGAGCAGACCTCCTGATAAGTTGGCATCTGCAGGAGGTCCTCACATGTGCTCGATTGGGTATATAAGGGGTGAGGCAATCTTTCAGATACAGTGGTACCTTGGTTCTTGAACAGCTTAGTTGACAAACAAATCAGCTCCCAAATGCCGAAAACCTGGAAGTAAATGTTTCAGTTTTCTAACATTTTTTGGAAGCCGAACATCTGATGTGGCTGTCGGCTGTTGGTTCCGGGGCGCCTGCGCCAGTCAGAAGCCGCGCCTTGGTTTCCGAACGTTTTGGGAGTCGAACGGACTTCCGGAACGGATTAAGTTTGAGAACCAAGGTTCCACCGTATTATGTTCCCAAGCTCTATAGGGCTTTATGCACCAGAACCAGCTGCTTGCACCAGCAGGACTCTACACATATTGTACGCTAGAAGCTGACTCTTCTTCCACTAATCCCTTCCCAGGTGTTTTCCTTGGTGTAGTCAAACTTTCTCCCTAGGCACCCTACCTTGCTTTTCTTTCTCAGGAACTCTGTGTGGTCTGCCTCCTTCTCACATGTGCTTAATACAAGGCTCTGCAGATGCTGTTGTGTTCCATCTCCCAGCAGCCCCTGCCAACATGGCCTATGGTCAGGGATGGTGGATGAGAGCCAAGGTTTACTCAAACCACGGTTTACCCTCACACCCCTTCTGTTCACTTGTTTTTTGTAGCTGCCCCCTTGCTGGTTTCTGGAGAGCAGCGGGTCAGTCTGGCGAAAGCAAGAGTCAAGCAGACCTATGGGCAGTTGGAGCAGGACTTCCAGAAGCTGAAAGCGGAGGGCAAAGCCAGCCAGGGCACTTGCCCGGTGGACATATTTGGCGTCCGTATAAAAGAGGAGCCCGTGAGCGATGAGGAGCCTATGGACACCTCTGTCTGCGACGGCCTCAATAATGGATTGGCCAACGGCATCCATTCGGAAGAGAACTCTGTGGACTCCGTGAACGGCCTCTTGCCGGTGCAAGAGAGAGTCACGCAAGAACTCAGAGCCTTTGTGGCGGCGACGTTTAAGAAACAGTATGTGCTAACCCTGAACGAGCTCAAACGGTTATTTAATCTCCACGTGGCTAGTCTGCCTCCTGGGAATCTCCTGTTCAGCGGCATTTCCGACAAAATGTTACAGGACATGGTGTTGGACATGGGCTGCAAACAAATTATGGTGCCTGTAAGTGATTTTTCTGCTCCTGTTTTTTGTTTTGTTTTGTTTATAAGTGCCTTTGCAGGCTGTGAGTGGCAGGTTCGATTGATGTGGCAGGGGGCTGGTGGAAGAGGTGGGGTCATGGTATTTCTGTCCATTGGCTTGGCTGCTGTGATGTCATGGAGGTGCTAGGCAGCCACTGTTTGGAAGGGCCCTCATGAGACCTGGTAGCTGGAGTTCTACTTCTGTTTTAATGTGTTGCTGAAATATTATCTGCAGGCTTTTGGATGCAGATCTGTTGTGCAGTTCTAGAGCCTTTTAATGCAAGCTATTGGAGGGGCAATACCTGGTGTTAGAGCAACTGCTTTGCATGCAAAAGATCCCATGTACAGTCTCTGGTATCTCCCTGTTTAAAAGGATCAGTTGTTGTTGGCATCAGTCTTGAGAGACAATGGAGTGCACCTCTGGGGGTGAAGTCAAATCGTTATGTTAGCAACACCAAAGTGACCTTCCTGGGGTGCAATCCCGGGCAGGTGTGTATGGAGGTCCTGGGCTCCCCATGCAACAAACCCTCCCTTTTGGCATCACTGATGTGGTCCAAAGGAAAGCAGAACAATACATTTGGCACCAGTTTGCCTGGCTGCAGGAGTTTCTGGAAGGAGGTATACAAGGCATCATTCAACTATCTCAGGGATTCCATTCCGGATTTGTGCATCCCTTTCTTCTCCCGAAGGAATGCCACAAAGCAGCAGAGGCTGAGGACCAGAGTTTTTTTTCTCCTAGTTAGGCAAAAACTCCGTAAAATAGTTTTTAAAATGGCTCAGAAATCTCAAAATCCTTCAAGCATTAAGTCCTTTTAGGCCAGGGGCAGGGAACCTCTGGCCCACCAAATGTTGGACTCCAATTCCCCTCGGCCCCATCCAGCATTGTCAGTACTTGGGGATGGTGGTTGTTGTTGTCCAGTGATATCTGGGAGGCCAGCGGTTCCCCAGCCCTGCTTGAGGCAAAGACTGCTCAGAATAGGTGAGTTTTGAAGGCCCACTTAACACCCATATTGTAGCAGCCATATGTAATTCAGTTGGGAGGGAGTGCCATAACAGAGGGGACACCACTGAGAACACCCTGTCTCTCATGACTGCCACCCTAAGTGATGTTTCTGATGAGCACAGAAGCAGGGCCTCCAAAGTCAAAGGACACTCCTCTGTACTTAAACATTCTCTCCATCAAAAACTAGCTTAGTAGCTTTTTTAAATGGCCTAGTTTTTACAGAGGTGGCAAATTCCATGGGCTTACCCTTTCAGGCTGCAGGTGAGCTCTCATACAAAGGAATGTTTCTCCATACAACCACCCCACAAACAAAAAATGCCTCCCTGATATGCTAGTTTTCTGTGTGCAGGGAATTTTAATTTATTTATTAAGGAGCATTCCAGTATCTGAGGTCCCCACAGACTTTTAAATCCACCGTTGAAAAAGGCAGGTTTCTCCACTTGTTTAGTTGCATACCCAATACTCCCTCCTGTACTTGCATGTTGTAATTAAAAAATATGCAGAGTTCCTGGACTCGTTTCGTTTGATCTGTAAGGAAGAAGGCGGTGCCCATGTTACATAACTGCAGGTAGCTAACTGGAGTGGAACAAATGCCATCTTGTCACAAGGAAGGGTAGCTGATTCGACTGTGTATATCTGTGTCTATAACAGTAATTTAAGGAAGTTACTTGTCTAGCTGGAATAAAACGATCATGGCTTAAAGGCGCTGGCATGTTGGAAGGGAGTGACTATTTCATCGGTCTTTGTTAGTCAGAGCTTTGAGGCATATGCACTTTAAGCTGGGAGAGTTTTATGATGTTCCCTGTGAATGAGATTAATGCTGTTGCCTCTGGATCGCAAGGCACTTCCGCAGCCACAGATGTGATTAAAAAAAAATCCCACTGAGTAAACTTTGAAGAAAGCCAGACTCTCTTTTCCGCTTGCAAAGCGACAAACAAGGATTGACAGTTACAAGTATTGAAAGTTGCCTCTTTTTCCATGACCTCCAGGAGCAGGGCTTTTGGCAAGCTAAACCATGGTTCTAAGAAACCAGCAAACCCTGGTTATCACTAAGGTTTAAAATGTTATGTCTGCACAGGGCCCTTCTTGGACTATTTTAAACCAGGATAAAGGACTAGCACATCCCTTTTAAAACATAGGTTTCTGATCTGCCACACTGTCCCTTTCCAATCCTTATATCTCTGCATGCTCTTTGCTCCTTGTGTTCTTTATCTCTTTCCATCTCTTTGGATTGTGAGCTGCTGGGCTTCACTTTGTTAAACAGCTCATTTGTGTAAGGGACTGTATAACCATTGGAATTGGAGAGGACAAGGTTTCAGTTAGCCCACTAAACCGTGTTTAAGGATTGTCATTTATGGTTTACTGTGATGTCACGTCAAACTAGGGTTTTTTGTAGACCGCAAACCAGCATCAGGACGCTTGGCTTGTATTATTATTATTATTATTATTATTATTATTATTATTATTATTTATACCCTATCCATCTGGCAGGGTTGCCTCAATAACTCTGGGCAGCTTCCAACATAATATAAAAACACAACTAAACATCAAGCAATTAATGCTAACCACGGTTTGGTGTGACTGCTGAGCCATAGTTATGGTTCCAACCCCTCTTCCTAGAGGTACCCATATCCTAGAAATGAGAGTGAAGGGAAAATGGAAAGACACAAACTATTCTAAACCACTGTTGTATCTCAAACACTCCACAGATAACACCAAAGATTGGTTTGTGCTAACCATAGTTTAGGTTCAAGCCAAAAGTGCAAACAAGTAACAGTTTGCATGGTTTTCCCCCTTCCTCAAAAAATCCCTACGTACTGTCCCAAGTAGTGGGCTTGGTGGATGGAGCAATGACCCAAACCATGACTTGTTGGCTAAGATGTAACGCCCAATTACAGTTTACCCAAGCTCTTGTTTATAAGAGCTTGCTCCACTTCCCAGCTTGGTGGCCACCTGCGTGCCATAATTAGTCATGCAGTTTTGATTCATACATTGCAGCAAGCCATAGTTTGATGTTGCACCTGAATCGTCTTGGAGGCCTGATTCAGGCCTCATGCAAATCTGTAATGGTGGGGAACCAGATAATGCACAGTTCCTGTTCCTATCAGTCCCTGGGGGGGGATGATTTGAATTGTTGTCCCAATAACATCTGGAAGGCCACAGGTTCTGTGCCTGTCTGTTCTCCCCACCCGAGTTGGAAAGCTTCTTTTTAAGCAAACCAAAGTTCCCCGGGTCATCTGAACCCCCAGAACTGTGGCTTGTTTAAAATTGGAAGTGAATTCTAGTCTCCTCTTGCTGGCATGGGAAAGGGGAAGGGGAAGCCCAAAGCTTGCTGTGGCTTGTTTAACCTGTTCTAGGTTAAAAATCTAGGAGTGAGGCACAGAAACCTAAAATGAAAAGAAGAAACTTGTTCTGAAAAATGCCAACTAGGTGGATTAACTACAGCTTGCTGTGTTCCTTTAGGAGGAATCTAAAACTTCCAAATTATGTAGGACAGAGTGAAGCATCTTGCACAGTTATTGCTGCCCATCTTGGCACCATTTGAGGTGGCTCCTGAAGAAAGGAACCCAGGTTCCAAAAGGCATTGGGCTGTAATAAATCTCTGCAGATGGCACTTTGGAGGAACAGCATTCTTTCCTACTTGAAGCAAGCCAGAATATTTTGGCGCGGTGTCTGAATTGAACCCAAACTGAGCTTGTTTCAAATGCAGGAAGTGAGAGACAAAGGAAGTGGTGCAGTTGAGAGTGTAGTCCTTTCTTTTAGGAGACTGGCGAATTAGATTTATCACATGTCTGCAAAACTGTTGCTATGAACAGTGTTTGTTTTTAACAAGTAGGGGTGGACTCCTTCAGAAAGGCAATAAAACTGATTCACATCATAGCATACAGCAGCTCTGGGCACTGCTTGGCCTGGAAACCCATCTTTTTGCCAGTGCACTGTTAATAGGGAATGAATTCATCTTCTCGTTGCCATGAAAGCGGCTTTAAATATTTTAAGTGCGCAAATTGCTGCTCCTAGTTCCTGGGTGTATGAGCACGGGTGTAATTCTGGGAGTTGTAGCTTCTTTAGAGTGCTGAGAGTTGATAGGGGACCCCTGTTCCCTTCGCAGAACTACAATTCTGAAGGCAGCCCTGTTTAGGGAAGTTTTTAATGACTGATGTTTTAATGTACAGTGGTACCTCTGGATGCAAACGGGATCCGTTCCGGAGCCCCGTTCGCATCCTGAGCAGAATGCAACCCGCGTCTGCGCGTGTCGCAATTTGCTGCTTCTACGCATGAGTGTGATGTCATTTTGAGCGCATGCACGAGCGGCGAAACCCGGAAGTAACCCGTTCCGTTACTTCTGGGTCGCCACGGAATGCAACCTGAAAATGCTCAACCTGAAGCTACTTGAACCTGAGGTGTGACTGTATTTTTAATCTCCTGTTGGAAGCCGCCCAGAGTGGCTGGGGAAACCCAGCCAGATGGGCGGGCTATAAGTAATTAATAATAATAATTAATTAATAATAATAATAAATAATAATAATAACAATAATAACAACATAATAACAATAATAACAACAACAAAACAAAATTATTATTGTTGTTATTGTTATAATTACAATTCCCAGAATGGTTTCATCCCTCTTCACAAAAACTCAGAGAATTGTAGTTCTGTGCGGGGAATACAGACCTCCTAAGAACCCTTAAGAAACTACGGCGCCCTAAATTCTTTGGGGGAAGGCGTGACACACCCAGGTTGCAGGTTCAGTCCCCACATGGGACAGCTGCATAGTCCTGTATCAGACTTGGTGATCCTCAGGGTCCCTTAACTCTACAATTCTATGATTCTATGGCTGTATAAAGTGGTATGATACTGATTTAAATGCAGAGTGCAGATGGGAGTAGCGAGGGCCAGCAATAACTGTCTGAGCAACTGTGAAAGGGACTCCCGCTTACTGACAGCGCGTTACTTCCGGGTTTCGCCGCTCGCACATGCGCAGGCGGTCAAAATGACGTCACGTGCATGCGCAGAAGCGGCGAATCGCGGAACACGCAGTCGCGGGTTGCGTTCGCTTCAGGATGTGAACGGGGCTCTGGAACGGATCCCGTTCGCATCCTGAGGTACCACTGTATGTGGTTAATGTGACTTGCTGGAATATTACAGCTAGGTAAACATACAGGGTTGCAGCCAGCCAGCTTAAGTTCTGCTCAGAGTAAATCCATTAAAATTAACAGACTTAAATTAGTCATGCCCGTTTGTTTGAGTAGGTCTTCTCCGAGTAGGACTAGCGTTGAATCCAACCCATAATCTCTCCATCAGACTATGTGTATAGAAATCATTAGCTATGAAAGAACAGAGGTATTCAAAATCTTTACAGCAAAATGTTCTGCCTTCTGGTGCTCATCACATTAGACAAGCTGAAAGTAGACGCCAAAACGTTTTGCGTCAAGATTTTGAATACCTGTTCGTTAGTCACTGTAATAAAGTATATGGTGTTGTTGGTGCTTAATTACATCCTTCCAGGACCCAGAGCAAAGCTGTCTGAAGTATGGTGTGATGATGCTTTTAAAAAACTGTTGTTGTGTGTCATGCGTAACATTTGACTCCGAAAAGATTAACAACCTGCTCTTTCCTTTCCCTAACTATAGTGCTCTGGAGGTATTACGGCAGCATTATGTGACTTTTTAGACCAAGCCCCAGGTCTAAGCAGAGCTGTAGGCAATCTAAAGCAAATAAATAGGGTGTTTTGTCTCAAGGGGTGTAGGAAACTCTTCCCAGCTTCGGCGCTAAGAGTCCTGTTGAACCCCCACGAGTCTGGTTCAAAAGTTCTGTATTTGTCACCTGCCACCGTCTAAGCACATGTCTGACGCGCATGTGCCCAGGCATGAATGAAGGTGACGTAGAAAAGCTTAGACCTCTTCGTCTCCAAGTGCTGGCAAACCTATTTGCTTGGATCCAAGTGGGGTGGCAGTAATACAATCAGAATTGTGGAGGGGTTTTCCTGTGAAAATGATCAGGCACTAGATGCTAAAGCTTTGTGGTGTTTGTTGGGCAGGCTGCCATTGACCGCCCTTTGCTTTAAACGCACAGAAGCAAACTTTGCTATGTAAACAAGTTTTAAGTCCTCCTTATGTCTTCAAGATACAGTCTTACAGGCTTTCCGCTCAACTACTCTCTTGCCAGGGGATACCGAGTTGTTGTTCTTCCTGCATTAAGTTGAAGCTTAAGATTGTAGACTCTGCGTTCTGTCCCCCTGGGTGCAAAATCCTAATTGAATTGTTCTTTTTTCCAATCCTGTCTTTAAATACCCTAAAGCCAATAATCCTAACCAGCGCAACCTGTTTGATTTATTTATTTATTTTAGTTTCCCCCGCAGACGACTGCGTTGCTGGATGAACAAAAGGTCTTTGCACTTTGGGAAGCTGGCGACATGTACGATCAGGTAAGCTGGTAATTGGAGCTGTTGCTCCAGCAGAGTCCTGCCTAGAGCAAGGGACATTGGCACCCGGCAGCATTTACGCATTTGCTCATCAGTCGTCCAGTCAGCAGCAGTGCACTTTCAGCTCATTAGGAAAAAAGGCTGGTCCAAGAGGCAGTTTTATCCTCTGGGGCTCACTGTACCACCCACCCTTGATGATGTGCTGCTTTGATCGTATAATTCCTCCTGCATTAAATGATAATTTTAGGTTATATTTTAGTGACTTAAGTTTTAATTTATATATATATATTTAACTGTTGCTATATCTGTATTGTCCCTGTTATAAAGGTAAAGGGACCCCTGACCATTAGGTCCAGTCGTGACCGACTCTGGGGTTGCAGCACTCATCTCGCTTTATTGGCTGAGGGAGCCGGCGTAGAACTTCCGGGTCATGTGGCCAGCATGACTAAGCCGCTTCTGGCGAACCAGAGCAGCTCACGGAAACGCCGTTTACCTTCCCGCCGGAGCGGTACCTATTTATCTACTTGCACTTTGACGTGCTTTCGAACTGCTAGGTTGGCAGGAGCAGGGACCGAGCAATGGGGATTCGAACTGCCGACCTTCTGATTGGCAAGTCCTAGGCTCTGTGGTTTAACCCACAGCACCACCCGCGTCCCTGTCCCTGTTATACCCAATTGCAAATTCAAATGTATCCATATCGTGTTTTATGACTTCCTTGATATTGTATGTGGGCTGGAACTGGCCTTTGACCGAAATAATAAATTCATTCATTCATTCCTTGTGCACAGAAAATATTCGCTTTGCCTCCTGCAAGCAGAAAGTCATGGGGAAGGGCTGTGACTCACGGGTAGAGCGTATTCAAAACCATAATCTGCTTTGCATGCAGAAGGTTTCGGGTTCAAGCGTATAATACAGCTCAGTTAGATCTTCAAGGTCCCTTCCAACTCTACAATTCTAAGATTATAATCCCAGGCATCTCCAGGCAGGGCTGGGCGAGAACCCGGCATGAAATCCTGGAGAGGAGACAATACTCAGCTAGAGGGGCCGTGGTCTGGCTCGGTGTAAGGCAGCTTCCTGTGTAAGCGTTTCAACCCTAGCATTTCCAGTTAAAAGGGTCGGGTGGCAGGCGGTGGAAAAGACCTGCAGGACCCCTGTCAGTCAGGCAGGATGCAGGGAGGCTGGAGTCTGATTTGGAAGAGGGGGCAGTGGTCTGTGAGGACCTGTGCCAGCCAGGAGGCAAGAATCAGCAGCAGGGGAAGAGTCAGACCTGGAGGAAGAGGAGGAGGAAAAGGCAGGCAAGGCAAGCGCTTCTTCACTCTCCCCTGCACCACTGTCTCCCAGACCCAGGAGAGAATTGAAGTGGAAGAGCAGAACCAGCTTCCATGCAGGCATCATGTCTTGCAATGTGAATGCAGCCCATCAGGGGAAGAAGGAACATAAACTGGTCCAGGGGAGAGGAGGTCCCCAGTTGCTGCAACTGCTCCATAAAGCATGGACTTGAAAATAGCTGCCTAGATGCTGTTGTTGTGTTCCAGAGCAGTAGAAGCGACTTGGTTCCCTTTGACAATGAAGAATTAACACTCCACCATGTGCATTCCTTGGCTGTGAAGTGCCAAGGATGGTCATACACTCTGCTTGAGCCCCATGGACATGGCATTACTTCACAGTTGGCACAAACCACTTTGAGCTGGACTTCCCAATTCTGACTTTCCAGCTGGTTTCAAATCGTGGTTTGTCCATTTAGGCACCAGTCCAGCCTTGCTATGATTTCTGAACTGAACCGCTCTAAAATTAGTGTACTTAAGTTGTTGTTTTTCCCGATCTTGCTCTTCTGATCAGTGCAGTGGGATGAATCCCTTGCAGCCGGCTGAGACTTGGCTAAGTCAGTTGTTTTGCATGATGCACTGAACAGAGCAATCGGTTTCTCGATGCTGATAGACCATCCTGCTGGCCCGGGATTGATTAGAAGGAATCTGCTGAGAGGGGCTGTTTCTATTCCTAAATCATCAAAGAGTGGTGCAAATTATACTTATGCCTCTAGGTTTTGTTTTATGCTGACATGAGCTTTTTCTTGTTTCCCTCTTGTACTAACTTGAAGTTCACTCATTCTCTCTCTTTCTCAAAGCACCGGCAAATTTTGCTCGAAATCTTTTCCAAAAACTACAGAGTGCGCAGAAACGTCATCCAGAATCGGCTGGCCCGGGAATACGGAGAGGAACTAGATAAACAGGAGATCGATAAAATCTTGAAGGTATATATTGAATGGGATGCGTGCAAGCAGTTTTAAAAGGAGACAGTCAACGGGCCCCCTGTTAATAGGATCAGTCCCTCTCTAATCCAGGGATGGTAACCTTCCAGGCTTAACTGGACTACAATTCCCATCATCCCTGCCCATTGGCTTTGCAAGCTGGGGCTGATGGGAGCTGAGAGTCCCGCAGCATCTAGAGGTCACCACCCTTGCTCTTAATTCATTTTGCAAATAGAGCTAGAGAGGGAGTAGACAGACTCTGGGAAAGGTGGTTGGTATTAGGGGTCTGAATGTAACATTTGAAAGCTGACTTCTGCAGAGTCAAAACCATTGGCGCATCTAGTACCTTGGTATTATCTAGGCCATGGGTAGGCAAACTAAGGCCCCAGGGGCCTGATCTGGTCCAATCGCCTTCTAAATCCAGCCTGCGGACGGTCCAGGAATCAGTGTGTTTTTACATGAGTAGAATGTGTCCTTTTATAGTGGTACCTCGGGTTAAGGACTTAATTCGTTCCGGAGGTCTGTTCTTAACCTGAAACTGTTCTTAACCTGAAGCACCACTTTAGCTAATGGGGCCTCCTGCTGCTGCCGCGCCACCGGAGCACGATTTCTGGGTTAGAGGAGTCTGTAACCTGAAGCGTATGTAACCAGAGGTACCACTGTATTTAAAATGCACCTCTGGGTTATTAGTGGGGCATAGAAATTGGTTTTTGGTTTTCAAAATATAGTCTGGCCCTCCACAAGGTCCGAGGGACAGTGGACCGGGCCCCCTGCTGAAAAAGTTTGCTGACCCCTGATCTAGACTGACGGGCAGCTGGCGTCCCAAGTGTCCTACTTGTGTCTGGGATTGAACCCGTGCACAATGCATGTGCTCTACTATTCAGATGCAGCCCCTCCCCAAGTATCTCTTCAGAATCTGTCCATTCCCGATTCTAGAGAACAGACCACTACCTGCTCTTTCGATGCAAATTTCTAATGATTTGCTAGAACGTGTTTACACACGTGTGTGTCCAGATACTTGCGGACGCATTGATGTCTGGGTGATAACACACTTAGCTTTATTACTGGATTGCTTTGCTCAAGGCGATTCCCAAAGGCTGCTGCCTTTCAAGTTTACTTTTAATCCATCGCCCTAATTGCATTGCATAACTGACTTACAGCAGGTCTCTACCTGGGGCATCTATATTGCTTAAGCTTTAATTAAAATAACCTTTAAAGATTATTTATTAGATTGGCCAATTAAGCAGCCAAGCAAGGGCCAGCTGTGGTAGTGAGGCTGGAAGGTAGTGTTTGAAGCCCTGCAAAGCTTTGAAGTCCCCTTTTCCTCGAGTTGTGACCCTCTTTGCAGAGTGGCTGCGAGAGGTGCAGTCAGTTGTGAAACGCGGTTTTATAACAAACTATAAATAGCTACTGTTGGGTGGGAAGAAATAATAATAATAATAATAATAATAATAATAATAATAATAATAATAATAATAATTTATTATTTGTACCCAGCCCCTCTGGCTGGGTTTCCCCAACCACTCTGGGCAGCTTCCAACAAAGACCAAAAATACACTAAAATGTCACACATTAAAAACTTCCCTGAACAGGGCTGCCTTCAGATGTCTTCTAAATATCAGGTAGTTGTTTATCTCTTTGACATCTGATGGGAGGGCGTTCCACAGGGCGGGTGCTACTACTGAGAAGGCCCTCTGTCTGGTTCCCTGTAGCTTTGCTTCTCGCATGAGGGAACCGCCAGAAGGCTGTTGGTGCTGGACCTCAGTGTCCTGGCAGAACGATGGGGGTGGAGATGCTCCTTCAGGTATACTGGGCTGAGACCGTTTAGGGCTTTAAAGGTCAACACCAACACTGAATTGTGCTCGGAAACTTCCGATATTGCGGATTGTATGGTTCTTGGTTTCACGAATCCTGGGCAATCTTGCTGCCCCCATCCCTAGGTAGGCTTTTAATAACGCTTGGAGGTGGCGTCCCATTGATGCCCTCACACCTGTAGAATATTCTTGGGAGTTCAGGGACCATTTTCAACCCAAGGACCACATACCCTGCTCTGCAACCTTCTGGGGGCCACTTACCGATGGTGGGCAGCGCCAAGGGCAAAAGTGGGTGGAGCAACGAATGCAAATTACCTTCGCTGTCCTTTGTACCTTCTTTCCAGGCAAGCAAGAGGCATTGGAGTTCAAGGTTACATTCCAGCCAGGCAAAAACAGATCAAACAGGGAGAGGCCAGAGGGCCAGATAGAGAGACCTGGAGGGCCACATTTGGCCCTTAGGTCCAAAGTTGCCTAGCCATATTCCCCTCACTTCAGAGGTGAATACCAGTCCTCATATAACCAGAATGGGATATTCCATGGATATATGAGCAGGCTTTGGGGGAAACCCCTAAGGCTCGCACAAATAAGGACCACCCCCCCATTGCAGCAGCTGAAAGGGCATGCTCAGTGAATGGCTATGCTACGCTGGGAGTGAGGTGGAATGGCATATTCCCAAAAAAAGGTACAGCTAGCTGGGGGGATTCCTTAACTGGGGTGTGCTATACACTGCAACATTTTGTTTCAGATCCCAATCAAGTGTCTTAATCTGATTGGTTTTGTTCTGTAGATTTGGGAGCTGTATATAGCATGGGTTGGTGGGGAAGCTGAAAAGGAGACAGGCCAGATGGCTGGATGTGATCTTTGGGAGTGCATGCACTCTCGCTCTCTTTAATCTGCATTCAGACGGCTAATTAGTTAATTGCACCAATTAGCAGATTCATGCTTTCTGGTCTTTAATGGCGCTTCCAGCCAGCTAACGAGTTGCAATGCTGTGTTGTGATTGTTTCTGTAGGAGGTGGGGAAGGGGTGCCAAATGATTCCCATTGGAAGTGTTACCAGGGCAGGTTGCAGTTCTCTGAGGACCCTTCTAGTTGCCTAGATTGTATCAACAGAAGTTGGCTGCAGGCACCAAAGCAGTTGCTTTTTCCAGCCAACAGCTCTCCTCTGTGGCTCCCCTGGGTTGCTGCCTCCCTTGAAGCTGCCGCCCTGTTCACCTCATGGGGAGCGATGAGGGAGAGTCCTTGGGGTTGTGCAGTTTAGAGGAGCTTGGCAAATAGCAAGGGTGGCAGTGAATTTTACACACACCATACCTTTTTTTTAACTGCTCAGGGCTGTTGAGAATAATGGCTTCTTTTAGTTTCTCAAAAGTACGTGTTGGAGGCACATGTTGAGAATCCTGGGTTCGTTGAATGAGCATTGACAGTCCAGTTAAACCCCGCCATTCCTAACCTTCTGGGGTCCACAGATCCACTTGCAGTGGGTGGGGGGCTGACTTCCTTCGGGTGACTGTGTCCAGCACAGAAAGGGCAACCTCCATTTCTCCTCTAAGGATGTAGAGCTGGGGAAAAGCAGGTATCAAACCCACAAACTAGCCCTCCTCTTGAGTTTTAGAGCTGGAAAAGCAGCTGGCAGATTGAAGGTGCTCAGAAGTCCCCCTGATGTTGTGCAGGACAGGGACAGGGCTCAGGTGACCACAGTTTTTGTTGGCTCCCAACATCCGGCAGTTGCTGCCTCTTTCCCTATTTTGCATTTCTGCATCCTTGTGAAGTGTGCAAATGGTAAAGCTTTATAAATAAGTTGACACACTTTATTTTAAAAAATGCTATGCAGTGTTTAGTCTGTAATGAAAATGGTAAGAATTACTGTATTCCTTCCCCCACATTCTTGGTATTCTCAACTTAGAGAGGACAATGGCTGCCTGTTCACTCTTCCCTCACCCCTCCACCCCACCTCACTGACCTTAATTCTGGTGGTATGCAATTGGGGGCAGAAATCTTCTGTTGCAAGTCTACTTTAGAAGATTATAACAATACTTCTCAGCAGCTTTCCCCTTTCTTCCAGGACTGCTGTGTAAGCCAGGGTGGCATGTGGTATCTTAAAGGGACAGTACAGCAACCAACATCTTGACGAAGGGGTTTTTGCTTTAATCGCATCGGATGAACTCCAGGACTGAAGCGGAAAGGTGGAACAGGCAGGAAAGCAAAATGATGAGGGGCAGAGCCTGTTCTCACAGCCCTATGGATGGATGAAGTTATGGACACGGAGCTGCTCATCTACATGTCTGCATGGCATCCAAAATGCCACCGTTCAACACAAAGAGAAAAAAATGGATCTTTGCGAGTTGTTAGGTTAATTTGGGATTCCTAATATATTAACTTCTCATCACAAAAAAGGAAAAAAAAACCCACCTACTGACCCAGATGTTACAGATCATGATCTAATGTTTTATTTTGTAACTAATGCCAATAAATTGCAAGTTTACACTTAGATAGTGGGAAATTATTTTTAAAATCCCAAATGTTCTTACTTTTAGTTCTACTTCTCTTCCCTGGTTCTAGGGAAGAGTTGTTGTACAAATACTGTCTCACGTATGAAGCTGCCAATTGTTTCTGGAAATAGGAAGATACATTATGGTTGGGGTGTGTGTTCTTTTTTGCATAGCTAGCAAATGGTGCCTTGGCTATGTGCAGTTTGAATCACCATACTTGGTGCCAGTACAGAGCTTCCATCGCTTCAGATAAAATGTTACCTTGAAGGCATTAGCATGAGCACCACCACTTTCTACCTTTGCCCTGAAGGTGGGTTTTTCCTATGAATCATAGAATGCAGTGCTGTAATAAACTGCAAGTGTAGTTAAACGTAAGGGTTTTCTCTGCTGCTAGTTGTGAAATCTGTCGAGATTTATTCCAGAACAAGTGGGCTTGTTAGCAGCTATGTATTTCATTTTAAATGTATAGTGTCATTGCTAGTCATCTTTCATACAATAGGTGCACTCTGTAGTTGTGATTTTAATGATCAATGATAACACAGCTCATCAACCTCCAAAAAAACATTTAGGCACATGAGCTGGACTGTTCTGAAGTCAATGCAGGTGGAGAGACTTTATTCTTTTAAACAGACATTTGCCTAATACAGCAGCAATACCAAGTATACCAGTGATAGACTGAGGCTGCCCAGAATATCCTTCCCCTATCCCACCCCTTCTAAAGGTATTGAAAAAAGCATTAAGTGGGTTTTCTACATGCTTCCAAGCACCTAGTTAGTAATCAACTGGCAAATCTCACTTAAACACAGACATGCACACACAAACTTCAGAAGCTTATTTGTTGAAGGGATTTATTTGTGATGGGATTAAAAAAAAAAACAACCAATATTCAGAATAGCTTACAAATCTTTAAATAAGCTTAAATACAGTTTGGTGGAGTGTGTCCATATCCAGGAAAAACATGTAATTCAAGAAGAAGAAGCCATTCCCATTTTACACTGCACATAAGGCAGAGATGTTTGCAATAGCAGCAACCAAGTTAAAGCTGCGATATCCCTTAAGCTGCACATGTTCAGTTTAACTAGTAATGTAATCACAACTCTACTGTTGACAGGTACAGTACCTTTTACTCTTGAAAAAACATGTCATCTTATGCAGTACTGGTAAACCCTTCTAAATCCTCAGCTCTGTTACTTATCATCCTTGTGTATTTGAGAGCAACTTTAGGGAACAGAGGTCTGTTCTTAGAGCTATGTGCTCAGTAATATAAAAGCACTGCAATAAGATTTGCTTTCAAGTTCAACTTGTAATCGCAGAAGATTCTTTTGGGAATAGTTTTGTACAGCCTAGAAAATATGAAGCCATCCTCCATGTTAAATACAATATTCTTAACACAAGTGAACAATTACATGCACGTGGTCTTTGCAACAAATGCCATTATTAGCAGCAGAACAGTGTGTTGAACCCATAACCTTCTGCCATAAGACAACACTCTAAATATACCTCAAAAATACCCCCCATCACACCGTAGTCCCTTTTACATACAGAACATTTGCTACTCCAATGACAACTCCATGCATAAGAGGCATGGTCACTGGTTCAGGCAGCTATGATGGGGCCCATCTGATAACTCAAAGCATTAATGTTCAAAATCTTACCAATTTAGTCTTAAACTAGATATTTAGTAGGGGGTGAAAGATCCAGGAAAAGAAGCTTAAGCTGCCAATTCATGTGAAATCAAGGTCCTGCCTGAAGAATTCCCTGGCATTTTTCCTTTGATGTGACATTATAATCACTGTACCTCATATAAAGTAAGCATTCAGCTCAAGCCTTGTTTAGTTCAAAGTATTTAATGTTTATGCAGTGAGAAATCCTGCCAATAGAATAGTCCAGGCTTCCTCCACCTCGGCCCTCCAGATGTTTTGAGACTACAATTCCCATCATCTCTGACCACTCTAGCTAGGGGATAATGGGAGTTGTAGGCCAAAAACACCTGGAGGGCCGAGGTTGAGGAAGCCTGGAATAGCTGGACCTATTTGAGATGTTCAGTGAAAAAGATTGCCCATATTTCACAGAACAGTGGAAGCAATCTTTGCTCATCTTTTCAGGGGATGAAAGCTTCCAAAACTCCCAGCTAGTCACTGAAAGACTGCTTGCTTCCAGGAGCAATTTGAACTAGCATACACATAGAACGGATACATACAGAATGCTTGTTACCCAAATGTAGCACACTCGGCAATGGCCACTTCTCTGTTCCAATCATTCCTATAGCAACAATTTCTTCTCAAGACAGCAACTGTACTTTATTTCCAGAAGAACCAATGCCCATCTACTCAAGCAAATTAAACCAGTGCTTGATCTCTGCGTGGACATTTCTTGTTAAATTTATTACTTTAAATTACAGGTCTGACCAAAACAAAAAAATATTTGGAGTCAAATATTAAATGCAAGGAGGTTGCCTTTTAAAAATGTACCAGACTTGCAATTTAATTTCATAGCATGTTTAATAGCCGAATTGCCATTGTTGAAAATAAACACAATACTACAGAAGAATTTCTACTTTCCAACTCAGGACCGCAGAAATAATCCAAAAACTAGACCTCCATAAGTGACAACTCTTTAACATGCAGCCACTGGGTGGTTTCCAATTCTCCAAAATACAACTTTTATTACCAGGCATTTGGTGCAGTTAGCAGAGTCACGTAACCATTTCATCTGCCAATTTAGCATAATCTGCAATGTCCTGAGCAAATCAGTGGCAACAACTGTGTCAAACACACACACACCCCAAATCAAGTGGACCCAACGCACCCTACAAGTTCAAAAAGTCAACCTACATATACTCTAGCAGAACAGACATGCAGCAATGTCTCAAATGAAACATTCAGACAGCTACTTCAAGAACAACAGTTTTCTAAGGTAGTAGTGATGTACAGAAAGTTTGTTAAGGCTGAGAAGGAAAGGATTTATACTTTGCTCGGTGTTCATCTATTTCCTGTTTGGTTTTCTTGATACAACTAAAGATTTCCTTAAAGAGAAGCTTGTATTCGGGTGGAGGGTATGAAGGCAAGCTGGCTGGGGCTGGGTCAGCATTTGTGGGTTCAGCTTCTCCAACACACATGTCCAAGGATTTATTCCCCACTCTGACATCTTTGGAATATTGTTTAGAAGTTTGTACAGCTTTATGTTTCAATGACTCCTCGTCTAGTTGACACTTCTTCAGGAGGTCTTCATACTTGACCTTCAAAGCGTTATACTGTGCATCAACCTCATTAAGCAGAGAGATGCCCCTTTGCTTTACAGCTTCTGCCCGCCGGATACAGGTTTCTTCATGGCCCTTTATTAGAAGATCCCCACCTGCAACACTGCCAAGGAAGGTCTCGCTGGTGCTTCTTTTGAGTGCCCTTCTGTCGGGTTCTGGGACAGTTAAAAGAACCCCATCAGAAGAGCTCCAATCTGAAGGGCTCTGACTCAGATCTCTCTCTAAAGAATCTTTGAAGGAAATAAAAAAAGACTCTGGAACAAGCTTTTCCACCCCATTAGCAAAGGTGCTTTCAGACTGAAATATCTGCTTCATTTCAGCCACTTCAAACTCAAGCTCTTCAGCTCTGGCTCGGTATAGATCGACATCCACCAACCTCTGCTCAAGATCACAGTTCTCCTTCAGCATGAGATTGTACTCTTCCTCCATCGTCATCCTCTTCTCTTTTTCCATGCTGAGCTGTGCTTGCAAAAGAGTCATTGCCTTTTTTAACCTCTGGTTTTCTTCCTCCAGAGGACTCAGCTGGCTATCCACAGAAGTAATTTTTTCCGCAAAAACATGGTCATAAACAAAATACCTAGACACAAACAACAAGAGCCAATGAAAAGCATTAGTTTGCTCTTCCCAATAACTCGCTTTTTTGTATACAAAGGGTAACTTTATTATGGATGAATAAAGCACAGCAGTGTGTGCCAGTTTCTAGACATGAACCCTAAAGTGAAAGAGCTGCCTGTATTAGGTCTCTACAAAAACTAGAGATTGTACCTTGCCTTTGTAAAAGGCTAGAAAAACCTAGGTAAGCATTGTAGAGTTAAATCAACAATTTAGATAATTTTCTTCAGAAAGAGGATCTGGATTGGACCATTTTATGGTTTCTAGTGTCCTGAAATTCAGAGAACACACATCCATATCAACAACTTGTAACAGTCACCATCAAGTCTCCATCCCTATGACTCTCTACCAACCTTCTGAAAGCCATACTGTTCATAAGGATACAATACCAGTTCTGACATAAGGCAAACACCTTAATGGTTGACCTTAAAGAAAAAGGTCTGTCACTAGTTGGCCTGAAGAGAACAGGAAATAGGCTGATTTAGAGACTCTTGAAGGGCTAATGAAAGAGACCTAGATTTCCCAGGATCTTCCTTTACAAAAATTCCCAACATCGTTTTCAACTAAAGTGCAGAAATCAGCCCAAAGTTATCCAGAGTGTCAAAAAGGTCAGAAAAATATACACACGTGGCTATATATGACAGGTTCACTTTAGAGCTGATGAGGACAGATCTTCAATAATCTTTGTTTAATCATATGCCATCACTAAACTTGACACATTTCCTAATCAGAATATGCTTGACTTTTTTTTTACTTCTCTACCAAAACTGAACAACATTAAATAACTTTTCCACAGAAAATGAACTTGAAACTTACTTGCGAAGGTCATACAATTCCTTCAGACATGCAAAACTATGAACAGATCTTGGATGCTCACACCGTTCACGATTCGCATACCCTTGCCCAGAATTCTTTAACTCTTCCACTTGTCTCTGGAGATCATCAATATGTCCTTGAAGACTTTCAATAGTCTCAGTAAGGCTGGGGAAAAATTGCACGCACAGAAGTACACAAATTTATCAGCATAAGTCAAGTTTGACACATCAACAATTGTTTAAACTGCAGTTTTGAGAGATGTTTGTGTTCCAGGATCTTGACTCTGGGAGTCAGAAACTCAGTCTTTTGGTTATTTCTTGACCCCCAAAGTATGATTGGGAGAAGGCATCAGGGTTCATTCTTTTTCCACCACCATCCTGAGGAGGAAAAGCTAACAAGTACCTCCAAAGGCTCCATGTCACTTTAACATACAGCTCCCTCACCCAGATAAAGACTCTGCTTTTCTAGTGGATTCCATTTTGCAAGATTAGAAAGAAGCTATATTCAAACAAGGACGGAATCTTTCAGTTCAGCTGTTAGCTTAATGAAAGTGGTGGCGGGAGGGATATAGGGGGACACAGGGAGAAAAGTCAGTCCCTACTCCCAACCTCAGCCCAGGCAGAATCCAGGAGGGTCAAGCAACAATTGAATTATACAGACATTGTTGGAGTAAAATATGCATTATATATATGGTGCACGTTAAGGAAGGGAAACAAAGTGCCACAGGAGCATATTACCTTATTATCTTTTGCTGCGAGGCTCTACTGTCAAAAACTAGCTTTTGATTAGCATCTTCCAGTTCTCTGGCAGTGACATCAAGCTGTTCGTAAACTTTGGCATGTTGATCATTCATTTGACGCAGAAGTTCCACCTGCTTTGTAAGATACTACAAAATAATGTACGGTTAATGTTGCAAATGTAATTAAAGAGGGGTTCCTTAACCAGCGGTTGAAATTACATTATTTTTGTTGCTTTCCTTGCAATCTCAAGCAATGATAGTTAAGAAGATTAGCAGGACGATACTGAAGTACATACGCCTTCTTCTTACCCCAAATGAGAGGCACTATACAACTAACCTTTTTCAAACAACTCAGGCCAGAGTAATCCCTCAGACTGCTAAAGGTCTCTGCAGAAGTAAACACAGAGCTCTCCCATTTTACTCTCCAAGCACACAAGTCATGGTAAAGTTACGTAGCAAGGAAGATAAAATTAGGTCTAGGATTCAACATAGTTTAAGTACATGGCCCAACAGGCTTTCTGTCTCAAACATGACCCCCCCCCTCTCCACCATGGCAAATCACTTTGGAAATTGAAGGGAGCATAAAGTTTGAGACTGACTAATCTCTTGTTCAAAGTGAAACACTCCACTGGGCATGCTTAACCCTTAGGCACACTTGAAGGAGAGCTTTAGATTTTGACTCAAGGGTTTATTTCTAAAACTACAGACACTTTCAAGAAGCTGAAAAGACATAATGGGTAAATAGGGCAATACTGCATAGCATATCTTGTCACCTGATAGTGAGTTCCTACTTTCCCCTTTATAAATTGAGTTACTCCTGCAATCCCTGTCAAGGGGCTCCTGTTTTAAATCTATATTAAATGTTTAGTGCAAGCCTCTTTATTCAAGAAATATAACAGGTGGTTTATTTTTAAAGCTGTGAAAACCACTTTCAGAAAGCCTTGGCTAAGAGGTGTCCAGCATAAGAATACTAAACCATTAACTTTAAGCTGCTTTGCAAGAGGGGCAAACTCTGGATTTCCGCCTCAAACACTATTCAGTCGCATGCTCACAACTATGAGAAACAGAAATGCAGTAAAATGACTTGAGATCACTGGTGAGAACAGTTCCATTTGGCATATTTCAAGTGAATCAATATGCCAAAGAAGTTGCACAGGAATAATTATGATAACTGAATGCTGGAATTTTGTACACATTGCTAATACATGAATCTTTCGGAGAACCTGAAGTTTAAAGCCACTACTCTAAGTAGCCTAGTAGCCTATTGATTATATAATCAAATCTTCTGTGCTGGAATCTTTTTATTTCCCTCATTAAAATGATTGATAGGCTTACATTTTGAGAAGTCTAAAGCAGGATTACAAGTTAATCTAGTACCACCCGCAACCTTTACCCTATTAGAATCAATTAGACATATTACCTGTTGCAATTTATAGTCCGCCTGTGAGCAACACAGGGTTTAGCCAAGGTTAGCATTAGCCTGAATCTCAGTGTAAACATGAACCAGATTAATTTTGTCTGCTATTCTGAAAGCAAGCTGAAGATCTTGTTATAATAAAGCTCTGCCAGCTAAAATTGCATCTACAATGTCATGTTATCAGAAACATGGAGAGGAAGCTTTCAAATTGATCAGAGCCAGCTTGTAGTTGAGAGTGCAACTAGCAATGCAATCTTGTATATTTTTGCTTAGAAGAAAGCCCCACTGAAATCAATATGAGTTATTCCCAGGTAAACTGGTAAGGTTGCAACCAAAACCATTTAAAACATGCTTTATGTACAACTTCAAATGAAGCACACATAGATGCTCCACACCAGCTTTCCTCAACCTTTTGCCTTCCACATGTTTTGGACTTACATTTCCATCAGCTCTGACCAGTGGTCAGAGACGATAGTTGTGGTCCAGCAACATCCAGAAGGCACCAGATTGGAACTTTATTCCGTACTCTTCTCATTCTGAAAACTTCCATACTCTAGAGGAGCCACATACTCCTTCAGCAGAAGCAGATTTGCACCCTTGGTTGGTAGATACAAAAAGCTGAATCCATGTAATTGAACAGAAAACACCACCCTCAATTGCAAAGCCTTTTACTGGGGCAAACTTGTGTTTATTTGGTACATTCGTATTCTATTTTTTATTTTTTAATTATTATCATTATTAATTGAATTTATATACCGCCCTATAACTGGAGATCTCAGGGCAGTTCACAGAATAAAATCAAAACATAAAACCACAAAATACATAAAATAAAAACAATCCCCCAACCCCCCCCAAAAACCCCACATTTTAAAAGAGCATATGGTGTCAATCAAATCTATTCTACCCATTAGTTCTACAATTCCCATGGCAGCTTGTAATACAAAAGTTAAACATAAAAACCAAATTGATAGGCACTGAATGCTACAGCTAACTTCAGTAGCTGGTGTCCTTTATATTTATCTGTTTTTAAAAATACATTCATACACCAATATGTTATTTCCCCCTAGATCTAGAAAAAAGGAAGGAAAAGGAAAATCCTCAGTGCCTTGTACACATCGAGCCTAAGATTAGCAATATTGAAGATTTGGCTTTCATGTGTTCAAACACTTCACTTCCATTATCTTGCAGTAATTCTAACCATGGCCCCATAAGAAGGAGCCTAATATTGCAGGTAGGCAGTGAGGCCATGCAAAAGACAGCTTGCCTGGGCCATCTGTAAGTTCATGACTGAAGATTCAAATAGAGGAGTTTCTGGTTTGAAGTACAGTCACTGCTCTAGGCCAGAATAATGGGCATATAGTCTTTGGGCTGTACATTATGCTCGCTTGAACCCAATGTGCAGTTGTTACCTCTATCTCCTGCAGTTGCTCTTGATTGGTGGAATACATCTGCTGCAGGGATGTCTCCAACTCTGTGTTCCGATCCAAGAGCGTCTTCCCAAGCTCAGCAGCAAGATGGAGATCTAAAATGAGTTGTGTGTATTTAAACTGGTTCAATGGCTATTGTGTTTTTCAAGGACAAGCTTTGCTAACAATGGTTACGGCACATTTCCCCCCCAAAAAAACCTACAATTCCTAAGAACAACTAATCACAGCTCACATTTTTCCATTTTTGTTTTTTGTGTGTAGTTTATGGATGCTAATACATCTCTAATACATCCTCATTGCAATGTAAGTAGAGAGAAATTAGTGATGCCCTCCTAGGACTTGCCTATTTCAAGTCATACATTTTGAAAAGCAGATGCTTCAAGTACTCTACCCAATTTCCTACCCATGTTCTAGTGCACTAAGGTGCCACCTGACCACTAAGTTTTCAAGTTCAGGTATAGAGCTGTAGTGATGAGGTACAGGTATCAGAGAATGCATGTTATTTGAAAACAGATCAACTTCTGTTGATACTAAAGGCTAACAAGTTCCAACATGCTGAAATTCAACAGATTCTTAAAACCTGCACACCCTAAATACTATCATGAGAAGTCGGTAAAATCAAAATCTGTCATTTTAGCCATTTATCAAGCTCAAGAGCACTCCCTGCCATCAGCACCCCTTTTCCAACTGTGAGAGCTTACATATATTCATGCTGCCTGTCTGTGATGTGTCTAGAACCTGGTATAACCCTTAAAGATGAGTTTTGCTTAGATATCATGCTATTTGTCAACATGACAGTTCTCCAATTCATTTTGGAGCGGTGCTCCCTTGAACAGCATCACCTAAGCCCACAGTTTGTACTATTTCATACACATTTTTATCCTTTTTTGTTTCCAGTTTTAAAAAACATTTAATAACTAATATGCACATTTGAAAAAGAAGAAGAGTTTGGATTTTATATCCCGCTTTATCACTATCCGAAGGAGTCTCAAAGCAGCTAACATTCTCCTTTCCCTTCCTCCCCCACAACAGACACTCTGTGAGGTGAGTGGGGCTGAGAGACTTCAGAGAAGTGTGACTAGCCCAAGGTCACCCAGCAGCTGCATGTGAAGGAGTGGAGACACAAACCTGGTTCCCCAGATTATGAGACTACTGCTCTTAACCACTACACCACACTGGCTTCTCCTAGCAGTATTTGCAAGACTTAAAAGCAGATAATTTGCAACTGTCTGAACAAGTTATTCTGGTTACCAAGTGCTTAGAATACACAATTTTATTTAATGCTTTTCCTTCACAGCTACATAGATCAGCATCTTAAAATATATCAGGAAGAACTCACAGACTTAACAAGTTGCCTCCTCCTATGCCAAGTTAGCTTTTTAAGTAACAAGTGACCATTTTTTGCTCTACATCAAAGTTAAACTAAAATATATCCAAGCTAGAATTCAACACAATCCTCTAACAATTTCTGGAACTGCCATGAAGACAGCTGTTATCAGGTTTGGAGGAGAAAATGAAGAAAAATGCAGAACCTCTGTTTAAATGCCACCCAGAAGAGTGGCAATACAAGGAAACTTGATTAATACTTGAGACACAACCTTCCTAATCCATTACTCAACCATAAAATGCATTTGCCTATGCTTAACAGTCCAAAGTTCAGTTACTCCATCCTGAACGTGGTATTAGATTCCCTACGAAGCTGCATTCAAAATTTAAACAGCAACAGGACAACAATCCCATTTCAACTCTAATTTTCTACATCCATCGTACTGCTAGATCTATGACAACACTGCCACACACATGCATAGTGTAAGCAAGTGCGCAATCCCTGTCACACTTATGCAGAGCCAGTGTCGTGAAGTGGTTAGAGTGCTGGACTAGAATATGGGAGTCCAGAGTTCAAAACCCCATTCAGCCATGAAGCTCACCAGGTGACCTTGAGACAGTCACTCTTTTTCAGTCTATCCTACCTCACAGAACTGTTGTGAGGATAAAATGGAGAGGGTGGGGGGAAACAACCAAGTATGCTACCTTGAGTGCTTTGGAAGAGCGAAGGAACAGAAATGTAATTTTTAAAATGGACACTGGGGCTGTAACTGTTAAAAGTTTAGATTTGGAGCAGCGACTAGGAATCTGTGCCCCTCCAGGTTCGTTTATTTCATGAAATTCATATACCTTTCTATATGACTCTCAAGATTCTCCCTAGGCCTTGCCCCCTCACCTTCCTCAAATGCTTTTGCCTGGGTGGAATATGCCCTTGAATGTCTCATGCCTGCCTGGATAGGTAGGTGTATGTGTGTATAAATCTCTGATTTGTGTATAGCTGGAATGTGAAGTTAAGCGTAACCTACTGCTTCCCTCACTTTCCCCTCTGCCCCAACAGTGGCAAGCAGCCCCCCCAAGGTCTCCCACGGGGGAATGTGGTACTCTGGCTGAAATTCCCGTTCTGAATGCTTGATAAAATGATATCTTTAATCATGATTCCATCACAACAGATGTTATACCAGCTGGCCTGCAGTTCCCTTGATTTCTTTTTAAAAATCAGTGTTCTATTGGCTGCTTTCCAGTCCTCTAGTACAGAGGTCAACCTTAGGGACACGTTACATATTTTTGCTATACAGTGGCGTAGCATGGGTTGTCAGCACCCGGGGCAAGGCAAGTAATTTGCGCACCCTAACCCTAACCCCCAGGTGTTGCGCCCGGTGCGGCCGGCCCCCCCTGCACCCCCCACGCTACGCCACTGTTGCTATACAGTCAGCAATTTCATATTTGAGTTCTTTAACTCTAGATGCCAGACAGACAGACCTGTTAATTTTTAATTTGTCCATGACATCAAAGGACTTCGTCTCTTGTCACCACTGTTCACTTAAATTCTCCACACGCTCTGCCTGCAAAACTAAGTTCAGGCATCTACATCTTCTGCAATCATAGTAAGGAAGCCATCACTGAGACTAAACAAGGAATGCTTCTGGAAATTAAAGCCTCTTTGCAAGTTTATATTTCTCCACCAACATCTTTAGTGCCTGGAGAATTACCAGTTTTGCAATTTGTCATTCCAACTAGATTAAACAGTCTTGAAGTAGCAAGGCACAGTATGCTGCCTGAGGCTGCAAAATGAATCATAAATGCCACATTCCAAATATTGAAATGCATTAGCAGTATAATAAAGGGGAGACTGAAGCTGCTCAAGACAACTGCTTAGATAATGAGACATTATAAATCATTTGTCCACATGGTGCAAGACAAAGCTTAAGGCAAAGTTATACATGTTTATTGAAATCTTCCATTGGAGAGACAAAAGCATATATTTTAACTTTTAAAAAAATCAGCAATACTTTGAACTGGAAATTTCAAACAATGTAAAATCATTTAAGTGTCTCAGAAACTTAACACTTTGGGTGTGTGTGTGTGTTTTCTACATCACACCTTCCCTTTTCCACAACTTGAAAATGCCAATTTAAAATTGAATGTTGGCAGAAGAACGGTTAGTTGACTGCAATAATGCAATAAAGTTGGACTGTCAATGCAAGAATAACAAAGATCAAGCTGACTTATTAAAGGAGCTACATATTCAAACAGTTGTATAACAATGCCGTGAGCAAGAGCTTTGACTATATAAACACATCTCAGACGTGCCTTTGACTGTCCCCATTTCCTAGCTATTTCAAGGTTTTTAAACTGGGTAATACAAGTCCTGGATACTATTTGAAGAAAGAGCTCTATTTTTAAACACACTGCAGTTTATTGGCTTATGTAGAAGTAATGCATGTTGAAGTTACTGAAACTACAAGAAATGCTGTTACATGAGCAAGAATACATATATCACATCAGCTTCTGAACAAACCAATATAACACAGACCAAAAAATAAAAATAAAAATTGGAGAATTTCGACAGTTACACTTCCAGCATCCAAAGGTGAATTATGTGACACCCTCAGCTTCCTAGATACAAGTCAGAGTCTAATTCTTGGTCCTTGAAAAAGCCAAGCAGAGCTGTACTGTAAAATATTGGCTGCTTTTACCACAAGAAAGGCACTCTTTCTACCTCTGTACCCCACAAGCCTCCTCCAGACTGCATACCAAACTCATTTTTCTTCTATACATACCCTACTCAGCAGCACAATTACATTGTTGCCAGCTTTATGGCACATCTTATAGCACAACCTGCCTTATTCCTTGAAAAGCTATTTATTCTAAATATGAATACATGGGCACCTGTAGTTTTTAATATTTAGGGTGCCAGAACAGGGTCTGAATCTTTCTATGGCTTACTTAGTCTCACTGAAGTAAGTAGTGCTAGAGTAAAATCTTGAAGGTCTTCCACCAACTGAATTTCTCCAGTTTAATTTGTATTCGTTAACCCAGAATAACTCATACCCCAGTTTGATCATGAATTCAGACTAGAACCAGTGCTTCTTGCAAATGTGCATTAAATGGTGGAAAAACAGCATGTTTAATTTCACTGGTCTGTAAAGAGCTTTCCAGAAATCTAATTACATACTGTACATGTTTATTTGGAAGTTAAATTTCACCATGTTCAAAGGGCTTACTTATGAGCCTTTTAGGCACCTTCACCCTTGAAAAAGTCCCACTGAAGTCTGAAGGATTCAATTTCCAAATAAAACTTGTAAGGAATTGGCCTGTACCTATATCTTTAGCAGAATCGAAACAGATTTAAATGCCCCTGAGCACACATAAGATACAGATACTTTTTTATGTGACCACAGACCCAAACAAAATAAAACCAACAACTGTACAAGTAAAATACAATTGCATACAAAATCCATTAAAGTGGTTTGCAATGCTGGGAACTCATTTTGAGAGCCATGCCTTCCTGACCTTCCATGGTCCTCTCCCCTCATCATGCATCCTCAATACATCTTCCACAAGTTCTTGTCACAATTCCAGTTCCTCCCCCCAAATAACTGGTGTCCCCAAATCCCCATTACTCTTCTCCAGACCACCATCAAGTAACGTCTCTCTTCCTAAGTGTTCTTCCCATTGAACTTTGGTTGCACTCAAACCACTCATACCCCATAGCATACTACCTCCCAAGTCCCTACCCCTACATCCCTGTTTTTGTTACTTTCTCCCCATAAGTTCTCATTACTTCTTCCCACTCTCTCCTTCTCTAGCCCCTTAGGTGTGCTTTTATTATGCCACCAATCACATTTTGGGGTCTAAATGACATGGGGTACTCACTTATGGTGGAGATAAATAATTAAAGCTGAATATAAAATGTGCTTTGATGATGATAAAAAACATGACGGGCGGGGGAACTAAACCCATTAAGCTGATGGGTGAGGGATGGGGTGACAAAGAACTAAGCCTGTGATCCTAACCATGTGTACTCAGAAGTCCTAATGAATTCAGTGGGGCTTATTCCCTAAGTCACAAAAAGGTGCAGGTGAAAAGCGTGAGATGAATACACCCTAGAGATGAGCTAGTTGGGCGGGAGAAAAAGCCATGAGCAGGTGAGCATGAAAGGCATGATAGAAATACTTATCTGAGACCAAAAGAAAAGAAAACAAGAAGAGATAAACTATGACTGTGTGAAATAAAGGAAAGACAAGGAGGGACCTACTGCTGCCAATATCCATTAATTGGTCTCTGCTACTGAGAGGCAGCTTGGTGTGGGTTAAAGTCCAAGCTTTCTCCAACTTGGGTCTTTAGAGTTTGCTGGACAACAGTTATCATTTCCAGCCAGCATTGCCAGTGGTCAGGGGTGATGGGTGAAGAACACCTGGGGACCCATGGTTGAGAAAAGCTGGGTTAGACTGCTGGACCAGAACCAGGGAGGAAGGGATTTGTAATCCCCCCTCAGCCATGAAGCTTCCTGGGAGACCTTGAGCCAGTCACTCCCTCTCAACCTAACCTCCCTCACGGGATTGTTGTGAGCAGTGCTTTTTTCTGGGGCGACTTTTTTCTAAGTTTGGCCTCACTGAGGGGCATTCTTTCAATAGGAGTCGGAAAATAAGCGTACCCCTCAACATTTTTAATTTTTTTGGAAGAAAAGCACTAGTTATGAGAATGAAATGGAGAAGAGGAAAACTATGTATATTACCATTTCATATTTATTCATATCCCACCAAAGCGCCTTACCGCTAAAATAGAAACGTAGAATGCAATCATTTTTTAAAAATAATGTATATCACCTTCGGCTCTTTGAAGGAAAAGCGGGATACAGTACTGTAGAAAGAAAGAAAGAAAGAAAGAAAGAAAGAAAGAAAGAAAGAAAGAAACGGGCGGACACAGGCTGTGCTTTTTACATCCCACTGCCCTTTAACGCCAGCCTCCGCTGCTCTTTCGCCTGGGCGCCCGGCGTCTTGTCCACACGGGCGTGCCCCACGCGCATCTACCTGCGACACGTGAGGATGGATCTCCGCGCTTCTGAAACCCGCTAGTCCTCAGTGAGGCGCCGCAAGGCTCTTCACTTATTCGAAAAATTAAAGAAAAAACCCAACCCCCTCGCTTTCCTCGACCGTTTCCTGGTCTCTCTTCTCTCTTTCCCGCAGTTTCCACCTCGGCTCCCCTCAGCCATTGTCTCTCCCCCCCACCCTCCATTGTCCCAGTCCCACCTTCTTCCCTCTCCGGCGGCTTCTCCTCGCCGCCTCTTTCCCAGCCTCCTGACCCACCCGCAGCCCCTCAGGACCCTCGGCCGACCCGCTCCTCCTCCTCCGCCGCCGCCCTTACCTTGCTGCAGGTCCTGCTGGTCGTACCACGGCTCATCCTCGCGTATCTCGAACTCCTCCACCAAACTGTCGGTGAGCATCGCGGAGCCGCCCTCGCCCTCGCTTCCCAACCGGAGAAGCAGCGCCGCGAGCCTCCCGGGACCGACGCCCGCTCCTCTCCGCGCCTCTTTATCCCCTGCCCGCCCGCGCTTCGCCTCAGCAGAGCGCTCCGCTCGCCTCCGTTTAAACCCGCTTCCGAACTTTCCCGAGCGCTTCCGGACTGCGCCGAACACCCCTCCCGACCAAGCCCGGCATCACCGCCGAAGGGGAAAGCGGGGGGGGGGGGGAGGAAGGACGCCGAACAAGGAGACGGGCTGCTGTAGCAGAGCAACGTGGCAAGAGGCTGGGGCGGTAGCGATTCAAAACACGAAGTCAGCCGGAGCCCACCCTGAGAAGAGCCAATGGCGGGCCGGCGTCCGCGGCTCCTCTGGCTTATCGCGTGCGGCCCGCTCCCGGTTTGGCCAATGGGGTGGAAAGGGAGGGGCCAGGCTCGAAGGCGAAGACCCGCCCTCCGAGTATTTCTGAGCGGCCCAAGCGCGAAGGCTTGGTTAGTATACGCGGGTCGGAGGGTTGGGTTGGGATGGTTGCTACGAGGCGCGCGCGAAGCGGGTTGCTAGGGAGGACGGGCAGGCGGGGGCCGCGCGCGGTGGGCTTGAGGGGGGGCCATGCTGTGCACCCTTACCTGCGAGTAAACCGCATGCACCACAGTGGGGCTTACCGTCGGGTAAGGGTTTCGCGTGGTTTTCAGAGCTGTGGGGGAAATGGACGCCTTTGGTCGGGCTCCGGAGTAGGGCTCTTATTATCAAATACCGCTGAGGAGGAAATAAACCTTGCAACCCCACCCCCTCAAAACCCCAACAACCTCGTCACATATTATATTTTTGGAGAGGACTTAACTAAAATTGCATTATAAAATCTTTCAGGATGATATGTGGTGTCCTCCTGTACCTGTTTAGTCAGAAATAAGTCCCAGTAGGGCTTTACTCCCTCGTAAATTAAGATTTAAATAAATACATTTAGGGCCTAGTCGTCACAAGGTGGCTCACACAACAAAATTCTCAAAGCCTGTTAACAAAACAGCAGCTTAAGAACAAGGCCAGAGGAGCTCTGTTTAAAAATGTTCATAGAGCTTTTAAAGCAACTCGGCACTGGAGCTTCAGAAATGGAAGAAAAACAAGAGTGTTGTATTTTCAGAAACAAACCGCCTTATTATAGAAATACAAAATAGATTGCTTCTGTTGAAGTAGCTGGATAATGCTGTTTTGAATTGTGGGTGCCTGGTTCTCCTAAATTCCTGAGTTTGATAGGTGTTAGAACTTAATGTTTGGAGTGTTAAAAAGGCTGACAGACACTGGAGTTAGCAATATTAAAATACAGGCCAAACCAGCTTCCAGGTCGGGAAACCACCGGGGATATTAGCTAAAGACAAAGGAAAGGCAACGGCCATTAGAAATGTAAGAGACATGAGACTCTGGGCCAGCCAGCAAACAGGCAGAGCCCCACCCAGAACTCCAAGATAGCTGAGACAAAATAGTTACAGTCTGTAAAGTGTGGCAAGATGGAGAAAGGGCGAGCCTTGGCTCGTGTCTTTTTTAATCCTAGACTGTTGTGGCTATGGGAGAGGCAATAATCTCTTGGAGTGTAATGCTGGGAGCCCTCCATTGCAGGCTCAGGTTGTATATATGTATAAATAAACAAACCATATATCATAAAGACACCACAGTCCCTGCTTTTCCTCATTTCCAGACCCTGGAACCCTTGGGATCTCGCACAGCTTGGAGATTGGGGCGGTGTGTAACGATACAATTACTGTAATTGCTTCTTGAAATGGACTGTCAGGTCCCACTTGTAGATCACAAATAGATTTTAAGTTACAGAAAGTAAAGGGTTGGCATAGTGAACAGTTCTCCAAATGGAGAAAATGGAAAACTATAGAGTTAGGAGTGAGCAGTGAAGCGACTACGTTTGCTGATAAGGTGTTTGGGGTCTTCCCACAGGCGTCTGGTGGGCCACTGTGAGAAACAGGATCCTGGACTAGATGGGCCATTGGCCTGACGCAGCAGTTCTTGTGTTCACTGCTGCTACAATAAATGTTAAGTTTTAAGGTACTGCGAGAGTCATAAAACAACTGTCCCTTTTGTTAGAGACAGCTTGTGAATCTGAGTATATTAAAGGAGGAGGAGAGAAGGGCCTCCTGTATCTTTGATAATTGAGTAGAACAGGGAATCACAGCAGCACAAGCTGCACCTGTCAAGCTTTCCTCTTGTATGCAGCTATTAATGGGCAACCTTTGTACCTTCAGGTGTTGTTTGATTACAGTTCCCATAATTCCTGACCATTGGCTGTGCTGGTTGGGATTGATGGAGGAGCTGGAGTCCCAACAGTTTCTGAAGGGCCGCAGCTCCCGCCGCCCCTGTATTTAAAGGTTATTATGAAAGGTTTTCATTCTGAGAGGGGGCAGCCACGCCTCCTTACAGCAGAAACAGCAACAAAAAAATTGGCATTTCAAAAGCTTGGAAATGTGTTTGAATCATAAGCTTTTACTGGATTAGAGGTCACCTTCAAATAATTCCATTCTTCTGTTTTTATATTTAAATTGCTTTTTCCTGATGAAATTATTTGAACTATTCAGGACTTTTCTGCCGTATGTAAATAGCTTTAAGTAGAGTTCCTTCATCTTTCCAGTGACATTGGAGGCTTCTGCTATTCATACTTTTAATACAAGCCCTTGTTTTATACAATACATACTGTGGCATCACCAACAGACAGAGTTTGAGCATAATGGAGGTTACAGAGAAAACCTGACTAGTGCTCACTGTTCCTTGTGTTGATTATAATGCCATTCATGCTTACCTCAGGCATCTGTTTAAATGGAGGAATCGATTTACTTTAATCAATGTCATTATATGTCTACTTCATCTGTTGGAGCTAAATATTGATAAAGGTCACCTTTGCCATCTGATTAACAGTTTTTAGATTGCTGTTTCACCATTCTGTTCAAGCATTTCTAACAATTTGTTTTATGGTTCAGGTGGATTCAGTATCCCAGTTTTTGTTACAGTATCCTAAAAATATATATATTCTTACTCCATCTTCTCCCCCACCCACTGACCCAGATAGGTGGTGTGAGAGAGAGGGAGAGGTGTTCCCCTTTTAGTTTCACCTTCCATGATTTTTTTTTTTACTGGGAGACATTACTGAAGAAACTACCACCAGAAAGCATTTAACTACATAGATATGGGATAGAAGGGTTTGATCCTGTTCTTGTCAATTGTAAAGTGGAAGCTGTGAGGGCAAAATATTTATTACAATGTGAGACAAGGATAAATAGATGAGAAAATGTTGCCCTCTTGTGGATCATGCGAAGCCACTAATCGTACAGTATTCATTGTCACTCCGACAATATTCATCTTGATCCATGGAAGGCATTTTGCATTTATGGATATTAACTAGCAAAAATAAAAATAGGGTTTTTTTTTACTAGATTTGGAGTGTTCATCTTTGTAACTTTCAAAATATTGAAATTCTGGCAACTGCAAAAAACCAAATAAATGTAAAGCTTAAGATTTAAAAAATACTATGTATATATTCCATCACTTTAATTTTGCCTTGTACCTTCCTTCTGCTCACTCCTTGTGTGCAGGCTTATACATATCCATCTCATGACAGAATTATTCCTAAAGGGCATTTCTTATTTTTTACAAAATTGTGGTTAATAGACTCAAAATATGAATCATATCTAACAGTGACTTCCCTCTTAAAGCTGCATTGGAAATGTGGTAATGCTCACAGTTGAATTTGCAAATAAAAATTGAAAACCCTCTTCCATACAGCAGCAGATCACACAAAAGTGTTTCAGTTTATTAGGTACAACTATTCAGCAGCGGAACTGGGATAGACTCTCCACAAGTTGTTTGACTACTCCCAATTGCTTTAGCTGGCTGGACCATGGTCAATGATAATGAGAGTTGCTCTCTAACATCTGGAGGTCTTTGGGTCCTCTATCCCTGAAGCATAGCCATTTGTCTGTGACGCTGTAGTTAAACTGAACAAAAGAGCCCTGCTGGATCCGACCAAAGGCCCATTTAGTCCAGCATCTTGTTCTCACAGTGGCCAACCAAATGTCTCTGGGAAGCTTCCAAAGAGGACTTGAATACAGCAGTACTCTCTCCACTTGGGATTCCCAGCACTAGTATTTACACAGAGACAATGGAGGTAGCACATAGCCTGTAGTTACCCAGAGGCTTATCTGCTATGGATTTGTCTAATTTCCTTTTCAAGTCATTTAAGATGAGCAGCGGGCTTGAGGTATATGATCTGCAAGCTGATTTCCAACTCTAAAATTCTGTTGTTCTATGTAAATGCTTTAGATAATCTGCAATTTGCCTTTCTGTTTCCTATAATAAAGTGTCCAGTCATGTGCCATATACTGGTACTGTAGTGTTACTTCCAGTATTGTGATTTCGTTGTTTGCTGTTTTCCTCCTCACAGTCCTACAAACATTGCACAGATAGGCAAATGCCACAAAATTATCCAACTTTTAATTGGAATGAAACTACAAAAATCTATACAGTATCTGAAGGCATAAACTCTCCATTGGAACTGTAACAGCCTGTAACTGTTTTATCATATTATTATTTACCTCCTAGGGGAAGAAAAAAACCACCGTGGAAAAATGAAGTTTTTTTCAAGAATTCATCCAAATGCCCTGGCATACTCAATGACAACTTTAGGTGCTGGGATGATGAACAGCATCTTTAATTTTTATTATGTTAAACTCTTTTTAAACAAATACAAGATATCTGAATCAGCATTCCATCAAGCACAGGTACAGTCAATGTCAACATTAGTTTTTCTGTTGTTTTTGGGTGTTTCCCAGGTCATTATTTTGAATACAGAATTAGCAGTATCTTTTATTTAATGTAAGCAATTTCTATACTGCTTTTCAAGTCCTCCCAAGGCAGCATAAAGTAAAAAAGTCACAGCAAAACAATGAAACCACTAATAATTACCAGCGCAATTGAAATGAATACGTTACTTTAATCAATAAAAACAAACCAGCAGCAGATTAAACCATATAAAACACCACTGTCTGCTCCCTCAATGCCAGCTCAGGATACTAGCTATCCTAATTTGACTAAATGAAAAGCTGGTTGGAAAATAAAAGTTTTATGGCTTTCCTAAAAGAAATCAAGGACACTACTGTAATTCATTACTGTTTGTATGGTTTATGTGTTAGTTTGTGTTATGTATTCAGTGGTGTGGGCCTCAGAGGTGGCCTCGTCAGCCGAGAATTGTTGATATGCCTTGTTGAGGGTGCACTTAAGGGGAATGACAATTGGGGTCTCCCATCAAGTGTGCAGAACTGGCTCAAGGAGCCCTTGTTGGATGAGGTGATCCAGCTCTGCATCCATCTTGGGCTTCAGGGCGAATGGCACACGCCAAGCCTTCATGCGGATTGGTACTACAGCCGGGTTGAGTCTCAGTGCAACTGGTGGATCCTGAAATGTTCTGTGATTGGATATCATGTATTGAATCAGAACACGGGGGCTCAAAATCCTTAGTCCAAAACTCCAGCTCAGACAAACACAGATCACTGAATACATAACACCTTGTACATATGTTTATGATTAAAAAAATATAAAAATATATAAACGATTACCGACATTGCCTTGCGACATATGAGGAATGTGGTTAATAAATTATAAATTTTAGTTGGAATTTTATTTAATGCTGCTGTTTTAGGTACCGTATTTTTTGCTCTATAAAACTCACTTTTTCCCTCCTAAAAAGTAAGGGGAAATGTGTGTGCGTCTTACGGAGCGAATGCAGGCTGTGCAGCTATCCCAGAAACCAGAACAGCAAGAGGGATCGCTGCTTTCACTGCACAGTGATCCCTCTTGCTGTTCTGGCTTCTGGGATTCAGAATATTTTTTTCTTGTTTTCTTCCTCCAAAAACTAGGTGCATCTTATGGTCTGGTGTGTGTCTTATAGAGCAAAAAATACGGTAATTGTATTTTTATATAGTTATATATGTACCTTTGAAAGATACATACAAATGTTTTCATTGTACAGTGGTACCTCGGGTTAAGTACTTAATTCGTTCCGGAGGTCTGTTCTTAACCTGAAACTGTTCTTAACCTGAAGCACCACTTTAGCTAATGGGGCCTCCTGCTGCTGCCACACTGCCAGAACACAATTTCTGTTCTCATCCTGAAGCAAAGTTCTTAACCTGAGGTAATATTTCTGGGTTAGCAGAGTCTGTAACCTGAAGCGTATGTAACCCGAGGTACCACTGTATTTCCTTGTGTACCACTGGTACATTTTTCAGTGGGTTTTCCAGGGTCAAGAAAACACCCATCAACATATGCTTTTAACTTGTAATTTTGTTGGTCCACTCTTATGCCCCTTATTTTGTCATTATTCCTTATATTTTGTGCGAATACCTTCAAAATCAAAATAAACAATAATGGAGACAACAGGAATCCTTGTATGCTTCCTTTAATAACCCTACACACCCATCAGTTGTTGTATTATTTACAATAATATTTGCACATTGTTCAGTATATATTGCTTCTATGGCCTTTAGGAAGGTTTCCCCCAGGTCCACTTCCCTCAAAACGCTTTTCATAAATAGCCAAGTCATGTTGTCAAACGCTTTCTCCGTATCTAAGAATATCAACGCTGCCTGTTTTTCGTTTTGTACTTCTAAGTATTCTATTAAGTTAATTATATTTCTAACATTGTCTTTTAACCGTCTGCCAGGAAGAAAGACTCCTTGGTCCTCATGTATTAGATCGCTCATAATTTTTTTAAGCCTGTTGGCCGGTATTGCTGCAAACATTGTATAATCACAGTTTAGCAATGAAATCAGGCGAAATTTTGTCATGTTTAGGTATCAAGGTGATATAGCCCCCTTTCCAAGTTTCTGGTACTTTTCCTATTTCCAGTACTTTATTCATAATGTATTTCAATGTAAATTAGGGATATGGGAGAGGGCCTTCTTGGTGGCTTCTCCCAGACTTTAAAACTCCCTCCCTAGAGAAGTTAGACTGGCTCTCTCCTTGTTCTTCTGTCAACAGGTGAAGACTTTCCTGTTCCAACATGTTTTTGCGAACTGACTGCTTTTAATGAAAGGGCTGGTGCTATGCTGTTTTTATTGTACTTAATTGTACAGTGGGTGCATGGGGATGTCTCTCTGTGCAGCATTTGAAACTCCCATTATTCCAGGCATGTTTTGCAACGGAATTTCATTAATGTGAGCAGTTTCTGAGCTCTAGGCACAGTACTGTGCCCAAGAGTTCAGATTAAAACTACCACTGCTGGAAGGAAAGGAGGACCTTTATTCTGCCTTCCAACTTCCAGCCACTCTGAAGACTGCGGAAGGGACTCTCTCATAAGACTATAAGGGGGGTGGGCAGGGGAAATGCGGCTCCCCCCCCAGTCTTAAGATGAGGACTAGACCATGTGAAAAATGAATTTAAGATTTTAGCTGCAGTTCATTCATTTTCAGCTTTGTATTCTTGTTACTAAATAATTTGTCTAGACACTCCATTGCAGTTCCCATAACCTAGGTTTAAGGTGCCATTCAGCGCCTAGCTTTCATATCTTAGTTTCTAACACTGTCTGTGTCTGTATAGGTGTATTGATAGTTGTTTTTCTATGTTTTTAGTTCTTATTTTTATCTATAAGCCACCTTGAGTCCATGTCAAGGAAAAAGGTGGGGTATAAATAAATATATTATTATTATTATTATTATTATTATTATTATTATTATTAGTGTTTAGAATCAGTGTTTTTAATTATAGGTGCAAATGCAGCAAACAGGATGGTACACACCCACACCCACAGCTTAATTTTTGTGGAAGTTCTCCTTGGCAGCTGCCATCAGCACAGACACTAGAAAATTATTTTCTTAGGCATCCCTAAGCCCCAGTTTCCCATCTCTACTCAACTCAAGAATAAAGCTCATTGGGTGATCTTGGACTGGCCGTTATCTCTTAACCTAAGTTAGGCTTGTAGTAAAGGCAAAAGGAGTGAGGGATATCCAAGCTTCTTGGATGAAGGTTAAGAGACAAATAGAATGAGTGCAACATTTTCTCCTGAGTTTTAAATTGCCCCCGTTCCAATCACGTTTCCTTTTCTTTACGTTACTAGTGTCGATTTGTCATTCATTTACTGATTTTAAACATTTTCCATTTTATAATCCATGTTATATTTTTATTGATACGATATGTTTTCAGTTGTACAAGCTGCTATGTGATTTCTGCTGAGCCATGAAAAGTGGTGCAAATAAATAAACTGGTGTGCTTTTTTATTATTATTTTACTCAGGTTGTTTTTATGATCTGGAATGCCATTAACGACCCTCTCTTTGGCTATATTCAAGACAACTCCAAAGTGCCATGCTGCTCCAGGCGTCAGTTTTCCATTTTGTATGGAGCTCCCTTGTATGCTTTGGCCTTTCTTCTTCCTTGGTTTCCTTGGAAACAATATGAAGAAGGTGACTGGCTTAGCGGACTTCATCTTATCGTTGCTTTGTGCGCTTTCGATGGCCTGCTTACGTTCGTCTTGCTAGCACAGTGTGCCCTCTTTGCAGAAATTTCAACTAGACATGAAAATAGGCTCCAGCTTATTAAGTATAATCAAGTGGCAAGCTTGGTTGGCTCCACCAGCATCCTTTTCTGTGGCTTAATTTCAGATAACATGGAGAACTTCACCTATTTTCAAGCATTTGCTGTTCTGGTAGGAGCAGTTGCCACTGCTTGCATGTGCTACACTGGAATGTATAGCACCACTCAGTATGAACAAAAAGAAACTCTAATGGAGGAATTTGAGGAAAATGCTGAGAGCTCTCTCTCTTGGTCCTCTGTGATTTTGTTGACAAAACAGATCATGACTCAGAAAAACTTTTTGCTTTTTGTGACCATGAACTTCTTTCAAGTCTTCCACTTGGCCTTCTGCAACAATTTCATGATGATCTTTGCAGATAACCTCATCCCTAAGGACGTTCTATCATCATCTATCAGAAGTATCATGTATGGGGCAGGTTTTATTTGTCCTCAGGTAGGCAGAGAAACCTTTTGTTCTTTTCTCTTAAGACGAAAATATGCTGGTTCTCAGCAGATTTATTTGCTTACACTGATTGCCAAGAATAATTATGCATTAGCTTGCAGAAAACCTTTATACTGCAAAACTAACCTTTGGTGCTACTGATTTCTCCCAAAGGAATTCAACTGATGCACATACGGTTTGACTAAAGGGGAAGCTGGCTCTTCAGTATGTGTGTGTTTACTTTTTGGTACTTTTGTAAAAAAAAAAAAAAAAGTTGGTAAAAACCTATAAGAACAATTATGGGATTAAGAATTGTGAGGGATCACATTTTCTGAAAGCCAGGTAAATCTATGGTGTTGAACCTGGAGCAGTAGTTCTCAAATGATAAGGCTGGCCTCTCGAGGGCAGGGGAATTTAATAACAAATGGCCTCTTTACTATTCAGGTTAGAGGGCAACATTTTACTTACTGATTTCCTTTCATTTTTTCCTATTCATTAGTACTGTTTTTTCCTCTGTTCTTCTCTTCCACATTTCCCCCTCACTAAATTCGGAGATTCCCTATACAGTCATACGTCGGGTTAAAGTAGTTTCGGGTTAAATATTTTCAGATTGCGTCCCACAGCGACCTGGAAGTAACGGAATGGGTTACTTCCGGGTTTTGCCACTCGCGCAGACGCTCAAAATGATGTCATGCGCAGAAGCGGTGAATCGTGATCCACAGACGGGGGTTGCGTTCTGCTCAGGATGTGAACAGGGCTCCGGAACGGATCCTGTTCACATCCAGAGGTACCACTGTACTTTGAAAATGTGAATAGGAGAGCTGCATCTATTTCGTAGGGAAGGGAGGATAAAGTGTGGGACAGCAGTAGTTGGAGGAGAACACCACATGGATGAGGAGGAATTAAGAGACTCAAGGGGTTCATGAGCCACATTAAGCTGAGGCGCATAGATGGGCCCTTAGCATGTTACACTGGATATACGAATAAGCTGTTTAGCTAGCACAATAGCTATGTATTTGCAAGTGACATTTTGATGTGGGTTTATAATTCTTAAAATCCAGACAATGCAACACAGTATATATATGGCTCGATCTAAAATGCCACTTTATTGCTATTTTCAGAATGCAAATAGAACAACAAGAAAGGAACAGCATCAGCTTCCATTAACAATTTAAAAATCCACCAGTCCTTTGGACAGTCATTTGTCCAAATAGATATCCAAACGAGATATCTAGACATAAGGCATATTTTCAAATGTTGGTGATGTAATGCTGATGTTGCCTTTTTGAAGGATTGGATGGTCAGGGTATCCTGTGGTGCTTTCATTCTGGTTAGAAATAATTTACCGTATCTTTGGCAGGGTTTTAGTACTGTATTAATGTAGCTTAATATTTCTGTTATATTTCAGTGCCTTGTGCTAATCAGTCAAGCTTTGTTGAAGAAATTTGGTTACTATAAGGTGGTCTTATTTTCCTTCTACTTGGAAGCAATAGCTGCCGCTATCATGCTTATTGTAGGTCCAGAACACTACTACATATTGGCTATTTATCTTACGGCAAACATGTAAGTAACTTTAGTTTTAAGAGCATGGCAATTTTGACCAGGATTCAGAGAGATCTACTTCATGTATGGCCCAGGGGTGGGGGGTAGAGGAGAGAGGGGAAAGCAAGATGCCCCTCAGTAGGATCTCCATGTATTATGGATGGAATCATATTATGGATGGAATCAAGGGTTAGGGTTAGGGTTAGGCTTAGGCTTGCTCACATCTGTGCTGTTCTGGGCCCAGGAAAAGCCTTTTGATTCTCCCTTTCTTCCCCTACACACCAACCATGTCAGCCCTAGGACCTAGCACCACTGTTTTAATTCCCCCACTATTCTATCATAGCATTGTGGAGTTATAAAATGGTCGTGCCTGAGCACTGGGGGAGGTAAAAACGTATTAAAGGAGCCAAGGTCCTCAAGTAGTGTGGGTCATGGAGGCACCAACACTAGGTCTCATTGCAGAAGTCCTCTTACGTTGGGTGCATGTGGGGGGTTTCATTCCTAGCCCCAATGTGCGTTGGTGGAGCATGCATAACTCCAAAAATGGTCACTGTCTGTACAAGCAGTAATGTCATTAATCAGGAAAATGACTGGTAGTTCTTTGGGGATTCTTTAAGGCAGATGGGGTCACAGATGATTTGGAACTGATTACATTTTTTATAAGTAATGGCAATTGTCCTAAAGTGGAGACTATTGGGAACCACTTATTCTAGTTTCTCAAATCTGGAATGTATTATTTTATTTACATATTTATTTAAATGATTTATATGCTGCTTAATTCTCCAAAAATCTCTTAGGTGTTATTAGAAAAATGAGACAAGTTAACAGTGAGATCTTTGGGAGGAAAGCCAAGATTAAGTTTTCAACAGAAGTGGACTTTAAGGATTCTAGAAATTAATGAATATTCTTCTGGGTCCTCATATCCTATTTTTAACTTTGCTGTTTTATTAATGTATTTATGTAGTAGTTCACTATACAAATATTTTATGGTACTAAAAATATCCAAATTTAACTTATTTGTTCAAGGCAATTCAAATCTAAGTCACTTCTTTCTTTCTTTCTTTCTTTCTTTCTTTCTTTCTTTCTTTAGGGTCATTGTTCAAGCTTCTTTCAGTCTGTTTAATTTGCCTTTGGCCGATATTGTTGATGCAGATTTAAAGAAACATAAACGGAGGTAAGCATGGTTTGTTTACTTTTTATGATATGCAAACTTTCATTGTAGATAATAAATGTTAAATTGTTTTTCAGTTATTATTGGAAAGTCTCAATTCAGCATGCTCATTACACTACATAGAATTATTGTTGATACATTCTATAACACTTTTCAGTGTATGGAGTGCTTTACACTCCCCCGCCCCAAATACCCAAACAATTTGTCAGTGACCTTGAGTTGAGCAGTTTGGAGCCTGATTTCCCCCAATTTATTAAATTATCCCTATAAATTGCATACAAAAATACATATATTAGGAGAAATTCACACTAAAATGTTGGTGGATTTTCATAAGGACTTTTAAACAAAAAAAAAGGTGCAGCTGAAGTATAGAAAATGGAGTTTAAGATTGGAAAAATGAGAAACTGAGGAAAGCTGAAGTTGACATATTCTTAGTATTACTATTGAAGAATTGAGTATAATCCTAATAGTGGTACATTCCAGCATATATAATGCTTGACTGTGTTTGACTATAACTTTCTGCTGAAGTATTCAATTTGCAATTTAAATAATCACTTGCAGTCTATTAAAATTACTGCTTAACATTTCAGATTACCACTTTCCTCCATGGTTTTTGGAACAAATGCCTTGTTTACAAAACCAGCTCAGTCTTTAGCCCCTATGCTTGTGGTTACCATACTAAATCAATTTGGTTATGCAAATCTGAATGGGAAGGTTGCTCATCTTGACCCAAGGTAAGTAAGAGACAATTAATTGCCATGGTGATATTTTATTCTGATGAACCCTTTGGTCTATTTGGCTATTACAGCTTTCTTCTTTTATTCTGACATTAAATTGTTAGGAATTTGTGTTCTGAAACATGTTATCTGGAAAGTTGCAATGGTTGAAGGTAATTTTTGTTTTACTATATTCACAAAGAATTTCTCTTAAGTGCATTGCAGTTTTCACTTGTGCTTCTTGAACATGAAAGTTTGCAAGTTTGTCCAGATAAAGCTAGTGACCTTTCCCATGCAATCAGTGTAGTCCAGGCATCCCCAACCTGCGGCTCTCCAGATGTTTTGGCCTACAACTCCCATGATCCCTAGCTAACAGGACCAGTGGTCAGGGATGATGGGAATTGTAGTCTGTACTTGGTTAGATCTTCATTTGAGTATAGCAACAGTGTTTCCTGTGTTTGCAGCAACGGGATGAATATACCTGACAGATCACATAGGTTCAGTTCGCATGACACGCAAAATTGTTCTTAAACCATGGTTTATTGAACAAACCACCCTTAAACTAAAGAACATTCTGCAGACTATCAAGGTAACTGGTTTGTGTTGTCATCCTCCATCCCGCCTAGTTCCAACCCACAACTGCCTCTCCTTCTGACACCCTTCAAGCCTTTGTGACAACTGCTGGCATTTCCTCACCATGTCTTTGTGCTGATTTTCTACAGCAGCCCTCAAGGAACCACTTTCCTCCCTTCCCCAGAAAAAAAAATGCCTCTATACCTTTGCAGCTTGTAAAAAACAATTTTGCAATTGCTGTTTTTATATTTACAACTGACAACCACTTTTTACTGTACATTTATGCTTTTAGATTAGTAATCAGAACCTGTGTTGGAGCCACCTTATTACTACTTCCCTCTCTCTCATAGGAGGTTTGAAAAACTTGCTTTTACTAATGCACACTTAAATATTTTCATTTGTGAGTTCTAGTGACTGTCAGGAACAGAAGCTCATTTTGAAGCCCCTCTCACTCAACACCTGCTCTGTTTCAAAACAGCATTTCATTCACACTCCCATAAACACAGTCCTTAATGTTTTTATTTCAGTGTGTTAAAATGCAAACCTTTCCATCTCCAAAACTTTAAGAATTAATATTTGCTGCCTGTGCTTTTCCTTGAAAAGTTGACAAGATTTATTGAAGGTAATGAATAGATGCTGACACAGTAACACATCCGGCCCCCCCCCCCCCCGGTAACCTAAGTCCTATTTATTTGTGTAACTTTCGATTTATTGTTATTTTTCTTTTTAAAAATCCAGATTATTATATTTTTATAAAAGCTGACCAAATTTATCATTCATTCATTTACCAAGCAATAACAGCTAATTATCCTGCAGTCGAAACATCTGCAAAGCAATAGTTTAAAGATGTTGCTTTTAAGTGTTCAACTCTCCAGTTCAGGCTGCTGCCATGAAGGGGGTACTGGGTAGAGTTGGGAAGGGAAGAGGATCCTGTTACCAAACAAAATGTGCAGCAGCAGCAGCTTCAGGAAATGCACCAGTGAGAGCTGAGAACTCAGGGCAGCTTGTCTAGTGTCTCTGATGCTTGGTGGGTGATGACAAAACAAATTATGCTTAAACTATAATTATGTGCACATGTTTTCAGGTAACACTAAGCCATAATTAAGGCAATAAGCCAACAAACAAACTATCTGAACAGACTATAGTTCAGACACTGCTGGGTTCAGATGTACAGCTAAGGCATGGTTTGTTAACTAAGGTTTATTTAAACCCTCGTTTAACATATACAGTGGTACCTCGGGTTACATACGCTTCAGGTTACAGACTCCGCTAACCAAGAAATAGTGCTTCAGGTTAAGAACTTTGCTTCAGGATGAGAACAGAAATGCTCCGGCGGCGCGGCGGCAGCAGGAGGCCCCATTAGCTAAAGTGGTGCTTCAGGTTAAGTACAGTTTCAGGTTAAGTACGGACCTCCGGAACGAATTGCCGTATTTTTTGCTCTATAACACGCACCCGACCATAACACGCACATAGTTTTTAGAGGAGGAAAACAAGAAAAAAAATATTCTAAACGAAACAGTGGATGTATGATTTTTGTGGTTCATGCTGTGGCCACAGACATGTGATCTGACGGTGAGTTTGGGGTAGCCCAATGCAAAAACCCTGAGGATCCATGTGGATCCATGCTTTGTAACCACGATTTTGCGGCCCCAGGCAACAGTGGGTACGTGATTTTTTTGGTGCAAGCTGTAGCCATGGACATGCTATGTGATCTGATGGTGAATTTGGGGTGACCCAATGCAAAAATCCTGAGGATCCATGTGGATCCATGTTTTGTAACCAGGCTCTCTGTCCCTCTCTTCTCCCCATTCAGCGGCTCTTCTCCTGCTTTGCTGTTTCAAAGCGAGCCACGGAGGAGGGAAGGAAGGGGAACCATGGATCCTCTGCTCACGACTGCAGCAGATCCCCCCACCATCCGTAGGCATTCGCTCCATAACACGCACAGACATTTCCCCTTACTTTCTAGGAGGAAAAAAGTGAGTGTTATGGAGCAAAAAATACTGTAAATACTTAACCTGAGGTACCACTGTAGTGCAAATTGGGTTATAGAGAAAGTAGTATCTTTTTCTCTTTTTTTGTAAACCGCTTTGCTGAAGTAGCCCTAAATATAGTTGCATCAGCCTTAGACGTCCAGAGACCTCCACAGAATACCATATAGCCTCTCTGAAATATTGTTAAAATGAACAAGACCGTTCACAACACGTGCTAGTTTTCAGGCCACTGAAAGTATTGGTATTCCACTTAATTTATGTATACAAATAGGGATAGATGATTTCCTAATTTGAATTAAGCATGATCTTGTTGAAGTGCTGGAACACAACTCTGATAAATATATACTGCAATGAGTTTTGTTTTGTAGTGATTGCTGAAAAAAACTGAACATTTTAAAAAAAACACCTTACTTCTCTTCCAGTTTGTTTCTAGGTCTCCACGATGCCATGTTCTACATGATCTGCCTGGTTCCTCTTTGCATTGCAGTTATACAGATTCTGACATGGACACCCTTTTCCATTCAGAATAGCCACCTTACACTTTGACATTGAATTGCAAATGTGTGGATCGGGAACCGTTCTATTTTACAGAGGTCAAATGAACATGAACATTGGACTTCCTTGATTCAGGGGGATCATCTGCAGCCTGAGCCAGTAAATTCTTTTCTGTTATATCTGTAAATCTTGTGTGTGCCTTATCATCATGCCATATCTCTTTCTAGTTCAACTGTACGCAAGTTAGATACCACATAGACTTACTGAGTAAACCAAAATGCCACTACCTCACTGGGTGCCTAAGAGATAAATGCATAATGGTGTGGTGTGATTCTGTGAACAATAAACGTGACACTCTTTTTAGAAGAACTAAGGGCCCATGATAAATCATAAGCTGAATTTGAGCACCCTCTCTCATAAAATGTGAAATGCTACCTCTTTGCTGCAAGCAAAACAAGGTCATTTCCCCCCATGGAATATTGGAAAATGTATGTTAGATTTCTCTCCCCCAAACTGGTATATGGTCTGCAAAACACAACATGCTTTCTCTACATGGGATACCTTAGCTTTGCAGGGGGTTGGAAAGAAGGGCAATGACAGCATTGGAGCACATTGGATAAATTTGTACGGACTGTTCAGCAAAGAAAGCTTGGGCAATATTTAGAGGGGGAGGCATGCATATCTGCAATGTGGAGAGAACGTGAACTGATGTTTATGTTTACATACTCATTACTACACGAGTAGTGCTGAAGATTGTCATTGGCAACGGAAAAGGGGGAGACAGAGGGGGAACAGTATAGTTGATGCAGCATAGTGGGAAACCCAATTAATCCACATGGTGGAGATGCAGGTGGCTGCCTGAAGTGGAGGGCAGAGAAGCTTGCACGGAAGCCTGTGGCTTGTGATGAGAAAACTTGATAATGAAAGAAAAAGTGTCTGGGCGTCTCCAAAGCATAATAAATGTGATTAAATCAAACTGCTGGGTTTATGGGACTGTGGGAAAAATAAATTTACTGGGTGGTAGGCTCGTAAGCTTTGGATTTCTTGGCTGCTTGATGCCATGCAAAGAGGGATAATCATATGTAAAACTGTACTATAGCCCTTGGAACTTGCATTAAAATATACTATTTGAAATTGTCTGTCACATTTCCTTTATTGTCAAGTAGCTAAATGCAGCATTTTGGATTTGCCCCTGTTAAAGCCTTTTCCATTTTTCATCTTTTGAAAAGATGGCGATTAAAGAGAAACTAATGCTACTTGATATGTTACAAAGTCCGAATTATGCCATATTAAATCCTACCATCCTGTTCTTTATCCAATAGATTATATATAGTAGCACTTTTATTTCTCATAAAGCAGTCTTTTATTTTATTAAGCCAATTCTTTATAGCTCAGTTCTTAATTCAACACTGGAGGAACAGACTTCTTAGCCTGTTTAAGGTGGGGCTTTTTGGCTCTTTCCCAGATTTGTTTTCTTGTAGAAAAGAGAATTGTTATCATTTTCTAGCCTATTTCTTACCCCATTCATTAGCTACGGTGACAGATAGTGCAGGGATCTCTAATTCTGCCTCTATACATTTAAAGTCTCCTCTAAGGCTGCAATCCTGATGTGGGTAGGTGGGAATCTGAAGGCAGTTTAACTGCCAAATCTAGTGCTGGAGGCAGCAGGCTGGAAGTGAGGAGGTAAGAATGCTGCCCCTGTTGCTGTGAATCTTCCCCAGCTCTACCTGGAGATGCCAAGGATTGAAACGGACCTTCCGCATGCAAAGTAGATGCTGTACCACTAAGCCAGGGGTAGGCAACCTAAGGCCCGTGGGCCGGATGCAGCCCAATCGCCTTCTCAATCTGGCCTGGGCTATTCGTGGGGCATAGGAATTGGTTCATTCCCCCCCCCAAAAAAATAGTTGGCCCACCACATGGTCTGAGGGACAGTGGACTGGCCCACGGCTGGAAAAGGTTCCTGACCCCTGCGCTAAGCAATGACCCTTCCCCAGCCATAATGAAGTGACTGAACATAATGCACTGCAGTTCACCTAACATCTTTTTGCTACTCTTCGGAAGCAGCTGTTTTATTTGAGCCAGGGTTCCCAAGATCTCGGTAGGAAGGCTGGGTCCTCTTAGGTGAAAAAATAATGGGTGAGGGAGCTCTCTTGAGCATGTACAGACCACACACTCCTACGGATTAGAAACAGCCCAGTTCTTCCCCTACACATTTGGAATTTGAGCAAACGGGGCTTGGAAATCAGTGAGTGTGGGAAAAGTGAGTAGAACAGGCAAAATTCATGGGAGGATGAAGGTCCCTCAATTGCCCACCATACCTAAATAGAACTGCAAAGGCCAGAGGAGAGCTACCACCTTCTCACAGAGGCCAGTTTGGCCACTGCGGGGAAAGGATGCTGGACTACATCGATTTTTTCAGCCTCCTCTTGTATTCTTGGTATATTCCTGTCACTCCTGCTTAGTAGACTCTGAAGACAATAGCAGACGGGCCACCACCTTCCTTGCCTGTTTTGTGGGATTCCCAGGGACGTGTGCTTGGCCACTGGGGGAAACGGGATGCCTAACGAAATGGTGCGCTGGTCCCGATCCGCGGCGCTACGTTCCTGCCTTCCTGGGTGCGAAATCTGGGCTTTTATTTACCCACCCCCACGACCCCCTTTAGTCCTCTGCACCCCTTATTCCTGTACAATCGGCCATTCCCGTTCAGCATTGGTTGTCACAGCCGTGCCGCAGGGGGCGTCCTCGCCCACCCTCCCGCCTCCGAGAGAACGCAGCCTCCCTGTCGAGGAAAGGCCGCCTTGGGAAGTGGAGGCGCCTTCCTCCTCCTCCTCCTCCTCGCCTCGCTCCTTCCCCTCCCTCTGCGCATGCGCCCCGCAGCGGCGGCCATTGTGCCGCCTCTCGTTTTGAAAGCAGCGCCCCCAGAGGCGCTGTCCTGCGCCGCGCCCTGATTGGCCGAGAGGGCGGACAGAAAGGCTGAGCGCTCGCCCGCCCACCGGCCCGCGCGCGAGCGAGCGAGCGAGGCGTTCTCTCGTGCGGGTGGGTTGGGTTGGTTGGTGTCTCCGGCCATCCCGTCCGGCCTGGGCCCTCGTCCCTGGGCTCTCGGGTTCCGGCCTCGCATGTATGCATGTGTGTCTGTAATGTATGTGTGTGCGTGGATGTGCGGGCACTGAATGGGGAGCTCCGCGCTGGCTGCCGCCGCCGCCGCTGCCGCCGCCGCCGTTGCTGCAGCCATGGAGAAAGGAGGCGGTGGTTGCGGGAGGGGGTGATTGAGCGCCCCTTTCTTCCCTCTCCCACCCACCCCCCACAACCCCACCCCACCCTCATGAGACTCTGCCTGGTCTGGCTGGGCTGCTACACCTTGTCTCTGTGGGTGCTGAGGAAGAGGATGTGGTCTGGGCCTGCCAGGTACCTGAGGAGCCCTTTATCCAGGTCTCTCTACATGAATATGATGGGCAGCCACAGCCAGCCAGCCCCGGGCATCAAGGAAAACCACCAGGTATGGACCAACCAGCAGGAGGAGCAGTACTTCTAAGCCCCCCACCCAAAAACCTTTTTGTGAGGGGGGAGGGGCGGCAGGAGGAAGAAGGGGGAGGGGTGTGTTTTGAATGGGCCCCACATCCATCGCCTAACCCGCTCCCCTTCCCCCCAAATAGAGAAGGATTTCAGGGTTTGGGGTGTAGGGTAGCTTCTCTTTTATATTCATCTCTCACTTCTTTTGGAAGCGTGTGATTTGAGGTGAGAGATGATGTTGTTTTGGGGGGAGAGAAGAAGAATAAAAAGCTCCTTGAGGAGAGTTAACCTCTGCCCCACTCCATTCCCCGCACAACACACACACACAAAAAGAGGATTGGAAGAATCTCTCCATACTTGGCCTAAGAGACAGAGCGAGAGAATATGGACACATCCGGGTGAGAGATCAGGAGAAAGATTTGTGGGTGTTGTGCTTTGTGCATTTAGTCTGTGCACAAAATAAAGGAGGGGAGGAATAAATCTCATATGGGACATGGTTTGGTTGTCGGGGGGGATCAGCGAGCTTCTGCTATTTCTGTGGGTAACAAGACTGGCTCCTTTGCCCCCCTTTGAGTGCAGGGCAGGAGACTTCGGAAGAGCACATGCTACTGGTGAAAGGTGGGGATACAGGGGTGGGGGGAAGCGAAGCTGAAAAGTTGCAAGGAGGAGATGAGGATTTACTTGGACCGTGATGGGACAGGGAACAGGAAACTTAACGTAGTATAATTGTTCTCTTCCTTTCTCTGCCTCAAAATGTTCTGAAGTACAATCGGGTGAATTTGTGCTGAATGTGCAAATATAAAACAGCGGGGAGGAAACACAATCTGTGTTCAAAAACAATAGTTCTGGCCATGAGGCAGCTTTGTGGCTTTTGTAAGTATGAGCTAAGCAGGCATGGGGAGTTGCTAGGGAAAACAAGGCACAACGCAATTTTTGTATGCTTGTACCTGTATAAACAAGACTTCTGCACACACTTAGAGCTGAAAATTCCAGCAGTGCTGATTGCTGTGCTGTTGCAACTTCCGCTCTCTCATCTTTGATATGTGATAACGATTCTCCTTTCTGCCCATTGACAGTATGGGATGGATAATTTAGCAGTCAACCCCCAAATGCTGCCCTTTATTTAGAACTCACAATAGGACTCCCAGAGTTTGTTTTCTTCTCCCAACTCCAATACATTTGTCATCACTTTGTGTTCTTTTCCTTACCCTTGTGACCTGACGGACTGGAAACTCGTTTGCAAAACCTGTGTGCACCCAACCCATCAATCCAGTTTATTGAACATGACACCTGCCTATCCATATTTCTGTCACTGCTTCCTTCCATCCTGACCATATATTTATTTATAAATATATTTTTAGCCTGACATTCATCACGTGATCCCCAGGGCATTTTACGACCTGATTAAAAATACATCAGTTTGAAACAGTTAAGAGCAGAGAAAAACACAGTGCTAAAATTCCATGAAGAGTTTAGTCACAAATTGCATTAGCCAGCCTCCCATAACACCTGGGTAAATAAACTGGCCTTTGCATGGCACTGAAATGCCATAAGCATCAGCACTAGACATGCTTCCAGGGGAGAGACGTTCCATTGAGTGCCACCATAGAGAAGGCCTCACTCCATGACAACACCTGATCTTTCTCCTCTCAGCGTTTTTTCATCTGAACAATCACAGATCTAGCTACTGAAGTTATCTCCCAACCTATACCCGCCTCTCACTCCCACCTCTAATAAGGCCCTCACGTTTCCTTCCTTCCCCAAGGACAAATGTTCTGCTTTGAATTGATGCATGTGGCCTCACCCACCTCTTTCCACTGCTAGCAAAGTGCAGCTCAGTGATACTGAATAATGTTGCAGTTTGACCTCCAAAACAGAAAATGTGAACTTGCATAGTGAGGTTGAAATACTCTGAAATGTATGCAAAGAGAACAGGAATCAGTGAAGCAACAAGATTAAAGGAGCTCTGGAGTGGTCGTGTGCAACAAGTTAGGTACATGTTTGTAATGTATTATGCATGGCTGGAAAGCTCCCAGGCATGCTTCTGGAAACTTAACACCACCTTCCGAAATCTGCAATATTTTTCCAGTAATGTGGTTGTAGGTAGCTTTGGGGTCACTGTTGGCATAAATTGATGACTTCAGGGAAGGAATGCTAGTTTGATATGCTGGCATTCCACCTGGAACACTGCATACAGACCACTGTGCTTAATATCTTAAAAGCCAACTGGAAAGAATGGATTTGTGTATTAAAATACCCAAACCATTTTAGATTCTTCCTTTTAGCTCTTTTGGTAGAGTAGGGTAGCAAGATTGAGAGTTGTATAGAGCTCATTTCAAAGCACAAGATTTGAATTATTTGAGATATAAATATAAATTGTGTGTTAATAGTGCCAGTAGGCATTTATATGCATAAGTATTTTCAGGCCTTGAACAGGGAACGGCAAATGCTGGAATGTTGAAGTTTGAGCTGCAAGTGCTTTGTAGATACCACTGTCACACTGATTAGATATTATTCTGAACACAGTTGATTTTAGGTGAATTTTGTAGTCAAAAGCCAAATAGTTGATTGGGCCAAGAGTGTCTTAAGAGCTGTCTGCTTCTGTACAAGCCTGTCTGACCCTTAGGAGAGGTCCTTCTTTGTGTACTCCCAACTTGAGGCAAGGCAAGTGGTGAGTGAGGATGGAACACTATCTGTTATTGGCACCCCAACTGTAGAATACCGTCCCCAGCTAAGGCCAGTCTCATGATGCCAGTTCCTGTGAGCTGTAGTTTACTGCTTACAGAGTACAATTTTCAGCACCCCTAACTAACTACAGTTCTCCAGATTCTTTGGAGGAAGTCATGTATGGTGTGAATATGACCTGAAAGACATTGACACTCAGGGTCACAGCCAGAGGTCCTCATCACCTGATCCTTCTGTTTGCAAAACATGTGCTTTTCAACTAAGCTGCCACCCTTCCCCAGTCCGAAGACAGTGTTAGAAACTGAGATATGAAAGCTGGGAGCTAAATGGCACCTTAAACCTAGGTTATGGGTGTAACAATGAAATGTCTAAGTGAGCCTTTTTATAACAAGAATACAAAGCTGAAAATGAATGAACTGAATCTAAAATATTATGTTCATTTTTCATATGGTCTAGTCCTTCTGCTGCCCACCCCCCTAATATTCTTAAGAGGGACTCTTCACCAGTCTCCAGAGAGTGGCTGGAAGTGGGGAGGCAGAAAAAGGTCCTCCTTTCCTTCCACTCTGCAGTTTTAATCTGAAATCTTAGGCGCAGTACTGCACCCAGAACTCAAAAACTGCTCACACTAGTGAAATTCCCTATCGCAAAATGCGCCAAGAACAATGGGAGTTTCGAATACTGTCCAAAGATCGTTCTCCTTTACTTAAGCCTGGCTTGGCAGTGCCGACTAGGGCTGGGCGATGTTCGATTTTGAACATCACGATCTATCCCCAGCCAGATATCGTGGTTTGGCGATGTTGAAACAAGCTGCATTTGGCCCCAGCCAGCTAGACACAGGGTGAAACGGCCGCTGCTCTCACCACTGGATCTGGGGCCCTTTCACCCCAGCGCTTCGCAGGCTAGGGCCAACACAGCTGAGCGAGCCCTGACACCTCAGCAACATCGGGCTTCGCTCTGTTGTGGCGTAGAAGAAGTCTTCCCCACCCCATCTGATGGGATGGGGGGAGACTTCTTCCAGCCCCCAATCTGAGCGTTCTGACACCACAGCAGCATTGGGCTTTTCGCAGCTGGGGCAAAGAAGAAGACTCCCACCCACCCCAGCTGAGCGATCTGATGCTGATGAGGCCTTGGGGTTGCTCAGACGGGGGTGCAGTTTCACAGAGCCCCCACCCTGCTGCCGGCTTGGGCAAGCTAGCGCAGACTAGGGGCTCTGTTAAATGCTTGGCTGAAGGGAGCAGCAACCAGGTGCCCATCAGTTGAGCAGTTTAAAGATGCGGAAGGGAGGAACAAGCACCTTGCCGATACAGCTTGTTCCTCCCTCTGCGCCATATGAGGGCAGACCGCAACATTGGTTTCACTCAACGATATATTGCTGGTGAAATCTCCGTGCTTCCGAACCCCCTCTGCTAGCAGCATCTCCTGGATGAAGCTGTGCTGCTAGCAGAGGGACTCAGGAGCGGAGCAGTTTCACCAGCGATATACCGCTGAGTGAAACCAGCATCACAGTCTGCTCCTCATACCGGTCCTGGGCGATAGGTCGATATATCGCCCAGGCCTAGTGCCGACATGTGAATAATGATTCTTGTCCCTTTTCCTCCCCCTGCAGTGGTACGTGTGCAATACAGAGCAGCTGTGTGAATCTCTTCAGCCTATCTTTGTCCAGAGTTACCTTGACCAAGGAACACAGATCTTCTTAAATAACAGTATTGAGAAATCGGGCTGGCTGTTCATTCAACTCTATCACTCCTTCGTGTCCTCTGTTTTTAGCCTGTTTATGTCCAGGACGTCTATCAATGGGTAAGTGCCAAGTGGAAAGTGGCGAGGGGCAGGGTGTGTAGGTCTCAAGCTCAAACAGAAACGTCCTTGCTTCTCTTGTGCGGCTTGACTTTTGCACCAGGGAAGCCCACTTCCAGATCCTAGTTAAATGAATTATCTAAGTGTTTTCCTAAGTGGTGTCTTATGAGATGACTCGGAGGCAGCTATGCCACGTGATTGCCCTGGTTTTTGGAGGAGAGCAGGAATTGTCGCTTTGACAGTGCAGCGACAACTTTTCCACGAAGAATGTGCATGCATCTTCTGATGTGTCCATCTCATTCAGTATCCTGCTTCCTGTATCTTGTTTCCAGATGCCTCTTGGGAAGCCCACAAGGAGGACATGAGACCCTCAGAGACTTATATTCTGAGAGCATACCGTCGCCATGGCTAATTGCCATTGACGGCTGGTCCTAACAGCCATCATACCTTGTAGCATTCAGGATAGCTCAGTTAATATTGCCTCCTGGTATCTTGCTCACGACCGAGGCTGTTTTTCAGCTGGAACTCTCAGGAACACAATTCCGGCACCTCCCAGTTGGGTACCATTGCCATTCTAAGAGAGCGAGGGAGGTGTTTGTGGTGGGTTCCTGCACCTCTTTTCTCGAAAAATAGCATGATTATGACATTTCCAGCAGGAGTGGCTGGCGAAGAGGGACATTGTCATATACCTGGCCTCCTAGCACTAGCGCTGCTGCAGCTTACCTAGGGGGGAGAAGCAAAGAGGCAGGAAGGTGGGCTCTGTGTGGATGTACCAGTGCGAGTGCTGGATTGCCTCTGCCAGTGCATCCCCCCACCCATCCCCTCGCCCCCATCTTTCTCTCCACACTGGTGCCAGGGGAGCCACTTCTGATTTCTAGAATTCCCCCATGGGTAGCATCTCTGCTTGAAACATTTAAGTGCCTGCTTAAGACATTTTTGTTCAGGCCAGCCTTCCTGGAGATGTAGAACGCTGAAACATACTTTAATCTCTTTTTGCTTGCTGTTTGATTTTGATTGTTTTAAACAGCACTTTTAATAATTGATCATTTTAATCCTGTTGTGTTTTTTGGTGTTTTTTTTTGTAAACAGTTTAGAGGTGTTGTTCCAGTTGTGAGTGGTATATCAAAGTTCTGAAATAAATAAAATAAAAAATCCCATTTGAGCTGGAGCATTTCAACCGGAGCAGTTCTCTCTGCTTCCAAACTCAAGAGGAGCGTGCTGTAAAGCTTTTGCTCTCAACTTCTATATATCAGTGTGTACAGATGGAAGGAGGGGGAGTGGTATTTGATTAATAATCAAATGGTTCTCCATTCTCTTTAGCCTAGGAAGACTGAAGATAACCATGTACATAATGGAGTTGCTTGTCTTGGAAGGGTCTGTTCAAACAGGTTTTTCACAGGAAACTTGGAGCAGATACTCAGCATGGAGAAAGCTGCCCTTTAGTGTCCTTTGAAAAAACACAACGCCAGTTCATTTCTACACATTAAGGCCACCTCCTCTGCTTTGCCTGAGCTGACAGATTGAACTAATATGCAACTGGAACCTTCAACCAAATTTTTCACTGTAGCAAATTTCCTTAGAGATGAGCCCATAACTAAGCATTCAAGCTGGGTGAAGACTTAAAAGCTGCTTTATTTGGGGGAGGGTCTCCAAATTCAATCAGAACAGTGATACTGAGGAAGAGACCTACCACTACCCAATCAGTATTCTTGAAATTACACGTACACACTAATAATACTTTTATTGTCAATGTACAACCTGTGTACAGTGAAATTAACCGAGCCTCCCCCCCCAACACTCAATCCCATTGCACTCTGTGTGCTTGTCGCACAACACACCAACCCCGAAAGTCAGTTGCACTATATTATTTTCCGTTCAGCAGCCTAACAGCCCACGGATAGAAACTGTTTTTTAGTCTGTTGGTACGGCGCTGTCGGTTAAACCACAGAGCCTAGGACTTGCCGATCAGAAGGTCGGCGGTTCGAATCCCCGTGATAGGGTGAGCTCCCGTTGCTCAGTCCCTGCTCCTGCCAACCTAGTAGTTCGAAAGCACGTCAAAGTGCAAGTAGATAAATAGGTACCGCTCCAGCGGGAAGGTAAACGGCGTTTCTGTGCGCTGCCCTGGTTCGCCAGAAGCGGCTTAGTCATGCTGGCCACATGCTGTATGCTGGCTCCCTCGGCCAGTAAAGCGAGATGAGCGCCGCAACACCAGAGTCGGCCACGACTGGACCTAATGGTCAGTGGTCCCTTTATATTTACCTTTTACAACTGATTATACTTCTATATCTCCTGCCCGAGGGTAGAAGATTAAAGAGGTGCTGGCTGGGGTGTGAATCGTCCATGAGAATTTTTCTCGCTCTCCTAAGGCAACGATCCCTTGCGATGTCATCTAGCGGGCTCAGGGGACAGCCCATGATATCATGTGCTGTGTTCACCACCCTCAGTAAAGACTTTCTGTCTGTGGCTGTCAAGTCAACGTACCACACTGTGATACAATATGAGAGGACACTTTCTGTTGTGGTCATCAAGAAGGAGGTCATCAATTGTTGTTCAACATTGTTCTTTTGCAAGACCCTGAGGAAATGGAGTCTCTGTTGGGCCTTCCTAACCACCTGAGTTATATTTGGGGAGACGTGCATTACACCTGCCAGGGTGGTGTGCCTTGCCTAGCGCCACCTTCAGTAATATGCTGGCAGACAGCTGCTTGAGAGCTATGCATCCTGCATCCCAGTCATAGATGCAACCCTGGCAGTCCTTCCCATGCATTTGCACCCAGCTGCGCAGTTTCCTTTAGTGCCAGGCCCTCCAAAGGACTCCAGGCTTTATGTTTTCCTTTGATGCATGCTTGACTCTACATCCTCTTTAGCTGAGTGAATGAAATACCATGACTTTTTAAAAAAAAACTCACCCTTTTACACGTTATCCTGCTATACAGTTTGATCTGAGCTGCTGCTGTTTCAATGAGAGAGGAATTATGTCATGAGCCAATCATATTTCTCAGCTAGACGTTTCCTGTGGGGTGCACAGTCGACTGCAGTGCCTCGCTGTATCCCCTTGTATCCTCGCTGTTTTTGCTCCAGTCCAAAAGGTTTCTGTTGCTTTGAATGCCTTCTTGCGGTGTCTTTAGGAATAATGCCCTTGAGCCAATTTATGTGAGGGATGCTCAGATGTACTGCCAGGGGGCTGGTCTTTGAAAAGTGAATGCCACTCGCTTTCATGTTTTTCTTCCAACGCCCGTTATAAAAATGGCAGTTCCCTCCGGACCATTCCATTCCACGCACATTGGTACGTTTTTACTTTTCCCACTTTTTATCTGCTCTCATTGTCTTCGCCAGCCGTTCTCTCTCCTTCCCATGTCCTCTCTCTTGATCATGATTCTGCTCTTTGCAGCTGGGACTCGCTGGCACAGATCACCTTTTTACCCTTCAGCTTGGGCTCCTTCCTGTGGTTGACCTGACGAATGCATTGCTTCCCTCTTGTGACTCTTGCTAACCAATTATTTTCTTTCCCCCCTGGATTCTCCCACTCCTTATTCTTTCATTCACTTGCACCTCTGGCACAACTACTGTAATCTTACAGTATAGACTTCAAAGTGGGACAAGCAGAGATGCCATTGATACAATCCACAGAGACCCCAATTGTCCCTGCTGCAGATTCCTTAATGAATGGCTCATTTGCCATTCCACGTTCTTTTCTATCGCACAAGGAAGCTTCGGATACCTACTGTGGTCTTTGCTGCCAGTTTATACCGTTTTAAAATATTAATCTCCTTTCCCACTGCTCTAACGATGTCATCTTCAGCATCTCTTTCAGTCTGTTTCTTCTTCTATTCTTTTACATCTTCCTTGTCACTCTTGTCTTTTTAAAGCTAACCTTTTTTGAGTCCTCTTCTCCTCTAATGCCTTTGAATATCAAGTCAGCATGTAAGGCAGGCAAGTCCAAAGTCCGCCGGTTGGTTTAATCTGGTGCCTGTGGCAGTTTATTTCCTGGGGTAAAATAGTAAAAAAAAGCTCGACAACTTTGGTTGGCCCTTTGGTCAGCCCTCACACATGTTCAGTTCATCAAATCTGCCCCTCTTTGAAAAAAGTTTGGACACCCCAATAAGGCTTCATGGCATTGCAAGTTGGATGTCACGTAAGTGGAATGTTGTCTCTCTTATTGGGCCAGGCAGCTTGTTGTAAAATACTGCAGTTCTTCATTAGGTGACTTTAAATGCTGGTTAAGGGCCAACCCAGGTCAAGCCCTATCTGCACTATTCATTTAAAGCAGTATCGTACCACTTTAAACAGTCATGGCCTCCCCTAAAGAAACCTAGGAACTGTAGATGTTAACAGTGCTAACAATGGTTAGGAAAACCCATAGGGACTGAATGTTAAACCACTCTGGAAATGGTTAAAAGGTTCCCCATCGCTATGTCTACACTGGTTTGAAATTAAAGAAATGTTGTCTCCACTTCCTAAATTTGCCCACTTTGTTCATAAACAAATAAAACCTCGTCGTCTTTTAACATTTCAGGTTACTGGGAAGAGGTTCCATGTTTGTGTTTTCACCCGAACAATTTCAGAGACTGCTTAAAATAAATCCAGACTGGAAATCCCGCCGGCTTCTCGATTTAGGAGCAGGAGATGGAGAAGTCACAAAAGTCATGAGTCCTCACTTTGAAGAAACCTATGCTACCGAGTTGTCTGAAACTATGATTTGGCAGCTTCAGAAGAAGAAATACAGGTATATTGCTTGCTAAGTGGGCTGTGTGCTACGTCAGTGATGCTACGTTAGCTATCTTCTCCCCCACCCCTGCCATGGTCTATCAAAGCATATAGGCTGTTACAAGATTTCTATCTGATAACTATAATTATTTCTGCAAATTAGGGAAGATACAATCTGTTTGCTTTTTTTAAAAAAATCTCATTAGGATTTACAGTCGTACATTGGAAGTCAAACGGAATCCGTTCTGGAAGTCCATTTGACTTCCAAAATATTCAGAAACCAAAACACGGCTTCTGATTGGCTGCAGGAAGCTCTTGCAGCCAAGCGGAAGCTGCGCCAGACGTTCGACTTCCAAAAATTGTTAGAAAACTAGAACACTCACTTCCGGTTTTTGATCGGGAATCGAAACATACGAGTTCCAAGGCATTTGGCAACCAAGGTACAACTGTATATCCTTTCTGCAAAATATCCAAGGTGGTTTTTCAGACATGGGGCAGTGGGGTAATGTGTGCGTTTCCCTTGCGCTTGCTGAAAGGAGGAAAGCTGAGCAATAGCCGTGTTGTAGTTGTAGTAAAAAAGGTAAGGTAGGTAAAGGACCCAGTTAGTCCAGTCAAAGGCGACTATGAGATGCGGCACTCATCTCACTTTTCAGGCCAAGGGAGCCAGCGTTTGTCCACAGACAGCTACCCAGGTCATGTGGTCAGCATGACTAAACCGCTTCTGGCGCAGTGGAACACTGTGACAGAAACCAGAGCGCACGGAAATGCCATTTACCTTCCCGGCGCAGCGGTACCTTTTTATCTGCTTGCACTGGTATGCTTTCAAACTGCTAGGTTGGCAGAAGCTGGGACAGAGCAATGGGAGCTCACCCCATCGCGGGGATTCGAACTGCCGACCTTTCAATCAGCAAGCCCAGAGGCTCGGTGGTTTAGACCACAGCACCACCCTGCTTCCTTTGTAGTTGTAGCAGTGCAGCAGCTGGGACCTTGGTTCCACGAGGCCAGCAGCAATCAAGACTCTTGAGTCACAGGCTGCAGAATCTCCAGCTAAGGAGCCAAACAAGGAACCAGGCCAGCTTTAGGGCTCTAAGCCTGTTGGTGGAGACCAGGAGTCCACTAGGCCTGAGGCTGTCAGACAGGAGCCCCCAGAACAACTACCAGGGCTTGTAGGTCCAGAGCGAGGACCATCACAGGTATCAGAGCCTGAGAAAACAAAGGCTTCCCACAGTACCTCACCAGTCCATTGGTACAGGGAGCTAACAAGGCAAGCGGCTATGGAGAAGTGCCAGACGGTTGGTCCTCTAAGAATCCTAAGATTATCCACAAGGGGTGGAGCCTTCAGACGAGGTCTGGTGGCAGAGGCTTAAAGATGTTCTGTCTGCTCTCAGCCTTCATCAGAGCAAGTTGCTCACCTGGAGCTATCTGTGGTTCTGCAGCTCCTGACCTGCCTTGCTGCTTTGAGATCCAGCTTCAAACCACAAGAAGACACAGGGGCTGTTGACTTACTGCAAAGGAGATCTCTAGTGTCCAATTTAGCCTGAATTACATTTGTGGGTCTCTTAACTTATAACTCTTGAAATGTTTTGTTCCTCGTTCCTTTCTCTCTCCTGCCCCTCTGCCCCCTCCCAGAATTAAATACAGTGCCTGCAGTTGGGCAGAAGCTATAGCTTGTGTTTTGCAGGATGACTGTACCATGATGATTTCTTTTCTTTTTTTAAAATAGCCCATTCTTATTTTTCTGAATGAATATAACAAAAGCAGTGAACATTTAGAACAGGCATCATCAGCCATTTCAGACTCAGGATCTGCTTTTAACCTAAGCAAGCATTTGGAGGCCCATTTCTTAAACCTTTACCATATATTTGCATTGTGGTAGTGCTCCTGCTGTGACCCACTTTGGATCAGGCCAAGACCCACCAGGGCAGGCATGGCCAGACTTGGTCCTCCAGATGTTTTGGGACTACGACTCCCATCATCCCTAGCTAACGGGACCAGTGGTCAGGGATGATGGGAATTGTAGTCCCAAAACATCTGGAGGGCCAGGTTTGGCCATGCCTGCACTAGGGGGTTCCGACCCACCAGTTGAAGACCAGTGGTTTAGAGCACATTAGAAGTATGGCCATCAGAATGCATCAAGCAGGTTTTCTTTCAGATACTTTGGACCAGGGGTCAGCAAACTTTTTCAGCAGGGGGCCGGTCCACTGTCCCTCAGACCTTGTGGGGGGGCGGACTATATTTCTTTTGCGGGGGGAATGAACAAATTCCTATGCCCCACAAATAACCCAAATTATCTGAAGGACTTCAGATTGGGTAATGCTGATTAACAAGTGCAAAGACCTGTTTGGCTTAGGTGAGTTTCTGGCAAAAAGATACTTGTGACTCTGGGAAGTTGTAAGCCATACTCCCTTTTCTTTACAAATGAGAGAAATTCATCTCGTTTTGATTGTCCCCTGACAAAGGCTTCTGTTATGTGTCAGCTTCTCCAGGCCCATTATTTGCCAAGTTCTGCTGTATCAGCTGTGGCTGGTATAACCTCTTAAAGTTTTCTAGGGTCTGGCGATTTCAAGACAAGCTGCAGCTAACAAAGCTAATACAAGCCCTTTGTATAAAATTGTCATTTTAGAGTTATTGCAAACAGATAATAATGCTAACACTGGCTCTGATGGAATTATTGACTGTATTACATCTGTGATCGTGACAGACACTCTAGGCTGCAACCGTTCTGCAAACTGACAAGTTCCTCTGCGGAGAATATAAAGGTCCTGTCTGTCTATTCCCTCTTCAGCATGTACCCAGCAAATTGCTGTTCATGTGATGAAATCTTATTGGAGTAAGACGTACAATGTTGATTTGCAGGTGTCCCACTGCAAAATAGATGCTAACGCTATAAAGCCCACACTCCTTTTGCAGAATCATCTGCATAGTGGCCTAGACTTAATGAGCAGAGGTTAACCCATTATTTTCTTACTTTGCCTCACATGTAGGCAGAAAGAAAACAATCTCTCCTTGTCTGGTTGTAACCCTCAACACTTTCCCCCCCTACCTATACAGAGTGCTCGGCATCAATGAATGGCAGAGCACAGGGTTCCAGTACGATGTCATCAGCTGCTTGAATCTGCTCGATCGCTGTGATCAGCCATTGACTGTATTAAAAGATATTAGAAGTGTACTGGAGCCTACGAGAGGCAGAGTCATCCTGGCATTGGTTCTGCCCTTTCATCCATATGTGGAGAATGGTAAGTGTTTAACAGCTGATTGATGGGGGTTGGGAGGGAAGAAAAGGGGGACTTCCTCACTCCTGCAATTTCATGAGAATCTGTTCTGCAGGAGTTTCCCAAGAGCTGTTTGCAATTGCAGACAGCCTGCCTAGAATCCATGGGCGCTTTACGTCTTGCTTGGAGTGGCATTGCTGGCCTTGCTTGCACTGTTGCTCCCACGCTGCTCTGAAATGTTTAACGTGTACACCAACAAGTGCAGCCAAACCACATTCCCAGAGCTGTATGGAAGCAACAATGGCTCCATGTATGTAAAGTGCCTCTTAGGAGGACTTATTTAGAGACTTCAGCCAGTCATAGCCTGTAGTCAGAATAGAAGGCTGGACCAAGTTAATTTTTTAAGGAGCAATACCTGGTTGAGGTTATGTCTCCACACCGAAAGGACTCTGGTTGTAGTTGCAAAGGAACTACTCCACCCATGCTCCATGTTGACTTTTATAATAGTTCATTTTTTCCAATATTCTCTCTTTGTGTGTGTGTGTGTGTGTGTGTGTGTGTGTGTGTGAGAAGTTCTGAGTTTTTGTTTGTTTTGTTCTGAGTGGTTTTTTTTAAAAGGTTTATTTAGTCTTAACTAAGTACAAAAACTCACATCTCCAGCATTTTGGTCAATAATGCCCACTGTACAAAGCAAATTTAAAATAACCAAATTAAGGGGAAATGTGTGTGCGTCCTATAGAGCAAATACAGGCTGCGCGGCTAAGCCCAAAGCCAGAACAGGGAGACGGAGCGCTGCTCCATCTCGCTCTTCTGGCTTGGGGTTAGCTGCGCAAAGCCTCTGCAGGGCAGCGGGGTGAAGGCACCCTGCTGCCCTGCGGAGGCTAGAAAGGCTGTCCCTGAAGCCAGAAGAGCGAGATGGAGCGTTCCGTCTCGCTCTTCTAGCTTGGGGATGGCTGCGCAAAGCCTCTGCAGGGCAGTGGGGTGCCTTCACCCCGCTGCCCTGCAGAGGCTAGAAAGGCTGTCCCCGAAGCCTGAAGCCTTTGGAGCACAGCGGGAACTCGCGCTGCACTCCAAAGGCTTCAGGGATCTTTGAGGCTGGCGGTGGGGGAAAGCAGCGCTTCCCCCCACCGCCAGCCCCACAAGCTCGGGGGCAGTGACAAGGCTGCACGCAGCCTTTGCTCTGTTCCCCAAAGAGCAGGTCGAAAGGAACCTGAAGCCTCCAGAGCCCAGAGGGAACTCCCACTGCGCTCCGGAGGCTTTGGGTGAATGCACCTTGAACGCACCTTGTTTTAGAGGGGGAGAACAAGGGGAAAAAATTTTCCCTGTTCTCCCTCTCCTATGGTCCGGTGCGTCCTATAGAGCGAAAAATGTGGTATGTGCTAAAGTAGAAACATTTGACTTTCCATTAATTTTGATAAAATGCCATGTTCACAAAGAACATTTTTTTTTTGTCTTGCTTGAACACTACTGAGGAGTGCACAAAATTGTTGTTGTTGTTGTTAGTATTTATATCCCATCTTTCTCGCAAATTAGGATTCTGGGTGGCTTACAACATTTAAAATGGCATTATAAAATACAAAGCGATAAAAACAAACTAGTTAAAAACAATAATTAAAATACAGCAGAACACATTCAAAACAAAAAATTAAAACCCACTTTGCCCTGACCGCAGCCCAGTGTCTGCACCTCCATTTTCAAAGGCCTAGGAAGGCCTTAGCCTGCCAGTGGAAGGATAACAAATAGGGGTTTTTTGTTTATTCATTTAGTCGTGTCCAACTCTTCGTGACCCCATGGACCAGAGCACGCCAGGCACTCCTGTCTTCCAAATAGGGAGCCAGTCTTAACATCTCTTGGGAGGAAATTACACAATGTGGGAGCAGCCACAGCAAAGGCGCTCTCTTGTGTCACCAACAACTGTGTCACTGATGTCGATGGGACTGAGAGAAGGTGCTCACCTGAGGATGTTAGCACCCGGGCAGGTTCGTGTAGGGAATCACAATATTTCCTGTAATCAGGTCTCAAGCATATAGGGCTTTATAGGATACAGCCAGCACTTTGAATTGTACCCAGAAACGAACCGGTAGTCCGTGAAGTTGTTTTAATGACGGAGTAACATAATAATAATAATGCTGTCTGCAACCGGTACTAGTCAGCAGTTTGGCCCAGAATTCTGAACCAGCTAAAGCTTCCAAATACTGTGGTACCTCAGGTTAAGAACTTAATTCGTTCTGGAGGTCTGTTCTTAACCTGAAACTGTTCTTAACCTGAGGTACCACTTTAGCTAAAAGGGCCTCCCGCCACCGCACAATTTCTGTTCTCATCCTGAAGCAAAGTTCTTAACCTGAGGTACTATTTCTGGTGGAGTCTGTAACCTGAAGCATCTGTAACCTGAAGTGTCTGTAACCTGAGGTGCCACTGTACTTCTCAAAGGCAGCCACACATAGATCACGTTACAGTAGTCCAACTGGGGCGCATCTAAGTCATGCATCACAGTGGCCAGATCCGATAAGGAACGGGTGCAGTTGGTGCCTGAGTTGTAATTGTGTAAATCCCCTTCTGGTCACTGCAGCACCCATGTTCGGGGCAGAATCCCAGGAGTACAGTTGTATGCCTGGAGATGCTTCTTAACCTCAGGTGCCTTGCCAGTTTTGAGGGGGCCTTGGGCAAGATGCCCTTGCAGGGGGAAGACAACACCGCCCTGGTTGCCCTTCTCCTTTCCTGCCTTGCCCTGCCTGCTTCCCTACTTACTTCCCACAAAGCCCTTCCCTGGTTGCTCGGCCACTTCCTGCTTTCTCCTCTACTGCTCCCTGCTCTGTAGGCTTAAGAGGCAGCAGCAGGAAGTGGTCTCTTAAAGGGAGAAGAAGAAGAAAGCAGAACTGGGGAAATTAAGATGTTTGGTGCAGCTTGAACCTCAGCAGGTCTTTTCCTGCATAGCAAACCCACCCAGCTATTTAAAGGGGATACTTCAGCAACTGTCATCAGCCCCAGTATGTGCCCTGGACTGGTTGTTCACACCATTCTCCACCATGGACCAGTGCTGCTGTTTCTGGTCCATTTAGGGGGAGCCCCCATAATGTGGCATGCAAGACCTAGGCCCCAGAATCTGTGTTTAAGCTGGCCTGAGTTGCGAAATGGTCGTCGTCCTTGCCTTTTCCATATCTTACTTTGCAGTTCTACAGTTCTGTTTCTCTCTCTGGGCTTGTAACTTTTCAGGATTTCCAGGGTGTTGCTGTTTCTCTCCCACACCTTTATGTCCAGGATCCCGTTTGGTAACTGTACAATAAAACTTAACGCAACTTCCTGGCAAGGCAGCCAAGCACATACTGGCATTTGTTTCCTCATGGTTCAAAGACCAGTATTTACTTTGAGATCAGGATGCTAGATATGTGGGCCTCTGAAGTACAAGATGGGCTCGCCTTTTGAAGAGGCACAGGCAGCTCTAAAACTAAGCAAAGAAGGATGAGGGTGGGCGAGAGAATGTGGGGAGGATGGAAATCAATGAAGGGAAAAGGAAGGAACACCAGTAAAACTCAAGGACATTTCTGATTAAATAGGTTGTATTCCCTGTTAGCCCCTGCTCAAAGTAAAGCCACTGAAATTAATTCCAGTTTTAGGCAGCTCCTGGCAAATGTGTAAATGCTACATTTTCATTTATCATTCTGGGTTAACTATATTTCAAAAAGTAAAAACCAAGACACCCTGAAAGTTGTTGAGCTTTTCTTTTCTTTTCTTTTACAAAAACACCAAGAAAAAGTGATTTTTCAATTGACTGCCTTTCAAAAATTCCCCCCTGGACGTCAGTTCCACCTTTGAGATCCTGGTGATGTCCAGGAAAATCCAGACGTATGGCAGCCCTAGTTTAGTATGACACAATAGGAGCTTTTTGCTGTATGAAGCTCACTTTCCCCCCTTCGGATGTTTAATGTGTGAATCACGTTTCCAGTTCTACCGAACCCATGAAAGTGCATCTGCTATGATAATTCATCCATTTTGTGGCTTTTATCCAAATGTCCCTGCAAGAAAAGAAAAGAAGCATGTTCAGTAGTTTGCTAGTGTGCAATAAAACCCAAAAATACTTGATCCCAAAGAGTCATGTTCACCGCAATGGTGCACCGCACTTCTCTGTCTCTTGTTGTTTTTTTAAAAATACCACATATATATAGCTATCCATATACCAGCAGAAGAAAACGGCTGAATCATAAGCTTCCCAAACAACTGCAAATTCTCTGAGAGCTTACTCAGTGAAGGGAACTCTATACCTTACTGGAATCCATTGGCAAGCTCAAAAAGATTAGCTTTCTATGAAATATTATTCTGTCCGGAATCTTTATGTGTAAGACTGGGTTGTTTGTTTTTTTAAGCCTACTTTCTGTAGCTTGTTTTTCATTGCGACATTCCCATTTATACAAGATACATTTTTGTGTGAGTTGCAGGAAGAATTATGCCATTCTCAGAACAGGTATGCCACCTTCTCCAGGTTGAAATGGATAAGGAGGGACGGGTGCCAAATCACAGCACAGACAAGACAATAATTCTTTTTGCATTCATTGCTAAACTTAGAATACTGGAGCAACATTGGCATAGCAGCACAGCCTATAACCCGGCCTCTGTGCTGCCACCCAATTGGTTCCTTTCCCCTTCTGTCACCGATGCGCTGCAATTGCCCGTATGAACACAGTTCCTGCCCCCTTTCAATGCTCCTGGCTACTTACATGCCTCCGCTGCCTGTTGTGCTTCTTTTTGCCAAACTCCTTTGCGATCGCTCGACAAACGGCTACTTTACTTCCCGCACCCTGGAAATTTAAAAGAGGCTTTGAACACTTGTCCTCACTTAGCAGTGTGGGGCACATTGGTGTGTTGTTGTTTTTAAAACAGAAACTGAGAAAATGACCCCTTCGGACACTGCCGATGCGACAGGAAACATGACTGTTGCTAACAGTTGTGGGGTGGGGTATTTATCAGCTGCAGGACCGTAGCCTTATACAGAGCCAGATCAGACCACCCCAACCATCCCTCTCCCTTTGCTGTTATATTATGGAAGGGAGCACAAGTTGGTCAGTGTGCCCTGGCAAATAGCAGCAAGGCTATTAATTATTATTATTATTTATATTGCTCAGTGCCCAAATAGACTTCCAAGCAATCTCTGAGTATGATAACCAGTTACACAAATCTTAAAATGCAAATGTTCATAATTAACTACAGAGCCGTGTACGTTAATGGCACGAAATAACTAAATAATAAAATTGAAATACCCAATGAAAAGTACCATTTGGAATACCAACGTCTGTAATTATATCATGCAATGAAAACGATCCCATTTAAACATGGCAGCAATTAAAAGAGGAAATGTGGGTCGAGGTGCCTCTGAAAGAGAAGGGGTGGCAGCTTTAGCCAAGCAGAGGCCCAGGCCTCTTCCTTGCATTGCTTTGTTCCCTGCTGGTCCCTCTCTCGCTTTTCTTTCGGTCTAGCCAGGCTCCCATATCCACAAATGCAGCACACCTGAGTGTCAGGTGCAGCCCTGTGCCCATCACCTGCCTGTTCCCCATGGAGCTCTGCCACCAGGCGGTTACAAAGGCAGACACAACAAGGAAGGGGCGTTGCTGTTCCTATTGCTAGCCATGCAAACTGGCTCCCTCTTGAGCTGCCCACTCAGCATGTGCTCCCTTTCTCTTCCCCGTAACACCACAAGAGGAAGGAGGAGGAGGAAGCAACCCCAGCAGAATTCTGTGTTTCCATCTCAGCATAAAGTGGTGCATTGTGGTGCACTTACTTTTCTGGTCCTCCTTTATAAAGCAGAAATGGATTAGGGGAAAACTTTCACGTCTTGGATGTTGTCGGACTCCAACTCCCAACTTCCCTGAATCCTGACCACGCCGGCTAGGACCAATAGGAGTTGGAGTCCAGCAGCATTCAAATCAACCGCAGTTTCCCCACCTCTGTTTGAGATTGGCAGCAGTCGTAGTCTGGCTCCATTTCCCCAGCTGAAGAAATTCACTCAGGAGATGAGGCTGCGCACATCTGTTTTCAGACGTCATATGCAGCAGCAGCGGTTCCCTGCAGGCTTTGGATTAACTCGCCATAGATAACCAAACTGCTGTGTAGCCTACAAACTTTGTGATCTTCCAGCTGCTAAGTGTGTATAAGATCGCAGGGTTTTTTTAGGCTTGCCACATGCCAGCCCACTGCAGATTTGAAATGCAACAGGCTGGACATGCAGCTAAGTGTTGTCATGTGGAAGGCTCCTATTCAGGGTTCCAGCCAGCCATGTCTTCTTTCAGGATAATCCCTCTTCCCCCAGTTTTCTAAGGGGGTTTCTCTCTCAAGGGTGGCTACTGAGCATGCTTAGACCTCACTGAGTAGCTTGGAAGGGTGTCTCTCTTAAGAACTGGAGTTTTAACTAAAGTTTTTTGTCCCTCTGTAAACCTCAGGGTTTCCCCAAGCTTGCTGATACCTCCCTCCTTTGCATGGGTAGTTCCTTTTCCTGCTCATATAAAGGTTCACCCTTGGAGAATGCATTAGCTACCTTGTGTACAGGATTGCAAACACTTACGCAAACATTGACATGCCTCTCTGTTTTCTTGAGTTTAGGCTGTGGAAACAAAGGTGAACAATGCATTTTAGCAAAGGGGATTGGTACATTTTTTTTTTTTAAAGCAAACATTACAGAGATTGGGGATGATGTGGTAATGGGTCTTTTTGCTGTTGCATTCAAGGAATCATAGTGATGGGAGCCACTTGTCACATGGAGAAGTAAAATGTTTGGGAGGTTAAATTGAAGAGCGGGTCATGTGGGGTGAAAAATGGAGATAGCACAAGGTATCTGTGCACAGGGTAGAGTGGGGGATTTAAACTGTGGCATCCCAGGTTCAAGTCACTGCATGGGCAGGAAGCTCTCTGAGTAATTTGGGCAAACTGCATGCTCTGTTAACCTAACCCATGATTGCGAAGATACAGGTCACATCCACGCTATTAAAAACACATGGCTTCCTGCAAAGAATCCTGGGAACTGTAGTTTACCCCTCACAAAGCTACAAATGCACCCTTAACAAACTGCGTATGGTGTGGATGTAACTGCAGTGTACTCGGGGGTGGGTGGGGGATATAACCCACCCTGAGTTCCTTAGTGGATACAAGGGTATTGCATAAAATTTATTGATTGATTGGATTATTAAGAATATTTACGGTATATCCTGCCTTTTCAAAAGTGGCAAACAAACACTGAATACATCAGTGTGCCAACACATTTTAAAACTGCCCCCCCCCCAAAATCATCTACAGTGGTACCTCAGGTTACATATGCTTCAGGTTACAGACTCTGCTAACCCAGAAATAGTACCTCGGGTTAAGAACTTTGCTTTAGGATGAGAACAGAAAATGTGCGGCAGCGGCGCGGCAGCAGTGGGAGGCCCCATTAGCTAAAGTGGTGCTTCAGGTTAAGAACAGTTTCAGGTTAAGAACGGACCTCTGGAACAAATTAAGTATGTAACCAGAGGTACCACTGTACAAATGAAATAAGCATAGTACCATAAAAAAATTCTAGCACTAAATGATGTATGCAAGCAGCAGAAAACATCCAGTTAAAAGCGGCCAACTGCTAGACCAAAAGCCAGGCCCCAAAAAAGAGGGTTTTGTCATCTAGACAGAATGCCATCAAAGAGGGGGCAATGCAGACCTTCCAAGAGAGAAAATTCCAGTGCTTGGGTGCAGCCAGTAAAAAGGCCCCCCTCTTGTGTTCCTACTAAACTGGACAGGAGAAAGAGAAGAGGTTCACCTGATACAATTTCGTTTTGGAGCAGGTATCCCTTGAGGTACCCTGGTCCCCAGCTGTTTAATGCTTTGAAGGCTGAGGCGAGCACTTTGAATTGGGCTTGGAAGTGAACCAGTAAGTCAACAAGAGAGTCACATGCTCCCTATAACCTGCTCCATTCAGCAGAACCACAGCAAATTCAGGCCAGCTGCAGTTTCCATAACTTTGTAAAGGCAGCCTTACGTAAGGACTATTGCAGTAGTCCAAATCAGAAGATCCACCAATTGTATGATTCCGCATAAGGCAGCTTCCTATGTATATTCCCAGTTTTGGGGTGTTTTGTTTTTTAAGAAGTGGATGTGGCTGACATCATATCTAGCTTGGCACCAACCGAATTTGCAGAAGTGGCGAGGGTGTCATAATCACATGCCCTCTTTTTTTCTTTTATAAAAAAATATTTTCACAGCATGCAAATAGACTTGCAACCCAAGGCTAGTCTTGGGTTTCCTTCATTGACAGCATTGTAAAGCTGCTACGATCTGGTACAGGAGAGAGATTGAGAGACAGCAGACACAGAGAGAGATGAACATACCTTAGTGAATAACTTAGAAACTGCCAATAAGGCAACAAGGTAGAGGAACAGCACAACTGAGATGGCCAGCATGCTGTACTCAACTCCTCGGCTGTATGTTCCACTCTCTTTTTTAAAATAAGAACAACAAAAAGAATATCGTTAGTTTAGTTTCAGTTTGCATTATTGGCGTAGTATGAATGATGATTTTCTTGCGCTTTTTAATGATTTTATTAATCAAAAGGAACACGTAACAATCAGCTGAGAACTAAAAACAATGATAACGCAGCATAAAATAAGGAAACCACCGGCTCTTCTATGTAAGGAAGGGGATAGGAAGGAGAGAAAAAGTAGGTGTGGAGGAGGAAAAGGGAGCATCTAGACCTGGGTGGCAAGAGGTCGCCATGTAATCCAGTTGAAGACCCAAAGGCACAACAGGTTGTGCAAGTTGTATATAGAGACCTATGTAGATGTCACAAAGAGTTCCATATAAAGTTATATTTTGCAGGTACAATGTTCAAATGGGAACGATTCATATATGTCCTAAAAGTCCACGAAAGAGCTGCAGAGTCCCCAGGTTCTACGTTTCTAGTTTCTTGTTCTGATTCCACCTTGAGGAGTTTAGACCATCAGAGCATAAGAAGAGCCTGCTGGGCCAGTTCAGATGTAACGGTTCCAGCTTTATATGCCGCTGTTTATAAAACCGGTCAGTTCTCCAAGCTCCTCCCCTTACTCCTTCCCTGAAACACCAGCTTCAGCACTTCAGTCAGGTTCAAAGCAAATCACCATTTCCCATTACACTCAAACCTTGCTGCTTAGGGCTGGTTTCCTAACCAGGATCTTAAACTAAGATCAAACCGTGGTTTTGGAAACCTGGTTCTCAAACAGACATTAAAACACAGTTTTCTGTTTCTGAGATAGCAAGACACTCTTCAAATTGGGCTGAAGCACCAAAACAAGGGAGGAACACGCAGGACAAATGCCCGTTCCCAGCTTCGTAAACCATAGTTTATCACTTAAACTATGGTTTGAGAACAAACTTAGTTGGTCTCTAAGGTGCTACTGGACAATTTTTGTACATAGTTTATCATGTGTGATAAGGTTGTTACGTGTGAATCGACCAACTGAGTTAGAGAGAGTTAGGCTTGCTTTGTATCTCTCTGGTTCTGATTAGTTTGAATATATGAAAATCCTTATGCGGAGCCAGAACATTAGTCCAGCAAACCTTGGGAGTGTCTAACCTGCCTGTCTACCCTGCCTTAGCAATTTTGCTTTACAGTTTATTAAAATAGTATTCGTAGGGAGCAGTCTTTGACCTGCAAGTGAGATATAAACAGTGCTTTTTTTCCTGGGGGGACGCAAGGGTACACATACCCCTAAACATTTTGTGAATCTAAGTCTGGCCTCATTGAGGGGCAGTATTTCAATATGAGTAGGAAAATGAGAGTACCCCTAAACATTTTTTTGAGAGGAAAAAAAAGCACTGGATATAAATCTCCTTAAAATAATAGAGAACCCTTCCCCCTCAAAAAAATAAAAAAATAAAGTAGCAACCAACCTCTTATCACTAACACTGTTCCGCTTCCAGTTTGCTTGGAGGTGGAGGAATTTGAACTTGAAATTGCTACCCCACAAAAATAAATTGCGCTGTCTTCTTCATTGATTTCGTTGATCCCAAGCTCAGCCTGGTTCTTAGATGTTAAGTGAGAGACTTTGAACTTTGTGCTGTTTATGCAGTTGGGGGTGCACAAGGCTTCGTGGGTATGCGCAAGATATCGAAACCACAGAATGGTCGGACTGGATGTGGGGCATCCCTGAGCAGAAAAAGTACACGGTATAGCAATATGTTTTGATGCAGGGTAGCCTTCCATGAGTGGAGGTTGAGATACTGTCACTTTGCAAAAGTTGGCACCTATTGAGGAGGATTAAACATACCCTGATGAGAAAGTCAATCGAAAAAGGGTGAGGAGTCGGTTCTCTGCATATTACAATCTAGGAGCTTGCTGTTACCTGTTAATTGCACAGTTTCCACAAGCCGTTTGAAGGCTCCAGTCATCACCTCCACTGGTGTGACTTACAACCTAATCCTGTGCATTATTCTGCAGAGATAGAGGAAGATTAGCTTCCCCCTGCCCCCGCTGTTTTTTTGGCCATTTGCCTCACCCCACCCCTGCCCGAGTTTTTCTCAAATAAATCTGCTTCTGATGCTTTCTGCAAGAGCTGTTATTTTTAAAGCTTAATGACAACAGAAAGGATTAAGAGAGAGAGAGAGAATTCCTTACCTGCATAATATGTCACCCAGGTAAATTGCAGCACCAGAATCAGAACCCATGGCTTGAACGTTGCCATTTTGCCTGCAAAGTTTCCTCTGAAAGGGTTTCAGCTCAAGAAAGTGGAACTGAGGGGAGCCTGAAGTGGAAATGGAATGGGAAGCCCTTGTCAGTTACAGTTCTTCATATTGCACAACTGAGGAAGTTCCTAGCTCTGTATTTACATGATGTGAAATAAAGCACAGGGTGTCTCTCTGTGCAACTGTTTTCAGCTTATTTGCTGGGTGCTGTTTAGTAGCTACCCCTCAAGAACCTTTAAAAAAGGAGGGGAAAGAATTATTTAACTAAAGTAAAAAGTAAAAGTAAAGGACCCCTGGACGGTTAAGTCCAGTCAAAGGCGACTATGGGGTTGCAGTGCTCATCTTACTTTCAGGCTGAGGGAGCCGGCGTTTGTCCGCAGACAGCTTTCCGGGTCATGTGGCCAGCATGGCTAAACCACTTCTGGCACAACAGAACACCGTGATGGAAACCAGAGTGCGCAGAAATGCTGTTTACTTTCCCACCGCAGCGGTACCTATTTATCTACTTGCACTGGCGTGCTTTCGAACTGCTAGGTTGGCAAGAACAGAGCAATGGGAGCTCACTCCTTCATGGGGATTCGAACCGCTGACCTTCCGATCGGCAAGCCCAAGAGGCTCAGTGCTTTAGACCGCATCCCACCAGTGGCGTAGCGTGGGGGGTGCCGGCCGCACCGGGCGCAACATCTGGGGGTTAGGGTTAGGGGGCGCAAATCCACGTGTTAGGGGGCGCAATTTACTTGCCTTGCCCCGGGTGCTGACAACCCACGCTACGCCACTGCATCCCACCCGCATCCCAAATTATCCTTTCTTGAAAACAGCAGATTCCTATTGTTACATCTGGTTCAAGCAAATGGGAAAGACACTCACGAGTTGACAGATTATAATCATCATGCTTTCTTATCCCATCTTTCCTTCAAGGGGTGTGCACAGTTCCAGGGCCCCAGTGGTGCAAGGCAGTACAGTACTATGGAGAGGGCCGTGTGAGCAACAGAGTTTAGGGTCACATCCACACCAGCCATCGAAAGCGCATGGCTTCCCCCCCCTCTGTTTTTCCTCTCCGTCTCTCATAGCACTAGAATCTGAGAACATCCAGCAAAGCTGAATGTTGGAAGAAAGTGCATGGTTGAGATGGAATTTGCAGTGGTGTCCGCCAAGCTGCATGGCTTTTAAAAAACGGATTAGACAATCCTACTCTTATCAGTACCAATGCCGATTTTAATTTTGAGCTGGGAAAGAGGAGTACGTGGTTCACACCTGCTCCTCGGTTAATCTCTGCAACAACCCTATGAGGTAGGTAAAGAGGCTGTGACTGTCCCAAGGTCATCCAGTGAGCTACAAGACGGAGTGGGGATTTGAACCCTGATCTCCTAGGTTCTAGTCTGACGCTCTAACCGCTACACCACACTGGCTTCCTAGAGTTCTTCTGCTATGGGGCAGCTATATAAAGTAAGCAGGTAAATATTGGTGGAAAGCAATATGTCTGAAATACTTAAGGCCCTCAACCCTATAGTTATAATTGTGGGTAGCCATCTGAGTTTATTTTGATTTTAATCTGATTTTAAGCTGTATTTCAGTCAATTGCTGAATTTATATTTTAATGTATTATATGTTAGCCGCCCTGAGCCCAGTTGTGGCCGGAGAGGGCAGGATATAAATAAAATTATTTTTTTATTACTACTACTACTACTACTACTACTACTACTACTACTTAAAGCTTGAATTTGTTTTATTCTGGATTGTTTTATTTGGTGTCTTAATGTGTTATAAACTGCTTTGAGATTTTTTCTTTAAAATATAAAGCGGTCTAGAAATAAGATTAATCATCATCATCACTATTAAAAAAAAAGGCACCTAGACATTCCATTGTGGCAAACATAACCTAGGTTTAAGGAGTCATTTGGCAAATAGCTTATCTTTCTGAGTTTCTAACACTTGAGTTTCTTTGGGCTGCAAAAGTTTTACCGCCCCTGTCTTAAGTCTTCACATGGTGGCTCATATGGTTCCCGCACTTCCTTTCCCTTGAAGATTGGGAATGAGGTGGCTCTCGCCTAAACTGCTTTGCCACTTCCCTCACAGAAACCACACTGTGTGGTGATGAAAGAGCACTTTGAACATTGGCAATACCGGAGCAAATTAGACTGAGGCAGGCAATAGTTTACAAGAGCCTTGAAAGTGGTTTGAGAGAGGTATCGCTTCCCACGGTTTATGTACTCATTTTGTCCCACAATTTGAAAATAAACATTTGGAGTTTTGAATTTACATATATATTTAAATGCAGAAGCACACACATAAAAGGAAATAAATCCAAGCATTGGGGAATAACTCACCTACCTATTGTTACAAGAAAGTAGAATAATTTGGAAGAAACCAAATGGTTAAAATTATCTGGTACTTATTACAATAACCACTAAAATAAAGGAGAAGTATATATTTTTCTTCTTCTTTTTTATTGCTTTTCATTATAGACAAAATGCAGTGCTCATGACATCAAACAAAAACACACCAAACACCCAACACGCCACCCCCCAGTTACAGTCATTAAAGAAATATGGAGAATAGTAATAAGAAGATTTCAGGGAGACACACTGTTTAATTAATCAGTTTTGCAGTATTGGGATAAAGAAAAACACAGACAAATGCATAAATGGTAAAAAGGGGGGGACCTCATCATGAGTTTCAAACTGAGGTAGATTGCAGTGGGGAATTAATATCATTATCTTTAAGGAATTTGTAAATTGGAAAGGCAAACCAGGTTTTAATAAATTTATCTGTTTTAGAAATTCCATCAAGTACTCTCAGTTTGTGCACAAGTTTTTCCATATACCCATCAATGTTTCAGCGAGGGGAATTTGCATTTCTTGACCTAATGGGGAAAGGAGGTCTCTTTCCCTTGCTCCCGGTTTTTACAAGATGGATTAAGATTATTCTCTTTCACCTTTGGATGCTGTCTGGCTGTTTGGGAAGAGCTTGCTCTGGGCTTTAAGAATCTTGGCTGCTCATAGGATTTGTCCATTATTGTCCTTGATTCGTTGTTGTAATTTCTGCCTTTCCTAATGGATTCGCAGCCTGCCTTGTTCGAACCATTAGGCCAAAAAGCAGGATAAGTGAAACAGATTTAAATAAAGATAAATAACTAACGCGAACCCCATGTGCTTTTTCAGTAGGTGGCAAGTGGGATAAACCTTCCGAAGTTTTGGAAATCAAAGGACAGACGTGGGAGGAACAGGTGAACAGCTTGCCAGAGGTTTTCAGGAAAGCTGGCTTTGCCATAGAAGCGTTCACCAGACTGCCATACTTATGTGAAGGTGACATGTATAATGACTACTACGTCTTAGATGATGCTGTCTTCGTCCTCAAACCAGTGTAAATGTGTCTTCTGAGTCAAACCCAAGAAGCAGTCTGTGAATGAAGCATTTTGATTTTGGGGTTTTTTCTCGGTTTTTATTAATTGCAGGATGGGAGGAAAAACTATTGTGGTTATCCATTCTAAATCAACATCATGTATGAAGTCTAAAGGTCAAAATACTAATTTCTTTGTAGTATGTTTTGGAGGGGGGGGAAAGGAACTCTTTCTTTTTTTAAAAAAAAAGACAGAACTCTTCTGTTGATGATTTCTTAACCCCCATGATGCACCTGCAATCCAACAATAAATCGAAGATATTTTTATACCTAACTATGGATAAGGATCATGATCCAGCCATAGCCAGGAAGCTACATAAACTGATCCAGTGCAGCTGGTTTTTCAAGGACATGCGAGAATACTGGCAATAAAGCTGTCCGTCCAGTATAAAAACTGGATTGATTATCAAGTGTTGGGATGGATTTTCTTCCATGTTGATGAAGTTATTTTATCTGTTGGTCTTCAGCACATGTTTTTAATCATGCTAATAAAACTTTTTTTGAGATGACTCATGTATCCAATCTTCATTTATGCAAACGGAGTCTTGTTTAGCCTTAGATAACTTGGGTGTGTGCATGTAAACATAGGAAGTTGCCTTGTGGTCTGTATCATTCAGCACTGTAAACCCTTAACTTGCAACAACCTGGGATGAACTCTTTCCCAGCTGCCTACAATCCTTTAACACAGGTGGGGGACTCCAACTCCCATCAGCCCCAGTCTGCTTGGCCAATGGTCAGGGGTTATGAGGATTGTAGTTCAGAAACCACAGGTTCCCCACCTCTTTCCTTAGCAGGAAGTCTGGAGACATAATCTTCACCAGTCTGCAAAGCTTGGCTGCTCTGCCTGCGGAGTTAAGGCATATGAACAAACGACACTGCCTTATTCAGAATCAGATCGTAGGCTCAGAAGTCTATTCTGACATGCAACAGCAAACCAAGGTAGCAAGTAGGTGCTTTCCAGCCCAGTAATAATAATAATTTTATTATTTGTACCGCACCCAACTGGTTGGGTTGCCACAGCCCAGCTGGAGATGTCAGGAATTAAACCCAGGGTGTTTGTGCCCACAAAACATGTGTACTGCTATGGCCAAGGTTCTTGTTGCTATGCAGTGAGAAACACACACCTAAGATGCTGATTCATCACAAACCGATGTGGAGAACTGATTGCAAGCTTGGAAACATGAGAAGCTGGCATTGCAGAGATTCATCCATCCCTGCATGCAAAGCTGGGAATTTCCCTGTTTTCCGTTTACGATTAAAAGACCTTGTTGGTTTCGTTGTTCATTCGTTAGAAGTACATTTGTCCTGTTAAGCGTTGTTCTCATTAGGCCTGTTGCCATGTTTTCTCATCGTCATGGACTGCTTGGCATGGTTTGGCAGCTCCAGGCAGAGGAGGAGCAGATGGTGAGGAGCTAGAGGGCTGGCAACCAGAGATGATGTCTGAGAGAGGGAAGCAGATCTGTTGGTTCTCTCTATTGCCTCTCCTACCCAGAGTGCAGAGCCTCATCAGGAAGTAGGAAGGACTCAATAACCAGGCAGAGGTGTCTGTGCAAATTGCTATCGTTTGGGGTTCCTTTTTCAGTCGGCAGACTCTCCCAGCAAGTCTTCCAGAATCATTTTTCTCAGTTTAGCTCATCTGTTGGTGAATTCCCATGTGGGAATAAACACCTCACCCATTCTAGTTCTGCTTAAGTTATTTACTGAAGAATTAACATTACAGCTTCTACAACTACTGGTCTAAGGGAAAAAAAGTAAAACTATGTACAGAGACTCATTCCTCCCCTCTGGACCAAGCAACAGCCCATTCCTTTCTTCCTGAGCATGTCAAATAAAGAAGTCTGTTGCTGGGGAAGACCTATTGCTGGGAGAAAACTTGTTGCTAGGGGCAAAACTATGCAAGGATCATTTAAAGTCTATTTATAGATTACAGTAACAAGAGGGAGAGGCTGAACAATAGGAGGTGGCAGAGGGGCAGAACATAGTCATGCCATCGAAAGCCCGGCACCAAATTCATAGGTGAAGTCAAATGCATCTGCCCAGACAGATCACATGTAAGGGGAGAAGAAGGCTGGGAACTTTCTCCATGACATCTAGTGTTATCTCTACGAAGATTTTCCCCCTTATGAGCCTCCAAACTACCTTGCAGTCTGAAATGGTACAAAACATGGACAAGTTTACTATCTCATTGAGGCCAGCTCCCATCAGATGTCAAGGAAATAAGCAACTATCCTACTTTTTAAAAGGCATCTGAAGGCAGCCCTGTTTAGGGAAGTTTTTAATGTTTAATGCTGTATTATGTTTTTAATATTCGACTGGGAATATTGGGAAACCCAGCCAGATGGGTGGGGTATTATTTATTTATTTATTTATTTATTTGGCCTGAAATGACTCAGTAGCTGCTAAGGATATAAGACAACAATAACAGCGAGCTGCCTTTGGGCTCCTTTGAACTCTTACAACCTGTGAGAGGTCTGTTTTGGGAACTATTTAGGGATCCATTCTTTCAGAATTGGACATTCCTTTTATATAATTCTCCAGTTGCTTCTCTCCAAAGAACATAAGGCAGCATAATCCTTTGAATTTTCACTCAGAAGTAAGCTCCACTGTGCTCCATGGAGTTTCCTCTCAGATGTGCATTGGACTGCAGCCTATTATTCTATGAATCAGTTAACCAGGAGCAGGGAAGCAAAAAAACCTAATGTTGAAGGGAATCTTGTTGTTGTTCCCCTTCCTTCTACCTAGATGGCAGTGCAGCTCATGCTTTCTGATCTTTGTTCTCTGAAGGTTACGTTTTCCTGTATTTCAAACATCAATAATTCCTTTTCATATATGCGATAATCTCTAAGGAGAGAATTCGAAGAAGGGTGGTTGTCATAAATAAAGGGGGAAGCATTCTTAAACCAAACAGGAGTAAAAGACTCTGCGTTTTCCGCATTTCGACAAAATAGTTTGAAAAGAATGAAAACTTATATTATTTTGGCTGCCAGAACCTGTGAATTTCTACTTCAGTCTTGTAATAAGACACGCAAACACTCCAGGGTTGTAGCTACAGGTAGGGTAGGGTAATCCAGACTATGGGTGCTTGAGAAAGTCATTCGCTACGCATTTTGGAGCAAACTGACCTGATCTCACAGATCTGTGTGTGTGGTTTTGTGACGCAGTCTCCAGTTCTCTGGACTTTTCTGCTGAATGTTTCCATTGCTTACAGTTTTTAAAACGCTTCCCCAGGGGTGACGTTCAAGTTTTCATTGGTAGCAAAAGCTGCTCTAAGTGGGAAGAAAGCACAGCAAATACAATCTGGCAGCTCATTCTCTCAGGAACTTGGATGAAACAAAAAAAAGAAAAAAAAAGATGGCTGCCACAGACTACTTCAAGGAACTGTTACCTGAGGCAGGTGGATGAGAATGTCAAATCTGAAAGGCAGCCTTTGAACTACCTTGTGAAATTGTAATTAGTTTTCTTTTTTTGTTTACAAAATTCTCAGCTTGCAGGACAGCAAACACCCAAAAGCGATCCCATACCCTCCAACATTTCTCCAATGAAAATAGGGATGTCCCATTCCATAATGATAATTTACTATTTATACCACACACATCTTATTGGGTTGCCCCAGCACTCTGGGCAGCTTCAAACATACATAAAAACATAATAAAACATTAAACTTTTTTTTTTTAAAAAACTTCCCTATACAGGATTGCCTTCAGACGGCTCGAGGGATTGGATAACTCTGTACCCTCCAACATTTCTTCAATGAAAATAGGGACATCCTAAGGAAAAGTGGGACATTACAGGATCAAACCAGAAACTGGGACGCGTTTTCTAAATTAGGGATGTCTCTGGAAAATAGGACATTCAAAGTGTTGGTGCTGACCTTTAAAGCCCTAAACAGCCTTGGCCCAGTATACCTGAAGGAGCGTCTCCACCCCCATCGTTCTGCCCGGACGCTGAGGTCCAGCTCCGAGGGCCTTCTGGCGGTTCCCTCCCTGCAAGAAGCCAAGTTACAGGGAACCAAGCAGAGGGCCTTCTCGGTGGTGGCGCCTGCCCTGTGGAACATCCTCCCATCAGATGTCAAAGAGATAAACAACTATCTGACTTTTAGAAGAAATCTGAAGGCAGCCCTGTTTAGGGAAGTTTTTAATGTTTAGTGCTGTATTGTGTTTTTAATATTTGGTTGGGAGCTGCCCAGAGTGGCTGGGGAAACCCAGCCAGATGAGCGGAGTATAAATAATAAATTATTATATAACATATGAGGAAAATATCTGTAAAAGTAGTATAAGGGTTCTCATGGGCATCTAGTTCACCACAGCAAGAACAGGATGCTGAGTTATATGGGCCACTGGACTGATCCATCAAGTTCTTCTTACGTTCCTGTGTTCCCCTCACACAATTGTTAATAGCTTGGAAGCAATCACCTGAAGTCTGCAACATCCTCACACGCAGACAAGCCAACAAATTCTCAGAAGAAGAACAAAAATCATCAAAAAAATATGTCCATACAAATAAATTACAGAGGGGCATTCCTTACTAGTACCAATTCCATTACTCATGCTACTTTGCTCAGCAATTTTAAGTCCTCATCTGGCTACTTTGTTCAGGCCTGGGCCTCGCATTTGAACTTTGAAAGGGTTAAGAGAAAAGAAAACTTACAAAAATGACGAGATTTTGAAGAGAAAGACTGAGGGAACTCAGGATATTTACCTCATAGGAAATAAACAGATGGGAGTTGTGAGTGGAGAGAGGAAAGGCACATCTGCAATTCCCCAAATTTCGTAAATGCTACCAGAAAGCAAAAGGAGAGGAAAACATTCATTTATACAGGACAGCTCCATGTGAGATTCTATTTGTGTGTATTGCTCAGCTGACTGGATCTTACACCCAAATAAATATGCATATGTGTCTACTCAGAGGTAAGGCTCATTGAGTTCAATGGAGCATAGTGCCAGGCAAATGAGTATCACATAGAATTGCAGCCTAAAATACTCAGTTAAAAATCATTAAGGGTGTTAAACTATTTCTAAACCTCATTTAGAAGTAGTAAAATGGAATTATAATGCTAAACTCTCAACTTTACACTAGGGTTGCCATATGTCAAAAAAGGGGTGGGTGTGTGTTGTTGCACTTGTGCAATAAGTCGGCTTGTCTTCTCATTTGTGCCAAAAGTTGCCCTTTGCTGTTGAAAACCAAACACCATAACCAACTTTGATACTACAGCTTTGTAAATACAGAATACCTATTAACTCTTTTTAATGTGCCCTTTCAGAATAAGTTTATAAAAGTATATGTTGTTGATGGAAACTGTTAGGGCACTTCCTGGCAATTTGATATTGTGAGCGGGCTTGCTGGGTTAGCATTGCCCCCAAATCTCTCAAACCTTAAATGCAGAGAGTAGTACTTGAGAATATTTTGCCCCTGTTTGTAGGGCAGTCCTTTTCCATCTCTCGGGTGACCGACTGCCTTGCTTGGAAGCTACCAGGACACTGAGCTGCAAACCCCAAAGGAACAGTAGACAAACAGAGTCAGGTCAGTTTTCCTGTTTCAAGTCACTTTTTCTTTGACATCCAACCCCTCTCATGTTCTTTCCCTTTTTCTCTCTTTTTATAGCCTCTCAGCTGCCTTTTGACTTTCTCTTCTGTTCTTCTGTATACCTGAGCCTCTTTCCCAGTCTCCTTGTCTGTCTTCACCTTCCAAGGTGCAGAACTGGCGTTTCGTAGCAATCTCTTTTTCCAAAAAGTAAACCTCTTAGAATTCGTGGTGGAACTGAGAAAAATAGCTACTTGCGATTCTCAGAACTTGACCTTCACAGATTTTGCATAAGGTAAGTCACAATGTGAAGTTTGCCTTTTCATTCCACTACCATTTTTAAAATGCTTGCAAATAGAGTAATACCTCTTTTTTAAACGCTTGCAAATAATATTTGGTTTGTTGTTTGGTCTTCTTTATTGCTTTGGTTTCTTTCAGTCAAAGTTTCTGAAGTAAAACAAGGTGTTGCTTTTCCCCCTCTGATGCTGAGCTGCTCAAAAGGAACAGAATCAAATCCTTCCGTTTCCCATTCTTTTATTTTTTATTTTGGCATTTGGCATCAAAGAAATAAGGGGCTTTCTAACATACAAGGACATAAATGAATATAATTCCAAATGGTATTCATTTGTCAGAGATGATGTAAACAAAACCTGTGGTTGGGGAGAGAAATCAGGAACACATGATATATTTTTTGGGAATGCTTATAATCCATGAAAATGCCAGAAATTCAGCTAACAAACTTTCAAACTGGCTCAGTACATAGGGTGGCCCTGTGCCCTGCTTTACGGAGGACAGCCCTCTATTTGAAGGTATCATTTATTTATCGGTTTGTTTATTATTTATTTGTAGCATTTTTAGACTACCTTTTTCTCCAATGAGCTCAAGGTGATGTACATGGTACTCCCCTCTTCTCATTTAATCTTCACAACAACCCTGTGAGGTAGGGTAGGCCTAGAGGCAGTGACTGGCCTAAGGCCACCTAGTAAGCTTCATGGCTGGTTGAACACTCTAATCACTACACCACACTGCCTCTGTTTGAGGTTTGCCCAGTCCAAGTCTGGCTTGAAACTAAGGAATCATACAAAGGAGGAGAAGGAACCCTCGTAATTGTCTATCTACAGCCAGCAGACTGAGTACGCAAGCTGCATGGTGCCTTTTCTACTCAGATGAGATGCACTGTATTTCTACTTAAATTATAGAAATTATCAGTTTGCAATATGCATATGCAAATTTCATGCAAATTGATGCCCTATTTTTTGGGTGAAAGAAATCCTCTTTTTCGTCCCTGGGTGTCAAGCCACCTTATCATCACCACATAGGACAGCAATGGCACAGGTTCCCTTCCCAGCTCTGTCTCTCTCTTGCATTCCCTAGCACAGCAGTTCCCAAATGGTGGTCCACGGGTGGTCTGCAAGCATCATTCAGACGCCCCATGGCGTGTCTGTGGTTTTGTTGCTGGCGACAGGCTGGACAGCACGTCAGTCGCATTAAATACTCATATTTATATTTTTCATTATATTTTTTATTGCTCCTTTCGGTTCTTCCAGGTTGCGTTTAATTGCATTGCAGTTTGGATTCTAATGCAGCAATACACGATGTGTAAGAAATAAAAGTAGCGCAGTTCGTCGCAATTGCTACAACAAGCAGGAAAATCGTTCTGTGTGCTAGGGCAATTACCTGCAGCAATTTTCAGGTGGTCCGTGGTGGATGGGGAATTTTGGGAAACATTGCCCTGGCACAGATATATGGGTGGGAAAACCATGGCTGCAAAGCAGAACTGCCACTATTAAGTACAGCAAGTAGCCCTCTCAACTGATCTCTCCCCCCATGCTCCATTCCCTCCACCACTCCAGCCCTGCAGAATTTTGAGAGCTCCTTCTCACTGGCAATCACATCTGGGAGATGCTGAGGACAGGTATCTCTCTGTGTGCACCTTTATCGTTGCTTCTGGGTTGTAATGCCAACTGGAGATCAGTGCAAAGGCTTCCACCGGGGCACTGTTTCACTCAAACAATCCAGCGATAAGGCTAGGAATTCATTCCCACTGCTGCTTTGAACTCAAAAGGCAAATAAAAGCTTGCAGTAGTTTTACCTTCTTTGTTTCAGGATCTGCTATCAAAATAATCACCGAGAAGAAACCTGATAGGTCTTCTGAGTACAAGTTGGATTGTGTGTGGTGCTTTTTTTCCTTCCTTTTTTTAAAAAAAAGAAATTCCCTTGTGTATGCTGTGATTTGGAACAGCCTCGGGATTTCTTCTTTGATGCACAGTTTTAAAACAAAACAAGATTCTAGTCCTCACTGTTGCAAAAGCGAAAGAAATAAGTGTGCGAATGGGGAGCAATGCATGCCGAAATCTTAGAGGTGTCAATTGTTTGTTTGTTTGTGACAGTCAATGCCACCCCCATAACATAAAGTTTTCTGGATGGCTTACAACTATTTGCCTCTCACTGTTGTGCCAATAGAAACTTTCATTCTAATGCAAACAACAGGCTTGGAGAGGAGTCAAAGTGGGTTTGAAACCCCATCAAGAGGCGAAGGGTTAAAGCTCCCTCACCCACTTCAGAGACTATTTACTATAATACATTTAAAAAATGCTAATTGAAGGAATTGTGTCACATCTACAACCCTAAAAATTATATTTCAAGCCCATTATTTATTTATTGTCGCTGGAAATTTTATACAATGAAATATAAAGGAAAACAGTAGATATAGGAGTGAACAAGGGAGGCTACAATCCCAGGCTTGCTTACTTGGAAGTAAGTCTCTTTGACTCAGTGGAACTTATAAACATGCATAAGTAAGCATGCATAGGATTGCAGGATTGCTTCGAAAGATGAGTCCACTCTGGCCACTTTAATCTGCAGAATTGGCACTTTTACGAGCACATTGTATGTTTGTTCTGCCCTTGAGAGGTATCAGTCAATTACGGCAGTACTTATTCTCTGGAGCTCCCAGTCTATTGATATTAGCCTTCATTGCACCATTTTTGACATCCGCTCAAAACTTTTTGGTTTAGGCAAGCCTACACTGGCATGCCACTTTTATGAAGCACATTTGCTTCCAAAACTGTTGATTTTATCCATATTTCAATAATGTCTAAAAGCAAGTCTGGTGAGTCTATTGGTATGTTCTTCTGAATATTTTATATTATTTCATGTAAACCACTTAGAGGGCTATTGTTGTTTTATTAAGTGGTATATAAATCTGGTTAAATAAAAATTTAAAATGCAGAAAAGCAGGAAAGGCAGAGGACTGAATTTGTCAGTGGAGGACTGGATTTGTAAGCCATGCCATGCAAATTAATAGGGCAAAGGCAGAAACAAGTACAACTGAGTTCATTGTAAGGGAAACTGAATACCTATGAATGACACAGATGTACTGGAGAACTCCCCATGGACTAGCGGAAAGGGGAGTACAGGTAGTTTTTCCACACAGCGAAGATGGATGGGTCTAATAAATCAAGCTGGTTCCCAAGATCAGATGCTCATAATCTTCAATCACACTATTGTTGATGTTATTTTATGCTCCATGATGCATGGGACTTGGGTGGCGCTATGGTCTAAACCACTGAGCCTCTTGGGCTTGCCGATCAGAAGGTCAGTGGTTCGAATCCCCGCCACAAGGTGAGCTCCCATTGCTCTGTCCCAGCTCCTGCCAACCTAGCAGTTCGAAAGCACGCCAGTGCAAGTAGATAAACAGGTGCAGCTGCAGTGGGAAGGTAAACGGCATTTCCATGCACTCTGGCTTCTGTCACGGTGTCCTGTTGCTCCAGATGCGGTTTAGTCATGCTGGCCACATGACCCGTAAAGTTGTCTGTGGAGAAACGCTGGCTCCCTCTGCCTGAAAGCAAGATGAGTGCCACAACCCCATAGTCACCTTTGACTGGACTTAACCATCCAGGGGTCCTTTACCTTTACCTTTAAGCTCCATGGATATTTTTGATCCTGTTCAGATTGGCTTGCAGGAAATGGTAAAACTGTCTTATTCAGCTGTTTAATTTTTTATGATAGATAGATAGATGATAGATAGATGATAGATAGATAGATAGATAGATAGATAGATAGATAGATAGATGATAGATAGATAGATGATAGATAGATAGATAAACTTTCCTGGGCAATTTGTTTGAAGAGTAGTGGCAGTAATTTATGTAATCAACAAATAATAGGGTCAGCCCACATTTGGAAAACATGATCAAGCCAGGTGAATTTGGTTTAGGCTGGGATCTTACACATACAAAGCCAGGGGCAGGTCCTTGAAAAACAATTACCGTATTTTTCGTTCTATAGGGCGCACCGGCCCATAGGACGCACCTCGTTTTTTTTGGGGGGGGGAATGAATAAAAAAAAAATATCCCCCCCCCAGCCGCGGCTGCCGCCCCAAGCCTTGCGCACACCTGCCCGAAGCACGGGGCACCCTCCGGAGGGCTCCGCATGCTTCGGGCTGCAGGCTGCCGCCCCAAGTCTTGCGTGCCCGGCGGGAGCTCCCGCCGGGCGCGCAAGGCTTGCGAACACTTGCCCGAAGCACGGAGAGCCCTCCGGAGAGCTCCCCATGCTTCGGGCGACAGGCTGCCGCCCCAAGCCTCGCGCGCCCGTCGGGACCTCCCGCCGGGCGCGCAAGGCTTGCAGACACTCGCCCGAAGCACGGGGAGCCCTCCGGAGGGCTCCGTGTGCTTCGGACGACAGGCTGCCGCCCCAAGCCTCACGTGCTCGGCGGGACCTCCCGCCGGGCGCGCAAGGCTTGCGGACACTCGCCGGGGCTGCAGGCTGCTGCCCGCAAGCCTTGTGAGCCCGCGGGAACTCCCGCCGGGCTTGCAAGGCTTGCGGATAGCTTCCTGAAGCCTGGAGAGCAAGAGGGGTCGGTGCGCACCGATGCCTCTAGCTCTCCAGGCTTCAGCGAAAGCCTGCATTCGCACCATAGGACGCACACACATTTCCCCTTCATTTTTGGAGGGGAAAAAGTGCGTCCTATGGTGCGAAAAATACGGTAACTCACAAAGAAAACTGGGCTGGAAATTGATCCTCATATCTTTTTTAGTTGTAGACTGGGCCAGCCCACACATGAGGCAAGGTGAGGCAACTGCCTCAGGCAGCATGATACACAGGGGCAGCAGATCCTGATGTGGATCAACATTTGCCAATTGTTCCAGACATATATTTTCACTCACTCCTCCTTCCCTGGCAGGGAGGGAGATGCCATTTTGTGGTTCACCTCAGGTGCCAAAATGTTTTGGGCTGGCCCTGGTCGTAGTAATACAAGTCCTTGTTGCAGGTGGCCAGGACCATTTTAGGAGAGACATTCCCTCCAGTTTGAGAGAGGAAAGGGGTCGTGGTGGCTGGTGCCCACCGGGGCTAGTAGGATGAGAAGAGGGACCGGTTGTTAAACCGCTCTGGGAATTAGAGCTCTGTGGGGGGAAAGGGGGTCTCCGGACAGTGGCCAGCACCTTTAACAAACTACAGTTCCCAGGATTCCATGGGGAAGCCATGACTATTGAAAGTGGTTTAAATGTATTGTGCAGATGGAGCCTGAGTAACATATGTTAACATCAAGCATCGAAAGAAAAAACTGTGTGTGTCCAAGCTCTTAAATTTGCTGCAATTAAAAAGAAAAAACTACCAAAATTTTACAATCAGGCAACACCACAATGGCAACAAGCAATGCAGATATTATTTTGTTCAAATCACAAAGCTGGGCGAAACCTCTTTCTTCCTCTTTCTTTTGTCATCTGGCTATCTCAACACCATAAGGCAACAGGGAAAATGACCCCAACCCTGAGGATATTTTTCTTCTTGATGTTAACAAATCCTATAGAGGCTTCGAGTCATCAGAACATCAGTCAAGGTAAGATGAAATACTTTTGTGTGTCATAGAGAGATTCTGTCTGTTAAGAAATTTACGGCCTATTAAAGTGGAATCCAGTAATACTGAGGGAAATGAAGCAAGTTTCCTACTTAAATAAGGGCAGTGCAAACCTATTCATGAAGTAAGAGACAAACAAACAAATAAATGGTGGCAATTCCACTGAACAGAGTGAAGGTTGAACTGCCCTCATTTAAAAGGCTGGATAGTATTTAAGAGATGAGATGTTCTTTTGAGCAGGAACATTTAAATGTGTAAATTACGGTATATGTCTTTTTCACAGAGCTAATTTTCAAAAGAATTATTTCCTGCTAGCTAGGAGTTACAGTGGTACCTCAGGTTACAGACGCTTCGGGTTACATACGCTTCAGGTTACAGACTCCGTGAACCCAGAAATATTACCTCGGGTTAAGAACTTTGCTTCAGGATGAGAACAGAAATCGTGCAGCAGTGGGAGGCCCCATTAGCTAAAGTTGTGCTTCAGGTTAAGAACAGTTTCAGGTTAAGAATGGACCTCTGGAACGAATTAAGTACTTAACCCGAGGTACCACTGTTCTGGCACTGCACAGTAATTTGTAGAAACCCCAAAATACTGTGGGTTTTTTAACAGTATAATTTGTGAGTTTGGACCCATCACGCCAAAAATCAGGCAAAGTCACACCAAAGTCACATTTTGGTCTGCCATCTTGATTTAAAATGGCGCCCGGCATGCAAGCAACAATGAAGACTGCCACCCCTTCCTTGTGAATCCTCATGCTGAGTTTGGCAACGATATCCAGAGAGCCAGTCAATGGGAGAAAGCATACCAAATTCGCATTTCAAAATAGCACCGGGTGCCCAAATGGTAACAGTCCACCTTCCCCATATCAGGAGTCATTGTGGCAAGTTTGGTGATTATATATTGAGAGGCAGACAAACTTATAGAGGACAGGAAGACAGACAAACTACTTTCCAAAATATATATAGTATATTGGGTGTTCTTTTTCTATCATTACAAAAAATTGCAGAACCTTTTGCAAAATGATCTAATTTCTCTGGCCCACTTTAGACTCCTTCCCAAACCTTTTCTTGAATTGCATTATACCATATTGGCCCGAATATAAGCTGCACCCGCAAATAAGCTGCACCTTTAAAATTTGGCAGCTGGGGGGAATTTGGAAAAAAAGTGCGGCTTATATTTGGACCAATACAGTATTAGCAGATATCACTAATATATACAATGTTCATGATGCCTTAGTTTCTGTGTTTCTGGCAGTGCAGTTCTATGCCTGTCTACTCAGAAGTAAGCTCCACTGAGTTTCATGGGACTTGCTCCCAGGTCAGTATGCGTACAGCACTGCAGTCAAAGCAGTTTCTATTATCATTTTTTTGTACTGTTTCCTCCTTCAGATCTGCCTCCACAGCTGCAAAGAACCGTGGTCAGTATTTTTACGGTACTTGATATTTTTAGCTACATTCCACAATCCCTGTTATTGCATGCATTTTGTCCTCTTCTATCTCTTTTTTTAAGGAAGAAGTCATAGCTGGAAAGTATCTAAATGGTAATTGCGGACTATATTTGCATTTATTTTTAAAACCCACTTTATAATATGAAAGAGAGTATTAACCTTTTGGATTATTTCCCCCCTTTTTAGCTCTCCTTGATATACTTCACTTTCAAAGGTAACATCTGATTAGTGTTCTATAGTAGAATAGTGGAGTGTCTTGGGCTACCTGGGAATTTGTAGAAACAAAAAAAATGTGGTATTTACTGTATTTTTCCATGTATAAGACTATATTTCCACACCCAAAATTGTTTAAAATTGGGGGTCGTCTTATACACGGAATGTTGCAATTATTTATTTTGGGCTCAAAAAATAGTGGCCGTCTTATACATGGAAAAATATGGTAAATGGATAGTGAGGTTTGTGAGTTTGGCCCAGTTTAGCCTAAAATGGGGCAAAGTCACACCAAAAACATGTTTTGGCCCATCACCTGGATTCAAAATGGCACTTGACATCCAAACATCAATGCTGTTAAAGGTAAATAGTACCTAGTAATGCAAACTATATAGCTATGTTAGTATGAGGATGTACTAGTTATAGAAACATTACAATTTCAGAACAAATTATTGAATATACTTTTTTTTGCTTCTGTTTTCTTCTATAGCACTAACATGTGGACAACTGACCTGCTTGACCAAATCATGGCAAGCCTCCATGATCAGGATATTGAAATTACTGCTAGCAGCCTACAGGTTTGCATCACTCTGATATCTCTGCTACTGGAATATTTCAGTCAGGTTGGGTGGGCTGCTTCTGCTGGTCAGTGGTGGAATAAAATAAAATAAAAATTCCTAAACTCCAAACCTCGAAGTTGGGCAAATACCTATATGACGACGGATGACAATGTCACAAATTTGTGGGAAGCTTTTGAGTTCTTCAGATCTCTTCATTGGAAGAACTCATAGCATAGCAAGGAGGGTAGCCAGCTACTTTATTCTGAGACAGACCACTGACCTATCTAACCCAGGGCTGTCTACACTGACTGGCAGTAGCTCTTCAGGATTTTAGAGAGGGGTCTCTCCCAGCCCTGGGACGTGGGTGGTGCTGTGGGTTAAACCACAGAGCCTAGAACTTGCCGGTCAGAAGGTCGGCAGTTCGAATCCCCGCGACGGGGTGAGCTCCCATTCCTCGGTTCCAGCTCCTGCCAACCTAGCAGTTCGAAAGCACGTCAAAGTGCAAGTAGATAAATAGGTACTGCTCCGGCAGGAAGGTAAACGGCGTTTCTGTGCGCTGCTCTGGTACACCAGAAGCGGCTTAATCATGCTGGCCACATGACCCGGAAGCTGTACGCTGGCTCCCTCGGCCAATAAAGCGAGATGAGCGCCGCAACCCTAGAGTCGTCCGCGACTGGACCTAATGGTCAGGGGTCCCTTTACCTTTACCTCTCCCAGCCCTACCTAGAGATGCCAGGGACCTTCTGCATGCAAATTCAGAACGCTTGTCAGGATTTTATGACAATTGGCTGGACTTTTGGAACATAACTACCTTTGTTTTGGATGTACATTTAGGAATGAAAAATTGTTGAGTTAGCTATAGACATGGGGAAGAAATTATATTTATTTCATGTTAAAAGCCAAATCTATTGAATCTGCACTTTCCAAACGCATTATCACAATTCAAGGATAGATACCAGGCAGGCAAAAGCAATCAAAGGAGGGCACCAAGCAGGGCTGGTGATGGGTCTCAAGGGCCACCCAGAGATGCCTAGAGGGCCACATTTGGCCCACAGGACTGAGGTTCCGCATCCCCAAGGGTTTCATTGGGTTTTGAGACTCAGTTGATGTGGTCCTCAGCCAAATGCCAACGAGATGACAACGAATTTAAGGTAGATTGGAAGGACTTTATTGCATATATACAGAAGCAATGTACACAGGTTAATACATTAACAGGGTTTTTTAAATATTTGTAATGTAATTATGGACGGACCTTAAGCAATTCAAATGATTTATAACTTTTCAATGGACACGTAGTATGTTAATAAACAATGGAACCAAGGAAGGGACTAGGGGGAAGTCAATTTGTTTTGTTTTGTTTTGATGTTGTTATTGTTTTTATTTTTGTTATTGTTGAAAATTAATAAAATGTTATACACAGCCTAATTTCAAATGCATGGCAAGGAGAGGGTAATTGGATGAAAGCGGGTGGCAGAGAGACAAAGAGAGAAAGAAAGGACTGCAGAAAAAGAAAAAAAATGAAGGAGTGCCCTGCTCACTTTTAGCTCTAGTATGTAGCCCTTGACAGATGTGGACCTGGGCCTTGGCAGAAAAAAATTGATCCTCGTCCCGATCTATGACCGTGTCTCTCGTCAGTGTGAAAGTTCATTAAAAAACCCCAAGGTGAATCATATTTGAATGAGTTATATCCATCCTCTCTACCCTGTTTTTCAGGTGTCTGTAAAAAATTACCTGGGCAACCTCTTATACCACCCCAAACTGCTGCTGTCAGAGTTTCGACAGATGAATCATCCACATTTTCAAACAGCAATGAAGTATCTCTTCGGCAGCAAGCAGGAGCATTTGGTAAATCGGTTTTGGTTAAAGCATGCTGCAAACTGGAGCAGTCTTGGCCTAGATTCTCTTTTACATATGCTGGTGCCATCACCGGGTGCAGAAGAGAGGTGCTCCCCTTGTGACCCTACATGTCAGAGATGGAGGTCCCAGCTCCCTCCTCTGCCCCTCCAGCAGAGAGCAGAGCCTCATCATGGAAGGAGGAGGGCTTTGACCAGCCAGAGGGAGGTCTGAAAAGGAGTAGGTGGCAGCAGAGCTGAAGGCAGGGAGGCAGAACAGTCTTGCGACTGAGATGCAGGCACAGCCTTGGGATGTGGGATCAGATGTATCTGCCCAGAGGGAGTGCAGGTGTGCACCTGGAATAGACCCATAGGGCGAGAGAGTCCTGTGAATGAGCTCACTCCACAGGCCTTTAAAAGCTTGGCTGGAGGGGGCGTGTCAACTGTTGGGACATCTTTGTAGCTTCCATTCAGTTATGAACCCCCTGGCTTGCTCATATACCTCAGAATCTTAACTTCTGGACCTTGTGCTTGCTGCTGAACCTGTGCCATTATTAGCCCGATCTCTTCCTTACTTGCAAGTCTGTGTTGATGCCATTGTGTTTTTTTGGTGGCAGCCTCATCATTACCAGCACGCCAGTGCAAGTAGATAAATAGGTACCATTGTGGTGGGAAGGTAAACGGCGTTTCCGTGCACTCTGGTTCCCGTCACGGTGTTCCATTATGCCAGAAGCGGTTTAGTCCTTCTGGACACATGACCCGGAAAGCTGTCTGTGGACAAACACCAGCTCCATCAGCCTGAAAGTGAGATGAGTGCCGCAACCCCAGAGTCGTCTTTGACTGGGCTTAACCGTCCAGGGGTCCTTTACCTTTACCTTTTTACCCATCTAAAGAGGTGTGTGTGGCAAAAGGTCTTGACTAGCTGAAGCACCTGCAATGGTTTGTTGCATGACCACGTCCTATGACTAATAGTCCTATGACTAATACAGCTGCACTCTTTGATTTCAGGAGTTGGGAAATATTGTTATCGATCTGGCCGGCATAAGAGAGAGGATTTTCCAAAGTCCAGGAGGAAACAGGACATTGTTCCTTGTTACTCTGGAAAGGTGCTTCCTGATGCTGAACGCTGTGGAATGTGTGGACATATTAAGCCAGGTCCTTCAGGCATCATCAATGACCTACCTACAACGCCACACCATAGCAAGGCTCCCAAACGATCTGCAAGAAGATGCTTTTCGAAACCTGTAAGTTACTTTTACAGCTGTAAATAATTCAAGGCAACAAGTGGTTTTATTTTATAACATCAGTATAGAAATAACCTATATGAATAGCAAGTTATATGAATATGAATGCTTATGAATACCAACATCAGTATAGAAATAACCTATATGAATAGCAAGTCAACCAAAGCAAACCCTCAGTCCTATAAAAATGTACTGGGTGCTGAACTGTTAGAATCCAGTACTAAGAATTTGTCAAAAATGTATAACTTGCTGCTGAAATGGAATACACAAGATGAAATGGTTAAATCAACTATGATTAAATGGGCTCAGGACATTGGTCATAATATTTTGTTCGCTGACTGGGAAAAGTTGTGGACCACCGGGATGAAATTCACGGCATGTAATGCCTTAAGAGAAAATATAATGAAAATGATTTATAGGTGGTACATAACCCCAGTCAAGCTTGCAAAGATCTACCACTTGCCTGACAATAAATGTTGGAAATGTAAGGAAAAGGAAGGTACATTTTTTCACCTCTGGTGGACGTGCCCGAAGATTAAGGCATTCTGGGAAATGATTTATAATGAACTGAAAAAGGTATTTAAATATACCTTCTCTAAGAAACCAGAGGCCTTTCTCTTGGGCATTGTCGGCCAAGGGGTGTTAAAGACAGATATAACTTTTTTTATGTATGCTACAACAGCAGCTAGAATACTCATTGCAAAGTACTGGAAGACACAGGATCTACCCACACTGGAAGAATGGCAGATGAAGGTGATGGACTACATGGGCTTGGCAGAAATGACGAGCAGAATCCGAAACCAGGGAAAAGAAGCGGCGGAAGAAGAATGGAAAAAGTTTAAGGACTATTTAAAGAAATATTACAAAATTAATGACAGTTAGAATGATGTTGGACTAAAGTAAATGGTTACTATTAGTAATGGTTAAGACAAGGAGAATAAGGATGATTAGCTTAAATTTATAGCAAAATAAGGGAAGATTTGCTGAACAATTGATTAGAATTTGGAATACAGAAACGGGAGGCATGAGGAAGTCGAAGAAGAAAGGTTTAAGAAATTAGGACATGAAATGGTACTTGTTTTTTGTTTTGTTTTTGTCTTCTGTTTGTTTATGTATGTTTTGTTTGTATGAATATAAAAATTGTTTAATAAAAATATTATAAAAAAAAAATGTACTGGGTGATTTAATTCACAAATATAGAATCTTTTGACTACGGGTGAGAGCAGGGTGGGGAGGGAGGGAGAATTTTGGCTGACAGGCTAATGAAAGGAAAGTCAGTCAAATCCATCCATCGTGTGCTGCTTTTCTCTTTCAGATCAACTGTGTTCAGAGACCTGTATGACAGAACAGGAGCAAATGCACAAAAGGCTCTATACGACTGGATGACACAAATCCTACAAAAATCCTATAATACCAGTGGTAGGTTGAATACCAGCAACCAACAGGTGCCATATACATTCCTAAAGGCAGTGGTTCCCAAGTGGTGGTCGGAGGACCACAGGGGTTTTGTGTAACCCACCTAGGCAGTCTGTGGCACCATTCACATAACTAAAACTACCAGAGAGATATAAACATTTTCAAAAGTAGGGGGTCCATGGCTTGACTCTTGAAAAACAAGGGGTCCACAGTAAACTAATTGGGAACTAGGGAACTACTGCTTTAAGGGCTTACCAATGTGGCTCCCATATGCCCCAATGTACTCACCTGTTCCTCATATGGTGCTTACAAAAATCACAGGAAATACCCCTTCAAAAATTTATAATGCACAGGTGACGGCTGCTGAGTTTCTGATTGCATTGGCCCTGCCTCTTCTGCATTGACACCCCCCACCCTGCTTAAATATGCTCAAATTTCTTTGGATGTCAAGTTTGGCCACCCTCCCACTCTCTCTCTCTGAGCAAAGGAGGGATGAAAAGAGCTTCTTGCCATGAGTGAATGTGGTATATTGGAACTGATGTAGGTGCCTTTTCCCCATCTGAAATATACTCTGAGTCCTGCAGTGATTTCATGCTCTTTTCTGCAGCTTGTTAAACGGTGATTGAATTTCCCCCCAAACCTCAGGCTTTTATGTACATTATTTACACAATGAGTCCTGTCTGATTGGCTGATTGTGCTTCCCTCCTGGAGCCTGATTGGTCTTCTCCTGCAGGTCAATCAGTTGTTGCATTTTATGATCCTACCAGCCTAATAGGCTGATTAACTTCCTCCTGGAGCCTGATTGGTCTTCTCTTGCAAGCCAATCAGTTGTTGCATCCTAGGATCCTACCTGCCTATTGTTCCAGGATCCAAGCTTAGTACATAACACTGTCAATGGGGATTGACTAGAGGGCATTTTGTCTCTCTCTCTCTGCTCTTTTAGATACAGCAGCCATTTTGTCCCCTGAACCTGAAGACTTCACCCTAGCCTCTCACTCTCTAGGGTTTAGCTGTCTCCCATTCAGCCATCAATAGGGTTGCTGGGTCAGGAGCACCCCAGACCCTGAGATTTCAGAGCCCAAACCTGAAACCTAGGAGCAGCCTCTGGGGATGCCACAGGGGATAGCCCCCAGTGATGTCACGGGGAGCAGGCAGTTCCTGGTGATGTCATTAAGCATGACACCCTAAGCATCAACCACAGTCTCTGAGAGCATGTCAGTTACCCTAGATAAGTCTATGCAATAATTTTCAGCCAGCTTCTTGCAAGCTGCATGCACAGTCTTCTTAATCATTCTTTTTAAAGGCACTATTGCCCACTTGGCGATTCAAGCCCTCCCTCTGCCATCAAGCAGGTGGGGGGGGGGAGTAGGCAAATCTGGAGAATTCAGGTCAGCCCTGGCAACCCTAGCAATCAACTGCACTCCATGCACTCCACGCACCCTGCTCCAGGCTACATTGGATGTAGTGCATACCTTCTACATTTCTCAGATGAAAATAGGGACGTCCTATTCCATTATTATTATTATTATTATTATTATTATTATTATTATTATATTTTATTTATACCCCACCCATCTGACTGAGTTGCCCCAGCCACTCTGGGCAGCTTCCCACATATATAAAAATATTAAAGGTAAAGGTACCCCTGACAGTTAGGTCCAGTTGCGGACGACTCTGGGGTTGCGGCGCTCATCTCGCTCTATAGGCCGAGGGAGCCAGCGTTTTCCACAGACAGCTTCTGGGTCATGTGGCCAGCATGACTAAGCCGCTTCTGGTGAATCAGAGCAGTGCACGGAAACACCGTTTACCTTCCTGCCGGAGCGGTACCTATTTATCTACTTGCACTTTGACGTGCTTTCGAACTGCTAGGTGGGCAGGAGCAGGGACCAAGCAACGGGAGCTCACCCCATCGTGGGGATCTGGTAGTGGGTTTCCCTTTGGTGTGTGTGGCCAAATGATGGCAAATGGACCTCCCTCCACTCAAAATCCTTACTCTGACCTCTGCATGCCTCTCCTCTTTCAGAGACAAATCCTCTTGTTTATCTTTCTGGGGGAATAACCGTGTCTTTGACACCATGGTTTATTGTAGGCAATTGTCTAAGAATTACAAGATAGCAATGAGGCAGACGATAATCTGTTATTGAGAAATATGTTTCCCAATGGACATATGGATTCTGGACACTGTTTCCTGGGACGGATCGATACAGCAGTCTACACGGCATATCTAGATCAATGCTAGGAGCTATGGCAGGAAGAACTGCACGTGAATCCAGCAGAGGGCTCCAGAGCAAAAGCTATAGATCACTGCTGGTTGAAATCTGCCCTTGGAATCAATCACCCTGCCTCCAAAGAAATGAGGAGATCTGCTCAGTTGGATTACTGTAATCCTGTGGGACTGCCTTTGAAGGAAGTTCAGAATGCAGCTGCCCGAGTTTTGACTTTAGGTTGCGTATTCTGTATACTAATAGTGAAATAATTATCTAAGGGTTGTTCCTTATGTTGCCAAAATGATACCATCCCCATCAGTGCCGGGTTTACGTATAAGCTAAACAAGCTATAGTTTAGGTCCCCACTCTCTTGGGCCCCCCCAAAAAAAATTAAAGGAAAAAACCCTGGATGTACATTTCCAAAATATAAGATAAAAAACAAATAAAATAAAATCTACATACAGCAGCAGTGTTTTGCGTTGTGTAGGCTATGATGTAAGTAATGGGCCCCCAATCATTTTAAATTAGAGCTTAATAATTATTTCACTATGAATATACTTCTTCTTAATTGTATTTCACTATGAATATACTTCTTCTTAATTGTTTTTCAGTTCAACAACTACTTTGATAAAATGCATATTTTGTTATGTGCAAATGGCTTTAGATACCTATTAGGTCCATAAATTACCATATAGCATATATTCAACACAAAAAACAGAGGCAATTTGTTGTTGACAAAGGACAGCTGGACATATAAAGGGCTACCGTCAGTAGCTTAGGGCCTCATCAAACCTAAATCCGGCCCTGATCCCCATGCACAAGAGTGTATGGCAGGTATCAGCAGGCTTGTTTTGGGAATGGGGACCCCAAGGTTTTCAAAAGTACAATAAATTTTCTCCCCCCAACAAATCAGAGGGAAACTGAATAGGTCATTCACAGGAGTTGCAGAATGTTTACTGACAGCTGGCCAGAAAACCGGGAGGAGAGGGCACTGAAAATGGCATGGCTGGCTGGCTAGAGCCCTAAATAGAAGCACTTTTCACTGTAACATTTTTTGCAAGGCCGACTTGTTTGTTTATAATAGTGATGATGCTCACTTGTCTATGAGCGTTTTTCTTTTGTGGTGTCCCCAGAACCGGAGAATTCTACTTCGTGGGTCAGTGCAGAAAACCTGTGGATTCTAGGAAGATATATGGTTCACCTCCCACTGGAAGAAATCACAAAAATTAACCCTAATGAAGTAAGTAATGATTAAGTACTCACCTGAATATTGGTTTTGGAATATATAAGGCTGGGTTGGTGTCATTCTTATGGCTCCAAGTACTGCTCTGGATTTCAATCACAGTACCAGTTTGAGTTCTGAGTACACACACAGAGAGAGAGAGAGAGAGAGAGAGAGAGAGAGAGAGAGAGAGAGAGAGAGAGAGAATATAGATATATCACTCATGAAAGAAAGCAAGATTCTAGCAATAATCAAATCCACAGTACTGTAATGATCTCTCCTTTTTAAAAAACAGTTCCTGAAGCTATAATAGGTCAAAACTGGCTCTCACACACTTTTATTGTTTAATAAAACAAACATTGAACAAAAGTAAGATCTCCTTAGGAAAACAAAATATAAATGTAGATATTTTATTTTTTATTTTTATTATTAAAAACAGTGTTCTGTTTAGAACACATAAGTTGTTAAATCCAATTAGCCAAGGCAACAGGTCTTATCAAGAGCATTCTAAAATGCAAGACTCTTCTTTGCTGGGCAGAGATTGAGGGAAATGGGAGCAGGGGGGGGTAGATAGGTATCATATGGAATATGAACATTTAGTGTATACTGCTGAGTTCAGTCCTGATAACACACCTTTAATCTCTCTTCTAATTAGATGAGATTGTTCATCAGTTATGACAATGCAACAAAACAGCTTGATACCGTATATGATATCACACCGGATCTTTCGCTGGCTTTCTTGGAAAGAATAAATGCATCAGGATTTGATATGAGAAACACCTCAACTCTCTATAGGCAAGTCATATTTTTCAAGGTTGTATTTTTTGCAAGTTGAGCATGGTGGTGAGGAGGAGAGAGATGAGGCTAAGTGTTTCAAGGATTGTTATCAAGTCATGCAAAAACTGTTCTCTTCTGGACAGTGTTATATGATGGGTCCTCTTATTTTTATTTTATTTCATAAAATCTATACACTGCTTGACAACAGCAGCAACCTCAACGTATTTTACAAAAAGATAAAACAAGAAAATCAAGGAAAAAAATGCACCAGTACTTTCAAACATACAAAAGTTAAAATATTAAGAATATAATTACCTTAACTTTCTAAGCACCTGGGTAGGCTCGTCTAAAGAAGAATTTGTTTTTAGCAAGTGCCGAAAAGAGTACAGTGAAGGCACCTGGTTGATATCAATAGGGATTTTCAAGTGTAGGTGCTGCCACACTAAATCATTGAGTTCTTACAAATGTGGAATGGGTATTATGTGGTATCTGTAGTGGTGCCGATTCTGCTGCTCAAAGAGATCAAGTGGCCGCATGTGGGGTAAGGTAATTTCATAGGTAAACTGGTCCTAAGTTGTCAAGGGCTTTGTATACTAATGTGGGAGAGCATTCAGCCAGCCAGTTCTCCCCTGTTATATGTTCTGAAGTGGTACAGTCCCAGAAGGGCTGTGTCATGTGATTTTTCTGGACATGTTTCTGGTACTGTTATATCGGGCAACCAATCAAAGCAAATTATTTTGACTCAAATTACAATAATTTGCTTTGATTGGTTGCCCAATATAACAGTACCACTTATATACAGTGCGTTTAGAGTATGGAAGGCACGTTGTGTGTATTATACTGTCTTATGAGCCTTAAAGGTAAAGGTAAAGGTACCCCTGACCATTAGGTCCAGTCGTAGACAACTCTGGGGTTGCGGCGCTCATCTCCCTCTATAGGCCAAGGGAGCCGGCGTTTGTCCACAGACAGTTTCCGGGTCATGTGGCCAGCATGACTAAGCCGCTTCTGGTGAACCAGAGCAGTGCACGGAAATGCCGTTTACCTTCCCGCTGGAGCGGTACCTATTTATCTACTTGCACGTTGATGTGCTTTCAAACTGCTAGGTTGGCAGGAGCAGGGACTGAGCAACGGGAGCTCATCCCATTGTGGGGATTCGAATCGCCGACCTTCAGATTGGCAAACCCGAGGCTCAGTGGTTTAGACCACAGTGTCACCTGCTGTTGTATGAGCCTTACAACATCTCTAAAAGAGAGGGCAGCATTATTAACCCCCTTTTACAGAAGTCAAACCAGGGACGTTCTGGTTTATAACTCAGTCTCTTAACTACTACACTATGCTACCCAGCTGCACTGTAGTGATGGGCATTCAGTAGGGGAAGGCTGCCAACTCACTTCCACATTCTTTCATGCAGGTTAGGCTTGCTGGTTTGTTTTTACAATAGCCTGGAACAGATGGATGCCAATGTGGCCCGGGTACTGCTTCATCAAATGATTAAATGTAACCAGCTGAGGGGTTTCCAGGCTGATGTTCAGAAGGTGGGTATAGACTTTATTCTTGCTAGAATGAAGGACTTTGGAAGTGACAGAAATTTGAGTTTAGTGTCATGTCATGATGGCCAGCCTGCTGGTCATTTGGTTCTGTAAAAGACTATCCATTCGGGCACCTGATAATTTTGGTGGCACTGGGTTCCGAATAACATGGAGTACTATGCCCAGACATGATAGTTGCCGGCAAGCCAATAATCCACCCAACAAACTGCCTAGGTTGTTACATCTCTTTCCAACTCCCTCTGGGATTTAGAATAGTATATCCTTGGATATTGTCACAGATCTTCCCCTACCAGGTGGTCGTGGTGGACTTGTTTGCAAAAATGGCCCATTTCATATCTTGCATCCTGTCCACCAAGTAAATAGCTCACTTGTTTATCAAGCATGTCTTCCACCTACATGGGCCGTCAGAAAGTATTATGTCTGATTGAGGTTCCCAGTTTACTACATGGTTCTGGCACAGCTGCTTCCATTCTACTGGATGTAGATCTTCTGCTCTCCATAGCATATCACCAACAAACCAATGGCCAGACCAAATGTACCAACACTACTCTGGAGCAATATCTCTGCTGCTCCATTAATTACTAGCAGGACAACTGGGTAGATCTATTCTCACTTGTGTAGTTTGACTACAATAACTCCCAGCAGTCTTCCACACAGCAAACATTTATTTATTTATTTATTTATTTATTTATTTATTTATTTATTTAGTGAACTACAACTGCTATGGTTCAATGTGGTGTGCAACCCAGGCCTTTATGTATTTACACGTGGTGAGAATGTCTGTTTAGAAAATATTGCTATTGATCAGAGAAACAAAGGAAAGTTAGCCTCAGAAAGCATACATGTTTTAGCTTCTGATCAGTTTCTCATCAGTCCTTTAACACACTTTTAAAAAACCTGTTTCAGCTCAAATCCCAACTTCTTGACATTGCCATGCAAAACCAGACGTTGAACGACACTCTTGGGTCACTCTCGGACGCAGTTGTGGGACTAACTATCAGCCAGTTGGAGTCTCTCTCACCTGAGGCTGTGCACAATGCTATTCCAACCTTAAACCAAGTCTCTGGATGGGCCAAAAGCCAGATTATGATTTTATCCAGCAAATACCTGATGTATGAAAAGGTACTTTGTGGGATGTTGTTGTAAAATGAATCTAAAATGAACTATTCAGAACTGCTCTGCATTGTACCCAGGCAATGCCAGGTAAAAGACTGCTAGTACAATATAAAGTGCAAGTGGCTCAAAAGCCTTCTGCCCATGGTGTGAAAAAAACAAGCTTGGAGATTTTACATATAACCTACGCATACTGTCCAAATGCGATCTTAAACTCTGTTAATCAGCTGCTGTTCAATTCTTTTGCTCTTCATGCAGGCTTTGTCGTTTCATAATGTAAGTCAAATGGGTGCTTTGGCGACTGGGATCAGCACCCAGGCATTCCGCAACATGAGTCCCAAAGAGCTCTCTCAGGTTGTCAGAGGCGCACTGGCGCAACGTGCATCAGATTTGTCACCAGCACAGCACCAAGGGATCCTCCGGAAGGTATTTGCAGATCTTTGTGTGGGAGGAGTAGAGTTGGGGGAGAAATCCAGTTCACTTGACATTTTGCACGTGGGTTTGCACTTTCCAAAACGATACACCATGGGTAGGCAAACTAAGGCCCGGGGGCCGGATGCGGCCCAATCGCCTTCTAAATCCGGCCTGTGGACGGTCCAGGAATCCGTGGACTGGAACAGCCATTGGCCTGATTCATCAGGACTCTTCTTAGCATTGCCTCTTGTGCTTCTTCTGTAGATGATCGAATCCACAGAGCTGATATCAGTGATTGCCGATATGCAGGGGGCCTTTTTTAAAGAGGTGTCACTTATTACTTTGTGGATGGAGGAAGGACTGAACTCTTCACTGGTGAAAGACAAAGAATTAAGGCCAAGTCAGGTAACTAACAACACAAATGTCTCTCAGGTATCCCCAGGGCCGGATTTAGGTTTGATGAGGCCCTAAGCTACTGACGGTAGCCCTTTATATGTCCAGCTGTCCTTTGTCAACAACAAATTGTCACTGTTTTTGTATGTTAAATATATGCTATATGGCAGGAATAGGCAAACTCCTGCCCTCCAGATGTTTGGGACTACAATTCCCATCATCCCTGATATATGGTAATCTATGGGCCTAACAGGTATCTAAAGCCATTTGTACATGTTGTCATGCAACCAGTCCATGCAGAATGTAGGCACCCTATATATAGAAATGAGCAAACCTGTGATATTTTAGGCAGCAGGCTAGCAGGCTTACATCATAGGAGCCTACACAACACAATATACTGTTGCTGTATGTAGGTTTTATTTTATTTGTTTTTTTATCTTATTTTTTGGAAATGTACATCCAGGTTTTTTCCCTTTAAATTTTTTGGGGGCCCTAAGCTTGTTTAGCTTATACGTAAATCCAGCACTGGGTATTCCTAAGTGCAGACCAGGTATGCAGAAAAATCCCAAAGCAGCTTGGCAAAAACCTGCAAGCTTCTGGGAGGTACTGAATGTCACAATGTCAGCTAAGTATAGCAAGGGAAGGAAACTGAAGTTGGGAGAGGAGACTGAAGTGATGAAAAGGAGCATTCCTTCTAGGGACTGGGGAGGCCATGCACCAATTTGTTGCAGATCCCATGTATGTGTGCAGCTAATTTGATACTTTCATTTCAAATTTCATTTCAGGCCTTGTTTCTGTATGAATTGTTGTCAAAGAAAACCCCTCCTCCCGACCTCTTAAGGTATGAGTGCAAATTTCACACTGACCCTTACCTTTCCATCCTTATGGTGCCACAATTGCAAGTATTATTATTGCTCTTTTGAGGTTCAGGTGGCTGAAATTTCTATACGCAGAGCATCACCATGGAAGTAACAGCACGCAGGAAGCAATTTTCCCTTTGTTCGTCCCACACCATTCAAGTGCATTTAACTGTTAATTTCCAAACCACAAAAAAGTCCAATTTTTAAAAAGTGGATTTGTTGAGCTGGGCAACTGAGCACTTTAATGTATTTTAATCAGTGCTTTTTTTCTGGGGGTACGCAGGGGTATGCATACCTCTAAACATTTTGTGAATCTAAGTTTGGCCTCATTGAGGGGCAGTATTTCAATATGAGTAGGAAAATGAGAGTTCCCCTAAACATTTTTTTTAGAAAAAAGCACTAATTTTAATTAAGTTATGCTATGCACTTCAGTCCCACCTACAAAATAAAGATGGTCTGGATACACTTCTCAGCACACTTCCTGAATGTTATGGGACTTACATATGAGTAGACATACATAGAATTGCACTGTAAAAGGTGCCAGGTCATGTTGGGTCATATAATTACTGTACTTAACTATCTATGCTTTCTTCAAATCAGCATCAGCCAATTGGTGAAAGGAGTAACGTGCGGTCAGCTTGAGAGTATGAGCACCATCTCTTTTTTAAACACATTCAAAGTTTTTGAAAAGAATCTTCACCTGCTGTCGCCATATCAGGTAAAATGTGAAAGCACCATAATGATTATTCTGTGTTCAACAGAAGCTAGCGCCAGGGTGGGTGGGTCTATTTCAGGCCAACACCACCTTCTGAAGCTTTTACCATAATTCTGTTACGTTTCTGCATTACTCTGAGATTTATTTATTTTTTAATGCCCTCAAAATAACGTTTATATGTTTGCCTTCTTTCAAAATATATTTGAATATGCATTTCGAAAGAAGTACGCAATTTGGTGTGCTTAAACGGACAAGACGGACAAGAATCGTGTTGCAACAATAAAAGGAATGCAAAAATCTGGTGGATAGCCAAATTTGGGTTTTGCACACTCATCTAATTGTGCTTCCAGGTGGGACTTAATTTACAAGTGAGTTGTTGAGAAATTGCAAACGGGTAATTGGCCACAGTTTGTATATGGATGTGTGACTTTGGCTGGTATGTTATGTGGATGTGGTATCATGTTATATTATGGGGGTCTGGCCCACATCTTCACAGCAGCACATTTACACATTTGTGGATATTGTGTTATGTGCTGCTATGTTATGTGGATGTCATTAAGTGCTGCTATGTTACATTGCATGAAGGTGTGGTATGGATAGGTACATCTGGATGTTGTCTGGAAGTAATGAGCAACTAACCTATCGAAGATTATAGCTGATGATGATGCTTTTTCCATTGCTCCACGACAATCACATATAGCTAAAAATGATTTAAGGATGTCTTTTTTGCAGATCAATTGTCTGGCTTGGAAATTTTGGATACTCTCCAACGCATCTGTGCCTCCCTATCTCTTATCAGTGCTTCCGTAAGTTCTCTCTCTTACACATCTATTTTAATAAAAAGCAAAGGTACCCTTGTTGGTCCATTAAAAAGCAAAAACATGAGGTTGTTGTAGGGGATTGAATGAGGTGCAGGAGAGCCATTGTATGCCACTTTGAGATTCTAGGGGGGAAAGTTGGGATATAAATGGACCACAAGCTTAACATGAGTCAACGGTGTGATGCAACAGCAAAAAAAGCTAACACTATTCTAGGCTGCATCAATAGAAGTATAGTGTCCAGATCAAGGGAGGTAATAGTACCACTATTCTGCCTTGGTCAGACCACACGTGGAGTCCTGTGTCCAGTTCTGGTTGCCACAATTTAAGAAAGATGTTGACAAGCTGGAAGGTGTGCAGAGGGTCTGGAAACTAAGCCTTATGAGGAATACTTGAAGGAGCTGAGTATGTTTAGCCTGGAAAAGAGGAGACTGAGAGGAGATATGATAGCCATCTTCAAATATCTTAAGGGTTGTCATATGGAAGAGGGAGCGCGCTTGTTTTCTCCTGCTCTTGAGGGTAGTACTCAAGGCAACTGCTTCAAGTTACAAGACAGGAGATTCTGACTAAACATTCAGAAAAACTTTCTGACAGTAAGAGCTCTTTGGCAGTGGAACAGACTCCCACGAGAGGTGGTGGACTCTCCTTCCTTGGGGGTTTTTAAGCAGAGGTGGATGGTCATCTGCCATGGATGCTTTAGCTAACATTCCTGCCTTGCAGGGGGTTGGACTAGGTTACCTTTGGGGGTCCCTTCCAACTCTACAGTTCTGTGATTCTATGAAATGCAATAAATAAATGAATGATAAATAGTTCCAAGATGGCAATGGCAGACTGAAAAAATACCTCTCAGATGCTATAGATTTCAGGTTACATTCATAGGATTCTGGGATAAAGAATAAATGGCTTCTCCACATCTATAAGCGAGTGTAAGCTTTGCTTGTCACTCAGATCTATCCCACACATTAAAGAAACACAGGGGCTCCTGGATAGACAGAGAACAGAAGTAAAGATTTCTGCCTTCTGCTGTGAAGCTACAATCCTATATATCTACACACACACCAGGGTAGGGTGCCCTTCATGTGTTGCTGGACTCCATCTCCCATCATGCCCAGTCAGCATCACCAATGGCTAGGATTGATGGGAGATGCAGTCCAGCAACATCTGGCGGAACCAGACGTTCTTCATCTCTGGGCTATAAGAACCCAATGTATGTCATACAGTGCCCTTCAAGGGAAAAGTAGGATACACTGATAAATGAATTTTAGTGTGCAGTGCTCTAAAGATCCTAGTTTCTTCTTCCCCAAAACCGACATTTTAAATCTTTCCTCTAGCGCTGAGTATCTGGAATCCATTTCAGGACCTCTCTGTGCCCCTTTTGTTACCAGCCTGGGGAAGCTTGAACTTGACCGTCTTGTTTCAAATAGGCAGAAGAAACAAGTAATTCTGCAAAAAGTGCAAGACTGCCTGGTAAGAATATGACACTATTTTGTTTCGTTAAAATGTGTATGTCCCACTTCGGGGTCTGCACAGGCTCTCCAAGTCTTTTAGGGGCAACCCCATACGAAACAACAAATTTAAAAACATAATATACAAAACAACCCAAACTAGCTTGTTGAAGCACCATCAAGCCAAACAACAAAGAAAACCGGGAATGAAGCTGGGAGAAAGGAACTCAACATAATACCCAGAGGAAAGAAAACCTTAGGTTTTCTTAACTGTTTTTAATGGTTGTTTTCTCTATGTTCTTCAGAAGTCATTCCATCTTGTAGCTTGAACACAGTCACACACCCACCCCAGCACTGGCTTCTTTATTTCAGAACGGCTCGGCCATCGATGAATATGACATTGACTTGCTTGGAAATCTCATTTGCCATCTACCACCGGAGTTTATTTGTGAGGGAATCTCGCGGGAAGCGATGGCAACAGCCCTTCACCGGTTCGGACTATGCCATCATCTCAGCGATGATCAGAAGACAGAAATCAAGCGCAGACTTATTGAATTGCACAGGTAAGAGAATAATCTGAGAGGGTTTTGCTCTGAATCTTCATGTAAAGGTAAAGGGACCCCTGACCATTAGGTCCAGTTGTGACCGACTCTGGGGCTGCTGCGCTCATCTTGCTCTATAGGCCGAGGGAGCCGGCGTTTGTCCACAGACAGCTTCCGGGTCATGTGACCAGCATGACTGAGCTGCTTCTGGCGAACCAGAGCAGCACATGGAAACGCCGTTTACCTTCCCGCCGGAGCAGTACCTATTTATCTACTTGCACTTTGACGTGCTTTCAAACTGCTAGGTTGGCAGGAGCAGGGACCGAGCAATGGGAGCTCACCCCGTCGTGGGAATTCGAACTGCCGACCTTCTGATCGGCAAGTCCTAGGCTTTGTGGTTTAACCCACAGCACCCCCCGCGTCCCGAATCTTCATGTAGCAGCATATAAATCAGTCTGACACTTAAAAAAATTAATTCTGTTGTATTCATTTAACAATACACAGTATATAACCATTAATGACAAAGGGCTTTCACCTTAAAGTTGATCACTTTCTTCAATCAGGACACAGGAGAATCTCACAATTTACAGTAGAGGCATGCGTGGAAGTGGTGTCCATTGACCACAGGTCTAAGTAATAATTTTAAAAGATCTTATGTAAAGAAAGCAACAAAAGGGCATTTTTGCATAGATATTGGCTGTGTTCCAGCATATGGATTTTATTGGTACATTTGCTACATCATTTATTTCGGCATTGTGGCACGCTCTGAGATTTCTTTGTTCACATCATATTCCAAAATGTATTTCCAAGTTCCCCAAGAAACTGGACAGCTGAAACCACGCGGGACGTTGGATCATTCGTAGCCCTTTTGCCAAAAGCTGAATTAAGCATCCTCGTGGAAAAGGTACTGTCAGAATTCTTGCTGGGGTGTGTGTGGAGTGCTTCTGTTCTCAATTCCAGCTAGCCAGTGGTGACCTTTTCCAGGATATGCCATTCCATTCCCCCTCCCCTCTTCTTTTCATCCCCTTCCCCAACAGGCAGTGTTCTATAGCCACTGAGCAAGTTCTGTCCTCACTGGCCTGTCCCACCCCCCCGTACTTCAGAAAACCTTGGGGTTTCACCCAAGGCTGCTACTTCCTTTGAGAACACTTTGCCACACACTTGTGTTTCAATTGTGTCATTTTGGCTTCCGAAGGACCCACACTCAGATGAGTTCACTTAATAGTATATATAGAGTCCTTGCAAGATGCAACATTTGCCTTGAAAATAAAAAATACTTGCCTTTTTATTGTAATAAAATGATACATAGTGCAGAGAGAGCGGATAGAGGTATGTACCGTATTTTTTGCTCTATAAGACTCACTTTTTCCCTCCTAAAAAGTAAGGGGAAATGTGTGTGCATCTTATGGAGCGAATGCAGGCTGCGCAGCTATCCCAGAAGCCAGAACAGCAAGAGGGATTGCTGCTTTCACTGCACAGCAATCCCGCTTGCTGTTCTGGCTTCTGAGATTCAGAATATTTTTTTTCTTGTTTTCCTCCTCCAAATACTTGTGGTTTGGTGCGTCTTATAGAGCGAAAAATACGGTAGTTCCCCCCCCCCTCTCTCTCTCTCGAACTGCATTAGAACTTGTGGGGGATTACCTAACAAAATGAGTGGGCAATAGATTTGGGATTGACAGTAAGGAGTTGCTGCTTCCCATAGCACATCATTTACTTGTGGAATTCACTGAATTTGGATGTAGCGATGGTGGCTGGCTTAGATGGTTTTAAAAGGGGGTGAGACAAATTCATGGCTATTAATCATGACAAGCTGGATCTGCAACAAAATGTTGCAGCGTATTGCTATCTAGGGTGGCCTAATGCAAAAGAAGACAGAATATATTGGCAGAATATGTTGTTTCAGCCTTCACCTTGCATGATAATAATAACCATCTTTAGTTTGTCCCTCCCTCTCCTTAAAGTTTCCTGATATCATCTCGGAAATAGCATCAAAAATGACTGGGCCAGTTCTGCCAACTGAGGAGCTGCTCTTGGCTCAATTTGAATCTATCCACAACTCCAGCATCCCAGGGACAACACCTGATTCGACTTCTGGTAGGTAGAATGCACTGCTGGCTTTGTATAGCAGAAAAAAGTTGCTGCTGAGTTTGGCTTTGTTTGTCTGTTGTCTCAAATGAATATTTATACAGTGGTACCTTGGTTCTCAAACTTAATCCATTCCGGAAGTCCGTTCCAAAACCAAAGCATTCCAAAACCAAGGCACACTTTCCCATAGAAAGTAATGCAAAAAACAACCCCTAAAACAGCAATCTAACATGGATTTTACTATCTAATAAGACCATTGATCCATAAAATGAAAGCAATAATGTACTGCAGTCACACAACCAACCAATCAGTAGCTGAACTGGGTTCCACACAGTCACAAAAACAAAAAAAGAGCCACAAAAACGCAAAATAAATAGCAAAAACAGACAGACCTCAGCTTAACATTCAAAACAGAAGTGTGGCACTCAGAACAGAAGCATAACACTCAAAATGGAGCACGTTCGGCTTCCAAAAAAAGTTCACAAACTGGAACACTTACTTCCAGGTTTGCAGTGTTTGGGTTCCAAGTTGTTTGAGTACCAAGGCGTTTGAGAACCACTGTACTAGGTTTCGTAAAGAAAAACAGAAAGCAAGGAGAAGTGGCTTGCCAGGTGGGGAGAAGCTGCAGTATTGGCCTCCCAGCAGGTGGGGCGCTGTTGCTTACTGAGAGGGGTGAGACAGCAGGCAGGTCAGTGAGAAACCAACACTGACAAATTTGTCCATCCTTCCTCTTCATGCGTATTGTTTACATCAAAGACAGAGGATGTGGAGTAATCCCCCTTTTGCTTCTAAAAATGTGAAACAATTCCAGTTTGACGGATGATGAATGGATTTTTGCTAGTACGACATCAGATATACTGTTTGTTTATTACTGACCCTCCCTCCATTGGCGCAGCAGACACAATCTTGTTAGAATGTTTTGCTGGCTTCTGTAGTTCTGTTTGATTGAAGCAAATCCTTCCTTTCGCTTCCGTTCCAAGTACAAATCTCTTTGGTACATCCTCGCTGTAATTTGCTTGGTGGGGGGAAATTCAGCTCCTCATCAGCATCTGTGATGTTCTACTTTATTACAGGAGATAGCCCAATGCAAAGTTGCTTTCTTTTTTAGGTAAAATTGCAAAGCCACACTTTTCTAAGGGCTTGGACAGACGTTAACTGATCTTTTCTTTTTTAAAAAAAGATATTGGCTGATGCATCCCAGTAAGTGCTAGTGCTTGGAAGCTTTTTAAGCTCAAGGGCCACATTCCCTTTAGGGCAAGCTTCTGGGGGCCATATGCAAGTGGTAGGTGAGACCAGAGGCAAAAGTGAGAGGAGAAAGGACTGCAAATTTTACCTTTTTACAGTAGCCCAGTTTTTACACACAAACACGCACGCACGCATGCACACACACACACGCACACACACACACTTCTTCATCTTCCATGCAGGCAAGCATTATCAGAGTGTAAGGATACGTTTCCAGCCAGACAAAAATGTTGAAGTACATTACAAAGCTGGACCACTGAAGGGTGTGACTTGGACAGAGGGTGTATTGCAGTTATAAATATTGCATTTTTGGAAGCATTAGGATAAATGAAAACTGACTCATTGAAATAAAAATTGTCCAGTGTAAAAAATATGGTTCAAAAGCTTTCCTAATGGAACTTGTTCCAAAACAGACACTCAAAACGACGTTACATCCAAATAGTTGCATAATATCATGTGCTTGCCCAAGCAAAGGTACAGCATCATAGAAATATGAAATTACTTCATCCAGAACTGAAAAACCAAAGCTCTGTCCCTCTGCACACAGCCTGCATTCCAGCCTGAGGCTGAGTTCCTGGAGAGGGAGTCATTAGCACAGAACAAAGACTGACTTTAGATCAGATGAGAAGGATATTCAGTTGCAAATCTCCATTTTGTGTGAGTTGAACACCTCACGACAGAGGAGCAGAGATAGGTACATTCTTAGTTAATTATCAGTTTGTAAGGGTCTCTGCTGCCCTTGCTTAGCTTCAATCACTCATGCCGCCTTGCCCCTGTGGTTGAGGGGGCCAGGGTTGAGCCGCATCAGCATGCCATGCGTGCACACACCCCAAGCATGCACGCATGATGTCAGCACGCCCTGCAGTGCGCTCACATACCCCATGGCGTGCTGATGTCCCTTGCACATGACACAGTGTCACTTGTGCACAACCACCGCGGAACTTTGAGGGGGCCCAGCCCCTTATTGAAATTTTCGGGGGGGGCTGGCCCCCTAGCTCCCCTCCTACTTGGCATGCCTGGCTTCAATGGACTTTTACAATGTTACACCTTGTGCAATACACATACAAAGTTATTTTCCATTTCAATGTACAATTATACTTAATGGTGTGGCCTGGGGAGAGTCCCAAGGGCCAGGTAGGGAAGCCTGGAGGGCCAAATTTCCCCCTAGGCCAGAGGTCACCCATTCCTGGCCTAAGCTATTTCAGCCTAACTTACTCAATGTAGGCAATAGCTGAAATCCAAATGCACTTGGGATATCCAAGGCAAAAACTCTCGCACATGGAGCCCTGTAACAGGAAGTTTAAGGTGATGAGCCCCTCTCTCCCCCTAGAGAAATAGAAGCGTCAAATGAAACATCTGCACTGTGGTAGTAACCTGCCTTGTAATGGAATTTGTTGCTGCCCCCCACCGCCTGCCCAACATGGCAGTAATCTTGCAAAAGATTAGCATTACGATCTAATTACCGCTTAGCATTACAGTCAATGAGTTTGTGTCGGTGATTAACCTCTCTGCGAATATATCTTCTTCGGTACCAGATTGCGCAGACGTCATGGCACCTTCCTCAGAGGAGATTATGAAATTATCAGGAGCCAACATGTTCTGGTCAGCTCAAGAGCTGGCCTGTATGGATCCAGGCACTTTCGCCAAGACTGTGGAATACCTTGGCTCTGTGGTCCGTTTCGATACTTCTCAGCTTGCTGCACTGAAAGAGAAAGCTAAGGAGGTAGCTATGAAGCGTTGTTTTTTTACCAAACTTCCTTAGATGTGCATTTACTTGAGCTTGAGGGTGGTTAGTGGGGTCGAGTGATTCCCGCTTTGAGCTGCAGATGTATCATAAAATACTGTTACATAAAATACCCCCAATCTCTGCTGAGCAGCAGCAAGATTCCACGGGGCTTCCTGGCGCTAACCCAGGGTTGTGTTTCCGTTGGAGAAATTGAGGCACACCAGAGTCTAGCGTCTTTGGGAGATATGATTTATTGGGCACATATTTATGCCTAAAGCTTTTAGTGGAGAGAGGGTGCAATGGCGCATTGGCCCTCTCTCTCCCTAGCACCGCTGCGCCAGGCCTCTGTTTCCCTTTCTCTTAGGTAAAATCCCCAGTGGAGAATGAATCACGAGCGACAGTGGGTTTTTCTTTTGGGAAAACAGGTTGTAAACAAACTTAATTATAACAGATGTAAGCAAGGAGTTTTGGTTCTTCTTCTTCCACAGAAATGGAACAAGCAGGGCTGTTGCTTTTTATTAAAACGTATACTGTCTCAAGTTATAGGCTGTATGCTGTTCAGGCTTAAGGTTACTTTCTTCCATAGATCAGACTTCTCCACACACACTTCAGGAACTTAGGTTTTTAACTGGGCTGTTTCCCTTACAGACCCCCAAATCCTCCTTGGCCTCGGAATCACTACTGCCCTTTCCTGTCAGAGTATTCCCTCTGATGATCCTTTTTCCTGTGAACATGGTGTAGGACTGTGTCTTGTCTATTTTTAACAGTGTTCTGGAGATTCAGAACCTTAGAGCATATACTGAGAGTTCTCGGCTCTCCTCAGCTCTACCACCTGTCAGAACAACAAACCCTCCTGACAGAATCCCCCTCACAGACCCCATGAATCTCTCCCACAGTCTCTCACTCCCCTCCCAAGATTCATGGGGTCCATAGCAGCAGCCAGCCATCACTCCCAGTCTCTCGGTGCAGCCTCCTCCAGCCAGTGCCAAGATGATTCTGCCTCCTTGCTCCTCCTTGTTCCCAAAACACCTTTAAATTTCAAAAAGGACAATTTTTCCTGTGACATCACATCACCCCATCAGCTTGGCAGCCTCCCAAACCTCCTGTCTCTGTCCACTCCTCGCAACAGGCGGGGAATGATAGCTATTGCCCTTAATGGCTCCCCATTGATCCTTAATTGTTTTGAAGTTAGCTAGCCTGGCCTGGAATTTCTTGTCTGTCCCAGTTCTGCTTGTATTGTCCCTTCATATCCCAAATATTATCTGATTACTACCGTTTATTCATTTCTGCAATTTCCTAACAGACTCTGGTATCCTAGATCTATGACAATAGGTTGAATGTTGGCTTAAGGCCAAACTAGGGCTGGATCTACACCCAGGGGGAAAAGCACACTATAAATAAGTCATAAATTAAATTGTTATAACAAAAGAAAAAGAAAAACTCTATGTAAAATCGTATAGACAAAGTTTTGTGCTCTACAGCACCATCTGGTGATGCATATTTATAACACACTTATAGCGTAACATGAATAATGTAGCTGAGTCCTCGATGGGGAAGGGCTGTAGCTCAGTGGTAGAATATCTGCCTTGCATGCAGAAGGTCATAAGTTCAATCCCCAGCATCTCCAACAGTTTTTAAAATATTTGTGATCTGTCTCAGAACAGATTACACTCCCATGTGAATTTGGAGTTGCATGAATTTGGAGTTGCATGTATAGGAGAAATTTGCACTAAAATGCTGGTGACTTTTCATGAGGATTTTAAAAAATCACAAATTAACACGGAAATGTGGAGAGCTGGATTTAAGATTGGAAAGATGAGAAACAGAGAGAAACCAACACTGACATATTCACGCATCTCTAACTGGCAGTGTGAAGGTCCTAGATGGGGTGTCCTAATCTTCCTCCTCTGAGGAAACCACAGATTCCCAGGGCTGCACAGTGCTTACAATCTGACAGTTTCTGCTCCCACCCCAACGAAATAAAAAAAGCCAGTGGCTGCCACCATTTACATGCGGGGAGGAACGCTGCAACCATAGAACAAGCCAAAGCACTTCAATCTTAACAACAAGATTGATCCGATGATTTGCTGTCATGAGTCAAAAGCTGCTTGCTGAGTTTTTTTTGAAAAAAATTCCTTAGAGGGAGATCTCTCCAGCCCATAGAAATTACCATCAAGATTAGCATGCACCAGCTGTGCTCAGCTGGAAGATACGTGCTTACTTCTGTAATGTACTAAACCATGCATAATCCTTCAGGCAGCAGGTATTTTTAGCAAAACTACATTGTTAAGCTCAAACCAAAAGACAGCCATAGCTCTGAAATAATTTTTGCAGGAGAACTCGTTTTGTGTTTTTAATATTATTATTACAGGTTTTTTTAAAAAATATATAATACAAAAACAATTATACACACACACCTCCCCAAATATCAAATAAAAGGGGCATGTGTGCATAATTGACATGTTAAATTCTTAGCAGTTTTCATCAGATATTTCAAAAGATGTAGATTTCTTGTTATATTCTTAGAATAAATTCCATTCATGTTTCATATGTCAACCCAGCAAATAGGAGTAACCGTTGTTTTTATTTTATTTTATTTTATTTTATTTTTATAAAAACTAATGTTACTTGCTTTACCCCTTATGTGTGGCTGTGATCTTTGTTTACTTTATGCCGTATTATTGCTTTTAAATGATAATTTGTTTTTAAAAAGTTATCTTTTAAAGAAGTGAGGTGTCACACCTTCTCCCCTGGGAGAATTCCTGGCTAACCCCAATATATTGTTGTTGTTGTTTTAAAGTCTTGGGGCCCCCTGACAAGCTGGAAGAGCTACCACATAGTTTCCCTTGGGCACATTGCTGCAGTGCTAAATGAGACTGAAATTGGAATGCTGGATTTGGGTTCTATTGATACCGTTGTGGCACTCAGCCAGCAAACAGAATGGAGCCCTACGCAGGTGAGTGTGTCCAATTGGTGAATCCACTGTAGGTTGGTTGCCATCAGTGATGGATTTATGTGTAAGCTAAACAAGCTATAGCAGGGGTCAGCAAACTTTTTCAGCAGGGGGCCGGTCCACTGTCCCTCAGACCTTGTTGGGGGCCGGACTATATTTTGAAGGGGGAAAAAATATGAACGAATTCCTATGCCCCACAAATAACCCAGAGATGCATTTTAAATAAAAGCACACATTCTACTCTTGTAAAAACACCAGGCAGGCCCCACAAATAACCCAGAGATGCATTTTAAATAAAAGGACACATTCTACTCATGTAAAAACATGCTGATTCCTGGACCACGGGCCGGATTTAGAAGGTGATGGGCCGGATCTGGACCCGGGCCTTAGTTTGCCTACCCATGAGCTATAGCTTAGGGCCCCACTCTCTTGGGGGGGCCAAAAAAATTTAAAGAGAAAAAAACCCTGCATGTACATTTCCAAAATATAAGATAAAAAAACAAAATAAAACCTACCTACAGTAACAGCGTTTTGTTTTGTGTAGGCTCCTATGATGCAAGTAATGGGCCCCGCCTGCTAGCCTGCTCCCTAAAATATCACTGGTTTGCTCATTTCTATATATAGGGTGCCTACATTCTGCATGGACTGGTTGCAAGGCAATATGTGCAAATGGCTTTAGATACCTATTAGGTCCATAAATTACCACAGAACAAATATTCAACACAAAAAACAGTGACGATTTGTTTTTGACAAAGGACAGCTGGACATATAACGGGCCCCATTACCTTCAGTACAGTAGCTTAGGGCCTCATCAAACCTAAATCTGGCCCTGGTTGCCATGTAGAAAAACTGGCAGCAGATTGGGAACGGGCGGGGGGGGGGGTTGGCTTCTCCTTTGCTGAGCCAGAGATGTTAGCACATTCCTAGCTAGTGGCTCTTCCCACTCTACAGCACCTCCATGTGGCAGAAAGGGCTGGGAAGGGCGACATTGCAAAATCTCCCACCGCATCCCAAAGGTTCCAGCTTCTAGATCACTTGTTTCATTTTATTGCTTTGATTTAAGAAAGTGTATATACCAAACTGCGGGAGGCAGTGGAAGACAGGAGTGCCTGGCGGACACGACTAAACGACTAAACAACAACAATATACCTTTAAATGACAGAAACTCCCCAAGCAGTTTATAAAGAACAGTGTACAAAAGCAAAAATTGGGAATTCACCCCAAGTGTCAGAAAAGGTTATTTACGTGTAAAACAACTGCGGCCCGTGTTTTGTTAGCCCCAAAATGGAAAACGAGCGAGGTCCCAACCAAAGAAGAATGGAAACTTAAGTTGACAGACTATGCACAACTTGCAGGCTTCAGATATAGAATAAGAGAAGGAGAAGAACATACGTTTAGAGAGGGTTGCAAAATGTTTATTGAATATATGGAAAATAGTTGTGTACAGCTGAAAATGCTGGCAGCGTTAAGATAAATTCAACAGTGTGAATATGTTTTGATGGATGTAATAATGGAAAACTGATTGGTATAGTTTTTGTAAAATATGCAGGGATATAAGATATGTAAAGTGAGCCATGGAAAGAGAAGAAGGGAAGTCATTGATATCTTAAGTATGTAAAATGTTTATTTGAAATTGAAAAACACGTTTACATTTGAAAACTATCAAAATTTAAATAAAACCAGCCATTTTAGAAAGAGTAGCACATAATAAAACAACATAATAGAATGCATGTTAAAATTTCGTGCCTAGGTAGGCATTTAAATGGGCACCGAAAATGATACAATGAAGGCGCCTTATGCATATAAATGGGCAAGAAGTTCCAGTGTGTAGATTCTGCTGCATCGAAGGATTGATTCCTTGCAAGTTCGGAATGACCATTATGTGGCACTTGTAAAAGTGCCAGCTCCACAGATCAAAGGGGGCAAGAAACTATATATTTGGTAAGGCAATCCTTCAAGTAAAGTGGTCCCAGACCTCTGGGACTAGCTTAAAAAGATCCTTTAAGTAAACTGCTTCTTTGCCACGGTGACATCCTATAGTTTGATTCATGGACAATATTTGACTAGAACATGCATTGTCAGTTCAAAGAAGTTCTTTTTCACTTTCAATGCAAAAGCCACTTTTATCATTATTTTTGTGTGCAAACATTCTGATTCTATGATAATCAGTTGCATCATAGCTTCCTGGAGTGCAGAGTCTTGTTACCTTCTAATTTAACCGCTTTTAACTGAGTTAGATCTTCATTGTGTTTGTTTTTTAGGCCAGGTCTATTTTACAGGGCTTTCTGGAAGACTCAGGTCAAGGAATGGACACCCTGAAAAGCTTTGATTTGGCTGGACTAGGCCATAATCTTTGTGCTCTGAACTCCACAGAGATCGAATCTATAAATGCAGTTGAGTTCAGGTACAGCACCACATTTCTTCTATTGACAATACACTTACGAAAGATAAATTAGAAAAAAGTTAATGTTGTGTGGCTTTTATTGTGATCTCTGATTTTATTTTGCATGTTGAGCTAATTTTTTTAAAAAGTTGCTTAGAGACTCTTCATGTAGCAAGCAACTAATAAACTGAATAAATAAATAATAATATTAACAGTAAAAGTCATAAACTTTTCTGAAAAATGTTCCTTACAAAAAATAAATAAATCCCCAGGCTTACAATAAAGAGTACTAAAACAGAATACAGTTAAAACCAATGTGTGAAATACTAATAGTATTAGCAACAGTAGTAAAAGCATATTAGCTCGAAAGCTAGCAGCTCTGAGGGCCTTCTGGCAGTTCCCTCACTGCGAGAAGTGAGGTTACAGGGAACCAGGCAGAGGGCTTTCTTGGTAGTGGCACCTGCCCTATGGAACGCACTTCCATCAGATGTCAAGGAAATAAACAACTATCTGACTTTTAGAAGACATCTGAAAGCAGCCCTGTTTAGGGAAGTTTTTAATGTTTGGTCGTGTTTTTAATATTCTGTTGGGAGCTGCTTGGGGTATGTATGTATGTATGTATGTATGTATGTATGAATGAATTAATGAATAAGTAAATAAATAAATAAATAAATATCATTAAGAAACCCTAACAGTTAAACATTAAAAGGTCTTGGGACTACTGGAAATACGTATGTTGTGTGAAATACGTACGTTTGTGTGCAACAGAGAACTGAATTATGGAATTCGCTCCAACAACAAGCAGTGATGGCCACCAACTTGGATAACTTTAAAAGAGGATTTGACAAATCCATGGAGGACAAGGCTAATAGCCATGATGTGTATTGTTCTACCTCTGTTGTGGCAGGCAGTCTGCCTTGCATTGCCAGTTTCTGCAAATCACAAGCGAGGGAGAGGACTGTGGCACTCAAGTCTTGCTTATGAGCTTCCCATTGAGGCATCTGACTGACCACTGTGAGAGCAGGGATGCAGGACTAGATGGGCCTTTGGCCTGACCCAACAGGGCTAGGGTTGCCAGACCTCCAGTCTCGCCTGAAGTCTCCAGGTTTGGCTGGTCCCCTCCAAGTGACGGATGGGGAGCTTGAATCTACAGGTGGGCAAGATTCCCTTCGAAGCTTCAGCCCATCAGGGGCTGGCTGCAAATTATAGCGTAGGTACACTTTGGGGTGTCTGCCTTCCTCTGCTCCCTTCTCTCAATTAACCTCCATCTCGTGGGGTTGCCCTATGACGTCACCGAGGAATGCCTTCATGACATCATCACCAGGGACCACCCCAAAGTCCCAGGTTTGGGCCCTGCAATCTCAGGGTCTGCGATACTCCTGATCTGAGAACCCTAAGCAGGGCTTTTCTTATGTTAAGCTATGAATCATGAACTAGTGCCAGATGCTAGCCCACTCAAAAAGAAAGAAAGAAAGTGCAAATAATTGCCTTGATCAACATATTAAATATTATTTGCTATCTCATCTTTTTTCATTTGATATCCGGCTCATGCACAGAGCAGCTTCACACATGGCTTCTTCCGCCGCCCCACGAGTGTCAAAATTTTCAGGTGATAATTGCACATGTATATATGGAAGCCGTGGGAAGCAGCAAAACAGATACTCATCGTGCAAACGAACGTGATATTATTATGATTCCTTACAGCTGTCTAGGAAGAATCTCATGCATGAAGCGCCACTAAGTCTACTTTAATATTCAGGCTTTTCCAACTGTGTAAAATTACAGTCCCCTTTTTACCCTTTCTGCAGTGCTGTTGTTTCAAGAATTGGCTCTCTGCCATGCAGCACAAACGTTCTGAAAGAGTTTAAGAAGAAAGCAGAGTCTGTGTTTGGAATTGCTACAGGGTGGGACAGATCTATCCTGCAGGAGATTGGCAACATTGCAGGTAAGGAGGCTCGCATCCGTATCAAGGATGCTCTAAGAAATGTGGTCCACCTTGTACCCTATATCTCTGAATCAGAAGATGGAAGGGAAAATAGGGAAAAGATGAATTAAGATTCCTGGAGCATAACAACTGCTCGCCTGTATCTGATCACCATTAACCTTAGATCCAATATTGATGGGATGTTGTGCTGGCCTACAATGTAACCAAGTTAGGAGCAATTAACCCCATTGAAATAAAAGAGTTTTAAAGTGCAATCCTATGCATGTCTGCTTGAAATATGTTCCATTGTGTTCAATGGGACATGTGTCAGGGTGAGTATGGGATGTATCCAACTAAGTTTACTCAGCTGGGATAGCTCAGTCGGAAGAGCATGAGACTCTTAATCTGAAGGTCATGGGTTTGAGCCCAACGTTGGGCAAAATATTCCTGCATTGCATGGGGTTGGACTAGATGACCCCCGTTGTCCCTTCGAACTCCACAAATTCTATTATTCTGAGTAGACCCACTGAAATGAATGAACCTAACTTAGTCACATATATTAATTTCAGTGTGTCTGCTCTGAGTTGGACTGCTGTTGGATACAACCCTATGGGTTGTGTCATTCCTTCTGAATAGACCCATTGAAATGAATGGGCAGGACTCACTTGTGTTCATTAACTTCAGTGGGCCTACTCTGAGCATGGCTAACATTGGCAACTATGCTATGGCGGATTGTGCGATGTTGGCTTATAATATGTGTGGCACAGCTTATTTATATGTTCCTTATATGGATGTTTTGGGAGATGGGTAAGAACACAAGCAGAAATGGCAACTTTTGCCCTTAAAACACAAACAAAAGGAAAAAGAAAATTGGATTAATAAGGTGCACTTTTACAAGGGCTGCGTATCGAACTTTTCATTTAACTGCAGAGAAGCGCCTTGTTTTCTTAAAGGCCTGATTTCCCAGAGGTGTCTGAAAACATTTTAGAATCAAATATTGATCAGCTAAAGCATACAGAGGCTCTGAAATGTACGTTTGCCCCAAATTCAGCCTAATCCACCGTGGTGTGAACTAAGTAAGCTGCATTCTGATCTCTTTTTCTCACTCTCTCAATCTTTTCCTCTCTCTCTAGCTGGCTTAAATGGGGAAGAATTAAAAGCTCTTGATAAAGAATTGATGCCCTATTTCCATCCAACAGCAATAAAATATATCCCTGATGAAATCTTCAAAGTAAGTGTTGTGGATGTTTTGATTCTTTCCCCATTTGCTTCTGCTTTGTTATAAACGGTGACGTGAATGCGTATCTTCATTCGGAGAACACTTTGAAGGGCTTCTTCTTAAGTCGCTAGAAATAGTAAAGTAGGGTGTAGTGGCGGGGTGGAGAAGCTTTGGCCCTCCAGATGCTGCTGCACTACAACTCCCATCACCCCTGAGTATTGGCCATGCTTGCTGGGGCTGATGGGAGTTGTAGTCCAACAACACAGGGTGGGGCAAAGGTTTCATACACCCGGTTAGAGTTTCAGGAGACTAGGGTCTGAATCCCCATTTTGCCACAAAGCTTACTGTGCGACCTCGGGCCAATTATTACGTCTTAGCCCAACCTACCTGACAGTAAAAGGGCAGCGTTAACAAATAGTCAATTATTGGATAACAATGGCCATGTTCCAGCAAAGCTGATATCTCTCTATACAATTGCATTTACTCCGTGGTGAAGCTAAGGACATAAAAGAGTTCCCCTGGGGTTTGCAGCATATAGCTTGTGCATGCTGGATTTTCTAAGTCCAGTGAATGATAGCAATGTGTTATGCACATAACATGAAGTAGAGATTGAGGAGATTTTCATTTACTCTGCGTTATAAAAGCGAACCCGATGTAATTTGAAATTCCTGGACTTATACACAGGTCAGAACACGGTTAAGCAGGATCCACAGGCAAGTCGCAAGGCCATCCCAGGTGGGTCACAGCAAAGCTGTTGCCACCATATTGGTCTCTAGCTAAGGCTCATCAGACCACTGATAGTCCATTAATCCCGTCATTGGGGTTCCATATATGTAGCAGAGCTATTTCACTAAACATTGACGTCACCCCCTCTCCACCATGTTGCTTGTTGATTTTTTAACCAAAGAGAAATAGCTTTGTGATGCAACCTCTACTGCAAGGGTTGTTGTTTGAGAAAGCCCAAAAAAAGCTCCTTTCCTCTTGATGAAAGTCAATATCTGGGCTCTCTCATCCTTTTTATTTTTGCAAACTCTAAATGGGGAAAGAGAATTTTTTTGAAAGACGAAGAACGTTCTACAAAATCAAGGAGAACTCAGAGGTGCTATTATAGGTGTCAGTCGCACAAATTGCCATCTTTGTTCTACGTGGAAAGATAATTACTGTGCAATTATAACAGTAGCCGGTTTTCAAAGAAGGCTTAATAATATGGCCTCACTCGACAGATTATTTTGCACCTGAAGAAAAGATCCGACAGCCGAGGCAGTCGATGACATCTCTTCGGTTTTGTGGATCACATTGATTGCATCATTGTTTTTCCAGTGTAACATTTTGCAAGCACAAATGAAGACAGACGGTTGACTCTGAAGCTGCTGATGTGAAACGATGGAGCAGAAACCGCTAGGAGGATAAATGGTCATATATGGGAGATTGCTTGGTGCAGGTGTATTGTCTTCACTAGCTCCTGCATCTGGTTTGCCATCACACACCAGCAAGATACACAACCTTCTATGTTGTATAGATGAAAATACAGATACTCCTGGATTCTTGTGATCATACACACGATAGATAGATAGATAGATAGATAGATAGATAGATAGATGATAGATAGATAGGAAGGATTTTCAGGAATAATTAAATACATAAGCAGAGGATGTTATCTGTTCAATAAAGTATGTTGATATAACTGCATTACACTGTTATATTTCCCTCACTCAGCAAACAAACATACACAGAACCACTAACAAATTAACTAAATGAAACAAACTAAATCCCTCCAATGTTGGTCATGTCCATTTATTTCAATGGGTCTACTTTGAGTAGGGTAATACTGGTTGCAACTCTTCCTCAAAGTTGTTCAAGGTAGCATACCAGCTTAATCCCCTCTCCATTTTATCTAGTTCAGCACATGAACCGCTACCCCACACTGGCTCCTATGTGCTGTGCTGTATACTGAATGCATTTGCTCTGCAATGCCCTGTGTGCTGCTCACTTTTCAATCACCTGGTGCTCCTGTACAGGAAAACCCTTCACAAGTGCTGATGTGGCATAGTGGTCAGAGTGCTGGACTAGGACCTGGCAGACCAGGGTTCAAATCCCCACTCAGCCATGAAGCACACTGTGTGACCTCAGGCCAGTCACTGCCTCTCAGCCTAACCTCCCTCACAGGGTTGTTGTGGGGGGTTAAATGAGGAGGGGGAGAACCATGCACACTAGCTCCTTGGAGAACAAAGTTGAGATAGAAACACAATAAATAAACAACATGAAAATGTGGTTTTGCTTTGTCCAGGAGCTGTCCCCAGATCAAATAGCAAACCTTGGTCCTGAAAATGCTGCCGTGGTGACAGAGTTGCAGCGTCAGCATCTCAATGGATTGCAGCTTCAGAGTCTTCAGCTGGCGATGGATGGAGCCAGAACAAACATCCAGGAGTTTCCTCTCCATGAGAGCACGGTCAGACCGACATACACATCAGTTCAGAACAGTGAGTTAAAAATAATAACTCTCAGGCCATATTCATGTTGTTGCATGTATCCCAGTCACTGAGCACTGAGAGGGGTTCAAGCACTATGTTTGGTTTCCTTGGAATGAAGGTCAGTGGAGACAGTGTTGTCTTTAGGATATATGGGTTTCTTAACACAAATATGCAACCTGAGTACAGGATGGAGGAGCTCACAGCATTAGTACTCCAGGAGGCTTCGCTTCCCCTTTAGGTTCCCAGCAAGATCATTGGGTGACACCTGGCTTGAGAGCAGTACATGTGAAAAGGATCTAGGAGTCTTGGTTGACCACAAACTTGATATGAGCCAACAGTGTGATGCGGCAGCTAAAAAAACCAATGCAATTCTGGGCTGCATCAATAGGAGTATAGCATCTAGATCAAGGGAAGTAATAGTGCCCCTGTATTCTGCTCTGGTCAGACCTCACCTGGAGTACTGTGTCCAGTTCTGGGCGCCACAGTTCAAGAAGGACACTGACAAACTGGAACGTGTCCAGAGGAGGGCAACCAAAATGGTCAAAGGCCTGGAAACGATGCCTTATGAGGAACGGCTAAGGGAGCTGGGCATGTTTAGCCTGGAGAAGAGGAGGTTAAGGGGTGATATGATAGCCATGTTCAAATATATAAAAGGATGTCACATAGAGGAGGGAGAAAGGTTGTTTTCTGCTGCTCCAGAGAAGCGGACACGGAGCAATGGATCCAAACTGCAGGAAAGAAGATTCCACCTAAACATTAGGAAGAACTTCCTGACAGTAAGAGCTGTTTGACAGTGGAATTTGCTGCCAAGGAGTGTGGTGGAGTCTCCTTCTTTGGAGGTCTTTAAGCAGAGGCTTGACAACCATATGTCAGGAGTGCTCTGATGGTGTTTCCTGCTTGGCAGGGGGTTGGACTCGATGGCCCTTGTGGTCTCTTCCAACTCTATGATTCTATGATCAAGCCATAGCTTAAGGTCCATCACAGAGCAAGACAAACCTCTGTGTCTCCAGCTTCCAGCAGTAGCCAAATCTCACACACAAAAATTCCTGCTTGCTCTATTGTTCTTCATCCTAGAATGACATGTCATCCAGCCAGGCGAGATGGGAAAAGGCCCACCCGTTCGTCTTTATGGCAACAGGACGACCTCTTTGGACATGTAAATGGCAGTACTTAATTGGACAGCTAAGGCTATGGCTTCCAACTCACTGGATGCAGAATCACAGGCCCAGAAGGGACCCACAGGTGTCACCCAGACTGAAGCCCCACATAAAGCCCTATAACATTAAGTTACATCCTTGGTCCACTGACATCTACTTTCTTTGACACTAAGAAAAGGAGCAGGCCAAAGGCCCATTTAGTCTAGCATTCTGTTTCCAACCAGTACCAGACCACAGAAGAACAGACAAACTACAGCAATTTCTGTTTTCTTTTCTGTTTTTGTCTGAATTCTCTGAAATCCATAGCACAGAGTTCTGCTCAAGGTATCTGGAAAAAAACACAAAGCTCCACATAAACGCAAAAGGATACTTTCCCTTCTGTAGTATCATGCAGCCTGCTCTATACAGCACCAGAGTGCTATCCTTTCCTTGTTGCATGCATCTCATTATGTAGGACCCATATGGTAGCAACACCCTTTAATTAACACAATAGCAGCTGTAGCTTATCACCAGAAAGCAAAATTCCAGTAAGAACAATTGCTGGATGATGATTCCTTTGGTGGAGACCATGGTTTCTTAGCCCTACGTAACTCAGCATACCAATTTCTTCTTCTATTTTAAAGCATTGCCCCCTCCTCCAAAAGTGTAAAACATAATGGTATGAAACAGCTTGCAGTTTAATAAGTGATGTTTCGTTTAATTATAAAAGTTACAGGGAACCAGGCAGAGGGCCTTCTCAGTAGTGGCGCCCTCGCTGTGGAATGCCCTCCCATCAGATGTCAAGGATTTAAATAACTTTACAACTTTTAGAAGACATCTGAAGGCAGCCCTGCATAGGGAAGTTTTTAATGTTTGGTGTTTTATTGGAAGCTGCCCAGAGTGACTGGGGCAACCCACTCAGATTGGGTGGGGTACAAATAATAAAATTATCATCACCACCATGGCAAAAGCAATCAAGGATGGAGGAGCTCTGCAGCCAGGATGGCTGAGCAGTTTAAAGCACTGCATACAGGTCATAGTCTCCCCTGGAAGAAGAGGTTTGAATCTCACATCTGGCCAGGCTACATTTTGGGGAAGGGCCATAGCTCAGTGGCTGAACACCTACTTTGCATGCGGAAGGTCACAGATTAAATCCCTGGCACTCCTTTGTGAAACCCTGGAGATCCACTGCCAGTCAGAGAAGACAGTAGTGGTCTGGATGCAACCATGGTCCTCATTGGAAGGGCCCTGGCTCACTGGTAGAAGATCTGCCATGCATGCAGAAATCCCTAGCATTTCCAGATAGGGTTGGGAGAAGCTCCTGTCTGAAACCGTGGAGAGTCTCTGCCCGCCAGAGTAGACAGCAATGAGCTACGGTATATTGACCAATGGTCTGACTCAGTATAAGCCAACTTCCTATTGCTACAAAAGCTGGGTGCCACCTCCACTCTCTGCTGAGTGGTAGCAAAATTCCAGGTTGTTCCAGGTGCTCACCCAAGGCCTGTGCTTCTTTGGAGAATTGAAGACCAGGGCGGAGACTGTTGTATTTTTATGATTTATTCAGCTATTTACACCTGGGTTTGGATGAAGGGAGTCCAGCTCTTACAGCATGGTCATCTCATGTTCCCAACAACAGTGCAACACTGGAGTCAAAGGCATCTCTCCCAGCCTGTCTTTAGCCAGCATCCCCAAGATGAATCTCTGTCTTTGTTGTCTCCCTCCTTCTTCCCAGCACACCTTGCAAAAGACATGGTCACCTCTGTCTGTCTGTCTGTCTGTCTGTCTGTCTGTCTGTCTGTCTGTCTGTCTCTCTCTCTCTCTCTCTCTCTCTCTCTCCCTCCCACACACCCACTCACTTTGGCAACCTCTGTCTGCCCAGACCCAAGATTCCTCTTAGATGGGCCACCAACACCTTTTGTCAATTTAACACCTCTGTCCTGGCTTGAAATGGAAGCTTAGCCTGTATTTTTCCACTGGCCAGCAATTTGCCCTTTAATACTAAAAAAAATCAAAATCCTACCATTTATTAATTTCTGATGTCTAGGGCCCCCCAACCTTACAACACTATGTTCCTATGTTAACTCGGTATAAAGCAGCTTCCCAGTTATGGGATCCGTAGGACCTCAATGGTTCATCCCAAGATTTCTTTATTTTTCAATGACAGCTTTGGGAACATCATCCCTGTCTGTGACATCATGCGTTGCGACAGGTGACTACTATTCCCCTAGCTTGGTACAAACAGAGTAAATCAAATTTCCTTGTACTCACTGGCTCGTTGATTCTTCAGGGATAATCTCTCAAGAGAGCACAGATGCTGCTACCAGTATTCTCCCTCTGGGTTTTGGTGGAGCAAAAACAGCTGTCAGCTGACAGTGGAACTTCATTATCTCTCCTTCATGGAGGCACTGAAGAAGTTCCCATTTCCCAAATGATCTGGCAATGTTCCTTTTATGTCTGCTGTATCTTCTCAAAGGATCCTAGTCATTTCTTGCTCTTTTAACCACACACTGCAGCTGGTTTGTCCTTTCTACCTATGTAATGTAGATAAGGCACATATTGCTCGTGACATCACAAAGCTCAGTAGTCGAAAACACCACGTTTCTGCCCCCGCCCCCCCGAATTCCTATGACATTATACATGTCTCCCAAACCTCTAGTAAGAGGAGTGGATGTAATGCTTTAATGCTTTGCCTATACTCCATACTATTTTTCTTGGTACTTCATACTCTCAGCAGCACTGCAGTTCATTTACTTCCTGTATAGTGTAAATTATAGTTTGTTATTCCACCCAAACCAGGAAACTCTGGTTGCATTTGCAAAACAACTTTCAATGTGGCTTGAACTTGCTTTCCATTTCTGATTTAGAAGGTAATCACAAACCATTGTTTATTTTGTTCCGATGTAATAGCAAATTATGGTTTGTGTTGAACAGGAAGCAAGTCAACTGGAGCAAAGTGCTTACTGGTGGGAGGGTCCCCTGGAGCAAAGAGATGACTGCTATAGCTAGCAGCATGCATTACGAATAGGCCAATTTCAGTCGAGAGAATGACCTCTCTGAATCCTTCCCCCATGTTTTCTCAGATAGCTGAATTCACTAAGGAATATGTGCAAGTTAGAGATGCTGTTAATTCACAATACAATATTCTCTTTGCAGGTGCTCCAATTTCCTGCAGTTTAAGTCTTTGGGTGTTTACTGCATTCATCCTGCATCCTGTTTCCTGAATCAAGTTATCACTGTTAAGAGTTTATGGTAAGCATGCTCTTTTCAATTTCTCTTTCTTTTTCTTTCTTTCTTTTTCTTTCTTTCTTTCTTTCTTTCTCTTTCTTTCTTTCAACAAAACCTTGTACACCAAGGGTGTGTGATACCATGATAGCAGCTTACTAAGAAAGCTACATTTGTGCTTTCAAACATAGTTTGAAAATGTTTGTTTTTAAATCAGGAAATACTTTTGTGGATGGTTTTTGCTGTTGTATTCTTATGTATTTGGTAAACTGTTATTGTAAGGGTGTTCCCTCCTCCCGCCCACACTGAAAAAATAAGATCTGTAAAATAATAAAAATATGCCCTTAATTGCCACTTTGACTGCTTAGAAATGTGCAGTGCAACTCTATGCATGTTTACTCAGAAGTAAGTCCCATTAAGGTCAATGGAACTTGCTCCCAGAGAAGTGTATATGATTTAAATCTAAGGCTCCCTAGGAGCAAGTCCCATTGAACTCAATGGGGATTAGGTTTGAACAGCCATCTAAAGGATTGTGCTGTAAAAATGCTATGTCAGGCACTAATTTTTCTGTATATCATTTCTTCCCTCCCAATATCACTCTACCTTGATGCACTCTACCTTGATTTTCAGACGGCTACAGCTCACCTGGGTGGATACAGAAACGGTCTTTTGGAAAGCCTACTGATGCGGAGAAAATAAAAAACATTGCAGCTCTTTAAGAAGTACGGTAGCTGTGAGTCTTAGGAATCCATTCAAGTGATGTTTTCCATCTTCCCATAACCATGGCCATAAGAAGTAGCAATGGCCATTGATTGCCATTGAGGCACTACAAAACCAGATGTAATGTTTGTAGAATAATAGCCATAGCTTTTAGAATGAATCACCAGGAGAACACACTCATGTTGAAATCCTTCAGTTGCTAGGTGTTGGGACGTGAGCCAATGGGAGACAGAACACCCATTTAGTGTCACATGCTGTTGAATGATGATTCAAATGTACAGATATTGGCTGCTGGAAACAAGATGTTCACTATCCAGACCGCTGGCTCCATCACCCAGGCGCGAATGCTCTTAATATACAAAAACTCCATGGTGTATTATGTAGAACAGAAGTGGGGAATCTTTCGTGGGCCCGTGTGCAGTGAGCTCCCAGGAGCCAGGAAGGGTCGGTGAAACATAAGAATAAACTGACACAACAATGTTGTGGAATTGAAAATCTCCACAACTTTATTGATTACAGACGTCTGTAGGCTTTGACGTTGGGTATGTGTCCTTAGCTGCCTGACGGATGACTGACATTGAACAGGGCTGTGCCTAAGTTAAGGCTCACCTCAAGACGCAGGTCAACCAAGGTGACCCCCTGGGCTGCCATATGGGAAGTTCTATGGCTTATCTGTCGACCCCCAGCCCTGCATGAACTTGCAGACAGATTCTCCCACCCAGACTCCTTTAGCAGGTGACTCTGAGATATCGCACCTGCTCAAGGAGGTGAGGTAGTATCTCACCCACCGGAAACAGACTAAGGATTCAACCCAATGCCTTTTCTGCGAAAGATTGGGACAAACAACAAAAGCAAAAAACAACAACCCCTCACTGGCCCAATATGTCTGGAGGCAAACCCTTCCTGGCCATGAATACGGTGACCAATTATCTCCACAGTAAGGTTCTTCATACGCACTGCCCCCATTCCTTTAGGGCACTGCCAATTTACAGGGTGGGTAGGTGGGTAGTTCAGCTTCCCCGACTGTGCCGCTGGCACCTGGCACAGCTGGCTTAAATACTCAGTGGCAGACCAGAATGAGGCATTTGTTCTCCTGGTCCACCGCTGAAGCCCTGCCCCAAACCCTGGCCGGTTTGAAGTGGGTTATCCCATTGCCCCTTGCGGCCGGCTGAGGCCAAAGCAAATGGCCAGCCGCAAGGGACATAGGTGTGTCCCCCAACCTCCAAGGGGCTGTGAGGGACCACAATCGCTGCGTCCCTGGAAGGTAAGTGGTCCTTTCAGCTTGGGGGCCGCTCTCACTTCAGGGTAACCTTCTGAGGGCCATATGCCAGTGGTGGGCAGTACAGGGGCAAAAGTAGGCAGAACCCAGCATCCATTTCTCTTGAGGGTCCTTCTGTTGGAGACCAGAGCTGTGCACACCACAGGCCTGTTCATCCACTCCCTAAAATAGCATATGGCTACCAGGTGCACTAGAGGTAAGGATGGGTGGATCTGTCAATTTCACTTGTCTTGATTTCTCATTGTACCAATCTTAAATTCCATTCTCCACATTTCCACAGCTGTTTGTGATTTTGTTTTAAAGCCCGATGAAAAAATGGCCAGCGTTTTAGTGCGACTTTCTCCTAAGAAAACACATTTTTATATGCAATTTTCCCCAAAGTGAAAATATTTACAAAGTGATTTCCCCTAATATCATGCATTTTGGTATGTCATTTTTCACTATTATATTAATTTTATGCACACTTCACGCTAGTGTGTGTATTTGTATGCATTATTTGGCTGGGGAACTGCATTGCAAAATTTGGAGAACTGTGAATTTCGAAGGATGGCTAGCTTTCAGTGGTACAGGAAGTGCAAATTTGGTGGGTTTGCCTTTAAATGTGAACTTAATTGAAATTCTGCCCCCATCCCTACCTGTAGGATGCTATCCCATTACCAGTGTGGAAGTAAGATTCAGCTTCTGTAAGTGGAATTTGGGCTGGTGGGGGCAGCATCTTATTCTGTGCCTGAGGCAACAAAATAGCTGGGGCCGATCCTGTTCCCCACAGATGCTCCTGGGAATCCCACAAACAGGATCTAAGGACAACAGACAATCTTGCTGCTGTTGCCCAGTGACTGGCATTCAGAAACATAATGCCTCTGACCCTGGAACCCCATGGCCATCATAATGACTAGTAGCCACGGGCAGCCTTATCCTCCACAAATTTGTTGATCCTCTTTTAAAGCCAATCTAATTGGTGGGTATTGCTACAGCGGGTAGTGGAGAACTAAATGCTTCCTCTTGCTGGTTCTGCATCTCCCACCATTCAAGTTCACTAGATGACTCCAAGTTCTGACCTTCTGATTGGCAAGCCCAAGAAGCTCAGTGGTTTAGACCACAGCGGCACCCGATCAGAACGTCGGAGGTTCAAATCCCCGCGATGGGGTGAACTCCCGTTGCTCTGCCCCAGCTCCTGCCAACCTAGCAGTTTGAAAGCACACCAGCACAAGTAGATAAATAGGTACCGCTGTGGCGGGAAGATAAACGGCGTTTCCGTGAACTCTGGTTTCCGTCATAGTGTCCCGTTGTGCCAGAAGCGGTTTAGTCAGCTGGCCACATGACCCCATAGTTGCCTTTGACTGGGCTTAACCATCCAGGGGTCCTTTACCTTTACCTTTTACAGCCTATAGTCCAGCACCATAGTCCAGAAAAGACAACCATGCGGTTTTTCTGTGTTTTAATTGTTCCCCCCTTCTTTATTAAGAGTCAGGGCACACTTTTTTTAAAGGTGACCTGTAGTTAGATATAATCTTTTAATCTCTGTGTCAATTACTTTAATTGCAAAAAATGGAGATTATGCTTAAATATGATCAGCATTTGATAACATATATCCTATCTATATGATATTTCGAAAGGAAGCAAACAGGTGGCACAATACTTTCTCCAAGAAGCCAAAATGCCTCATTGAAATATGGATTACAGTATGTTCATTATGCTAAGTGATCAATTAACACGTTGCAAGATTTTATTTTATTTTTTTAAATCTTTGTTCACCCTCTCTTTTTTGGATGAGCAGTTGAAACCTAATGTTAGAAATGCTGTGAAAATTTGATTTGTTTTGTTATGGCAAAAGTTCTTGTGGAACCAAAATGAATTACCATGCTTCCAAAGTAAATGTTTCAACTGCAATTTGGTTGACAGGGATGAAACCTTGTGTGGTCTACAAAGTGTTTTTAATTATTTGTATGCTATTCTAAAATTAAAAAATCCTCCGGAATTACCTTTTTCCATAATTTTGTATTGAATTGTATTCTGGAAATATAAGTTGGTGGGGGGTGATTACTTATAACAACCTTACAAGCTTATTTGGATTAGTTTATCATAGAATGTAGAGTTGGAAGGGACCCCGAGGGACCCTGGGCAATTCTTTTTTGTTTTGTTTTTCAAACTGCAGATAAACTTAGCTACTCTAAAGTCGATTTTGTTGTGCAGTCATTTGGTTAACAGTTACAATGTAACTGAATAATTATAGTAAAAATAACAGCAGGCCTGATCCGCTTCGGATGCTGTTGCCCCGAGGGTGCAGTCATTTGGTTAACAGTTACAATGTAACTGAATAATTATAGTAAAAATAACAGCAGGCCTGATCCGCTTCGGATGCTGTTGCCCAGAAAAGCTTTAAAAAAATACTTTTAAAAACATATTTGCACACCACTCTTTCTATACTGTATAAAAAAAACACTCAACGCAATTTCGACTTCAGCCTAAAACAATGCCCGAGCGCTCATAACGCAATAAAATGCCAGGCCAGACCAATGCCAGTCGATCAAAAACATATGTGAGTTTAGCAACCGATATCAAACGCGGCAGCACGTCTGAAAGCGTCTTTTTAAAACCCGCTATTGTGGCCAACGGGCGAAACGGCGCAGGCGCACTCGCGCCCCCCGCTACACGCCTTCCAGAATTCTTGCTCCTCCACACAGCGCAAGCGCAGCTCCACCTTCTAAAGACGGAACGGCAGAGGGCGAGTCTTGTGTTGCGGCGTGGGAGATGTGCGCGCGTGCGCAGAAGAAGAAGAAAAAATCCGTCGTGCGCCGTTTCCGTGGATGCGCGGGGGGGGGGAGGGAGAATATGCGCGTGCGTAGGAAAGGATCCCTCGCAAGCCCCGCCCATCGGCTGTGAGGGAAAGAAGGGGGCGTGACTCTTACTCTCTTTCTCCCCGCCTTCTCCGCTTTCCTTCCCCCACCCCCCACCCCACTTCTCCCGGCGTGCACCGCGCCCGCGCTGGCTGTCTCTGGCCACGTCTCCGGGCCACGTCGCTCGGTGTCCGCTGCGCTCTCGCCATCTTCGGTCCGGTCGCCGGCTCCTCTCCCCGCTTCTCCTCCTCCTCCTCCACCTCCTCCTCTTCCTTCAGCGCGGCCGCCGGCGCCATGAACGTCTTCCGCCTCACCGGGGACCTCTCCCACCTGGCGGCCATCATCATCCTCCTCCTCAAGATCTGGAAGACCCGCTCGTGCGCCGGTGCGTCGGGCTCGGCGGGCGGTTGGCGAGGCTGAGGCGGCGCGAGGGACGTCGACCCCCGGCCATGGGGGGGGGGGAGGGACCCGCCTCGGCCCCTCGCCTGTTGGGGGGGGGGAGTGGTGGTCCTGCCCCCTCGTCACACTGCGAAACGAGCGGGGAGATTTGGGGGTGCAGATTTTTTGGGGGGTGTGATTCTCTCCTCCCTATGGGGTTTCCTTTCAGAGACTTTGGTGTGGGGAGGGTGCGTCCCTCTTGCCACCCCCCTTTTTATGCTTGTCTTCAGTAGAGGGGGGGATTTGGATGGGGTGCTCCCCATGCCCTCCTGTTTTATGGGGGTAGTTCGCCTCCTTCAGTTGTGGTGGAGCCTGAGGAGGGAGTGCCTACTTTGGGGGGGGGGATGCCCCCATATTCTCCTCTGTGTGTGTTGGCGGAGCAAGCTTGGCTGATTATGGGATGTTGAGGTGGAGCGATTTCCAACACTCCCCCCCTCAAAAAAATGCTGTCTCCTGTGTGTCGAGTTGAGCAGGAACGTCAGATGAGGGGCAATTTTGGGGGTGTGGAGGTGGGTGGGTGGTGATGGGGTGGAGTTTTCTTGTAAGTGAGGAGCTTATGGGAGGCTGGAGCAGGTTAGGAATTTGGGGGTACTCATTTGGGGGCAGTGATGGGTTCCCCCAATTACTCTTGTATTTGGTGAGGGTTTGGTGTAATTGTGGAAGCTCATGGAATGCTTGCAGGGGGGGGTTGTGATGCTGATTTGGGGATCGTATTTCTGCCATGCCTCCTACTTCTAAAGGGGGAGATCTGAGAAGTGACTTCTTTTAAAGGTTATGGGATGTTGCAGTAAGTGGAGTTGTCTTCTAGAGAAAACTTGTGGGGTACTACAGAGTGGGGCCAGTGTAGTTCAGTGCTAGAGTGTTGAACTAGGGCCAGGTATACCCAGGTTCAAATTCCTGGTGGAGGTTGTCAGGTGACCTTAGACCTCTCTGAACGTAACTGCCTTCACAGGGTTGTTGCTAGGGTAAGGATATGGGAGATCATGTATTTTGCTCCTGAGTTCCTTGGAAGAAGAAGAATGTAAAATGTGATAAAATATATTGATTGGGGGTCACTCCTGCAGTTGCATCAAATAAAGAGTTTGTAAGCCTATACTGCACTGGAAGATATGAAGTCTAAAGAGTAGAGGTTACGGTCACTGTCTTTCAAAAAGGGGAGGGTAGGACAACTCTATGAATATCTTTGAAAGGGTATCCTGAAAACAGGGCTTTATGTTCATTATATGTATTCTGTATGGGATATATTTGTTGATGAAGATCCCATCGGAGTGAACTAAGTGCAGAAACGGTTTGGGGTTTTCTTTTTCTTTTAATAGTGTTGTAGGTAGAGAGATTTCATAGTGCTAGTGAAATTGAAGCTATGTCGGTAGAGACTCGGAATGAGTCAGAATCTAGGCAACCTGATTTGCTAACTCCTCCATAATGATGAATATTCAGGTCAAATAACTTTGTTATCTCTTTCTTGCTTCAAGAAGAGCACAATAATATAAATGAGATGAATGAACAGATTAAGTGCCTTCTTAGCACACAGTCCTGATGCAGCATTCAAGCCCAAGCAAAATCATGGTACAGTGTGAAGGGAGCTGCAGGAAATATGACTTTTTCTCTCTCTCCCCGTCCTACCATTCAGACATCGTATTCATTTTGAGGCAGTTGTGCACAAATAGAATGAATGGACTTAAAGCAAAGGGGATGGTCGTTTGCTTTCCTGAGGCTAGAACTTCCCTTTCAGATTCTGGACTTGCAGGAAAAAATGAGTTTTACCATCCTAATCAAGATGCATTGTCTTTTTGCAGTAGTTCTGAAAGTGAAGACATATGACATAGCCTAAATTGTGCTTTTTCTGAGTGCTTTGCAGAAACAGCAGGTTTTTATGCATAATTTGCAAGTTCCAAAGTTGTTCTTCTGAATCCTGGAACCTCTGTTTATAAACTTTCATGCTAGACCCTTTATTTATTTGTAACTGAAGGGGTTAACCTGTGATCCGACTTGATCTGAGAGCTTGGCAAGCTCTTTTACTTGCATTGCCAGCTGCATTTGAAAATTGGAAGCAAATGACTGAATCAAGGCTTGGGAGAATAGGCTCTCAATTGGAATTCCTGGCCTAGTCTGACGTGGCAGCTAACAGAAGGTGTGGTGAACAGGGCTGCCTGGAAGAGAGAGATCAGTTGTATTCTTGCTGCACCCCTATGTCATTTCCTCAATAGAAACTTATTCAACTGAAGAAATCCCTGGTTATGTTGCAAAACAAAACTTGTTCCCAAAAGGGCTGTTTTAATCTCTTATTTTGAAGATAGATTTTTGTTATTTTAACCTAGAAATGAGAATTTACTCACTCTGATGCTTCTGGGTGCCTGTTTGTTTACAGCATTTACACCCTGATTTTAGTCTCTGAATAGATTTTTGTAAGTTGCTTTAAGATGGCACACCCTTAGGCTCACAGTCTAAAAAGACAAGACATGACAGGTGAGGGAAAAGGAAGGGAGGAAAGGAAAGCAAGCTCAGTCACAAGTTTTTTAAGTCGCTGAAGCTATTCAGTACATTTCACTTAGACGCACAGTCCTTGTTTATCCTGCATTGATGGTTTGACTTTGAACTGTGCTCTTATGTCTAAATACTATTCTAGACTGATTCTGTGTTGGTAATTTTGTTTGTAGTCTTTATGATCAAGCCAAGTAGATTTTGAACTGTGAACTTTGTAAGGCAGAGGAAATGCTATCTGGTGGCAAAATGCATCATTCATAGTTGACTAATTCCTGGGAATTTAATAGAGCTCTTTTTAAAGCTGCAGACTGTTATTGTAGAAAAGTAGTCAGAGTTTGAATAAACCATGAGTCCCCTCATATGCAGAACTGTTTAGAGTTAGAATTCATTAACTTTATATATATTTCTGTTTTGTAACCAAGCAGTCTTATTATCCCTACAGCTTGATGCTATGGCATGCTTATGTAAAAGTAAGGCTAGTTGACTACAGGGCGGCTTAGTCCTTAGTGAGCTTATATAAACTTATATAAATATTGTAAACTGGCTGCAATCATGTATACATGTGTGCTTGGGAGTAAACCTCAATGAACTGAAACTTCACTTTTTGATAAGGATTGAGCAGTTATATATGCAAAGGCACCTGTTTTAATAGCATGTTAATAGCTATTAAATTAAATTAAATAGCTATTAGAGTATGACCCATTCATTGTTAAACTTTGTTCCATGTACTATCCTAGCCTGCATACAGCTTATTGTATATTTATTTTGAATGCCTATAACACTATGTATTCATAGTGTATTCAACACTAGCAAGCCCATGAGGAGCAAGTGAGATCTGGGTAGTTGGGAGACAGCATCTTGTGCCTTTGAGCAAAGCACCATTGGGACAATTGGTTGTACCCTTTCTGACCACTATTTTGCCCCAGAGCAGGGATAACCAGTGTGGTGTCATCCAGAAGTTGTTTGGACCACAACTCACATCAGCCTCAGGCAGCATAGGCAATGGTCAGAAATGATGTGAGTTGGAAATCCAGCAACATCTGAAGGGCACCATGTTGACTACCCCTGCCTCAAGGTGTCCTTGCAAAGGGGGAAGGTTGGTGGAAGCTAGCAGAGTATATGTAGTGAGGTCATGTTTGGGTAGGGATCCTTTGCAAATCAATTAATGCAATAACTTTCATAACCAGAATAGTTTATTCTTCTAGGGGCTTAGTGTTATCACTTCCTAAGACTGACAAGAAAAAAATTGTTTAGCAACAGCATTGTTAGTGTAATGTGAAATAGTTACATTGAGTCTAAGTGTGTTACTTCTAGAGAATGCTGGCAACCAGCAGAGATATGCAGCCTCCTAAATTTAAGGCTCTAAAAGCTAATGTTCAAAACAAGGATATTTGCTTATTCTTTAACACAATTTCTTTTTGAATAAACAATGTCGATCGACAGAAAACAATTGCATCAAGATGAGAGAGGGAGAGTAGATGACATTCTGACATTTCACAGGAAAGTGGTTAAGAAAAACAATTATAACGGGGAATATTATTACCATCTACTTCCCTTTTGAATAAAAGACATCAGATATTGTAATGAATTAAAATGATACAAATATGAACTGTCATGGGGCTACTGAAATAAAAGGTAATGTATCTGGCACTAAGAGTACTTATAAGCAACAAGAGGGCTGTAAGAGTACAGTTGTACCTCCGCTTACGTATCCCTCTGGATATGTAATCTTCGGGATGTGAACGCGGCAAACCCGGAAGTATTTTTCTGGGTTTCGCCGCATACGCAGAAGTGGTTCTCTGGTTGCAAATTCCTCAGGATGTGGCCGGACCTCTGGAACGGATACCATTTGCAACCGGAGGTACCACTGTAACTTAAAAATTGGGACCTGTGGTAAGTTTTTGGTTGTTGAACACTTCTTCCTTCCATCAGCACCCTTTCTCATCAGAGGGAAAAATGAGAGCCTGCAAGGTCAGTTAGCTGAGGCCAGCACCTATTGCTGTTTGACTCCTTCCACCTCAGAACTTTCTCCCTTGGTGGCCATTGAGTCTGGTAATTACAACATTTACATGACACTCTGTGCCTGGTTTTCATTCCCTTTTCCATTTGTAACAAGTATATTGGATTGTATACCATTTTATGAATGCATTGGCAGAAAGGTGGTATCTAAGCAGTTGTCTTGACAAAATAGCATGACAAAACAGGCTGAGTCATAGAGTGCATCCATGCTTTTGTTTTATGTTGCTGAAAAATGCAACCTCTGTTGCTTGCTTTGTTCACATTGAGCTGAATGGAGTAGAGCTAATAAATAGGCATGTGCTACAATACATGTAATGAGGCATGTATTGTAACACCTATTTTACATGAAGTGAGACAATCTTTACAAAAATGTGATCTCTGAACTTACTGTAGTGAGTTTTTTTAAATGCCCATCAGAGTTTCAGTTGTAAACACACTTCAATGGGAGATAGGAAGCATGTAAATGTGCTCTAGATTGATGTCTAGTGTTGTGTTATCACCCACTGTGTCCTGCCTGAGGGATTCTCAATGCAGATGGTTCTTCAGGTATAGGGCATGGAGGATGTTTCAGTGGGAATTTCTCACAGTTTGGGATCAGATCTGATAGTGGGCCCTGCCAAGGTTAGATAGCCTCATTGTGACCATGATAGAAGGAAGTAGAAGACCATGGGTAGAAGGAAGGAAGACCCTAAGAACTGGGCTGGGATGGTAATTGACTGTATACTTATTTAATATCAGAAGGGTTTGAGTGAAAGGTGGGGGTCCAAGTGATGGTATGGCATCTTCCATTAGTTTGGGAGTGGAATTGAGTCTTAGGAACATAGAGGCTGATACAGACCCAACTGCTTTCTTTAGTCACTCAGCTGGAAGAGAGGATCTTACATCTTTCTAGCCATAGTTTAGGTTTCCAAGGCTGCTAAGGACACAGCACTGGGATACCCTCTCTCTGGCTGACATAAAAATAATAAACTGAAATGGCATACATGTGCCATTCGTCTGGATTTTCCCAGACATTACTGGGATTTCAAATGCGGAATTGACATTGAAAAGTCCAATAATATTGTAATATTGTGGTTTGTGTAAAAAAAAAAAAAAAAAGCTCAACAACTTTCGGAGTAGGCAAAATGCCCACAACCAGCTGATGGTCAGCTTTGATACACAGTGATTCCTGATCAGTGCTACTGAACCATTTCTAGGGCAGAGCATAGGAAGACATTCTGTGCGTGACAGTGGTCCATAGGACTATCCCTAGTTCTCTTCATTGTTGCATTTTGTTGTTGTTGCTCTCCAGTGACTTGTATTCAGTGAACCTAGCTTCTTTTCTGATAAATCTTCCTTTTGCTCTTATGCAGAGGGTTTATGATTTGACCTGTTCAGTATGGTGCCTGGTACATTGTTGGTTATGAATAAAAAGCTGAATAGTAGCAAAAGAGGTAAGTAGCAGAAAATTGCTAGCAATAGATGGCAATATATGAAACTTCTGGGTTTTCAATCTGGAGCTCAAATTACCATAAGGTTCTGTTGCAATGTGGCGGTTGGTGTGCAGTGAATCTTGGTGTTTGAACTAAGATAATTCACATGGCTTGGGTTTTTTAATGCCCTTTCTCACACGACTTCTTTTTATTCCTTTAGGTATATCTGGGAAAAGCCAGCTTCTCTTTGCACTGGTGTTCACCACTCGTTACCTGGATCTCTTCACTTCATTCATTTCTTTTTATAACACTTCTATGAAGGTATGATACATTCAATATGCAAGAGGGGCTACTGAATTTTCTCCACATACCTCTTAATGAATTCACCTCCATGGTAATTTCGAGTAAAGGCTGAAAGAAAATTCAAGTGTGCTTCTCCCTGTTTATGTTAAAGTTAATGTGGGTCTGCTGATTAAAAAAACAACAACCACTGTGTTGCAGCCGTAGGGAAGAAGCAGGTTTGCAAATGCCACAATAAATTACCTTTCTATTGCCAGTCATCTGCAGTGTCTTGAGTCATACGAGTTTCACTCCTAGATGACAGCTTTCTCTGTTTTACACATGGATAAACTGTTTTGCCTGAAAGGGTTGAAGTCAGCTCTTGAGGCAGTTTGCTGCATTGCCTGATGGTCGCAACTTAGTTTGTCCTCCGATAGCTTGATCAGGTTCCCCCAGTTTTATTATCGCTATGACTATGTTCTTTAAAATTCCTACAAAGTATCTGACCAGCAACAAAGCCAGGGACTATTTTGTGTCCCTGGAGTATGCCTGACTCTAGGGCTGATTCAGCCTTTAGGTGGGGTGAGGCTGCTGCCTCAGGCAGTGGGGGCCCCCAAGGCAGTGCCCCTACAGGTGCCTCACCTGCCCCACCACAACCAGCACTGGTGCTGGTTTTGGGCAAGACCAAAATGGTGTGAGAGAGCATGCAAGACCTCACCCAAAATTGGTGTGGAGGTGTGAGGCATGGTGTGAGAGAGCATGGTGTACAGAGCATGCAAGACCTCACCCGAAATTGGTGTGGAGGTGGTGAGGCAGGCAGTGCAAGCTGCAAGGTGGTAGCAGCAGGGCAGAGTGGCACTTTGCATTTTGCCTTCTGCGGCGAAATGGGATATGCCACCCCTGTCTGACTCTTCACCTTCTGAGGACTCTGTGCCTTACTTGAGGGGTTTCTTAGTTTTGGAGCAGAAGAACCAGGTGTGTATATATGTGATCATCCCAGTGCCTTTGGTGTAGAAAAAGAAAAGGTTCATGAAATGTATATGGTCCTCAGACAGAGTGCCTTGCTAATTAGTATCTATTTGCTTTGTAAAACTGGCTTTAGGTTTCTTTTCAAGAAATGAAAGAAGACTAAAGGTGATGGGGATGACAGTCAAGTTAGAGGGGAGTGGGAACGGTGTTCGGAACAGCAGTAGAACTCTGCCTTGTGTCTCCTGGAAGCACTCCTTATGCCCCCCCCCCCAAGGTTATACTTTTAAAATGGAAACTGAAATTCTTAAGATGGTAAAATCTGTGTTGTAGCAGGGATGCCTTGAATGTATGGCAACGTGCTCAAACGGACCTGCCTTAATTGGATGCACATGACCCTTTTACAGCTCTTTTACTCAACCTCCATAAGTTCAATTCACCAGCTGCTCCACAAGCAGGCATGCAGCAATCCTGACTTGGACGCTTTGCTGGCAGAGCGTGGTGGAAAAAGCCAACCTTGAGCCAAACCCACTTTCAAGGCTGGGTTTCTGGTGGACTTCCATTTTGATATTAATGTGAATGTTTGCTTATGCAATTCTGACTACAAATACATGAAGGGGATGAGTATTGGTTGGGCTCGAGGATGAGTCTGGCGTACTTGTGCTGATATATATGCTGTCTCAAGCAGCTGAATTTTTATTGGATCCCAATGTATGCTGGTTATGTTATGAAATATTTATATGAATTGTGAGCTAAGTAAAATGACTTGGTGTAAAGAGTTACACGTGTAATACAAAAAGATAAAAAAGCAGGTCCAGTGAGGGGTATGGGAGCACTTGGTGCTGCAGAACCACTGGTGCTAAACAGATGTGTAGATCTGATTTGTCCCCTGGTTTTGGGATCACCCCATATGAAAGGATGATAGAATAAAAAAGTGATTAGAAGCTTGTCTCAAACTGTCATTGAATGCTTGTTGCTACTAATGAGGAGTGGTAATCTG